>NC_064820.1:26767500-28017500 GCF_024166365.1 Elephas maximus indicus | reverse complement strand
AAAAAAAAAAAACTCGGGTGGATATTAAATAAATATCAAACAAATTTAGCACAAATTAGTAATTACCATAAATGCTTTCATTGGAGGAATAAGAAATAAATACACCATGAGGTTTGGAGATTAACTGGTTATCTGTTAATCTTATTTATTTCAGGCACCCAATTAGCTAAATAATAAAGAATTGTTTAAGCTAAATTATACACGTTTAAAAGTGAAAGTACTGTTGAGATCATTTAGTCCAAATCTCCACACTTGCAGTTGAAGAAAATGCAATTTAGAGAAGTTTCAAGTGGGTTATTCAAAACTACGTGACGGTTAGTCATCTCATAAAGATTCCTAATTCATAGTATAGAATTTCTCTCCCATTTAGTACTACACAGCTGGGAATTTTCTAGAATTAGGGGTAATAGCATTTATAGAATCATCTATCATTTTGGAGCTGTTCTTTGTTCTTCAGTTTGTGTCCTTTTAATCCATTTTGCCTTAAAATATATTTATCTGTAGTAGTAGCCCTCTTTAGGTAAAGGCTTTCCTGTCATGGAATGTCTGCATTGATTTATTTCCCACCTTTCTGTGGAGTTATGTTTTGTTTCTTAAAAAGACAAAGAGCTAGATTGTGTGGTCATGTTATTCCAATCTGGAAAAAACACTTTTTTTTTTTTTTCTAACTGCTACATTTAATTTATTCCTATTTATTGTGATAACAGATTATTTGAATTATTTTTATTACCTAATTTAAACGAAACCAGACCATTTGCTGTGGAGTGGAGTCTATTCCGACTCATGGCATCCCCATGTGTATCAGAGCAGAACTGCACTTCATAAGATTTTCTTGGCTTGGACCTTTTAAAAGCAGATCACTAGTCCTTTCTTCTGAGGTGTCTCTAAAAATAACAATAAAACAAACCTGTTGCTATCAAGTCAATTCCAACTCACAGTAACCCTATAGGACAGAGTAGACATACCCCACACAGTTTCCAAGGAGCAGCTAGTAGATTTGAACTGCCGACCTTTTAGTTAGCTGCCATAACTCATCAGAGCCCTTAACCACTGTGCCACCAGGGCTAGGTGGGGTCAAACCACCAAACGTTCCATTAGTAATCTAGTGTTTAATTGTTTGTACAACCCAATTTTGTGGTGTTTATTTTGTTTTGTTTTCCCATTCGTTAGATCACTTCCTTTTTCTTGATTCTGTCTTCTTTTACTGTACTAGTTTGGAATAATACATTCTAGTTCTATAATGTATGCTTTTGTTTTTGTCTTCATACCCTTTCAATTTACAAGTTATGGTAGACACTCAAATTAGAACTTTATAATTTCATTTTACTCTTCATAGTGGAAAATGACCTAACCCTGGAGGGGCAGTAGTTAAGAGCTGTGGTGAGATACAGCTGTTAACCAAAAGGTTGGCAGTTCAAATCCACCAACTTCTTCTTGGAAACCCTTTTCATCATTGTTGTTGGGTGCCATCGAGTTGGTTCCAACTCACAGAGACACTATGTACAACAGAACAAAACACTGCCTGGTCCTGAGCCATCCTCACAATCATTGTTATGCTTGAACCCATTGTTGCAGTCACTGTGTCAATCCACCTTGTTGAGGGTCTTCCTCTTTTTTGCTGGCCCTCTCCTTTACAAGTGTGATGTCCTTCTCCAGGGACTGATTCCTCCTGATAACACTTCCAAAGTATGTGAGACATAGTCTCGCCATCCTTGCTTCTAAGGAGCATTCTGCTTGTACTTCTTCCAAGACAGATTTGTTCCTTCTTTTGGCAGTCCATGGTATACTCGATATTCTTCACTAACACCACAATTCAATGGAATCAATTCTTCTTTGATCTTCCTTATTCGTCACTCAACTTTCAAACGTGTATGAAGCAATTGAAAACACCATGACTTGGGTCAGGCACACCTGGCCCCAATGGGGTGCTTCTGTTCTATCCTCTTGGGTCTCCATGAGTCAGAATCGACACAAAGACAACTGATTCACTAGAATATGCATTTTTGATTGACCCACATATATACCAGTTTACTATTTCACCATTGATTTTACTCTTTTTTGTGAACTTTAATTGCATCTTAATGAAGAATATCTTAAAGTTATCTTTTCAGGGGAAAAAATTTTTTTTGAACAGTAAGTTCTCTGGTATCATAAGTATGTTTTATTTATTTATTTTTGGCTGTTGTTTTAAGTCACTTGGTCTTTATTTTTTCTCCTCAGCATTCTTTCTGTAATGCTTATTAGGCATACAGTTAGGATTTTATGTCTAATCTTCTTGGTCTCTTCAACTGTCTTTCAGATATTCTTCATTTTCACCTATCTGTGCCACATCAGTGAAATTCTCAGTCATGGCAGACTGTGTTTTTGTAGCATTTACATGCGGTGAAGAAATTGAAGTGGTCAAGGATTCTACTTGGATCAACAATCAATGCCCAACTAAGCAGAATATTTTGGGCTCATATTTGGTAGGCTCAGTTTTCTGTGAATCTCCCTTCTAGTATGCAAATCTGGAGATTCACTGGACAGGAGTAAACTTTATATTAATATAATCAAGTTTGGGAAGGAAACATGGATATGAACCATGTAAATTCAAACCCAAACCCCATGAATCCCAGGGTTTTCAAATGATCAGGGAGTTCAGAGTCTAGGGAGAGAAAGATAATTGTCATATAGTAGAGAGAATGTTTTTGTTTTCATTTTGTTTTTATTAGTCTAGTGTGTCATTAGGTGGAGCCCTGGTGGTGCAGTAGTGCAGTGGTTAAGAGCTATGACTGCTAACCAAAATGTTGGCAGTTCGAATCCACCAGCTTGCTCCTTGGAAACCCTATGGGGCTGTTCTACTCTGTCCTATAGGGTCACTATGAGTTGGACTCAACTTCATGGCAATTGGTAGCACTAGAAGAATAGCTATTTGAGAGTGAACGTTTAGTGGTAATTCTCTACAATATAAGGACCCAAAAATTTCTCAGCTTTTACAGGTTTTTATTTTTTTTTTATTTTTTTTATGAATATGGTCTCTCAAATTCCCAGAATTGAAGATTAACCTGGTCAGTCTGTTAAATCAATATTAATATAACTTTAATGAAGTTAATAAAAGATTATTAGAAACCTCATCTTATCCTACATGTAGCTGTACTGATATAGAACTGTACTTTGAAATAAATTACTTTTTTTTAGAAGTTGAAAATATTATAAAGTTAATCTGTATAATTAATTCACAATAAAGTTTCTTTTTTGTCTGGAAGATTAAGCTATATTCTGATTTTTATTACTGCATAAGAATTTACTGTCTGTTTAAAATTTGTAAAATTTTATACTCATTGCTTTTGCAGCAATAACTTTTTCAAAAATGCTATGGATTTTATATCATAGAGAAATAAATTTTCTTGAATCAGCTTTAGGTTATAATGATTTCTGTGTGCATTATTGCCTTGTGTGAGTGTGTTAGAGAATTAATGAAACGTTAGAGTGGTCGTAGGTCCAATCCGAGTACTAATACTCACACAACTGACATATTGAGCAATTACTGTGTTGTCAGGGATTATGTACTGCATTGAAGACACTTATGCTAGTAATCCACACCCAGGCCCTGATCTCCTGGAATTAAAAAAAAAAGAAAAATGATATTATGAACAATGTTAATTCCCCCAAATCAAGGTGGGAATACTGCTATTTCTTAAATAATATGTGTAGCTTCATCAATGAGAACTTATTCTGCCTAATGACTCACAGAGAAACTGTGCCTAGAACTGATAAACATTCTCTTTGCGGTGAAATAAGAATGCTATTTGAAAGATCATGTTACTACTGGAATGCAAACAGAATTGGAATTTTACAAGTGTTCTTCTCGGACCTCTCTTTGCCAGACTGAAGAAAGGTATTGACATTGTATTCAATTAATTGCCTATATTTATTTTTGATGCCTGTGCCAGGAAGGAGCCCTGATGGCACAGTGAGTTAAGTACTTGGGTGCTAATCAAAAGGTCAGTGGTTCGAACCCACCACCAGCTTCATTGGAGAAAGATGGGATAGTCTGCTTTTGTAAAGATTTCAGCCTTGAAAACCATATGGGAAACTTCTACTATGTTCTATAAGGTCACTATGAATCAGAATCCACTTGACAGCAATGGGTTTTGGTTGCAATAAGGAAAGAATGAATGGATATACGAAAGAAAGTAGGTAGGAGGGAAGGGAGAAAAGAAGGAAGCGGAAAGGGGGTCAGTAACTTAGTGAACTGGATGCTCTACTCAAGATAGAGTAACTTAGTTGGTTAAATATAGTTAAAGAATAATGAGCCTAGGTGTCTGGAAAAACATGCTATTTAATACAGGCATAAACTATCTTGAAGTCTGTAGAAAGGAGTGAATCTTATTTACTATCTCCTTTAAATATATACAATTCTTTGTTTTACAGCTAGCAGTCCCAAAAGAAAAAAAAAATCTACTTAATTACTACGGCAGATTAATTTTCCAAAGTATCATTCCATCCATACATCATCATCTTGAAACATAAATGGAATGATTATAAGCACATTGATACCTGCCATTTTCCAACACTTTTGAAACAACTATATTCCACTGCTATATTTGTAACAAGCAGCAGAGGGCTCTAGTAGCATTGATGATAAAAGTGAGCATTATATTAATAGCTTGAGCAGGATACAGGAGGCATTATTAAATACAGTATTGGAAAATCAGGACAAATGAGAAAATAAAAGGCAGTTATCATGTGGATCTTTGACTTTGTGCAAATGCACTCATGCTATTTTTTTGCTTTTGTTTTTTGGTTTGTTTTTTAGAATTCTATTATGCCTGCTCGTGTTTGCTTCTTTACCAATATCACTATATGAGCATTACATATTTCTGGAAGTTAATAATGAGAAAGGCTGTTGATTCCTTCATAAATCATTTCATCAATAACACCATTAATAATATCTCTGCAATAGTAAAATTTTAAAATAAAAGGAAAAATAATAAGCAACATTTCTTTTAAATTGTAACTACAGTTCATAAATAAAGCATAATTATTAATAATTGATATGTATAAGGTACTGGACTAACTACTGAAGTGAGACAATTATGAGTAAAGCACAGTGTCTTCTCTCTTTGAGTATAAACAGTACTGAAAGAAAAATAATTATACGATACAGCATAAAGCAAGTATCATAAAAGAGGATAAAATTAAAGCAAAGTGCTAGAAGAGTTAAAGTGAGAACAGTCATGTATACTGGTTACATAGGTGGATAAATAGAGACAAGGAGGGCAGGAAGATTAAGGGGCAGAGCATAAAGTACAAGTACACACAACATCAGCGGTAATGGGGGAATGAATACTCAAGGAATTACACGCACTGAATTTGATACAGAAGATAGCTTTCTGAATTTCAGTGGATATATTTCATCAGGAACATGCAAATAAGCTGATGAACAGTTTTACTTAGGAAAGTTTCAATAAATCCTTACTAAAAGAATAAGGCTCCTATGGAAGAAGACTCATAATCCTACACATGTCAAATACCTTAAAATCATCAGGTGACCATGAATTCAAATATCCGCATACCTATTAAGTGATGCTGGAAGTTTTGCAACCAGTATTCAAATACCAGCATACAGGTGTCAGCTAAGCTTCTAGACTACGACAGACTAGGAAGAAGGACCTGAAAGTCTACTTCTGAAAAGAATTAGCCAGTGAAAACCTTATGAATAACATGGGAGCCTTGTCTAATATGTTGCTGGATGACAAACCCCTCAGGTTAGAAGGCACTAAAAAGACAACTGCGGAAGAGCTGGCTACTCAGAGTAGAGTCGACCTTAATGATGTGGGTGGAGTCAAGTTTTCGGGATCTTCATTTGCTGATGTGGCATGACTCAAAATCAGAAGAAACAGCTGAAAAAATCCATTAATAATCGGAAGCTGGAATGTATGAAGTAAGAATTGGAAATTGTCAAAAATTAAATGGAACCCATAAAAGTCGATATCCTAGGCATTAGTGAGCTGAAATGGACTGGTATTGGCCATTTTGAATCAAACAATTGTATGGTTTACTATGCTGGGAATGAAAACTTGAAGAGGAATGGCTTTGCTTTCACCACCCAAAAGAATATTTCAAGATCTGTCCTGAAGTACAAAGCTGTCAGAGACAGGATAAAATCCACATGCCTACAAGGAAGACCAGTAAATACAACTATTATTTAAATTTATGCACCAAGCACTAAGTCCAAAGATGAAGAAATTGAAGACTATTACCAACTTTTACAGTCTGAATTTGATCAAACATGCAATCAGGATGCATTGATAATTCCTGGTGATTGGAATGGAAAAGTTGGATAAAAAGAAGAATTGGTAGTGGGAAAATATGGCCTTGGAGATAGAAACAATACCTGAGATCGCACAATAGAATTTGGCAAGACCAATGACTTCTTCATTGCAAATACCTTTTTTCACGAACATAAATGGTGACTATACACTTGGACCTCACCAGATGGAGTACACAGGAATAAAATTGACTACATCTGTGGAAAGAGACAATGGAAAAGCTCAATATCATCAGTCAGAACAAGACCAGGGGCCAACTGCAGAAGACCATCAACTACTCATATTCAAGTTAAAATTGAAGAAAATTAGAACAAGCCCAAGAGAGTCAAAGTACAACCCTAAGTATATCCCACCTGAATTTGGAGACCATCTCAAGAATAGATTTGACACACTGAACACTAATGACCAAACACCAGACCAGTTGTGGAATGATATCAAGGACATCATACAGAAAAAAAGCAAGAGGTCATTAAGAAGACAGTAAAGAAAGAAAAGACCAAAATGGATGCTGGAAGAGACTCTGAAACTTGTTCTTGAAAATGGAGTAGCTAAAGCTAAAGGAAAAAAATGATGAAGTGAAAGAACTGAACAGAAGATTTCAAAGGGCAGCTCGAGAAGTCAAAGTATTATAATGACATGTGCAAAGACCTGGAGATAGAAAACCAAAAGGGAAGAACACGCTCAACATGCTCTTAATTCCAAGAAGGATGAGCCAAAAGAATGCGGAAATTATGAAAAATATCATTAATATCACAGGCCAGTAGATTTTCCTGAATATCATTCAAAATCAGCTGTAGCAGTATTTAAACAGGGAACTACCAGAAATTGAAGCCAGATTCAGAAGAGGACATGGCAGCAGGGATATCATTGCTGATGTTTGATGGATCCTGGCTGAAAGCAGAGAATACCAGAAAGATGTTTATCTGTGTTTTATTGACTCTGCAAAGCCATTCAACTGTAAGGATCATAACATATTACGGATAACATTGCAAATACTGGAAATTCCAGAATACTTAATCGTTCTCATGAGGAACCTGTCTGTAGATCAAGTGGCAGTCATTCAGATAGAACAATGTGATACTGCGTCATTTAAAGTCAGGAAAGGTGTGCATCAGGGTTGTATCCTATCACCATGTCTATTCAATCTGTATGCTAAGCAAATAATATGAGAAGATTCAATCATTTCTCCATTTATCTTGATATTGTTTTTTTGGTCCATTTGTGAGGATTTTTGTTTGCTTTATGTTGAAGTATAATCCATACTACAGGCTCTCGTCTTTGATCTTATTCAATAAGTGGTTCAAGTCCTCTTTACTTTCAGCAAGCAAGGTTGTGTAGGAATCTTCCTCCAATCCTGATGCCCCATTTTTCCTTATTCTGTTTTGCTCTATATAGGATCACTATGAGTTGAAACTGACTCAATAGCACCTAACAAAAACAACAAGTTTGAACAGAACAAAATGCTGCCTGGGCCTGTGCCATTCTCACAATTGTTGCTATACTTGAGTCCGTTGTTGCTGCCACTGTGTCAATCCATCTCCTTAAGTCACATTTTCACTAAAAAATTCCTTAAAAACTTTAATCCATTTAAATTTAATATAATTACCTATATATTTTATTTTAGATATATCATTTTTTTTTCCAGCAGCATATATAATGTTTCTTTCTTCACCTAGTCTAGACTACCTTGTTGTTGTTAGGTGCCATTGAGTTGGTTCTGTCTCATAGAGATCCTATGTATGACAGAACTAAACACTACCCTATCCAACACCATCCCCATGATTGACATTATGCTCAAGGTCATTGTTGCAGCAACTGTGTCAATCTATCTCCTTGATGGTCTTCCTCTTTTTCACTGAAAAATTTCTTAAAAACTTTAGTCCATTTAAATTTAATGTAATTACCTATATATTTTGTTTTAGATATATATTTTTTTTCTAGTAGTATATGTAATATGATATCCCTGGTTCCATGTCCTCTTCTGAAAATGGCCTGAATTTCTGAGAGTTCCCTGTCGATATACTGCTGCAGCCGTTTTTGAAAGATCTTCAGCAAAATTTTGCTTGCATGTGATATTAATGATATTGTTCTATAGTTTCCACATTCTGTTGGATCACCTTTTTTGGGAATAGGCATAAATATGGATCTCTTCCAGTCAGTTGGCCAGGAAGCTGTCTTCCATATTTCTTGGCATAGACGAGTGAGCACCTCCAGCGCTGCATATGTTTGTTGAAACATCTCAATTGATATTCCATCAATTCCTGGAGCCTTGTTTTTTGCCAATGCCTTCAGAGCAGCTTGGACTTCTTCCTTCAGTACTATCGGTTCCTGATCATATGCCACCTCTTGAAATGGTTGAATATCAACTAATTCTTTTTGGTATAATGACTCTGTGTATTCCTTCCATCTTCTTTTGATGCTTCCTGCATCGTTTAATATTTTTCCCATGGAATCCTTTACTATTGCAACTCAAGGCTTGAATTTTTTCTTCAGTTCTTTCACCTTGAGAAATGCCGGGTGTATTCTTCCCTTTTGGTTTTCCATCTCCAGCTCTTTGCACATGTCATTATGATACTTTACTTTGTCTTCTCGAGAGGCCCTTTGAAATCTTCTGTTCAGTTCTTTTACTTCATCAATTCTTCCTTTTGCTTTAGCTGCTCGATGCTCAAGAGCAAGTTTCAGAGTCTCCTCTGAAATCCACCTTGGTCTTTTCTTTCTTTCCTATCTTTTCAGTGATATCATTGCTGATATCAGACGGATCCTGGCTGAAAGCAGAGAATACCAGAAGAGCATTTACCTGTGTTTTATTGACTATGCAAAGGCATTTAACTGTTTGGATCATAACAAATTATGGATTACACTGCAAAGAATAGGAATTCCAGAACACTTAATTTTGCTCATGAGGAAACTTTACATAGATCAAGAGGCAGTAGTTCAGACAGAACAAGGGGATACTGATTGGTTTAAATTCAGGAAAGGTGTGTGCCAGGGTTGTATTCTTTCACCACACCTATTTAATCTGCATGCTGAACAAATAATACAAGAAGCTGGACTATATGAAGAAGAACCGGGAATCAGGATTGGAGGAAGGTTCATTAACAACCTGCATTATGCAGATGACACAACCTTGCTTACTGAAAGTGAAGAGGACTTGAAACACTTACTAATGAAGATCAAAGACCACAGCCTTCAGTATGGATTACACCTCAACATAAAGAAAAGAAAAATTCTCAGAACTGGACCAATGAGCAAAATCGTGATAAATGGAGAAAAGATTGAAGTTATCAAGGATTTCATTTTACTTGGATCCACAATCAACAGCCATGGAAGCAGCAGTCAAGAAATCAGAAGATGCATTGCATTGGGCAAATCTGCTGCAAAGGACCTCTTTAAAGTGTTGAAGAGCAAAGATGTCACCTTGAAGACTAAGGTGTGCCTGACCAAAGCCATGGTATTTTCAATCACATCATATGCATGTGAAAGCTGGACAATGAATAAGGAAGACCAAAGGAGAGTTTACGCCTTTGAATTGTAGTGCTGGCGAAGAATATTGAATATACCATGGACTGCCAAAGAATGAACAAATCTGTCTTGGAAGAAGTGCGGCCAGAATGCTCCTTAGAGGCAAGGATGGCGAGACTGCATCTTACATACTTTGGACATGTTGTCAGGAGGAATCAGTTCCTGGAGAAGGACATCATGCTTGGCAAAGTACAGGATCAGCAGAAAAGAGGGAGACCCTCAATGAGGTGGATTGACACAGTGGCTGCAACAATGAGCTCAAACATAACAGCGATTGTAAGGATGGTGCAGGACTGGGCAGTGTTTCGTTCTGTTGGGCATAGGTTTGCTATGTGTCGAAACTGGCTCGACAGCACCTAACAACAACAACATATATAATATTCCTTGATGTGTCACCTGGTCTAGACTGCCTGGGTGTTGTTAGGTGCCATCAAGTTAGTTCTGACTTATAAAGATCCTAAGAACAACAGAACAAAACACTACCCTATGCATCTGCACCCCCATAATCGATGTTATGCTCGAGGTCATTGTTGTAGCGATTTGTGTCAATTCATCTCCTTGAGGGTCTTTCTCTTTTTTGACTGACCCTTTATTTTACTAAGTGTCTTAAGTTAAGTTCTCTAGAGAACAAAACCAGTAATACGAATACATATATATAGAGAGAGAGATTTATATCAAGGAAATGGTTCACTTGGTTGTGGAGGCTGAAATGCCCCAAGTCTGTGGTCCAGAATAGAGGCTTCTCCTGGTTCACATAGCCAGAGTAGCTGGCAAACACAAGCTCAGCAGGACGGAGAGCAGGGCTCTTGCTCACAGGCTGCAAAGATTGATGAACCCCAAGATCGACAGGTAAGATTGCAGGTAAGCTGCCAGCTCAAGTCCCAAAAGCCAGAGGTCAGACCAACAGGAGCCAGCTGCAGGATCCAGCGTGAGCAAAAAGCTCACAAACCTTGCCAGCATGTGCACTTATATTCGATGCAGGCCTCATGCCCAAGGAAACACCCTTTCAACTGTTTGGCTACTCACAGTAGATTTCATCATGTAGGAGATCACATTATATCAAATCTCATCATGGAAGTGACCACAACATCATACAGCTGTCAAACCTCTGAGAATCATGGCCCAGCCAAGTTGAGACACGGCCTTAACCATCACAGCAAGCATGATGTTCTTCTTCAGGAACTGGCCCCTACTGATTGTTGTTGTTGTTGTTAGGTGCCCTAGAGTCAATTCGAACTCATAGCGACCTTATGCACAACAGAACTAAACACTGCCACTTCTGCACCATCCTCACCTGTTTCCTTGATATAAATCTCTCTAATATGTACTTATACACTTTACTGATTTTGCTTCTCTAGAGAACCCAGCCTAAGACACTAGTATTACCTGGAATGTGGGAAAAATCTGCTTCTCATTATATCCACACATCTGCTTTATCAACATGTTACTTAATTCACAGGAGCCCAATGTGCAAGTGCTCGTGTTTCAATAGCCTTTGCCCAGCCTTTGACCGAAGGGCAATATTTCTGTGTACTCGATCAAAAACCAAACTAGTAAACACATTCCCAATGTTTTAAGCACAGTTAGGGAATGCAATAACACCTTTTAAATCCAAATCTTTCAGGTGGAGTCTTTAGGCAGAGCATTTCAGTAAGCAGTGGTCCAGTTTCTCTTTTCTGGAAAAGAAGTTTAGAAAGCTTCTTCGGTATCAGTCATTTTTTTCAGTACTAAAACTGAGAAAATTAGCTAAGTTTATTATTCTGTTTCTCTGAGTAAATCTTGTGAGTCTTCTTATTTACCACAATCTACATTTGCTTCCATTTATTATCTCATTTACCCTATCCTAGTAGAGTAAATGCGTAGCCTGCTGGGGAGTGCTGTTTACCCATAGAATAGTTGATCACAGTAACATTGGCATGGTTTGTCCTTTGCCACCTCCTTTTGGAAGATTCCATAGGATTTGACAGGTAAAGAACTGCACAACTATCTTTCCATTTGCTAATGTAGCCACAGATAATTTTAACTACATGGGAAGGCATTATGATCCACCCCATTCCCTTAGGAATGTACAAGCCAAATTCACTGGTTTGAGTTCATGTCTTTTTTGGTGGTATCTTTTCCTGCTGGCACATGTAAGGGTAGCTTTGATCTTTAGACAACCAAATCAGTCAAATATATATATATATATACCTCAATTCTTGACAATTTTCCAGTATATTTCCCCTCATATTCAATCAAAGAACACATTTACACTATCACTGTATCCAGCCTTTCAAGAATTTTCTCCCCTTCTGAATTAAACACTTGTCCATTCAAACTTCCCATGAGAACGCTGTGTGGAAGGTAATAAGGAATAGACTATGTCCATATAATATAACATTTCTTTGCCCATTTCTGTACATTAGTAGTGTAAAGTTTGTAGCTTGATAATAGGAAATATACCCAGGTGGGCCAGACTAATAGATTATTCTCTACTCTCAACCTTTAAATGTTGTTTTCTCAGTTCATTGTCCTACAGGATAAGTGAAGCCTAGAGAAGAATAACTGTCCATTCCAATCATACTCATGTGCAACTCTTCTAAAACTACTGGTATGGGTTTATCATATTCCACTTCCCAGATATTCTCAGATTTATAATATTATAAAATATTTTAAGTTAAATAAAATTGCTAGATATATTGATTATAAGCTATCTACTTATTCTTAATAGAGTTCCTGGGTGGTGCTTATGGTTAAGCACCTCTTTATTAACCAAAAGTTTGGCGGTTCAAGCCCATGTATTTCTGGGGCAATAGATTGCCTTTCTAAGTACCCATAATTGGCGAAGTGTGAATATTATAAATTGTTATCTCATGATGTTAATCATCACATTTGTTATGTAATCCAAAAATTTATTTTATATCAAATTTTAAAATAATAATTCTTTTTTATTGAAACAAAACAGTGGTGGGACTGTTTGCAATACTTTATACAGGCTAAGCTCATTGGTTTCATATTACTCTATACATTTTACAAATTTGAAATCTAAGACACAGGTAGGCAACTTACTTACGGTAACTAAACTGAACATTTGTAAAGTCAATATCTGAACGTAGGTAGTTTGGCTAAATTACCTACTGGCATTACATAGTATGTTATTCTGGTTTAAGTGTGTAGAACTACTAAAAAATGATTTTCAGCCACATGTGGGATAATTTTCCTAATGCTTTATTACCAACTTTGTCACATGGGTCTCAAGTGTTTTTCTTCAAACATTTATTTAGTCCTCTTAACAGTGCTATAGACAAAGAAAATAATTACAGTATTGTAAATTATTTAATAGCATAATGTAACAGGATATTTTATAGTATACTTAAAAGAAAATATAAAACAAGAATGGCCTACTTCTAATCTGAGATTAGAAAGATAAAATATGAAGTTATTTTAAGGGGTCCTTAAGTTTCAAAATCAAAGTTGTGTTGATAAGTACATTATTACAATTTTAATTTGATTTAATTATAGTTTCTAAACTGAAATATTTGAGATAGGTAGAGAAAAGAAAGGGAAGTAAACAATGTGCTTGCCTTAGAATTTCTCAGGCTTGTTTGGCATTCCACTTTTAAAATGATTTAGAAAAAACTGTACAAGGACATGTGGTCTATAGACATGTTTCATCAACAGACGAGTAAGCATAGATTTTATAGTTGGAATGATGGCTACTTTAATAAGCTTTCTGAGTGATAGGCTTTTATAACCTTGAATGAAGTAAAACATTGTTCAGCAGTATGTTATGCAGCACAAGAAAACCTATAATAAGGTTATATCATTAGAGAAGGTGATACTGACTGAGAAAACATGGTAAGATCAATTTTGTGGTGATCGTGGAAATACACCACTTAGGTCTTCACATAATTGATTGACAGCCCCAGCTGTTGCATCTATGGATCCACTGCTTACCACAGGGATGCTCCCCAGGAAAATGCATACATCTTTATTTGCAAAGTCTTAGAATCAAGAAAGACAAATGGTAGTACAAATTTTACATGGTAGCAATAAAATTAGAAAAGTATTAACAAAAAGAGAAGGCAGAATTTTAAAACTCAATCAATTCCCTGTAAGCATATACTTTTTTGGGAATTAAAAAAAAATGAGAAAACATTTTTTATAAATGTTTTAAAATTTCTGTTGAATTGTTTTTGAGGAGTATAATTGAAAAAAAAATTAAACACAGTTAAGCTTAGGGGACATTGCATTCACATCAGTGTAGCAGAATGAATTGGAAAAGCCAGTGAGAATGAGTGCATGACTTGAACAATGTAATCAATGTCACTGAATTGGACTTGCAGAAATTTTTGAGTTTGCATATGTGTTTTGCCATGTATATTATCACTACATAAAAAAAAACAGTTAAGGTTCTGAATAAAATGGAAAAAAATGAAAGACATATTTTTGTCTTACATAAAAGTTTTTTAAAGTTTACTAATCAGTTGATGATAAGGTTGTCACAAATTTATTTTTTTGTTATAAGATAAAGTGAAAAATTTTCATCAACTTGCTTCATAAATCAAACACTTAGCATATCATTGTAGTGCACCTAAAAACAAGAGATGTTTTCTGTATTGATCACACATGTAATAGTTTCCTCATAAGCATAAATGACTGGAACACGGAGTTCTAGAATAATCCCAGGGAACATCAAATGTTTTACTTCCAATGTATACCTATATATACAGACCGGACCAGACAAAATAATGCACACTTTTTATTAAAATGACAGGGTTTGTCTTCAAATTCCTTCTAGTCCTCGTACCAGAGCAGTATATTACAGTAACCTCAGATAACTTTTCACCAGTCTCCCGTACAGCCTAGAGGGTCAGCTTAGTGCCCCACAGGTGTTTCTCCCAGGAGGCTTTTCTCAGCTCTGGGAAATAATATATCAATCTGAAGTGAAATTAGAATGGAATTTAAGTCAAAACTAGGAAAATACCAAACCCTTTACTCATTCCACATATTGCAGTGCTGGAATTCTGTCCATCTTTGGTCTTTTGATTCTGGAATCAATAAAATTCCCACGGAGAGATGAAGTAAGGAGTGAGACCTTGCTGTCTTCAAGATATTAGAGTCTGAAAAGTAGGATGTGTAATCTGTAATAACTATAGATTAATTTACTAATATTGGCCTCCTTATTTGGGACAAGAACAACAACAACAAAAAAGGTTCATCTTTGTATGTAAAACATTTTAATGCCATTAATGTTGTTGTTGTTGTTAGGTGCTGTCGAATCAGTTCTGCCTCATAGCAACCCTATACACAACATCATTACAATCATTGTTATGCTTGAGCCCATTTTTGCAGCCACTGTGTCAATCCACCTCGTTGAAGGTCTTCCTCTTTTCCACTGACCCTGTACTTTGCCAAGCATAATATCCTTCTCCAGAGACTGATCCCTCCTGAGAACATGTCCAAAGTATGTAAGATGCAGTCTCACCATTCTTGCTTCTAAGGAGCATTCTGGCTGTACTTCTTCCAAGACAGATTTGTTCATTCTTTTGGCAGTCTATGGTATATTCAATATTCTTCCCCAACACCACAATTCAAAGGCATCAAGTCTTCTTTGGTCTTCCTTATTCATTGTCCAGCTTTCGCATGCATACGATGTGACTGAAAATACCATGGCTTGGGTCAGGCACACCTTAGTCTTCAAGGTGACATCTTTGCTCTTCAACGCTTTAAAGAGGTCCTTTGCAGCAGATCTACCCGATGCAACGGGTCTTTTGATTTCTTGACTGCTGCTTCCATGGCTGTTGATTGTGGATCCAAGTAAAATGAAATCTTTGACAACTTCAATCTTTTCTCCGTTTATCATGATGTTGCTCATTGGTCCGGTTGTGAGGATTTTTGTTTTCTTTATGTTGGGGTGTAATCCATACTGAAGGCTGTGGTCTTTGATCTTCATCAGTAAGTGTTTTAAGTCCCATTCACTTTCAGTAAGCAAGGTTGTGTAATCTGCATAATGCACGTTGTTAATGAGTCTTCCTCCAATCCTAATGCCCTGTTCTTCTTCACATAGTCCAGCTTCTTGGATTATTTGCTAAGCATACAGATTGAATAAGTATGGTGAAAGAATACAACCCTGGCGCACACCTTTCCTGACTTTAAACCATGCAGTATCCCCTTGTTCTGTCTGAACAACTGCCTCTTGACCTATGCAAAGGTTCCTCTTGAGAACAATTAAGTGTTCTGGAATTTCCATTCTTCACAATGTTATACATAATTTGTTACGATCCACACTGTCAAACGCCTTTGCATAGTCAATAAAACACAGGTAAACATCCTCCTGGTATTCTCTGCTTTCAGCCAGGATCCATCTGACATTAGCAATGATATCCCTGGTTCTACGACCTCTTCTGAAACCAGCCTGAATTTCTGGCAGTTCCCTGTTGATATACTGCTGCAGCCATTTTTGAATGATCTTCAGCGAAATTTTGCTTGCATGTGACATTAATGATATTGTTCTGTAACTTCCACATTTGGTTGGATCAGGTTGGATCACCTTTCTTGGAAATAGGCATAAATATGGCTCTCTTCCAGTCAGTTGGCCAGGAAGCTGTCTTCTATATTTCTTGAAATAGACGAGTGAGCACCTTCAGTGCTGCATCTGTTTGTTGAAACATCTCAATTGAAATTCCATCAGTTCCTGGAGCCTTGTTTTTTGCTGATGCCTTCAGAGCAGCTGGGACTTCTTCCTTCAGTACCATCGGTTCCTGATCATATGTTACCTCTTGAAATGGTTGAACATTGACTAATTCTTTTTGGTAAAATGACTCTGTGTATTCATTCCCTATTCTTTTGATGCTTCCTGTGTCATTTAGTATTTTCCCCATGGAATCCTTCACTACTGCAACTTGAGGCTTGAATTTTTTCTTCAGTTCTTACAGCTTGAGAAACACTGAGCATGTTCTTCCCTTTTGGTTTTCCATCTCCAGCTCTTTGCACATGTCATTATAATAGTTTACTTTGTCTTCTCAAGAGGCCCTTTGAAATGATCTGTTCAGTTCTTTTACTTCATCAATTCTTCCTTTTACTTTAGCTGCTCAACGTTCAAGAACAAGTTTCAGAGTCTCCTCTGACATCCATCTTGTTCTTTTCTTTCTTTCCTGCCTTTTCAATGATCTCTTGCTTTCTTCATGGGTGATGTCCTTGATGTCATTCCACAACTTGTTCAGTCTTCGGTCACCAGTGCTCAATGCATCAAATCTATTCTTCAGATGGTCTCTAAATTCAGGTGGGATATACTCAAGGTCATATTTTGGCTCTTGTGGACTTGCTCTGATTTTCTTCAGTTTCAGATTGAATTTGCATTTGAGCAATTGATAATCTGTTCCACAGTCGGCCCCTGGCCTTGTTCTGACTGATGATATTGAGCTTTTCCATCATCTCTTTCCACAGATGTAGTCAATTTCATTTCTATGTGTTCTACCTGGCGAGGTCTGTGTGTATAATCGCCGTTTATGTTGGTGAAAGAAGGCATTTGCAGTGAGGAAGTCATTGGTCTTGCAAAAGTCTATGTTCAGTCTCCATCATTGTTTCTATTACCAAGGGCATAGTTTCCAACTACTGATCCTTCTTCTTTATTTTCAACTTTCACATTAAAATCACCAGTAATTATCAATGCATCTTGATTGCATGTTCAATAAATTTCAGACTGCAGCATCTCATAAAAATCTTCTATTTCTTCACCTTTGGCCCTAGTAGTTGGTGTGTAAATTTGAGTAATAGTCGTATTAACTGGTCTTCCTTGTAGGCATATGGATATTATCCTCTCATGGACAGCATTGTACTTCAGGATAGATCTTGAAATGTTCTTTTGACAATGAATGCAACACCATTCATCTTCAAGTTGTCATTCCCGGCATAGTAGACTATATGATTGTCTGATTCAAAATGGCCAATACTGGTCCATTTCAGGTCACTAATGCCTAGGATATTGATGTTTATGTGTTCCATTTCATTTCTGATGATTTCTAATTTTCCTAGATCCATACTTCATACATTCCAGGTTCTGATTATTAATGGATGCTTGCAGCTGTTTCTTCTCATTTTGAGTCATGCCACATCAGTGAATGAAGGTCCCGAAAGCTTTACTCCACCCATGTCATTAAGGTAGACTCTACTTTGAGGAGGCAGCTCTTCCCCAGTCATCTTTTGAGTGCCTTCCAACCTGGGAGGCTCATCTTCCAGCACTATATCAGACAATGTCCTGCTGCTGTTCATAAGGTTTTCACTGGCTAATGTTTTTCAGAAGTAGACTGCCGTGACCTTCTTCCTAGTCTGTCTTAGTCTGGAAGCTCAGCTGAAACCTTTCCTCCATGGGTGGCCCTGCTGGTATCTAAATACCAGTGGCATAGCTTCCAGCATCACAGCAACACACAAGCCCCCACAGTACAACAAACTAACAGACACATGGGGAAATGCCGTTAGTAGTTATGTTTAAGTTTATTTATTTATTCATTTATTTTTGGAAAAGGCAATTCATTAATATGTTTGAACACAAAATCATAATACAATGTTCACATTGAGAATTTTTTTTATTTACTCATTTTCCCATATACTCCATTGCCCTCCTCAACCACTTTTATTTAATAACCAACTTTCTTTAATCTATTAGCATTTTTTAATATGCAGATGTAATTAAAAGAGACAGAAATAAGATAGAAAGAGAAATATATTCTTTTTATTACAGCTGGAGTCCCTGTGTAGTGCAAATGGTTGAGCGCTCAACTCTGAACCAAAAGCAAATGCCAATCCCAAGGTACCTTGGAAGAAAAGCGTGGTGATCTGCTTCCAAAAGGTCATAGCTTTGAAAACTGTATACAGCAGTTCTATTCAACACACATGGGGTTGCCCTAAGTCAGAAGTGACTCAATGGGTGACTGTTTTTTTTTTTTTTTTTTATTTATTTACCTTTTTTTTTTTTGTTTTAATAGTACAAGCGATATAACAAATTAGATGGAATCCTAACTGGTTCTATCACTTAAGGACTATCAGGAATAGGCTATATTGCCACAGGGTGACAAAAGACTGTTTAATGGAAAGAGTGTTTTAAAGATTTTGACACTGGTAAGACAAGCCACAAGTTATGGAAAAATATCCAAAGTTAGCAACATTGATAAGCCATTACCACTGCTAGATCTGAAGGGCCAAAGGAAGGAAACAAGATCCAGAACCCAGAAAGAGCTATTGGTATAGGAACTACGGTCTTTGGTAGGAACCCAGCACTATAAAATGTGGGCCTTGAAGGGAGACCAGGAGAATAAATACCCTTACTTCCCTCTCTCATCCCACTCCCAGTATCCTGCTTGTACCTTAAATTAGTTAATCTCAGAGGTAAAACAGAGGGGATAGGATCAGAGTAGATGCAGTTCACATAAGAATTCACTCAGAAAGTTATGCCATTAACTTGTCTTTCATAGAATAAATTTTTGGTAGCTTCAGGGTATAGTAGTCTTGTTAAGAATATGTTTTGGAGACAGACAAATCTCAGTTTAAATTTGATCTTTGTCACTTAGAAACTGCAGATCTTGAGCAAGGTATTTAAGCTCCTTAATATATTTATATTGTATTGAAAATGAGTTAAATGAAATTAAAAAATTGAGAAAATCACAAATATTAGTTTGGATATGTAAGGTTGCAGTAAATATTTAACATTAATATATGTATGTTTGGACATTTAACATTAATATATATATTTCAGCACTTAATATTTAAATACACACACACACATACGGAAACCCTGGTGGCATAATAGTTAAGAGCTATGGCTGCTAATCAAAAAGGTCAGCAGTGAAAATCCGTCAGGCGCTCTTTGGAAACTCTACGTAGCAGTTATACTCTGTCCTGTAAGGTCACTATGAGTCAGGATCAACTCAGCTGCAATGGATTTGGTTTTGGATACACATATACACACATACATACATATTGGAACAAAACAAGAAATTAGAGGGTATAATTTGCTGACATTGGTTTAGTAGTTTAACCTCAATGTTTATTTAATATCTCTTAGATCTGTGATTCTTTTTCTCTCATGGTCCTATCATGGCTGATACAATTATAACTACGGTGTGCACACCCCATGCACAAAGAAAATGACTGGGAAAATGCATGACTATAGTAGATTCTACTTTTACTTCATTCTGCATAACTGTATTGTAGGAACAACTCTACTATCCAAAGAAACTTGGGTGAGTAATTATTCCAGGTTCTTCAGGGTCTATAACTGAAACAGAGGTGGGAGTAGAGGGTCAGGAATGAATATCAGGTGAGCCAAACTACAGTGTATGTTAAAACACAAAATCCATTACCTCAGTATTTTAATACAAAGCTAAGCATCAATATATACCATCAAATATTATTATAATTATAGCTTTTACAAATAGTCCACAATTAATTTATCAGCCCCAGTAGTGCCATGGTTATGTGCTTGGCTGCTAACCAAAAGGCTGGTGGTTCAAACCCATTAGCCGCTTGGTGGGAGAAAGATGTGACAGTCTGCTTCCGTGAAGATTACAGCCTTGAGGTTGTGGAGAGACTGGAACACTTATACACTGCTGGTGGGTCTGTAAAATGGTACAACGACTTTGGAAATCTATTTGGCTCTTCCTTAAAAAACTAGAAATAGAACTACTATATGATCCTGCAATCCCAATCCTTGGAGTATATCCTAAAGAAATTAGAGGCTTTACATGAACAGATATATGCATACCCAGGTTCACTGCAGCACCGTTTACAAAAGCAAAAAGATGGAAGCAACCAAGGTGCCCATCAACGGATGAATGGATAAATAAATTACGGTATATTCACACAATGGAATATTACGCATTGATAAAGAACAATGATAAATCGATGAAACATTTCATAACATGGAGGAATCTGGAAGGCATCATGCTGAGTGAAATTAGTCAGCTGCAAAATGACAAATATTGTATAAGACCACTATTATAAGAACTCGAGAAATAGTTTAAACAGAGAAAAGAATATTATTTGATGGTTACTGGAGCGGGGAGGGAGGGAGAGAGGTTTTCACTAATTAGATAGTAGATAAGAACTATTTTAGGTGAAGGGAAAGACAACACACAATACAGGTGAGGTCAGCACAACTGGACTAAACCAAAAGCAAAGAAGTTTCCTGAATAAACTGAATGCTTCAAAGGCCAGCATAGCAGGGATGGTGGTATGGGGACCATGGTTTCAGGGGACATCTAAGTTAATTTGGATAATAAAATCTATTAAGAAAACATCCTGTATTCCACTTTGGAGAGTGGCATCTGGGGTCTAAAATGCTAGCAAGGGGCCATCTGAGATGTATCAGTTGGTCTCAACCCACCTGAAGCAAAGGAAAATGAAGAACACCAAAGACACAACGTAATTATGAGCCCAAGAAGCAGAAAGGACCACATAAGCCAGAGACTATATCATCCTGAGACCAGAAGAACTAGATCGTGCCCAGCTACAACCGATGACTGTCCTCACAGGAAACACAACAGAGAACCCCTGAAGGAGCAGGAGAGCAATGGGATGCAGACCCCAAATTCTCATAAAAAGACCAGACTTAATGGTCTAACTGAGACTAGAAGGATCCTGGAGGTCATGGTCCCCAGACCTCCTGTTAACCCAAAACAGGAACCATTCCCAAAGCCAACTCTTCAGACAGGGATTGGACTGTACTATGGGATAACAATGATACTGGTGAAGAATGATCTTCCTGGATCAAGTAGACTCATAAGGCTATGTTCTTATCTCCTGTTTGAAGGGGAGATGAGAGGGTAGAGGAGGTCAGAGGCTGGCTGAATGGACACAAAAAGGGAGAGTGGAGATAAGGAGTGTGTTGTCTCATTAGGGGGAGAGCAATTAGGAGTATATAGCAAAACCTGTTACCCGTTGCCGTTGAGTCAATTCATTGTTTATAAATTTTTGTATGAAAGTCCAACTTGATTTATAAACTTTCACTTAAAGCACAATAAAAATTTTTTAAAAAATTGTATATATTAAAAAAAAAAAAAACAAGATTACAGCCTTGGAAACCCTATGGGACAGTTTTACTCTATCCTATACAGTCACTGTGAGTCTGAATTGACTTGCCAGCAGTTGGTTTAGTTTTTGGTTATTTTTTTCACATTTAGTTTTTTAACTATAAAAATATCCTAGGAATAAATATTTATTACTGATTACGTTTAAGTCATTGGAATAAATTACAATATGAAATAATTTAGGTAGATTTACTTCTTATTGTTACCTTGAAGGCAAAGGTGCACCTGACTCAAACCACCTAATATGCACACAAAAGCTGGACAATGAATAAGGAAGACTGAAGAAGAACTGAAGTATTTGAATTATGGTGTTGGTGAAGTATATTGAATATATCATGGTCTACCAGAAGAAAGAGCAAATGTTTCTTAGAAGAAGTACAGCCAGAATGCTCCTTAAAAGAGAGGGTGTTGAGCCTTCATCTCATATACTCCAGCTCCAGGAGAAGGCTTTCTGTCTCTG
Source organism: Elephas maximus indicus (assembly GCF_024166365.1). NCBI lineage: Eukaryota > Metazoa > Chordata > Mammalia > Proboscidea > Elephantidae > Elephas > Elephas maximus. Next base: position 27,995,139 of record NC_064820.1, on the reverse strand, counting down.
TCAGTTCTGAGGAAAAGTCAATGTTATCAATCTTCCCCAGGTCTAGTAATTTCTCAGCACAGGGACTGAGTCCAAAGGAAGTACTCCACCCCTGGCTCTTCTTTCTTGGTGGTAGGAGGTTCCTTTCATCCCTGTTCACTTTGCTCTTTTCCATCTCAAAAGCGATTGACTGAAGATATAATCTAATCCTGTAGATCCTGTCCTGCTTCATTAGCATAACTACCTCTAATCCTGCCTCCTTAACATCATAGAGGTTAGGATTTACAACACATAGGATAATTACATCAGATCATGAAATGAAGGACAGTCACACAGTACTGAGAATCATCACCTAGCCAAGTTGACACACATTTTGAGAGAGACATAATTCAATCCATAACACTTGGTAAAGTAGCGGGTCAGTGAAAAAGAGGAAGATCCTCAACAAGGGGCTTGACAGTTGCTGCAACAATGGGTTCAAACAGAACAAGGATTGTGAGGAGGGCACAGGACCAGGCAATATTTTGCTCAGTTGTACTCAGGGTCACTATGAGTCAGAACTGACTCAATAGCACCTAACAACTTTTAATTTTTTTGTTGTTGTTGTTCCCAGTTATACCAAATTCTCATATTTTCATTATATACAAGTCTGCCTACTCTATTCGTTGCCTTGAACGAATACATGTAATTGATGTAAGATTAAGGCGTTTTAACCAGACTTCTATTAACCTAAACCTGTAGTAATACTTCCTCACCCTACCCTTATTCCAAGGATAGGAATACATAAACAGATTCATCTGGTGTTATAAGAAGATTCTAATACATCAACTTGATTGTATTAATGTGCAACAACTGATGCCTATATCATCCCTAAAAAACCCAAGAGAATTCAATTAATTAATTATATATGAGGAAAGTATCAGTTAGAATCAAGATTCTTTATTATGTAACTTAAATTCCTTTTGAGAAATTTCTCATTTTTAGGTGAGAGGAAGTTTGTATTCATGTTTAATACCTCAGCATTGGCTAAAGAAACTTCTATTTTTAGAAACCCAATTTTTTGGTCAGAGATTGGTGTCTGAGTTGTAGGTTACTACTTCCCTATGATCTTTACACTCTGAAATATGTAGAAATTTTAATACATTTATTGGAAGAAATTTAGAAGCATCTTTATGAGGTATGGAAACCCTGGCCTCATAGTGGTTAACTGCCATGGCTGCTAACCAAAATGTGGCAGTTCGAATCCATCAGGCGCTCCTTGGAAACTCTATGGGGCAGCTCTATTCTGTCCTATAGGGTTGCTATGTGTTGGAATCGACTTGATGGCAATGTTTTTTTTTTTTTTTTAATTTTTTATGAGGTTTGTAAAACAACCTTTTGAACTACATATTAGAACAAAATAAAATATTAATGTAGATACTAAATATTGAATACAGATATAAATTAAAATAAATCATTAAATTAACAAAAAGAGTGTGCTTTGATAACACACATTTATCAAATATGGTTTTGACCATGGATTTTAAAAAATCTCTTCAAATTTTGGATATAGACACAACTATCAACAAAAATTTTACATAAGTAGGTAAAAAACTGAAAATTCGCCTTTTCTCATCCTTAATATTATTTGTAGTTTTAATTCCTTTCTTTTCCTTTTACAAACAATTGTAATATTTAACTTTATTTGCAAATTTAAATGATTTTCAAATCCATTTCAACTTCTTCATAATGAGAATTTCAAAATAATTTGGAAATATAATTTGTAGCACATGCATATCTTGGTGGAACAATAACACTGGAGATGTGTTTGGATAATATTAAAAGGGACATATGCTGCAAAAAGACAAGGCTGCTGCCTAGGACTGAACCAACTAGGAGACCACATCAGTGGCCCCCATTTCTTGCATGGTGTGTCACTCTGCATGGCTCCTGGAATGTGAACCCATTCATTAATTTTTGTGTTCTTTTGTCCAGGAGGTAGGGAGTTCCTTGGCTGAATTCAACATGTAGTGGCAAAGCCCTGAGTGCCAAATCTAAATCATATGCTTTCTAATTTCTGGTCTCACAGGGCACTTCGTCAGACCACATTCTGATGGAACAACAGATTGAGTATCTCCATAATGCTGCTTGTGCCTGGAAGCAACATACTACGTACATCGTGAATTGTTGGTGGGGACCAGTACCTGCTCAGCTCGCCTGAGATAACACAGATTTGTAGTCTTTGTAACAGACTGCCATACAAATAAAAAGGAAGGATAATTTATTATTGAAAAGTTGTTGATTTTTTGAAGAGACAATATACATATTTTTTAAAAACTCTCACTACTTGCCTGGAATGACAACATGTATTTTTTATGCAGAAACTCATCCAATCTCACATATATCTGTAAGTTAGGTATTCTTAGCAATTCCATTTTACAAAGGGGACAATCAAGCCCTAGAGAATCTAAGGAATTTATCCAAAGCAACTGAGCTAGAAAACTACTTCAGTCAAGCTGGTGCCAGACTCTATGTTCCATTTCCTAAAATCTATTGCCTCGTAATTCTTATTAGAACCAAATAGCAAAGGGAGACAATTTGCCTAACCTGGAGGAATCTGGGTGCTCCACAAAGACAGGCAGAATAGGAGACATACTCAACACCTTCTGATAATTATCACAGCCCAATCTCGACCGAAGGTTTATAAGAAGTGTATATAGCAATAAATATTCACATTTTATAATATTTTGCTTAGAAATACTTTGAACCATTCTCCCATCTTGCCTTTCCATCAGTCCATCTTTCTCAAACTTTAGTCTTGGCTCAGCTAGGTTGCTTCTCTCCCCAAGGTCAACTAATAGTCCAATTAAAGTGTATTTTATCTACTCATGTCCGTAATTGTGAATCGACCTGTTGGATAGTTAAACTACGTATCCTCTGCAAAGAAGTATATTGAAGAGAAGTTAAGTGAATCACTGACAGAGAATCTCTTGTCTCTCTCATTCACTGCATAACAAATATGTATAGGAGTAAAGCATATCACATGTAGTTATGTGTCAATAATTTGCTAGATGATCCATTTGCACTTTCTTTTCATTCTCCGTTATTACTGGTAGTTTAGTGATTTAGCTCAAAAAGTTTTAGAGTTGACAAGTTAAGTGAATGATATATTAAATGAAACTTCCTTATAGCTCGAATGATCTGCTAAATGTGCAAACACACAGTGTTTCCTAGACTAGGAAGTGATCCTACTTAATCTATCAAAATTACATATTTTGCACTCTGTTCTGATTAACTGTCTCTTTTCTAACAAGGAGATTAAAGATCGTTCTGATGCTTTCTGTTGAATAATGTCATGGTTATAAATGAGAAGAACGCCCCTGCCTTCTGGATTCTTATTTCAATTGCAAGATAACATCAGAAAGATGAAAATATATTGATTATATTAGAAACTACTTTCAAAAAGTAAATAAATTACATGAGTGAATGTGACTATTTCTTATTTTTAATCTCAAATTTAAAAATAAATAACTCTCCATTAACAAAATGTTTAAATCACAGCATCAGAAAAGAAACATAAAAATAAATTTAAATTTCATATATAGTAAAGCTAATGTGATTACTAGAAATTAACAAATATCTCATCCAGTTAGTTATCTTATACATACACATAAAACAAAACAAAGCAAAAAAAAAAAAGAAAAGAAAACCCACTGCTGTCAAGTAGATTCCAACTTATCACGACCTTATATTCCAGGAAGTGCCTGGTAGATTTGAACTGCTGACCTTCTGGTTAGCACCCATAGCTCTTAACCACTACTCCACCAGGGTTTCCAATACACATACATGCATGTAAATATCATAAATACCCATTTCTGAATACATTATAAATAGAAAACATTTAAAAATCTTAATATTATTGAGAAACAAATACCCATCTTTATTAATAATAAGAAAATAGTAAGGAGTCCTGGTTAAGTGCTTGACAGCTAACGAAAAGGTCGGCGGTTCAAACCCTGCAGCCGCTCCACAGATATGGCAGTCTTGTCCTATAAAGGTTGTTGTTGTTGTTAGGTGCCTTGGAGTCAGTTCCAACTCACAGCAACCCTACATACAATGGAAGGAAACACTGCCCCGTCCTGCTGCATCCTCACAATTGTTATCCTTGAGATTGTTGTTGTAGCCACTGTGTCAATACATCCCTTTGAGGGTCTTTTCTTTTTCTCTGACCTTCTACTTCACCAAGCATGATGTCCTTCTACAGAGACTGATACCTCGTGATAATATGTCCAATGTATGTGAGACTTACTTTTGCCATCCTTGCTTCTAATGAGTATTCTGGCTGTACTTCTTCCAAGACAGATTTGTTCATTCTTTTGGAGTCCATGGTATACTCGATATTCTTTGTCAACACCATAATTCAAAGGTATCAGTTCTTTGGTCTTCCTTATTCCTTGCTCAGCTTTCGCATGCTCATGAGGCAATTGAAAACACCATGGCTTGGATCAGGTTTACCTTAATCCTTAAAGTGACATCTTTGCTTTTTAACACTTTAAAGAAGTCTTTTGCAGCAGATTTGCCCAGTGGAATGCACCCTTTGATTTCTTGACTGCTGTTTCCATGGGTGTTGATTGTGGATTCAAGTAAAATGAAAGCCTTGACTTCAAACTTTTCTCCATTTATCATGATGTTGATTATCGGTCCAGTTGTGAGGATTTTTGTTTTCTTTATGTTGAGACCTGCTGAAGGCTGTAGTCTTTGATCTTTATCAGTAAGCGCTTCGAGTCCTCTTCACTTTCAGCAATTAAGGCTGTGTCATCTGTATAACACAGACAGTTAATGAGTTTTCCAGTAAATATTATAACCTTGTAAATCCCATGGGGCAGTTCTACTCTGTCCTATGGGTTTCTATGAGTCAGAATCAACTCCATGGCAATGGATCTAGTTCTTCGGCAACCTATATGGAAGCAGACTGCCACATTTTTCTCCAGCAGAGAGGGCCGGTAGATTCCATCCTCAGGTCTTTAGGGTAGCAGCAGAGCCCTTAATTATTGCACCTCCAGGGAAAGCTTGGGCTTGCCCATATATGGGACTCTCAGTGAAGCCTTCCCTTACCAGCTGATTTAAAGTTGAAATCTACTCCCAGAACTTTTTATTCTGCCCCCCGCCGCTTTATTTTTCTCTATTCTATGTGTTACCATTTTAATGTTATAAATATATGTATGTATATATTTTACAAATTTTATCTCTACCTCTCTCCTCCAAAAAGGTAAGCAGAATTTTTTACCCTCCTCCAATGTCTTATCCCTAGTTTCTAGAAGAATTCCAAGAATATAATACTGTGTGCTAATCACTAAACCTCTCATACTTACTAGCTCATAGTAGCGTTGGTTGTATTGAGTCCAAAATATAAGGATAAGCAGCAGTCAGAGAATTTATAATTCAAATTATTGAATTTATAAAGCTGTGAATAGAACGTAAATTTGTTCCCTTTAACCCCTACAAGTGAGGCATTACTTTTTTTGAGATAAGGCAAGAATTAAGGCTAAAAGAACAAAAGGAACACTTGAGACTAGCCTTAATGACTTGGAGACACTGACATTTCTTTGGAAGACAGGAAATAACCATTTTTGCCATCAGCCCAGCTAGAAATGTTTCTTATTGTATTTACAAATATTACATATACCCTCTTTATTCTCATCAAATCTTGTTTCTTAAGGAACTTCTTCCAGAAGAGAAATACACAGAGCCAGGACAGTGAAATAATAGACATAATTATTTTTCTAAGCATTTATTCTTAGTTTTATTATCTTGCCTTTATTTTCATTTAGTTGGAATCAAATTATTAGGACAATGATGCTTATTGCTCGTATTTTATAGTGTTTGCCGATTGATACTCTATGTTTTCACAGATCCAAATTTCACTGTTCTGTAAAGTCAGGAACAAAAGTTTTTAAGACATAGAGGAAGAAATACTGAGCAATATAGACAACGTGTTCATATCACTTTGACTTCATTACATTGTAATGAAGAAATAACAGTTCCAACTTGGATTAGTGCGATTACCTTTGGATTTTCAATGAAGTGCAAATGAAATTTGATAATCAGGTTCCCCATTCATTATCGAAATAGTCTCTTGGCATGCACGTTTCCATTATCTTAAGAGTAAGATCGTGAATGTCACTAGTAACAAAACTAATGCCTTTGCATTGTCCTACTTATAGGCATTAGAAGCTGAAGAACAAGTGTCTGAATGTTATGTGTGTGTTTCAAAGCAAATCTGGATTTAAATTCATTGAACTCCATAACATCTGTGGAATTTCCTGGGGCATTAGTTTATATTTCTGGACTTTTGAGTAGACTATCTATTTAAGAATTACATAGAGGAGCATACAAATGACTTAGAGCTTTTGCATCATATTGTAGAGGTATTGGCAGAAGAATGTATTGAAAAATGCATAGAACCTGCTTGAATTATCTTAAGTACAAGCAACTGTTACCTTCAAATATGACTCCTGAGTGTCTTAAATACATATGCAAATAAACCAAAACAAACAAACATAAAAACCATTGCTGTCCAGTCCATTCTGTCTCATAGAGACCCTATTGGACAGATTAGAAGAGCCTCACAAGGTTTTCAAGGCTGTAAACCTTTACCGAAGCAGACAGCCACATCTTTCTCCCAGAGCCGCTGGTGGATTAGAACAGCCCACCTTTAGGTTAGCAGCAAGGGCTGAACCACTGTGCCACCAGGGCTCCTTACATATGCAAATAATTTAGAAAAATATTTTGATATGAGAATTATTAACTACAAAAGCAATAATTTGGCTTTTTAAGACTATATGTTAACAACTTCTATGGATTCATTGTGATTTATATTGGAAGTCTGCGGACAGCATATGAAAGATGTTTTTGTGTTTATTTTCCATACTTAAATTTAAGCATATGAAAGTTGTTGTTGTGTTTATTTTCCATAACTAAATTTAGAAACTTCTATAATGTTTGCATAACCTTAAATTTTTTCCACATGTATTTGATTTGTAAAGAGACCCGTTCTGTTGTCATTAACTACTTTAGGTAATATACTTAAGACGGAAAAAATAAACAACAAAAAACCCACTGCCATCCAGTGGATTCTGACTCATAGCCACCTCACAGGCTTTCCAAGGCTGTAAGTCTCTACGCAAGCAGACTACTACAACTTCCTCCCTCGTTGCCCCTGGCGCTTTCAAACTGCCAACGTTTCCGCTAGCAGCTGACCATTCTAACTACTGCATCAGAGGATACCATGACAGGAGTCGGGGTGGAAAAACTCACATCATCTTTGAAATATACACTGAGTGGGTATTATATAGAAGGTTTCTTCTGTTACTTCAGGGAAATTTTAGTTACAATGACAAATTCCCATTTCAACACTCTTGTGGCCATTGATGACACACATTATAGTATGATTGACTCCATTTTCTATTTGCATAATTACCACAGTCACCTAAACATCTATTTACTGTATTTAAATAGTGCAAGTATATAACCAAATTCCAGCATTTAAAGGAATCAAAATTATATTTGTTTTTTGTGCAATAGTAATCCACTCCAAAATTCAAATATTTTCTGTGTATATGCAAATTTAAATTGATATTTAAAGTTTCTAAGATGTAAATGTATATTTCTACTAGAATAATTATGTGACTCTATCTTTAGGAGTGTCATTATTATTTGACAATGTGCAGTACGATTGATTATTTTTGTATGTGGCTTTTCTAGGTGTGGTCTTGTAATTTCCACCCAGGGCTTCCAGATCCATGGGGAGAGAAAGCTGAGTGCCTTTGGCGAGAGGTCTAGGGCCAAGGAGAGGCATACCTGCAAGCACAGTTAGGAAGAGGCTATCCTAATGGAAAAACTATATACTGAGTGTTCATGAGCCTGAAATGTAACTGTTACTTCCATAATAAACCCCCAAATTGTGCGTATGGTCTGTGAGTTCTGCATGACATCGCAGTGAATTATCGAACCCAGTAGAGAGTATTGTGGAAGGGATGGTTGGTGTCAGATTTGGTAAAAACAGGGGAGAGAGGAGGCTTGTCTGGCCTTCACCTCATGGGAGTCAGCCTTGTGCTGTTGGTCATGGTTCTCCTTCCCCCTTGTGGGGTTGGAGGAGATCAGACACTGCCCCCATGCCATTTTTATACAATATCAGTAAATTAATTAGAATCTTTTGGTTTTAAATGCAATTACTTTCAACTCATCATGGTTTTCAAACCACTGGCTCTCTCCCTCTGCTCCTGAATTTGTCTGAATGGAGTTTGTCTTTTTCTTTCTTTCTTTTTTTTTTTTTTATCTCATATGTCCCAATACTGTTCTCTATGTATTTGATTATCTATGAATTGTGTAATAGATGTTCTTAGCCATTATACTTTAATGTATTTATGTTTGCTAGAAATATTTTTATTAAACATATTAGATAATTAAAATATAGTTATTTTGCAGGCATGATGGGGACTTTTTTTTTAATAAAGGTTTTTCTGTGTAGGAAAGAATAACTCCTTATTTGGGTAATTCTTCGTGGATAGCTCAGGAATAGGTAAAGTTGATTACCTAAGTAATCAAAGTCAGTCTTTCATCTTTGTTAGTAACCACTGTTTCCCCAATAGTCTCTGGAAAAACAAAACAAAACAAAACTGATGTCATTAGGTGGGTGGGTGGGGGGAGGGAAGCCGAAGCAGAGCTTTTGGATTTATCTCAAAGTAAAACAAAAGAAAGTCTTTTAGTTTTTGTGTAATAATAAACCAAAAAACACACCCATTGCCCCTGAGTTGATTCCAACTCATAGCCACCCTATAGGACAGAGTAGAACTGCCTCATAGCTTTTTCAAGGAGCAGCTGGTGGATTTGAACTGCCCAACCTTTTGGTTAGCAGCCAGGCTCTTAAGCACTCCACCACCAGGGCTCCATTGTATAAGACTAAGATGGGTATATAATGGTGTTTATAGGAAGCAATGAAGGTAAGACAGTTCTTGTCACTTAAATGAAGATAAAAAAAAGGTGGCTAAAAAAAATGGTTAAACTCTTTCCCTGCAAATAGAAAAGGAAATTCCTTTAGAAGATGGTAATTTTATTTATTTTATTAAAGTAAAGCTATTTTCTGTCTATTGTTATTTTGGAAAAAAAAAAAAACTAGGAAAAATGGCCATTTTAAAGTGTTTTTTATTTAAATTTTCATTCTTATAATGTTTCTTTTATTAGTGAAAACATTTTCTCTGCATATAGTATATGCAGAGTTGGACAAACACATAAAACAATAGAAATGCAGCCCACTGTACCTACTCAGAAATATACAAGAGTCTTATATCTTGGTTTCAAAGTTTAATCTGTTCCTATAAAATTCCAAAATCTACCTAATGTCAATGATAGCTATGCCTTAATTTACATGATAATAAATAATATATGGGAAATATCTTTAAAGAATTGTCTTTTTCAGTAAGATTTAAGATTACTATGGGATTAAAACTGGCCCCTTTATATTTCATTTGTTTTCTAGAATGTTAGAGATAAGAAATCAGAGAATATTAGTTTAATCATGAAGTTAAATCTAAAATTATGCTGCTCGTTGTACCCTGGTTAGCATGAACAAGGTTACTAGCCAATAAGAAATGTGATTTCACGTTTAGTTTCTTTGTTTCCCATTTTTGTCAACCCACTTAGGTCCTCAACATTGGGCAACAACACACCCAGATCTGAGGCCCCCACTCCTAACTCTTATCTACGGTTCTGACTGATGCTAAAGAATACACATAAGGCATATGGAAATAATGTACTTTTAATTAAAAAAAAAAAAAATCTGGGAACAAACTATAATCTCTAAACTTCAAGAATTCTGGACAAGTGTCTTGAAGAGTATGTTAGGTGAGTATATGATTAGATATTAATAAGAGAAAGATAATTGAATAATTTGAAAATATTTAGAAATTTAACAATACTTGTCTAAGTAACCCATGGTTGGAATAAAGAATAATAATAAATAATAGTTAACATTTTAAAGAAAACGAAACATAGATTACCAAAATGTGTGGGATGAAGCTAAAGAAGTATTTTAAGAGAAAAATTTATCCTCCAAAACTTGTATTAGGAAACAAAAGCATCTCAAACTAGTTATTTAAACTTCTACCTTAGAAAACCAGAAATGGAAGAGAGTATTAATTCAAAGTGAGTAGAAGGAATAAAAACAAAGTACAAAAATCAGTGAAACAGAAAAAGAAAAACATATGGAAAAAGAAAAAAAAACTTTATTTAAATAACATATTTTGTTGTTAAATTATTAGGAAAGAGAAAGGGAGCACATAAATTACCTACAAATATGAATGAGAAAAGAGATCACTCTAAATGCTATGCCATTAAAATGATAATAAGGAAATAGGATGAACAACTTCATGCTAATATATTGGAAAACACAGATTAAATGGGAAAGTTCCTTGAAAAATACAAACTATAAACCTCACACAAGAAGTAATAAGCATAATAACATTGCATCTACTACTTTGAATATATAATCCAAAAATTTCCCACAGGAAAATCTAGGACGAGGTGTCTCTCTGGTGAATTCTACACAAACTTTTATGGAGACAATAAAAAATCATTTTATACAAACTTTTTCTGAAAATAAAAGTGAACATTTTCCAAATATATATATATATATATAGTCTTAATAAACGTATTCACTCATTCATCTGCTAAGATCCAGAAGTTTCTCTGCAAGGATGAGAAGACTTCATCTCACATACTTTGCACATGTTATCAGAAGGGACCAGTCCCTGGAGAAGGATGTTATAGTTGGTAAAATAGAGGGTCAGCATAAAGGAGGAAGCACCTCAATGAGATGGATTGACACAGTGGCTGTAACAATGGGCTTAAACACAGCAACAATTGTGAGCATGAAGGACAGGGCAGTATTTAGGTCTGTTGTACATAGGGCCACTATGAGTTGGAGCTAACTCGATAGCACTTAAAAACAACAACAACCCTCAGATTTTGCATTATAAAATTCAATAAACTAGTCTAACCAAGACAAACTGTTTTGGGAGGGCATGTATAAGGCAGGGATAAAATTATTTATTTATTTACTTCTACTTACAGTCTGTTTTATGCTATGACATGTGTTCAAATAAAATGTCATTTAAATTTCAGTCATGATTTCTGGATTTATTACTTGAAGCTAGATAAAGATGCTTAAAGGTCTATAATAAATAGGTCTAACAATGATCGTATACATGTAGTTTCATTGAAAAAGAAAGAACCATTAACCAAAGATGGCAGGAATGATGGTTCTGTGTTATTCCTGCTGGGTTATTATCAACTACTAGTAAAGCCCCAGAAACCCTGGTGGCATAGTGGTTAAGTGCTACGGCTGCTAACCAAAGGGTTGGCAGTTCGAATCCACCAGGCGCTCCTTGGAAACTCTATGGGGCAGTTCTACTCTGTCCGATAGGGTTGCTATGAGTTGGAATCGACTTAACAGCACTGAGTTTGGTTTTTTTGGTTTAGTAAAGCCCCCATGGGCATACTGATAATGACACTAAGAAAATCTTAGAAGACAGCTTTAGTTTTCTAATGTGTGTTCTTCTCTTCAAAGGAAATTATACACTGAGAGTGGCCAGAAGACAAAAGTTTCAACTCGATTGAAAATTAAAAAGAGGGATAAAGTGTTTTAACATCTGGATGATAATCTATTTCTGAGCAATAAACAGCAGAAGTAAAGCATAAATCATAGCAGGCCAATATAATTGCCTCTTTTACAAAACTCTAAGCTTAAGTGTTTACTTTAGTACTTTCATTAACTATTCTGTCATAGTACTTAATTTAGTGTGAATATGATCCCTTCTATACTGAATAAACAGCAATTTATTTTTAAAAATAAGCATATTACTCTCAATGAACTATATATATATATATATACACACACACACACATGCACATGTACAAATATGTAATGTTTGGCAAAGTAGACAGTCATTTAAAAGAAGAGAAACCCTCAGTGAGATGGACTGACAAATAGAACCAATAATGGATTTACACATATGAACATTCACGAAGATAGCACAGAACCAGGCAACATTTCACTTTATTATACACAAGGTCACCATGATTTAAAGCCAATTCAATGGCAACTAACAATAACAACATAGTTATATATGTAAGGATACAACCAAATTATTTAATAATGGACTGTGGCAATGAATGTCATGTGATAAGAGTTAAGAGTTTTGTATTAGTAGTAGAAACCAAAATCTCACTAATGCAGCAGGATAATATGGATTTTTCTAAATGACATTACAATCATAAGTGTTCCTACTAAATTTTGGTCGGTGTTTCTGTTCAACTTTAAAATTCTCATGAACATAAAACCTGTTAGACCTGCACTGAGACATATGCTCTCACATCTTGTTAGGAGTTTGGGATGTGTTGGCAGAAAAATGTAACAGGAAAATCATCATTTCAGACAAATGGTAAAGTTACTGAATTATATTAAGAAATATAAAGAATGATAAAATCATATCTGTAATAATAAGAAATATCATCATCATCTTGGAAAGAAACAGAAATCCATGCAAACACCAATTATAATTATATGTGTCTTTAGAAACATAAGCTCATGAATGCGGAGTCATTCGAAACCACGTGACAATGTTGACCTGCTTAAATAACTTTTTCTTTGGGTCCCCTGACAGTATATGTGTCTCATTTTTCTTCCCACCTGTTTGGAAATCCATCTGAGTAGTTTAGTAGTTCATTTTCCTCCCCTTCAATTTAACGAGAGACATTCTTTATACGTTAATTCAGGACTGGTTTTCTCACTATAAAAACTTAAACCCACTGCCATCAAGACAATTCCAACTCATAGTGACCCTATAGGACAGAGTAGAGCTTCCTCATAGAGATTTCAAGGCTGTAAATCTTTATGGAAGCAGATTGCCACATCTTTCTCTCACAGAGGCCCTACTGAATTTGAACTGCCAACCTGTCTATTAGCAGCCTTGCATTTAACCACTGTGCCACCAAGTCTCTAAAAATGACTTCGGTCACTTATCTTCATGGTTCTCAATTCATATAATTAATGCAGACTTTTCATAAACCTTTATTTCCATACACCTAACAGTGTAATAAAATATCTGCTTGGCTTGTTCAAAATAATCACTAATTTAAACTGACATTTTTTTTTAAATCATTTGCCACGTATAAAAGATTTTTAACAGGTGCAAGTGATGGCAGTTGGGGGAAATGCATGCATACACACAAACACAAACAGAAACCAAAAAATCAAATCTGTTGCCGTTGAGTCAATTTCAACTCACATGGGCCCTATAAGACAGAATACAACTGCCCCATAGGGTTGCCAAGAAGCAGCTGGAAGATTCAAACTGCTGACCACTGAGCCATGAGGGCTCCAATACACATTTATATACACAAAGCCAAATAAGAAAATTATCTCACATAGTTGCATAGTCAGGGGAGATTTGGGGGTCGTTGAGTGAATTGAAGAAATAAGATCTTAAGATACGAAGTAAGAACAATTTTTGGAGTGTCTAATTTCTCTTCATTTATGTCTTGTCTCTTGTTCCTTCAAGAGAACGAACAAATCTGTCTCAGAAGAAGTACAACCAGAATGCTCCCTAGAAGCAGGGATGGTAGACTACTTCTGACATGCTTTGGATGTGTTATCAGGAGGGATCAGTCCCTGGAGAAGGATATCATGCTTGGTAGAGGGTCATTGAAAAAGAGGAAGATCCTCATAGAGAAGGATTGATACAGAGGCTGCAACAAAGGGTTCAAGCATAACAACGATTGTGAGGATGGCGCAGGACCAGACAGTGGTTTGTTCTGTTGCACATGCAGTTGCTATGAATCGGAACTGACATGACAGCACCTAACAACAACAATGTGGCTTGTCTCTATTTGCGTCCATTTGGCTTCACAATGTAGACAAGCTTGCTCTATTTGTTCTATATGGAGAGATACACACCCACATACTCTTTTTTTTTTTAATAAATTATTTAATTTTTGTTGTTGAGAATATGCACTGCAGAAACATACATCAATTCAACTGTCTCTATACATAAAATGGACTTTGGTTACATTATTCAAACTGTGCAACGTTTCTCTGTTTTCTGAGTTGTTCCTCCCCATTAACATAAACTCACTGCACCCTAATGTTCCTATCTTATCTTCCAAGTTGCTGTTATCAGTTTGCCCCCATATGTTGTTGCTGTTCAGTTGGTTCCAACTCATAACGACCGTATGTACAACAGAATGTAACATTGCCCAGTCCTGCGCCATTCTCGCAATCGTTATGTTTGAGCCCGTTGTTGCAGTCACTGTGTCAATCCATCTCTTCGAGGGTCTCCCTATTATTTGCTGACCCTCTATTTACCAAGCATGATGTCCTCCAGGGATTGGTCCCTCCTGATAACGTGTTCAAAATACAAGAGATGAAGTCCTGCCATTCAAGGAGCATTCCGTCTGTATTTGTTCCAAAACAGACTTGTTTGTTCTTCTGGCAGTCCACGGTATATTCAATATTCTTAGTTAACATCGTAATTCAAAGGCATCAAATCTTCAGTCTTCCTTATTCATTGTACAGCTTTTGCATGTATATGAGGCAATAGAAAATATCAAGGGTTGGGTCAGGCACACCCTAGTCCTCAAGGTGGCATCCTTGCCTTTTAACACTTTGAAGAGGTCTTTTTCAGCAGCTTTGCAAAAAGCAGTATGTCGTTTTGATTTCCTGACTGTTGCTTTCACGGTCACTATGAGTCTGAATTGACTCGCAGGCAATGGGTTTGTGTTTTTGGTTTGGGCTTCCATAGACATTGATTATGGATCAATGTAAAATGAAATATTTGACAATGTTAATCTTTTCTCCATTTATTGTGAAGTTGCTTATTGGTCCAGTTGGGAGGATTTTTGTTTTCTTTTTTTTATGTGGAGGTGTAATTCATACTGAAGGCTGTAGTCATTGATATTCCTCTTCCCTTTCAGCAAGCAAGGTTGTGTCATCTGTATATCTCAGATGTCACATTCTTCTTCATATAGCCCACACTCTTGAATTATTTGCTCTGCATTACAGATTGAATAACTATGCTTATCCAATTATTGAATTGGGCTTGAGCCCAATGTTTGAGCCCATTGTTGAAGCCACTGTGTGAAAGAACGCAACTCTGACGTACATCTTCCTTGATTTTAAACCATGCAATATCCCTTTGCTCTGTTCAAATGACTGCCTCTTGATCTATGTACAGATTCCTCATGAGCACAATTAAGTGTTCTGGAAGTCCCATTCTTCACGATGGTATCCATAATTTGTTATGATCAGCACAGTCAAATGCTTTTGCATAGCCAATGAAACACAGGTAAACATCTTTCTGGTGATCTCTGCTTTCAACCGTGATCCATCTGACATCAGCCATGATATCTCTCACTCCCCACCCTCTTCTGAATCTGGCTCAAATTTCTGGCAGTTCCCCGTCGATGCACTGCTGCAACCACTTTTGAATGATCTTCAGCACAATTTTACTTGAGTGTGATATTAATGATATTGTTGTATAATTCCCACATTTTCTTGAGTCTCCTTTCTTTGGAATGGACAGAAGTATGGATCTCTGCTAGTCAGTTGGCCAAGTAGCTATCTTCCAAATTTCTTGGCATAGTCAAGTGAGAACCTCTAGCACTGAATCCATTTGTTGAAACATCTCAGTTGGTATTCTCTTACTTCCTGGAGCTTTGTTTTTTGCCAATGCCTTCAGTGCAGCTTGGACTTCTTCAGTACTATTGGTTCTTGATCATATGATTGGTACCCCCTGAAGTGGTTGAACCTTGGCCAATTCTTTTAGGTACCGTGGCTCTTCTTATTCCTTCCATCTTCTTTTGATGCTTCATAGGTTATTCAATATTTTGCTCATAGAATTCTTCAAAATTGAAAGTCTAAGCTAGAATTTTTTCTTCAGTTTTTTCAACTTGCTCACATAAAGATAGCTCTTAAATAGCATAATTCTCAAGGCAGATATTCATTACTAGTTAATCTAAATGAATTGGATTTAAGAAGATTTCAGAGGATATTTTTGGTTTAAAATTTAAAGATTACTTTAGGGCAATAGTTTCATGGATTCAGCCAGCATCCATTGCTCCAAAAGGTATGCATTCAATAGACTCTCATCCTCTTATTTAATACTGTCTAAATACTAGTTCTTGTGGAAGATTTTTACTGGTACTTTGTATACCACATTTATTTCCCCCCAAAGAATATTTCTATTGTGCAAGACTGGATCCTATTTCAAAAAGAGATGCATTTCCTTCCCAGTAGAAGATGACAAAAAATTATCTTTTCATATGTATAAAAATATATACCCTGATGATACCAAGTGTTGATAAGAATGCAAGGCAATTAAACTCTCGGACACTTGTGGTGAAAATATACATTGGTAAAACTACATTAGAAACTTATTTGAGATACACACAAATGAGAAATTCCTACGTGTACATTAAAAGGCAGAAAATCCACATATTTTTTATATACACAAAAATGAAAATCCCACATACATACAGCATAGCAACATAATAGCCCTCAACCAAACACAAGAAACATGCCCATGTACCAAAATAATTCAGGAAGATCTCATGTATCTTTCAAGCAGTTTCTCCCCAGTAGTTACATTTACATAAAGGTAGTATAATATCCAAGCAAGGATTTTGACATTGATATAAAACGTTCATATAGATTTATGTCATATTATTACATGTATGTAATTGTGGAAACATCAGTGAAAAAAGGTTTTAGAACTACTGGATCACCACAAAGCTCTTCCTCTGGCTACCCATTATAGTCACAATCTAATCTCTCCTCACCATCCCTAACTTCTGGCAGCCACTAATCTGTTTTCCATCTCTATAATTTTGCCATATTAAGAAAGTTATATAAATGGATATATATATATATATATATACAAATGAACCACTATGCATATGTCAGTTTTTCTTACTCAGGTGGCTGCATGTTGCTGTAATATTGGAAGCTATGCCATTGGTATTTCAAATACCAGCAGGGTCACCCATGGTGGATGGACAGATTTCAGCAGAGCTTCCAGACTAAGATAGACTAGGAAGAAGGACCCTGCAGTCTATTTCTGAAAAAAATTGACCAGTGAAAACCTCATGGACAGCAGCGGAACATTGTCTGATATAGTGTCGGCAGATGAGCCCCTCGGGATGGAAGGCACTTGAAATACGACTGAGAAAATGCTGCCTCTTCAAAGTAGATTTGATGTTAATGACATGGATGGAGTCAAGTTTTCAGGACCCTCATTTGCTGATGTGGCACAACTCAAAATGAGAAGAAACAGCTTCAAGCATCTATCAATAATCAGAATGTAGAATATACAGAGCATAAATCTAGAAAACTGAAAGTCATCAAAAATGAAATGGAATGTGTAAAGATAGATATCCTAGGCATTAGTGAGCTAAAATATACTGATACTGCCTATTTTGAATCAGACAACCATATCTACCATGCTGAGAATGATATATTGAAGAGGAATGGCATCACAGTCATTGTCAAAAAAGAACATTTCAAGATCTACCATGACATACGACTATGTCAGTAACAGGATAATATCCATATGCTATATTTTTTTTATAGGAAAGACCAGTTAATACGATGATTATTCAAATTTACACACAAACCACTAATGCCAAAGATAAGGAAACTGAAGATTTGTTCTAACTTTTACAGTCTGAAATTGATAAAACATACAATCAAGATGTATTGAAAATTACTGGTAATTGGAATACAAAATTTGGAAACAAAGAAAAAGGAACAGTAGTTGGAAAATATGGCTTTGGTCATAGAAACTATGCCAGAGATAGAATTTTGCAAGTCCAAAACCAAAAACCAAACTCAGTGCTGTCGAGTCAATTCCGACTCATAGCAACCCTATAGGACAGAATAGAACTTCCCCACAGAGTTTCCAAGGAGCGCCTGGCAGACTCAAATTGCCGACCCTTTGGCTAGCAGCTGTAGCACTTAACTACTATGCCACCAGGGTTTCCTTTGCAAGTCCAGGGACTTATTATTTGCAAATACCCTTTTAAAACAACCTAGATGGCAATTATACACATGAAACTCACCAGATGGAAAACCCAGGAATCAAATAGACTACATGCATGGAAAGACATCATGGAAAACCTCAATATCATCAGTCATAACAAGATCAGGGGCAGACTGTGGAACAGATCAATTGTTCATATGAAAGTTTAAGTTGAAGGTGAAGAAAATTAAAACAAGTCAGCAAAATTTCATTTGCATATGATAAATAATGATAGTGTTTGATCATTCCTGCATTCCATTGGATCACCATTCTTTGAATGGGCACAAATATGAATCTCTCCCTCTTGAGTGGCCAGGTAGCAATCTTGCAAATTTCTTGGCAGAGATAAGTGAACACTTCCTGCCTTCCAACCATTTGTTGAAACATCTCAATTGGTATTCCATTAATTCTTGGAGCCCTGTTTTTTGCCAATGCCTTCAGTGCAGCTTGGAATTCTTCCTTCGTACCATTGGTTCTTGGTCGTATTCTACCACCTGAAATCATTGTACATTGACCAGTTCTTTTTGGTATTCTAAGTATTCCTTCCATCTTTTTTGAAGTTGCCTGCCATGTTTAATATTTTGCCAATTGTTGTTTGCTGAAGCAGAGTCGGTTCCAACTCATTGTGACTCTACCTGCAAAAGAACTAAACACTCACAAACATTGCCTTTTTTTTTTTTTTAAACCCATTTTTGCAGCCACTCTGTCAATCCATCTCTTTGAGGGTTTTCTTTTTATGACCCTCTCCTTTACCAACCGTGATGTCGTTCTT
The DNA here is from genome assembly GCF_024166365.1 of Elephas maximus indicus. Classification (NCBI taxonomy): domain Eukaryota; kingdom Metazoa; phylum Chordata; class Mammalia; order Proboscidea; family Elephantidae; genus Elephas; species Elephas maximus. The sequence goes on along the minus strand of NC_064820.1, from coordinate 27,976,278 downwards.
GAGGGACTTGTCCCTCCTAATAACATGTCCAAAGTATGTGAAACTAAGTCTTGCCATCCTTGCTTCTAAGGAGCATTCTGGTTGTAGTTCATTCTTCTGACATTCCATGGTATATTCAATATTCTTCTCCAATACCATAATTCAAATGCATCAGTTCTTCTTTGGTCTGTCTTATTAGTTGTCCAGCTTTTACATGTATATGAGTCATTTGAAAATACTGTGCCTTGAGTCAGGCACACCTTAGTCCTCAAAGTGAGGTATTTGCTTTTAAACACTTTAAAGAGTTCTTTTGCAGAAGATTTTCCTGAAGAATGTGTCCTTTGTTTTTTTGACTGCCTCTTCCATGAGTGTTGATCGTGGCCCCAAGTAAAATGAAATTCTTGATAACTTCGATAGTTTATCCGTTTATCATAATGTGGCTTATTGGTCCAGTTGTGAGGGTTTTTGTTTTCTTTATGTTGAGGTGTAATCCATGCTGACAGCTGTAGTCTTTGATCTTCATCAGTATGTGCTTCAAGTCCTCTTCTTTTCAGGGGGCAAGTTTGTGTCATCCTTGTATTGAAGGTTGTTAATTAATTTTCCTCTAATCCTGATGCCAGGTTCTTCTTCATATAGTCCAGCTTCTTTGATTATTTGCTCAGCATACAGACTGAATAACTATGGTGAAATGATAAAACTCTGATGTTCACTTTTCCTGATTTTAAACTGCTCAGTATTCCATTGTTCTGTTCGTATGACTGCTTCCTCATCTTGGTAGAGTTTCCTCATCCTTTTTACAGTTTCTTTGTTAACACAGTTAAGGGGTCTGGAGTTCCCATTCTTCACAATATTATACATAATTTATCATATTCGAAATAATGGAATATCTTTCCATGGTCAATAAAACACTGGTAAACATCTTTCACAAAAAAAAAAAAAAAATTTTTTTTTTTTCTATATTTTCAGCCAAGATCTGTCTGACATCACCAATGTTATCCCTTGTCCTCTTCAGAATCCAGCTTGAATTTCTGGCAGTTCCTTGTCAATGTACTACTGCAACCATATTTGAATTATCTTCAGAAAAAATTTTACTTGATAATATTCATATGTTCAATGACTTGTGCATTCTGTTTGTTCTCATTTCTTTGAAATGGATACCAATATGAATCTCTTCTATTTGGTTGGTCAGGTAACTGTCTTCCAAGTTTCTTGGCATATACAAGTGAGAGTTTACAGTGTTGCATCTGTTTATTGAATTATCTCAGCTGATATTCTGTCAATTCCCCACTCATATATCTGTTTTTCATAAGGTGGTGGTTTGCACGTTGCTGTGATGCTGGAGAAATTCCATCTGTATTTCAAATACTGATAGGGTTACTCATGATGGGCAGGTATTAGAAGAGCTTCCAGACTAAGTCAGACTAGGAAGAAGAACCTGATAATCTATTTCTGAAAAAATTGTCTAGTGAAAACCTTATGATTATCAATGAAGCATTGTCTGATGTACAGCCAGAAGATGAGACCCTCAGGTTGGAAGGCATTCAAAACACACCTGGGAAAGAGCTGCCTCCTCAAAGTAGAGTTGACCTTAATGATGTGGATGATGTGAAGCTTTCAGGACCTTCTGTTGCTAATGTGGCATGACACAAAATGAGAATAAACTGCAACAGGTACCCATTAACAATCAGAACTTGGAATGTATGAAGTATGAATCTAAGAAAATTGGAATTTTTTAAAAATAAAATTGAACACATGAAAATAGATATCCTAGGCATTAGTGAGCTGAAATGAACTGGTATTGACATTTAAATTGGAAAATCAAGTGGTCTATTATGCTAGGAATGACTAATTGAAGAGGAGTGACTTTGCATTCATGATCACAAAGAGCATTTCAAGATTTATCCCGAAGTACAAAGCTGTCATGACAGGATAATATCCCTATGCCTACAATGTAGACCAGTTAGACGGCTATTATTCAAAGTTATGTACCAACCAGTAAGGCCAGAGATTAAGAAATTAAACATTTTTATCAACTTCTGCAGTCTGAAATTGATCAAATATGCCATCAAGTTACATTGATAATTACCAGTAATTTTCCCATAGAATCCTTCGATATTGCAATTTGAGGCTTGAATTTTTTTCTTCAGTTCTTTCAGCTTGAGAAATATTGAGTGTGTTATTCTTTTTTTTGGTTTTCTAATTCCTTTTCTTTATAATACTTTACTTTGTCTCCTTGTGCTGCCTTTTGAAGTCTTTTTTTCTGTCCAGCTTTTACTTTATCACTTCTTACATTTGCTTTAGCTATTCCAAGTTCAAGAGCAAGTATCAGAGTGTCTTCTGACACCCATTTTGGTCTTCTCTCTTTTTTTTTTTTTCCTTTCTTTCTAATGATATTTTGCTTTCTTCATGTATGATGTCATCGCACAGCTAGTCTGGTCTTTGGTCATTAGTGTTCAACACATCAAATCTATAATTGAGATGGTCTCTAAATTCAGGTGGGATATACTCAAAGTCATATTTTGTCCTTCACGGACAAGATCTAGTTCTCTTCAGCTTTGACTTGAACTTGCATAGGAGCAATTTATATTTCCTGCTGCTGGATCTTGACCTTTTTCTTACTGATGATATTGTGCTTCCCTATTGTCTCTTTCCATAGATGTAGTCAATTTGATTCCTGTGTATTCCATCCAGTGGGGTCCATGTGTATAGTCACCACTTTTTTCGTTGTTAAAAAATGATATTTCCAATGAATAAATCGTTAATCTTACAAAATTCTATCATGTGATCTCCCTTGTTTCTATCATCAAGTCTGTATTTTACAACTACTGATCCTTCTCTTTTGTTTCCTACTTTTGCATTCCAATCTCAAGTAATTATCCAGGAATCTTGATTGCATGTTTGATCAATTTCAGACTTCAGAAGTTGGTAAAAATCTTCAGTTTCTTAATCTTTGACATTTGTGAATATTGTAAACTTTTGTAGTTGTTGTATTATCTGTTCTTCTTTTTGTTATTGTTGTTAGTTTCTCTCAGTTCTGACTCATAGCAGCCCTATGCACAACAGAACAAAACATTGACCAGTCCTGTGCCATCCTCATAATTGTTGTTATGCTTGAGCCCATGTTGCAGCCAATGTGCCAATCCGTCTCCTCAAGGGTCTTCTTCTTTTTCACTGACCCTCCACTTTACCAAGCCTCATGTCCCTCTCCAGGGATTGATCTCTCCTGATAACATGGCCAGAGTATGTGAGACATAGTCTTGCCATCCTTGCTTCTAAGGAGCATTCTGGTTGTACTTCTTCCAAGATAGATTTGTTCATTCTTTTGACAGTCCATGGCATATTCAATATTCTTCATCATTACCATAATTCAAAGGCATCAATTCTTCTTTGGCCTTCCTTATTCACTGTCCAGCTTTCACATACATATGATACTACTGAAAACACCATAGCTTGGGTCAGGCACATCTTAGTCTTTAAAGTGACATCTTTGCTTTTCAACGCTTTGAAGAGGTCTTTTGCAGCAGATTTGCCCAATGCAACGTGACCTTTGATTTCTTGCCTGCTACTACCATAGATGTTGATTGTAGATCCAAGTAAATAAAATTCTTGTCAACTTCAGTCTTTCCTCTGTTTATTGTGATATTGCTTATTGATCCATTTGTGAGGATTTTTGTTTTCTTTATGTTGAGGTGTAATCTGTACTTAAGGCTGTGGTCTTTGATCTTCATCAGTAAGTCCTTCAACTCCTCCTTACTTTCAGCAAGCAAGGTCGTGTCACCTGCCTAACGAAGGTTGTAAATGAGTCTTCCTCTCATCCTGATACCCCGTTCTTCTTCATATAGTCCAGTTTCTCAGGTTATTGCTCAGCATACAGGTTAAATAGGTATGGTGAATGGATACAACCCTGATGCACACCTTTCCTGACTTTAAACCAGGCAGTATCCCCTTGTTCTGTTTGAATGACTGCCTCTTGATCTATGTGCAGGTTCCTCATGAGCACAATTAAGTGTTCTGGATTTCCCATTCTTCCCACTGTTACCCATAATTTGTTGTGATCCACACAGTTGAATGCCTTTGGATAGTCAATAAAACACAAGTGAACATTTTTCTGGTATTCTCTACTTTCAGCCAGGGTCCATCTGACATCAGCAAAGATATACCACATCCTTTTCTGAACCCCGGTTGAATTTCTTGTAGTTCCTTATAGATTTATTGCTACAACTGCTTTTGAATGATCTTCAGCAAAATTTTACTTGTGTGTGAAATTAATGATATTGTTTGATAATGTCCCCATTTGTTTGGATCGCCTTACTTTGGAATAGGCATAAATATGGTTCTCTTCCAGTTAGTTGGCCAGATAACTATTTTCCAAATTTCTTGGCATAGATGAGTGAGCATTTCCAGTGCTGCATCCATTTTTTGAAACATCTCAATTGGTATTTTGTCAACTCCTGGATCCTTGTTTTTCATCAATGCCTTCAGTGCAGCTTGAACTTCTTCTTTCTGTGTCATCGTTTCCTCATCATATGCTACCTCCTGAAATGGTTGAACGTGGACCAATTCTTTTTGTTAAGGTGACTCTGCGTAAATTATATATTAATAATAATATTTATAAGTTAAAATGTAAAGCATTTTGGTGATATACATAAAGATTGTCTTGCATATATTGACTTCTATTAACATTTCGATTGATTTTAAGCATTGCCTTTGAGAATATTTATTATTAAAATTTCATAACTTATGTAGTATACTAACTAGAATACATAAATAAAGTATGGCTGGGGTAGTATGCATTCTGCCCTGATGGTGCAGTGGTTAAGAGCTCAGACAGCTAACCAAGAGCTTGGCAGTTGGAATCCATCAGCTGCTCCCTAGAAACTCTATGGGGCAGTTTTTCTCTGTCCTGTGGGTCACTATAAGTCGGAATCAACTTGAAGACAATGAGTAATGAGTTAAGCATTATCTCTGAGAATATTTATGACTAAAATTCAATAATTTGTATAGTATACTAATTAGAATACATAGAAAAGTACATCTGGGGGAGTTTGTAATCTATCCTTTAATATTAATAAAATAAATAAAATGCTTTCTAAACATGTTATTGAAAATATGTTAGTAAAAATAAAATCTGTGGAAGAAATAATATGCATATGTCCTATTCTTATTGTTTTACTTACCTTCTTATTTATCATTTTTTTTCTTTTTTCTGAACTAATTCTCTATGTGAGTTTTAGCACATTTATTTGGATTTTCATATCAGTGTTTTATGTTTCTAAGAGATGAATTGTCTAGAAAAAATTCTGTATAGATGCCTAGCTCTAGTAAGTTGGGAGTTAGGATGGATGACTAATAACCTACAATAAATTTTACTCTTTCTTCCTAAAGTGGAGACTATAAACAGATTTCTATGATGCTTTCCATTAAGCCCGCATTTTACTCGTGTGTCTTGAGATGAGATTATTGATTGCAAAGGGTGAAAGGGAAAAGAATACACAGAGGAAGGGTAGCAATTCACTCCATGAATCCTTTTATTTGCTTAATTCAAATCTATTTTTCTTTCAATGGAAGTTTCATTACAAAAATGTATCAAAATATTTTTATTAAAATATTTCCAATAACTTTTTTGTGGAAAGGGAAATTGAAATTCATTTTTTTTCAAAATCAACTATTATATTAACTGGCAAATGGTGGCAAATATTTCTGCAATCAACATTACTGTATGCCATAACTAAAAAGGGGAACAATACTACTATCAACTAATATGTATTTAAATGTATAATTAAGAGTTAATCAATAAATAAAATCAGCCATTCTATTGCTGAAATGCATGCCATATACAAGTATTATATATTTAAATGGTATTTGCTACAACTCCTCAAACTACTTTATGTTTCAAAAAGGAAAACAGAATTATCTATTAAAATGAAAGTCATGCTCATTCTTGTTAAAAAAAAATGAACTGCAAAAATAAAATTGAATCATAAGGCTCACTGAAAATTGATTGCAAGCTATGTGATCTCTCTTGTGGCATATTTTCTACAGAAACATGAAATCATCCAATCATAATTTTACTTAAAATGCTGAGTATAAGTTTTATACAGACTCGAAAATCTTATAATCAACAAAGTGTAAATTATATTTTCATTAACAAGACTACATTTTAAAATCTCAGAGTATAAGCAATGGCCACAGTATTTTTTTAAATAAATTATGCATTATCTTTTGTATTATTTAAGAACATTATTGCACATATTGCAAAGGCATTAATTGTCTGCTTGACTAGAAACATTTTAATTAATATATCAAATTTGGTACCATTTTTGTTTGCCTTCAGGCTAGCATCTTTCTATTCTCTGGAAACAGGCCAGAGTTTTCACCCTCAATATTAATGTCTTTCATGCCAGGAAGTTTCCATTGTGAAATGTCATTATACTGGATGCATCAGTGAAGCTGATAAATAATTAAATGGTAGATATCTTTTCCCAGGATAACTGGATGTGGTCAGTGTGTTAAATATACATAGTTATACATTTATATGTATATACATTTTTTTTTTACACACACACACACTGATGTGCATAATCTAAATGTAAATTTAAAAATATATGACAAAAATAACTATGATTTATTGATCATTTGAAATAATAATAAAAAAATAAAGACTTGCAACATAATATTTTATTTCCAGTTTTGAAATGTGGTGCCTGAGTAGAAAAGAATACTCTTTTTAGTTTTCTACGGCTGCCGTTACAAATAGCCAAAAACTTAACAGCTTAAAACAACACAAATATGTCAATTCTTGTATTCGACTCCATTTATTTCTCTGGTTTGGTTTCACACGGCCAAAACTAAGGTTCCAGTCAATTGGGCTATGAGAATATATGTTGTTGGAAGAATCCACTTTGTTGAGGATGTAGCTCTGAGATTCTGTTTCCTATTCATGTTTGGAATATCTGATTTCTTCTGTCACTCTTGTTTGCTCCAGCCAGAGAAAATTCTCTGCTTTTAAGGGCTCATGTGATTACAAAAGCTCACCTGGACAATCCAGGATAATCTTTTTATCTCAATGCCCATCACCTTAATTACACTTGTAAAGTTCATTTATATTATGTAAAGTAACATAGTCACAGTTTCCTGGAGTTTGGCCATGCCATGTTTTGAGGCCATTATTCTGCCTATGCTGAGAAAATAATCCAAGAAGCCGTGCTATATGAAGAAGAATGGGGCATCAGGCTTGGAGGAAGACTCATTGTCAACTTGGAGAATGTAGGTGACACAGCCTTGCTTGCTGAAAATGAAGAGGACTTCCAGCACTTATTGATAAAGATCAAAGACTACAGCTTTCAGTATGAATAACACCTTAACATACAGAAAAGAAATATCCTCACAACTGGACCAATAGGCAACACCAAGTTAAATGGAGAAAAGATTGAAGTTGTCAGAAATTTCATTTTACTTGGATCCATAATCAACACCCATGAAAGCGGCAGTCAGGAAATCAAACAACACATTGCATTGGGCAAATCTGCTGCAAAAGATCTCCTTAAAGTGTTAAAAAGCAAAGATGCCACTTTAAGGACTAAGGTGTGCCTGACACAAGCCATGGTGTTTAAAGGGCCTCATATGCATGTGAAAGCTGGACAATGAATAAGGAAGACCAAAGGAGAATTGATGCCTTTGAAATATGGTGATGGCAAAGAAGATTGAACATAGCATGGAATGCCAGAAGAACAAAAAAATCTGTCTTGGAAGATGTACAGTCAGAATGCTCCTTAGAAGCAAGGGTGGTGAGACTACGCCTCACATACTTCGGAGATCGTATCAGGAGGGATGAGTTCCTGGAAAAGGACATCATTCTTGGTAAAGTAGATAGTCAGTAAAAAAGAGGAAGACCCTCAGTGAGATGGATTGACACAGTGGCTGCAACAATGGGTGCAAGCATAACAACTGTGAGGATGGGGCAGGACCTGACAGTGTTTCTTTCTGTTGTACGTAGGGTCGCTATGAGTCAAAAGTGACTCTACAGGACCTAACAACAACATCCTACCTACCGCAAAAATAAACCACTTCAATGACACAAAATTAGGGGTGAGTAGAAGCAGGATTTAAGTAAGGCTCTTTCTAGGGATCTTCAACTACATCCATACTAATATCTAATTTTCCTAAACCCTTATTTAGTAAAGCAAACCAAAAACCCACTGCAGTCAATTCCAACTCATAGCGACCCTATAGGACAGAGTAGAACCACCCCATAGAGTTTCCAAGGAGCGCCTGGTGGATTTGAACTGCCGGCCTTCTGGTTAGCTGCCATAGCACTTAACCACTACACCATCAGGGTTTCCTTAGTAAAGCAAAGTTTTAATATTTTAAGTAGACACAGAGATATGGACACAATCAAAAGAGATTGGCAAACTAGAATTAGGATTCATATTTGAGTCAAGATTTAGAAAACTAGTTATAGTCATGAAATCAGTATCAATATATATTTGAATGTCTGTGTGTGTGTGTGTGTGTGTGTGTGTGTGTATATATAATGTGATATGCAGCGAAACCTGAGAGCTGGGGCCTGATGGGACTGCCTTGTTTTTCTGGCCCTAACAAGTTTTCTGCCTTCGACAGGGTGTAGTCTTACCACTTCTCTAAACCTCATTTTAGTAGAAAATATTTGAGTTTTCCTTCTCCATATGTTTCTGCCTCACATAGGTTTCAGCTTTTGCACTTTTTACTGTATACGAATACATATGTATATAGATATATAAACATACACCACGTACACACATATACACACATATAGTCAGCATATCTGGGGGCAAGGATCAATAGTGCTATAAAGCCTCATGGTATCCAAAGTGTGTGTGTGTGTGTGCGTGTGTGTGCGCCTAGGTATTTTTTAATTGAATTACATCTGCGCATCTGAAAAGAGTAGCAGCCATCTGAAGGTATCAAACTGAGACAAACGCTGTGAGAAATGAAGTCTAATTAGACAGTAAAAAAAAAGTATCAGCCTTTGGATACTATGTTTTTGAGCAGTTTTATTTCATAGTAGCATATTACTCTTTATGGAGCACATGTTGTATTTCTTTTTCTGAAGGAAAAAATAATAATACTATAGAATATTTGAAAAAATACAATTACAATCTTGATCTACACCCCATCCCCACTTTTAAGGAAAACACATTTGTCATAAGCACACAGGGATTCATCTCAATATGTTGCATTCAAAGCACCATATCAAGATTGTGTTTAACATAATATGAAAAAATTTTATAAAAATTATAGCAAAATTATACCAATTCTTGGAAATTACAAAAAAAAAAGCCTTTACTATTGTGATGGTTCAGAGAAATATTTATAATATAAATTAAACCAATCTTCTATCTTAATGACCATAAAAACCCACATTTGAAAATGGTGTCTTGCCACTAATTTTGTACCCATGTGGCAAATTTTAACAGTATGTTTTTACATAAATAAAGAAGAAAGGATAAAAGTGGAATTAAACTTATGAACTATCAAGTTTGGAAGATAATAGAATTAAAGAGAAAAAATACATGAACATAAATTTATGAAATAGTGTGTTGACAAAAGTAAAAATGATTAGTTGAAAATAGTAAGAAAATAGATAATCTCTTGGGAAAACAATAAAGAAAATACAGAGGGTAGAGGTAATTAGTAGGAACAGAAAAGATAACAAACATAATGGTTGCTTTTTCTCTGTGTGTTCTCAGAAAAACACTTTCATGAAAGTGGGAATTTAATTTGTTTTATGCCTTACTTGTGGTAGACAGAATAATGACACCCACTTTCTAGTCCCCAGAGGCAAAATATGCTACTTCCCATGGCAAAGGAGACTTTCTAAATGTAATTATGCTAAGGATCTTGAGAAGGAGAAAGAAATCATTCTGAATTATTCACGTGGGCTCATTGAAATCACATTGATACTTTTAAGTGAAGGAGAGAGATTTGAAGGTCGATGAAGGGGCCGTGATTGAAAGAATGAAGGTGTCTTCTAGTAACTAGGAAAGGCAAGGGTATAGATTTTCCTCTAGAGCTTCTAGAAGCTTCCTTTATTTTCTTCCAGTAAAACCCATTGTGGACTTGTGACCCCCAGAATGGTAAGAAAGTAAACTTAAGTAGTTTTTAGCCACTAACTGGTAATTTGTCACAGCAGCAATAGAAAACTAATGCACTGCTGTGTCCTCAGCACCTAAAACAGACCCTGGCACAATTTAGTTAGTAGCAAGAATTTGTTGCTGTTGAACAAATGACTGGGGTCAGGAAATACTATATATGAATATGGGGCTATATAAATATATATATATATATATGTCATTATTGTCATTAAGCTTTTTCTTAAACCCAAATCTGGGAAGAGCTCTAAAAAAAGCTCATTCTTCCCTCTCATCAGTCTTTATTCAGTATTAGAAACATCCATCATTACATGCAATCTAGCGTTCACGAGAATTTACTTCATATTTACCAATCATAAATGATTTTTGAAAAGGCATTACCAATTGTTTTCAACGTTTAGCAAACCTGAGCCAAATCTTTATCCTAAAGAAGATATAACTCTACTCTACTTTGAGAAAGAGAAGAGAGGACAAAATTCATTTAAGTAACATAATGTTATTATAAAATGGTAATACAAAAATTAGGTGAACCACTAAACAGCAGGACCATATAGTTTTCTAACAAACCCTCTTTGACTAAGAAAGCGAAAGTATGTTTTAATGTTTGACAAAGGCTTGAGGCCTTGTGATACATGTAAAAATCGTAGCTGTTCTTTGTAGATGAAAGATAATGATCTCATATTACTGAAGTATAAGTTGCTTCAAATACGTTAGAAACAACATTCTCTATTTCCCATTTTGAAATCTAGAATTGCACACAAATTACATACCTAACATGAGAACCATACTATAGTCATAAAAAAAAAAAAAAGTTAAACGAGATTTCAGGAAATAAAGAATCCTGAAACCTTGAAATGAAGAATTGGGTGTGTGTTTGTGTTTCAATGTAAAAGAAAATAGTACTTTTTTTTATTATTATTGTTTTACTTATTGGAAAAAAAAAAAAAAAAGCACTGCATTGCGTCTTTGCCCACATGTGGGCAAACTTAAAATTTGCTTCATGTTCACTTGCAGGTTGAAATATTAAATTAAGTTTCATTAGTCCTCTGGACTAATCTTTACCTCGAGTTTTTGTTTTTCTTCACTGTTTCTTGCTCCTGATGGGATGATACCACTGGAGTATCTTAGATGGCCACTCACAAACTTTTAAGACCCCGGATGTACTCACCAAAGTAGAATATAGAATATTTTCCGTATAAACTATGTTATGCCAATTGAGCTAGATGTTCCCTGAGGTCATAGATGACAAATACCTCCATCAGACTTAGTCCAGCACAACTAGATGGTGCTCGGCTACCACCACTGACTGCTCTGGCAGGGATCACAATAGAGGGTTCCAGGCAGAGCTAGAGAAAAATGTAGAACAGAATTCTAACTCACAAAAAAAGACCAGAATTACTGGCCTGACAGAGACTGGAGAAACCTCAAGGGTATGGCCCCTGGACACCCTTTTATCACAGTAACAAAGTCACTCCTGACGTTCACCCTCCCACCAAAGATTAGACAGGCCCATAAAACAAAATGAGACTAAAGGGGCACACTAGCCCAGAGTCAAGGACTAGAAGACGGGAGGGGACAGGAAAGCTGGCGATTGGGAACCCAAGGTTAAGAAGAGAGAGTGTTGACATGTCTTGGGGTTGTTAATGTCACAAAACAATATGTGCACTAATTGTGTAATGAGAAGCTAGTTTATTCTATAAACCTTCATCTAAACTACAACATTTTTAAACTACAATAATAAAAAAAAATCACATTGAAATGTTACTACGTAATAAATGACCCTTTTTAAATGTGCTAATTTTTTTTTAATATTCCAAAATATTAAAGTTGCTATATTGATGTCAGCTTATTAACCAACAGCTGAGTCTCAACCGCACTTTGGGCACAAACAATCAACAAACATGGTGCTAATGGACATGCTTAATTAACACCAGTGCTTTTTTTGTAGGAGTAATAGGAATGAAAATGTTGCAACTATAAACAGTTCAAATTTCAGATTTCAAAGAAAGCGGCCTCAATAGCTTCCAGCCAAAGCACTTAATTCCCGTATATGCCCAGGAGTCAGCAGAGACAACTGCAAAAACATGGCGGTTCTCAGAAGTCACTGCAAAAAAAAAAAAAAAAAAGGCATTGCCGTCGAGACGGTTCCAACTCAAAGCAATAGAGCTGCCCTACTGGGTTCCCAGGGAGCAGCTGGTTGATTTAACTGCCGTTTTGGTTAGCAGTCAAACACTTAACCACTGTGCCACCAGGGCTCCAAAACTACAGAAATGATTGGAACTTGTATCTAAATAGAGGAAGGAAGCTCAGAACTGTAAATATTAGCTGACTCAGTTCACATATTTCACACACAAATATAATAGGATTGGGTTGCGTGACTCCTAAGTTCCATTCCAAGCAGGACGTTGCTCTAACAAAAGGTCAAGAAATATTTGTCATAGGCAGCATTTTCAACATTGTTATCTGTTTCTGGGAAAGGGTAAATTCTTGCTTAATGAAAATCTATAGGTCCATATAAAAAATAATTTACAGACTAGAAGGATAATTAGGGATAGAAGATTTACAAAATTAAATTAAGTTTGAAAGTCTTATAGCCTCTATTTTAAGATTCAGTATTTTATGATGCTCTTTTAAAAGAGTTTACATAATTTAAAAACTTTATAGACTATGGCAAGCATTCACTTATTTATCCGTTCATCCATTCGCTCATCAAATATTAACTGAATACTTAAAATGTGCCAATCAGTACGCTAGTTGTATGAAAACAAAAAACAAAAGCTGGTACTTGGAAAGGCAAAATCCATTAGTGCCGAGATGGGCAATCTGGTATATTAGGATAGTGCTCATCTGAGAAAATACATGTTAATTATAATCTCATTTGACTGAGTTAGGTCCTACGGAAATTATCACATAATCTAGACTACCTATGTCCATGCAATTATAAAAGGTTACAAAAAGATTGATGATAATGGCTAGCAAATCTTTTGAAAAGACTGAAGCTTTTTAAAAAATGGTTAACTATGAAGTAAGAATAATTTCTTAAAATATATTCCTTTAATGGAAAGGGTAAATGTATGGGTTTTATAATTTGGACACACTTGATTAAAATTTTATTTTACTTCTTATGGACAAACAGTGTTGTTAGGTGCTATTGAGTAGATTCCATAGTGACCCCATGTGACAGAGCAGTTAAACACTTAACTGCTAGCTCAAAAGCTGGCTGTTTAAACCCACCAGCTGCTCCTGGGGAGAAAATTCCTAGTAATCTATTCCTATAATGATTTAAAAAAAACAAACAGCCTGGTAAACCCTATGAGTCAGTTCTACTCTGTTGTATAGGGTTTTTATGAGCTGGAGTTGACTGGGCAGCACACAACAACACAACAAATCTTTACAGGAGCAGATCAGCAGGCCGTTTTGCCTGTACAGCTGCTAGGTGGATTTGAATCACCAACCTTTCAGTTAGGAGCTGAGCACTTATCTCTTATCTCACCAGGGCTTCTTCCTTATGAATCTTATAGTTTTCCTGAAATTTCTTTGAAAACTAAAGCCAACTTCCAGTCATTCCAAAATAGGCAGATAATTCTTTCAAATATTTTCTTGATACATTTAAAGCCGGTTTCACTGTCTTAGTACGCACTAAAAGCAATCTTAAAAAAAAAAAAAAAAATCAACTCATCAAAATAAGAAACTCGGTTTTCTGAGAATGCTTAAGTCTGTATATTTATTCCTCAGCCAACATAAAAATGCAAAGTGTTGCTGACAGATTCCTTGCTGTGAAAGTTATTTTATGGTTCCATCAAAAGATTAATCATACAGATAGAAAGATACGTTTCATGCAAAATCTTATAAAAAAGGATGGAAGATTATATGTTACGTAAGCATATTTTTGTTAAACATAATAATCCTCAAAGTTTCTGATTAGGTGTCAGCATTTCTTGAAAAAGTAAACAGATTAGAATTGCTAGACTAAGCCTCAATTCAGCTCTTTGCTTCTTTTCATTAGCTGGACCTTCTAAACTATAATTTCTGCTTAGGGCTGTAGTTGACCTCATTGTATTAAAAAGATGATTTCTTTTCTTCAGACATATTTTCTTATTAAGGCTCCTAGTTAAATATGATCTCCAGTTTTAAATCCTATTTTCCTACAAATCACCCACCCTCAAATTGACCAAATATAAACCTGTTGATTTGGAATAAAAATGCGTAGACATCATAGAAACCAATAAAATTGGTGATATACTTACAATTTGGTGGATGGGTTAGTTTTTTTTAGCATATTATGGAATTATTAAAAATTTCCCAAAGAATACATTGTTACAACATTTCCACTTATGTCTCATTCTTTCATACTTGTCATCTTGGGTAGCCTGGAACTAAGTTTTCAGGAATTCCCTTCCCTACACATTTCTCATTTAGAGTTTAAAAGACAGAAAGAGAGAGAGAGAAAATTGCATGAAATTTGCAAGGCAGAAGTGAAGCAGTATTCTCTAGTTTCTGAAGGTCATTGTGGTTATATGAGGCCAGAGAGAAATTAAAAGGTATTGTTGGATTTCAGCTTTGCTCCACTCCAGTGGTGAGATACAGACAAATAGATAACCAGCAGGTTCTGGTTGGTTGTTACTGGTTGTGCATCCAGCTTTTACTCCTAACCACTGACCCGTCTGACCAGACCTGCCACCAGACGTAGAAGCAAAGTTGTTCTATTTATCTGATTCAATGCTGTGTAAGAGTTATTGATGCCAGAAATAATTCCAAGAAACTAAAAATTAAGAAGGATACTTTGGAATTGTCTCTCTTATTTGATTAATTTTAAAGGGAACCAAGTTCTATTGCCAGTGTTAAAAAAGGGGCACTAAATGTACATGGTAAAAAGCAAAAAACAGTTACTTCAATAATCACCTGTAAACATCTGTAATCAAGTGTATACCTAAAATATTAACTTATTAAGTAGTTTCTGGCATAAAAGAATAGATAAAATAAGAAGTATGTGGGAGCAAAGGAGTTGCTTCTAAATTTACTGGGCAACTTTGGAAAAGAAAATCATTAGGTCAGAGCAAATTCTCAGGCAGAGGTCCACATTAAGGAACAGAAAACTACCATGACTCTCTTGAAAGAAATCTTTATCTTATTAGGCCACATGACTGAGATTTCTAAATATCAAAGGCAAAAACTAAAACATGGTAGTTGAATTACAATGCAAATTGAATTAAAAAACACACAGTGATACAATGCTATGTTTAAGCATTGATTAGGAAGGCTGGGGCCCGTAAAAATTGGAAAGGTTACACGTGGGATTGCCAAAAGAATGAACAAATCTGTCTTGGAAGAAGTACAACCAGAACGCTCCTTAGAAGCAAGACTGGCGAGGCTATGTCTCACATACTTTGGACATGTTATCAGAAGGGATCAGCCCCTGGAGTAGGACATTCTTCTTGGAAAAGTAGACAGTCAGGGAAAAAGAGGAAGACCCTCAATGAGATGGACTGACACAGTGGCTGCAGCAATGGGTTTAAAAATAGCAATGATTATGAGGATGGTGCAGAACCAGGCAATGTTTCATTGTCTTGTACTTGGGGTCTCCATGAGTTGAAATCAACTTGATAGCACCTAACAACAGCACATATGGGAAGATGGTAATAACTTGACCTTGAAAGACATATTCCTTCTAAATAATATTAATTATTTCGCATGTATGTTGTTTTTAGGGTTCATCAAGTCCAAGGAGCATTCTGGCTGCACTTCTTCTGAGACAGATTTGTTAGCTCTTCTGGCAGCACATGGCATACTAATATTCTTTGTTGACACCGTAATTCAAAGGCATCAATTCTTCTTCGATCTACCTTATTCATTGTCCAGCTTTTGCATGCAAAATGCAATTGAAAATATCATGGCTAGGGTCAGGCTCACCTGAGTCCTCTAAGTGACATCTTTGCTTCTCAACACTTTAAAGAGGTCTTTTGCAGCAGATTTGCCCGATGCAATGTGTTATTTGATTTCTTGACTGCTCCTTCCATGGGCATTGATTGTGGTTCCAAGTAAAATGAAATCCTTGACTACTTCAATTTTTTCTTTGTTTATCATGATGTTGCTTATTGGTCTAGCCGTGAGGATTTTTGTTTTATGTTGAAGTGTAATCTATACTGAAGGTAGTCTTTGATCTTCATCAATAAGTGTTTCAAATCCTCTTAAATTTCAGGAAGCAAGGTGGTATCATCTGCATGTCAAAGGTTGCTTATGAATCTTCCTCCAATCCCAGTGCTTTGTTAGTCTTCATATAGTTAAGCTTCTCTGATTACTTGCTCAGCATACAGATTGAATAAGTATGGTGAAAGTATACAGCCCTGACACACAACCTTCCTGACTTCAGTCTATGACATATCCCCTTGTTCTGTCCAAACGACTGCCTCTTGGTCTATGTATAGGTTCCTCATGAGCACAATGAAGTGTTCTGGAATTCCTATTCTTTGCAATGTTATCCATCATTTGTTATGATCTACACAGTCAAATGTCTTTGCATATTCAATAAAACATGGGTAAACCTCTTTATGGTTTTCTTTGCTTTCAGGCAAGATCCATTTGACATTAGCAGTGATATTCCTTAGTGGACACCCTATTCCGAATCTGGCTTGATTTTCGAGCCATTCCTATTGATGTACTGCTACAACCGCTTTTGAATGATTTTTGGAATATTACTTGTGTGTAATATTAATGATATTGTTTGATGATTTTCCCATTCTTTTGGGTTAGCTTTCTTTGAAATGGGCATAGATGTGGATCTTTTTCAGTCAGTTGGCCAGGCAGCTCTCATCCACATTTCTTGACATAGACGAGTGAGCACATTTAGCTCTGCATCTGTTCATTGAAACATCTCAATAGGTATTCCGTCAATTCCTGGAGCCTTGTTTTTCACCAGTGTTCATTGCAACTTGGACTCCTTCCTTCAGTACCTTCAGTTCTTGATCGTATGCTAACTCCTGTAATGGTTGAATATTGATGGGTTATTTTTGGTACATTGACTCTATATTCCTTCCATTTTACTTTGATGCTTCCTGTTCCATTAAATATTTTCCACTTCAATCCTTCATTACTGTGACTCAAAGCTTGAATTTTCTCCTCAGTTATTTCAACTTAAGAACTGCTGAACATGTTCTTCCCTTTTGATTTTCTAATTCCATGTTTTTGCGCATTTCATTATAATACTTCATTTTGTCTTCTTCAAGTACCTTTTGAAATCTTCTCTTCAGCTTTTTTACTTCATCATTTCTTCCACAGGCTTTTGTTATTCTACATTCAGGAGTAACTTTCAGAGTCTCTTCTGACATCCATTTTGGTCTTTTCTTCCTTTCCTGTTTTTTTTTTTGTTTTAATGACCTCTTGCTTTCTTCATGTATTCTGGCCTTGATGACAAACTACAGCTCATCTAGTCTTCAGTCATTACTGTTCAATGCTTCAAATATATTCCTGAGGTTGTCTCTAAATTCAGGTGGGATATACTCAAGGTCGTACTTTGGTTCTCTTGGACTTGCTCTAATTTTCTTCAGCTTCTATTTGATCTTGCTGTTGTTGTTAGATGCCACTGAGTTGGTTCTGACTCATAGTGACACTATGTACAACAGAACAAAACATTGCCTGGTCCTGTCACATCCTCATAATTGTTGTTATGCTTCAGCCAGTTGTTGCAGACATTGTGTCATTCCATCTCTTCTTCTCCGGCCCTCTGCTTTACCAAGTATGCTGTCCTTCTCCAGGGACTGATCCCATCTGATCACATATCTAAAGTATGTGAGAGGTAGTATAGCCATCTTTCCTTCTAAGGAGCATTACAGTTTTTTTTTTTTTCCAAGATAGATTTGTTCCTTCGTTTGGCAATCTGTGGTATATTCAATATTCTTCTCCAACACCACAATGCAAAGGCATCAATTCTTCTTTGATCTTACTTATTCATTGCCCAGCTTTCGAATGCATATAAAGTGACTGAAAACACCATAGCTTGGGTCAGGCACACCTTAGACTTCAAGGTGACATCTTTGCTTTTCAACACCTTAAAAAGGCCTTTTAAAGCATTTGCCCAATTCGACATGACCTTTGATTTCTTGACTGTTACTTTTATGGGTGTTAATTGTACATCCAAGTAAAATTAAATCCTTGACCACTTCAATCTTTTTTTCTTTTTATCATGATGTTGCTTATTGAACCAGTTGTGAGGATTTTTGTTTTCTTTATGTTAATGTGTAATCCATACCAAAGGCTGTGGTCTTTGATCTTCATTAGTAAGTGCTTCAAGTCTTCTTAAATTCCAGCAAGTAAGGTTGTGTCATAAGCATATTGCAGGTCGTTAGTGACTCTTCCTCCGATCCTGATGCCCAGTTCTTCTTCCTATAGTCCAGCTTCTCGAATTATTTCCTCAGCATACAGATTGAATAGATATGTGGGAAGGATACAACCCTGATGGGCATATTTCCTGACTTTAAGCCACACAGTATCCCCGTATTGTTTTAGAAGGATTTCTCTTGATCTGTGTACAGGTTCCTCATAAGCACAATTAAGTGTTCTGGAATTCCTACTCTTCCCAATGTTATCCATCATTTGTTATGATCCACACAGTTGAATGTCTTTGCATAGTCAATAAAACACAGGTAAATATATTTCTGGTATTCTCTGCTTTAATTCAGTGTCCATCTGACATCAGCAATGATATCCCTGGTTCCATGTCCTCTTCTAAATCCTGCTTGAATTTCTGACAGTTCCCTGTCAATATAGTGCTGCAGCTGCTTTTGAATGATTTTCAGCAAAATTTTACTTTTGTGTGATAATAATAATGTTGTTTGATAACTTCCACATTCAGTTTGATCACCTTTCTTGGGAATGGGTATAATTATGTATTTCTTCTAGTCTTCTGCATGGGTAGTTTTCTTCCAAACTTCTTGGCATAGATAAGTGAGCACTTCCAGGGCTGCATCTGTTTGTTGAAACATCTCAGTTGGTATTCTGTCAATTGCTGGAGCCTCGTTTTTGGCCAATGCCTTCAGTGCAGCTTGGACTTCTTTCGGTACCATCGGTTCATGATCATGTACTACCTCCTGAAATGGTTGAATTTCGACCAATTCTTTTTAGTGTAATTACACTGTGCTTTCCTTCAATCTTCTTTTGATGCTTCCTGAGTCATTTAACATTTTCTTCATTTAATACTTCAATATTATTACTTGAGTCTTGAATTTTGTCTTCAGTTCTTTCACCTTTAAAAGTGTTGAGCGTGCTCCTCCCTTTTGGTTTTCTATCTCCAGGTTTCATGTCAAAATAATACTTCGCTTTGTCTTCTGGAGCCACCCTTTGAAAAGAAATCTTCTGTTCACCTCTTTTACTCCATCATTCCTTCCTTTTGCTTTAGCTACTTGACGTTCAAGAATAAGTTTCAGGGTCTCTTCTGAAGTCCATTTTGGTCTTTTCTTTCCTGTCTTTTTAATGACCTCTCGCCTTCTTCGTGTATGATGTCCCTAATGTCTCTCTGTAACACGTCTGGTCTTCAGTCATTGGTATTCAATGCATCAAATCTATTCTAGAGGTGGTCTCTAAATTCAGGTGGGATATGCACAAGGTTGTACATTGGCTCTCATGGACTTCTTCTAATATTCTTTAGTTTCAACTTGAACTTGCATATGAGCAACTGATGATTTGTTCCACAGTTGGCCCCTGACCCTGTTTTGACTGATGATATTGAGCTCTTCCATTGTCTCTTTCCATAGATGTAGTCCATTTGATTCCTGTGTATTCCGTCTGGCTAGGCCCATGTGTATAGCCAACATTTATATTGGTGAAAGAAGGTATTTGCAGTGAAGAAGTCACCGGACTTGCAAAATTCTGTCGCGTGGTCTCTGGCATCGTTTTTATCACCAAGGTCATATTTTTCAGCTACTGATGCTTCTTCTTCATTTCCAACTTTCACATTCAAAACACCAGTAATTATCAATGCATCCTGATTGCATGTTTGGTCAATTTTAGCCTGCAGAAGTTGATAAAGCCTTCAACTTCTTTATCTTTGGCCTTAGGGGTTTATGTATAAATTTGAATAATAGTTGTATTAATTGGTCTTCCTTGTAAACTTATGGATATTATCTTATCGCTGACAGTTTTGTACTTCAGGATAGATCTTGAAATGTTTTTTGACAATGAATACCACACTATTCCTCTTTAAATTATCTTTCCCAGCATAGCAAACCATATGATTGATTCCAAGCGGCCAATACTAGTCCATGTCAGCTCACTAATGCCTTGGATATTGATCTTTATGCATTTCATTTCATTTTTGATGATTTCCAGTTTTCCTAGTTTCATACTTTGCACATTACACATTCCTATTATTAATTGATGTTAGCATCTTTTTCTTCTTGTTTTGAAACATGCCACATCAGCAAATGAAGGTCCTGAAAACTAGACTTTCTCCAGGATATTAAGATCAACTTTGCTTTTAGAAAGCATTGAAATTTATAAATATTTTATGTTGTTTTCATACATATGCTTGAGTCTTAGTTATCCAGTGCTGCTATAACAGAAATACCACAAGTGAATGGCTTTAACAAAGAGAAGTTTATTTTCTCACAGTAAAGTAGGCTAAAAATCCAAATCCAGGGTGTCAGCTCTAGAAGATTTTCTCTGTCAGAGTTCTCATTAATCTTCCCCTAGACTAGGAGCATCTCTTCACAGGGATCCCAGGTCCAAAGCATATGCTCTGTTCCCAGCACTGCTTTCTTGGTGGTATGAAGTTCCCCATCTCTCTGCTCACTTCTCTCTTTTATATCTCAAGAGAGTGTCTCAAGACATAATCCAATCTTGTAGATTCAGTCCTGCCTCACTAACACAACTGTCATCCATCCTCCCTTATTAACATCCTAGAGGCAGGATTTACAATATATAGGAAAATCACACAATACCGGGAATCATGGCCCAGCCAAACTGATGTACATGTTTTTTGGGGGACGCAATTCAATCCATCACAGCTTGTGAAATGATGTTAAGTGAGATATTTCTTTCATCCAGTTATTGGCATTGGCACCTATCAAAAATCAAAAAGTGCTAAAAATCCATGTTCTAAAAGAGCAACTATTTATTTTACCTTGACATCTTTCTTCCAGGCTTAAATAAAATGCTAAATGATCATCTGTCTTTTTACCACATTTTTTCCCCCAATCCATGTAAGACTTTTGGAGAGCAGATTACAATATTTATGCCAAGAAATGTATTCTCTACTTGTTTATTGGGGTAGAATTCAATACCCCACAGATATTGCATTGCCTCCCATAAGGGACAAGAATCCATTTTCCAGATGAGTATTGGACTGGACAATAGACTTGGTGATACTAACCAATGCCTTCCTGAATAAGGAAGCCGAAAACACTGGAGAGGTGACAGGGACAAAAGAGGTAGCAGAAGCACAGTGGCCTATTTTGTAATTGTTTGACAACAATGCACAGTCCATGAATTTCGAATTGATCAGGTAGACAATGTGGAAGAATAAGCTGGACCTATGCATAAGGATCTCTTTTGAGAAAGCAAAAAGTAAATGTTTTGTGAAGTAATATGCATGAATATCATCAAAAAAAACAACAGGAATTGGGGTATAGGAGAAGTCAAGCTTGAGCCACAAAACTATAAACAAAGGGGATTCCTTAGGATCCTCAGAATCCTTTAGAGATTTGGCATTATATGTCTGTTTCATCCATCCCAAAAAACCCATTGCTGTCGAGTCAATTCCGACTCATAGTGACCCTATAGGACAGAGTAGAACTGCCGCATATGGTTTCCAAGGAGCGCCTGATGGATTCAAACTGCTGACCTTTTGGTTAGCAGCCGTAGCTCTTAACCACTATGCTACCAGGGTTTCTCAGGTAACATCAAAGGCTATGACAATTGAAGGTGTGTGAAGATTACATTGAAGTCAATCCTGTGAAGGAGGAAGAAAAATAGAGAAAAGATGCATCAAATATGACTTGGTCTAAAATAATCCAATTAAAAAATGAGCAAAGGAAATGAGCAGACACTTCACCAAAGAAGACATTCGAGCGGCCAACCAACACATGAGGAAATGCTCTCAATTACTAGGCATTAGAGAAATGCAAGTCAAAACCACAATGAGATACCATCTCACCCTGACATTTCTTACACAACAAATTAAACAGGGAATAACAAATGTTGGAGAGGCTGTGTAAAGACTGGAACTCTTCTGTACTGCTGGTAGGAATGCAAGATGATACAACATTTTTGGAAAATGATATGGGGCTTCCTTAGCAAGTTAGAAGTATAAATACCATATAATCCAGCAATCCGACGCCTAGGAATACATCTTAGAGAAATAAGAGCCATCACACAAATAGGCATATGTACACCCATGTCCATTGCATTATTGTTCACAATAGCAAAAAGATGGAAACAACCTAGATTCCCATCAACAGATGAATGGATAAACAAACTATGGTACATACACACAATAGAGTACTACACAAAAATAAAGAACAAAGATGAATCTGCAAAGAATCTCATAACGTAGATGAATCTGGAGGGCATTATGCTGAGTGAAATGAGTCAATCACAAAAGAACAAATATTGTATGAGACCACAACTGTAGCAACTCATGGAAAAGTTTACACACAGAAACAAACCTTTGAACTTTACAAGAGAGAGCAGGGGTGGGGATGGAAAAACACTAAATAGACAATAGATAAGTGGTAACTTGGTGAAAGGTAAGACAGCACACAATACTGAGGAAGCCAGAACAGCTTTCCAAGGCAAGGTCATGGAAGCTCTACTGACACCTCTGACTTGGAAGAAGTACAACGAGAATGCTCCTTAGAAGCAAAGATGGTGAGACTGCGTCTCACATACTTTGGACATGTTGTCAGGCAGTATCAGTCCCTGGAGAGGGACATCATGCTTAGTGAAGTAGAGGGTCAGCAACAAAGAGGAAGACCCTCTACAAGATGGATTGACACAGTGGCTACAAAAATGGGCTTAAGCATAATAACAGTTGTGAGGGTGGCACTGAACCAGGTAGTGTTTCATTCTGCTGTATGTAGTCACTCTGAGTTGGAACCAACTCGGTGACAACTAACAACAACAACAACAACATATGTATATATATTTGTTGTTGTGTGCCATTGAGTCCATTCTCATAGAGACCCTATATGACAGAGTATAACTCTCCTTGGCTATAATCTTTACTGGAGCAGATTGCCAGGTCTTTTCCTCTGTGGAGCCGCTGGTGGGTTTGGACTGCCAACCTTTTGGTTAGCAGCCTAGTTCTTAATCATTGGGCCACCAGTGTCCCTTGTATGCATGCATATGTGTATATATAAATATAAACATACATACATTTGTATGCATATATATATTTTTTAAATATTGCCAGCATGTATATAAATGTTTCTGCCCAAGAATATAAGAAAGAATGCCTAGATACTGGATATAACTGGTTGCCACACTCTTCTTTACATATAATTATTCTCTATATTCTTGGCTCAAGTCTCTGTATTTTTTAGTTGTGAATGCCTGTCCTTCAATTAGGATGCTTTAATGAGGCTATACTATCCCTGACAATCACCAAATATGGGACTAATCCTTCAGGCATTAACAACATTGAGACATCTGTACCTAAATTAAGGGACTGACACACTTGAAATTCTAAGGAATATACAAATAGATTATATGGCATATGGAACATGATTCAAACTTACAAAAAAAAAAAAAATCCTAAAGTTAAATGTGTCTCTTTGTTGAATTTGCCAAATGTGTGATCACCAGTCTTAAATGGTGCTGCCCAGCTATTTTTCACATCAACATGCAACAAAAGAAAACTTGCAGACCTAATTTTGTCCAACTGCTTACAATATTCTCTGAAAAACATTCTGATTAGTGCAATGGAACAACTCTAGGCTATCCGTGTCCCCAAAAGATAATAGTGTATCCTTTATTTTATGTTGAAAAAATGCCTGGGAGGGAGGGGTACTGATACGTTAAATAAATGGCTGTACTGAGATGCACCCTGTGAGGGAGTACTGAGATTTGAAAGCAAGCCTTTCCAGACAGATTGTGTGACAATTATTCATAAAACTGACCATCTGTGCCTGAACAAGTCATGCTGTGCTTGAACTCTTAATCCCCACTCATTCAGATCCACGTATTTGAAGACCAAAGCAAACTGTAACTCCATATGTATTTATGTGTTTTAAGGAAAAGACTATTAAACTTTCCAGCAACTCTGTAGTTTCCAATTTCAAATTAATTCCTACCAAGACCATTCTAGGACTAACTCCGGCACTGAAACCCTATAAGCAGATTCCTAACTCCAACTTTTGAGATAATCCATAATTGCCTTAGTATTTTCTCTTTTGATGAAGCAGGCCAAGAAACATACATTTGTTTGACTACAACATGTTTCCAGTGTTTTTAAAATTACATAAATAAATGGAAATAAAAAGCTTTTTTTTAAAGCAATGGCATTAATTATTTGAAAATTTCCCTAGTTGTGTGCCAATAACATTTTATCATGAAAATTATATTTAATGTTCTATTAACTGATCACTTACTTAGAGACTTTTTTGACAGCAAAGAAATGGAAATCTTCATGCTTGAAAGAGATACTTTTACTCTGCCATTTACTTTTTCAAATCAGATATCAGAAGTTTTTATACCTGGGGGTGAAAATGGGATGCAGTATGACTATATCTGGGAAATATTAGAGATTTTTCTTTCTTTGTGATGGTTGGAGAAGTCCATTAACAAAGAAATGTTAGGGATGTAGAATCATTGCACAATTTTTCTGAGAACAGGAGTATTCTCAGGCAGTATGATGTTAGGAGGGAGTGTGGATGGACGTTGTGCTCTAAAAACAGAATTGTTTAAAACTGTCTTTATACGTGTCATCCAAAAAAAGTCTTCTGGTTCTCATAGAAGGATGCACACCATAGTCTGAGGACCCCCAGCCCAGAGGACAAGAGTTTTATCAGTGATTGCAGTGCTAAAACTCTTGGACTAAATCCAGCAGTGAAACCTGGTTGGAATTTTTGCCCAAATTTTAATAGAGTTAATGTTGCTGTAGCTGTCCTTTTTTTTTCTATACAGATTTTTTTTTTGTTTGTGTTAATGTACCTATTAGCATTTTTAACCCAGAATTCACGATGCTAAGTGAATGCTTCTGTATAGATTTTTTTCAAACAAATGACGTATTATTGTTGTCATTAGTTTCCATTAGGTTGGCTCTGACTCATGGTGGCCTTCAGCGTAACAGAACAAAATGTTGCCCAGTCCTGCACCATCTGCTTAAATTTTGGTATGTTTGAGTCCACTGTTGTAGCTGTTGTATCAATTCATCCATTGTATTGAGGTTTTCCTTATTTTTTGCTGACCCTCTACTTTACCAAACATGATACCCTTTTCAATTGATTGGTCTTTCCTGAGGATATGTCCAAGATAAATGAGCTGGATGAAGTCTCACCATTCTCACTTCTGTGGTGCAATCTGGCTGTATTTCTTCTAAGACTAGTTTGTTTATTCTTCTGGAAGTCCATGATATATTCAATATTCTTTAATATAAGTGGTGAAAAATAATAAAAGGAAAGTTATTTGGAAAAATCAAGAAAAGAAATTAAAAAATCAACAAAATAAGATTAAGACTTCAAACTAAATAAATAAGACAGCAATAACTTAGAGTTATGGTTTAAG
The DNA here is from genome assembly GCF_024166365.1 of Elephas maximus indicus. NCBI lineage: Eukaryota > Metazoa > Chordata > Mammalia > Proboscidea > Elephantidae > Elephas > Elephas maximus. The sequence continues at coordinate 27,950,455 of NC_064820.1, read as the reverse complement.
GATAAATAACTAGTACCTTTCTTGATTTCTCCAGGATGAAGAACAAAGAAAAAAGGTTACTGGTAGAAAATAAAACTACCCATGATATTACAAACAAAGTGACTTGAGGTGGAATGAATACAAAGGGAATGGAGTGATGATGGCATAATTAAACCTCCTAGCTAAAGCTCAATGAAACACACATGACATGATCTGGGGCTCACTGTGACAATTTTTTTATATGTCTAAGAAGCATATGGGATCCTGAAAGGATGTGTCCACATATGTTGTTGTATAATGAGTTTTCTTACTGTGCTTAAGCAGATTATTCAAGTGTAGCATAGAGCACAATACCACCTGTCACCTTTCTAAATGTGATACGGACTGTAAAATTAGCATAGTGCACATTTATTCAGGGAAGGTGGTGATTACGACACCAAATATTTTACATTGGAAATGACATTTTATTAAATTGTGCATAATCCACATATTTATTGTATTTCTAGAAGAATATTAAAAGTAAAATGTAAGTGTATCTGAAAGACCACAGCCTTCAGTATGGATTACACCTCAACATAAAGAAAACAAAAATCCTCACGAGTGGACCAAGAAGCCACATCATGATAAATGGAGAAAAGATTAAAGTTGCCAAGGATTTCATTTTACTTGGATTCACAATCAACACCCGTGGAAGCAGCAGTCAGGAAATCAAAAGACATATTACATTGGGCAAATCTGCTGCAAAGGACCTCTTTAAAGTGTGGAAAAGCAAAGATGTCACCTTGAAGACTAAGTTGAGCCTGACCCAAGCCATAGTATTTTCAGTAGCCTTATATGCATGTGAAATCTAGACGATGAATAAGGAAGGCTGAGGAAGAATTGACAGCTTTGAATACTGAACATACAATGAACTGCCAAAAAAATGAACAAATCTCAGCATATGCATGTGAAAGCTGGACATTGAATAAGGAAGGCCGAAGTAGAATTGATACTTTTGAATTGTGGTGTTGGCGAAGAGGTACTTTGGACATGTTGTCGGGGGTATCAGTCCCTGGAGAAGGACATCATGCTTGGTAAAGTACAGAGTCAGAGGAAAAGAGGAAGACCCTCAATGAGATGGATTGACACTGGCTGCAACAATGGGCTCAACATTTGTAAGGATGGTGCAGGACAGGGCAGTGTTTTGTTCTGTGGTACATAGGGTCGTTATGAGTCAGAACTGACTCAATGGCAGCTAACATACATAAATTTTGAGCTCTTAGTGTTTTCCTCAGGAAGCCCTGGTGGCACACTGGTTAAGCACTCAGCAATAATCAAAAGATCAATGTTTTGAACCCAACACTCACTTTGTGGGAGAAAGATGTGGCACTCTGGAAATCAGCTCTTGTAGACCCACAAACTCTAGATTTATAGGGACAGAGAGTCTACATTCCCCAAATGAGTTATTTAGACTGATGGTAGTTTTCCACAAAGATTATAGTCTTGGAAACCATATGTGGCAGTTCTACTCTGCCCTATACAGTCACTGAGTTGAAATCAGCTTGAAGGCAACAGATTTGGTTTAGTGTATATCTCAGTTGGTGAAAAATCAGATATTTGCCATTGCCAATAGCTAATAGAGCTTTGGGAGATTGGAGACCATCCTGGCTGGCCTATCTATAACCCCCATATTTGTCACCACAGGTACGCCATTCATGAGCCTGTTGTACAAATATTTGGGTAGTTAATAACAGAAACTAGCTCACATCAACTGCCTGGGTCATTTTGTCCAATTGTTGGTTCAGTGTTTCTTTTATGCTGGTATTCTCTGGAGGGTGTTAACATGTTAAATAACTAACTTCTTAGTTCATGCTCACTTTCAGGGGTTCTTTCGTTACTCTCTCTCAAACATGCTTGTCCATAATCCTTCATTACTTCTGCTAGAGGATCTCATAAAAAAAAAAAAAAAAGGGCAAGCCATTTGCAACTGTGCATCTTATATGTACATTGTAACCTCATATCTCTTTCAACAAGAAGTGAATGGACAGGACCAGAACATGAAACTCTGTTTAATGGAAGAATTTTTTCTCAGCTCTATCTTTCAGGACCATCTATAAGTGGAGCTACAGACCATTTTCATCTTGTACTTATATATTGAATAGACCCATAAACATGAACCACACTTGGCCTTTTTCAATCTCCACTTTCTTGTGAAAAAGGACCTTTCTTATAGTTATAGATATGATGAAGAGACAATGTTCCAGTAATGGTGGATTTCATGGCCTGAGTCACTTGCTCATGCAGCTTTTTTTGTGGATTTTTCATGTTCATGTCCAATCTTGGATACATCAATTCCATATTTCAATTGTTTTCTACTGAGTCTGCTCCATCTTATGACTCTTTCAGTCTGACAAAACCCGCTTCTGAGCACATCACCATTTCATGGTCTAATACTCCATCATAATTGGTTCCAACAGCACGCCAGAAGCAATTTTCAAATGGTCTATTATTCTCTTTTGTAAAGACATGGATGTGTGCCAGAACCCTACTGGACTTCCTTGTTTTTCTTCTACTGGAGCTTGCCATATACTCCATTTAGAGTGAAGACATATTTCTAAGTCTATAAAGTCCTCTCAGCTGGTAAATAGGAAGAAGAATGGGGCATCAGGTTTGGAGGAAGACTCATTAACAACCTGCATTATGCAGATGACACAACCTTGCTTGCTGAAAGTGAAAAGGACTTGAAGCACTTATAGATGAAGGTCAAAGACCACAGCCTTCAGTATGGATTACACCTCAACATAAAGGAAAGAAAGTCCTCACAACTGGACCAATAAGAAACATCATGATAAATGGAGAAAAGATTGAGGTTGCCAAGGGTTTCATTTTACTTGGATCCACAATCAATGCCTATATGAGGATGCGGCAGGATCGGGCAGTGTTTTGTTCTGCTGTGCATATGGTCGCTATGAGCCGGAAGTGACTATATGGCATCTAACAACAACAACGAAGTCTTCTCACTCGCATAGCTCGATGGATAAGACTGTTTTCACTACAGTTTGTAGCTAAGAACTGTGTCTTGCACTGGGCTCTACTCAAACCTAGTAGCCTTGCTTCTCACTCAGTAAATGGGTTGGGGCAGTATTTCAAAGTTTTGAATATAATGCCTCCAAAATATGCAGTTACCTAATTTGTGTTCTTCTTGGTAGTCCAGTGCAAAATGCAATAATTTGTCCTTTTCTTTTGAGAGACTATTACTGCATTCCCACTTGCACTACCCACTAAAAATGTCAGTGATGTGTTGGGCCTCTGAATCATTGCAGTGTTTATTTGCAACCATCTGTAGTATTTTCTGGAAACCCTGGTGGCATAGTGGTTAAGAGCTACGGCTTCTAATCAAAAGATGGCAGTTTGAATCCACCAGGCACTCCTTGGAAACCCTATGGGGCAGTTCTACTCTGTCCTTTAGGGTCGCTATGAGTCAGAATTGACTCGACAGCAATGGGTAGTAGTAGTGGGTATAGCATTTTCTGTTTGTTTGTTTTAACAAGTTCTCCAATGCACTACTCATCTAAAGTCCTATTTTAAATCCTACCAAGTTGGGAGGAATTGGTCGAAGAAAGATCCAGACCAGACTCTTGAATATTGGATTTTGGAAGCCACAGGGAGGCATAATTAGGCCTGGAGAAAAATAAATTAAAAAAAAATAATACTACTTATTATTGAGAGGTAGCATTATGAGTGAATTTGCATGTCCTTTTTTTTCCTTTAGTTTTCTGTGTCTTTCATGTTGTGTGTTATGAAGTAGATTCCTAGGTGTCAAAAACAATCTGCATTAAACTACTAACCAAAAAGTTAGCGGTCCAAACCCACCCAGCAGCACCATGAAAGAAAGGTCTAGGGATCTGCTTCTGTAAGATTACAGCCCAAAAAAAAAATCCTTTGGAGCTCAGTTCTACTCTCTAACACTTGGGGTCACCATGAGTCGGAATCAGCTTAATGGCCATGGGTATGTTCTGAAGATGTATGTATTTTACCATAAGAAAAAGAGCTAAACTTATGAACAACACCACCAAATGGAGACTTGTGTAAAACTAAACCCATTTTTAAGACGTTTAATTATACACAGAAACAATTTGGAGTTACTCTCTTTGGTTTTAACATGGGAGCAACACAATCACTGTGAGAATATTTTTACAATATGGCGTTCTACACCTTACGTGAATGTTGAATTATAAGCTTCGTTGAATATTGCAATATAGTGACAGCAGTGTTTGCCTTACCAGTAGTATAATGCTAATTTTCTCATTAAACAGAGTGAAAAAGCATAGCAGTGAGAATTCATTCTCTTACACGACTATTTTTGTTGTTTTAGTTATTAAAAAAAAAAAATAGAGGAATTCACTTGAGTTGGGCAAATAAAGCTTTTAAAAACCACTCAAATTAAGTGCTCTCTGAGGTCTGTAATCATAGCGTGGAGTGGCACAGCAGGGGATACTGGCCATGAAGAAAAAGATGAAGGGAAACATTATCAATTAAAAAGCACTTTTTGATTATTTTAAAACGTTAATGAAATATTCCCAAAGAAGTATAGTAATCAGAAGAATGCAAACTACTGATTACACTTCAGTTAGCAATGAATTTGCAACATATGGAGCAATTAAATCTTTATGGATCAAGGAAAACTTAACGAAGGTGATTTCCAAAGTCAGTGGTGAGATCACTCTTGGAGTTAGAGAAACATGAAGGTCTTTTGAGTTATAGAAGCATTTATAAATCCATTGAAAAGTGATTACTTCCAAAAAATCATTTTCCTTCCAAATGTCTTGCAAATCAGTGCAATTTCCTCACAAAATTGATAGATTATAGAAAATAGAATAGTAATGAAGTAACTAATGATTATTTAAAAAATCTCAGATAAGTGAAAAAATTAATTTATTTAAAAACTTCCTGAATCACACTTTTCTTTCATATATCAGTCCACTCTCTATTACTTAGTTTCACAGAAAATAACATTATATGCAAGCACAAACAGATGGAACCAGGTAGAAAAATTTTGAACCACACATACTATATTCCTATTTTGTACCCAGAGGAAGCATTTGATGGTTCATTAGGAAATCTCTGCCTTGATAGAGCATGCTGTTTGTTACATTTTATTTTATAGGTTTGTTTTTCAGTTTTCTAAGAATTCAGACCTAAGAAATGTTTTGAAACTAAACAGTATTACTGATTGCATTGTAAATATAACCTACTTTACTAAATGATTTCTTCAAATACATGTTCGTATTAACTGGATTTTAGAAACAGCATAAACTGGAAGTATTATATTGAATTTTTAATAATTACTGTTGTCTGTATATGAAAAGAAAATGAATATTATTTCCTCTCTAAACTTAGTATCATTGCAATACAAAGACACTTGATCAATAATTTTAATTAAAACAAAGAGTCACTAACATCATTTTAAAGACTAAGTTCTACTAAGAGATTAATTTAACTTATATGGAGATTATCTTTTAAAGAAAGAAAGAAATTTCTAACCTTAGGGAAGTTCATTAAATTTTTAGACAACTAGATAAAAAAACAATGGGCTCAAACATAGCAACAATTGTGAGGATGGTGCAGGGTCAGGCAGTGTTTCATTCTGTTGTACACAGGGTCACCATGAGTTGGAAGTGACTTGATGGCACCTAACAACAACAGCTTGTCTGGCAATCTGCTTTCATAAAGATTACAGCCAAGAAAATCCTACGGAGCTCAGTTCTACAAAGTCTGTCATAGAGCAAAAGGTTTTAATTTTAATGAAGTCTAATTTGTTTATTATTATTATATGAATTTTTCATTTGGTGTCATGCCTAAAAATTTTCATGAAATGATAGGTCCTAAAGATTTTCTCTCTGCTATATTCTAAAAATTTTATAATTTTACATTTAAATCCATGATAAAGTTGAGTTTATTTTTGTAAAAGATACAAGGTTTAAGTTAAGATTCAAGATTTTTTTTTGGGGGGGGAGGGGTATAGATATCCAATTGATCCAGCTCCATTTGCTGAAAAGGCTATTCTTTCTCCACTGAAATGACATCTTTACCATGTCAAGTCTTTAAATCCATGAACATAGACTATTTCTTCTTTTATTTAGATAGTTTTTAGCTTATTAATTCAATGTTTTGTAGTTTTTGGCATTCAAGTTACATACATGTTTTTTAAGGTTTACACCCACATATTTCATGTTTTGAAATGATTATAAACTATATTTTTATTTTACTTTCCTTGTGTTTGTTACAAGTATATAGAAATACAATTGGTTATACATTGATCTTGTATCCTGCAGTCTTGATGAGCTCACTTATTAGTTCTAGAAGATTGTTTTTGTTTGGGATGTTTTTACATAGACAATCATGTCATCTGCCAGTAGGGCTAGTTTTCTTTTTTCCTTTACAATTCTTATACCTTTTACTTCTTTTCTTTGCCTTATAACATTGACTAGAAATTTCAATACAATTTGAATAGAAGTGGTGAGAGTGGACATCCTTGCCTGATTTCGGATCTCAGTTATTCAGTCTTTCAACCTTAAGTATGATGTTAGCTGTCGGCTTTTTGCAGATGTTTTTAATTAAGCTAAAGAAGTTTCCATTCCTAGTTTCTGAGAATTTTTTTTTTTTAATAATAAATGGGTGTTTAATTTTGTCAAATGCTTTTTTCATCATCTGTTTGTATGTTCATGTGATTTTTCTTCTTTAGTCTATGAAGACTGTAAGAATACATTGATTTTTGAATATTTGTATCCTGGAATAGATCACATTTGCTTTCATAGTTTCATATATTTAAAATGTCTGTGCTTTTTTGGAGGGGATTTAACCATACATATCTTTCTTCTGATTTTTCATAGTATATTTGGAAGGAACATGCACATACAAAAATCTGTTTTCATAAACTGAATACACATGGGTAGTCAGAATTCCACGCACTCACACACAGATCCTCACACTACAGCATGTTGGAAGCCATCTGTTTTTTGTAGGAAATTAAAAAAAAAAAAAAAACTGTACTGACAATTTGGATTTACAAGTTAATTTAGTGAGGCTATTATTATTCAAAAATCAGTTGTATTTCCCTAGAAAATAGCAACAAACCATTTAAAAAGGCTGTATGAAATCAGTCAACAATCTAATACAAAAAGAAATACCTTCCATTTACAACAGCATCAGCAACCATGAAACACCTAGGAATAAGTGAATTTATGCTTGATTTCTTTTGTGGATTCCTCCAAAGTCTCAATATTTCTTCAACATATTAACCATAGGTATTTTAGGGTCTTTTCTCACTGTCTCATAATGGCTTTACTTAAAATTCCTATAAGTTTGTTTCCATGTTCTTTTTAATTCCTTGGGTTTAGCTGTGTTTTTAAGCATGGTTTTCTTTTTTTAAACCAGATTTTGTGTTTAAAAAGCCCTGGAGGTTGTAATCTTATTGAATGAGTTAAGGTTGTTTGTGTCTAGCAGCTTGACTACTAGTAATTCCCTGTAATCTTACAGAGGATTGATTTTAGGCATTGATAAGGCTGCTCTCTTTCACTTTTGGCTTGGTCCCAAGATGTGACCCACTGGAATTACTGACTGAAATTCCAGGTGGTTTGTCAGGGTCATCGCTTCTGGATTGAGCTAGCATCTTCATTCTTGCTGTATCTTGCCAAGTTTGAAATCACTGCTCAGTTCTTTAGCCTCCAAGTATTACTTTCTGTTGGGCTTCTTGGCATCTTCTCCTTTGTATTCATAATGGAAAATTTGGCAAATGACTCATGGTGAATGCATATTTTCGGAGGCTACCATTACTCCATTTTTTTTTTTCTCGATTTAGAGTCACTTTGACCTACCTGAACTTCAACAGTGTCTGCAGACCCAATGGACTGTTGCTTTCTGTTAGGACTGTACAACCCTGTGCTCCAAGAGGCCTCGGATGCTCACTTTCTGTCCCTCAAGTCTAACCAGCTCTCTAAAGCCTAAGCACCATCCTTACTCCCCCAGCTTCTACAGCTGCTTTCAGTGAGTACATTAGGATCATTTAGGGTGCTCTGTTCTACCTAGGTGGTGCTAACAGTTAAACACTTGACTACTTACTCACCAAAAGTTTGTCAGTTCAAAACCACCAAGAGGTGGCTTGGGAGAAATTTCTGGTGATCTGTTTTCAAAAGATCACAGCCATTGACAAATCCATGGAGCCCAGTTCTGCTTGGAAACACATGGGGTCACCATGAGCTGGGATTGACTAGATGGCAGGTGGTGTTTTGGTCTTTGAAGCACATGGGGTCACCACGAGCTGGGACTGGCTAGATGGCAGGTGGTGTTTTGGTCTTTGAAACACATGGTGTCACTATGAGCTGGGATTGACTAGATGGCAGGTGGTGTTTTGGTCTTTGAAGCACATGGGGTCACCACAAGCTGGGATTGACTAGATGGCAGGTGGTGTTTTGGTCTTTGAAGCACATGGGGTCACCACGAGCTGGGATTGACTAGATGGCAGGTTGTGTTTTGGTCCTAGGTAGAATTAGAATTCCTTTTGATGAGATTGTAAACATTACTGTAACCCAGTGAGGGTGAGTCCTGCCCAGCTCAACCCCTCCAGTCAACTGAGAGGTACCAGGCCTCTCAGAAAGAGAAACAGACTCTGTTGCAAGCCAGTCAAGCAAGGAGCTTTGAGAATAAGTCTTAAATCAAGCTCCTCGAGGTTAGGGATTCTAGGACAGTTATAGGATTTGGTAGAGGGAAGTTATGCATAATTCACGAAGCTTCTGAGACTAGGTGGGCAATTGAAGAAACTAATTAACATGTGACGGGGTGCAGTGGAGGGTGCAATATGGCGGCTGCGTGTGGGTGTGTTTTTTTCAGAGTGTGATGCATGAGGTTCATCTAAGGACAGCTTTGCAACATATTGCGAATTCCGAATGGAGCGGGGCAGTGAAGGTGCCTTGGCAGAGAAGTAGTGAAGCGATCTTGGGCTGCTCCACAAGATGTCTTATCAGGAACTCACAGACCCAGGGGGGATGGAAGGAGGAGGAGGAGCAGCAGTTTACCGCTGTTGGTTATGTAACTACTTTTAAGTCTTTCCAGGTGCTCTTTTTTTTTTTTTTTTTTCTATTTACTGAACTTTAAAAGGTCCAACTTGTTTCTCTTTTTTGACCCTTTTCATGCCTGTGTATGTTTTAAGCAGTTTTTATGAGCTGATTTTCACTAGGGGTTATTTCCCCGGTGGAAGTAAACACATTCCTCCTAATGGTTGCCCATGTTACAGCCCCCACTTTTTAAACACTTTTGACTCTCTTTTTACATAAGTGTATTTGTTTAGAGTGCTCACAACACATGCATAATGCGTTTCTGGAACAAAATTGGATGCTTTGCAAAGAATGGAGTTTTACAGTGTTTTTACAGCTTGGTTGGCATAATGGTTAAATACTCTGCTGCTAACCAAACAGTCAGGGGTTCAAACCCAGCAGCCACTCTGTGGGAGAAAGATGTGGCAGTCAGCTTGCATAAAGATTTCTGCCTTGTGAACCCTATGGGGAAGTTATACTCTGTCCCGTAGAGTCCCTATGAGTAGGAATCGACTTGATGGCAATGCATTTGTCTTGCTTTTGGGTTTGGCCCATAAAACACAGTTTTGGTCAGATCAGAAACATTAAGATTTCTCTCTGCATCTGATACCCACAGGGTGTTTTGGCATCAATACTTTCTTCATAACCTGACATTGAATTCCCTTTAGTGTTTCAGAAACCCCGGAATTATTTCTCTTGATGATAAATCCAATAACATATGGAGATATTAAGTTTTTGTATTTTATGTAGTAAATTTATGTTTATAAAGTAGCATCAGGTTGCACCGTATTCTGTTTACTGTTTAATTAACCCGATTACCTAGAAGCCCTGATTAAAAAAAAAAAATCTGGATTGAAGTACCTACCCTCAACTATGTTTCTTTAAAAATATTGACATAAAAATTTAAAATAGTTATCAATCTATCATTCTTAAGATATATATTAAGAAGCAGGCAAATCATTAATTACATCATTAGCTTAATATATATTAAACTAAAGACTTAAAAATTATTTATTATTTTATTTACTTTTAAAGGTGAGAAGAATTCATAAATATGTTTTGATTAACATCTAGCCATGCTCTTGCTCTTTTGCTCCTGGAATTTCTTCAAACTCTGAATTGAATACCTTGAATGACAAGTTATTATTATCTTTATTATTCAAAGCATATTTGTTAGTCATTTTCTGTTACTACACTTATTATTCACTAGTTTAAAAAATTGTTTTTCCATCGTGAAGGATATGTTAAACCGGAAAACAAAAAACAAAAAATAATGATATAAACATAAAATATAAAAGAATGTTAAAATGAGGCTCTCACAGTTTTAGTTAAGTATATATATTTGGTTGCTAAATTGAGGAGTAGTGAAATCTAGTCAGATCACACAAAGAAACGGTAAAAACTGATACTGGATGAATCAAGTTGGTTAAACAAGAATCCTCTATTGGGATTTTTATATGTTGGAACTAGTGGTGAAGGACTCTTTTTCATAATGAAGTGGAAATTTTGTGGTTGTCCTGTCAGTGAGGATGTTTACTGCATGAAGAAAGATTACTTGCAAAAAGGAGAACTGAGATTAACAAACACAGAGATAGAAATAGAAACAGGACCTAGAAAAGGAAAAGAAAGAGTTCTTAGGATCTTCGTGCCACTGAAATATAAGCTGCATGAACATTTCCATTTGTTGTATTTTATACATATATATTTATTTAAGTTCGTGCTTTTTTAATCTGAAATAATAAAAATTAATATTTAAGAGGGATGAGGGTTTGATTAAAATTAAAAGGAAAAGCCAAGTATGATCTTTTAAGTGTAATCTGCAGTATGAAATATCAAGGTTGGAATAACTCTTCTTTCTAAAAGAGACTAGAAATTTTTCCTTGGACAAATAAATAACAGAGAGTGAAAATGTAATATTCCAAGCATATACTGAAATAAAGAGTCCATAATTTCCTGCATCTCACATTGGCTAACCTTATTTTCTTGGTAATGTTAAAGGCAAAATAAGTTCTAAAAGCAAGACTTTGTGGCTTCAGCAAAATTGCAATATATATATATATAAAGACATTACTTTCAAACACAGTTATATATCATATTTTCTGTAATGTGTGTGTGTGTTTTGAATACAAATGTCTGGAATAAATTCTAGCAATCATAATAATTTGTAGGAGTTTTGTTGTAGTTAGGGGCCATCGAGTAGTTTCCGACTCATAGTGACCGTATGTGCAATAGAACGAAGAAGCGCTGCCCAGTCCTGCACCATCCTCTCAATCATTGTTATGCTTGAGTCCATTGGTGTAGCCACTGTGTCAGTCCATCTCATTGAGGTTCTTCCTCTTTTTCCCTGACCCTCTTCTTTACCAAGCATGATGTCATTCTCCAGGTACTGATCCCTCCTGATAATATGTCCAAAGTATGTGAGACGTAGCCTTTCCATCTTTACTTCAAAGGAGCATTCTGGCTGTACTTCTTCCAAGACAGATTTGTTCATTCTTTTGGAAGTTCGTGGTATATTTAATATTCTTCGCCAACAGGACAGTTCAAAGGCATCAATTCTTCTTTGGTCTTCCTTATTCATTGTCCAGCTTTCATATGCATATGAGGTGAATGAAAACATCGTGGCTTGGGTCAGGCACACCTTAGTCTTCAAAGTGACATCTTTGCTTTTTAATACTTTAAAGAGGTCTTACCGAAGTAAAATGAAATCCTTGACAACATCAATCTTTTTTCCATTTACTGCGATGTTGCTTATTGGTCCGGTTGTAAGGATTTCTGTGTTCTTTATGTAAAGTTTTTTTTTTTTTTTTTTTTTTTATGTTGAGATGTAATACATACTGAAGGCTGTGGTCTTTGATCTTCATAGTAAGTGCTTCAAATCCTCTTCACTCTCAGCAAGCAAGGCTGTGTCATCTGCATAATGCAGGCTGTTCATGCATCTTAGTCCAATCTTGATGTCCCATTCTTCGTATAGTCCAGCTTCTCCGATTATTTGCTGAGCATATAGATTGAATAAGTATGGTGAAAGGATACAACCCTGACACGCACCTTTCCTGACTTTAAACCACTTGTTCTGTTAGAATGACTGCCTCTTGATCTTTGTACAGGTTCCTCATGAGCACAGTCAAGCGTTCTGGAACTCCCATTCTTCTCAATGTTATCTGTAATTTGTTATGATCCACACAGTGGAATGCCTTGGCATTGTCAATAAAACATAGGAGAAAGATTAGGTAACCCTCACTCAGACACATACACAGAAACACAGACATACACATTTTTTTGTACTTTTTGAAATTGTTGGTATATTTTGGCACAGTGGTTAAACACTCAGATGCTAATCGAATGTCAGTAGTTCAAACCCATTAGTCATTTTGTGGGAGAAATGACCTGGCAACTGGCTCCCATAAAGGTTTCAGTGTACAAAACTCTATAGAGCAGTTCTACTCTGTTCTATAGGGTTTCTATGAGTCAGAATCAACTCGACAGCAATGGGTTTCTTTCTTTTTTTTTTTTAGACAAATATGTTTAAATAATTATTTCATTTACCAATTTTCAACAAATAATTTTCCTTTCCTCATAAAGACCCAAGTTAAAAGATCTCTCAATCAGGAAATAATGAAATAGAAATAAGCCAGCACACCTAAACCAATTAAAAAAAAAAAAACAAACAATATCTGTAGTCAATATGTTGGTTCTTAATTGGGTAGACCAACTGACACAGCTTTTAAAAATAGCTTATGCTTGGGGAAATAACTCGTTTTGTGTATGTTATTCCCCATTCTTTAGAAGAAATCCTCAATGACACAACAGAGTTCTAAAAGTTAGTGAAATGTGGCATACCTTCTGGTAAAACAAAGAATACTAGAATTAGAAAATATCTTTTGTGTATTTTTGAGTCTACATTTGGAAGATATTATGGTCAGAGTACAAAGAGGACATTATAGTAGTTAAGATAACACCAATTGTCCCAGTCAATCAAGGTTGCTATTTTAAACATGTGGCTTCGGAGGTTTCTTTGGGAATCAACACAATTAGCACGTAAGAATGTGTGGAGAAAACAGACTAAAATCCAAACCCTTCTAATTAGAAATATCTCACCTTATTTTCATCATGTTCCTTTGGAAAGAATAGTTGTATGAGTCACATCCATGCAAGACTGAGGGGGGAAGGGCTTGGGAAATGTTGCCTGCCTTCTCTATAATTTTCTGATTCTCATATGGGCTAGCTTTAATATCTGGTGAAGTTAAAAGCTAAATCAGGTTCCAGGGATGGGAACTGGGGGCTGAATACAATCTATGGTATGGACTGGAACATTAAAATTGTAATACTGATTTTTTATAATTCAATTAGCTATAATCTTCAGGACAGATAGAGCCACTCTTTCATTTTATGCTTTTAAAATGTTGAGAGATACTAAAGGATTTGCTATTATATTTTGATAATGATATCAATTATTTTAAAGTTAATATGACAAATACTTTTTGAGACTAAATTATAAAAACACTGTAGTGTCATCTGTTTAAAGAGACAATAAAACTTTAATTTCTTGTTTGAAAAATAACACAACACATCAAATAAGAAGTAAATAAAAAGACCTAATTAGGTGATAAGACCAATTTTTATAGAAATCGTAGTAATAGAATATTAAAATGAAAGCTTAAAAAGTTAAACCATGAATATGTTTACATTTTCAAATCAAATATATTAAAAATAAATTGGCCCTTTGTTTTGAGTTATTAAATGTAAGATTTGATAATGTAAGCATCAAAAATTTTTTCTAAAAATATTTTTAAGGTACATGTATCTTCAAAGAAATTCCAAAATCTTATAAGCATATGCCTTGAAAAATATTTTTAATATTCACATAAAGAAAAAGTATTTGGTGCCTTAAACATAAAACTTGAGTAACACATTTGTGCAATTGCTATATATATATATATATTTTTTTTTTAATTTCTTTGACGAACTTACAATATAAAAATAGAAGTAAAATTTTTCTATAATGCCATTGTCCAATGATAATCATGGAAACCCTGGTAGCGTAGTGGTGAAGTGGCAGCTTGAATCTACCAGGCAATCCATGGAAATTCTATGGGGCAGTTTTGCTCTGTCCATACGGTCGCTCTGAGTCAGATTCAACTCCATAGCAATAGGTTTGGAGTTTTGGTTTTTAGACTTACACGTGTATGTATATAGTTTTGTGTATATAGGTATTTGTGTGTGTACTATCTATCTTTCTCCCTAAGGATTAAAAATAGAAATTATTCAACTTAGTCCAGTTCTTAGAGTATAATTTTCACAAGGAATCAGAGTTTGAGAAATATTTCCAAAAAACTATTAAACCAGTCAGAGATTTAATCCTTTAACTTAAGATTTCAGGACGGGGTGGAGGGAAATTGGATAAATTCTTTTCACAGTAAAAACTTGGGAATGCTATGGACCATAAAGATAGCACATTATCTGTAAAGATGAGTATAGTGAGGAGACTTAATTCAGTTGCTGCCTTTGAAATTAGTAGTCATATCCAATGGCTATGAGCCCTGGTGGTACAGTGTTTAAGCACTCATCTGCTAACTGAAAGGTTGGCAGTTCAAATTAGCTGGCTCTCAAGAGAAAGATGTACGATGTGCTTCCATAAAATTATGGCCTTGGAAACCCTTTGGGGCAGTTCTACCTTGTCGTATAGTGTGGCTATGAGTAGGAATCCACTGCCTGTCAACGTTTTTTTTTCTTTTAATCCAATGGTGAAATGACTAATCAGATGTAAAATATGAAGATTACATGCCCACTGCCTACAAATCAGCAAGCTAGTGAGTAAATTGCTTTGAAAATCTTAAATAAGTATATGAATCCAAGAATTATATAAGAGATAAATTTCCTCAATATATTTTTCCCTATGATGGCTTTCAGTGTATCTGATTTTTTTTTCATTTTATATAAAATTACTTTAATTTTTATACATTAGATAACATACGTAATGATGTTTAAAAACAATCTGAAGGATCTTAGGGCCACTAGTTCCACTGATATTGTATTTATGTTGCTTCAACATACGTTATTCATTTGTTTACTTATTTATTAATTCTCACTGAACCAAATCATTTCCTCTTCACTGATAACTTTAAATTTTGGAAATCACAGTGAGAGAAACCATAAAGGTTAATCTATATATTTCCTCACAAATGACAAGTCTGTATGCTATCGGATTTCTAAAGAACAAGAAAGCATAATATATAGTCAACCAACAATGCTATCTAGCTATGCTGTCTCATAGACACTGTGGCTACAAACTATATGTGGCTATTTAAATTAAAATTAGTTAAAAAACAATAAAATTATAAATTCAGTTTCTCCATCACACTACCCACGCCCCAAGTGTTCATTAGTCACATGTGGCTTGTGACTGTGATGTAGGAAAAAAAAAAAAATGGTGTAGGGCAGTGTAAATATAAGACATTTCCATCATCACTAAACTGTGATGATGCAATGTTTAAGCACTTGAAAAGGTCAGCAGTTCGAACCTACTAGCAACTCCGCAGGAGAGAAGACCTGGTGATCTGCTCCTGTAAAGATAACAACCTAGGAAACCCTATGGCGAGGTTCTACTCTGTCACATGAGATTACTGCAAATCGGAATTGACTCCATGGCACACAAACAGAACAACATTACGGAGCATAATTAGAACTGGATTTCAACATTTTTCAATGATATTAAACATTCATTGTAATATTTCCTGAAGTTTCTGAAATATCATAAAAATCTATAATCAGAATTAAAAACAGGTGAATTAAAAAGCTCGAGGATTCAGTGATTATGTGCTGATTTAGAAATTGTTTGTAAAATATATGCAGATTTAGTCAGCATTCTCTTTCCACGTGGAGTTTTACTGATTAAAATTGCATTAACAGTTTTATCCGTGAGAGTGTTAACATTAAGTGAGCGTTCAGTTAAACACACCTCAGTCTAATCAAATCTCCAGCTAGTTGGTTTTCGTACAGTAGGCGGCAGTCCTTTCTGCCAGACAATAAAAGACAGTTTGTTTCAGGGTCAGCAGTCGCTCTTAAAACTCGGCTTGGCAACTATAGCTCTGGGTTAGTTAAATTAAAATGGCTCCTAATTAGTCAGGATTATCAGGTATCAATTTAGAGTGTCACTCTTCTATTAAATGTTGGTTCTGATTCAGAAAATGCAAAAATACTGATTATTATATGTAAGTCTAATGTTTTCAACTGAATACTTTCCCAGTGAAAAATTGTTACTTGCAAGCTCTTATAATTAAAATTCAGACATTTTACATTATGTACACAATCCATACTATTTTATTTTGACATTTCATGTGCCAGTTATTTAATGTGGTGACACATAGATAGCTAAAGCTTCAGATCGCATACCATTTAATAGCCATAAATAAGAAATTAAACATAGTAGAATTAACTTTTATTGGCTAGTTTCAATAAATTTCAGGGAAAATGCCCAAAAAAGAGTAGGTTTAGAGGGTTATTAAATACACTTTTTATAATGCTGGTTTAGTCAGTCATTTGCAGTGTGAACCAAGGATTCCTTTCTCTGGCAGGTGAATTCAGTCCTGGAAATGCTAGATGGAGTATGGATTGAATACAGAGAATTTTAGTTAATACCTCTGAGAACTGTAACTGTAAACCTGCCGACAAAATTCTATAAAATTATTTAATTCACTGTTAGCTTCCAATCAAGTCAAAGAATAGATTTCAGAAACCCCTGCTTTTTGACTTATTAGCATAGAGTTCTCTTCTGTCACGATTTCCATTTTTGTTCAAATCGTGCTGAAAAACTCACTGTTTCACTAGGAGAGCAAAGTAAATTGCTACAGAATTCAATTTGGGAGTCTATGAAGCAATTAAACACTAAAACAGACAAGCAGTAGGGGACTCTCAGCTCAGGAGAATAAATTCAGAATGATGTTAACACGGTTAGCTTCAAGAGAAATTTTGATGGTTAGGCACAGATGGAGAGTTTGGGGAGCCCAACAAAACATCAGAATGAATGTATTATAGAATTATATTTAAAAATCTAATTAGATCTCAGATATAATATTATGAACACATTTGCACTATTTAAGTAGAATCTTTCTAGCATTTGGTTATATAATCTCACTTGCTCTTTCACACAAGTTAAATTGTAATAAAATTACCCTTGTTTCATGTGTAATTTAAAAGACTGAAGTTACAAATATTATGATATACATAATATATACATAATAATAGACAATATACAATAATATGCAATATACATAATAAATAATCTGTGTGTGCACATATGTGCATGCATGTAAATGAAAAAAAAACAAAATGAACACAGACATAAATAAAAATAACAAGGAAGAAATACACATATATTTATATGCATATATATTGGAGCCCTCATGGTGGAGTGGTTAAGAGCTTGGCTGCTAAGCAAGAGGTCAGCAGTTCAAATTCACCATTCACCAGCTGCTCCTTGGGAACTTTATGGGACAGTTCTACTCTGTCCTATAGGGTTGCTATGAGTCAAAACCAACTCAACGGCACCTAATAACAGCAACTATATATAATATATGTATATGTTTATATATACACATATATACATATATATATCACTCACTTATATTCAATGGCAATGGATATGGGTGTGGTAAGGTTATATATAGAGAGAGAGAGATAAATTCTTAGAGCCTATTTTTAAATTCAGCAAATATCTATTGAATGCTTACTATATAGCTTCATCTAGTTTTTAGGAAAAGGCAAGACAGTATTCCTGATATCTATCATTGCTAAGATGACAGTATCCTTGGGGAGACAGCCATTTATATAGAAATGTTGCAGTGCAAATATTGTAATCTAGGCACAAAGATAGTTTTCCTGAAACACCGAAGAAGCTACTAATTATTAATTTGGTTACAGAGTATTATCTTTACTCTTTATGTCTAATATTTGAGAATGATACCTCCCATTAAAAAAAATTATCAAGTCTTAATTCTATGATTCAACCTCGATGGCTCACATGAAGGCTTGTAATTAAACATCAAGCTTCCAGCCTTGCTTCCAATTCAAATAGTCATGAATGGCAAGTTAATCTTTCTGAAATCTTTCACCTTAAAAATGCTTTAATGGTGACTTATGGCACAGAAGACCGTATGTAATCCTTGGCTAGTACTCAACGCCATGTGAGTTTTCTTTAAAAAATTACGTATTCCCATACCCAAAGCTCTGGAGTCAAAATCTCGCAGAAGGAGTGCTGGGAACTTCACATTGAACTATAGCTATGTCTGAGATATGTGATTTCCTAGTTTCAAAAGCATTGGTTGTTCCAGACAGAAGGTAATCAGAGTCAGAGACTGCGACATTTATTTGAAAAGAGAACATTGCATATAATAGATAGCTATGTAGATGACATTTAATATAAGTAATCAACAGTGGGCAGTGTTTTGTTCCGTTGTGCATTACGTCATTATGAGTGGAATCAATTCAACAGCGATTTTTTTTTTTTTTTAAGAAGGAGCAATTGAACAAAGCAGCTACTACTACTAGTGTTTAGGGAACAAAAGGAGGAAATTGTCAGTACTTGAATTTCTAGAACAGGTCCCTGCAATTCAGACCTCTAAAACATAGGCAGACCCCGGGCGGTACAGCGGTTAAGCCCTTGGCTGCTAACCAAAAGGTTGGAAGTTCAAACTCACTGGTATCTCCACGGGGGAAAGATATGGCAGTCTGCTTTCATTAAGATTGCAGTGTTGGAAACCCTGTGGAGCAGTTCTACTCCATCCTACGGCATCGCTATGACTTCACGGCAACTGGCTAAAACCTAGGCCCTGCTTGGCTGGGACTGCTGTCTCTGAGCACAGCTGACGGGGCCCGTGACACGCAGGTCTCCTAGGAGAGCTGACAGAGAAGTGCTGCTGTATCTGGGTGAGATGGTTGTCAATGAAGCTGGCTGTGCAAACATCACCCATCATCAGGAAAACTGAAATTTGATTTAGCAGCAGTTATGGAAACAACCTACCACTACTGAGGGAAGGAAGTATCGCTGGAGTTCTGTCTATAGAAACAGAAAACCCACAACAATCCCAGAGAAAGCAGATAAGTGAGTGTAAGTCCAATTTTTCTCTTCCAACTTACAGTCTAGTCCAATAGCACCTATCGGCACAGGAAATGAAGAAACATAGTTTGCAGAACCCAGCGTCAGCATTTCAAACCAGAGTATAGAAGAGTGGCTCTGGAGCTGAGAGACAATTGCTTAATAACGAGCACACAGTCTAGCTAATGAAACGTAAAGTCTTCTCTGGAGTCCAGAAGAGCCTACAAGATGTACGTGATCTGTCCATTGTGGACTTCAAATATGGCTCCCATCAAATGTCATCGTACATCATCTATTCTAAATGATTTGCCCACTTATTCCTTTAATTAGATATAAAAAATAGTTTCAAATTCTACTCTCTTTGTTCTCCTTGAATTATCTGCCCACAATCAACTTTCTCCTTTTATCCACCTGGATTTAAAAAAAAAAAAAAAAAAAACCTGTAGCTGCTGCATTGATTTTGACTTGTAGCAACCCTCGAGGACAGACTAGAGCAGCTCCATAGGGTTTCCAAGGCTGTAATCTTTACAGAAGCAGGCAGCCACATCTTTCTCCCTCCGAGGGGCTGGCGGGTTCAAACTGCTGACCTTTCGGTTAGCAGCTGAGGGCTTAACCTCTGCACCACCAGGGCTCTGATCTACCTGGACAATATCTTCATATTGTCCAAGATTCTTTCCAATAATCGACTCTTCCTTCATCAAGGATAATCTGACCCTCACTATGCAACACCGCTAATGTTATATATCTCTCTTTCATGACACATAACATTTTGTATAGCTTTTTTTTTTACTCTGTTGCAAGATTTCAATCCCTGTAAATACCGCACTACTATTAAATTATATAACATTTTTGAAAACAAGCCATGCTGTGTCTTCTATTTCAAGGTCTAGCAAAGAACCTGACATATGGTAGATAATCAAGTTACATTTTTATCATTAAACAATTAAAATAAAAATTAAGATATCAAAGAGAAATCTTCATTGAAGAATCTGCAATATTAAACAGGTTTGGGAGAATGACAAATACTGGCCAGTAGCATTTTTTGTAGAAAGAATGCCATGTGCAAAAGTAGCCATAAATTGACATGACTCAATCAAAATTTACAGATTATATGTAATATATCCCATGAAAAATGTGCCGTTTTATTGCAAACATAAATCTATATTAAAAGTATTCAAAACAAAATCCATGTAAGCAGAAATAAGCAGAACAAAAAATCATGATAACTACAAAAAAAAAAAAAAAAACTTCCCAAAATGCATTACTTTAATTTAGTAATTGAAAACAAAACAATCCTTCAAGTTGATTCCAACTCATAGTGACCCAGTAGGACTGAGTAGAACTGCCCATAGGATTTCCAAAAAGTTGCTGGTGAATACAAACTGTTGATCTTTTGGTTAGCAACCAAGCTCTTAGCCACTGCACCATCAGAAATCCATTTTAGTAATTGTTGTTGTTGTTGTTGTTAGGTGCCTTCAAGTGGATTCCGACTCATAGCAACCCTAGGCACAACAGAACGAAACACTGCCCCGTTCTGAGCCATCCTTACAATCGTTGTTGTGCTTGAGCTCATTGTTGCAGCCACTGTGTCAATCCACCTCATTGAGGGTCTCCCTCTTTTCCACTGACCCTGTACTCTGCCCAACATGATGTCCTTCTTCAGGGACTGATCTCTCCTGACAACATCCTTGCCTCTAAGGAGCTTCTGGCCGCACTTATTCCACGACAGATTTGTTCGTTCTTTTGGCAGTCCATGGTATATTCGATATTCTTCACCAACACCACAATTCAAAGGCGTCAACTCTTCTTCAGTCTTCCTTATTCATTGTCCAGCTTTCACATGCATATGATGTAATTGAAAATACCATGGCTCGGGTGAGGTGCACCTTAGTCTTCAGGGTGACGTCTTTGCTCTTCAACACTTTGAAGAGGTCCTTTGCAGCAGATTTGCCCAATGCAACGCGTCTTCTGATTTCTTGACTGCTGCTTCCATGGCCGTTGATTGTGGATCCAAGTAAAATGAAATCCTTGACAACTTCAATCATTCCTCTGTTTGTCACGATGTTGCTTATTTGTCCAGTTGTGAGGATTTTTGTTTTCTTTATGTTGAGGTGTAATCGATACTGAAAGCTGTGGTCTTTGATCTTCGTTAGTAAGTGCTTCAAGTCCTCTTCACTTTCAGCAAGCAAGGTTGTGCCATCTGCATAACGCAGGTTGTTAATGAGTCTTCCTCCAATCCTGATGCCTCATTCTTCTTCATATAGTCCAGCTTTCCATATTATTTGTTGAGCATACAGATTGAATAGGTATGGTGAAAGAATACAACCCAGACGCACACCTCTCCTGACTTTAAACCAATCAGTATCCCTTTGTTCTGTCCGAACAACCGCCTCCTAATCTACGTAAAGGTTCCTCATGAGCACAATTAAGTGTTCCAGAATTCCCATTCTTTGCAGTGTTAGTAATTAGAATCACATAAAAATCAATCATTCATAATGAAACATGTAATTTTTTTTCTGATTAATCTGTGGTAAACTTTATATTTCATGCTGAGTAGACAAGGCAGTCTACAAAATGCAGAAAGTAAGGTTCAGTTTGACAGGAATTGGAAGGCAAAAATTCTAGATGTATGGGATCTCTTTGTTTAAGCTAAGCTTTGAATAATTACTATTACAGCTTTTAAAATCAATTTAATGTTAGTGATACAATTCTCTAATGTGTGAAAAGCAGTTCAGGAAACTCTTCCCCCGTGTGAAGGGAAAAATAACCAACAATTATTTTTGACGGCTTAATTCTTCAATAGATTTTGCATAACTTATTTCAGGTAATCTTGACAATAACCTTACATGGTTCTTATTAGAAAACAAACAAACAAAAAAAACAAACCCACTGCCATCAAGTTGATTCCAACTCATAGTGGTCCTATAGGACAGAGTAGAACTGCCCCACAGAACTCCAAGGAACACCTGGCATATTTGAACTGCTGACCCCTTGGTTAGCAGCTGTAGCACTTAACCACTACGCCACCAGGGTTTCCAGTTCTTTTAAGGATTTTATTTTCAGGAAGCTAAAAAATGGCACAGAGTCATTAAGACATTTGCCAGAGCAATGGTTCACCTAAATTAGCAGAATTTATTAGATCCCATGAACTCTTATGGAACAACACTATTTTTTAGTCAGAAAAGAAAGTTGTTATAAATACAAGGCCACATTCTACATAATTCGTTGGGACTAAGAAACTGTGATGAAAACCTAAAGATAATTCATGGTGAGAAAATATTTCTGTTCTTTCTCTTTCTTCTTCTGCTACCCCCAAATTCATATAAACAAAATACTGAAATGAAGCACTGAAAATGATCTCGAAAAAGGTACACATTTCAGAGCCTAATTCATGCAAAAACAACTCAAGTGGAAGACTCACACATCCAGATTCTCAAAAATCTTTCCATGCTCTGAAGTGAAATGTCTTGTTGGAATTTGTTGAATGTTATAAAAACCCTTGGGTTATTACACTAGCCAAGTTTATTAAAATGAATCCTAAGCATACTGAAAAGCTAAAGCTAAGTATGATAATTAAGGAGAATAAAAATAGCTTCCATAGAGGATAATGAGGAAAGAAAGTCAAGAACAGATACACGTGGATGATATTGGTAAATAATGAAAAGTTAGTGAGGTGGACATTTATTTTCTATGGAAATTCAATAGAGAAAATTTTACAGCAAAAAGAGTGAGGTCACATTGATAGTCAAAAGCTGTATCATTTAAAAAATGTATTAACAATATAGAATGAAGAAAAGTAATAGTCACTATCTAGAAACAAAGTCTATGGAAACTTTAAAATAAAGAACACATTTAAAAAATAAAAGGAGAAAATTTATTATCAAGTTAGATTTCTCTTTTAAATAATTTGGCTTTAAAAATAATAAAACTAGCATTTTGATGTTTAAATGTAATTAACACTGAATGGTAAAACTGGTCTTTACTGACAAAGCAGAGGGAAAAAATTTGTGAAGAATTGTGTCTCTGCAAGAATATAAACAAAATTATTTTAGAAATAAGTAAAGCTATTTTAAGGTTTATTCCTAAGTTCCACAAATGCATCAAAGTTTTGTAAATGATCGTTTTTCTTTTATAAACTTCTGCTTGAAAAATTAAAATGCACATGTTTAATTCTCCTTTGCCTTAAGTTATTGTTCAAATTGTGACACAGGAACACTCATGCAGACACACACACACACACACACACACACACAAAAACACACACAAGCATGTGAAAATAAGAGTTGAAGACAGTGGAAAGAAATTCAAATGGAAAAAAAATCCATTTTAAAGAGTGTCCTTGAAATATATTACTAAGGTTTTAAAAAGAATAAATAAATAAAAAGAATAAGCTGGGGTGTGGCTTTCATCCAGGAAATAGTGGCTTGCTATAGGGAAAGGAATGGTGGAAAATGGACAAATTGGAGAATTTTTACAAAGAAAACAATCAATATGACTAATTGTCTAAATATTTTGAATAAGTACAAAGCAGTAATTAAGACTCGGACAATTGTGCAGAGGTTGTTGACATATATAGAGACAGGAAACACAAAATCAATAAAAGTTTGTAAAGGAGATAGTTGCGTACACGCTGTGTCTGAATTATCTGTGTCCCATCCAGGTAGTTTCTTGTAGGTTGCTAGATGTAGTAGTCTAAAATTAATGGGAAAAAAAGGTCAGGACCATAGGTGCACATTTTGTAAAGCATAGTAATTGATGGACTTACCTATAGTAGACATATAGAAAGAGAAAACAACAGTCTAGGACAGAATCAAGAGAAGCAAATTGGGATATGTTAACTATTGATGTCCTCCAATGCCGTTGGTTTAAACTACATTATTTATATTTAACCTCTCTGGGCAAAGAAAACCATGATGGGAAATGGTAAAATCTATCACTAATATTTGATACTGACAAAAAAAAAACATGAAAAGTGGTATGTCAATTAAGATTTCCTGGAGCTAAATGTGAAATGTAGGTTTACTGTCAAAATCTACACACAAGCTATTTGAAGGTGTATTAGAATTAATTTTCAAACCAAGCTACATATCTGTTTGTGTGCATGTGATCTTTCACTCATAAGGCAATGGCATCCACAAACATCTTTTGATAAAACTATTTCACAGCTAAATAGGATATGTCACAAGTTATTTTGTTCTGTGTACATGAAGTAAATGACAAGGTGATGTATTTTAAATATTTTCTTTAATAATGACATATATAAATATCACTGACAAACCTACACAAATTTGCTTCAGGGCATAGAGCAACTCTAGCATAATCAACCCAAAATTATTTATGTTAAAATAAAAGTGGCAGGGCAAAATGCCTCAGGGCAAAACTTTTCCTTCTACCTGATCTGTGGGAAATAAAAAGGGCAATTGACTCCAGAAAATGTGCTTATGTTCCAATATACAGGAGGTTGATAGGCATTCTAAATACTTTGTAATCTGATTTTGTTTGTAAAATAACTTCAAGGTCAAAAGCATTGAATGTACAGAAAGCAAATTTTTGACGATCGATTCTTCCTGTGACTATACTGTTATTTATCTCCTGTTTTTATTTGAGATTTTGCTCCCTATGTTTTCTTACTCTAATTATTTATGTATTTTTGAACTAGTTATTAAGATTTAAATTACATGCATGTTATTGAGAAGCTGGAAGAAGGTGTATCCTTATTATGTGTTGGCAGAACGCTTAGCAGTTATGTGGAAGGTGAAACTTGTAAATGATTAATTTTTACACATAGTTATGGAGATTTCCAACCGACGTGCTGAAGGTGCTGCCTTGTTCTTGCTGCTTACAGCAAAATGTGAGAGGAAAGAGGTAAACTGAGAGAAGAATTGTTAAACATAAAGGAACCAGGACTGGATGACTTCGAAAATTCTCAGCCTATTCAGATGGCAAAAAATGTTAAAATATGTAAATGGTTGCCAAAATATGGCATAGAGAACAGACTAAGTGCGTGACTGTACAATCTTTTTCTAAAACCTCAGAAAGGTCAAAGTGCCAGTATACGGTGTCACCAGGGGGACTTTGAAGAGCTTAAAGTGTGCATTACAGAACCTCTCAAATAAACCAGAAGATCTCTAGGAAGTTCAAGGGCATTGTCTCTCAGTCATCTCAGAAGAAACCAAAGATAGAGCAGATTATCTCAAATAGATTTGTGGTTATGGTTTTCATCTCATGAATTAAATTCCTTTGAAATTCACGAAAACTCACAGAATAAATATGAAAATTGTTTCAGCAGAACCAATGTCAGCTAGGACTGAAAGTAACCACAAGCTTATGGAAGAAAATAAGGCTGTGAGGTTTATAAAATTCTATTGGCAGGGAACTGCTTCATAAAACCACTCAGCTGAAAACACGTAATACCTGTATCAGTTTCCTACTGCTGCTGTAGAAAAGCACCACAAAGTGTGTGGCTTATAGAAACAGAAAAATATTTATTTAATTTACTCCTTATACTGGGATCTTATGTAAGAAGCAGGACCCAAGAATTAAAGAAAGACAAAGAGAGAAAAAGAGAAAGAGAATTAAAGACCAGAGGAGAAAAATTTACTGCTGGATGCATTATTTAAATATTAGAACTTTCAGGTGCTAGTGAGATACAGAACTGAAGGCTTTTGAACGAAGTCAAAGACTAGCGAAGGCAGTGCATGCTTTGGAAAAAGAAGACTAAGTACGCTTTTACAATTTACCATGGAGCCTTATATTATTTCAATTTTTGAAAACATTTTGAAACTAAGAGCAACATAAGACTATGTATGAAAAATTATTGCATGATTAAAACACATGTTTTAATCTTACAAAGACTGTGCTTATAAGGTAAATTCAAAACCATTTCCAAGAAGTCATGATAGCATTTCTATGCATTATTAACCAAAAATCCATTGCCATCAAGTTGATTCTGACTCATAGCGACCCTA
This sequence comes from Elephas maximus indicus, assembly GCF_024166365.1. Classification (NCBI taxonomy): domain Eukaryota; kingdom Metazoa; phylum Chordata; class Mammalia; order Proboscidea; family Elephantidae; genus Elephas; species Elephas maximus. The sequence goes on along the minus strand of NC_064820.1, from coordinate 27,924,347 downwards.
AAGTACCCTATAGGACAGAATAGAACTGCCCCGTAGGATTCCCAAGGAGCAGTGGTGGATTTCAAATGCTGATCTTCTGGTTTGGCAGCCAGGCTCTTAACCACAGGACAACACTATAAACCCAAAAAACCCAGTGCCATTGAGTCGATTCTGACTCATAACAGCACTGGGACAACACTACATGCGTTATAAAACCAAACCCACTGCCATGGAGTCGATTCCGACTCATAACGACTCTATAGAACAGAGTAGAACTGCCCCATAGGGTTTCCAGGGAGTGCCTGGTGATTCGAACTGCTGACCTTTTGGTTAGCAGCTGTAGCTCTTAACCACTATGCCACAAGGTTTTCCATATAAGTGTTATTAGACCATTAAAAATACAGAAATGGCACAGTGTCACAGTCTTCTGAATATTGATCAGCCAGAATGAGAGCGATGTTCATTGTACTGGGTAATTTACAAAGAATAAAATTCTCTCTCCTGACACACATATGAGTTTTCTTGACTAATGAACCACGATGCTTTGTAAATTTTTCTTGATTCTTGATCATCTACTAAAGCCCATATAACAGTAATCCAATTATATTCAGACTGGAAAAATAAACACAATCATCTTTTACATAAATGCCATCAATTGAAACACTTTACATTAACAAATTTGATTCTATTATCTACCCCTACCACATTTTACATTAAAGTGCAATTAAAAATCACACTTCTTCAGTGTTAAAGATTTTTGTAAATTTTATTTCTCATATACACCACTCTAGCTCTTTCAGCAGTTAAATGTTGATTAACGTTTAACTAAAAAAATTTACTAAATGTCAAAAAGTAACTGATAAAAATCACTGATATACAGAGGTCAAAAAGGTACTAAGCAAGTCTACATTTCCAAGTATGTTTAATTTCCCACTCTTGTTGACTACTGTCAGTAAAAAAAAAAACTCCTCTCTAGATAATCACACTCCTCTACACCACTTTCAAATATCAATTTCTCTCAATTTTTATCTGTTAAAAAATAAAAAGCAGCTATTAGAGGGAACATCCATACCTTTCTACTATTCGGAGTATTTTGTGTTTCTGCATTTCTCTTCCACATCTTCCATCTTGATTCAATTAAGATGTTTCTCTTCCTACTATCACAGTTTGATGCCTCCATTTTTTACTTGAATCCACTTTGTTTAAATTTCTCAAGGACTTTATTTATATTGCTGTTTTCTTTCAGTTCAAAGTTATTAATTTCATCTTTAATACTGTATACTTACTTCCTGGGAGGGGCATATGAGTGCTAAAAAACAAAAACCCATTGCTGCCAAGTCGATTCTGACTCGTAATGACCCTACAGGACAGAGCTGAACTGTCCCATAGGGTTTTCAAGGAGTACCTGGTGGATTCAAACTGCCAACCTTTTGGTTAGCAGCCATAGCTCTTAACCACTACATCATCAGGGTTTCTGGTGGTGCAGTTACACAGCTAAAAATACACGTAATATTTCATCAAGCTGTACACTTAAAATTAAGAAAGCAATGACTCAAAAAAAAAATACTCAAAAGAAGCACAAGTAATATCTTTCTTAAATGAAATGAAAATTGCAAAAATTGTAAATACAAATAGACTCATTTCTTTTTTAATCAACTTTACTGCATACAAATCCTGCTCTTTCCATTGATAGACTATCCTGCTTTCTTTTAGGGGTACCCCTTTGTGCTAACCTCATTCTTTTGGGTTCTTAAATAATTAATTCTGAATGTCTCCACTGAGCATTTTTATCATAAGAGCTCCGTTGGTGCACTTTGAATTTGGAGATTTCCGCTACTTATCTAAGAAGTCAGTTTCTAGACAAGGGCTGCTGGGTTTCATAATCACAGCATGTTGTTGTTGCTTTTAGGTGCTGCGGAGTCAGTTCCGACTCACTGCAACCCTATGTACAACAGAATGAACAACTGTGTCATACTCACATCCTTGTTATGCTTGAGCCCATTGTTTCAGCCTCTGTGTCTTTGAAGCTGACACTCTACCAAGCATGATGTTCTACTCCAGGAACTGATCCCTCCTAACAACATGTCCAAAGTATGTGAGATGTAGTCCTGCCATTCTTGCTTCTAAGAAACATTCTGGTTGTACTTCTTCCAAGACAGATCTATTTGTTCTTTTGGCAATACATGATATATTCAATATTCTTCTGCAACAACACAATTCAAAAGCTTCAGTTCTTCTTCAGCCTTCCTTATCCTTTGCCCAGCTTTCACATGCATATCAGACAATTGAAAAAACCATGCCTTGGGTCAGGCTCACCTTCGTCTTCAAAGTGACATCTTTGTTTGTAACACTGTAAAGAGATCCTCTACGGCAGATTTGCCCATTGCAATGCATCTTTTGATTTCTTGACTGTTGCTTTGACAACGTCAATATTTTCTCCATTGATCATGATGTTATTTATTGGTCCAGTTGTGAGGACTTATGTTTTATTTCTTTTGAGGTGTAATTCATACCAAAGGCAGTAGTCTTTGACCTTCATCAATAAAGTGCTTCAAGTCCTCTTCACTTTCAGCAAGTAAGGTTGTGTCATCTGCATATGGCAGGTTGTTAATGATTCTTCCTCCAATCCTGGTGACCCATTTTTCTTCATATACTCCGGTTTCTCAGATTATTTCCACAACATGCAGATTTAATAAGTATGGTGAAAGGATACAACCTTGATACACACCTTTCCTGACTTTAAACCATGAAGTATCCCCTTGTTCTGTTCAAATGACTGCCTCTTGATCTATGTACAGGTTTCTCATGAGTACAATTAAGTGTTCTAAAATTCCTATTCTTTGTAACGTTACCCATAATTTGTTATGATCCACACTGTCAAATGCCTTTGCATAGTCAATAAAACACAGGTAAACTTTTCTCTGATATTCTCTGCTTTCATCCAGGGTCAATCTGACATCAGCAATGATATCCCTGGTTCCACATCCTCTCCTGAGGCCAACCTGAATTTCTGGCAGTTCCCCGTCCATATACTGCTGCAGCTGTTTTTGAATGATCTGCAGTGAAATTTTACTTGCATGTGACATAAATAATATTTGTTTGACAATTTCCACATTCGGTTTGATCACCTTTCTTGAGAATAGGCATAAATATGGATCTCTTCCAGTTGGTTGGCCAGGTAGCTGTTTTCCAAATTTCTTGACATAGATGAGTGAGCATTTCTAGCACTGCATTCATTTGTTGAAACATCTCAATTGGTATTCTGTCAGTTCCTGGTGCCTTGTTTTTTTGCCAATGCCTTCAGTGCAGCTTGGGTCTCTTCCTTCTGTGAAATCAGTTCCTGATCATAGGCTACCTCTTGAAATGGTTGAACATCCATCAATTCTTTTTGGTATAGTGACTCTGCGTTTTCCTTCCATCTTCTTTTAATGCTTCCTGTGTTAACATTTTCCCTGTAGAATCCTTGAATGTTGCAACTTGAAGATTCAATTTTTTCTTCAGTTCTTTCAACTTGAGAAATGCAGAGCATGTTCTTCCCTTTTGGTCTTCTATCTCCACCTCTTTGCACATGTCATTATAATACTTAACTTTGTCTTCTCAAGCCACCCTTTGAATTCTTCTGTTCAGCTCTTTTACTACATTTCTTCTTTTTGCTTTAGCTACTCTACATTCAAGAGCAAGTTTCATAGTCCCTTCCAACACCCATTTTGGTCTTTTCTTTCTTTCCTGTCTTTTTAATGACTTCTTGCTTTCTTCATGTATGATGTCATTCCACAACTTGTCTGGTCTTTGGTCATTAGTGTTCAAGGCATCAAGTCTGTTCTTGAGATGGTCTCTAAAGTCAGGTAGGATATACTCAAGGTAGTACCACCACCCCATACTGTGGGGATTTGTGTGTTGCTGTGATGCTGGAAGCTATGCCACCAGTATTCAAATCCTAGTAAGGTCACCCATGTTGAACGGGTTTCAGCTGAGCTTGCAAACTAAGATAGACTATGAAGTAGGACCCAGTGGTCTACTTCTGAGAAGAATTAGCCAGCTGGAACCTTACAAATAGCCATGAATTATTGTCTGATATCGTGCCAGACGATGAGACCCTCAGGTTGGAAGGCACTCATAAGACAGCTGGGAAAGAGCTGCCTCATCAAAGTAGAATTGACCTTAATGATGTGAATGGAGTCAAGCTTTCTAGACCTTCATTTGCTGTTGTGGCATGACTCCAAATGAGGAGAAACAACTGCAAATAATAGGAACCTGGAATGTAAAAAGTATGAATCTAGAAAACTGGAAATTGTCAAAAATGAAATGGAAGGTATTAGTGAGCTGAAGTGAACTGGTATGGGCCATTTTGAATTGGACAATCATATGGTTTACTATGCTGGCAATGAAAAATTGAAGAGGAATGACATTGTATTCATTATCAAAAAGAACATTTCAAGATCTATCCTGAAGTACAACACTGTCAGTGATAGGATAATATTCATATGCCTACAAGGAAGACCAGTTAACAGGACTATTATTCAAATATATAAAAATTGAAGATATTTACCAACTTCTGCAGTATGAAATTGATTGAACATGCAATCAGAATGCATTAATAATTACTGGTGATTGGAGTGTGAAAGTTGAAAACAAAGAAGAAAGATCAGTAGTTAGAAAATATGGTCTTCATGATAGAAACAATATCATAGATAAAGTGAAAGAATTTTGCAAGACCAATGGACTTCTTCATTGCAAATACCTTTTTCACCAATATAAAAGGCAACGACACACATGAACCTCACCAGACGGAATACACAGGAATCAAATCAACTACATCTGTGGAAAGGGATGATGGAAAAGTTTAATATCATCAGTCAGAACAAGGTGAGGGGCTGACTGTGGAACTGACCATCTGTTGCTCATATGCAAGTTCAAGTTGATAATGAAGAAAATTAGAACAAGTCAACAAGAGCCAAAGAATGACCTTGAGTATATCCTACCTGAATTTAGAGACCATCTCAAGAATCGTCACACCAAAGATTCACTATATACTCAAAAGAAATTTGGAGAAATACTCTTCTTTCCACCTCAAATATCATTCAGGAAATACCAAGCATGTGTTCAGATAATCACCACCACCATAACCTAAGTGAATCCCAGATTTTAGATTCTGGAATACACTTGCTACTGTCATGACTACATGGTATAGGAGTTGTGCACACATTGTTTCAGTAAGTAGGATGCTCCTGTCCACTGCTTTTACAAAAAGTAGTACTTTTCCAAAAGCAGCTTCTCAGGGTACAGATCGGGAAAATGAGAAAAGATGTCTGAACACAATTTGATGATCAGTGATAATTATCCTTCTCTACAGTCAATCTGGTCTCACATCATATTTATTCCTTTCTAATTTACCCTGATTCACATAGCCCCCATATTAAACTTGTGCTGCTACGTTAGCTGAAGTTGTTTCCTGCCACAACCACGTATTCTCGTTATAATCAACCAACATCTACATCAAATAGGTCCTTGATTCAAATCTTGATCACCTGTCCAATGCAGTCCATGTAATTCCTCAAGGCACAACTTCTCTTGGGTCTCGATGCCTTATATTATCTACTGAAGCATCCGGGAAAAGGCCAGTTATCAGATACAACCTCATAACATTAAATCTCAAAAGGAAATGGAGGCAAGTTCTCTCTTAGAAATCTACTGGGGCCTTTTGCAGATTTACCCAGGTCTTTCTAGTAAAATATGGAAACCAAAGAATATACGAGGAAGAGTCAATGTTTATGCTACAAATATAAAGTATTTTAATGTGCCCTTACAATATATAATTTTTCCTCATTAACTTTGAAATTTGATACAAGATAATTTACAATCTCCACTATTAATATATTACTCAATTTATTATAGGGCTCAGAGGTCCTTTTTAGGTCTTTGTAACAGTTTTATAAGTGAAATAGATTTTGGGGTGTATCACATCACGTCTTAGGCTTTAACACTTATATGGAGTCATCTAGTATGACTAACATGATTAATCACATTGGGTCATTTTAATCATGTATTATCTCAGTACTTTTATAACAAACCACATTTTTCACTATGATTAAACTAATTTTTAGAAAACAGCTCATTTTGTTTTCTTTTAATGTTGTGGGGAACTGTGATAGATGTATTATTAACTACATTTATGTGTTTAACTGATAAGACACGTTTATGTGTCTAACTCCCAAAAATGGGAATACTAATATCTAACTTAGGGGCTCTTGGACTTCAGTGAAGTGTAGGACTAACTTTGTGCTTTAGTTTCCACATTTGGAAATGGAATTAATGATAGAACCCACCTCCTTGAACTCATGTGAGCCTTAAGTGTGTTAATGTGCGTAACTTCATTTAGTAGTTCTTCATTAATGCTGCAGCTGCATGCCTTTTGAAGCTGACACAAGGTAAGGCCTCAGAAAGTCATAGGGTATGTTACTTTTGCATTTCAAAGACTTATATTTGATCTCTATTTTATAGTACACTTTGAGTTCTTAACGTAGCTCTGCTGCTTACAATGTGGTTCATGAAACAGAAGTATCAGCTTTACCCAGAAGCTTGTTAGAAATGCAGAAACTTGGGTACAACCCCAGGCCCACTGATTCAGTATTTGAATTTTAAAAATAATTCAGGTGATTATTATGCATATTAAACTTTTTGAAACATCAACATAGGTGCTATTTTAGCTATTCTCTGTATCATAGCATCTGCGTATTCCTATGCCATTCTATTATTGCCCTATACTAGTTGACTTTGAACGCATAATGATCCTTTTCAATTTTCCTCATTTTTAAAAATACAGTCACAAACTAATATCCAAATCAAGACAAACTAAATATTTCTAAATGAAAATTTAAAAACTAGAAAAAACAAAAACCAGAAGTAGTAGAAGAGGAGATGAAGAAGGAAGGAAGAAAGAAAAAGAAAGTGTATATAATACTCAAATTACATCTAAAGGCACATTAGTTACTTGAAAATGTATTAACATAAAAAGCATATATTTTTTTTACTGTTTTGGGGAATTTCTTTTTGATTTGTGTATATGACCAGCAGTTTAATCAGACGAGACGGAAAACATATAATGAAACTGTACGATCTGTGAATGATGTTCTCTGCAACAGCGGAGCTATAGAGACCATTGCAAAGCATTCTCAGCACTTTCAGGCTTTAAAGTAAATTTAAAAAATAGAAAATATGAAATATTGCAGACTTTCCTAGAGCAAAATGCATTAGAGTACAACATAAGTAAACCAAGGTTCAATGACTTCCATTCTGCAGACAGAGATTTAGATCGTGGTATATGTGAAATAAAATACCATAGATATATACTGAACTCATGAAGTCACCCATGGGGTATCATAGAGAGAATCAAGTGAGGGGTCAAAGACAATGAGCTACTCAGGCCCTGGCTGGTAGATTCCTGGATATTGCAGGCCTGACTGCAAAAAGGGTTTGAGGTTGTGCTGAGAAAGAATTTTCAACACCAATGTAGGTGTAGACTTCCATGTGTTTCTTAAGTAATTTGTTTGAAAGAATTCTAACATGTATTGGCATTTTCCCTAGCAACATTCATATAACTCTCTGCTCTATGGAACTCTTCATATATCATATACCATCCACCCTCCCATCTTTAGTAATTCATATAAGGGCATAGATTTTACTAAAAGATTATATAGTAAATATGCTTTGCAAATAGGGTTTTTCAATAAAATATTCTAGGTTTCCTGGCAAGCAAGAAGAACCACCAGAGTCTTTAGCAGAATTTCAAACAAAATATTGTATAAGTAATCATAAAATTGCATTTCCTTTAATCATTGCTTAGAAGCCCTGGTGGATCAGAGTTTAAAACTGTCATCTACTAACTGAGAAGTTGGCAGTTCAAACCCATGAGCCACTGCATGGGAGAAAGATGTGACAGTATGTGTCTATAAAGATTATAGCATTGGAAACACTACGGGCAGTTCTACCCTATCCTATAGAGTTAGCCTGAGTAGAAATTGATTTGGAAGCAAAGGGTTTGGTTTTTCGTTTTTGTTTTTTAAATAATGATTATGATTTTAAATATATATTAGGTATATATATGTATGTATGTATATGTATATATGTAATCTGTTAGTGTGTCATACTGTGGCGGTTGTCATGTTGCTGTGATGCTGGAAACTATGCCATTGGTATTTCATATACCAGCAGGGAGGGTCACATGTGGTGGGGAGATTTCAACTAAGTTTCCAGACAAACACAGGACTTGGCTGTCTGCTTCTGAAAAATTGAGCAGTGAAAACCTTACAAATAGCAGACATTGTCTGGTATACTGCCAGAGGATGAGCTCCTCAGGATAAATGGCACTCAAAATATGACAGGGGAAGAGCTTCCGCCTCAAAGTACAGTTGACCTGAATAACTGTGGAGTAAATCTTTTGGAATATTCATTTGCTGAAGCTGCACAGCTCAAAATGAGAAGAGCCGAAAACACCCATTAAAAATTGGAATATGGAATGTATGAAGTATGAATCTAGGGAAATTGTACATTGTCAAACATGAAATGGGACATATAAACATCAATGTCCTAGGCATTGCCAATTGTATTTCAAATACAAGTAGCATCATCCTTGGTGGACAGGTTTCAACTGATATTTCAGACTAAGACGGATTAGGAAGAAGGATTTAGCATTCTACTTCTGAAAAACCTGGCCAGTGAAAATCTTGTGTGTAGCAGCAGAACATTTTCTGATTCAGTGCCAGAAGATGAGCCTTCAGGTTGGAAGGCACTCAGAATAAGACAGGAACAGCTGCCTTTTTAAAGTAGAGTTGACCTTAATGATGAGGATGGAATCAAGTTTTTGTAACCTTCATTTGCTATTGTGTCATGGTTGAAAATGAGAAGAAATAGCTACAAACATCCATTAATAATCAGAATGTGGAATGTATGAAGTATGAATCTAGGAAAATTGGAAGTCATCAAGGATGAAATGGGACACATAAAGATCAACATTCTAGGCATTAGTGAGCTGAAATAGACTAGTATTGGGCATTTTGAAACAATCATATGAGCTACTATGCTGGGGATAAAAATTTGAAGAAGAATGGCATTGCATTCATCGTCAAAAAAGACATTTCATAACCTACCCTGAATTACAACTCTGTCAGTAACAGGGTCATATCCATACACCTGCAAGGAAGACCAGTTAATACAACAATTAGTCAAATTTATACACCAACCACTAAGGCCAAAGATGAAGAAATTGAAGAATTTTTACAAACTCCTATAATCTGAAATTGATCAAACATGCACTCAAGATACATTGAAAATCACTGGTGATTGGAATGCAAAAGTTGGAAACAAAGAAGAAGGATCGGTAGTCAAAAAACACCATGTGGTGGTAGAAATGATGGTAAAAATGGTATGACAGACTTTTACAAAAGTGATGACATCTTCATGTCAAATATAGCTATTCAACAACATAAATGGCCACTATACACTTGAACCTAGCCAGGGAATGCACAGCAGTCAAATGGACTATATCCTTGGAGAGATATGATGGAAAAACTCAATACCGTTAGCCAGAACAAGGTCAGGGGCCGACTTCAGAACAGAACATCAAATACTCAAATGCAATTTCAAGTTGAAGTTGAAGGAAATTAAAACAAGTTCATGAAAGCCAAAGTACCACTTTAAGTACATTGTTAGGTGCCATAGAATAATGGTTCCAACTCATAGCAACCCTGTATGCAACAGAATGAAATACTGCTCTCGGTCCTGTGCCATCCTCACAATCATTGATATGCTTGAACCCATTGTTGCAGCCACTGCATCAGTCAATCTTGCTGAGGGTCTTCCTCTTTTTCCCTGACTTTCTACTTTACCAGTTCATGATATCATTCCCCAGGGACTGGTCTCTCTTGATAACATGTCCAAAGTATGTGAGATGTAGTTTTGCCATTCTTGCTTCTAATGACCATTCTGACTATACTTCTTCCAAGACAAATTTGTTCATTCTACTGGCAGTCCATGGTATATTGAATATTCTTTTCCAACACCGTAATTCCAATGTGTCAATTCTTCTTTGGACTTCCCTATTCATTGTCCAGTTTTCACATGCAATTGAAAACACCATGGCTTGGGTCAGTCGCACCTTAGTCCTTAAAGTGACATCTTTGCTTTTTAACACTTTAAAGAAATATTTTGCAGCAGAATTATCCTATATAACGGGTCTTCTGATTTCTTGACTGCTGCTTCTATGGGAGTTGATTGTAAATTCAAGTAAGACATAGTACTTGACAACTTCAATTTTTTCTCTGTTTATCATGATGTTGCTTATTGATCCACTTGTGAGGATTTTTGTTTTCTTTATGTAGAGGTATAATCCATACTGAAGGGTGTGTCCTTGATCTTCGTCAGTAAGTGCTTCAAGTCCTCTTTACTTTCTGCAAGCAAGGTTGTGTCCTCTGTATATTGCAGGTTGTTAATGAGTCTTCCTCCAAGGCTGGTGCCAAGTTCTTTTTCATATAGTCGTGCTTCTGGGATTATTTGATCAGCATACAGATTGAATAAGTATGTTGAAAGGATACAACCCTGACACACACAGTTCTTGACTTTAAGTCTCGCGGTATATCCCTATTCCGTCCTCTTGGTCTAAGTACAGGTTCCTTACGTGCACATCTTGATTGAAAATTAAGTGTCCTGGAATTCCTATTCTTCACAATGTTATCTGTAATTAATTATGAGCCACACAGTCAAATGCAATTACATAGTCCATAAAACACAGGTAAACATTTTTCTGGTATTCTCTACTTTCAGCCAGGACTCATCTGACATTAGAAATGATATCCTTCATTCCACGTCCTCTACCGAATCCCACTTGAACTTCTGGCAGTTCCCTGTCGATGTACTGTTGCAACTGCTTTTGAATGCTGCCCAGTAAAATTTTACTAGTGTGCAATATGAATAATATTGTTCAATAATTTCCACATTCTGTTGGGTCACCTTTCTTTGGAATGGGTACAGGTATGAATCTCTTCCAGTCTGTTGGGCAAGTAGCTATCTTCTAAATTTCTTGGCATAAATAAGTGAACACCTCAAGCGCTGCATCTATTTCTTAAAACATCTCAGTTGGTATTTTTTCAATTTCTGTAGTTTTGTTTTTCGTAAATGCCTCCAGTGCAGCTTCGACCTCTACCTTTAGTACGATCGGTTCTTCATCGTATGCTAACCTCCCCAAATGGTTGAACGTCATCCAATTCTTTGTGATAGTGACTCTGTGCATCCCTTCCATCTTCTTTTGATGCTATCTGTGTTTCAATACCTTTCCACAGAACCCTTCAATATTGTAAATCTCGGCTTGAATTTTTTCTTCAGTTCTTGCAGCTTGAGGAATGCTGAGTGTGTTCTTCCCTTTTGTTTTTCTGTCTCCAGGTCTTTGCACATTTCATTATAATGCTTTATTTTGTCTTCTAAAGCCACCGTTTAAAATCTTTTGTTCAGCTATTTTACTTCATCATTTATTATGTTCACTTTGGCTGCTCTACCTTCAAGATCATGTTTCAGAGTCTCTTCTGACATCCGTTTTGGTCTTTTCTTTGTTTCCTGTCTGTTTAATGACTTGCTTTCTTAATATGTGTTGCCCTATTGTCATTCCACAACTTATCTGGTTGGTCATTAGTGTTCAACACATCAAATCTATTCTTGAGATGGTCTCTAATTTTAGGTGGAAAATATTCAAGATCTTACTTTGGCTCCTGTGGAGTTGTTCTAATTTTCTTCAACTTCACCTTGAATTTGCATATGTGCAACTGCAGGTATGTTCCACAGTTGGCCTCTGGCCTTGTTCTGAGCGTTGATATTGAGTTTTTCCATCTTCTCTTTCTACAGATGGAGTTGATTGGATACCTGCGTTTTCTTTTTGATGAGGTCCATGGGCATAGCTACTGTTTTTCTTGGGGGAAAAAAAGGTATTTGCAGTGAAGAATCTGTTGGTTTGGCAAAATTCTATCATGTGGTCTCTGGCATTGATTCTATCAGTAAGGCCATGTTTTCCAACTACTATTCCTCCTCCTATGTTTCCAACTTTTGCATGCCAATCACCAGTAATTATTAATGCATCTTGATTGCATGTCTGATCAATTTTAGACTGCAGAAGTTGGTGAAAATCTTCAATTTCTTCATCTTTGGCCTTCGTGGTTGGTGCATAAATTTGAATAATAGTCATATTAACTGGTCTTCCTTGTTGGCATATGGATATTACCCTATCACTGACAGCATTTTAATTCAGGATTGATCCTGAAATTTCCTTTTTGAGGATGAAGGCAACACTATTCTTCTTCAAGTTTTCATTCATGACATATTATACCATATGATTTTCTGATTCAAAATGGACAATACCAGTCCATTTCAGCTCACTAATGTCTAGGCTATCCATATTTATGCATTCTATTTCATTTTTGACAACTTCCAATTTTCCTAGTTTCATGCTTCGTACATTCAATGTTCCAATTATTAATGGGTATTTACAGCCGTTTCTTCACATTTTGAGTCACGACACATCAGCCAATGAATGTTACAGAAGCTTGATTCCATCCACATCACTATGGTTGACTCTATTTTGAGGAAGCAGCTCTTCCCCAGTCTTATTTTGAGTGCCTTCCAAGGCTAGAGCTCACCTTCTGGGACTATATGACATAATGTTCCATTGCTATTCATAAGATATCACATACCAATTTTTTCAGAAGTAGACTGCCAGGTCCTTTTCCTAGTTTGACTTAGTTTGGAAGCTCACCTGAAAACTGCCGAGCCTTCTGGTCTTTGAAATTCCATTGGCATAGCTTCTAGTATCACAGCAACACTAAGCCACCACAGTAGGACAAACTGACAGACTCATGGACCTTGAGTATACCCCACCTGAGTTTAGAGACCGTCTCAAGAATAGATTTGACACACTGAACACTAATGACTGAATAACAGACAAGTTGTAGGATGACACAAAGACATCACACACAAAGGAAGCAAGAGGTCATGAAAAAGACAGGAAAGAAGGAAAAGAGAAAAATGGATATCAGTGTGGATTCTGACACACACCTGTCTGTCAGTTTGCTCTTGGACATAGAACATTAAAGCAAATGAAGAATGATGAAGTAAAAGAGCTCAACAGAAAAATCTCAAAGGATTGCTCCAGAAGACAAAGTGAAGTATTATAACAAAATGTGTAAATACTTGGAGTTACAAAAGCCAAAGGAAGAACACACTCAGCATTTCTCAAGCTGAAACAACTGAAGAAAAAATTCAAGACTGGAGGTGACAAACTGAAGAATTTCTTTGAGCAAAATACTAAAGGACTGCAAAAGCATCAAAATAAGACGGAAAAATATACAGAATCACTATACCAAAAAGAATTGGTCTATGTTCAACTATTTTAGGAGGTAGCATGTGATCAAGAACTGATGGTTTTGAATGGAGAATTCCAAGCTGTATTGAAGATATTGGTGAAAAAGAAAGATACAGAAATTGATTGAATACCAATTGAGATATTTCAACAGACAGATACAATGCTGAAAGCACTCATTCACCTATGCTAAGAAATTTGAAAGAAAAGGGGAGGTGATGATGTCAGAATAATCAGACTCTTCCTGTCATCCCTCTTACAAAAAAGACCTGAAAAAACAAGTGAATCAATTATGTATGACAATCTAGGAGCCCTGATTATCAAAGACAAAGCTGAGAAGTCTGACTGAGCAGCAGGGGGAAGGAAAAACAGTTCAGAAGCAGTGAAGAAGTGCCAGTGGTGAAGTTGCCAGCATCCTCCTGGCTAGGCCGGCTGGCTCATGAGGGCTGAGGTGAGCAGTAATGTTTGGGACGGGTCTCACCATGTTGGGATAGGCCAGGTGGTGGAGAGTCTGCACAAGCCCCTGGAGGTGGTTCGAAGTGGTGCTGAACTACTGAAAGTTAACTGCAAGTGTCTAACCAACTACATGGGGTCAAAATAACACTTCCCCAACTGGAACTGTTACAGTGGAGGAATGACTCTTTCCCCTCACCCACACGTGACTCCACTCCACTCCAATACCATTCTGGCAATATTCAACAACTGCCAGGCCCCCTAAGCCAGAACTCAGGGCTGTCTGCACCCAAACCAGTCTCACAGCTTAAAAAAAATAAAAAGCCCAATTCCTTAATTCAGGGACTCAGGGCAGGCACTGCCCCCTTACCTAGGCACTGGCATAAGGAGTCCATGTACTTGTGGTACCCTTCACCCCTGCCTACACCTGTGTAGGCTGAAGCAATATCACATGCCCTCATTAGCATAAAATAACAGGGCATATACCTGAAGCCTATTTTCAACTGCAGCAGCCAAGGGGAGTTGCAGATTCATGACATTTTTGACATTGCCCTGACCATTAAACAGGGACCTCACCTGTACACATCAGGGGCCTGAGGGCTGCCAGTATCATCCACTCCATCTAGATACACATGACAGGGGTCTGAGAATAAATGGTGCCTCCCAGGCCCTACAGCACTGGGTGCCCAAGGAACTGGTGAAAAACTCACTCCCCCAAGTGCTCTAGGGGATAGGGACAAACCCTCTACCCAGGCACCCAGAAGCAGCCATCAGCCCCCTGCCTTCCTCAGCACATAGCCCCCTACAGCAGCCAGATACCTGCACCTGCTCTGAACACCCCTGCATAGCCCTGCTTGTGTAGGACTGTAGGTGAGAGTTTGCAACACATACTTGATTACTGACAACTTGGACACCTGAGATGCATCCAGACAAGAAAAGTGAACAGAATCCTGGGCTCACACACTTAGTAGCTGCTCTAACCACCTGGAGGCAGGAATGAGAGTTTCAAAGACTTCAATAAACAAAATAGCTAATATCCTCGGCCTACTTTGGGCACATCAAAGAAAAAAAAAAAAAAGCTAGGACATAGTAAACAATCATACAATAAGTAAATATAACTTATTGATGGCTCGGAGACAACAGTCAATATCAAAGCACATAAAGAAGGAGGTCAAGATGGCTCTAGGAATTGACCAAAATGAACCAGGAAACCTTCCAGAGGAAGATAAGGTCTTGGAATTACAAGAGACATAATTAAAAAAAATATTAAGACACAGAGCTCTTCAAGGGATCAGGTACAAGATTAGCAAAACTCAGACCAAGGCAAGGAACATCCAGAGAAAGCAATAGAGGAATTCAAGAAAAGGATACAAGAACAGAACTACATGTTTAACAAACTGCTAGAAACAACGGAGAAACATGACAGGGGTCTGAGAATAAGAATAAGAATAAGAATAAGAATAAGAATAAGAATAAGAATAAGAATAAGAATAAGAATAAGAATAAGAATAAGAATAAGAATAAGAATAAGAATAAGAATAAGAATAAGAATAAGAATAAGAATAAGAATAAGAATAAGAATAAGAATAAGAATAAGAATAAGAATAAGAATAAGAATAAGAATAAGAATAAGAATAAGAATAAAAGAATAAGAATAAGAATAAGAATAAGAATAAGAATAATTCAAAAGATTAACAACAAAATTTCAGAATTAGACAACTCAGCAGAAGGTGATAGGATCAGAATAGAGGCAATGGAAGTCAGAATTAGTGAGACTGAAGATAAAACACTTGACACCCATTTATTTGAGGAAAAATCAGAAAAAAAGAACTAAAAAAAAAAAAAAAGGAAAAACTCTAATATCTATGTGGAACATTATCAAGAAGAAAAACTTGTGAGTGTTGGGAATACCAGAACAGGGAGGGATAACAGAAAAATACAGAGAGAATTGCTGAAGATTTGTTGGCAGAAAACTTCCCTGATATTATGAAAGGTAAGAAGATATCTATCTAAGAAGCTCAATGAACCACACAGGGTAGATCTCAAAAGAAAGATAGGAGGCATATTATAATCAAACTTGCCAAAGCCAAAGATAAAGGTAGAATATCGAGAGAGATGGGCGACATCACAACAGACCCAACTGAAATAAAAAGTATCATAACGGAACACTATGAAAAATTGTACTCCAACAAATTTGGAAACCTATAGTAAATGGACAAAATTCTAGAAACACACTACCTACCTAAACTAACACAAACAGAAATAGAACCAGTAACTAAACCCATAACAAGAGATTGAAGAAGTAATTAAAAAAATAAAAATAAAAACTCCCACCAACAACAAAAAAACCAGACCTAGACAGCTTTACTGGAGAATTGTACCAAATATTCAGAGAAAAGTTAAAGTCAAGACTACTAAAGGTATTTCAGAGCATAGAAAAGGAAGCATACTCCCGAACTTATCCTATGAAGTCAACATAACCCTGATACTAAAGTCAGGTAAAGATACCACAAAAAAAGAAAATTACAGGCCGATACCCATCATGAACACACATGAAAAAATCCTCAACAAAATTCAGGCCAATAGAATTCAACAGCATATCAAAAAAAGAAAAAAAAAAAAAAAGAAAGAAAAGATTTATCATGACCAAATGGGATTCATATCAGGCATGTAGGGATGATTCAACATTAGAAAGCCAATCAATGTAATCCATCACAAAAATAAAACAAAAGATAAGAACAACATGATCTTATCAGTATATATAGAAGAGGCATTTGACAAAGTCCAACACCCATTCATGATAAAAGCACTCAGGAAAATAGGAATAGAAGGGAAATTTCTCAAAATAATAAAAGAGATTTGTACAAAGCCAATAGCAACACCATCCTAAATGGAGAGAGTATGAAAGTATTCCCCCTGAGAATGGGAACTAGACAAGGATGCCCTTTATCACCACTCTTATTCAACATTGTGCTGGAGGTCCTAGCCAGAGCAGTAAGGCAAGAAGAGAAAAAGGGCATCCAAATTGGTAAGGAAGAAGAAAACGTATACCTATTTGCAGATTACATGATCTTATACACAGAAAACTCCAAAGAATCCACAAGAAAACTACTGGAACTAATAGAAGATTTCAGCAAACTATCAGTACACAAGATAAGCATACAAAAATCAGTTAGATTCCTCTACACCTACAAATAGAACTTCAAAAAGGAAATCACCAAATCAATATGATTTACAAAAGCCCCCAAGAAGTTAAAGTACTTAGGAATAAACCTAACCAGAGATATAAAAGACTTATACAAAAAAGACTACGAGACACTACCTCAAGAAATCAAAAGCAACCCACATAAGTGGAAAAACACACCTCGCTCATGAATAGCAAGGCTCAACATTGTGATAATGTCAATTCTACCCAAAGCAATCTACAGATACAATGCAATCCTTGTCTAAATTCCAACGGCATTTTTAAATGCGATAGGGAAACAAATCACAAACTTAATGTGAAAGGGAAGAGGTTCCAGACAAGCAAAGCATTATTGAAGAAGAGGAGCAAAATGCAGGGAGGCCTCGGAATCTCTGATTTTAGAACCTATTATATTACCACAGTAGTCAAAACAGCCTGGTGCTGGTAAAAAAAAAAAAAAAAATTAGTTTTTTTTTTATTCAAATAAAGCAATGGAACGGAATTGAAAACCCACACCTAAATTTATCCATCTATGAGCAGCAGACATTTGACAAAGGCCCAAAGTCCATCAAATGGGGAAAAGACAGTTTCTTTAAAAAATGGTGCTGGCATAACTGAATATCCATCTGCAAAAAAATGAAACAGGACTCATAACTCACACCACTTACAAAAACTAACCCGTATTGGATCAAAGGCCTAAATATATAATCTAAAATGATAAAGGTCATGGAAGAAAAAATAGGGACAATGTTAGGAGCCCTAATACATGGCGTAAACAGGATTCATACCATAACTAATAATGCACAAACACCAGAAGAGAAAATAGATAACTGGGAGCTCCTGAAAATCAATCACTTATGTTCATCAAAAGACTTCACCAAAGATTCAAAACAGAATCTACAGACTGAGAAAAAAATTTTGGCTATGACATATCCAATAAGGGTTTAATCTCTAAAATCTACAAGATACTGCAACACCTCAGCAACAAAAAGACAAATAACTCAATTAAAAAAAAATGGGCAAACGATATGAACAGACACTTCACCAAAGAAGACAATCAGTCTGCTAACAAATACATGAGGAAATGCTCACAGTCATTAGCCATTAGAGAAATGAGAATCAAAACTACGATGAGATACCATCTCCCCCAGCAAGGCTGACACTAATCCAAAAAACACAAAATAGTAAATGTTGGAGAGGTTGTGGAGAGAATGGAATACTTATGCACTGCTGGTGGGAATGTAAAATGGTACAACCATTTTGGAAAACAATTTGGCACTTCCTTAAAAAGCTAGAAATAGAAATACCATATGATCCAGCAATCCCACTCCTTGGAATATATCCTAGAGAAATAAGAGCCATTACACTAATAGACATATGCACACCTGTGTTCATTGCACCATTGTTCACAACAGCAAGAAGATGGAAACAACCCAGGTGCCCATCAACTGAAAATGGATAAACAAATTATGGTACATACACACAATGGAATACTATGCAATTATAAAGAACAATGATGAATCCACGAAACATCTCACAACATGGATGAATCTGGACTGTATTATTCTGAGTGAAATTAGTCAGTCAGAAAAGGACAAATATTGTTTGAGATCACTATTATAAGAACTCAAGAAAAGGTTTAAACATAGAAGAAAGCATTCTTTGATGATTACGGTGGGGGAGGAGGAGGGGAATTCACTAATTAGAAATTATACAAGAATCATCTTTAGTGAAGGGAAGGACAGCACACAATACAGGGAACTCAGCATAACTGGACCAAAGCAAAAGCTAAGACATTTCCTTTATATATCCAAACACTTTGAGGAGCAGAGTAGCTGGGGCTGGGGACTGGGGATAATAATTTCAGTGGATTGCTAGGTCAATTGGTATAACAAAGTTTATTAAGAAAATGTTCTGCATCCCACTTTGGCGAGTGGCATCTGGGGTCTTAAAAGCTTATGAGTGGCCATCTAAGGTGCATCAGTTGGTTCCAACCTACTTGGAGCAAATGAGAATGAAGCACACCAAAGAAACAAGGAAAGTATTAGCCCAACAGACTAAAGGTCCACATAAATCAGAGGCCCCACCAGCCTGAGACCAGAAGAACTAGATGGTGCCTGGCTACCACCAATGACCACCCTGACAGGGAACACAACAGAAAGTTCTGCACATTGCAGGAGAAAAATGCGGAGTAGAACTCAAATTCACGTAAACATACCAGACTTAATGGTCTTACAGAGTCTGGAGGAACCCCTGAAATTATGGCCTCCAGACTTTTTTTAACCCAGAACTCATAGCATTCCTGAAGTCCATTCTTCAGACAAAGATTAGACAGGAGTATAAGGCAATAATAATAATTATACACATGAGAAATGTGCTTCTTTGTTCAATCAGATACATGAGACCAGATGAGCGACCCCTGACCAGAGGCAGGATGAGAAGGCAGGAAGGGATAGGAACTGATTGAATGGACACAGGCAACCTGGGGTGGAAAGGAGGAGTATATTGCCACATTGTGAGGATTGCAACTAATGTCACAAAAATATGTGTATATATTTTTGCATGTGAAATTAACTTAAAGTGTAAACTTTCACCTAAAGCATAATAAGAAAAATAAACTTGGAAGATAGCTACCTGGTCAACTGACTAGAATAGATCCATATACATGTCCATTCCAAAGAAAGGTGAGCCAACAGAATGTGGAAATTATTGAACAACATCATTAATATGAGAAGTAAAATTCTTCTGAAAATAGTTAGAAAACTTTTGCAGCAGTACAATGACAGGAACTGCCAGAAATTCAACCCAGGTTCAGAAGAGGACTTGGAACAAGGGATAACATTGCTGATGTCAGATTGATCCTGGCTGAAAGTAGAGAATACAGAAAGGTGTTTACCTGTATTTTATGAACTATGTAAATGCATTTGACTGCGTGGATCGTAACATTGTGAAGAATGGGAATTCCAGAACTTACTTTGCATCAGGATTATATCCTTTCCCCATACTTATACAATCTGTATGTTGAGCAAATAATACGAGAAGATGGACTATATGAAGAACGGGGCATCAGAATTGGAGGAACACTCATTAACAACCTGCGTTATGCAGATGACACAACCTTGCTTGCCAAAAGTGAAGAGGACTTGAAGTACTTACTGATGAAGATCAAAGACTACAGCCTTCAGTATGGATTATAACTCAACATGAAGAAAACAAAAATCCCCACAATTGGACCAATAAGCAACATCGTGATAAACAGAAAAAAGATTGAAGTTGTGAAGTATTTCATTTTATTTGGATCCACAGTCAACATTCATGGAAACAGGAGTCAAGAAATCAAAGGACTGGGCAAAACCGCTGCAAAAACCTCTTTAAAGTGTTAAAAAGCAAAGACGTCATTTTACAGACTAAGGTGTGTCCTACCCAAGCCACAGTATTTTCAGTTGCCTCATATGCAACTGAAAAATTTTTCATATGCATGTAAAAGCTGGACCATGAATAAGAAAGACTGAAGAATTGACACCTTTGGACTATGGTGATGGTGAAGATACCATGGACTAACAGAAGAACAAACAATATTTCTTGGTTAAAGTACAGCCCTAAAGCTCCTTAGAAGCAAGATTGTGGGACTTTGGACTTGTTATCAAGAGGAACAAGTCCCTGGAGAAGGACATCATGCTTGGTAGAGGGTCAACAAAAAAAAGGATTTTCCTCAACTAGATGGATTGACACAGTGGCTGCAACAATAGGATCAAACATAGCAACGATTGTGAGGATGGTGCGGCACGGGGCAGTGTTTTATTCTGTTGTACACTGGGTTGCTATGAGCCAGAACCAACTCGACATCACCTACCGAAAACAACAACATATAAACTTTTAAGGAGCTATGGTGGTGCAATGGTTAATGACTGAGTTGCTAATCCAAAGGTTGGTTGATGAAACCCACCAGTTACTCCTGGAGAGAGACCTGGCAATCTTCCATAAAGGCATCAGCCTAGGAAAACCTATGGGGTATCTCTACTCTGTTGTATATTTTCAGTAAAAAACAACATGCTTACTTATGTTAGTGATTAAATATTGTACATAATTTCAAGTTACCAAATGCATGCAAAATGTAATATTTTTTACACTTAATCATAATAATTTTTTTTCAGTGGATTACTTTTTTTTAATTGTAGTCTAGGTGGAGGTTTACCGAGCAAACTAGTTTTTCATTAAACAATACACATATTGTTTTGTGACATCGTTTGCCAGTCCCATGACATGTCAATACTCTCCCTTTCTTGAATTTGGGTTCCCCATTACTAGCTTTTCTGTTCCCTCTTGCCTTCTCATCTTTGCCTCTGAACTAGTGTACCCACTTAGTCAGTGGATTCTTGAGCAAATAAAATAAAATAAAAATCCACATTTGGGGGCAGACTTCAACCTCCTGGTCAATGTATTCTGAACATAATAGGGATCTCCTCACATTCAACTTAATGTACTTATAGGAATATGTTTTTAAAGTTAAATTTATGATTGTTTGCATGTCATAAATTATATTACATGTTATGAAGATTATGATTTAAGAAATAAAGTAAAATATAAATATTTTTAAATTTTGACTCAAGGGTCAAGACAAAACACTTCAGCATTAGTAATGGTAATAAATTTCAAAACTTCTCAGAAATTATTGGTAAGTTCTTTCTCTTTCAGTCCTTTGGTCCTGTCTGATCTCAGCACTACCACGTAAGCATCGGTATGGATGCCCAGAATGCATACCTTCTTTCTTGACTTCTATGAGCTTCTGCCTTATATGTTTAAAAGCTTACCAAATACCTTCACTTAGATCCTTCAAAACCACCTCACACTCGGTATGGCAAAACAGAACTCATGTAATTCCTTATCCGTAATCTCCCTAATAATAAAATAAATATACTCATTTAAAGAGAGTCAGTAACTCAATGTCATCCTTCATACTTTAGTACCTCCCTTCCTTTTAATACCAGAATCAAGTGTTTCACCAAGTCCTCTCACTTTTTTCTTCAAGGTATCTTTTCTCAGTTATCTCCTTATTCACGGCTCTTTCCCTAAACAAATCTACCATAATCTCTTGCCTTACTTCTGCAACATTTTCTATCATTTCTCTCTATGTCAGTCTTGATCTTCCTTAAAATATCCTCCATGTTTCTGCCAAAATATTCACATGCAATGCAAACTTGATCGTGCTCTTCATCTCAACCCAAAATTAAATTAAATTATGCACCACTTTTATTAGCATGAAGATCAGGATATTTCATATGGCACATACAATTTACATATTCCAGCACCAGCCTACTTCTCAAAGCTTGCCTCACAGTATGTATTTGTCAAGGTTGAACAGAGAAGTCGAACTAGTAGAACACACACACATATTTTTTAAGAGTTTTGTTACAGAGAATTGGCTTATACAACTGTGAGGTTGGTTATATTGTTACAGAAAGACTTCTGTCTCCACATCTGATGCTGAATATTGAAGACCATATGGGAGGCAGTTAGGAAGGGAGATCACATGATGGTTGGAACTGATATGCATAAGCTGAAAAAGCTACAACAGTAAAATGAAAACTATGACAGTTTTTGTAGTCTCTGACCTTTGTGAAAAGTATATCCTGCAGAAGCCAGTGCCTTTCATCAAGAAACTGACCTAGACCCAGGAATCAGAGACAGTGACAGAGGATCCAGTGAAAATTAGGGTCAGATTCTGCTCTACACCAATGATGGAAGTCAGCTTATCAGAAGCCATGTGTGTCATCTATATAATGGCTACTGCCTCATTTTTACCCTTCAAATATCACAGGAACCTCCCTTGTGCCTCACCGTAATAAGGAATAGACATTAAATGGAATCGTTGGAAATGTAGTGGACACTGACCAAACTGACACATACAAACCCTTCCTAAGTATGCTTCATACTTATCCTTTTCTGATTTCTTTGCACACCAAGTGTTCTGTTCTGTCTCAGGGTTGCAGGTTATTTCACAGAATTTTAAGTTTGGGTGAAACAACCTGTCCCCTAGCCATCCCTAATACCAATCTTACTTTACCTTAATATTGTCACTTTGTTTTTTATCAATGTATTCTTAATGATGTTAGTTGCTGTGGGCTCCAAACCATGGCAATCTCATGTGTAACAGAAAAAAAAAAAAAAAAAATTTCCTTGTTCCATGCAGTCTTTAAGATCATTGTTATGTTTGAGTCCATTGGTGTGACTATTGTATCAATTCATCTCAATGAAGGTTTCCCTCATTTTTGCTGACCCTCTAGTTTACCAACTATGATGTCTTTTTCTAGCAATTGATCTTTCTTGATGACATATCTAAAGTAATGAGTGGAAGTCTCATCATCCTCTCTTCCAAGGAACATTCTGGTTGCACTTCTCAAACTGATTTGCTCATTCCTCTGGTGGTACACTGTATGTTAAACATCCTTCGCCCAAACCTGAATTCGAATGCACCAATTCTTCTTCTGTTTCCCGTTTTCGTTGTCTAGCTCCCACGTGCAAATGAAGCAATTGAAAAGATTATAACTTGAGTTTCCAAAATAACGTCATCCTTGTTTATGCTCTTACCCTGGTGGTGCAGCGATTAAGAGCTCAGCTACTAACCAAAAGGTCAGAAGTTCGAATCTACCAGCTGCTTCTTGGAAAACCTATGAACAGTTCTATTCTCTCCTATAGTGTTGCTATGAGTTGAAATCAACTAGACAAACTTTTTTTTTTTTTTTTTTTAATAATTCTACTACTACTATAATGTTTCTGTATTACTCCTATGGTGGATAATTATTCTACTGTATAATACTCTACATACTTACACTACTCATCAGTCAATAAGTCTCAAAGTAACATTTAGAATTACTAAGAAACCAAATGGCTTATGTACAGAGAGCTTAAAAACAAATGGATCTCATGTAGTCAGTTAGTTTGATAACCAATAACATTCTGAGTCACTTAAATGTGGAAATTATATATCAGCAAAGGGGATATATTTGTATTAAAAAAAAACAGTGTATTTAATCATTAAACTTCCAAACCGTTATTCTTGAAGGGAATGACTTTTACACAGTTGATGTAAACTTTATATTTGATCAAAATTCATTAAAATATTACAATTTGGCCTGTCTTCTGAAGTACCTCTGGATGGGTTTGAAGCATCAATCTTTCAGCTAGTAGTCAAGAACTTAACCCTTTGTGCCAACCAGGAACTCCATGGATTATGGTATAAACCAAAAATATCAAACCCGTTTGTTCTAGTCATCTAGTGCTGCCATAACAGAAATACCACAAGTGGATGTCTTTAACAAAGAGAAATTTATTTCCTTACAGTAAAGTGGGCTAAAAGCCCAAATTCAAGGCTTCAACTCCAAGGGAAGGCTTTCTGTCTCTGTTGGCTCTGGAAGAAGGTTCTTGTCCTCAGTCTTTCCATGGTCGAGGAGTTTCTCAGGCCTAGGGACCCCTGGTCCAGCAGACGCACTCTGCTCCTGGTGCTGCTTTCTTGGTGGTATGAGACCCTCCACTCTCTGCTTGCTTCCCTTCCCTTTTATCTCTTGAGAGATAAAAGGTGGTGCAGGCCACATCCCAGGGAAACTCCCTCTACCTTGGATCAAGGAGGTGACCTGAGTAGGGGTGGTGTTACAATCCCATCCTAATCCTCTCAACATAAAATCACAATCACAAAATGGAGGACAACTATGCAATACTGGGAATCCTGGTGTAACCAAGTTGATACACACATTTTTGGGGGGATGTAACCCATGACACCATTGCTATCAAGTTAATTCCAACTCATAGCAAAGCTACAGGACAGAGTAGAACTGCCCCAGAGGGTTTTCAAGGAGTGGCTGGTGGATTTGAACTGCGAATCTTTTGGTTAGTAGCTGAGCTCTTAACCACTACACCACCTGGGCCCCATATTACAGTATAGTACTTCATATTTAAGACATGTAATCTTCAAATATTTATCAATTGACTTAACTAGTCTGTTCTTTTAGGAACTATTTGATAAAATCAGCATAGCAGCATAGTTAGGAAAGTAGACTTTGCTTCTAGAAAAACAACTTTAAGCCAGTTTTCTTAATAGAGTTCTGGGTCCCAACCTTCTGTGTGGAGAATGGCACATTCAGATGTATGAAAATAAGCTCAGGAATAGAGACAAAACGTCGTAAGGTTTATTTCACTAACTTGTTGGTGAGTTATTTCTGCTTTTATCACCTTTAGTCACCGCCAGTTTTCATGGATGTTATTGTGTTATAAACCCTCAGGAATATCAAAATTCCTGCTAAAAATAAGGTGAAAACTAGTCAAATATGAAGCACTCATCTTTTAGCACTCTACGGCCATGAAATCTGAGCCAATATCAAGACTAGTTTTATGAGTTCACACCACATGGCACATAAAAGGTTCATATGCAGACTGTTATTTTGATTTCTTTATCAACACAAAAGCACCTGCTCTCAACACAATGAGGATGGGCCATATTGAAGATAATCAAAACAAATAATAAAAAAATGGTTTTGCTTGATTTGGAAAATAAGGCATAATGCCTAGTCAGGCATTGGCAAAGCTTTGAGAGTGATGCTATGTGGAATTAACATATTTAATGAAAATTGATTTTGTTTACGGACAGAGGTAATGGATATGTTTGTATAATTTCTGGGCACTGGCTTTTATATTAATTATTATTTTATAATTTCCCCAAGACAATTCAAGCCAGAGGTAGCATCTGTTTGGCACTGAGGTTATACTTAGATTTAATTTTTCGGTTCAAATGAAATAGCTACAGAGAGTCAAATAAAATATTCAAGGTCAGAAAAACAGTTATCTGCCTCTATTTGAGATCTATTATCTACTGCAGCCAAAGTAGTCAATTACCAGCATTGACCAGGAGAGTAAATGCCTGCCCATATGTTGCCAGGAGATGAATAAAGAAAAAAAGATAAAGAAATTGATTAAGAGTTGTCTTTTAAATAAAACATCCTTTTCCCTTTAAAAATTTTACATGTAGGTTCATAATTGCTTTGTTAATGTTTTCTTATAATGCACTATACCCTCATTATCTTTCTAGCTTTCCTCTGCTATCAAGGAGCGTGAATTTTGCAATGCATGTACTGTCAAATCGTAAAATATCCTTTGAGTTAGCGTCTAGATAGCCGAGTAATTTTACACATGTGACTAAAATTGAAATTAACTTTTAAAAATTTGGCTAACAAAAAAATTGGCCTCAAAACCACTCTTCAGAGTTGGTACGCTTTCTAAAATTAGCTAATGTATGCATTTGTGAGATTTGCATAGTGTTATACACCTAAAAATTTGCTATAGCATTTTTTTCTTTCTAAACAATAATCACAGTAGAAATTTTGTTAATAGTATTAAAAAAAAGTTCACGAAGTTGAGATTAAGACAGAATATCATCTTTATAGAATTTACAGATTGAATAAGTGGCATGGGAGGGGTCAATTCTGTTGGGTGTGAACCATGAAAGCCTGAGCTGTGTCTCCCTTGGTCACTACTGTCTAGTACAGAGTGGAGGCTTAATCATTACTGGGTAAATGAACTGTGTTGAAGCCTCCTTCTTCTTCTAGCAAACAGTGCTTCTCATTCAGAGGCAAAATGCTTTCTTACATAGTGTCATGATTCTAAGTGCAGTAACGAGTAGTGTTTGAGTCCTCAGTTTAGCTCGTCATTAAACGGATTGAAAAATGTGATAATAATAATAACGATAAAATTCTGTTACTTCAAAAAAATGATTACTATTGATAGGGGATGTTTGTCTTCCTACAGATGATTAAGACACATGACTAGCTAATAATAGAACATAGCATAGCATATTGTGAGAAAATCCATCTAATCATTTTTTTTTTTTGCCTATTGCAATATACAATTAAACTTATTAAACATTTTGTCTATATAATACTGCAGCATTAAAATATGACTAATCCTAATAATTATGTATTTTAAAAAAGTTCTCTTGCATGGCATATGTTATGGATTGAATTGTGTTCCCCAAAAATGTGTGTCAAATTGGCTAGTCCACGATTTCCAGTATTGTGTAATTGTCCACCATTTTATTATCTGATGTGATTTTCTTATGTGTTGTAAACCCTATCTCTATGATGTTAATGAAGTGGGATTATTGACAGTTATGTTAATGAGGCAGGACTCAATCTACAAGATCCAGGTTGTATTTTAAATCAATCTCTTTTGAAATATAAAAGAGAGAAGTCAGCAGAGAGACAGGGGAACCTCAAACCACCAAGAAAGCAGCATTGGGAGCTGAGTGTGTCCTTTGGATTGGGGTTCCTGTGTGAAGAAGCTTCTAGACCAGGCAGAGCAGACAGAGAGAGAAAGCTTTCCCCTGGAGCTGGTGCCCTGAATTTGGACTTCTAGCCTCCTAAACTGTGAGAGAATACATTTTTCTTTGTTGAAGCCACCCACTTGTGGTATTTCTGCTATAACAGCAATAGATAACTATGACAGAATTTATTTTGAACTTTTTAAAGAATAAGTTGCCTGATAAATTTCTCTAAAGACTTCTGTATAAATACTAAATGACATTAGAATTAAACATTTATCAACAAGAGACAAGAGATGAGAAAATATTGCCCATCATTGCTGTTGCGTTAAAGAAGCAATATTCTATATAGTTTTCTTGTCTACAGGACAGGTTTATATCCTCATATTCTCATTAGACAAAAACTGTGTCTAAGAAGCTGGCCTATGATTATTTCTTTTCTTTTTTTTCTCCACACACACCTGCATATACATGTTTGAATACTTTTTTGGAGACAATGAACATAATACTAGAGACAATGGCTGTGAATAGCTTACAAATAAGTAGGATCTATGTTGACCAAGTTTTATGTAAATATTCCCATTATTTTCTCATGTCCTCATGAATCTTTTGAATATTTCTTTGTCTTTTAAAAACAAGTTCTGGGACAGAACTTGGCAAAATCAGTAGTCTTAATGAATGAATAAAAACCACACAGGGCATCATCCAGAGGAAGTGAATGGAGAGCATGTATGGAGTCACTCTGATCTGTGTCCAACTCGTACAATTTCCATTCATTTATTTAGTCATTCTAAAATATTCTTTGCCCGTAAGCTTTTTGACAGACACCGATCTGGTTGTTTAGTACACAGGAATGAAAAAAGATGCTAATTTCAAGGAGCTTTCATTCTAAAAAAAATTGAACTTTCATTCCAGTGGGAGGAAAAAAGTTATGTATATACATATATTTTAAAAACTAAACTGTAGGAGGCGGGGCCAAGATGGCTGACTAGGTAGACACTACCTTGGATCCCTCTTAAAACAAAGACTCAGAAAAACAAGTGAATCGATCACATACATGACAATCTATGAACCCTGACCATCAAACATGGATCTAAAGAGTTGACCTGAGTGACAGAGACTGAGAACGAACTACCACGGGGAAGCAGCGACTGTTTTCGGAGCCAGCATCTCAGTCAGGAAACCTTGGCGCCTTGCTTTGGACTGGGCACAGGGGGGCTGAACACAACATCCTGTAAAGGTGCAAACACGGGGCACAGCTCTATCCCCCTGAACTGACCTCAGGGGAAGCCCAGCCACTGCACGCAGGCAGCGCAGTGATGCGGCTGACAGGAGGAGAAGTCACCGGGAGGCAGAGACTGGTTTTGGAGCCGGGAGTGTGGCATTCCAGCCGGGCTGGGCTGGGCTTTGGACTGGGAGCGGAGGAACTAACCACTGCTTCTGAGACAGCGCAAGCACGGGACGCAGGCCTGATCCTCGGGGGCAATCTCTACCCAGCCAGTGCACACAGTCGACGACGTGCCTCTCGGGAATCTCAGATAAAACAGCCATCCCAAGCAAGATAAGTAACTTTGTCTATATTCCGGGGTGCTACTCTCTCTTGTTTATCTGAACCCTTCCCTCCCCTTCCCAAGTGGCTTCATTAACATTGGAATTTCCTGAGCCAGAGAGTGAACTGCTCTGAGGTTTTTCTTTCTTTCTTTTCTTTTTCTTTTTATGGTCTTTTCCTAACCCATTCTCCTGGCCTGAAAGAAGCAGCTACAAAAAACCCAGGGACCAAAAATCCTTCCCTAATTGGACTAAAAACACAGAACCAGCTCCAGCCAAGCATATGTGATCCACAGTCTTGGGCTTTCATCCCTACAGGGAACAAGGTGGCTATTATAATGCAAAGGCATTTCTGATAGGAATCTGACTGTGATTGTTTTAGTGGATTTACTGGAAAGACAAGTTTTCCAGGTCTGATATCTCTGCTTATTCAACAGAGTCCTCACTGACCCACAACAGGGAACTGAGGGCTGAAGCTCCCCCCAGACCACCTAGCCTCCTGCCTTAGGGGTCTAAGGAGGGTGACACCTACCAATCTGTAGAGGTACTTGCATTGGGGGCCTAAGGTACAGCTGCAGAGCCCACCCACCAATGTACTTTAGGAATAGAGACACACCTACCTCACTGACACTTGGGGGAAGCCTGTCAGGATCCTGCCCCCAGACTGTGAACCCCAGCTGCTACTAGAATCTGGTGCACACAACTATCACCACTACTTCTCTAGGTGGATAGGTGTTAGGGTGCAGCACACACTTGATGACCCAAAATCAGATTCTACTCAAGAATAGTGAATGGACTCAGGCTTATATATCTGGCAACAGCCCAAACCAGCTGGTAATAAGACATAAGTGAGTCAAGGGCTACAGCAATCAAGACAGCACAATCTAGTAGCCCATCTACGTATATTGAAAGAAAAAAAAAAACAAGATAAGACTCAGTGAGCAAATATAGAATAAATCACTACAATATCTTAGTGATGGCTCAGAGACAGCAGTCGATATCAAACCACGTAAAGAAGAAGACCATGATTGCTTCTACAATTCCCCAAACTAAAGAATCAAAATCTTTCCCAAATGAAGATACAATCCTGGAATTGTCAGATGCAGAATATAAAAAACTAATTTACAGAATGCTTCAAGACATCAAGGATGACCTCAGAAATGAAATAAGGCAATCTACAGAAAAAGCCAAGGAACACACTGATAAAGCAGTTGAAGAACTCAAAAAGATTATTCAAGAACATAGTGGAAAAATTAATAAGTTGCAAGAATTCATAGAGAGACAGCATTCAGAAATCCAAAAGATTAACAATAAAATTACAGAATTAGACAATGCAATAGGAAGTCAGAGGAGCAGACTTGAGCAATTAGAATGCAGACTGGGAGATCTGGAGGACCAGGGAATTAACACCAATATAGCTGAAAAAAAATCAGATAAAAGAATTTTAAAAAATGAAGAAACCCTAAGAATCATGTGGGACTCTATCAAAAAGAATAACTTGCGTGTGATTGGAGTCCCAGAACAGGGAGGGATAACAGAAAACACAGAGAGAATAGTTGAAGATCTGTTGGCAGAAAACTTCCTTGACATCATGAAAGACGAAAGGATATCTATCCAAGATGCTCATCCAACCCCATTTAAGATTGATCCAAAAAGAAAATCACCAAGACATATTATCATCAAACTTGCCAAAACCAAAGATAAAGAGAGAATTTTAAAAAAACTAAATTGTAAAATCGAGCTGGAGAGTGTCATAGACTAGATCATGCAGGATGATCTAGGTTATGGTAAAATCTTAGATTTTTTATATTATTATTGGAAGTAGACAAGGCATATAGAAACTGGCAATACATTACATGACTTTTTATTTTCCCTGAACATAGTCATACACAAAGTTGATGATCAAAGAAAAACTTATGTTTTAGATGTTTAAATAGCATCCATAAAGTAAAATTTAATGTTGCTGTTGTTAGGTGCCGTTGAGTCGGTTTTGCAGCATATTTGCCCAATATAATACTTAGCTTCATTTCTTGATTGCTGCTTTCATGGGTGCTGATTGTGGATCCAAGTAAAACAAAATCCTTGACAATCTCAACCTTTTCTCCATTTATCTTGATGCTGCTTATTGGTCCAGTTGTGAGGACTTTTGTTTTCATTATGTTCAGGTGTAATCCATACTGAAGGGTGTGGTCTTTGGTCTTCATCAGTAAGTGCTTCAAGTCTTCTTCACTTTCAGCAAGCAAGATTGTGTCATCTGCATAACAAAGGTTATTTATGAGTCTTCCTCCAATCCTGATGCCCTATCCTTCTTCATATAGTCCAATTTATCAGATTATTTGCTCAGCATACAGATTGAATAGGTATGGTGAAAGGATACAACCCTGATGAACACTTTTCCTGACTTTAAACCATGCAGCATCCCCTTTTTCTGTCTGAACAACTGCCTCTTGATCTATGTACAGGTTCCTCAAGAGTACAATTAAGTGCTCTGGAATTCCCATTCTTCTAATGTTATCCATAATTTGTTATGATCCACACAGTCGAATGCTTTGCATAGTCAACAAAACACAGGTAAACATCTTTCTGGTAGTCTCTGCTTTTAGCCAGGATCCATCTGACATCAGCAGTGATATCCCTGGTTCCACGTCCTCTTTTGAATCTGGCCTGAATTTCTGGCAGTTTCCTGTAGATTCACTACTGCAGCTGCTTTTGCATAATCTTCAGCAAAATTTTGCTTGCATGTGATGTTAATGATACTGTTTGATAATTTTTGCATTTGGTTGGCTCACCTTTCTTGTGAATAGGCATAAATATGGATCTCCTCCAGTTGGTTGACCAGGCAGCTGTCTTCCAAATTTCTTGGCATAAATGATTTAGCACTTCCGATGCAGCATTCATGTGTTGAAACACCTCAATTGATATTCCACCAACGTCTGCAGCCTTGTTTTCCACCAATGACTTCAGTGCAGCTTGGACTTCTTCCTTCTGTAACATTGATTCCTGATCATATGCTATATCTTGAAATGGTTGACACTTCTGCCATTGAATTCCTCAGAAATTTAAAGAAAAAGAGAAAAGGCCAAACAAGTAAACATGTAGCCAGATACATGAGAATATAATTAAAACTCAAAACTTATTTAAAATACTAGGGTTTATTCAGTCGGTGTATTCTAACCAATTGCCATTCTCTGCTATATTTCCTAAGACTAAGGTGCACCTGATCCAAGCCATGGTATTTTCAATTGGATCATATGCATATGGATGCTGGACAATGAAAAAGGAAGACAGGAGGATTGATGCCTTCGAATTGTGGTGTTGGTGAAGTATATTGAATATCACGTACTGCCAAAAGCAAACAAATCTGTCTTGGAAGAAGTACAACCAGAATGCTCCTTAGAAGCAAGGATGACGAGACTGCATCCTACATACCTTGGACATGTTGTCAGGAGGGATAAGTCCCTGGAGAAGAACATCATGCTTGGTAAAGTACAGGGTCAGCAGAAAAGAGGAAGACCCTCAATGAGGTGGACTGACACAGTGATTGCAACAATGAGCTGAAGCATAACAAGATTGTAAGGATGGTACAGAACTGGGCAGTTTTCGTTCTGCTGTATATGGAATCAGTATGAGTCAGAACCAATCTGACAGTTCCTAACAACAATAGTATTTCCATTAAAAAAACAACAAACTAAATTTATTATTTTAAAAAGATCTCACTGACTCTACATTATTCATAAAAATATTATAATTTGGGGTTATTTAGATTTTTTAAGTCATTTGGGGTTGATTTAGAAAGCTTAATAACAATTAAGCTGGTTTTACACTTAGACAAAGATATAAGTGTAAGAAGAGTAGAATGTTACTGCATTTCCTTAAAAACATTGGGTCGTAATTGTATTGTAAGCTTTGCTAACTTCTTAGCTTAATTATGCTGTCCTGTCCATAATGGGATGATAGCGCTAACAGTCCATCAGTGGGGTATGTTCTTTGAGCTGTTTTCTTTCATAATTAGTAAGGTGATTGAATATCCATTAACTAAAGTTGGGTAATTTAAAAAGACCACTTGGGAAAACGTGTGTATTAAACAAGCATAGTCTTTATATAATCACTATGCTTTTAACCTAATTAAACTCAAGAGAATCCAATTAAATGAAGGGGAGACAAAAAAGCAATACAATGCTTTGAGGATGAGTTTGATAGTTGTAATCCAAAATTCTTTGTGAGTTAAATCCTATGATTAAAGTTTTAAGAAAGGGTAAATGACCCACTTGTAAAATTGCTGACTAAAATTCAAATTGAGTTGCAACTTTTAGCTACCAGATGAGGTCATTAAAGATAGCTTTGAAAAAGAATCCTATTTAAAAACTGTGATTGGCTTCATTAGGTCAAAGATATTTATACAATTTGCTTCCTTCTTGTAAAAAAAAAAAAATCCTTCTTGTATTATTGTATAAAATGAAGAGATACATATTATGAAGACATTTGAGCTCCACGACAGCAGCTTAAAAATTCAAACAAGGTAATAAATTTTAATTAGTTAATTGGTTTGTATGTGATAAAATTTGGAATTATTTAGATTAATTTTCAAAATATAAATGTGTTCAAGGAAGGAAAATCATTCCAATGGTAAAGATCACTGAATCAAATATATTGGGAAAATTACAAGAAACTGAAGACATTCTTTTTTTCTTATGAGATTATCTTTCTGATTTAAAAAATAAAATCCTTTATATCCACCACTCTTCTGTCAGTTCATAGGAAAGAAAATAAAAAAGAAAAATAAAATTTTGAATCCATCAACTAACTTAAATGGTATTTTGACTTTTGAGTTTGTTTCATCAATGGAAAAGAAAGAGTACTTGACTAATGGTGAGAAAAGTTATAAAAAATGCAATTATTGATTTATTAAGCTTGAAAATGCAGGGGCAAAGCAATTATGAAGAAACTTGATGAAAATTGTTCCTGTAGTAGTCTAGAAATAAACCATCAAAGATTTAATCAATAGAAATTAATATCATTTTTGAAACCAAAAAACTAAAATGAAAATGGCAGTACTATGTTAATCATTATGTTGTTCACAAGGATGTAACTGTAACTATAAAACATTATATGAAAACATGCTACCATATTTTAAATAACTATTTCAATTATTTGGTTTTGCAGTTTTAGAAGTTTAATTATGTAGCTAGTGCTCTATCAATATTGTTTTTTGTGATACTGCCTTGGTCTTCTAGCGCTGCCATAACAGAAATACTAAAAGTGAATGGCTTGAACAAAGGGAAATTTATTTTCTCACAGTCTAGTAGGTTACAAGTCCAAGTTCTGAATGTTGACTCCAGGGTAAGGCTTTCTCTCTCTGTCAGCTCTGGAGGAAGGTCCTGGTCCTCAATCTTCCCCTGGTCCAGGAGCTTCTCAAGCATAAGAACCCCATGTCCAAAGGAAGAGCCCTACTCCTGGTGCTGCTTTCTTGGTGGTATGAGGTCCCCAACTCTCTGCTTGCTCCATTTTCCTTTTATCTCTCAAGAGATAAAAGGTGGTACAGGACACACCCTGGGGAAACTTTATTTACCTTGGATCAGGGAGGTAACCTGAGTAAGGGTGGTGCTACAATTCTACCCTAATTCTCTCAACATAAAGTTACAATTCCAAAATGGAGGACAACCACACAATCCTGGGAATCGTGGCCTAACCGAGTGACACATATTTTTTTTGTGACACAATTCAATCCATGACAGATAGTATCAAATTTCTATTGATCAAATTGCAAAATAGAACTAGAAATTTACTGTGTATGGTAAATATATGCGCTTTGTGTATGTTGTCACTGTTAGCTGCCATCTGCTCGGTTCCTACTCATATTGACACCATGTACAACAGAACAAAACACTACCCAGTCCTTCGCTTGAGCTCGTTGTTGCAGGCACTGTGTTAATCCATTTCATCAAGGGTTTTCCTCTTTTTCACTAATACTTTACCAAGAATGTTGTCCCTCTCCAGGAAATGATCCCTCCTGATAACACGTCCAAAGAACTTGAGACAAAGTTTCACTGTCATTGCTTCTAAGGAGCATTCTGGCTGTACTTCTTCTAAGACATATTAATTTGAGCTTCTGACAGTCCATGGTATACTCAATATTCTTGTTAACACCATGATTCAAAGACATCAATATTTCTTAGTTCTTCCTTAGTCGTTGTCCATTTTTCATATACATATGCGGCGATTGAAAATACCATGGCTTGGGTCAGGTGCACCTTAGTCCTTAAAGTGTTATCTTTGCTTTGTAAACTTTTTAAACTTTAAAAAGCTGTCTTTCGCAGTAGATTTGCCTAATGCAGCTCATCATTTGATTTCTGGACTGCTGCTTCCATGGGCATTCATTGTGGTTCCAAGTCAAATGAAATCCTTTAAACTTCAGCATTTTCTACTTTTATCAGGTGGTTGCTTATTGGTTCAGTTGTGAGGGTTTTTGCTTTCTTTACATAGAGGTGTAATCCATACAGACGGCCGTAGTGTTTGATCTTCATCAGTTAGTGCTTCAAGTTCTCTTTGCTTTCAGTAAGCAATGTTGTTTCATCTATATATTGCAGGTTGTAATAAGTCTTCCTCCAATCTTTGTGCCACATTCTTCTTCGTATAGTCTAGCTTCTCAAATTATTTCCTCAGTATACGGATTGAATAAGTATGGTGAAAGGGTACAACCCTGATGAACACCATTCTTAATTTTAAATCATTCAGTATCCCCTTGTTCTGTTCGTATGACTGCTTCTTTGTATAAGTACAGGGCCTTCATGAGCACCATTAAATGTTCTGGAATTCCCATTCTTCAAATTGTTATCCATGATTTGTTATGACCACACAGTCAAATCTGTTTGCACAGTCAATAAATCATGGGTAAATGTCTTTCTGGTATTCTGTGCTTTTAGCCATGATCCATTTGACATCAGCAATGACATGCCTTGTTCTACATCCTGTTCTGAATCTGGATGGAATTTTTGGCACTCCCCTGTCAATGTACTGCTGCAACCCCTTTTGAATGATCTTTAGAAAAATTTTACTTGTGTGTGATGTTAGTGATATTTTTCAGTAATTCCCACATTCTGTTGGATCACCTTTCTTTGGAATGAGTATGAATATGGATTTCTTCCAGTCAGTTGGCCAGGTAGCTATCTTCCAAATTTCTTGCCTCAGACAAGTGACTACTTCAGTGCTGCATCTGTTTGTTGAATTATCTCAGTAGCTATTCTGCCAATTCCTGGATCCTTGTTTTTCGCCAGTACCTTCAGTGCAGCTTGAATTCCTTCCGTCAGTACCATCGGTTTTTGATCATATGCTACTTCCTGAAATGGTGGAACATTGGCCAATT
The DNA here is from genome assembly GCF_024166365.1 of Elephas maximus indicus. NCBI lineage: Eukaryota > Metazoa > Chordata > Mammalia > Proboscidea > Elephantidae > Elephas > Elephas maximus. The sequence continues at coordinate 27,888,118 of NC_064820.1, read as the reverse complement.
TTTTTTTTTTTTTTTGGTACAGTGTGTATTCCTTCCATCTTCTTTGAATGTTTCTGGAGTCATTTAATATTTTCACCATTTAATCCTTCACTTTTGAAACTCAAGGCTTGAGAAATGTCAAGCATGTTCTTCCCTTTTGATTTTCTATCTCCAGGTCTTCACACAGTTCATTATAATATTTTACTTTATCTTCTTGAGCTGCCCTTTGAAACCTTTCATCCAGCTCTTTTACTTCACCATTTCTTCAGTTCACTTTAGCTGCTCTTTGTTCAAGAGCAACTTTCAGCAACTCTTCTGACATCCATTTTGGTCTTTTTTTCCTATCTTTTTAATGACCTCTTGCTTTTTTCCTGTATGATGTCCTTGATGTCAGTGTGTAACTCACCTGGTCTTCTGTCATTAGTGTTCAATGTATCAAATCTGTCTTTGAGGTGGTCTCTAAATTCTGGTGAGATATACTCAAGTTTGTACTTTGGTTTCCATGGACTCCTTCTAATTTTCTTCAACTTAAACTTGAACTTGCATATGAGCAATTGATGGTCTGTTCCACTATCGGCCCCTGGCCTATTTCTGACTTGTGATATTCAAATTTTCCATCATCTCTTTCCACAGATGTAGTCAATTTGAATTCTGTGTATTCTGTCTCATGAGGTCCACCATTTATGCTGTTGAAGAAAGGTATTTGCAATGAAAAAGTCGTTGGTTTTGCAAAATCCTGTGATGTCTGGCTTCGTTTCTATAAAAAGGCCATATTTTCCAACTACTGATCCTCTTTTTTGTTTCCAACTCTTACATTTCAATTGCTAGTAATTATCAGTGAAACTTAATTGCATGTTTGATCAATTTCACTCTGCAGAAGTTAGCAAAAATCTTCAATTTCTTCATATTTGGCCTTAGTAGTTAGTGGATAAATTTGAATAATATCTGTATTAACTGATCTTCCTTGTTGTTGTTGTTCTTAGGTGCCATTGGGTTGGTTCCGACTCATAGCTACCCTATGCACAACAAAATGAAACACTGCCCTATCTTGTGCCATCCTCACAATTGTTGCTATGCTTGAGCCATTGTTGCAGCCACTGTGTCAGTCCATCTCATTGAGGGTCTTCCTCTTTTATGCTGATCCTTTACTTTACCAAGCATAATGTCCTTCTCCAGAGATTGATCCCTCCTGACAACATGTCCAAAATATGTGAGATGCAGTCTCACCCTCCTTGCTTCTAAGGGGCATTCTGGTTGTACTTCTTCCAAGACAGATTTGTTCATTCTTTTGGCAGGCCATGGTATATTCAATATTCTTCGCCAGTGCCACAATTGAAAGGCATTAATTCTTCTTTGGTTTTCTTATTCATATTCCAGTTTTTGCATGCATAGGAGGTGATTGAAAACACCTTGGCTTGGGCCAGGTGCACCTTAATCCTCAAGGTGACATCTTTGCTTTTTAACACTTTAAGGCTATCTCTTGCAGCAGATTTGCCCAATGCAATACGTCTTTTTATTTCTTGACTACTGCTTCTGTGTGTTTTTATTGTGGATCCAAGTAAAATGAAATCCTTGACAACTTTATCTTTTCTCCTTTATCATGATGTTGCTTATTGGCCCAGTTGTGAGGATTTTTGTTTTCTTTATGTTGAGATGTAATCCATATTGAAGGCTGTGGTCTTTGATCTTCATCAGTAAGTGTTTCAAGTCCTCTTCACTTTCAGCAAGCAAGGTTGTGCCATCTGCATAACACAGGTTGTTAATGAGTCTTCTTCCAATTCTGATGCCTTACCCTTTTTCATATAGTCCAGCTTCTCTTATTATTTGCTGGACATACAGATTGTGTATATATGCAAATAGGATACAACCATGACACACCTTTCCTGACTTTAAAGTGTTCCCTTGTTCTGTCTGAAACAACTACTTATAGATCCATGTACAGATTCCTCATGAGCACAATTAAGTGTTCCAGAATTCCCATTCTCCACAATGCTATCCATAATTTGTTATGATTCATGCAGCCGAAAGCCTTAGCATAGTCAATGAAACACATGAAAACATCTTTCTGGTATTCTCTGCTTTCAGCCAGGATCCATTCTGACGTCAACAATGATATCCCTGGTTCCATGTCCTCTTCCAAACCCTGCCTTAATTTCTGGCAATTCCCTGTTGGTATTCTGCTATAGCTGCTTTTGAATGATCTTCAGCAAAATTTTTGCTTGCATGTGATATTAATGATATTGTTCTATGATTTCCACATTGCTTAGATCACCTTTCTGGGAATAGGCATAAAGATGGATCTCTTCCAGTTGGTTGGCCAGGTAGCTGTCTTCCAAATTTCTTGGCATGTATGTGTGAACACTTCCAATGCTGCATCCATTTGTTGAAACATCTGAACTGGTATTCCTTCAATTTCCTAAGCCTTGTTTTTCACCAATGCCTTCAGTGCAGATTGGACTTCTTCCTTCAGTACCATCGGTTCCTGAGGATATGTTACCTCCTGAAATGGTTAAACTTTGACCAATTCTTTTAGGTATAGTGACTCTGTGTAGTCCTTCCATCTTCTTTTGATGTTTCCTGCATCATTTAATACTTTTACCACAAAATCCTTCACAATTGCAACTTGAGGCTTGATTTTTTTCTTCAGTTCTGTCAGTTTGAGAAATGTTGAGTGTGTTCTTTCCTTTTGGTTTCTATCTCCAGGACTTTATACATGCCATCATAATACTTTGTCTTCTTGAGTCACCCTTTGAAATCTTCTGTTCAGCTCTTTTACTTTTTCACGTCTTCCTTGCAGGTATATGGATCACTGACAGCATCATACTTCAGGATAGTAATTGAAATATTCTTTTTAATGGTGAACAGGACACCATTCCTCTTCAATTTGTCATTCAGAGCATTGTAGACCATATGATTGTCTGATTCAAAATGTTGGATACAGTCCATTTTAGCTCATTAATGTCTAGGATATCATTTTTTATACATTCTATTTTTGACAACTTCCAATTTTCCTAGATTTATACTTCATACATTCCAACTTCTGATTATTAATGGATGTCTTCCTCTGTTTCGTCTCATTTTGAGTCATGCCACATGTGCAAACGAAGGTCCTGAAAGCTTGACTGCATCCATATCATTAAGTCAACTCTACTTTGAGGAGGTAGCTCCTTCCTAGTTGTATTCTGAGTGCCTTCTAACCTGAGGGTCTTGTCTTCTGGGACTATATCAAACAGTGTTCTGCTGCTATGCATAAGGTTTTCACTGGCCAATTTTTTTTTTTCAGAAGTAGACTGCCAGTTTCTTCTTCTTAGTCTGTGTTTGTCTTGAATCTCTTCCGAAACTTGTCGAAGAAGAATGACCCTGTTAGCATTTGAAGTACCAGTGGCAACGCTTTACCAGTATTACAACAGGTAAGCCACCACAGTACAACAAACTGACAGACATGAGGTGTATGCATGTATATTAAAAAAGTCTTACCTCTGAGAACTGAGCAAATTTAAATATGTATGTCAAAAATAGAAACACGTACTGACATTTCAGTTACATATTTTAATGCTATCCTATTGAAAGTTCTACTCTTACATTCACTAAAAATAATATGCCCTTCCTTTATCAGAGCTATATGAATACCACTAAGTAAAAAAGATAACACAATTGATTTTGTAACTGAATGGGGATTACCCCTTACTTACATTACTTATCTAGACCTGTTTCTTTCACTTTTTTGATAGAAAGATTGCTTCATAGAGAAGTAATTTTCCAAATTTCTAAGTTCAATATGGTAAATCAGGAAAAAAAAAATTATAACCTTCTCCTCTTGCAAACTATCCTAAAACAAACAAGTAAACAGAGCATTAAGAAAATGAAACACGTGTTCTATATTCAGTGAAAACAAAGATGCCTTTTCCTCAAATCAAAGGACAAGAAATGAAAAAGTGGAAGTCAGAAGGACAAATAACAAAGAGATGATGAAAGTACAACCAGTGCATGTGTAAACTGGTTTATCCCACAGAACTGAGAATTGTTGCAGGAATTTAACTTTGTGTTGGTTTCCCAGCCAGGGCTACCATATCAAAGTACCACAAAAAGTGGTGGCTTATAAAAACAGGAATTCATTTTCTCACTATTCTGGAGGCTAGAAGTCTAAATCAACAAGCCAGCGGGGCCATAGTCTGATTAAAGTCTCTAGAGGACGTTTCTCCTTTTCTCTCCCAGATTCTGGTAGCTCTAGTTGTTCCTGGGTTTGTAGATGCATCTTCACAACCTCCTTACTCTGTCTTCTGTCTGTGTCTCTTTTATAAGGACACCATTCAGATTGAATTGGGGCTCGCCCTAATCCAGTATCACCTTATGATAATTGATAATGTCTTTCAAGAATGCATTTTTGAACAAGGACACATTCACAAGTACAGGAAGGGGTACAACTTCAAGATACCTTTTTGGAGGCACAATTCAACACATAACTGAGCAAAATACACTGCAGAAAATTAAGTTAAGGAAAGTTTAATAGTTTAAAGAAGATATTGTTTCAAAGTACATTATTGACCTTCATGTTTACACGTAAATCTTACCCATTCTAGTGAAGTACAGCATCTCTGCCAAGCAAAACAGAAGAATTTTATCCTCTGGAAGGATTTAAGTCTTCAGGAATGACTGAGTCAATATGCCATGGTGAAAATAGGAATGTAATACCTTTAAAAGGTGAGCAAATGAGCCCTCTTACTCTGCACGTGTCCAGAACATAGTAGGCAGGAGATTAGAGTCTATTTTCCTGTATTATCTAAATTGCCCCGGTGCCAGAGAAAAGACCAATAAGTCATAATACTTTGGATTTTTTCATGACAAAAAATTATGGGCACCTGTTTTAAATAATGTGCATTGACTCCCTTCTTTGTAGAATTAAAATACCCATTCTCCAGACTCCTTTGCAGATAACTTTCTGAATTCAAATTTATAATTTACTAAGTTGTTGAAAGTGGAAATGAGATAGCAGTCAACTGTAAAATACAATTATTGAGAATTAGATATAGAATCCTGATACAAAGACAGAGTATCTAATCACCCTTGCCATAGATGTATAAATTAGTTGTGATACCAGAAGCAGCTTACTGAAATCTGGATTGCAGATATCAAGTGACCTTGAACTCAATAGCCCAAAGTAGCAGGCAGTTTTCTTCTCTTCCTGGCTTCAAACTATATTTTCTGTACCTAATCCCTTCTATAAATCCTTTCCTGTGTACAAATGTGTTTTTGTCTCCTTTCTGAACCCTCACTGTTAGAATACCTAAAGCTCTTTCATTGAAGACCAGCAGTGGATCCCCCTACCCAGTCCAGTACCTTCCCATCACACAAAGGCTCAGAGATTCTAATCAGTTCTTTTGTGTCCCACAATGTAACATGAATGCAAAGCAATGGATCCGTGGCATGTGAGCTAAAATTTCACTGTCATAAAAGTAACAAAAATATTATATATAAAATTGTGTAAAAAGAACAAACACATTTACAAATATAGAGGTAAATACTAGGTAAAATAAATATATGGTTTGTAAATGTGTAATGTTGAGAACAGAAGAAGAGGAATACAAAATTTTCAACAATGTTTGAATTCATATGTTATTTATATGTACTATTAGATAAAAAACTTTTAAAAAAGAAAGAAATGGAAATATTGAAAATGAGTAAACCTAAATATAATAGCAAATTTTATCATGTTAACATGCATTTACAACATGCAGTAGTTCGTATATGAATATTAGTTCACTGACCAAAAAACTGACAAATAAAACCTATTGCTGACCAGCTGATTCTAACTCATGGTGACCCTATGTGTTAAGGAGTAGAACTGCTCCATAGAGTTTTCTTGGCTGTGATCTTTATTAGAATCAGATCACCGGGCCCTTCTTTCATGGTGCCACTCTGTTGGTTTGAACCACCAACCTTAGGTTAGTAGTCTAACCAAACCATTTTTATCACCCAGGAACCTATACTAGCAAATTGGTAGATACATTTTAAATACAAACATGCTATTTTTATGTAATTCTGCTTGTAGTGTGTAAATAGGCATAAATTATTTGACTACTTTCTAATCCATTGCTATATGGTTAAAATTACATGTAATTTGTTCAGGAAAAAACAGTTACAGTTATTGTAGACCTAGACTTCATGATATGAAGGTCACAGTGGATTTAATATGAAACAGAAGTCAAATTGTTTGAAGCTGTCAGACCAAACAACTTTTTAAAAATGTGTCCTTTTTACATGTTCCACATTGTGTGTTTGGAGTTTCATATTAAGTTTTAAGAACTAAAAGGATCAGAATGAAAGGGTTTACAGTTGAAAAGAGAGAAGCAGTAGTTTATGGATTTTCACCTTAAATAAAGAACTTGAGACTCAAACACTTCAGGCAATTCCTTTATTCAGCTTCCTTTGAGTTTTGAACACAGATTTGGAAAAAGTTTATGCTTGCCTGGGATAGAGACGAAAAGATAATTTATTTTATAACAGGACTTCCTCTACATCTTTTTGTGAAGTTGTGTGACTACAAGTACCAAAACTCCCATTAACCCGTTTGACTCCAATCACAATTGACAAAAGTTTCTACTTACCTAATGTGGTCCCCATTAAATATCATACCTCCTTCATTTAGCTAGGATTCCTGTGTGCTGGAAGAGAAAGTTGTTGCTTTGTTTTGTCTTTTTTTTTTTTTCTCTTTCTAAATTGATGTTTAATTGCTCAAATCTAGGAAATCTATTATTTTTAAAATAAGTAATATCCTGTTCCAATGAGTGCAGAGCAAGTGACTTATGGTATCAGATAATTTGGTAAATGCTAGAAGTCCATGTAACGTATCACTAGGACTAATAACATGTCTTTATTCTCTAAGGCATTCAGTGCAGCACAGCTTGAAAATTTTTGAATAACAGCAGGAAAAAGAAAAGTATTCTATATGGTTAGATGCGAAAAAGATAAATATAACGATGGCATCTGGAAGCTAGTGGGAATTCATCCCAATGTGACTCTTGCCTGGGAATAATTGACTGAATGAGTGAGTTTGGAGAAACTAAACAGATTAAGTTCCTGGGGATGGATGAACTTTGTTACCTTACTTTTTTTTTTTTTTTTTTGTGAAGAAAGTCTAAATGTTTGAACAATTAGTTGCAAAATCTAGCTGGCAGAGGTGTAAAAGTAATAAGATCTTATGTGTTGTTTTTTCTTGCTCAAGTTCTACTCAGTTCTATTCTTTTTCATAAACAGTTTTTTTTTTTAAATAGATGAAATAAAACATTTAAAATAGTCTCCACAAATTTTATACTGTCAAATGGTTCACACTAATTGTTAAATGTATTCATGTCTGTATTAGTTTCCTAAGGCTGCTGTAACAAAATACCACAGATTCAGTGGTTTGTAGAATAGAAATTTATCATCTCACGCTCTGGTGCCAGAAGTTCAAATCAGGGTATTGGCCTTGTTGATTGCTTCTGAGGGCTCTCCAAGAGAAATTATGTGATGTTTCTCTCTTAGCTTCTGGTAGCTCCAGGGATTCCTTGAATTGCACTTTCAGTGTCACATGGCATCTCTCCTCTGTCTCTCTATCTCTGTTTCTTCTCCTCTTTCACAAGGTCACCAGCCATAGGATTAGATTATACCTTTTTTTCCAGTACGACCTCACGTTAACCCAACTGACAACATCTCCAAAGCAATTCACCTTTTTCCAAACAGGGTGACATTCTTAAGTACAGAGATTATAACTTCACCATATCTTTTATGGGGGACACAGCTTAATGCATAACAATATCTTATATACTTATTTTATATGTATCTTTCATCCGTAAGGTTTTCATTGGCTAATTTTGGGCAGTAAACCACCAGGCTTTCTTCCTAGCTTGTCTTTGTAGCTCTTCTGAAACCTGTCCATCATGAATGACACTGAAGGAGTTTGAAGCCATGGTGGCCTAGCTTCCCATCATAGCAATAAGCAAACCAGCACAGTTCAACAAAGTGACAGATGGTGATGGAAGGTAATGAGAATGTGGGAGATCCTCAGTCAGATGTTTTGGCACAGTAGCCACAATGATGGACTCAAACGTGCTGGCAGGAAACTGTGAGGATGATGCAGGGCCAGGCAATGTTTTGTTCTGTTGTACATGAATCTCTATGAGTCAGAGTCAATTTGACAGCAGCTAACAAGAACAAAAACATATATATCCTTATATATTTAAATTAATGACTCACTTCTTATTAATAACATTTTGGTATCAAGATTATGATAATCTTAAAAATTTTTAAAGTTGTGATTTTTTAAGATATTTATCAGCAGCAACATAAAGTACATTTTTTAAATTTGCTGGAAGTTTTCTGGTAAGAAGTGTGAAGAAGTTGGGTGATTAATGTGGCAGAAAACTATTGCAAATTAGAAAAATATATTAGGAACATATATTTAAATAACCAAATGCAGGTTGAAACATTAAAAAATTTCATACTGAAAGATTACTAGGGTGTCAGATCAAATCTGTGGGTTTGTGGCTATCATGTGTGGGGTATCCCCTTCAATTTCCTCCAGGTAGAGAGCAGTAGGCTTACCAGCTCCAAGGACAGATGAGAGAGTTCAGAGCAGCTAAGACACTGCCACTGGAAATGTAAAGGTATATTCTGAAATTGAGAGATACACAGAAGATTGGTGATCCAACTTATGAATATAAGTCTACCCTGGCTGATTGCTAAACTATTCATGTTTGTGGGAGGCCCCAGAGGGCCTGGTGCAAAAGCAGAAAAAACTCATACACAGCTTTAGCGGTGCCAAGTGGAATCGTTCCTGGTTGAGATGTCGAAGGGCTGACTTCTGTTCTTGCAAAACATCAGGAAATATAAGGAGGACCCAGCAGCAAGGGAACAATAGGTTGAACCCAAATTATTAAAATGTAAAAAAAAAAAAAATGTAGTCTTCCAAAATCCTTAACTCGCTGGTAGACCGTGTAGTTGCAGGGAAAGTTACATATAAAAAAAAAATTACATATAAGCAGGTTTAAAATATCAAATAAGCTGAGCGACATAAGCTGTTGAACACAACAAAGAAGACAGATTTATATTCAGTCTCTAGTAGAGGAATGTGAAAGGGGGTGTAGTAGTAGGAGTGTCAGAACCTGTCTAACTTTAGGAGTGGTAATGACCAGGATTAACACAAACCTGATTCCCATGAGGTTGAGGTCAGATATATCTCCACCCTCCAACGTTTTTTACCAGTTCTGACACCAGCTGTCCCCCTTACAGCACTCTTCTATTTCTCTTCTGGGTTTGATAGTCCATTACAATGGCCACACAGAATTCACAGATCATATTTACAGTTAAGTGGTTTATTAAGGAAGTAACAGGGCACAACTCAAGGTCAGGATCAACAGGCTACAACTCAGGATCATGATAAAGAAGCATGTAAGAGCAGTCTTCTTTCTTCAGGGCAGGTCAGCTCTCTTGGCTCCTCTTGGCCACGCAGGCCTTCTCTCAGCCCCTGAGGACAAGCCTTCTTTCAGCCCTCTCAGGACAGGCTCCTTTCAGTTCTCTCAGGACAGACTTCTTTGGGCCCTGCCATTTGCCAACACTGACTCTGCCCCAGCTCCCTTTCCAGGCCTGTCACCGCAAGCTATGTCACTGGGCCTCTTTTAGGTCTCTCATTCTTTTCATCGTTGAAGCTCTTTACCTGTGTTAAAGCTCTTTTAGGAGGTTTCTTGCCACCTCTCTTTCTTTGCTCTTCTTTCTTTCTACCTCTTCTTATCTGCTGCCCTTCTTCCTCCTTCTTTCTGTATGAAAAACCTTTGTGAGGTTGGCTGCACATATACACAACTCTTTGTCAATTTCAAGGCATGGTCCCTCCCAGCAGGGGCCACAAACTGATCAATTCCCTCTCCGTAGGCCAAAGACACTTCATTTGCATAGTAGGCTATAGTCACCACCTTGGCATAGTCTATAATCACCTCATTTGAATAGTATATTGACCAATCCCTGCAAGGTGCATACCAATCACAGGACGGGCTTTAGTCCAAGGCTAGACAAAAAGTATCAAACCACAAGTTGTTCAGTTTACCCAGGAAATGTCAATCAACCTGGACAAAAGTAATGAAAGCTCTGGGGTAGAAAACTAAGACAAAAGTAACTCCCCAGGGCTTAGGGGAAAAAGTCTCTCGAGCTGTTTTTCCAAAGAATCAAGGCTAAAGGCCACGTAAAGGAGCTAATTTCACCATAAGTAATAACACAAGAACTCATATTAAAATAATATTCTGGAGTCATTCATATATTATCTACACTGGCTAGTTGTTGTTATTGCTGTTAGGTGCCATTGAGTCAGTTCCAACTCATAGTGACCCTGTGTACAACAGAACGAACACTGCCCAGTCTTGTGCCATACTTACCATCATTGTTATGCTTGAGACCTTTGTTGCAGCCACTGTGTCAAACCACTTCATTGAGGGTCTTCCTCTTTTCTGCTGACCCTGTACTTTACCAAGCATGATGTCCTCCAGAGACTGATTCCACCTGACAACATGTCCAAGGTATGTAAGACACGGTTTCGCCATCCTACTTCTAAGGAGCATTCTGGTTATACTTCTTCCAAGACAGATTTGTTCATTCTTTTGGCAATCCATAGTATATTCAATATTCTTCACCAACACCACAATTCAAAGGCATCAATTCTTCTTCGGTCTTCCTTATTCATTGTCCAGCTTTCACATGCATATGATGTGATTGAAAATACCATGGCTTGGGTCAGGCACACTTTAGACTTCAAGGTTACATCTTTGCTTTTCAAAGCTTTAAAGAGGCCCCTTGCAGCAGATTTGCCCAATGAAATGAGTTGTTCGATTTCTTGAGTGCCGCTTTCATGGCTGTTGATTGCGGATCCAAGTAAAACGAAATCCGTGAGAACTTCAATCTTTCTTCTATTTATCATGATGTTGGTCATTGGTCCAGCTGTGAGGATTTTTGTTTTGTTTATGTTGAGGTGCAATCCATACTGAAGGCTGTGGTCGTTGATCTTCAGAAGTGCTTCAAGTCCTTTTCACTTTCAGCAAGCAAGGTTGTATCATCTGCATAACATATGATGTTCATGAGTCTTCCTCCAATCCTGATGCCCCGTTCTTCTTCATATAGTCCAGCTTCTCGGATTATTTGGTAAGCATACAGATTGAATAGGTATGGTGAAAGAGTACAACACCGACACTCACCTTTCCTGACTTTAAACCACTAAGTATCCCTTTGTTCTGTTTGAACAACTGCCTCTTGATCTACATACAGGTTCCTCAAGAGCACAGTTAAAAGTGTTCTGGAATTCCCATTCTTTGCAATGTTATCCATAATTATTTATAATCCACAGAGTTGAATGCCTTTGCATAGTCAATAAGACACAGGTAAACATCCTTCTGGTACTCTCTGCTTTCAGTCAGGGTCCATCTGACATCAGCAATGATATCCCTGGTTCCACGTCCTCTTCTGAATCCAGCCAGAATTTCTGGTAGTTCCCTGGCGATATACTGTTGCAGCCACTTTTGAACGATCATCAGCAAAATTTTGCTTGTGTATGATATTAAAGATATTGTTCAATAATTTCCACAATCAGTTGGGTCCTCTTTCTTGGGAATAGGCATAAATATGGATCCCTTTCAGTCAGTTGGCCAGGAAGCTGTCTTCCATATTTCTCGGCATAGATAAGTGAGCACTTCCAGCACTGCATCCATTTGTTGAAACATCTCAATTGATGTTCTGTCAATTCCTGGAGCCTTGTTTTTCGTCAATGCCTTCACTGTAGCTTGGACTTCTTCCTTCATTACCATTGGTTCCAGATCATATGCTATCTCTTAAAATAGTTGAAGGTTGACTAATTATTTTTGTTATAATGACTCTGTGTATTCCTTCCATCTTCTTTTGATGCTCCCTTTGTTGTCTAACATTTTCCCCCATAGAATCCTTCACTATTGCAACTCGAGGCTTGAATTTTTTCTTCAGTTCTTTCAGCTTGAGAAACACCGAGCATATTCTTCCCTTTTGGTTTTCTATCTCCAGCTCTTTGCACATGTCATTATAATACTTTACACTGACTATTTATCAACTGAAAAATACTAAACGCTAATGGCAACAGGAAATTATCACTCATAATCAGAAAAAAGAAAGAGAAGTTAGATAGTGATTCTCTGTACCCCAGATTTTGGATTTCACAGAATTGTTTTGAAATGTTCAAGAATCCAAGGCAAACATAGTGTAAATATTAGAACTGTTAAAGAAGCTCAATTAGTTTTCTATTGCTGGTATAAAAAAAGAAAAATTACAAATTTATTGACTTAACATAACAGAAATGATTTCTCTCAGTATCCTGGAGATCAGAAATCCAGAATCAGTTTACCAGACTAAAGTCAAGGTGTCAGCAGAGATGGTTCCTTCTCGAGACAAAAAGGGAGAATCTGTTCTTTGGCTCTTCCATTTGTAGAGAGTGCCAGCATTCCTTGTCTCCTGGCCACATCACTCCAATCTCTGCTACTTTGGTGACATCCTCTTCTCCACCGAGTCTGGTCTTTCTCTGCCTCTGTCTTACGAGATTACATTTAGGGCCTACCCAGATGATCTAGGATGATCTCTCAGTCTCACAATTTTTAATCACATTTACAAAGTCCCTCTTGCTATATAACATTCATAGTTTCTGGAGTTCAGGACATAAGCATATTGGGCATGTGTGTGTGGGTCAAAAAGACTGTATTCAGCCTACCTCAAAGCTCAAGAAAGAAAAGGCAATTCTAAATAGGTACCAAATGAAACTTTTAGAGTTGAAAATTAAAAGTTTGTTCTATCTTTTCAACAGTTAGTGTTACCAATGTAATATAGCAGCTTCCATCATCATTCTTTGTGACATAGAGAGGTATATAGATAAGGAACTCCACATTCTACAATGTGTGGTTGCTGTTTGTTTGCTTGTTTAGTGTTCTTATCCATTGAACATTTTCCACATTCTTTACTCCTTAATTCTGGCATGACCAAAAGACTCTTCCCTCAAACTCTCATTAAAAGACACCAATCTCTCATCACATTTCCTTTGATACCACTTGTCGAAACATCAAAACCACAGAATTTCTTCATCCTCATAATGGTCGCTAATCTATTTATTCCAACATATGCTCATTTTTCTTCAAATCTTACGGTTGTTACCACTATTCTTTCTTACCTTAGAGAATTAAATTCATTCTTTGGAAGTAATCTTACCTAATTCTTGTTTTTCTCTCCCTCATTTGCATTTACTTAGTTGAATCCCAAACTTACATGTACTGTATCTTTTGAGATTTCATAACTGATTAAAAATATTGGGAGAAAATTTCAGAACTTACTTATTTTCAAATGTACACTTGAGTATGGCCTGAAAGTCCTACCAATATTTTTAATAAAACTTCCTTTTTAACTCTCCAAGGTCTTCACTGCCCTCCAAATCTTTCAATTCTTTTCCTGTTCTCCTCCATCTACATATCTTATTTTGCCACCACCAAATCTACAAATCATCTCCAAAAGGCTTCATACTATAAAGGCTAATGCTGCACAAGTTGTTTGGTCCCATTATTTTGATTTGCTCAAAGATTTTTTTCTTTGATTCTCCCTATATTTCTGACCATTATTCTACCTATTTCTATCATCTTAAGTCCAAAAGCATGGAAGTAGTCTTTAATGTACCACATCCAAAATAACAAACAACAGGTAAACAAACAAACAAAAACCCAAAAAAGAAAAACGAGCCCTTACTCTTCAGAAGGACATCACGCTTGGTGAAGTAGAAGGTCAGCAAAAAAAGAAGACCCTTATCAAGATGGATTGACAAAGTGGCTCTAACAATAGGCTCAAACATGCCTAGTATTTTGAGTATGGCACAAGACTGAGCAACATTTCATTACTGTCATACATGGGGACTCTGTGAGTCAGAACCAACTAGACAACACCTGACAACAACAATAACTCTCCAGTTACAACAGGTTGCTTTGAATTTTCCATCCAAATCATTGAACTTTGTTTTTCTTACCTTGTATTTACTTCTCACTTAATTACCTAAACTCTAAGTGGTATTCAACATTAATATCCACTTCATTCTGCTTTAACCAAGCTGTTCTCTGAGCTGCTCTGAAAGTCTATTCTCCTGGTTCAAGTTACATATTTCTAGATCATTTCCAATATTTAACATATCATCTACATATTGATGACTTATGACTAATAGATATTTCCAGGCCAAATCTTACCCCTTTGTATACCAGTCACTTACTCTTTATCTAAATAGTTTGTTCCCTGAACACATTAAATTGGTGGTTGTTAGTTGCAATCAAGCTGACTCTGACTCATGGCATACATGTACACACAGCAGAAAAAAAATGTTGCTTGTTAAGTTTAGCATAACCAAAATTGAAATTTTTTTAATAAGTAAACACCTTTTCCATCCAATTTACCTCATTTCAGAAAATGCCATCACTATCTACAACAGTTGGTCAAGTAGAAATATTTGGCTTACTAGCTATGCGGTGGATGTTTTGTATATCTTGCATTTTTTCACAATAAACCTCCTTGCACTTTAGACCTCATCATTTTCATTTTTAAATCTAGGAACTTGTTGCTCAGAAGGCTTTAGTGAGCTTTCTGAGGTCAACATAAGCTTAATCCTTTCCATCGATTATTATATAAAAATACAATATAACTGAGAGGAAACATAAAATGACTCATGATTTCAAATTCATGCTTTCCTTAAATGAGACATCTGGGTTTCTGGGCATTTATTCCAGTGATAATTTCTTTGCTCAAAATATTTAAAGCTCCTCATTGCAAGTGAGTATGCTTAGTATTGTTTCTGAAGGCACTAAATGCCAGCAAATATAGTCTGTAAAAATTCATCTGCTGGGGAGAAAGTTCAAAGTATTTAGAAACTAAGTGAAACAAATATGAGTGATCAAAAGAAATGATAGAGTTTTGAGCAAATTTAAAGGGAAACTATAAATTAATGATATATCTAAAAACATTAATATGTTTATGTTTATAATCGAACATGTTTTCTTTTAATGTAGACACCCTGAGAGGTTGCATGTGTACTCCAGTAATGCTCTTTTACTTATGTTTGCTTATTAGCTGTTGGAATTGTCTAACCTGAGAGCTTATGAGCTGGAATTATTCATAAATTTGTACTCATACCTCATATTTCATTACCACTGTATTCATTCTAACTAACAAAATCACATCTCTAAATAGTCATCCATTTTTACATTACTTTTTTTATGTATGTACTACACTGTAACTGGGCAAAATACATTACAATTAGGTGTGAGAAACTAATTGGTTTTAATTACTAATTTAGACCCAGTAAGGTACCAGCTATTGATCCTCCTGTGTACTGTTAGGTAAATGAGTTCCTACTTGGCTGATGTTTTGGAAGTAACAGATACAGACTTCATATGGTAATTGCACAACTTTCCCCACTGAGATGCTGCCCACGTACTTCAATTTCAAAGGAAAGAAAATCTCACATGTTCTCAAGTATCTGTTCTGGCTGTTTAAAAAGATTCCTGATGCACTCCAAGAAGGAAGAGGGAAAACAAATATTTGTCTTAATATGTTATATGCGTTTAGGAGATAAAAAGTAATTATACAAATATTAATAATAAGCTCAGCGTTTTGAATTCACCAGCTGCTTTTTGAAACCCTATGCTGCAGTTCTACTCTTTCCTATGGGGGGGCCATGAGTCAGAATCCACTCCACAGCAGTGGGTATGGGATAGGTTTCAGCCATTTTTGTGTACTTTAGAGATTTTACCTCATTCTTTCCTTCCTATACAACACTCGGAACCAACTCAAGGGCACCTAACAACAACATACAACACTACTTCTGTGGTTCATTGTTTTCTGTTTTAATGCTGATGGCATTGAGCTTTGGAGAGATTAGAAGACTTGCTCAAGTTTATATAGGTAATAAGCTAGGAGCTAATAATCACATCAAGGTCTGCCTCCAAATCTACACTGTAAGCTACTGAGTTATATTGTCTCCTATGACCCTGGTGGCGTAGTGGTTAAGTACTATCTATGGCTGCTAACCAAAAGGTCGGCAGTTCGAACCCACCAGGGGCTCCTTGGGAACTCTATGGGGCAGTTTACCCTATCCTATAGGGTCGCTATGACCTCGGGATAGGCTTGACAACAATGGGTTTGTTTTTTTTGGGGGGGAGGGGGTGGGTTTATGATCCTCTGGTGCAAACTATCCTAGAAAGTTCAGAGAAAACAGTGAAGATATCGCCTTTCCTAGTTGGAATCATTATCACTTAGTAGAAAGATTTAGGTTTTTCTGCATTAATGTTAGAGAAATAAAATACCCAGAGAAGAGGACAGCTACTTCAGGAAGAAAAATTCCATTGACCCAATGAATGGCTGTGAGACTTGCAGACCATGGGACTTCAATTTTTTTTTTTTTTTTTTGAAACACATAATGATTATCATTTCGCAAAGTATTTTTTTGTTGTTTTGATTTTTTAAACATATTTCCATGATTTTGCATATATTAACAGTTTATTTTTCTTTTGCTGAATAATATTCAATTGCATGAATATATCACCATTTGTTTATTACTACCAAAACAAAATATCACAGACTCAGCTGTTTAAAACAACACCAATTTATTTTCTCACAGCTCTGCATGCTCACCTGGTTTCTGTGCTCTGAGTGGTGGCAGGCATTTAATGACATGTTGGAGGCTCCTGAAGAGAATCTGCTTCCAAGCTCATTCATTTTTTGGCCAAAGTCCATCTGGTAAGGTTGTAGGAGTAAATTCCTGTTTTCTTGCTGGCTATTGGCTGGTGTCATTCTCAGCTTCTAGGGGCTTCCTACAATGGAAAGGTCAGTGGTTTGAACCTACCAGTAGCTTTATGGGAGTGGATAAAAGTCTTTTTTTCTTTGGGGGCCCCTGGTGGGTTCAAACATCTGACATTTTGATTAGCTTGATCAGTGTACCACCAAGGCTCTTTCTGTAAAGTCTACAGCCTATAAAAAAAAAAAAACCTATAGGGCAGTTTTAATCCACCATATAGGGTTGCTATGAGTTATAATTGACTCGATGGCACACAAAAACAGGGGCTTCCTGAACTCCCTGGCTCATGGTTCTCCATAGTCAAGCCAGAAATGGTGGATTGAGTCTGTCTCATCCTTCAAATCTCTCCTGCACCTTTTTCTGTTACATCTCTCTGACCTCATCCATTAAATGTTCCCTGCTTTTAATGACTCATGTGATTAGACTGGGCATACCAAATAATCCAAGAAAATTTCTTATCTCGAGGTTCACAATTTAAAGCACATCTGCAAATTCCATTTTGTAGTATAAGGTAACATTATCACAGATTCAGGGAATTAGGGTATGGATGTATTTGAGTCACCGTTATTCTGCCTACTGCAGTATTATATCTCAGTAAGGTAGAAAATGATTTTAAAAATGTGGATGTGCTAATTCACAGTTCCAGTAGCTGCATGTAAGTATTTGATTTACAAAGGTTCTGAACCAATCATCTAACTAATCATCTTGCTTCCATTATCTCCCTTCTATTGCCCAATTTTCTCACAAATTGATTTTTATTCTTCCAAGGCATAAACATCTCTTGTGACACCAAAATGACAACAGAAACAACTGAAGGCTCTTTAGTTCATCATCCAACACTTTATGTAATTTAATCCCTTTTGACCCTTCAGCCTCCCAGTGTAAATTATATTCTCATTGCAGGGAAGTTGTCACCATTCCCTAAGTGTTAAATGTGATGTAAAATCACTGGGGCTCTGTGTATGATATTTCCTCCGTCTACAATCTCCTTTTCTCCCTTGCCTACTTTGTGAACTTCATTGCATAATTCAAGACCCAGTTTAAATGCCACCCATTTGTGAAGTTTTCCTAAACATACCGATAACGAGCAAATCACATTAGATTGCGGAATCTTTGTTGTTAAGACAGCAGTCAAAGAGAAAAATTAATAACAGTCATCTGACTTTGATTTTAAGGTTTTTCTTACCCACAAAAACAAATATTAACCATAAAAAAAAATTTCTGACCCCAAATTAATTCTGCCAGGGCCTTTTTTCCACCCAAAATTGCTAATCTTTTCTGTTTGAAGCCAGGTTTACTTAATTTAAATTTCAAAAGGTATTATGGCTGCATGTGGGTGGAGGGCCACAGCTAACCTTGTGACCTGAAATTTGTTGCTTTCAGTAAAAGGGGAAAAACCAAAACCAAATCAAACCTAGTTCCGTCGAGTCAATTCAGGCTCATAGTGACCCTATAGGACAGAGTAGAATCGCCCCGTAGACCTTCCAAAGAGCGCCTGTTGGATTCAAACTGCCCGCTCTTTGGTTAGCAGCTGTAGCACTTAACCACTACTCCACCAGAGTTTCCAAAAGCGGGAAGGCAGAGTTCAATCAGTCATGAAGGCAGAGTTCAATCAGTCATGAAGGTAGAGTTCAATCAAGTCATGTTTAAGGTTAACCAGTGGTTGACCTTCTATCTTTCTCCCTCCTCTTCTCTTTATAAGCTTCATTGTAACTATCCTACTTCTAGCCATTTACTTTCATTGGAATCAGAATGGTCTCCCTATACGCATATAGAAAAACTGTTCAGAGTAAAACTTAATTTCGATTTAAGTTTTGATTATTTTTAACAGAGCTAAGCATCTCAGTTTTTTGAGACTTTGTATCCCTTCAAACATACATTATTAATAGAATCAAAAGACTTGCTATCATAGTTATCTATGTACTGTTTTCCCATGTTTTATTGTGAATTTTTTAAGTGCAATGGTTATCATTAATAATTTTAGCTTTCAGACTTAACATATGGTAGGCACTAGATTAATTTATATGAATGAAAAAGGAATATATTTTGAATCTTATATTTAGAAAAAAAGTAACATGTGTATATGCCAGCATAATAGTTAATTTTGTGTGTCAATTTCACTAGGCTATGGAGCCAGTTGTTCAATCACTAGTCTTGATGTTGCTGTGAAGGTATTTATATGTGACTAACCAGCTGACCTTAAGTAAAGCAGATTACCTTCTATAAGACTGCCAAAGTTCCAGCCTGTCCTGTGGCCTATGGATTTTGAACTTGCCAGCCCATGCAATCGTGTGAGCCAATTTATTAAAAACTCTATCTAGTTCATATATCTCAATCATTGGTTCTGTTTCTCTGAAGAACCCTGACAGATACTGCCATTTTATGTGCAAGTGAACAAAATGATCCTACATTAGAAATTTAAGTTGCAATCTGTAATATTGGAATTTTTTATTACTCCAAAAATTGGTTGCCTGGAAGCACATTTCTGACTCTTTCTTCCACCAATTCTCTCTTTCTAGCCACACAATCTTAAGTGAGTTAATTTGATGGATTCTAGGTGGATCCTTCACATAAATTTGGTAGAGAACACAGACTGTGATGGCCACGTGGTTTGAGTAAGTAACACTATTTTGCTGTTTTAAAGTCTAAGATTTGTGCATTGTTTCTTACCTGAGCAGAACCTAATCTGACTGGTACACTTATGGTCATTTTCATATCAAATGCCCTCAGTTCTTAATGTAAAAGAAAAAATGCTTAATTCGGTTTAAACTCTCAAATTTATTTATGTTTTCACTCACCCCAATAATCCGTATTAATATTCTTTAGAACTAATATTAACATGGAACATCCTTGGTTAAATGAAAAGAACTTTTAATCTGTCATTTTGAATACAAACTTAAGCTACGCTATATTAGATTATTTGTCTGTGGTCATAGAGCGAGTATGTTGTTGTTGTTAGTTGCTGTCAAGATGATTCCAGCCCACAGTGGTCCTGTAAATGAAAGTTAGAAGCATTTGAAATATTTTTTGTCTTTTTTTCCCCCCTGATCCTCAATCTAACACCTTCCCAATATAGCACTTCGACTTATTAAATGAAATACAGGCAATACCTCACTAATGATGGAGTTGCTTTCTGATGATTATCTCCATCTTGAGAAGGTTCTGACTTAAGTAGAACATCTCACTTTTTTTTTTTTTTGAGTTTTCATTATTATTGTCTTTTATTATAAGTATCTTTATGAAGATAGTAAGAAGGACTTGGTGGTCTATTTCTGAAAAAAAACTAGCCTTTGAAAACCTTGTGAAGAGCATCAGAACATTGTCTCATATAGGGTGAGAAGATAAGCCCCTTCAGGCTGAAAGGCACTCAGAGCATGACTCGGGAAGATCTACCTCCCCAAAGTAGAGTGAACTTAATGATGTGGATGGAGTGAAGCTTTAGGGCCCTTCATTTGCTGATGTAGCACAACAGAAAATGAGACAAAAGAGCTACAAACATTCATTAATAATAGGAAGGTGGAATGTAAAAGATATGAATCTAAGAAAATTGGAAGTTGTCAAAAATTAAACAGAACACATAAACATTGATATCCTAGGTATTAGTGAGCAGAAATGGCCTAGTATTGGCTATTTTGAATTGGACAATCATATGGTATACTACGCCAAGAATGACAAATTGAAGAGGAATGGCAATGCATTCAGTATCAAAAAGATCATTTCCAGATCTATCTTGAAGTACAACATTGTAAGTGACAGGATAATATTCATGCACCTACAAGGAAGACCAGTTAACACAAATATCATTCAAGTTTACACACCAACCACTAATGCCAAAGGTGAGAAAACTGAAGATTTTTACCAACTTCTGCAGTCTAATATTGATCTATCATGCAGTCATAATCCATTATGATTACACGTCATTGGAATGCTAAAGTTGGAAATAAAGAAGAAGGAAGAATATTTGGAAAATAGGGCCTTGGTGATAGAAATGACCCTGGAGATAGTATGATAGAATTTTGCAAGACCGATCGCTTCTTCACTGAAAATACCTTTTTTCACCAACATAAAAGGCGACTTTTTACCTAGACCTCACCAGACGGAATACACTGGAATTAAATTGACTACTTCTGTGTAAATTAAATTGACTGCTTCTATGAAAAGCACAGTATCACCAATCAGAACAAAGCCAGGGGCCAACTGCAGAACAGATTATCAATTGCTCATGTGCAGTTCAAGTTGAAGCTGAAGAAAATTAGAATAAGTTTATGAGAGCCACAATATGACCTTGATTATATTACACTTGAATTTAGAGACCATCTCAAGAACAGATTGGACTCATTAAACACAAATGACCAAAGACAAGGCAAGTTTCAGAACGACATCAAGGACATAATACATGAAGAAACCAAGAGGTCATTAAAAGACAAGAAAGAAAGAAAAGACCAAAATGGATGTCAGAAGAGACCCTGAATATTGCTCTTGAACATAGAGTTAGCTAACATGAAAGGAAGAACTGAAGAAATAAAAGAGAAGAACAGAAAATTTCAGGGTAGCTAGAGAAGACAAAGTAGTATAATCACATGTGCAAAAACCTGGAAATAGAAAATCAGAAGCAAAGAACATGCTCAGCATTTCTCAACCTAAAAGAACTGAAGAAAAAAATTAAGCCTCGAGTTGCAATATTCAAGGATTCTATGGGGAAAATATTAAACAATGTAGGAAGCATCAAAAGAAGATGGAAGAAATGCAAAGAGTCATTCTACAAAAAAAAAAAAAAAAACTGCTTGACGTTCAACCACTTCAGGAGGTAGCATATGATCAAGAAACAACGGTATTGAAGGAAGAAGTTCAAGCTGCACTGAAGACATTAGCAAAAAACAAGACTCCAGGAATTGATGGAATACTAACTGAGATGTTTCAACAAGTGGATGCAGCACTGGAAGTGTTCACTTGTCTATGTCAAAAATTTGGAAAAGAGCTACCTGGTCAACTGACTGAAAGCGATCCATGTTTGTGCCCATTCCAAAAAAGATGATTCAACAGATTGTGGTAATTATCAAGCAATGTCTTTAAGGTCACACACCAGTAAAATTTTGTTGAAGGTCATTTAATAGCAGTTGCAGCAGTAGATCTACAGGGAACTGTCAGAAATCCAAGCCATATTCAGAAGAGGACATTGAACCAGGGAGATCATTGCTAATGTCAGATGGATCCTGGCTGACAGCAGAGAATACCAGGAAGATGTTTACCTGTGTTTTATTGACTATGGAAAAGAAACAGACTCTGTGGATCATAACAAATTATGGATAACGTTGGAAAGAATGGGAATTTCAGAACAATTCACTGTGCTCATGCAGAAATTCTACATAGACCAAGAGGCAGCCAATAGAATAGAACGGGGGTATAGTATGTGGTTTAAAATCAGGAAAGGTGTGTTCCAGGGTTGTATCTTTTCACCAGGCCTATTCATTCTGTATGCTAAGCAAATAATATGAGAAGCTAGAGTATATGCAGAAAAATGTGGTATCAGAATTAGAGGAAGGCTTATTAACCACCTGCAATATACGGATGACACAAATTTGCTTTCTGAAAGTGAGAAGAATTTGAAGCATTTATTGAAGATCAAAGACTACAGTCTTCAATATGGATTACACCTAAACATAAAGAAACAGAAATCCTCACAACTGGACCGATAAGCAACACCATTATAAATGGAGAAAAGATTGAAATTGTCAAGGATTTCATTTTACTTGATCCACAATCAACACCCATGGAAGCAGCAGTCAAGAAATCCAACACACTGCATTGGGCAAATCTGCTGTGAAAGACCTCTTTAAAGTCTTAAAAAGCAAAGATGTCACTTTAAGGACTAAGGTGTGCGTGACCCAAGCCGTGGTGTTTTCAATCATCTCATATGCATGGGAAAGCTGGACAATTAATTAGGAAGACTGAAGAATTGATGACTTTGGTGTTTGCTAAGAATATTGAATACACCATGGACTGCCAGAAGAATGAAAAAATCTGTCTTGGAAGAAGTACAGCTAGAATTCTCCTTAGAAGCACGGATGGGAAGACTTCATTTCACATACTTTGGACATGTTATCAAGAGGAACCAGTCCCTGGAGAAGGACATCATGCTTGGTGAAGTAGAGGGTCAGTGAAAAACAGGAAGTCCCTCAATGAGAGAGATTGACAGTGCCTGCAACAAAGGCTCAAGCATAAGGATTGTGAGGATGGTTCACCACCAGGCAGTGTTTCCTTGTGTTGTATATAGGTTTGCTAGGCATCAGAACGACTCTACAACACTTAACTACAACAACAACATCTTAAAAATCTGATCTTTATTTGTCTCTGGAGGTTGGAAACACTACACATAAACTTACAGAAATATTTGAATACATACATATATACATAAAATATATGCAAATCATAAAAATTTACTCTGAAGATGAAGAAGAGTTAGAGTAAGTTGGCATTTTGTCAGTTGCGGTAACAACTCCACTTGTGGAAGTTTCTGGGTAACCTGGATTATCCCTGGGAATGGGGATGGCATTTACAGCCAGAAAATTAGTGAGAGTTGTCTGTGTGGTCCTTTTCTTTTTTTCTTCACATATCTTGTGATAACACCTCACTCCTTCCCGAGTCAGCTTATTGACTTTAGCAAAGCGATCGGCATTTGGGTTTTCAAATGGAAGATTTTTTCACCGATTTCATCCATCATATTATCCTGCTCAGTGCGTGTTCACTTAATTCAGCCATTTTTTTCCATATTCCCTGCATGCCTTTTCCCGTAATTCCTCCCAGAAAAATTACGTGCTGTAACATTGGATGTAGTACATGTTACTGATGATATTAAAAAAAAAAAATTGTCTTAAGTGAGATTCTTCGTAACTTGAATACGTCCTAAATCGGGGACTACTGGTACTGGTAATAAGGACATCAGGTTAACTTAAGGATCTTAGCTCCATAAGAAGGAAAATGAACTTAGAGTTCATTTTTGAACCTATTTATTTCCTAGATTAACTCTCTAGGTCCTTTTACATGCATTGTTCATTTGGTTCTTTGAGTGGTTGTATAGCAAAGAAATTAATTCTTACAAGTAAGAAAACTGAGAACTGAGGCTGAAAAAGGTTGTCATTTTTACAAAATAAATAATTTGTAAGTGGAAAATGTCTTCATTTAAACCCAGATCTGGCAAATATTTTCATTTACACCCAGGTCTGGAGGAGCTCATATCTTACAATCAAAGAAAGAGAGTGAGAGGTAGAAAGTGAGTTTGAGAACAAGAATAAGTGAGAAGAGAGAAGAACAGCAGGGGTTTTCTCTAAATAGGTGATTTTTATGTCTCTCAGATAAAGCACAGAAGCAAATTAAGAGCAATTAACCTCTCAGCAGATACAGGCAGTTCCAAGGGCTGTTAACATAGAGAGCACACTGGGCCATTATTTGTATAACTTGTGAGGTTTTAGATGCTCAGTTGGAGTAAGACAAATTTAAATTTAAGAATGTCAATAATATAAAATATCTTGAAAATGCTTATTATATGTTCTCAAGAGTATGAAGTACCAGCAGGCAGTGAGCAAGAGATTTATTTTTTCTTTTTTTTCAGTTGCCATCTGCTGTATCCTGACCCCCATATGTTGCAGAATAGAATTGCACTCCATAAGATTTTCAAAGCTGTGACCTTTCAAAAGCAGATTGGCAGGTCTTTCCTCCTAGCATGTCCAGGTGGATTCGAACCCCCAAACTTTTGGTTAGTAGTCAACTGCTTAACCATTTGTGCCATCCATGTTTATAGTTCCCCAGCTCTTTGCATATGTCTAGGACTTAGTAGGCATCCAACATACTGCTTTTGTCTAGTTTCATTTTCTTAAAAAATGTAGCAATTTTTCTAGTTGTTTCTTGTTGTTTTGATCATAAGTGCATGCTTTAATAACACGTTAGAAATGTAACAGTAATACAACAATACTTTAGTATTACTAAAGAGAAGTATGTAATTTATATCATTGTTCTATGCACAATTTGTTTTGATGATAAAATCTCTTACGCCAATTCTAAGATTTTAGAATTCTGGGTTTAAAGAACAAAGTGTACATTCATAGAAAATGACTATCTGTCTTATGATTTTGATTCTGATATCAAAAGAAGAATTTTTTCTAGAAAACTCAAAAAAATGATGCCTATCAAAAATTCCCCCACACATCTGTCAGTTTGTCCTACTGTTGGAACTTGCAGTTGCTTTGATGTTGGAGAAGCTATGCCACAGGCATTCAAATTCCAACAGGGTCACCCATGGTGGACAACTTCCAGACTAAGACTAGGAAGAAGGACCTGGTGGTCTACTGAAAATAATTAGCAGTGAAAACCTTAGGAATAGCAGTGGAACATTGCCTAATATAGTGCCAGAAGATGGGCCTTTCAGGTTAGAAGGCTCTCAAAAGATGACTGAGCAAGGGGTACCTTAATGACTTGGACGGAGACAAACTTTCAGGACCTTCATTTGCTGTTGTGGCACAACTCAAAATGAGAAGAAACAGTTACAAACATCCACTAATAATCAGAATGTGGAATGTTGGAGGTATGAATCTAAGAAAATAGGAAATCATCAAAAATAAAAGGAACACATAAACATTGAAACCCAAGGCATTAATGACCTGAAATGGTCTGGTATTAGCCATATTGAATTGCACAACCATGTGGCCTACTATGCAGGGAACAACAACTTGAAGAGGAATGATGTTGCATTCATCTTCAAAAAGAACATTTCAAGATCTGCCCTGAAATACAATGCTGTCAGTGATAGGGTAATATCTATATGCCTACAAGGAAGACTAGTTAATACAGCTATTATTCAAATTTGGACACCACACTTTAAGTCCAAAGATGAAGAAACTGAAGATTTTTTATCACCTTCTGCAGTCTGAAATTCATCAAACAAGCAATCAGGAAGCATTGCTATTACTGGTGATTAGAATGTGCAAGATGGAAACAAAGAAGAAGGATTAGTAGTTAAAAAGTATGGCTTTTGTGATAGAAACAATGCTGGATATTGCATGATAGAATTTTGCAAGACCAACGACTTCTTCATTGCAAATACCTCTTTTCAACAACATGAGTGGCTACGATACACATAGACCTTGCCAGATGGAATACACAGGAATCAAATGGACTATATCCATGGAAAGAGATGATGGGAAATGTCAATATCATCAGTCACAACAACGACAGGGGTCGACAGTGTAACAGACCATCAGTTGTTCATATGCAAGTTCAAGTTGAAGCTGAAAAAAATTAGAACAAGTCCATGAAAGCAAAAGTAAGACCTTGAGTATACCCCACCTGAATTTAGAGACCATTTCAAGATTAGATTTGACACATTGAATACTAATGATGGAAGACTGGGAGGAGTTGTGGAATGAAATCAAGGACATACAAGAAGAAGGCAAAAGTTCATTAAGAAGACAGGAAATATAGAAAAGGCCAAAACGAATGTCAGAAGAGACTCTGAAATTTGCTCTTGAACCTCCCATAGCCAAATGAAATGGAAAAAATGATAAAGCGAAACTGCTGAACAGAAGATTTCAAAGGGTGCCTGGAGAAGACAAAGGAAAGTATTATAATGACATTTGCAAAGACCTGGAGATAGAAAACCAAAAGGGAAGAAGACACTGAGCTTTTCTCAAGCTGAAAGAACTGATGAAAAAATTCAAGATTTGAGTTTCAATATTGAAGGATTCTACGGGGAAAATATGAAATGATATAGGAAGTATCAAAAGGAAATGGAAGGAATACACAGAGTCAGTATTCCAAAAGAACTGGTTGATGTTCAACCATTTCAGGAGGTTGCACGTGATCAGGAACTGATGGTACTGAAGGAAGAATCCAAGCTGCACCAAAGACATTGGTGGAAAAACAAAGCTCCAGGAAGCGAAGGAATAGTAACTGAGATGTTTCAACAAACAGATGCAGCAGTGGAGGTGATCATTCATCTATGCTAAGAAATTTGGAAGACAGCTACCTGGCCAAAAGACAGTAAGAGATCTATATTTATGCCTATTCTAAAGAATGGTGATCCAATCACATGCAGAAATTATCAAACAATATCATTAATATCACACACAAGTAAAATGTTGCTGAAGATCATTCAAAAGTAGCTGCAGCAACATGTCGATAGGGAACTGCCACAAATTCAAGCCAGATTCGGAAGAGGGCCTGGAACAACGGTTATCATTGCTGATGTCAGACGGATGCTGGCTGAAAGCAGAAAGATGTTTACCTGTGTTTTACTGACTATGCAAAGGCATTTGACTGTGTGGATTGTAACAAATTATGGACAGTATTGCAAAGAATGGGACTTCCAGAACACTTAATTGTGCTTATGAGGAATCTGTACATAGATCAAAAGGTAGTCATTCTAGTAGAACAAGGGGATACTATGTAGTTTAATGTCAGGATATGTGTGGGTCAGGGTTGTATCCTTTCACCATACTTATTCAGTCTGTATGCTGAGCAAATGATCCAAGAAGCTGGACTATATGAAGAAGAACAGGGCATCAGGATTGTAGGAAGACTCATTAACAACCTGTGTTATTCAGATGACAGAGCTTCGCTTGCTGAAAGTGAAGAGGACTTGAAACACAGCCTTCAGTATGGATTACACCTCAACATAAAGAAAATAAAAATCATCACAACTGGACCAATAAGCAGCATCATGATAAACGGAGAAAAGATTGAAGTTGTCAAGGATTTTGTTTTACTTGGATCCACAATAAACACCCATGGAAGCAAAAGCCAAGAAATCAAGCAACACGTTATTTTGTTCAAATCTGCTGCAAAACACCTCTTAATGTGTTAAAAAGCAAATGTGTCTCTTTAAGGAGTAAAGTGTGCCTGACCCAAGCCATAGTATTTTCAAATTTTTTTTTTATGTGCATCTGAAAGCTTGACACAGAAAATAAGGAAGACCAAAGAGTTAACGCCTTCGAATAGTGGTATTGGTGAAGAATATTGAATACACCATGAACTGGCAAAAGAAAGAACAAATCTGTCTTAGAAGCAAGGGTGGTGAGACTGTAGTCTCACATATTTTGGACATGTTATCAGGAGGGACCAGTTCCTGGATAAGGAAATCATGCTTGGCAAAGCAGAGAGTGAGTGAAAAAGAGGAAAACCCTCAATAAAATGAATTTACATAGTGGCTACAATGATGAGCTCAAACACAGCATCAGTTGTGATCAATAATCAACAACTTCAGCACCGCACGTTGCAGACAAGATAGAACTCTGAAGGGACCTGACAAAGTAATTGCATTAGATTTCCATTAAAAATCCAATCATCAAAATAGATTTCCCAAACAAATCTATTTCACACCTTACAAAATATTGTTATATTAAAAGTAATTTAATTTTAAAATTTACTATTTGGAACTGAGAAGAAATATATTTTATAATGATTCTATCTATGGTGTTGAGGTTCTTGCTGTTGTTGCTAGGTGCCGATGAGTAGATTCCAACTCATAGCAACCCTATGTACAGCAGAAAGAAACACTGTCTAGTCCTGCGCCACTCTCACAATCATTGCTATGTTTGAATCCATTTTTGCAGCCACTTGGCCAATTCATCTCAACAAGGGTCTCCCTCTTTTTCACTAATCCTCAACCTTACCAAGCATGATGTCCTTCTCCAGGGACTTGTCCCTCTGATAACGTATTCAAAGTATGTGAGATGAAGTCTCTCCATTCTGCTTCCAAGGAATACTCTGGCTATAGATCATCTGAGACAGACTTTTTTGCTTTTCTGGCAGTCCACGGAGTATTCAATATTCTTCTCCAACGCCATAATTCAAAGGCATCAATTGTTTTTTGGTCTCCTTTATTCTTTTTTGTTTTTTCTTTTTTGAGGCTCTTAGGCAACCACAAACATGAAGGCTGAAAAGTTTGGAAAGATTCTTATAGGGAAAACATGTTTACATGCTAGTAAAACAGGCCCACACAAATAAAGCACAAATAGTTTTGCTTACAAAAATAGCAAGGGGTTTGAGCTGTTGGCAAATGTATATATGTACATATATATATACAAAACATGTGCATTATTTGTGTAATAAATACGGTAAAGTGAGAGCTGTATGGGAAGTAAACTAAATGATTTGGTTGTTTTAGGATAATCAAATTTTAGAAGAAACAAACAACAATCTACAAAAGAAAATTTGTAAGAAAATAGTTTTATGGTACTCGTTTCCTACTCCTCTCCAATTCTTTTATTTTTTTATAATACATATACTTATTTTAGAATACTTTTTTCAGTTCTAGAAAAATGGTACGTCTTACCACTAGTTTCTCAATCAATGTGAATGCTCAGAAAGCAACTATGATCCTTGGATGTTAAAATGACTAATACTTAACAGAAATATTTAGAATTCAAACAGTAGAATCATTTTAAATTTTATATTGTCTTCTATTGGTTCCAAATTTTTAATCTTCACTTTTCATATTTATATATCCTTTATATACAGCAGCTTCAATTATGTTATCTTGTTCCATTGATGCTACAGTTTGAACTTATGAATGGACTAATTAATGCATTTATCAGTATTGAAAACCAAAATGTGATCCATAATAATCCAATTAGTTGTTTTGAAAATACATAGGGGCATGTCTGGATAAACTTTACTTGAAACAAAAGGTAATTTCCATATATTTCTAAAGGCCCACATTTTGTAAAATATGAATTATATGAAAGTTAACTGTGGGAATTTAAACAATATTTTGAAAAAGGAAAATGATTTTTTGCTGCAATTTTTGTTAAACACAGTGGAGAAAAGTGAGAGCCTTATTGACAGTTAAGTAAGGAATGAAGATGCTTACATGTTTTCTCTGAGGGAAATATGTGTGATGAAATATGTGCCAGGGCTGGAATATTCTAGTAAAAATAATTTACTAAATAAGTGAAAAAAAGAAGAGCACAAATGGTATTGTGTGCTTTAATGGGGGTGAATATATACACAGATATGTATATATATACAGATATATATGTATATATATACACATCTGTGTATATACACACAATACTATATGTTTAATAAGCTTAATTTCAGAATGAGTGGATTTTAAATATTTTCTTTAATCTTAAGTAAGGGAAATGTATTGGGCAAGTTTAAATGTGCCGTGCTCCATTTGGGGTCTGAAATGGAAACTTCTTTGGTTACAGCTTGTAGCACTTCTTTTTACAGAAAAAAGGAATGAACAAGCCCTGCAAAGTTCATATAAAAAACAAGCTCCTTTTACATGCTTTATTTTCAATTATAAGGTGTTAACTTCCTAAAACCAAATCGTAATTTTATGCTGAAATGTACATAGGTCGAATGGTATGTTTTCTGAGATTTACTTCACACTAATTCCTTAGTGAGATGAATTGAGTCAGTGTGGGTACAAATAAACAAGACTGTCTAGGAGCAAATAATTGTTGAAACTAGCAGAAGAGTATATGGTGTCTTTTTTTTTTTAATTCTGTTTTTGTATATATTTGAAAAAAATTTTAAAAATATAAATGGTATTTAATATGTTTATATAATAGTTTCTTCATTCTTTGGTAAATCAGATTTTAAAAAATTGCTCTCTCAAAGAGATTTTTTTTCATAAACTATTTTTCTAATACTATGATTTGTTTCAAACTGCATACATAAGGTCTTACACTTCCTATTTTCTGATGATGCAAAGCTTCCCTCATTCAACAGGTCCCACCACCACTAGCCTCATTTGAGGCTCAGTTAGGTGTCTCTATAAGACACCCAGCTTGCTCTGACTTAGCACCTCTCACATGAACTCTCTCTGCTGTCCTCTTAACCAGATATTTTCCTGATTTACTCCTAGTTTTTAAATTGCATCTTCTTCCTTGCTCCCTTTTAGCTACAAGAATTTTTTCACTTTCAGCAATTATAACAATTTAAAATATTTACCAATGTAATTATTAATCTGAGAAGCTGGACTATATGAAAAAGAACGTGGCACCAGCATTGGAGGAAGACTTGTTAACAACCTGCATTGTGCAGATGACACAACCTTGCTTGCTGAATGTGAAGAGGACTTGAAGCACTTACTGATGAAGATCAAAGACCACAGCCTTCAGTATGGATTACGCCTAAATTTACAGAAAACGAAAAACCTCACAACTGGACCAATGATAAATATCATGATAAACAGAAAAAAGATTGACGTTGTCAAGGATTTCCTTTTACTTGGATCCATAATCAATGTCCTTGAAAGCAGAAGTTAAGAAATTAAAGAACACTTTGCATTGGGCCAATCTGCTGCAAAAGACCTCTTTTAAGTTTTAAAAAGCAAAGATGTCACTTTGAAGACTAAGGTGAGCTTGATTCAAGCCATGGTGTTTTCAATCCCTTCATATGCATACGAAAGCTAGACGATGAATAAGGAAGACAGAAGAATTGATGCCTCTGGATTATGGTGACAAAGATTATTGAATATACCATGGACTGCCAAAAGAATGAACAAATTTGTCCTGGAAAAAGTACAACCAGTATGCTCCTTAGAAGCTAGGATGGCAAAACTATGTCTCGCATTCTTTGAACATGTCATCAGGAGGGATCGGTCCCTGGAGAAAGTACTTGGTAAATTAGAGGGTCATCAAAAAAGAGGAAGAGCCTCAACTAGACGGATTGACACAGTGGCTGCAATAATGGGCTCAACCATAACAATGATTGTGAGGACGGTACAGGAGTGGGCAGTATTTTGTTCTTTTGTGCATAAGGTTTTTATGAGTCAGAACAAATGCATTGGTACCTAACAACAACAATGTAATTATTTGTCAGGCTAAGTTGTGACTATTCTGTTTAGTATTACATTGCATTAGAACTACCAATGGAGCCTTGGTGGCACAGTGGTTAAGAGCTCAGTTGCTAACCAAAAGGTCAGCAGTTCAAATCTACCAGCCACTCCTTGAAAACCCTATGGGGCAGTTCTACTCTGTCCTGTAGGGCAGGTATGAGTTGGAATTAGCTCACTGACAATTTTTTTTTTTTTTTGGAACTACCAATATCTTGCACAAAATATAGACACTCAATAAATATATCTTTAAGTAAAATATTAATGCAAGTCCTTCATTCAATGGCTGCCTATGTCCAAGAGGCTATTATAACAGAAAATGCAATTAAATTTTAACTATGGAGTAGCCATAATATTATGTGCATATCTATCTTGTGTAGAGTTAGGAATTATTTGTATCAATATATTACATGTTTATGTTATTCATTAATTCAAAAAAATTGTCTTCAGTTGAACAAACAACCAAGCTGTGTCTAACAGTTGGAACTTGCATTCTAAGAGAGGAAGATAGCTAATGACCAAACTCTATTACAGTAGGAGTAGTTTGCTAAGAAATGAGGGGTGCTAAGAAGTAAAATAAAATGCTGTAAGTAGATGAAGTTTTTTTTTTTTTAATGAAGTTTCCTGTAGTTTACTGGCATAAAGGGAAGACTTTCCTGGCAAGGTGGCACTTGAGCAGATCCATGACTCAAGTGAGGGCACAACTAGTTCGATATCTGATGAAGAGTTCAAAACCTAAAATCTGAACAAGTTGCTGTCAAGTTGTTTCCCAGTCATGGTGACCACATGTGTCTGAGATCAGAATAGTGATCCATAGAATTTTCAATGGCTGTGATCTTTTAAAAGTTGATTGTCTCTGGGTGGATTTGAACAGTTGACCCTTCAGTGCCTTTTGGTTTAGTAGCAGAGCACTCACCGTTTGTGCCACCCAAAGTCTTGACAAAGGTATTTGCATAATGAAGATCCTGAGGCAGAAGTGTGCTTGGAAAGTTTAAGGAAAAATAAGGCCACTGTAGCTAAAGGGCTGTGGGAAAATTCTCTATGAAAGTTTGCCAGTTCTCATAATTTTAAAGGATACAAAAAAAAAAGGTGCCCTGAAACTTTGTAATAGACTGTTATTTCCATTTTACATAATTTTTACAAACATATTTGATTTTTTTCTCTTATTATTACTCATAAGAATAAGCAGTACATGTGACAGAACTCTTTATTCCTCAATTAGTGTGACACCATTAACAGCCCGAGTGAATTTGCCTGCTGGGATAATGTGCTTCTGTGAATGCCTTTTTAGTTCCTACGGTCTTTGGAAAACTTCTAAGTTGACATGGTAACATTTGTCCTATGACTCATTTTAATGAGTGTTGGTTTACTTCTGTGACCTTCATTTTCTATGTGCCTAATAGTTATTGATCTGTCACAAATGTTCCAAATTGTCAAGGAACTACATATTGCTTTTTATATGGGTATTGCAATACATTTGGAATCAAAGATAAAGGAATCCAAATATTTTAAAATAAAGTTAAATCCCAAGATCAGAAAATGAAATAAAAATTATGTTGGACTTTTGTGGAGAATTGTATAATTTGCACATTTAACACAGTTGGTTTAAGAAATAGCATGCTTTAAATAGAAATATATATTATTTAGTGTTTTACTCTTTTGCATCAAAATAGTTACCTGTAAAGATTATGAATCACTTTGGATAACTGCCTGGCAGTATTTTATAAAGTTAAATGTGTACTTACACATTAAGCAGCAATCTTACTCCTCAGTACTTACCCAAATGAAAGGAAAAGCTATCTCCACATGAAGAAACTGTGTGTGGATGTTTATATTTATTCAAAATTTCCAATCCCTTTAAGAAGTGTATCAATAACTGAACAGCAGTACATCTACACAGAAGAATATATTCAATAATACAAAAAAATAAACTATCGATATATGTAAAACAAGTATAAATCTTTGTATTAGTTTCCTAGGGCTGCTGTAACAAAGTACCACAAACTGAGTGACTTAATACAAACAAGCAAATAAACAAAATCTCTCACAGTTCTGGAGGCTAGAAGTCCAAAATCAGGTTGTTGGCAGGGCCATGCTCCTGAAGCCTCTTGGAGGGGGAGGGGGTTCCATCCTTTCTCTTCCAGTTTCTGGTTGCTCATCGTCCGTTGCTGTCGAGTTGATTCCCGCTCATAGGGACCCTATAAGACAGAGTATAACTGCCCCATAGGGTTTCCAAGGCTGGTAGATTTGAACTGCTGAATTTTGGTTTGCAGCCAAGCTCTTAATGACTGAGCTACCGGGGCTCCCAATTTCTGGCAGCTCCAGGTATTCCTTGGTTTGGGACAGCATAACTCTATAGTCTTTGTCTCCCTCTTCAAATAGCCATCTTTCCTCTTTTTCTGCTTCTCCTCTCTTCTTCTCAAAATGATGCCAATTATAGGTGACTAGGAACCTGTCTGGTTTCAGCATGACATCATTCTTAACTAATTACATCTTCAAAGACACTACAGGTAGTCCTTAAGACATATCTGAGTTAAGATGAACTACATTTAGGACTGCTCTTTTTTTTTTGGTTCTTCTATCTTATCATTAGTGATACATACTACATAAAATGTCAAAGGACCTTAGCAAGCAGCAGTCTAAGATGCATCAATTGGTTTCCGACCACCCAAAGCAAAGGAAAATGAAGAACACCAAAGACACAAGGAAAATGCTAGCCCAAGAGACAAAATAGCCACATAAACCAGAGACTCCATCAGCCTCAGACCAGAAGAATTAAATGGTGCCCGGCTACCACCAATGACTGCCCTGAGAGGGAACACAACAGAGAGTCCCAGACGGAGCAGGAGAAAAGTGGGGTGCAGAACTCAAATTCTAGTAAAAAGACCAGGCTTAATGATCTGACTGAGACTGGAGGAATCCCAGAAGACATGGCCTACTGACTCTCTGTTAACTCAGAACTAAAACCATTCCCAAAACCAACACTTCAGACAAAAGAATAGACTGGACTATAAGACATAAGATGATGCTCTTGAAGAGTGCTTCTTAGTTCAAGTAGATTCGCAAGACTAAATGGGCAGCTCCTATCCGGAGGAGAGATGGGAAGGTGGAAAGGGACAGGAGCTGGTTGAATGGACACAGGAAATCCGAGGTGGAAAGGAGGAATATGCAGTCACATTATAGGGACAGTAGCTACGGTCACGTAACAATGTGTGTGTAAATTTTTGTATGAGAAAGGAACTTGAACTGTAAACTTTCACCTGAAGCACAAAAAAAAAAAAGTTGCAGCATGTAATTTGCTGATATTATCATTCTTATGCCAACCCCCAAAGATAATAAAGATTGCGTTTGTAATGATACTTACAGTAAAAGGCAATAATAATGACAACCAAAAAAAAAAAAAAAAAAGGTATTTATCTTACCTTGGAACTGACTTGTGATGGAGTTGTCAGAATGGAGCCCCACTGTAAGTCGGGGAATACCTGTACTGCACACAATGTTGCAGTGGGTGATTTGATGATGTTAGCATTCACAGATGTTCACTCACTGGCAAATAATAAAAGGCAATATGAAAACTTAACAAAAAAAAGAGGTATTCATTCGACTTATGTCAGAACTGATAATGGAGTCACTGGAACAAAAACCCTATCTTAAGTCCAAACTTACTGTGCTTCCAAATAAGGTCACACCCTGAGGTTCTGGGAAGGGCATGCATTCTGGGGAGGCAATATTCAACTCAGTGCAAATCTCAAATGCATTATATTAAGTAAAGGGACCAGGTACAAAACGCTATATTCTATTATTGTTCTATTTCTATGACATTCTTAGAAAAGCAAAATTAAAGGGATAAAAAACTGATCAGTGTTGGCCATGACAATTTCAAATGGCCCTGCCGTATACTAGGTCCATAGGTGGCACAAACAATTTGCACTCACTAAAAACCTAAATGTCGGTGGTTGAAATCCATCCCACTTTACCACAGAAGAAAGGCCTGCAATCTGCTTAGATTAAGATTATAGCCAAGAAAACCCTATGGAGTGGTTCTCTTCTGTAACACATGGGGTAGCCATGAGCCAGTGTCCACTTGAAAGCAATTTTTTTTTTTTTTTTTGGCTTCACCATACACTGCTTTTAGGGACTTCCTTATTTAATGCATGCACTTCCAGCTGCTTAGCTTCTGTTTTTCAGGGACAGTGATAATTAAGGAGCCCCGGTGGTGGTGCAGTGGTTAGGAGTCCGGATGCTGATCAAAGTTGGCAGTTGGAATCCACCAACTGCTCCTTGGAAACCTTAAGGGGTAGTTCTAGCCTGTCCTATACGGTTGCTATGAGTCCGAATTGACTCCATGGCAACTGGTTTGGTTTTTGGTTTTGGGGTTAAAGGTCTTTCAGCCTTTTTTAGATAGAGAACCTTTGTTATGTATATACAGCCCATTTCTATTTTTATGCAAATAACTTGCACCTTCTGTGTTTGTTTGCCAAACACACCCTTCCCCCATGAGGTATTTTCGTAAGCATGCGATGCTAATTTTTTTACAGCAACATGTAAAAAAAAAAAAACTGCTTCCTGACACTTACGCAAATACCTCATGGGGGGAGGGTGCAGTTGGCAAACAACAAACATAGAGGGCTCAAGTTAAAAAAAAAAAAAAAAAATTTTTTTTATATGGTAATTCCATTTCTGAATTGCATCAAGCCTGAATTTTTCTTGTTTGTCAAAGCATGCTAGCAATCCCAAGTAAATAATAAAAGGCAAAATAATTTTCCACCAGCACAGCCATACATACTGCTCCACATTATATTTTATTGCCTCATTCCTAACATTCTTCTTATTTAAGCCTATTAATCACAATTTCCAAAAATTAAAAAGATTTTTCTGTGGCTTTGCATTTTCTATGAAAGTGAGAAATTTGCAAGAATATGTAAGGCAAACTCTATAAATAATATAATTTTCTAAGAAATGTTTGGCAAATTAAATTATTTTTGAGTGATATCTATTTCTGAGAGAAAAAAATCAAGACAGGTTTTCAATATGATTTTTCCATGCTGTTGTTAGGAGATAATTTAAGCAAACTGTGATCTCTTACATACCCTTATTTATCTGATACAAAATCAACTCCTCATGCATATTAACCAAAAAAACCAAACCCGTCGCCATGGAGCTGATTCCTACTCATAGGGACCCTATAGGACAGAGTAGAACTGCCCCATAGGGTTTCCAAGGAGCGTCTGATGGATTCGAACTGCTGACTAGCAGCCAAAAGCCTAACCGCAGCACCACCATGGTTCCCCATACATATTAAATTTGTAAATAAATTGTTAGGTAGAAACGTAAGAGTTATTCTAGTGATTATAGTATTATGAGACTATGTGTTAATTAATTATAAAGAAATGATTAGGACACATTCAAGGTGTTTGGTTTTCTGTGTTTCATGGTCTATATTATCCATATGTTCTTTAAAAAGTAGTATGATATCATAGTCAACTAATGATAATGCAATACTGTTTTGGGATCAAGGAGCTCGTTTACAGGAAGAATCGAGATGAAGATTATGTGGCATTAGCAGGAAAGACACGATTCATGTAATTAATTAAAATTTACATTGGTGAAACAATAGATGGAGGTAACATCTGGATAACCCAAGAGTTCTTGGAGCCATTAGATTACCCAGAAGTTGCCTCCATCTATTGCCTTTGCCTAGTCAAGGCTTAGCGCTCTCCTTACGATGGTACAGATAATCAATACACATTTGCCCAATGAGACAATTTTCTGAAGGTTAAGGTAAAAATACATAAGGTACTGATTCAGGAAATTAGCATTGCACAGAAGTAGCATTCCAAAAACGGAGGAAAGCCACATCCAGACATGAGCATGGAGGCAGCTTTCTGACCCTGCTTCCAAACTTCCTTCAACTGCTCTGAGTTTGGTGCCCTCCCTGATACACCTGGTGTCCTGTAGGTGTGATTCAGCAGTCGGTGACATTTGGATAAAATGAGTAGCTCAAAGAAAGAGAATCAGGAACAGGAGCTGGTAAGCAAATGCAGATTTAGTTCATGAATATGAAAGATACTCTCATCTACCTGTATATATGATACTTTCACTAGGAAACTTACATTTTTTTTTCTTTTTTGTAATAGTTTTATGAAACACCAAATGGAGATTTATATGGCTATGCTTAGTTTTTATGCATTTTGTTCTTCTCAGGATTTACACAACTGTAATTTTGACTCATTAACAGCTTTGGTTGACAGATGAGATAACAACTCAGTGAAGTGGCTGTGTTGCTGAGGTTTAGGTGGGGAGTGCTGCAAAAGCCTGCTGTGCTGAGTTCTTCTGTAGCTTTATTTGTTGTCTTAGTTCACTTCTCTCTAGAAGTAGTAACTAAGACATTTATTTGGGAGGGTCGATAAACACTGGCACTGAGTGGGGAGGTGGTACAGGGAAGATAATATGGCCAATAACCAGAAAACCCAAACCAGTTGTTGTTGAGTCAGTCCTGACTCCTGGTAAGCCAATGTGTGTGAGAGTAGAACTGTGCTTCATAGGGTTTTCACTTGGAAGTAGATTGCCAGACCTGTCATCTGAGGTATTCTGGGTCAATTTGAACTGCTAGCCTTTCAATTAATATCCCAGCATTCTTCCATGTATATCCAGCTCCCACAGAGTAACTCTGCAGGATCACCCTATGAAAAGATGCAGAATGCATCCTTTAGATATATCATGGACAAAAGAAATAAGAGGAGGAAGATAACTAATCTTATGCCTGTCAGTCGTTGCTCAAGGGCTGTTTGTTGTTGTTGTTAGGTGCTGTCGAGTCGGTTCCTGCTCATAGAGACCCTATGCACAACAGAACGAAACACTGCCCAGTCCTGCGCCATCCTTGCAGTCGTTGTTATGCTTGAGCTCATTGTTGCAGCCACTGTGTCAATCCACCTTGCTGAGGGTTTTCCTCTTTTCCACTGACCCTGTACTCTGCCAAGCATGATGTCCTTCTCCAGGGACTGATCCCGCCTGACTACATGTCCAAAGTATGTCAGAGGCAGTCCCGCCATCCTTGCTTCTAAAGAGCATTCTGGTCATATTTCTTCTAAGACAGATTTTTTCTTTCTTTTGGCAGTCCATGGTATGTTCAATATTCTTTGCCAACACCACAATTCAAAGGCATCAATTCTTCTTGGGTCTTCCTTATTCATTGCCCAGCTTTCACGTGCATCAAGGGCTGTACCATGGGGGAATTACTTCCTAGTTAATCTGGCCTGCCAGTAGGTACACAAAATGGATTCCAGCAGGCCAGGAGCATCCATTATATAAAGATGTGGTACTTAGTATACCACACTGGAAGTGTGGCCAGAAATGCTGAGGGGAGCCAAGCAGCTACAGATTTAATAATAATATATTTGCTCCAAAATATGCTAGTGTCAGGTATGTGGGAGTTAATTCTAACTCATGACAACCACATGTATGTCAGAGTATAATCGTGCTCCATAGGGGTTTCAACGTCTGGTATTTCAGAAGTAGATTGTCAGGTCTTTCTTCTGAGGCACATCTGGGTAGACTCAAACTTCCAACCTTTCAGTTAGCAGCCCAGCACATTCACCAGTCTAATTCATGATAATAAGCATTGGGTTCATCCCGAGCGAAATAAAAAAATAATGAAGACTTTGAAGAATAGACATTCGTGATCCAAGGTCGATCTACTTTATCTAGCTAGCTAGCTGTCTCAGAATTAAGTCTGTGTAAAATGGGAGCATTGGAGATGGATATAAGTATGTAGAATTGGGAAATGGCTTGGAGATAAAATGAATAGAAATGGATTGTATTTGGTTAACATTTTTTTTAATTAATTTTTATTAAGCTTCAAGTGAACATTTACCATTCCAATCAGTCTGTCACATGTATGTTTACATACATCTTACTCCCTTCTCCCACTTGCTTTCCCCCTATTGAGTCAGCCCTTTCAGTCTCTCGTTTCATGCCAATTTTGCCATCTTCCCTCTCTCTCTATCTTCCCATCCCCCCTCCAGTCAAGAGTTGCCAACACACTCTCCAGTGTCCACCTGATTTAATTAGCTCACTCTTCATCAGCATCTCTCTCCCCCCCACTGACCAGTCCTTTTCATGCCTGATGAGTTATCTTCAGGGATGGTTCCTGTCCTGTGCCATCAGAAGTTCTGGGGAGCATTGTCTCTGGGATTCCTCTAGTCGCAGTCATACCATTAGGTATGGTCTTTTTATGAGAATTTGGGGTCTGTATCCCATTGGTCTCCTGCTCCCTCAGGAGTTGTCTGTTGTGCTCCCTGACAGGGCAGACATCGATTGTGGCCGGGCACCAACTAGTTCTTCTGGTCTCAGGATAATGTAGGTCTCTGGTTCATGTGGCCCTTTCTGTCTCTTGGGTTCTTAGTTGTCGTGTGACCTTGGTGTTCTTCCTTTGCCTTTGCTCCAGGTGGGTTGAGACCAATTGATGTATCTTAGATGGCCGCTTGTTGGCATTTAGGACCCCAGGCTCCACAATTCAAAGTGGGATGCAGAGTGTTTTCATAATAGAATTATTTTGCCCAATGACTTAGAAGTCCCCTCAAACCAAGTTCCCCAGACCCCAGCCCCTGCTCCGCTGACCTTTGAAACTTTCATTTTATCCCGGAAACCTCTTTGCTTTTAGTCCAGTCCAATTAGGCTGACCTTCCTTGTATTGAGTGTTGTCTTTCCCTTCACCCAAAGCAGTTCTTATCTACTGATTGGTGGCTAACTAACATTTTAAGAAAAGTGAACCGCATTAGTTAGAAAGAATAAAAGACAAAGAAACAAAGGCGAAATTACTGAATTACTAACGAAATAAGGAGTATTGGTGTGTATTTTGTTGGTTGCAACTTACAAATGCTCCATTTGAATAAATTTAACTCCAAAAAATAATTATTATATATTGGAAAGTCACTGGACTGCAAGCTTGCGAGAAACAGAGGCATCAGAGAATTGAATACTGTTGTCTCTTTTGCTCTCTCTTTCCTGACTGAATTTGTTCTGCCTTTTAGTAAAGGTCTTTGAGAGGCCTGACTTGGGTCAAAGTCCTGTTCCGTGCTAATCAATGTGACCAGCGGAAAACAAACTACAACTTGTTGATTCAGAGTCCTATGTTCACTTCTGTTTGTAGGTGGGAACTTTGCATATTGAAAAGGCAAAGGACGCCTCCTCACAGTCAAAGCCAATCCTGAGAACACCATGGGGGAACAATCAGTTCTGCGCCGAAGACTCCTGGCAGTCTTGCCTAATAAGTGACATCTGAGCTGGGTTTTGGAGGAGTAAATAGCTCTGTTCAACTCAATATGTGTTGAGGTTTATTAAATGCGAGGTACTTTGCTAAGGTGCTGTGAAGCATACAGAAGTGAAAAAAATACAGCTTTCTTTCAGGGAATCACAACCTAATGAAGGAGACTGAAACATATGTACAAACCACTGGGGAAGCTCTCTTGACATCATTAAGTTTAATTCTGAGAAATACTGGGATGGCACGCGTTCTTAAAAGGCTCAGTCGTTACAACATATGTAGCACTGACTTGGTACAAGTAAGCTGGATAAAAATTAATCCAAGGAGAATGGGCTTAGCTTTAAACTGGTAATGTAACCACTCAATAAACAGTTATTGACTACCTACATCGTGAGGACAAGATGGGGTACTATGGACACACA
Organism: Elephas maximus indicus; assembly: GCF_024166365.1. Lineage (NCBI taxonomy): Eukaryota > Metazoa > Chordata > Mammalia > Proboscidea > Elephantidae > Elephas > Elephas maximus. The sequence goes on along the minus strand of NC_064820.1, from coordinate 27,846,761 downwards.
GAGAAAAATGAAATTACATTTTTATGGAGTCAAATTAAACTTTATCAAATAATTTGTTATCTCCTGAAGGATATAGACAAATTATAATTCAGTTAAATCCATTCTTTGCAAAATGGTTACACCAAGGCTGTGGTAAATAACAGATAGTTAATAAAAAAGGGGTTTCAGTTGCATCGTGCTCATGTGTATGACCTGGTCTTACAAAGGTTTTGTACATAGATGCATTTTTTTCCCTTCCATTGACCCTTGTAGGTAGGTGCCATTGGGATCACCATTTGGTGATAAGAAAACATATATACAGAGAAGTTAATGAACTTGTTCCAGATGGCAAGTGGGGAGCCAAGACTTAAACTTGGACGGTTTGGCTCCAGAGACGATGTTATCAAGAGAAGACAGGAAGACACCAATAGCTATGGAAAATGCAGAAGGGACGTACAGTACACCATTGTGCCTTCTGTGTGTGTGTTGTGTTAGGTGCCATCGAGCCTGTTCTGAGTCATAGCGACCCTGAGTACAACAGAGTGAAACACTGCATGGTCCTCTGCCATCCTCACAAACTATAGAACTGTACATTCTACAGTTCACACAAAGAATAAGTGTGAAATTATTGCTAATAAATATTTTAAAAGGAGTTTAATGAACCTTGAGCTAAGGTGTGAAGGATGAGTAAAAATTTGATTCCCAGAACTTGGGCCTTAGAAGTCAGTGTAGGCAGAAGCAAAATTCAAATGCATGAAGGCAAGGGAGTAGGCTACACATGCAGAACAACATATTAATCCTTATCATTGCCAGTAACATTTACTTTGTGTTCTTTAAACATTATAAGTCTGTTGTTTCTATAAATGTTGATTTTTTTCTCTATATAACTTACTTTGTTATGCCTGACTTTGGACCTTTTTAACCTCCTGCTCCTTTGTCTTCATGACCTCTGTCTTTGTAGAAAGACCCTCTTACAACATCTTTGGAAAAGAAAAGAAAGTGCGGGAGTCTAAAATAAAAGAAAGCTTCTCTTTCTTTCCTGAAGGTACTGTATGCTTATTGAAGAATTAAAGAGATGCAAGATTCTTAGTAAATATTATTCTAATGTTTTCCTAATTACCTTCTGCATACTCAGTCCAGCATAAAGCTATTCTTATACGATAGTCTGTTATGACTTTTTTCACACTATTTTGAAATTAACCCAACCCTGGAAACAAACTACTTCCTTCTTACCACACACTTTGTCAACTATTGCTCCTTATTTCCTAATTTGATATTTTAGTCTCTTTTTTGTAAAACTCCTTAATTGGATTAGAAATCCTAATGGATGGAGCAAAGTTGTCCCTAACAGCTTTACTATACACCAAGGAGATTTACTTCATGGATATGCTTTTAGTGGTATATATAACTACCTGAGGAAACCCTGGTTGTGTAGTGGTTAAGAGCTACAGCTGCTAACCAAAAGTTTGACAGTTCGAATCCACCGGGAGCTCCTTGGAAACTCTGTGAGGCAGTTCTACTCTGTCCTATAGAGTCGCTATGAGTTGGAATCGACTCAATGGCAATGGGTTTGGTTTTTGGTATAACTACCTGAATGTAACACAGACACATTTTCTGAACTTCTATAGTATATTGTCATCCTTAGAGGGGAGGGGGATTATCAGTCATGCTAGGCATGAATTGTTTTTTTTTTTTTTTTTTTAATATCCTTATATTCACTTGAGAAAAGCAGCCCAAAAGGCACAGGATTATTAAATTCACTTTGAATAAACTTAATTCTACCCAGTTCCCACTGTGATTTCCTTCATGCCCTCTTGAAGTTTCATACAATTTTATATATTTTTTGTTTTCGTTTGTGCAAAGTATTTTTATAAGGATAGTGGTAACTTCCTGATCCCCATCACTAGAAAGGCAAGAGTTAGAGTTAATGGATATAAATTGTGGAAAGGCTGTGTTAGACAGAAATAAGTAAGAAGTTTAGAATTGAAAATCTGATTATCTACTCTAACAGGTTATTGAACAAAGGTGGAGGATTTTTGTCCCTAGACACAAACAATTGGATTTTTTTAAAGTAGTTTTTGAAAAATACATGAAATCATATATTACTCTCTTAAGACTAGGATTTTTCTGACTATGTAAACCAAATTCTCTTAATCTATGAGACAAATAGGGTGGTGGTTGAGAACACAGAATTTAGAACAAGAGTTCCTCGGTTCTTGTTTTGTATCTAACACTCAATAGCTGTATGATCTTGATATGTTGTCTACTATATAGTCCTCTAAATGTGGCCCAAATGAACACAGTGAATAATTACAGAATATCTTTCATAAAGTTTTAAGGTAACTAAATTAGTAAGGTGATCCAACAAAATGTGGAAATTATTAAACAACGTCAATATTGCATGCAAGCAAAATTTTGCTGAAGATCATTCAAAAACAGCTGCAGCAGTATGCTGACAGGGAACTGCCAGAAATTCAAACTGAATTCAGAAGAGGACTTAAAAACAGGGGTATCGTTGCTGATGTCAGAAGGATTCTGGCTGAATGCAGAGAATACCAGAAAAACATTTATCTGTGTTTTATTGACTATGCAAAGGCATTCAGCTGTGTGGATCATAACAAATTATGGATAACATTGCAGAGAATGGGAGTGCCAGAACACTCAGTTGTGCTCATGAGGAACATGTACATAGATCAAGAGGCAGTTGTTCGTACAGAACAATGGGATAAATGATGCAGGAAGCATCAAAAGAAGATGGAAGGAATACACAGAGTCATTACACCAAAAAGAATTAGTCGATATTCAACCATTTCAAGAGGTGGCATATGATCAGGAACCGATGGTACTGAAGGAAGAAGTCCAAGCTGCTCTGAAGGCATTGGCAAAAAACAAGGTTCCAGGAATTGATGGCATATCAATTGAGGTGTTTCAACAAACAGATGTGGCGATGGAAGTGTTCACTCATCTATGCCAAGAAATACGGAAGACAGCTTTCTGGCCAACTGATTGGAAGAGATCCATACTTATGCCTATTCCCAAGAAAGGTGATCCAACCGAATGTTGAAATTATAGAACAATACCATTAATATCACATGCAAGCATAATTCTGCTGAAGATCATTCAAAAACGCCTACAGGTGAGGCCAAGATGGCTGACTAGGTGGACGCTACCTCAGATCCCTCTTGCAACACTCAGAAAAACAAGTGAATCGATCACATACATGACAATCTATGAACCCTGACCAACAAACACAGATTTAAAGAGTTGACCTGAGTGACAGAGACTGAAAACGAACAACCACGGGGAAGCAGCAACTGTTTTCAGAGCCTGGAGCCAGCGTCCCAGTCAGGAAACCTTGGTGCCGGGCTTTGGACTAGGCGCAGGGGAGCTCAGCTTAGCAACCTGAGATGGCGCAAACATGGGGCGCAGCCCTAGCCCCCTGAACTGACCTCGGGGGAAGCCCAGCCAGTGCACTAAGGCAGCGCAGCGACACAGCTGACAGGAGGAGAAGTCACCAGGAGGCAGCGACTGGTTTTGGAGCCGGGAGTGCAGCGTCCTAGCCGGGGAACCTTGGCGCTGAGCTTTGGACTGGGAGCGGAGGAACTAACCACGGCTTCTGAGACAGCGCAAGCACGGGAGGCGGGCCTGACCCTCGGGGGCAATCTCTACCCAGCCAGTGCACACAGTTGACACGCCCCTCGGGAATCTCAGATAAAACAGTCATCCCAAGCAAGATAAGTAACTTTGTCTATATTCCAGGGTGCTATCCTCTCCTATTTATCTGAACCCTCCCCTCCCCTTCCCAGGCAGCTTCATTAACATTGGAATTTCCAGAGCCAGAAAGTGAACTGCTCTGAGGTTTTTCTTTTTTTCTTTTCCTTTTTTTTTGGTCTTTTCCTAACCCATTCTCCTGGCCTGAGAGAAGCAACTACAAAAAACCCAGGGACCAAAAATCCTTCCCTAATTGGACTAAAAACACAGAACCAGCTCAAGCCAAGCATATGTAATCCACAGTCTTGGGCTTTCATCCCTACAGGGAACAAGCTGGCTATTATAATGCAAAGGCATTTCTGATAGGGATCTGACGGTGATTGTTTTAGCGGATTTACTGGAAAGACAAGTTTCCCAGGTCTGATATCTCTGCTTATTCAATAGAGCCCTCACTGACCCACAACAGGGAACTGAGGGCTGAAGCTCCCCCCAGACCACCTAGCCTCCTGCCTTAGGGGTCTAAGGAGGGTGACACCTACCAATCTGTAGAGGTACTTGCATTGGGGGCCTAAGGTACAGCTGCAGAGCCCATCCACCAAGGTGCTTTAGGAATAGAGACACACCTACCTCACTGACACTTAGGGGAAGCCTGTCAGCATCCTGCGCCCCCTAGAGTGTGAACCCCAGCTGCTACTAGAATCTGGTGCACACAACTATCACCAGTACTTCTCTAGGTGGATAGGTGATAGTCTGCATTACACACTTGATAACCCAAAATCAGATTCTACTCAAGAATAGTGAATGGAATCTTAGGCTTATATATCTGGCAATAGCCCAAACCAGCTGGTAATAGGACATAAGTGAGTCAAGGGCTACAACAATCAAGACAGCACAATCTAGTAGCCCATTTATGTATATTGAAAGAAAACAAAACAAGATAAGACTCAATGAGCAAATATAGAATAAATCACTACAATATCTTAGTGATGGCTTAGAGACAGCAGTCAATATCAAACCACATAAAGAAGCAGACCATGACTGCTTCTACAATTCCCCAAACTAAAGAATCAAAATCTTTCCCAAATGAAGATACAATCCTGGAATTGTCAGATACAGAATATAAAAAACTGATTTACAGAATGCTTCAAGACATCAGGGATGACCTCAGAAATGAAATAAGGCAATCTACAGAAAAAGCCAAGGAACACACTGATAAAGCAGTTGAAGAACTCAAAAAGATTATTCAAGAACATAGTGGAAAAATTAATAAGTTGCAAGAATCCATAGAGAGACAGCATGCAGAAATCCAAAAGGTTAACAACAAAATTACAGAATTAGACAATGCAATAGGAAGTCAGAGGAGCAGACTCGAGCAATTAGAATGCAGAGTGGGAGATCTGGAGGACCAGGGAATTAACACCAATATAGCTGAAAAAAAATCAGATAAAAGAATTAAAAAAAATGAAGAAACCCTAAGAATCATGTGGGACTCTATCAAGACGAAGATCTTGTGTGTGATTGGAGTCCCAGAACAGGGAGGGATAACAGAAAACACAGAGAGAATAGTTGAAGATCTGTTGGCAGAAAACTTGCCTGACATCATGAAAGACAAAAGGATATCTATCCAAGATGCTCATCGAACCCCATTTAAGATTGATCCAAAAAGAAAATCACCAAGACATATTATCATCAAACTTGCCAAAACCAAAGATAAAGACAAATTTTAAAAGTATCCAGGGATAAAGGAAAGGTCTCCTACAATGGAGAATCAATAAGAATAAGTTCAGACTACTCAGCAGAAACCATGCAGGCAAGAAGGCAATGGGATGACATATACAGAGCACTGAAGGAGAAAAACTGCCAGCCAAGGATCATATATCCATCAAAAGTCTCTCTGAAATATGAAGGCAAAATTAAAACATTTACAGATAAACACAAGCTTAGAGAATTTGCAATAACTAAACCAAAGCTACAAGAAATACTAAGGAAATTGGTCAGAAAACCAGTAATATCAGATAACAGTACAAGACAACGTCACAGAACAGAACATCCTGATATCAACTCAAATAGGGAAATCACAAAAACAAATTAAGATTAATTATATAAAAAAAGAATGCTCAAAACAGGGAATCATTGAAGTCAATATGTAAAAGATCACAATAATCAAAAAGAGGGACTAAATACAGGTGGCATAGAACTGACATATGGAGAGGGATACAAGGCGATATGGGACAATACAAGTTAGGTTTTTACTTAGAAAAATAAGGGTAAATATTAAGGTAACCACAAAGAGGTACAACAACTCTATAACTCAAAATAAAAACCAAGAAAAACATAACGACTCAGCAAACATAAACTCAAATACTATGAAAATGAGGAACACACAATTCACAAAGAAAAACATCTCAGGACAAAAAAGTAAGTGGAAAAATGAAATTGCCAACAACACACATAAACAGGCATCAAAATGACAGCACTAAACACACACTTATCTATAATTACGCTGAATGTAAATGGACTAAACGCACAATAAAGAGACAGAGAGTCTCAGACTGGATAAAGAAACACGATCCGTCTATATGCTGCCTACAAGAGACACACCTTAGACTTAGAGACACAAACAAACTAAAACTCAAAGGATAGAAAAAAATATACCAAGCAAAAAATAAGCAAAAAAGAGCAGGAGTAGCAATATTAATTTCCGACAAAATAGACGTTGAAGTTAAATCCACCACAAAGGATAAAGAAGGACACTACATAATGATAAAAGGGACAATTGACCAGGAAGATATAACCATATTAAATATTTATGCATCCAATGACAGGGCTGCAAGATATATAAAACAAATTTTAACAGAACTGAAAAGTGAGATAGACACCTCCACAATTATAGTAGGAGACTTCAACACACAACTTTCGCAGAAGGACAGGACATCCAGTAAGAAGCTCAATAGAGACATGGAAGACCTAATTACTACTGTCAACCAACTTGACCTCATTGACTTATACAGAACTCTCCACCCAACTGCTGCAAAATATACTTTTTTTCTAGCACACATGGAACATTCTCTAGAATACACCACATATTAGGTCATAAAACAAACCTTTGCAAAATCTAAAACATCGAAATATTACAAAGCATCTTCTCAGACCATAAAGCCATAAAAGTGGAAATCAATAACAGAAAAATTAGGAAAAATAAATCAAATACTTGGAAACTGAACAATACACTGCTGAAAAAAAACTGGGTTATTGAAGACATTAAGGAGGGAATAAAGAAATTCATAGAATGCAATAGGAATGAAAATACTTCCTATCAAAATCTCTGGGACAGAGCAAAAGCAGTGTTCAGAGGCCAATTTATATTGACAAATGCACACATACAAAAAGAAGAAAGAGCCAAAATCAGAAAACTGTCCCTATAACTTGAACAAATAGAAAGTGGGCAACAAAAGAATCCATCAGGCACCAGTAGAAAACAAATAATAAAAATTAGAGCTGAACTAAACGAAATAGAGAACAGGAAAACAATTGAAAGAATTAACAAAGCCAAAAGCTAGTTCTTTGAAAAAATTAACAAAATTGATAAACCATTGGCCAGACTGACTAATTAAATACAGGAAAGGAAACAAATAACCCAAATAAGAAACGAGATGGGTCACATCACAACAGACCCAACTGAAATTAAAAGAATCCTATCAGATTACTCTAACAAATTTGCAAACCTAGAAGAAATGGATGAATTCCTGGAAAAACACTACCTACCGAAACTAACACAATCACAAGTAGAACAACTAAATAGACCCATTACAAAAAAAAGAGGTTGAAACGGTAATCAAAAAACTCCCAACAAAAAAAGCCCTGGCCCGGACGGCTTCCCTGCAGAGTTCTACCAAACTTTCAGAGAAGAGTTAACACCACTACTACTAAAGGTATTTGAAAGCATAGAAAATGACGGAATACTGCCTAACTCATTCTATGAAGCCACCATCTCCCTGATACTAAAACCAGGTAAAGACATCACAAAAAAAGAAAATTACAGACCTATATCCCTAATAAACATAGATGCAAAAATCCTCAACAAAATTCTAGCCAATAGAATTCAACAACATATCAAAAAAATAATCCACCATGACCAAGTGGGATTCATACCAGGTATGCAAGGCTGGTTTAATATTAGAAAAACCATTAGTGTATTCCACCATATAAATAAAACAAAAGACAAAAACCACATGATCTTATCAATTGATGCAGAAAAGGAATTTGACAAAGTCCAACACCCATTTATGATAAAAACTCTCACCAAAATAGGAATTGAAGGAAAATTCCTCAACATAATAAAGGGCGTCTATAAAAAGCCAACAGCCAACATCCCTCTAAATGGAGAGAGCCTGAAAACATTTCCCTTGAGAACGGGAACCAGACAAGGATGCCCTTTATCACCGCTCTTATTCAATATTGTGCTAGAGGTCCTAGCCAGAGCAATTAGGCTAGACAAAGAAATAAAGGGCATCCGGATTGGCAAGGAGGAAGTAAAATTATCTCTATTTGCAGATGACATGATCTTATACACAGAAAACCCTAAGGAATCCTCCAGAAAACTACTGAAACTAATAGAAGAGTTTGGCAGAATCTCAGGTTATAAGATAAACATGCAAAAATCACTTGGATTCCTCTACATCAACAAAAAGAATATCGAAGAGGAAATAACCAAATCAATACCATTCACAGTAGCCTCCGAGAAGATAAAATACTTAGGAATAAATCTTACCAAAGATGTAAAAGACCTATACAAAGAAAACTACAAAGTACTCCTGCAAGAAACTAAAAAGGACCTACTTAAGTGGAAAAGCATACCTTGCTCATGGTTAGGAAGGCTTAACATAGTAAAAATATCTATTCTACCAAAAGCCATCTATACATACAATGCACTTCCGATCCAAATTTCAATGTCATTTTTTAATGTGATGGAGAAACAAAATCACCAACTTCATATGGAAGGGAAAGAAGCCCCGGATAAGTAAAGCATTACTGAAAAAGAAGAAGAAAGTGGGAGGTCTCACTCTACCTGATTTTAGAACCTATTATACAGCCACAGTAGTCAAAACAGCCTGGTACTGGTACAACAACAGGCACATAGACCAATGGGACAGAATTGAGAACCCAGATATAAATCCATCCACATATGAGCAGCTGATTTTTGACAAAGGCCCAGTGTCAGTTAATTGGGGAAAAGATAGTCTTTTTAACAAATGATGCTGGCATAACTGGATATCCATTTGCAAAAAACTGAAACAGGACCCATACCTCACACCATGCACAAAAAATAACTCCAAGTGGATCAAAGACCTAAACATAAAGACTAAAATGATAAAGATCATGGAAGAAAAAATAGGGACAACCTTAGGATCCCTAATACAAGGCATAAACAGAATACAAAATATTACCAAAAATGACAAAGAGAAGGCAGATAACTGGCAGCTCCTAAAATTCAAACACCTATGCTCATCTAAAGACTTCACCAAAAGAGTAAAAAGACCACCTACAGATTGGGAAAGAATTTTCAGCTATGACATCTCTGACCAGCACCTGATGTCTAATATCTATATGATTCTGTTAAAACTCAACCACAAAAAGACAAACAACCCAATCAAGAAGTGGGTAAAGGATATGAACACGCACTTCACTAAAGAAGATATTCAGGCAGCTAACAGATACATGAGAAAATGCTCTCAATCATTAGCCATTAGAGATATGCAAATTAAAACTACGATGAGACTCCATCTCACTCCAACAAGGCTGGCATTAATCCAAAAAACACAAAATAATAAATGTTGGAGAGGCTGCAGAGAGATTGGAACTCTTATACACTGCTGGTGGGAATGTAAAATGGTACAACTACTTTGGAAATCTATCTGGCGTTTTCTTAAAAAGTTAGAAATAGAACTACCATACAACCCAGAAATCCCACTCCTCGGACTATACCCTAGAGAAATAAGAGCCTTCACACGAACAGATATATGCACACCCATGTTTATTGCAGCTCTGTTTACAATAGCAAAAAGCTGGAAGCAACCAAGGTGTCCGTCAAACAATGAATGGTTAAATAAATTGTGGTATATTCACACAATGGAATACTGCGCATCGATAAAGAACAGTGACGAATCTGTCAAACATTTCATGACATGGAGGAACCTGGAAGGCATTATGCTGAGCGAAATTAGTCAGAGGCAAAATGACAAATATTGTACAAGACCACTATTATAAGATCTTGAGAAATAGTATAAGCTGAGAAGAACACATACTTTTGTGGTTGGGGGGGGAGGGGGGAGAGGGTTATTCACTGATTAGTTAGTAGATAAGAACTACTTTAGGTGAAGGGAAGGACAATACTCAATACACGGAAGGTCAGCTCAACTGGACTGGACCAAAAGCAAAGAAGTTTCCGGGATAAACTGAATGCTTCAAAGGTCAGCAGAGCAAGGACGGGGGTTTGGGAACTATGGTTTAATAGGACTTCTAAGTCAATTGGCAAAATAATTCTATTATGAAAACATTCTGCATCCCACTTTGAAATGTGGCATCTGAGGTCTTAAATGCTAACAAGCGGCCATCTAAGATGCATCAATTGGTCTCAACCCACCTGGATCAGAGGAGAATGAAGAACACCAAGGTCACATGATAACTATGAGCCCAAAAGACAGAAAGGGCCACAGGAACCAGAGACTTACATCATCTTGAGACCAGAAGAACTAGATGGTGCCCGGCCACAACTAATGACTGCCCTGACAGGGAGCAAAACAGAGAACCCCTGAGGGAGCAGGTGATCAGTGGGATGCAGAACACAAACTCTCATAAAAAGACCAGACTTAATGGTCTGACTGAGACTAGAGGAATCCCAGCGGTCATGGTCCCCAAACCTTCTGTTGGCCCAGGACAGGAACCATTCCCGAAGACAACTCATCAGACATGGAAGGGACTGGACAATGGGTAGGAGATACATGCTGATGAAGATTGAGCTACTTGTATCAGGTGGACACTTGAGACTGTGTTGGCATCTCCTGTCTGGAGGGGAGAGGGGAGAGTAGAGAGGGTTAGAAACTGGCAAAATTGTCACGAAAGGAGAGACTGGAAGGGTTGACTCATTAGAGGGAGAGTAAGTGGGAGTATGGATTAAGGTGTATATAAGCTTATATGTGACAGACTGACTTGATTTGTAAACATTCACTTAAAAAAAAAATTCAATAAAAATCGTTAAAAAGAAAAACGCCTACAGCAGTATATTGACAGGGAACTTCCGGAAATTCAGGCTGCTTTCATAAGAGGATATGGAACCAGGGATATCATTCCTGATGTCAGATGGATCGTGGCTGAAAGCAGAGAATACCAGAAGGATGTTTACCTGTGTTGTATTGATTGTGCAAAGGCATTTGACTGTGTGTATCACAACAAACTATTGATAAGTCTGAGAAGAATGGGAATTCCAGAACACTTAATTGTGCTCATGAGGAACCTTTATGTAGATCAAGAGACAGTTGTTCAGACAGAACAAGGGGATACTGATTGGTTTAAAGTCAGGAAAGGTTTGCGTCAGGGTTGTATTCTTTCACCTTGCCTATTTAATCTGTATGTTGAACAAATAATACGAGAAGCTGGACTATATGGAGAAGAATGGGGCATCAAGATTGGAGGAAGGCTCATTAACAACCTGTGTTATGCAGATGACACAACCTTGCTTGCTGAAAGTGAAGAGGACTTGAAGCACTTACTGATGAAGATCAAAGACCACAGCCTTTTGTATGGATTACACCTCAACATAAAGAAAACAAAAATCCTCACAACTGGACCAATGAGCAACATCATGATAAACGGAGAAAAGATTGAAGTTGTCAAGGATTTCATTCTACTTGGATCCACAATCAACACCCATGGAAGCAACAGTCAAGAAATCAAAAGATGCATTGCATTGGGCAAATCTGCTGCAAAGGACCTCTTCAAAGTGTTGAAGAGCAAATATGTCACCCTGAAGACTAAGGTGCACCTTACCCAAACCATGGTGTTTTCAATCTCATCATATGCATGTGAAAGCTGGACAATGAATAAGGAAGACTGAAGAAGAGTTGACGCCTTTGAATTGTGGTGTTGGCGAAGAATATTGAATATACCATGGACTGCCAAAAGAACGAACAAATCTGTCTTAGAAGAAGTGCGGCCAGAATGCTTCTTAGAAGCAAGGATGGTGAGACTGCATCTTACATACTTTGGACATGTAGTCAGGAGGGATCAGTCCCTGGAGAAGGACATCATGCTTGGCAGAGTACAGTGTCAGCAGAAAAGAGGAAGACCCTCGACGAGGTGGATTGACACAGTGGCTGCAACAATGAGCTGAAGCATAATAACGATTGTAAGGACGGCGCAGGACCGGTCAGTGTTTCGTTCTGTTGTGCATAGGGTTGCTATGATTCGGAACTGACTCAACGGCACCTAACAACAACAACAAGCACCTTTTAACCACTATGTCGCCAGGGTTTCCATATGTATGCATACATTCTATGGATGGATGGATGGATGGATGGATGGATGGATGGATGGATGGATGGATGGATGGATGGATGGATGGATGGATGGATGGATGGATGGATGGATGGATGGATGGATGGATGGATGGATGGATGGATGGATGGATGGATGGATGGATGGATGGATGGATGGATGGATGGATGGATGGATGGATGGATGATAGATGGAGAGATAGATAGATAGAAGATAGAGATAGATAAATGATAGATGATAGATAGACAGACAGATAGATAGATGATAGATAGATAGATCTCTGTCTCTATCTCTCTCTCTCTCTATAAAAAATATACACACCTGTATTATAAATATACATATATGTATATATATCTTTTTAAGGAAAATTTTAGATGCTATACCATTGCTATTTGGTGCTTGGTGTTGCTGAGGAAAAGCCTGGGGATAGCCTGTGTTTCCTCCTAGTATGACCTGATATGACTAGTTTCACTGAACTATATCCTAAATATGAAGATCCCTAACCAAAATTCAATGACCTGGGGGGGAAAAATGCCACTTTTTCTTAATATTAAATATTTCAGTAATAGTAAAAAATAGGATAATGTAAGAAACATCAATAAGCACAGGCCTCAGACTTTTTATATGAAAATATTATCACATGTAGTACTAACAATGTTAAAAAATAATTGACATTCAAGATGAAATTGAAATCTCTGATCTTCCTTTTAATACATGAATATCCTTCAATATCAAGAACCAATCAACTATTCTCAATTTATAGTAAATATTAAAAAAAAATTTTATTGTCTGTACATGTTTTTTTAACTCTGAAAAATATTCATTTATCCATAAATATACATTTTTTAACTTTACATTGATTTTATGATTTCATACAAGTCATTCTCCAATATTTTTCCTTCTGGCCTTCTTTTTATGATATCCATCCTTGTTGATACATGTAGAGTTCTTTCCTGCTAACTTACATACAGTAATTCATCATTTGAACATACAACAGTCTATTATACTGTTATACATTAAGATTTTGTCCAATCCTTTATTGTTATTTCTTTCTATTTTTTTAACTGTTATGATTAAGAAAGATTCATTAATCTTTCTTTTTCCTGATAGAATCCTGACTTCAGAAATGTCAAAGTGTGTTTTTCAGGTTGTACACTGAGGACTCCAATGAGTCTATACAATGGAAATATAAGATGTTGTTCCAATTCACTAAGTGGCCCATAGTTTGGTAAATTATATCAGTGTGGCTTTCATTAACTAACCAAAAAACTAATTTGAAAATAACATTCAATTTTCACCCCTATAAAATCTTTTTGATTAGAGTTCTTTAATCATACTGCACTTTAATTAATTTCTAAAGAACTTTTCCACCCCCGTGTATATGGGCATTTATGTACAATAAAACTGGTGATGGAAACATGTATGTACCTAAACATATAAGAATATAATTGTGCAGATTTTTAATTCTTTTATCAATATATTATGATTGTGATGGTTAAGATTGTGTGTCGATTTGGCTGGGCCATGATTCTCAGTGTTTTGGCAGCTGTGTGCTATTCTGGTCACTTTCCTGTTGAGATTTGATATGTGATCACCGCCATGGTGGGATCTGCAGTGAGTAGCCCATCAGTTGAAGGAGAGTGTCCTTGAGCATGTGGCCTGCATCAAGTGTAGGTGGACATTCTGTCAGGGTTTGGGGTCTTTGTTTTTTCTGGATCCTGCAGCTGGCGCCAGTTCATTTAAGTTTTGGAACTTAAGTTGCACTTCATCTGAGGCATTGCCTGCTGATCTTGAGACTCGTCCATCTTCACAGCCTGTGAGCAACAGCCCTGCCTCCAACCTGCCTATCCTGGATTTGCCAACCCCTGTGGCTATGTGAATCAGGAGAAGCCTCTATCCTGACTCATAGACTTGGGATGTTATAACCTCTACAACCATGTGAGCCATTTCCTTGATGCAAAGCTCTATGCTTACATATTTATACTCTTTACTGGTTTTGCTTCTCCAGAGAACCCAACCTAAGACAATGATATTTTAACTATTATTACTAACTGCCATTTTTCTATTTTCTACTGATTATAATTGAAGCAATGATAATTCTGAAGTCCCGCATGCCAAGAAATTTCTTTTCAATCAGTAAAATAAGCTGAATGTTCAGTATTTAATGTTTCCAAGATTTTCTTTTTATAAAATAAAGGATAATATCTGTAAGATACCTAAGGAAAATTTCAAATGATCAAAATATTAGACAAGCCAGAATACATCCTTCATGATACTTGATAAATGAGAAAATTTATTATTCTTTATAGATAATTTTGGTGTTTCTGTAAATGAATAGCAATTCAGTAAAGAAGCATACTTTTGTATATGTTTAATATAACAGATAAAAAGACTAAAAACACCTCTGATTTCTTTTTTTCTCTTTTTGGGGGTCAAGGTTAATTTCTGTTAATGATCTATAATGTGACTTTTCTATTTCGTGAAATGTTAATAGTCTATTGGGAATTTAACTCAATATAAAGCTCCAAAGAAAGATGGCAACAAAATCAAACAGCTGTTTAAAACAACAATTAGAAGTCTTTCTTTTATTTTTTCATTTGAAATTGATATTCAAATGTCATATAAAAGTAATGAAAATGTCTCTTCTTTTTGTCTTTGGAATACAGGAAAGGGATATATATATGAAAGAAATTTTTAGAAAAATTCTGCAGTGTCAGACAAAATTAAATACCAACTCTTGATATTTGACTTAGTCCTGGAAATGGCTGTCTGTTCTCCTTTCATTATTACTTAGCTTTCTCTGTACGTGGCTCCTAGAAAAATACACATTTGATTTTTTTTTAACTTTTTTTCTTGAAAATGTCTACACTACCTTCTGAACCCTATGGCTCCATCAGATCACTACCGCAGAGTTTATTTTGCTTCACTTTCAAATCAAATTTTCTGCAAGATGTCCACTTCTTCAGTTATTACTATTTAAATCAGTTAGTTTGATTCTTGTTTTCACTATTCTTTTGAAAGTAATTTGAATATGATATGTATGTTTGTGCATGTAGTGTATAATTTTATATTGCATATATACATATGCGTATATGTGTGTACATATATATGCGTATATGTGTGTACATATATACGCATATGTATATATATATAAAAAAAAATTTATTACCATCAAGTCGATTTTGACTCATAGTGACACTATAGGACAGAGTAGAACTGCCCCATAGGGTTTCCAAGGAGCACCTGGTGGATTCAAATTGCCGTCCTTTTGGTTAGCAGCGGAACACTTAACCACTATGCCCCAGGATTTCCATATAAACCCACTATAAAAATGGAGATGAGTGTGCTTACCATCATCCTGTTTCACCCTGCAAAGCCTTTCCCAATTATAAATTTCCAGAAAAATGTTTGTATGTTCATGTAAATTAAATATGATACAAAATATAATAAGCCAGATTGTCCCTTCACTCATAGGAGAATTCCAGTATTGCCTTCAAAACCACCATTTTCAACACCAGCACCACCATCTAGCCTTTAGCTCTGCCGTTATTTCCCTCCTTGTAAGAAAATGGAATGTCCTTTCTATCATCCCAAAACACTGGAGGCTTAACACTCAGTGTACAGGAACTAACTGTGCGTCTTACCATCCCATCATTACTGTACCACCAAAACACGCTTTGAAATGGATTTGACCTCAAGCCAGCGAATGACACCCAGTCCTACCAGGCAGAACATCATGGATTTTGGAAGTCGTCGTCTACTGTTACAAGATATTCTACAGAACCTGTCAGATCTGTAACACTTGGAATATATTGCTTTCATAATATGTAGAAAAAACCTGACTGATACCAAACCTATAAGACAGAGTAAAACTACCCCGTAAGGTTTCCAAGGCTGTAAATCTTTATGGAAGCAGGCTGTCACGTCTTTCTCCTGCAGAGCAGCTGGTGGGTTCCAACTGCCAACCTTTTGTTAACAGCTAACTGCCTTAACCACTGCACCACCAGGGCTCCAAGTGGTGGCTATATGGTGGTGAAAAAGACAGACACTCTTCCGCCCTTTTGGAGTTTATATTCAAGTGAAGAATGTAGATATTAAACAGGCAAGTACAAATTTAATTTAACGAGTGCTGGAGAAGAATACATGGTGCTTTGAGTGGTTATAGCATAAAGGAATAAAGCGCTATCAGTTGCCAGTTGATTCCAAATCACAGCAATCACACATGTACAGAGTAGAACTGCTCCACAGGGTCTGTAAGGCTGTGGCCTTTTTGGAAGCAGATCACCAGGCCTATCTTCTGAGGTACTCTGGGTGGGTTCAAACTGTCAACACCTGGATAGTAGTCGAATGCTTAACTACTAAGGGATAATTTATATGGTGCTAATTCCAATGTTTTGTTTTTAAATTCCAAATTGGATTTAGTGGAACAATTGACTCTAAGCTTCAGAAGAGCCTAGAGTGTGCTTATCTTGTTCACACTCTTATTTTCAATAATTGGCATAATGCCTGGCATACAAACAGCACTCGATAAATATTTGTTGAATGAAGGAAAAGTAAGACCATTCTGTACTTCTCTAAATTCCCTTATCTTTGAGGTATTTTGCAGCTCACTTTTTCAGTGATTACATACTTACAAGTTTAATGAATTCTTTGGTGATATCACTGTTTTTACCAGCATCTTAAAGGAATAGGAATAACTCACTTGGCAGGAAAAACTCTGATATTCTAAATATAATTACTGGCAGTTTGAAGCATTTCCATTGTATTCACTTGTATCACCTAAATGTCTATGTCTCATAACTTGTTCTTCACATCTCGTGTCTTTCCAAGCATTCAAATATATATTTTTAACTCTCTTATATATGTGTCTGGAGGCTTCTTCTGATTCACGTGGTTGCAGAGGGTGATGAACTCAAAATCAACAGGTCAGACAGCAGGCTGCTGGCTCACAGGGTTGTGGAGCTGGCAAATTCCAAAGTCAGCAGGTCAGACAACAAGCTGCTGTCTCAACTCCCAAAAAATCAGAAGTCAAATGACGACACCCTCAGAGAAACTCACCTTACAACTGATTGGCTCATCACATCATGAAGGTGATTACATTATGTCACAAAATGGAGGATAATTATATAACACCGAGAATCATGGGTTGGTAAAGTTGACACACACCATTAGCCATCACAGGAAATTTGTGGCAATAGGTCGGGCTAAAAGAATAAAAACAAATGCAAATTGTGATTGAAGATAACAACTGCAAATGTATTTGGTTTATTTCATAAAATAATACTAAAAATAACTGTGTTAAGCAACACATTAAGAGACAAGAGAGACAGTGTATACAGATATATCAATAAGTTCCATAAATAAATGTTAAATAATTAAATAATTAAATAAAAGAAGGAAATATCTAATGTTAGAACTGTTAAATCTCATCAGGTTTTCCTTACCTGAACTTTTGAGAGCAGATGAGAATTGAGAAAGTGGAAACAAGCTTGTCAGCCTAATAAAATTTGGCAGATATTTTTATTTTTTGACATCTTTATTTTAGTATGATGATGCCAGGAATAAGTAACAGTCAGGTCTGCTGCCCTGTCAGACTGATCAAGAAGATTCTGTCATTTTCTGTGTCCCCAGTTTACTTCGAGCCCCAAAGCAGACCCATTGCCTGACTTTGATATCTTTGATATTTTTAGGGCAATTCTGTTAAGTTTAAATATTGTAATTGAAGGGAACATTGTCACTTAGGCACTCTGCCATGTCATGTCATTCCAGGAAAGCTGGTATGTCTCTGAGACGGCCATAAATGTTTCACGCAAAACGTGACTACCTTATTTTTGCTTTCTCATACATCTACTATGTGAGATAATTTTAAAGTAGCCATAGTTAAAAGTGTGTTTCTTGTCTTAATATTATGGTAATTTAGTCAGTGTTGTTTTCCAGAGGTAAGGGTGTACATGTTAATTAACAGATAATGATAAAAGAAGTTTACTCTCTGAAGAAGTCAGCAAGAGATGAGATTTCCTTGTCAAAATTTCCTACAATTGAAATTAGTATGTTCTAGTGGTATTGAAGTATCAGAAAGGGATGTGAAGTCAACGTAAAAGACGATGGAATGTGGAATAGATAGATTACTGATCTTTGCAATTCTAAAGAAAGGGCTATTTTTCATAATAATCTCTTTTTATTTTGAAATATAAAAAGGTACAAGCATGTATAGATTTTACAAGTACAGTTTAAAAAGAACACTAAAATGAACATCACTACCTTCAATCCATTTTAAGAAAGATAGTATTATCAATATCTTAGGTAAAGAGTCCCTGCATGGTACAAACATTTAAACATTATACTGCTAGCCAAAAGTTTGGCTGCTGGGACCCATCTGGAGGTGCCTAGTAAGAAAGACCTGGCAATATATTTGCAAAAAGTCACAGTCTTGAAAACCTATGAAGCACAGCTCTACTCTGAGACACATGGAGTCACCATGAGTTGGAATTGATTCGACTGCAATGGTTGGTTTTGGTTAGATACTCTTTGGCACTGGGTTGGATCTGGGACCTCCTCTCACCCTCACCTGCCAAATGCAATCCCTTTTTTCTCCAATAAAACGGTAACCAGTGCGTAGAGTTTAGTACAGATATAAAACCCATTAAAAACTAGACCTGTTGCTGTTGAGTCAATTTTGGCTCATAGCGAAACTATAAGGCAGAGTAGAGCTACCCCACAGACTTTCCAAAAAGCACCTGGTGGATTCAAACTGCTGACCTCTTGGTTAGTAGCTGTAGCCCTTAACCACTATGCCACCAGGGTTTCCTAAGGCACAGACATACCTCAGGGATATTGCTGGTTTGGATCCAGACCAACACAATAAAGTGTATATCACTATAAAGTAGGTCACACAAGTTTTTTAGTTTCCTAGTGCATATAAAAGTTATGTTTATACTATATTGTAGTCTATTAAGTGTGTAATAGCATTATATCTAAAAAAACAATGTATATACCTTAACTAAAAAAATAGTTTATTGCTAGAAATTACTAACAATCATCTGAGCCTTCACCAAATTGTAATCTTTTTACTGGTGGAGAGTCTTGCTGACCAATCAGGTGGTAGTCCCTGAAGGCTGGAGTGGCTGTGGCAATTTCTGAAAATAAAACAACAATGAAATTTGCTACATTGATTTACTCTATTTTCATGAAAGATTTCTCTGTAGCATGCAATGATGTTTGATAACATTTTGCCCACCGTAGAACTTTCAAAATTGGAGTCAATCCTCTCAAACCCTGACACTGTAATATCAACTAACTTTATGTCATATGCTAAATCCTTTGTTGCCATTTCAACAATGTTCACAGCATCTTCACCAGCAATAGATTCCATTTCAAGAAACCACTTTCTTTGCTCATCCATAAGAAGCAACTCGTCATTCTTTAAAGTTTAATCATGATATTTGAACAATTGAGAAACATCTTCAGGCTCCATTTCTAGCTCTAGTTCTCTGGCTGTTCCCACCATGTGTGCACTTACTCCCTCCACTGACGTCCTGAACCCCTGAAAGTCATTCGTAAAGGTCGGAATCTTTTTTTTTTTTTTGTCTGAGCAGCAGTCCTCAACAGTGGGCTTAAAATATTCAGTAAATCATGCTGTAAACAGATGTGCTGGCATCCACACTTTGTTCTTACATTTACATAACACAGGCAGAGTAGATTTAACATAATTATTAAGGGTCCTAGGATTTTCAAAATGATAAACGAGCATTGGCTTCAACTTAAAGTCATGAGCTGAGAATCAGCCTGTCCTTTGAAGCTTTGAAGCCAGGCACTGACTTCTCCTCTCTAGCTATGAAAAGTCCTAAAGGACATCTTCTAATATAAGGCTGTTTCATCTAGGTTGAAAGTCTGTGGTTTAGTGTAGCCCCACTCATCATTATCTTAGGTGGATCTTCTGGATAACTTGCTACAGCTTCTACATCAGCCCTTGCTGTTTCACCTTGCACTTTTAAGTTAAGGAGAAGGCTTCTTTCCTTAAACCTCCTGAACCAACCTCTGCTAGCTTCAGACTTTTGTTCAGCTTCCTCTCTCTCTCAGCCTTCATAGAATTGAAGAGTCAGCACCTTGCTCTGGATTGGTTTGGACTTATGGTAATGTTGTGGTTTGTTTGATCTTCTATCACGACCACAGAAACTTTCTCCATATCAGCAATAAGGCTATTTCGCTTTCTTATCATTCACGTGCTCACAGGAGCAGCACTTTTAATTTCCTTCAAGAATTTTTCCTTTGCCTTCACAACTTGGCTAACCATTTGGCACAAGAGGCCTAGCTTTCAGTCTGTCTCAGCTTTTGACATACCTTCCTCACTATTCTTAATCGTTTGTACCTTTTGATTTAAAGTGAGAGACGGGTAATTCTTCCTTTCATGTGAACACTTAGAGGCCATTTTAGGGTTACCAACTGGCCTAATTTCAATATTGTTGTTTCTTGGGGAATAGGGAGGCCAGAGAAGAGGGATAGAGATGGGGGGATGGCTTGTCAGTGGAACAGTGAAGACACACACGACATTTGTAGATTAAGTGCACCGTCTTAAATGGGTACAGTTAGTGACATGCCAAAACAATTACAATAGTAACACTAAAGATCACTGATCACAGAAAATCATAATAGGTATAATAATAATGAAAATTTTGCAATACGGTGAGAATACCAAAATGTGACACAGAGACACAAAATGACCACATGCTGTTGGAAAAAAGGTGCTGATAGGCTTGCTCAATGTGGGGTTGCCACAAACCTTAATTTGTAAAAAATGCAATATCTGCAAATCTCAAAAAAAATCAAAGTGCAACGGAACAAACAAGGTATGTCTGTCTTAATCATTCTCCTTTTTTTTTTTTTTTTTAAGATCTGTATCATCTACGGAAACACTGGTGATGCAGTGGCTAAGTGCTCTGGCTGCTAACCAAGAGGTCGGCAGTTCGAATCTGCCAGGCACTCCTTGGAAACTCTACGGGGCAGTTCTACCCTGTCCTACAGGGTCGCTATGGGTCAGAATCGACTCAACAGCAGTGGGTTGGGTGTCCACATCCATAAGCTGTCGGATTGTTTAAGTTTTTCCGCTACTTTTTTACAGCTACTTTATGAGAAGGTAGATTGAAGTTTAATTGCTAATTTTAATGATTTTACATAATCTTATTAAATCGCTCAGTGTTTTTAATTGCCATATGTGGTTTATGAACAGATAATCCTTAAACAAAATATACAGGGTATATTAATTAATGTAATGCTGCTTACATTTTTTTTAGTGTTTCCATGTAGCTTGGTTCATAACTCTGTAATAAAATCACACAGTTTGACTTGTAGTTATTTGAGCAGCTGTCAAACCATTCCTACAAAATTGTCAGTTTCTTGAGTCCCTCAAACATGTATTTTTCAATGTTTATATACCAAACCAAAAATGAAACCCACTACCCTGAAGTCAATTCCAACCCATAGTGACTCTGTAGGACAGAGTAGAACTGTTTCATAAGATTCCCAAGGTTGTAAAGCTTTATGGAAGCACACTGTCACATCTTTCTCCCATGGAGTGACTGGTGGGTTCGAACCACTGACCTTTCCATTAGCAGCTGAGTGCCTTAACTGCTGTGCCACCACGGGCTCCTTGTTTGTATACACTTGATTAATATTTATTAAACTAATATTAATATGAGTTTTATGTTGTTTCATATGCTTTATGCATCTTGAAATATTCATTTATAGAGAGAATAAATAAGCTGTAATATTCCTGCAATTTTATTCCCATTTTTCAGATAAGAAAATTGAGAAAGGAAGAGGTCACGTAACTTGCCAGAGGTCAATTAGCTGGAATTCTAGCCCAGGACCCTATGCCAGAGGCTCCCAAGCTTTCTTGATTCACAACACATTGTATTTTTCCTTTGCTAAAGAAATATCTGAGTGCCAATTTTTTAGGTACTTAAATCCTAACACTTTATCAAGTATTTATGCCTTAACAACTTGGTAGTCATTTGAAGGAATCCCTACTTAGTGCAAAGGGTCAACATTCTCTGCAACTAACCTAAAGTTTGGTAGTTTGAGTCCACCCAAAATGTCTTGGAAGAAAGGACTGGCAATCTATTTCCAAAAAATCAGCCACTGAAAATTCTGTGAGCACAGTCCTACTCTGACACACGTGGATTATCATGAATGCGAATCCACTCAATGGTGCCTGTTGGGAACTGCACGGCTTGGAATCCGATTGGACACTGTCATCCTCATTGACAGTTCTACACTGATTTTCATGCAATATTTGCTTTTCTGTTATCCAGAACTATTATAGAAATCATAAAATCTAGCTTCACCAAGATATCTCATTATCAAAAGAATGTAGCGTAATCATATAACAAAGCTATAAACTTTCTCCAGCTAATATTTTGTGCAGTTTCTCACAGATATTGAATATCTCTTTGTTTCCCTTGAATATTAAAAATATTCTGCAGTGTGCTGTGAGTTATGAGTTACCTAGAGTGTGCTACAGTGCCTAGGTACAGAGTTTAGAAATTATATTCCAGTACTCTTGGCCTCAGATCATCCTTAACGGGAATGTAGATTTAAACTTTTACTCTTTTATTTAACAATTTTGTGGCTTTCAATGATGTCCAGGGTTTCACAGAGCCTTAGTTTTTGTTCATTTTGTTTATTTGTTTGGTTTTTAATCATAAAGGGGATAACAATAGTCACAGTGTTACCGTAAGGCTGAAGAGAATCCATGTGTTTAAAATGTTTGACCTACAGCAAGGCAAGTGGTAGGTATTTGGCATGTGATATCTTTCCATATCTCATAAAGGTCTTCATTTTATTCTCCACAATCTGCATTGTAATTACTGAGCAACTGTGTACAATCCAGGGTAAAATTTGGTCTGGATGTAATGAAGCTGGGATCATCTAATAGATTAATATATTTACAGGAAATAACTGACATTATGTACAAATGCACTGTCATCTATTGCCCACAGAGAAGGCTTTCTTATAAGAATGAGAAAAGAGAGGTAGAGAGAAGAGGGAAAAAAGCACAGAGAGAAAAACTGGAAGCTCTGGAAATTTTCTTTCATTCATTTCACAAATCTGACACAATGGAAGTCATAAATTACGTATACTGTCCAAAATACTTGTGCTTAGCCACAACCAAAATATTTTTTACCACAAAGTGCTGTTTTCAAACCTATTGTTGAGTAGTGAAAACACATTTTAGATAGTGCGTCAAACATGAAACAAATGAATGTCTTAGTGAAAGTGCAATCCCATGCCCACTAAGAAAAATCCACTTCCAAGACCATGAGGAAACACTGTAAGCAAAGTGGATGTTATCAGCACTTGACTGCCTCTAAGTCTTTTGTTGTTAGGTGCCATCTTGTCGGTTCTGACACATAGTGACCCTATGTACAACAGAACGAAACACTGACAGGTCCTGCACCATCCTTACAATTGGTATTACGCTTGAGCCCATTATTTCATCTACTACGTAAATCCATCTCATGAGGGTCTTCCTCTTTCTTGCTGATCATCTGCTTTACCAAGCATGATGTCCTTCTCCAAGAACTGCTCCCTTCTGATAACATGCCCAAGGTATGTGAGACATAGTCTCACCATCCTTGCTTCTAAGGAGCATTCCCATTGTACTTCTTCCAAGACAGATTTGTTTGTTCTTTTGGCAGTCCATGGTATATTCAATATTCTTTGCCAACACCACAATTCAAAGGCATCAATTCTTATTCAGTCTTCGGTATTCATTGTCCAGGTTTCATATGCATATGAGACAATTGAAAACATCATGGCTTGAGGCAGGTATAACTTAGTCTTCAAGGTGACATCTTTGCTTTTTAACACTTTAAAGAGGTCTTTTGCACCAGATTTGCCCAATGCCACATGTTGTTTGATTTCTTGACTGCTGCTTCCATGGGTTTTGATTGTGGATCCAAGTAAAATGAAATCCATGGCAAATTCAATCTTTTCTCCATTTATCATGATGTTGCTTATTAGTCCAGTTGTGAGGATTTTTCTTTTCTTTTTGTTGAGGTGCAATCCATATTGAAGGCTGTGGTCTTTGATCTTCATCAGTAAGTGCTTCAAGTCCTCTTCATGTTCAGCAAACAAGGTTGTATCATCTGCATAACGCAGATCGTTAAGAAGTTTTCTCCCAAACTTGATGCCCTGTTCTCCTTCATATAGTCCAGCTTCTAGAATTATTTACTCAGTATACAGATTGAATAAGTGTGGTGAAATGTTACAACCCTAATGCACACCTTTCCTGACATTAAACCACACAGTATACCCTTGTTCTGCTGGAAAGACTGTCTCTTGATCTATGTGCAGGTTCCTTATTAGCACAAGTAAGTGTTCTGAAATTCCCATTCTCTGCAGTGTTATCCATAATTTGTTTTAATCCATACGGTTGAATGCCTTTGCATAGTCAATAAAACACAGGTAAATATCTTTCTGGTATTCTCTGC
Organism: Elephas maximus indicus; assembly: GCF_024166365.1. NCBI lineage: Eukaryota > Metazoa > Chordata > Mammalia > Proboscidea > Elephantidae > Elephas > Elephas maximus. The sequence continues at coordinate 27,822,027 of NC_064820.1, read as the reverse complement.
TTTCAGCCACAATTCATCTGACATCACCAATAATATCTTTCGTCTTATGCCCTCTTCTGCACCCAGCTTGAATTTCTGTTAGCTCCCTGTTGATGTACTGCCACAGCTGCTTTTGAATGATTTCAGCAAAGTTTCAGTGGCATGTGATATTAATGATATTGTTAGATAATCTCTGCATTTGGTTGGATCACCTTTCTTGGGAATAGGCATAAATATGGATCTCTTTCCAGTCAATTGGCCAGGTAACTGTCTTCCAGGTTTCTTGGCATAGTCAAGTAGGCACTTCCAGTGTTGCATATGATTGTTGAAACATCTCAATTGGTATTCTGCCAATTCCTGGAGCCTTGTTTTTCACAAGTGCCTTCAGTGCAGCTTGAACCTCTTCCTTTGGTATATGGGTTCTTGATCAGATGGTACCTCCTGAAATGATTGAATGTCCACCCGTTCTTTTTGGTGTAGTGATTCTATGTATTCTTTTTATCTTCTTTTTGCTGCTTCCTGCATTGTTTAGTATTTTCCCCCTAGAATCCTTCAGTATTGTACCTCAAGGCTTGAATTTTTCTTCATTTCTTTCAGCTTGAGAAACGCTAGTGTGTTCTTCCCTTTTGGTTTTCTATCTCCGGATCTTTGCACATGTCATTATAATACTTTACTTTTTCTTCTCCAGCCTCCTTTTGAAATCTTCTGTTCAGTTCTTTTACTTCAACATTTCTTCTGTTTACTTTAGCTTCTTGACGTTCAAGAGCAAGTTTCAAAGCTTCTTCTGACATCCACTTTGGTCTTTTTTTTTTTCTTTCCTGTCTTTTTAATGATCTCTTGCTTCTTCATGTATGTCTTTGATGTCATTCCACAACTCATCTGGTCTTCAGTCATTAATGCTCAGTGCGTCAAATCTGTTCTTGACATGGTCTCTAAATTCAGGTGGGATATACTCAAGGTCGTACTATGGCTCTTGTGAACTTGTTCTAATTTTCTTCAGCTTCAACTTGATCTTGCATATGAGCAATTGATGGCCTGTTCTGAAGTCAGCTCTTGGCCTTGTTCTGACTGATGATTTTGAGCTTTTCCACAGTCTTTTTCCACAGATGTAGTCGATTTGATTCCTTGTATTCCGTCTGGTTAGTTCCATGTGTATAGTCACCATTTAGGTTGTCAAAAAATGATATTTCCAGTGAAGAAATAGAAGCTGTTGCAAAATCCTATCATGTAATCTTCTGCATCATTTCTATCACCAAGGCCATATTTTCCAACTACAGACACTTGTTTGTTTCCAACTTTCACATTCCAGTCACCAGCAATTACCAATGCATCCAGATTGCATTGATAATTCACTCACAGGAAAAGAGTAAAAACATGAAGACTTGGATCAGGTGCACCTTAGTCTTCAAGGTGACATCTTTGCTTTTAAACACTTTAAAGAGGTCTTTTGAAGCAGACTTAATCAATGCAATGGGTTGTTTGAATTCAGTTACTAGAGATAATTAAATTTGATCACAAATATAAGAGAAAAATAAGTATAGATGAGATCTCTCCATTAACTGAGATTTATCATTAAGTGAACCCTGGTGGCACAAAGGTTAAGCCCTGGGCTGCTAACTGAAAGGTTGTTGGGTTTCAAACCCCCCTATCCCCCACCTATCCCCCAGCAACTCTGTGGGATAAAGCCCTGGTGATCGGCTTCCGTAAAGATTATAATCAAGAAAACTCTATGGCGCAGCTCTGTCTGTCTCATGTGGTCACCACCAGTCGGAATCCACTTGAAGAGACCCAACAACATCAAGTTTCTCCTGAGATGTGTACATGCTCTAAACCTAAATGTTCATATATAGCTATGTTTTCCGTAGTAATTGATATAAAATATTTCATAGGATTTATTTATGTATGTAACCATTTTTTTCTCATCCAATGATAACTGGATACTGTATGATAAAATTTTGATATTAAAAGAAAATACATAAAATGTACTTTCCACTGTATCCTTAAATCAGTATATAACCAACAGAATTACCAAAAAATTGTCCAGTTTTCAAACTAAAACATTCTGTCATTGTCTCCCAGTAAAACAGTTTTTAATCCAACCCTAACAGCTGAATTTCTGAAATTGGCTTTTCTCCAAGTTGCAAGCTTCATGCAAATGAATCCAGATGAAAAGAATTGAAAATAGCTGGTATGTCTGGTTAACATTTGAATATATTCACAAGCAAGCAGCACATGGGATCTTTATCTCCCCAAACATAACTAATGACTGCTCTATCTCTATCAAATAAAATTGAAATAAGTTGGGTTATTCTTTAGCAAAAATATTTTATTCAAAATATCTAAATGATAAAATCAATATTTAATTCATCATAAGTACATAAAGATATCAGATAGGAATTTAGTTCTTAAAGCCCTTCATGATTTGTGTTAAAAGCAAACTAAAAACCAAATCCTTTGCCATCAAGTAGGTTACGACTCACAGAGACCTTCCCCCAAGAGCAAGACACATGGAACAAAAGGAGGAAAAACTGAGTGATTGATTTTAAACTTATCTTCTCACATATTTATTAAGAAATAGTTCTTAATAATTTATGTATTACAATTGAAATAGGAAAAGAATAGTCAATCAGAGAGCAAGCACAAGTTACTAAAACATTCAATTAAATTTAAAAGATACTGTTCTTTGAATATTATATAATAATTATTTGAGTTTATACACTTACTACTAAAATAACCAAAGACAAATTTAAATATCTTTGATATAAAAATATTTTATGATTTAATTATTTTGTAACCAAAGCTTGAATAAACATGTGGGGGAAATATTACTTCAGGTTTATGCAGGAACCTCAGACACAAAATCCCACCCTTAATGGGAAGCTGTGAATAGAGGATTGCATTTCCCTTATAGCAATATATTCTTGTAAATGGAATTGTAACGAATTTCAAAACTAAATTTCAACTATTCTCATATGAGACCTATGATGACAAATATAACACTCTTCACTATGTTCTCTCTCAGCTTTATTACAAACCATCTCAGAGTACTGTGCTCAAACTTTTTGTGACATATCTTCTTTTCTTGCAATCAATGTGCAAAAAGCCCTATTGTGATCTACAATTGATTCACCAGAGTAAAATAAGCTGAGTTATACCTTAATAACTATACCTGAACATAGATCACTGCACACATTCTAAATAATGTGTGCTCTTTAGATACTCAACACAAAATAACATTTACCTAGGCTGTAACAGACTCATATCAATGACACAGGAATTCAGCTCAACTTGATAGTAACAAAATTATAAATTTACGTAATAAAAGAGCTTTCATTTTAGGATGAGGCACACATGTCTTCCAATCCAGGGTCCATCCTTTAGAATTATGTACCCAAACAACTTGGGGACCTAGCTAACTTACACTTTGCTTGAAGAGACCTGTTCACCATATTATAAAAAAAAAAAAATAATAATAATAATAATAAAAAACTTTATATCAGCATTGGTATTGTTTGGTATTGGAAAAGTGTCTTTGCTACAGTTGTTATTGTTGTTTGGTGCCATTGAGTCAGTTCCTACTCATAGCGACCTTACATACAACTGAACAAAACACTGCCCATTCCTGTGCCATCCTAACAATCATTTTTATGCTTGAACCCGTTGTTGCAGACACTATGTCAATCTGTCTCATTGAGGGTCTTCCTCTTTTTAGCTGATCCTCCACTTTACCAAAAATGATGTCTTTCTCCAGGGACTGGTCTCTCCTGATAAAATGACCAAAGTATGTGGGACAAAGTCTCTCCACCCTTGCTTCTAAGGAGCATTCTGGCTATACTTCCTCCAAGACTCATAGTGACCTCATGCACACCAGAAGGAAATGCTATCTGGTTCAGTGCCATCCCCGTGATCAGTTGTCAATAGGACCTTTTTGATCCATAGGATTTTCATTGATTAATTTTTGGAAGTGTCACCAGGCCTTTATTTCTATCTATTGGAATCAACTCGATGGCAATGGGTTTATAGGTTATTGCAAGGAATAGGGTAATTGCATGGAATGAGAACTTAAGCTATGGTTGTAATGTTCTTTTCCTTGATTTTGTTGTTTTTGTTGTTAGGTGCCGTCGAGATGGTTCCAACTCATAGCAACCCTATCTATGTACAACAGAACAAAACACTGCCTGGTACTGTGCCTTCCTTACAATCGTTTTTATGCTTGAGCTCATTGTTACAACCACTGTGTCAATCCACCTTGTTGAGGGTCTTCCTCTTTTCCACTGACCCTGTACTCTGCCAAGCATGATGTCCTTCTCCAGGGACTGATCCCTCCCGACAACATGTCTAAAGTATGTAAGACACGGTCTCGCCATCCTTGCTTCTAAGGAGCATTCTGTTTGTACTCCTTCCAAGACAGATTTGTTCACACTTTTGGCATTCCAAGGTATATTCAATATTCTTCTCTAACACCAGAATTCAAAGGTGTCAATTCTTCTTCGTTCTTCCTTATTCATTGTCCAGCTTTCACATGCATATGATGCGATTGAAAATACAGTGGCTTGGGTCAGCCGCACCTTAGTCTTCAAGGTGACATCTTTGCTTTTTAACACTTTAAAGAGGTCCTTTGCAGCAGATTTATCCAATGCAATGGGTCATTTGATTTCTTGGCTGCTGCTTCCATGGCTGTTGATTGTGGATCCAAGTAAAATGAAATCCTTGACAACTTCAGTCTTTTCTCCATTCATCATGATGTTGTACATTGGTTCAGTTTTTTTTCTTTTCTTTATGTTGAGGTGCAATCCATACCGAACTCTGTGATCTTTGATCTTCATTAGTAAATGCTTCAAGTCCTTTTCACTTTCATCAAGAAAGGTTGTGTCATCTGCATAACACAAGTTGTTAATGAGCCTTCCTTCAATCCTGATGCCCCAATCTTCTTAATGTTGTCCAGCTTCTCTGTTTATTTGCTCTGCATACACTTTGAATAGGCATAGTGAAAGCATACAACCCTGACGCACACCTTTTCTGAGTTTAAACCAATCAGTATGCCCTTGCTCTGTCCGAACAACTGCCTCTTGATCTATATAAAAGTTTCTCATGAGCACAATTAAGTGTTCTGGAATTCTCATTCTCCACAATGTTATCCATAGTTTGTTATGATCCACACAGTTGAATGCCTTTGCATAGTCAATCAAACACAGGTAAACATCCTTCTGGTATTCTCTGCTTTCAGCCAGGATCCATCTGACATCAGCAATGATATCCCTGGTTCCACATCCTCTTCTGAAACCGGCCTGAATTTCTGGCAGTTCCCTGTTGATATACTGCTGCATTTGTTTTTGAATGATCCTAAGCAAAATTTTGCTTGCATGTGATACGAATGATATTGTTCTGTAATTTCTGCATTTGATTGGATCACCTTTCTTGGGAATAGGCATAAATATGGATCTCTTTCAGTCAATTGGCCAGGAAGCTGTCTTCCATATTTCTTGGCATAGACAAGTGAGCACCTCCAGCACTGCATCTGTTTGTTGAAACAATCGATACTCCATTCATTCCTGGAGCCTTGTTTTTGGCGAATGTCTTCAGAGCAGCTTGGACTTCTTCCTTCATTACCATCGGTTCCTGATCATATGCTACCTCTTGAAATGGTTGAACATCAACTAATTCTTTTTGGTATAATGACTCTGCATATTCCTTCCATCTTCTTTTGATTCTTCCTGTGTTGTTTAATATTTTCCCCATAGACTCCTTCACTACTGCAACTCGAGGGTAGAATTTTTTCTTCTGTTCTTTCAGCTTGAGAAACGCCGAGAGTGTCACCCTCTCGTCTGTCAGTTTGTCGTACTGTGGGGCCTTGCGTGTTACTGTGATGCTAGAAGCTATGCCTTGATTTTGAGAATAGGGAAAACTTGTGGTCACTCAGAAAAAATTATCAAACTTCTCACTTATGAAGTATGCATTTTTTTATGTGTATATCATACTTCAGTAAAATATAAAGTATTTTATGGTTGGCTCGAATATACTGTATTTTAACATGTTTTGTAAATATTTTATATAACTCTTTTTTCCTTTCATCACTTTTTTGGTCCAAAATAAGAAAAATAAAATTTTAGGAAATATAAAATTAGAAAAAAAATGTAGGAATTGGTTATACATATGAAATCTAAAAAGATCTTTTAATTATGTATACTGAAAAAACCCAAGGGGCTAATGTGTTTAATAATCTGAAATGCAGTCAATAATATATAACATAGAATACTTTTTTAGGTGAATTTATTTTACTTTAGTTCTTCCAAAGTGTAATTATATAATTAGAGAACTAGAAGGTAAGGTTGAGGATAGCCTGTTTTAAACCTGGGGGAAATATATATACACATATATATATATCACTGAGAAAAACATGAGATGGTATAAAGAAGATAAAATCCCATTAATAAGGATATTATTATTTAATAAAATATAGCCCGAAGGAAATATTTTCTTTCCTCATGCAAAATTTAAAACAACCAGTGAAAAAATAAACAGATAAAATATGCGTAAGAGAGAATCGTAAATGATAAGTTTAAAACAAACTCCCGAGAGTTAGATAGTTTTAAGAATGTTCACTAAAAAAGACCAATTTGGGACTATTTTTGCAAAGTTTTTCTTCTTATATGTTATAAGATGGAGCTGTGTTTATTTGTAATTTTCTATGTCAAATCAAATACAAGAATTGTAGGTGAATAATTTTCCAGACTCAACATCTTGCAGTACTTTATATTTGCTTCTTTCAATATGTAAAAACATATAAAATTAAATTAAAATTATATTCTCAAATACTCTTATAGAATAGTGGAGCCAGTGATGTGATACCCTGTTCACTCACCCTGCTTTGTTCTCTACAACAAATTGTGTTATTAGTTTTGCAAGATGTGAGGCAATATTCATATCAACAGCTTACTTTTAATTCAAAGAAATTAAGAGAAGATGACCACGCTGAAAATCCTAGAAGCCAGAAAAAGTGAGATTCCAGGTAAATACACATGATTACTGTATTCTATTCACTTCGTAATAAGGTTTTAAATCAAAACCTGTAACTCCAATTATATTCTTATTTGGATTTGCAGTTTATGAAAGCTTTTTATGAATAAGCCCTACAATTTTTTTTTTTTTAAGAATATTCAATTAATGGATGTGCAGGAGTACTTAACAGCCACTTGTCATAATACATTTCATGAATGATTGCAAGTTCAACCATGGAGGCTTGACCCCATGCAGTTGTGAGTTGTTGCTGATCATCTGACAAGCTGAAAGCTCTACCTATTGTCTGCCAAGTTACCTTGCCCTCTAACTCATCAGATACTTTAGTCAGAGAACAACCCTCTTTTTTTTTTTTTTTTTAACAATTGGCATAAACCAGGAAAAAACAAAAAACAACTCTTGAACAATATAACTCATTAAGGTCTGAGAAAATCTCTTGAAATCAGTGAATACTACTTCACTTATGCTAATAATCTTGTTTCTTTTTAGAGAAGTTGTAGGCTGAGGAAAGTAACAGTAGCAGCAAAATGAAAGCAATGATCCATTGCAAAGTTTTAAAACATAACTTAATAATTATGAAATGATCACTACAGGATTAAATATTTAATACTTAAAAAAAAATGTGTAATAATTTCTTCTTTAACAGGCCAAAACCAAAACCAAACCCAGTGCCGTCGAGTCAATTCCAACTCATAGCAACCCTATAGGACAGAGTTAAACTGCCCCATAGAGTTTCCAAGGAGCGCCTGGTGAATTCAAACTGCCGACCCTTTGGTTAGCAGCTGTAGCACTTAACCACTATGCCACCAAGGTTTCCCTTTAACAGGCAGATCTGGACAATTTTTCCTTATATTGGACCTCATTCTTGGTCTATTGCATGATTTGATTATTGAACAATTCAGTATTTTACTTTTTATTTAATAATCAAACAAATCAACACACAAGAAGCCACCTTATTTTACCGAACCAAGAGATGGCCAGAATTATGGTTCTCCACTGATTCTCATTCAGTTGCTAATTGTTTGGCTGGATGATCTATTTATTGGAAAGAATAGGTTTGAAAGCAAGGAGCTTTGGTGAAGAGCTATGTGAATGGACCTTACCGAATGGGCACAGAATGTGAAGATGTTTGTATCTTTTGTGAATGGTTCACCATGGGTATCAACTACAGAGAAGGCCATCAGTACTTTGGTGAATAAAACTACTGATTTTGTGGATGAATGACAGCCTTTCTTCTCATTCATGCTGGTGCTTACTCAATGCACCTATGTAAAACGTGGCCATGATAACAAAGACACATGGACTCAAAAATATCAACTTCCCTTCACCAAAGCTAACTACTACAGCTGGCTATTCAATCTGTCTACTAACATTGAGCCCCCTCTGTCCAAGGGGACCAGACAATCTCATGGTAGCCCACTGCCATTGAGTCGAGTAGCAGGTTTATTATTTTGGAATTCTTTCCATCTGAAAGAGCCAGAGATTTGTCCACTACGAATAAGACATATATTCCACATATAGATTTACCTTCCTTGCCCGTAATGCTTCTGCCAGTGCCACCGTCTGTGAAATTATTATTTTTTCACCTCATGGTATTCTACACAATATTACTTCTGATCAAAGGCTTTATTTTAAAGCAAAATAAATGTGGTTATGAGCTCATTCTCATGAAATTCACTGGTTTTAATGTACACTTCACCACCCACAAGTCCCTGAATTATATTACAGTGGAATGGCCTACTGAAGACTAAGTGCCAGTTCCGGTTGAAAGAGAATGCACTACATGGTTGGGGTACTACCTTACAGGTGAAAGTATATTCTTTAAATAAGAAATTAATATATAATGCTGTCTCTTCCACAGACAGAATACATGGACCCAAGAATCAAGAGGTTGAAGTAAATGAAGCAGTTATTACAATTAATAATTCACTTTCTCAATTTTTGCTTTCTCTCTTCACGATATGAGCTTTTCTTGTTTCGATATGCATGTGATTACTGTTAGCTGCTGTCCAGTCAGCCCCTGACTGTTGGGGACCTCATGTGTTGCAGAGTAAAACTACTCCATAGGGTTTTATTGGTTGTAACCTTTAACCTTTACAGAAGTAGTTTGCCAGGTCTTTCTTCCATGGAGCAACTGGATAAGTTTAAACCACCAACCTTTGGATTAGCAACCACAAACCGCTTGTGACACTCAGGCTCCTTTGGATATGCATAATCAGATGCAAACATTATTTGTTTCAGTATGCAATGTAAGATTATACACAGTCATTCTAGAAGGAGTATAAAGTGCAGATTTTTGTTTTGTTTTTAATTCTATGGTCCTATCTGCCAGAAAACCATTGTAAGGACAAAAAATAAAAAAATCCATTGCCATCTAGTTGATCCTACTTCTTAGCAAACCTATAGGATAGTGTAGAACTGCCCCATAGCCTTTCCAAGGTGCAGCTGTTGAATTAGAAATTCCTGCTGATCTTTACGGGTGGCATCTGAGCTCTCAACCACTGTGCCACCAGGGCTCTATAGTAAGGGCAAGTTTTTTCATATTTACCTCTTATCATTTGTAAAATTCAATAATACATCTATGTATCCTTCTCAACTGTTTCTCACTATGCTGTGACATTTTTCAAGTAATACCATTTTTCTATGTATGTGAATGGTTGCATTAATCACTATTAACATACACCACTTCTACGATCCTGAAGTTTTGATTTTGTAAATTATAGTAGCAAAATTAAGTAGCTAAAATTAGTTTGGATTATTTCCTTAGTGTAATGTACCAGAATAATAACCTTTGACTAAAGGGCTATAAATGTTTAAAGTTTCTAATTTACTTATTCAATCATTAATTTCATTTTTGAGGATGCAGTAATAGATGAGAAGTGCATGAACAAAACAAGTGATGTCTTTGTGTTGTAGGAGCTTACCATTTATAGGTCAATGTAAAATATATCAGATGGTATTAGGTGCTATAAGACTATGGCAAGGTAAGAGAAAGTATCAGTGAAGCAATAGTTGACACTGGCAGATCTTATTTTATATATTTTTAAATAGACTGATCCATGAATTTTATTCTGATATTGTGAAAGTTGAGTAGTCATTTGATTGATGTGAATGATCAAAACATTCAAAATGTGGAGGAAGTGCATTCTGGAAATGGGATAAAAAAACCCTAAGATTGGAGCATTCTTGATGTGTTTGAAGAACAGACAAGTATTTAGTGGAGATAGAGGTGAATGGTAGACATCTTTCTAAATGACTTCCAGTGATCCTCAGATCATGACTTTTAAGAGATTGTGTCATTCTTTTCCTTGCATGTGGACTAAGCCTAGTAAAATTCTTATAATGAGTACAATATGGGAAAAAGTAATCAGGTGTCACTTTTAAGTGTTGATTACAAAAGAGGAAGATTTTATCTTGCTGGATCTCTCTTGCTTTCTTTCTCTGATGTAGCTGGCTGTTAAATTGCAAGAAGACATATGGAAAAACCCATGTTGCGAGAAACTGAAGGTTATCTCTGGCCAATAAAAAAAAAAAATTCTAGCCACTAAGAAACTGAAGTCTTCACCTCAGCAATTCTCCAGGAACTGAATACTATGAACAATCATGTGAGAGATTAAAACTGGACTTTTCCTCAGTCAAGTCTTCAGATGAGACATTGACCTGGCCAACACTTTCATTGTAATCTTATGAAAAAACTTGGAACAGAGAGTCCAGCTAAGCTGTGCCTGGATTCTAGGCCAGTAGAAACACTGAGATAATAAATGTGTGTTGTTTTAATCCATTAAATTTTGGGGTAATTTGTCACGTAGTAGTAAAAAAAAAAAAATTAGCTAATAATTAATATAAGTTGATTAAATGTAGGGGACAATGTTAGTAGATAAAGTCAGGGAGATGTCATTAGATCCAGATCAGGCAATGAGTGTTAGGATTTGGTAGGGATATTTTATTTTACTGAGATGGTAAACATTGTAGACATTGAGCAGAGGATTGTCCTGGTCTTACATATATCTTAAAATATTCTCTCTCACTTCTATACTAAGTACAGAATATAAACGTTCAAGCTGAGATACCAAAGAGGAGACGCGTAATAAACCTGAAATGCATGGTAGAAGTAAAGTGACAAATGGTCAGGTTCTGGATATATTTTGAAGAAGAGTCCTCAAAATTTGTCCTTGAATATGTAGAAAAAGAATTAAATCAAAAGGAATGTTGAAGAGCACAAGTAATCCAGGTGCCTCTGATGTGGACTGGAAAAAAAAATGTTTTTAAGAAAAATTACTACCATTTTAGTAATTTTTCTTAAAAACATTTTTATTTAATAGTTAAGACCAGTAAGAGATATATTTCCAGGTAAAATAGAAAGTTTCTCTGATGATCCTTTTAAGTCATTTAGGTAATACATTGACTTACTATTTTTCTGTCTATGACAAGTTTTCCCAGATCATTGTCTTAAACACTACTGAGTTTTCACAAGACTTCCAAAAAAAAAAAAAAAAATTTTTTTATGTTCAAACAAGTTTAGAATGTGAGGCACATTATATCCTCCGTCTTGGAGACATTAAGAAAACTTTTATAAAGAAATGCATTTAAGATGACTATCTCATAGTTCTTGGAGTCCCTGGGTGGCAAAAACAGTAAAGCATTCAACTACAAGCAGAAAAGTTGGTGGTTTCAACTCATTCAGAAGTCCCTCAGAAGACACCCCTGGTGATTTACTTCTAAAAGGACACAGCCATGAAAACCCTATGGTGCAGTTCTCCTCCGTAAACATGGTGTCATCATGTGTCAGAACTGACTTGACAGCAGTTAACAACAATGCCTTACTATTCTCAAAATTTCTTGACACACTGAACACTTTTTTTCCTTTCTTTTTAATGGCTGTTTAAAACATTAGGTGCAATAGCATCTGAAAAGCATTCACTTATGAAATATTGCTCTGATTATATAATCCTGCTACAATAGTAACCTTGGTTCATATGCAGAATAATCTAGGCAAAGACTAATTATTGTCTTCTGGTATGAGTATATAAATGAAAGTGAGTAAATACTGGCCATCATAAATATTGTTTATTAGTTTTTTCCCCTTTATTGAGTGGTAAGCTAAACTACAGGAATTTATGAAGGGCAGATTTAGAGTACCACAAGAACCTTTGTGAGGACACTGCGTTCCTGATATAATTGGTTTGTCATTGTGAATTTACAGCACTTTGTGCAATATTGAACATTTTTTTGTTACTTAACAGCTATACTATCTTGAAATTAAATGTCAAGTAAGAAATTTCGTCTCTAATAAAGAGTAAAATTTACTTTAGACATTTTTATTGCCTGAGAACTATGAACACTAGTTAAGATTTATATGTTTGGTATAATTGACCACTAAAGAGATTAGGAGATATATTGTTCTTTGTAAATAAATAAAAATCACTGAATCGAATTTTAAAATATATGCTGACCTGGAATCCATGCCAGTGTATTTCCTAAATTTTTGAGGCAATATGTTTTACCCTATTAACCATCTATTTAATAAGGTTGATGGTCTTTTGACATGGCTGTGCTACTATTTTTATTTTTGTCTTGCTAATTTTTTCAATATCTGTTATTGATTTGCTCTATTATAGTAAAATTTTATTAATCATAGCATCTCAAATATAAAGTATCAATATAATTTTTTATAGAAAATAATAAGATTAGGGAATAGAGTATTGAACATCTAGGTGTAGCCTGGCTCATAATAATCTCTAAATGTATTATTATAATAATTATCGTTATTATTAATCATTGTGGTGAAAATAGAAGTATATATATGTACATCAAGTACTTTTCTAAGAACTTCCCTTAATTTATTTAATCCTTACAATAATCTCTTAGGGTAGAATTTTCCCCTCATTATTACCCCCCTTTGAACAGATAAGTAAACAAGCTCATAGAGCAATTAAGGAAGAATAAACAGCCCATCACAAGTATCTCTAACATTTATTACAGTACCTTGTTCACAGTTCAATAGTTACTTTTTGGATGCAGAAATGGGACAATATTTTGTGTAAAATTTCATGCCATTTTCAAAATTTGGTCATGTGTCATGTATTTTGTCTCTTTTTGCTTTTGCTCTAGATGTATTATGTAAACAAAATTACCCGATCTCATGGAAACCCTGGTGGCATAAGGGTTAAGAGCTATGGCTGCTAACCAAAAGGTCAGCAGTTTGAATTCACCGGGGACTCCTTGAAAACCCTGTGGGGCAATTTTACTCTGTCCTATAGGTCGCTAGTGTTGAAACTGACTCAATGGCCATGGGTTTGGTTTACCTTATTTCTGATATATTAATTTTTATTTTAATTTTTAAAATGAGTCTTGAATGCTTATAGTATACTTGATACGACAAAATTTGGTATAAATTAAATCACTGTTTGCAATGTAATGCTAGCTCTACATTACAAAGAGAAATTATATTAACAATTTACTAATTATATTAATCCTCCAATTTAAAAGTGCATAGTGGAGAAATTGAAATACACCAGAAATGAATTTCAATGAATTCATAATAGCATAATAAGTGGATTATACTTTTCAAGCAGTAGAGATTTGCAAAAGTGTCAATGGGAAACTTTAAAAAAAATTTACACATTTCTAAGTCAATCCTGAAAAAAATCATGAAGAGAATTACATTGTTTCATGAGTAATATCATTTCTTCACATGGCTTAATTATCTGAAAAAAGGTAGATCACAAAAAAGTGACTCAGAGGTAATGGTAATAATCTACTTATTAAACTGGTGCTGCCCATAGGAATTTCGCTTTTATTTTTCTCTATATTTTACATATGAGTTATTAACATCGTTTTATAAGTATTTAATATAACATAGTTTTTAAAATAAGTTTGATTCCAGCTATTTCATTTTAAAAATGAGTTGTTAAGAACAGAAAAACAGGACTTCCATACAATGAAGTATCAACCATTGATAAAAACAAAGAATCTATCAAGCAACAACACATGGAGGAAACGTATATGCATATTGTTAAGTGAAAGAAGCCAATATTAAAAGGCTATATAATATATGATTCCAACTATATGTTATTCTGGGAAACATAAAAATATAGAGACTGTAAAATGAACAGAGATTGCCAGGAGTTCAGAAGAAAGAAGAATAGGTAGAGAACTGAAAAAATTTAGGTCACTGTGGTGTTGTAATTTTGAGATCACACCTCAACAAAAAGAAAACAAAAATCCTCACAACTGGACCAATAAACAACATCAGGATAAATGGAAAAAAAAGATTGACATTGTCAAATATTTCATTTTACTTGGATCCACAATCAACACCCATGGAAGCAGCAGTCAAGAAATTAAATGACATATTGCATAGGGCGAATCTGCTTTAAAAATCTCTTTAAAGTGTTAAAAAGCAAAGACATCACTTTAAGGACATCTGACCCAATCCATAGTGTTTTCAATTGCCTCGTATGCATGCAAAAGCTGGACAATGAATAAGGAAGATCAAAGAAGAATTGATACCTTTGAATTATGGTGTTGGCAAAGAATATTGAATATACCATGGACCGCCAAAATAACAAACAAATCTGTCTTAGAAGAAGGACAGACAGAATGCTCATTATAAGTAAGAAAAGTGAGACTTTGTCTCACATAATTTAGACATGTTATCAGGAGGGACCAGTACCTGGAAAAGGACATCATGTTGGGTAGAGTAGAGCGTCAGCAAAAAAGGGGAAGACCCTCAATGAGATGGATTGACACAGTGGCTGGAACAATGGGCTCAAGCATAACAACTGTCATGAGGATGATGCAAGGCCAGGCAGTTTTTTGTTCTGTTGTTCGTAGGGTTGCTCTGAGTTGGAACTGACTCAACGACACATAACAACAACAACGTGGTGTTATAATGGTGATGACATGAAATCAGGCATTTGACAAAACTCATAGGATAGTACAACACAGAGCGAACCCTAATGTAAACTAAAAACTTTAATTAATAATAAGTATTAGTGGATACAGGGTACTAAGATTTTTATTATATATCACATTTTCTACAAAAAAAAAAATATTCAACATATTCTACAACAAAGAAAATGAGTCAGTGAGCTTAGTTATTTCAACATCAATGTAAAATTCTGTTGGTGTCACTCAATGAAAAACTGGCTTTCAACAGTTTCGCTGTAAACTACTCATACTTCAGTTTGAAGCACTTACTAATGAAGATCAAAGACTACAGTTGAATAGAAACCAATTCAAAGGCACCTAACATAATATGCTACTTCTCGCAATTATAAGCACGAAAAGAAATTCAGAAGGTATTCAGGGACTACAAGAATTTCACTCATTTTAATCAATTAATTACTATTTCCTTGGAGCTAGAGTAGATTTAAGTAATTCCCTAAACAAAGCTGTAAACAACTATTGAATAAATCCAAATAATTTACAAGCAGAATTTTAACCTACAGCAATAGGTTTATCTTCATATCAATTTATATTTCATCTTTCCCCAAGGAATACATGCATCTTTTTACTCTTCCCTACCTCAATTGGATTAAATATTTATTGCTGTTGTGAGATAGCTAAGTTGCACAAAATTGTACTCATTAAAACTTAAAATAGCATCTCACATATTGATGAATTCCTTTTTCAAACATGTGCCTCCAGAAACAGATGTAAGGTTAGTGATTTATTATTAAAAGAATAGTAACTACTGCTGTCCATGTCTAATGAGATGAATTAGAAATGTTTTTTAGATACTATAGAATAAATACCATTTAAAATAAGGGCTCTTAATACATATCGAGAACATCACATTCAACTTGAAAAATGAATTATTACGTTGCTTCCAGAATTTCCTCTCAACTCTCTAACATTCATCACTACCCAAATCATATTAACCTTTGAAATTCTCAAATAATGTTAGATCTCATGTGGAGGAAGGCAAGTTAATTCATTAGTTAGCTATCAATGAGAGAGAGAACATTAAAAGAGAAGAATTCATAGCATGGCAAGTAAAAAAGAGAAAACCATATATGAAATAAAGAAAAAGAGATGACTTCGTGACGTGGTTGTTATTAGTTGCTATGGAGTTTGCTTCAACTCATAGCAACCTTATGTATAAAAGAACGAATAATTGCCTGGCCCTGAACCATCTTCATGATCATTGCTGTTTGTGTCCGTGGTTTTGGCCATCTGTAATTTTAAGATGTCCATAGGGTTTCCAAGGAGCACCTGGTGGGCTCAAACTGCTGACCTTTTGGTTAGCAGCCAAACTCTTAACCACCATGCCACCGGGGTTTCCTATAGGGTCACTATGAGTCAGAGTTGACTCTATGGCAATGGGTTTTTGTTGTTGTTTGTTTTTTATAAGATTGCTTCAATGAGATTTTCTTATTAAGAAGGAACACATGTTAAATTACCTGAAAAAGTAATATTTGTTTGGGGGAAAAAAAATCTGCTATAAAACTTCAGTATCTTCCTATAAAAATCTTTATTGTCATATACACAGATTTGCAGTTCAGGTGTGTTTGAATTATTTGAGCTAGGTTGGGCAGTGAAGCTCAGATTTGTCCCACAGGAATCAGTTTAGAGTCTAGGTTGAAGAAGCAGTGCCCATGGCATTCTGGGATGTGTAATCCTCACCAGGGATCAACAAGGTGCAGGAGCACAGACCAAGCATGGCAATGTCATCGTATTCACTAGCATCCCATTGGCCAAAATCAAATCACATGGACATACCCACCATCAGTGGGACAGAGAATGATACTCTGTCCACATACAGAAAAGCACTGAAAAATTGGTACTCCAAAGGGAATGAGTGTACTATTACAAAGAAGGTAAATAAAATGAAGAAATAATTCAATCCAGTATATCAAGCTGTAATTATTTCAAAAGGACAGCTTAGAATTAAAAGATTTCTAATACTTTACTTTGTATTTCATTTTTTTGTGTCAAAGTTCATGAGCTACAAAATTCTGTGTCTTTTAATGTAAATGCATTTTAGCTAATATAAAATCTGGAAATCAAATTTATGTTTTTTATTTGCAGTTGTTGTGGCTAGCTCCCTGTTCCAGAATTCAACTTGTTAGGATACCATAAAATTTTATTTATTTGCTTTAATTAATATTAAGTATTGAGATATCTCAAAATCATAGTCACCTTATTTGGGGAAAAAATGACTCAAATGTAAATCAGGCACACAAAATAATAACCATAAATCTCTTTTACACAAAATGGCACAAAGATATAAAATTACATCTACTTTTTACTGGTATCTTCATTTGTCTTTAAGATAAGCCATGTAGGTGATCATCATTTGAAGAATTCCTCTCCAAAATTATACATTGTTAAGTAAGAATAAATATTGCATTTAAATATTGCATTTAATTCCACATACATTGAAAAAAAGAAAGATTTATGTCTTGCTGAACCTTATGCAATATCTTCAGGTTGCTAAAGGAAATGTTAGGTATGGCCAGGTAGATGTTGTCATGGATGACTGTCTTGCTCAACAGACCATAAGAACAAATTAAAAGCTGCATTTTACC
Source organism: Elephas maximus indicus (assembly GCF_024166365.1). Taxonomy (NCBI): domain Eukaryota; kingdom Metazoa; phylum Chordata; class Mammalia; order Proboscidea; family Elephantidae; genus Elephas; species Elephas maximus. The sequence continues at coordinate 27,804,496 of NC_064820.1, read as the reverse complement.
TTTTAAGTTACCACATTGATTTTTCAAGCTGGCAGCTGTAACACCCAGATGAATCTGATACTTTCATGTTCCTTTTGTTTAGAAAAATAATCTGTGTGGCACTTTCAGTAACCCTAGCCTACAATGGTCAAATTCCAAGGCATCTTACTGCATATGAAGTGGACCATTATCTATGATTTTTTTTTTTTAATTCAGATATAAAGACTTTGAGAAATTGTAGAAAAATACAAGATACCTTTTTTCCCAATTCAAAATTATGATGAAGCCTCCACGATTTGAATATCCTAGATATTGCCAAAGTCATCAAGTCTAAAACTGACTCCACCAGATTTGTCAAAATATTTTAAGAGCTCTGAATCAAAATTGGTCATTATGCACATATAAATTTAGTTTCCAGGTTACTCAGTTAGTCATTGGGTAAAACTGGAAAGGTTACTTCTCTGTCTTCTACTTATCACTGAACTAGTCCTGTTGTTTTTGTTAGGTGCTGTCCAGTTGGTTCAGACTCATAGTGACCATATGTACAATGAATGAAATACTGCATGGTCCTCTGAAATCCTCACAGTCATTGCTGTACTTGGGCCCATTGTTGCAACCATTGTGTTTTTCAGTGCTCTTCAGCCTAAAGGGCTCATCTTCTGGCACTGTATCAATGTTATTTCGCTATTCATAAGGTTTTCACCTGCAAAACTTTCCGAAGTAGACCACTAGGTCCTTCTTTCTAGTCTGTCTTAGTCTGGAAGCTCATTTTAAATCTGTACAATGTGCTTGACCCCACAGGCATTTGAAATACCAGTGCAAGAGATTTTCAGCACCGTAGCAATGTGCAAACCACCACAGTACAATAAACTGACAGACGAGTGGTGGGAAATAGTCCTATTAGTGCTAAATAGAGCTAAGTATGAAGATTAAATATATTGAAATGTGTAAGGATTTTAACATGGTGCCCGGTGTATACAAAGATAATTATATACTTATGACTCGGTTAGTATTACTGTCTTAGGCTGAGTTCCCTAGAGAAGAAAAACCAGTGATGTGTATATTGTTGCTTTTGTTAGATGCCTTTGAGTAACTCATAGCAACCCTGTGCACAACAGAATGAAACACAGCCCACTCCTGCACCATCCTCACAATCATTGCTATGCTTAGGCACGTTGTTGCAGCCACTGTGTCAGTCCATCTTGTTGAGGGACTTCCTCTTCTTTGGTGACCCTCTACTTTACCAAGCATGATGTCCTCCTCCAGGGACTCGTCCCTCATGACAACATGTCCAAAATATGTGAGACATAGTCTCACCATCCTTGTTTCTAAGGAGCATTCTGTTCGTACTTCCTCCAAGACTGATTTGTTTATTCTTTTGGCAGTCCATGGTGTATTTAATATTCTTCCCCAAGACCACAATTCAAAGGCATCGATTTTTCTTCAGTCTTCCTTGTTCATTGCCCACCTTCACGCACATATAAGGCAACTGAAAACACTACGGCTTGGGTCAGGCACATCTTAGTCTTCAAGGTGACATCATTATTTTTCAACACCTTAAAGAGGTCTTTTGTAGCAGATTTGCACAATGCTATGAGTCTTTTGATTTCCTGACTGCTTTTTGCAAGACTATTGATTGTGAATCCAACTAAAATGAAATCCTTGACAACTTCTATCTTTTCTCCCTAAATCATGATGTTGCTTATTGGTCCACTTGTGAGGATTTTTGTTTTCTTTATGTTGAGGCATAATCCAAACCGAAGGCTGCAGTCTTTGATCTTCATCAGTAAGAGCTTCAAGTCCTCTTCACTTTCAGCAAGCAAAGTTGTGTAATCTGCATAACTCAGATTGTTAATCAGTCTTCCTCCAATGCTAATGCCCCATTCTTTAAATAGTCCAACTTCTCGGATTATCTGCTCAGCATAAAGCAGAATAGAAAACGTGACAGGATACAACCCTGACACACATCTTTTTTGACTTTAAACCATGCAGTATCCCCTTGTTCTGTTAGAACAACTGCCTCTTGATTTATATACACGTTCTACATGAGCATGATTAAGTGTTCCGAATTTCTATTCTTCGTAATGTTACCCATAATCCACACAGTTGGATGTCTTTGCATAGTCAATAAAACACAGGTAAACATCTTTCTGGTATTCCCTGCTTTCAGCCGGAATGCATCTGACATCTGCAATGATATGCCTCATTCCATGATTTCTTCTGAATTCGGCTTGAATTTCTGGCAGTTTCTGGCCCTTACACTGCTGCAGATGCTTTTGAATGATCTGCAGGAAAATTTTACTTATGTGTGATATTAATGATATTGTTCTATAATTTCCACATTCAGTTGGATCACCTTTCTTGGGGATAGGCATAAATATGGATCTTTTCCAGCCGGTTGGCCAGGTAGCTGTCTTCCAAATTTCTTGGCGTAGATGAGTGAGCACTTCCAATGCTATATATGTTTGTCGAAACATCTCAATTGGTATTCTTTCAATTCCTGGAGCCTTGTTTTTCACCAATTCCTTCAGTGCAACTTAGAATTCTTCCTTCAGGACCATCAGTTCCTGATCATATGCTACTTCTGAAATAGTTGAATGGTGACCAATTCTTTTTGGTATAGCGACTCTGTATTCCTTCCATCTTCTTTTGATTCTTCCTGCGTCATTTAATATTTTCCCAGTAAAATCCTTTACTACTAGAACTCCAGCCTTGAATTTTTTCTTCAGTTCCTTCAGCTTGAGGACTGCAGAGCATGTTCCTCCCTTTTGGTTTTCTGTCTCCAACTTTTTGCACATGTCATTATAATACTTTACTTTGTCTTTTTGCGCCACCCTTTGAAATCTTCTATTCAGCTCTTTTAATTCATCATTTCTCCCTTTTGCTTTAGCTCCTTGAAGTTCAAGAGCAATTTTCAGTCTCTTCTGACATCCATGTTGGTCTTTTCTTCCTTTCCTGTCTTTTTAATGACCTCTTGCTTTCTTCATTTATGGTGTCTTCGATGTCATTCCACAACTCCTCTGGTCTTCAGTCATTAGTGGTCAAGGTGCCAAATTTATTCTTGAGATGGTCTCTAAATTCAGGTGGGATATGCTCAAGGTTGTACTTTGGCTATTGTGGACTTGTTATAATTTTCTTCAGTTTCAACTTGAACTTGCATATGAACAATTAATGGTCTGTTCCACAGTCAGCACCTGGCCTTGTTCTGAATGATGCGTGCAGTATATGTGTAGAGACAGGGAGAAAGATTTATCCCAAGGAAATGACTCATGTGGTTGTAAAGGCTGGCAGGAACCAAGTCTGTGGATTAGACTTCTAATTGGAGGCTTATCCTGACTCATATAACTGTAGGGGCTGACAAACTCAAGACTAGCAGATCAGATGGCAGGCCTTTGACTCACAGGCTATGGAGGCTGAAGAATGCAAGATCAGTAAGTAGAATGGCAGACTGCTGACTCATAGCTGTGGAGGCTGATGAATTCCAAAGTCAGCGGGTAAGATGGCAGACCACTGGCTCACAGACTGCAAAGGCTGACAAATCCCAAGGTCGGCAGGCAACATGGCACACCTGTGAGTCAAGTAAAGAGGTCAGAAGTTGATGATCCAGATTCAGGATTCAGTGTGAGCAATGGAGCTTTGCCAGAACATTCATATATACGTTGAATTCAGGCCACGTCCCCAAGGAATCTCCCCTTACAAATGGTTTGTCGATTACATCAGATTGCATAATGTAGCATGACTACATCATAACATAATTGCTAAACTACAACATTACATAACTATCAAACTATATCATTACAAAACTGTCAAACCACTGAGAGTTATGGTCCAGCCATAGTCATCACAGTCCATACCTTGTCAACTTGGCAATTGTATACACCTCCTTAAACCACACATAATCTCTGAATAAAGATAATTATAAAGTCATACTTGCGCCTAACACAATACAATTAACACTTGTACAACTGAAAACACACTAACCCTGTTTACATCTTATATAAGTGAAGAACACAAAAATATTTGATGCACACATACAAGGAAGAAATACTCATAACAATTACAATCCTCGTTTCTGCAACTGTTCACATGGTCATAACTGGAATTTAGAACTACCTTCTTCCACCCCAGACTTGCACCTCCCATTCCGTATTCTCTTTACCCTTAGCAAGCTCTTCAGCTGACTGTGGATTTTGTCTGGTGGGGTGACCCAAACCTTCTTTCCTGAAATGTCTGGGCCATTAGTAGTCATGTTGGAATTGGGTTGCTGTAGCTTTCCATTGACTCTAATCACAGGGCATGGTAATACTAAGAGATGCCCTGAAGTATCTCCTGTATTCCAGACACACTATTTTTTACCTCCATTATGTGACATCAATCCAATTTCCCTGTGGTAGTCATGGTCAGTCACACCAGCCAATTTCATAACTTCCTTCTTCTCTGTAGATCCAAAGGCATACTGAGTCCAATATGACCCAGTGGCATTCTTAACTTCCAGTTCAATGGAATCCGTTTTGTGTCTCGAGTTGGGAGCATTCCTCCCTTTGAAGCTAAGACCTCTAAACCCACAGAGCATAGGGTCATGGGAACAAGAAGCAAAAATTTTGCGAGTGGTCACTAGAGGCAATAGTGAGTGGTGCCACTTTCATGAGCAAATCTTGATTTTTAGGCCTGTGAAACCTGGCTATGGGAGAAATAGCAACATATACTGGAAGCTTGTTTAGAGCATATGTAGCCTCTTGAAGAACACTGTCTCAACCCCACAAATCTCTGCCACCTAGCCAGTGCTGTAATTGTGCCTTTTTGAAGGCCATTCTATCAAGCATGCTGCTTCCAGATGATGGGGAACATGGAAAGATCAGTGAATTCCATGAGTATGAACTCATCACCCCATACTTCATTTACTGTGAAGTGAGTCCCTTGATCCAAGGCAATGTTGTGTGGGGTGTCATGATGGTGGATAAGGCATTCTTTGAGGCCACAGATATTAGTTTTGGCAGAGAAATTTTGTGACTGGAAGGCAAATCTATATCCAGAGTGTCTATACCAGTAAGAATGAAATGCTTCCCTTTAATGATGAAAGTCATCCAATGTAATCAACCTGCCACTAGGTTGCTGGATGATTGCTTCAAAGAGTGATGCTATATCAGGGACTCTGTGTAGGTTCCTGCTGCTGGCAGATTGGGTCTTTAGCAATAGTTGTAGCCAAGTTCATCTTGGTGAGTGGAAGTCCATGTTGCTGAGCCCATGCATTACCTACACCACTTCCACTATGGCCACTTTGTTCAAGAATCCATTGGGCAATTATGGGAGTGGCTGGGGAAAGAGGATGACTGGTTTCCAAGAATACCTCATCCTATCCACTTGACTGTTAAAATCTTCCTCTGCTGAGGTCACCCTTTGGTGAGGATTCTCATATACACTAGGTCTTCACTTCTTTGGCCCATTCAGAGAGGTCTATCCACATACCCCTTCCCCATGCATCCTTGTCTCCAAATTTCCAACCACGTTCCTTCCAAGTCCCTGACATCCCAGCCAAACCATTAGCCACAACCCATTAATCAATATGCAATTGCGCATTTGGCAGTTTTCCTTCCAATCAAAAAGAACCACCAGGTGCACTGCTTGAAGTTCTGCCCATTGGGAGAATTTTCCTTCACCATTGTCTTTCAGGGAGGTCCCAGGAAGGCTGTAGTGCTGCCACTGTCTGCTTTTGAGTGGTACCTACATATCATGCAAAACCATCTATAAACCAGGGGAGAATTTTCTCTTCCTCAGTCTATTGATCATAAGGGACTCCCCCATAAGACCATAGGTGCAGATTGGGAGATGGAAGGTAAAGTGACAAGAGTGGATATCCTGGGCATTTGGGCCATTTCCTCATTCAACTTATTTGTGCCTTCAGGTCCTGCTTGGGTCTGATATTGTATATACCACTTCCATTTAATGATGGAGTGCTGCTGTACATGTCTGACTTTATGACTCTATGGTCAGACAAAAACAAGTTCATTATGGGCAGCTCAGATAGCATGGTGACTTGATGGCCCATGGTTAAGTCTCTGCTACAGCACAGTAACAAGCCAAAGACTGTTTCTCAAAAGAAGAATAGTTATCTCCAGAGGATGGCAGGTCTTTACTCTAAAATTCTAAGAATATGTGCTGTGATCCACAAATAGGGGCCTGCCAAAGACTCAAAACAGCAACTCTGTCACTGACATTTCAAGCACCATTAGATCAGCCAGATCATATGGCCCAAGTGGTAGAGAGGCTTGCATGGCACCTGAACCTGTTGTAGAGCCTTTTCTTGTTCTGGAACCACTCAAAACTAGACATTTTTGAGTTACCTGGTAAGTAGGCAAGAGTAGCCTACCCAAAATGAGGGGTATGTTGCCTCCAAAATCCAAACAGGCACACCAGGCACAGTGCCTTCTTTTTAATTGTAGGAAGGGAAAGATGTAACAACTTATCTTTCACTTTAGATGGAATATCTTGGCATGCCACACTCTACTGGACTGGTAATAATTTCAATGAGGTGGAAGATGCCTGAATTTGGTGGGTTAATTTCCCCACCTCTAACATGCAAATGTTTTACCAATAAGTTCAGAGTCATTGATAATTCTTCCTTACTAGTTCCAGTCAGCATAATTTTATCAATGCAATGGACCAGTGTGACATCTTGTTTAGAAGAAAGGAGGTCAAAGTCCCTACAGACTAAGTTATGACATGGGGCTGGAGAGTTTATATACATCTATGGTAGGACAGTGATGGTGTATTTCTGGCCTTGTGAACTGAGAGAAAACTCTTGGTGGTCCTTTGAATACAAAATTGAGATGAAGGCATTGGCTGGATCAATTGCTATATTTCAGGTACTAGGAAATGTATTAATTTACTCAAGCAACAAAACCACATCTTGAACAGTAGCTGCAATTGAAGTCACCACCTGGTTAAGTTTACAATAATTCACTGTCATTCAGTAAGATCCATCAGTTTTTGTTTTGTTTTGTTTTGGTTTTTTGCACAGACTAAATAGCCAGTTTGAATGGCGATGTGGTAAGAATCCCCTCCCCTGCATACTTCAAGTCTTAATGGTGACGGTAATCTCTGAAATTCCTCCAGGAATGTGATATTGCTTTAGGATTACTATTTCCCTAGTTATGTGTAGTTATAATAGCTTCCACGTGGCTTTTCTTCCATAATAACCCTTAGTCCACTTGCCAGAGATCCCATGTGGGGGCTCTACCAGTGGCTGAATACATCTATTCAAATTATGCATTCTGGAACTGGGGCAATGACTACAGGATGGGTTTCAGAGACCCTTTGGATGCACTATAAGATGAACCTCAACTAAGACTACATTAATAACCTGACTTCCATACTCCCCCATTCTGACCGGTGACCCAGAGTGACATTTTGGGTTTCCTGGAATTAGCATCAGTCCAGAGTCAGTGTCCAGTAATCTTCAAAAAATCTGATTATTTCTTTTTCTCCCATAAACAGTCAGTCTTGTAAAAGTGTGTAGTTCTCTTTGGGAAAGCTGGGAGAAAGATTAATTGTATAAATTTTGGCAGCGTAATGAGGTCCTTCCTCAAGTGGACCAAGTATACCCTTCATTCAAGGAATGTGGGTATGTAAACTGTCTCACATTGGGAAACTGAATGAGGGGCTGTGACTCTCTGTTATGGTGATTCAAGTTACACGGCTGTTCACTTGACTTAGAATCCTTCCACTTGTATAGATCTAGTAAATATTTAGTAGGCTTCCCATCTATTTCAGTCTTAGGGACACCATGACTAAGTAGTTAATGCCGTAAGTCCATATGACTCAGAATATTCTGATTACTGCTTTGACTGCACTGTTCATTATGGTAACCACACTCACCTTGTCTTTGTTGATTGAGTGCTGCCACCTGGTCCCTACCACCACAGGGCCTAGTCAATCCCATTGTAGTTAGGTGACTTAATTCAGTTAGTCCAGATCCCACTGTCAAATCTGACTTACATAAAAGAGCAGCACAGCAGTCTTCAAGGATGCTGGGCCTAACCTTCACAAATTTATACCTCATGATTGCAGGAAAAGTTGTGTCCTCTGGGCACTGAATGTGTGTGTCTGTGGGTCTAATCTGATAAATCCACTCTAATGGGCCAATTTCCCTAAGCCTTTGGAGACCTTCTTCTATGGTATATTAAGGCAAATCTGATACTTCATCTTGGTTTAGTGTAGGCCATTATATAATCCGTGCCTCAGTAAACAAAATAAACTATTAGACCATTTTCTAACCTTTCGAGCTGAAAAATTGGGTGAAAAATGTGTACTGAGTAGGCCCATATCAATAAGCTTAGACTGATTCAACTTTATGTTCCTTGCACCATTATCCCACACTCTTAACAGTCATTCCCACAAATATTCCCTGAGTTTCTGTTTATACATATTGGAAAAGTCAAAGAGTTTTTTCAGAGTTTAGCATTCCTCCTCCTGGAACACACTTTGTACTTCATTTTTGGGGGTTCATTGGTACTTCAGTCTATTTATAGGTCTAGAAGCAAAAATGAGTGGTGGAGGTGGTTTTTGGATCCTTCAGCAGTGTATTGTAAGGTATCGATCTCAGTTGATTTCCCAGGCAATACCCCAGATGCCAACCCAGGCAATATCTCAGATGAAGACTCTTCAGGCACAGCTGAGTTAATCTCATCAGATAGAGGTGGTAGGGATAATGGTTTTACTGGGAAGGGTAGCTTAGCAGACACAGATGGAGTTACCTCTTCAGATGGTAGTAAGAAGGTCGGTTTTTTGTCAGGAGAGATGCAATGGAACTTAGTGGCTCAGTGTCCCCAGCTTCCTGATTGTTTACCAATATGTCCTCATCCTTAGTTTTAGGATCTCATTTCTTCCCAAACAATGCTCTCACTTTAACTTGAGACACGCTTCAATCTTGGAAATTCAATTGTCATTGTAATTCAGCCAATCATATGATAAGACTCTAGGTTTGGTTTTCACCAATATCAGCTCTATTACTTCTAGAAATAAGGCTATATTCAGGGCACAAGTGGGAACTTTGAGGTCTTTTATGGGGCATGTGAGTTGTTACTCAGATGCCCTGAGCTCATCTCTTTCTTTTACCACTTTGTCTAGTGAAACTAGGATCAACCAAATCAGCTTCCCTATATTTCTCATTATGACAGAATTGTAGAAAAGTATCAAATGTGCTCACAAAGAGCCTCACTTTTTACCAATACTTGATATTTTGGTGGAGATATAAAAAGAAAAAGAGAGAGTAATTCATCCCAAGGAAATAGTTTACATGGTTGTTGAGTCCGGTAAATCCCAAATTCGTCAGTGAGGTGTCAGGAAGGAAAATTTTCCTGACTCATGTAGCTTCAGGGGCTGAGAAACCCAAGACTGGCAGATAAGACAGCAGACTGCTGACTCACAGGCTGTGAAACTTGGCATATCTCAAGATTAGCAGGCAATATGGCAGGTCTCTGACTCAAATTCCAAGAACTGATGGTCAGATTATGACGAACCGGATACAGGGCAAGCAAGTGAGCTTTGCCAGAATGTTCATATATATATATATATATATATATATATATATATATATATATATATATAGTATGCAGGCCACAATCCCAAGAAAACTTCCTTTACAACTGATTAGCTGATCACATCATGGAGGATGATTACATTATTACGTAACTGACAAACTACATCATTACATAACTGTCAAATCATTGAAAATCATGACCCAGCCAAGTTGACACACAAACATAACCATCACAATGACTAAAATAGAAAAGAAACCATTGCCATTGAGTCAATCTCGACTCATGGTTAGTCCATTTTGTGTTAGGGTAGAACTGTCTCCCATAGGGTTTTCAATGGCAGATATTTTCAGAAGCAGACCAAGAGGCCTTTCTGTTAAGGCACCTCTGGGTGGACTCACACCTTTCAGTTAATAGCCAAGCACTTTACCAATCTTGAGGGCTTGTTGGAATTTATCACATGCTAAGCCCTTCTTTAAGTTTCAAATCTATTAGCCTATTTGTTCTTCATAGATCCCTTTGTGTTAGTCAAAATATTCACCCCTATTTTACAGATGAAACATGGAAAGGTGTTAATTCCCAAGCTCAAGCAATATTAAATAGATGCACTATGATTTGAACCTAAGTACAGTGGTTCATTTTAACCACTAATAACCATTTCTTGTTGGCTAGAGATAAATGTTATTTATGAATATTTGATTTTATCAACTATTGTGTGGTTTTGATATATGACTACAAATTTGCCTCATACCGCCAAAAAATAAGAGCCAGGAGAATAGTGCATCCCTTGAACCTGGGGTCCCTGTGCCGAGAACCACCTTGACCGGTGAAGACTGATGACAAATTATCTAGTGTTACAGCAACACTACATAACTAGAACGCCAAGGTTAAAAATCCAACTTTGTATAAAATCTCCATAGTAAATAGCATTACTAACAATATACTCTTTAAAATAACACTGGAAATATTTTCTTATAACATAATCAAGATACGCTGATAATGTATATTAAGTTATTGTAGTCATTCTTGGTTAAGTGAAGAGCTAAGCTGCAAAATGTACTTTGTTTAGAACTCAAGCTTAACTTTAACATTAATTCAGATTTAGAAAAGTAAGTGGATCTTTCATCAAAACTTTTTTTTTTTTGAGCTTTTCAATATTTTCTTTTGGAACTAATACATAACATTTTACACAGAAAATTGAAATATAAGAACAACCGTAACCATGATTTTGTCACAATGATCTTGAGAATATATGATAACTAGGGCAATAACTTTTAAGTCTTGCCTTCTATGGCAATATTTTTTTTTTGACATTTTAAATTTTTTGCTATGTTAAATGTGTTGAAAAATATAATTTTTCTCCATGTGGCTTCAAATTTAGTCTGTTAAGTATTCTGAAAATACCAGATGGAAACATGACAGAAGAACTCTAGTGCCAGCTGGAAGGAGCTTGCATTGGCCAAATTTGAGACAATCTGAACATCAAAAAGTATAATGATAATGATAGATTATAACACATTGAATTAAAAGTAAAAAGAAAGAAATGAAAAAAATTAGGACAGGATACTAATATTCAAAAGAATTTAAAAAAAGGGAAAATGAAGGAATGGGGAACTATTCCTTCACAGAAGAATGTCAGATAGTATATGTAGCTGGGATGACAAAATTAGAATATCGCTATTTTACACCAACCAATGCAAACATTTATTCAGATAAGTCACCAAATGATGATAAAATAATTGGTTGAAAGGTTATCATAGCTGAGAATACACAGATGGTCTCTAAGTATTGCTTCACATCTTATACACTAATTATAAAAGGAGAAAAGACCCTTTACAAAAACCAAATCTGGTGAACACCAATTAAGCGAAGATATCAAAACTAATATCACCAGTAATGGAACTCAATACACTCTGCTTTATGTGAGGCTTTAGAAAGTTTACAGATTTATATATGTACATTATTTTTGCAAAAAAAAAAAAAAATGCCATCCAGTATATTCCGACTCACAGTGACCCTGTAGGACAGAGTAGAACTGCCCCATAGAGTTTCCAAGGAGCACCCAGCGAATTCGAACTGCTGACCTTTTCGTTATCAACTGACCTCTTAGACAGGACACCACCAGGGTCTCCTTTGCCAACAATAGCCAATAATAGTCAATGTGAACCTAGACATGAGAAAACAATTTGACAATTAGTAAGAATCCTACAAGAAAAAGTAACCTGATTTTTTTTTTTTAAATTGGACTGTTATGGATTGAATTGTGTCCCCCCAAAATGTGTTAGAATCCTAAACCTTGTATTTGTGGATGCAAGCTAATATAATGCAATGTACTTACCTTCCATACTGCAATCTAATATAATGTAATCAATCAGTAGAGATCATACCCTAGTGTTGGATGGATCCTAAACCTAATCACTTCTAAGCTATAAAAGACCAGAATAGACACAGACATAGAAGCAGAGGGGAAGTCAGACAGTAAGTGAGGATTATCTACAAGCAAAGGAACCCAAGTGCATCCAGGACTACCCACAAAGAAGGAAGGTCCACAGCCAAGGCACTGATTTGGGCTTTCAGCCTCCAGGATTGTGAGAAAGAATGAGAGAGTGTTACATAGGTCAATCACAAAAATAGGTTAGGACTGTTGAGAGAATGTTAAAAAACAGACAATGGAATATTACAGTAGAATTTTTTAAAAATAAAACACTACTTATTTTACAAGAATCCTGTCAAATTCCAGAGCACATATCAGAAACATTACATTGGGTGGAATGCGGGAGGAGAAATGTAAGGATCAAGGTTGAAGAAGGAAAACAAAACAGAAGGAGCAACTTATATGGGCTAGTGATGGGAGTAGCCTATGAATGGAAAAATGAGGTTGATATATGAGGAAATAACCAGATAAGAGAGTTTAATTTTAATTTATTATGTATTCTTATGGTTTACATTCACAGGATTTAAATCTAAATCCTGAGATGTGGTATAATTGTTCTGAATGAAAGTGATTTATACATACTTACTTTGACGCATGCATAATACCAGTTTTTATCTTTAATAAATAGCATAAGTTAACTATCTCCATAAAGTATTCCAGGGGACGAGAGACATCATGGTACAGTAGGAATGTGCTATATAAGCATTAAATTTAAGAAATGATTAAAATTATTTTGAAGCAGAATAAAACGAATGACAAACAATTCTGAAAAGGTGATCACATACTGGCCAACATTAAAAACCACCGGACAATTCTAAATCTTAGAAAAAATGTGGAGATGTGGAAACACTTACCTTTGCTGCAGGAGTGCACTTTGTTATAGCCATCCTGGAGAACAATTTGAAATTAGCTTGTAAAAATGTAGATGCATGCAAATTAATTTCCTGAGCCATCTCTCCTAGGTATCAGTGCTAGGGAAATTCTTGCAGATGTGCACTGATACGAATACAAGAATGTTCTTAGGGGTACTTTTTGTAGTTACAGGTGAAGAAACCAAACCCAATGTCCATTAAGAAAAGAATGGATACACACACTGAAGTGTATTCATAAAGTAGATTATTAGGAAACAATAAAAATGAATGGACCACAGCTCTTTCTGTCAACAAAGTTACATCAAAAATATGTTGACCTAAGAATGCAAGTTGCAATATGTTTGATTTGTACATATTATTGTGTGCATGTAGTATGCTACAAATTATGTGGTGCTCCAAATACATAAAATTTAATCATATTTTCCTAAGATTCCATGCATATGTAAAATAATCCTAACAAAAATGCAAGGGGTAGTGGGTAAACAAAGTGCTGGAGGAAATAAGGTTAACTTGGAGATATCTAATAGAGGATTTTGAAAGTGTTAATCATGTTCTATCTCTTAAATTTCTTTTCATTATGAATATTGAGTACAGTTAATAAATACTTATTCTAGATTATACTTAGCATATTAGATTTTATTAATGGTACAATAAGAAAAGATACTTATATGAAAATAAAAATAGCATTTCCATGGTTGCAGGGGCACAACATATTTTAGAAAACAAAATTAAACATGAACTTTAAAATCAGAGCTGGTATTTCCATATGCCCTAAATTATGCCTCAAAATAAACCAAACCAAATTTCTTCTAGAGTTTGTTTGCAATCAGACCTTCCAATAGCTCTTGAGAGATGGCAGCAAAGCTTGTATTACTTGAAGGATGTAGTCCTCAGTATTGGGGGCATTATTCAGAGAAGGCATACACTTTTTTTTTTTTCCTTCAGGTAACTTGGAGAACTGTGCATATTCATTCCCATGGAATTTAATGACCTAATTTGTTCATTATACAATGCAAGTGAAATATGAAATAATATTTAACATTAACTGGGTACTTTATTGAAACTATATACAAGTAAAACAGATGATATATTTTTTATGGCACACTATGGGAACATTTTACCTGAAACTGGGTTTCAAAATTAAGCTCTGCTATGGTTTTTTTTTTTTGTTTGTTTGTTTTTTTATGGCCTAGCAAATCACGTGTCGTTGGTGCACTGCTCTAGTCACGTTTATGGAAGTGACCATTAGCAAGTTTTGAAACTTTTGCACCTACTTCACCACATGCGTGTATAGTTTTGGTTGCACTGTACACGTTCTTTTATAGCTAAATAAGCTTCTAAATTCTATCTTCATCGTGTCAGACTCTAAAAACAGTACATTACAGTTGTAAAAACACTTGTTTAAGTGTTCCCAGATAAGGTGTGGAGACAAAAGTTTCCCACGTTCGTTCATAAACAATTCTACATGGTTTTTTGTGTCTCCGTATGCCTGTGAGTATGGGCATGGGCTGTTTTTTTTTCTCCATCATCATTTCAAAGATGTGTGCAAAGTGAACAGCCTTGTAAAATAGAGATAATGTCTCTCACTAGAGCAAAGAATAGGTTTGTTCACTGTCGAATGCAATGACTCCTTTGGAGGACAGTTCAGGTGGGCTTACGGCTCATCACTAAAAAAAAAAAAATTCCTTAAACTTGAAGTTTCTCACCTGTAATTCTCTTTATAGTGTGTGCAGGTATCATCTGGTCCTCTTCACGTTGACCTGTGGGAATTGCGGGTTAAGAAAATGGAATAAATGTTAATACTGTGGCTGGTATTATTGCAGCGGATAATAAATTCATGTATTTCTTACTTGGGAGTCTTTAACTTCTCCAGAATACATGACACTGTAGACAGTTAACTTGTTAGTTTGCAGGAACAGAAAAGTCTCTATCCCTTCACAAAACTTAACAAAATTTTGTTTAGAAAGTCTACTTCTATAACATAATTGAAGGTCCTTACATGGCACAAAGGAAAACCTGGTGGTGCAGTGGTTCAGAGCTATACCTGCTAATCAAGAGGTTGGCAGTTTGAATCTACCAGGCACTCTTGGAAACTCTATGGGGCAGTTCTACTCTGTCCTACAGAGTCACTATGAGTAGGAATCAACTTTACAGCCATGGGTTTGGTTTCTTTTTCTGGTGGCACAAAGATGTTTACCTGGGTTTTACTGACAATGCAAAGGCATTTGATTGTGTGGGTCATAACAAATTATGGATAACATTCCAAAGAACGGAAATTCCAGAACACTTAATTGTATTCATGAGGAACCTCTACATAGATCAAGAGGCAGCTGTTTGAACAGAAAAAGAAGATACTGCATGTTTTAAAGTCAGGAAAGGTGTTCGTCAGGGTTGTATCCTTTTACCATACTTATTCAATGTGTATGCTAAGCAAATAATCTGAGAAGCTGGACCATATGAAGAAGAATGGGGCATCGGGATTGGAAGAAGACTTATTACAGCCTTTGATATGCAGATGACACAACCTGACTTGATGAAAGTGAAGAGGACTTGAAACACAGACAAAGATCAAAGACCAGAGCCTTCAGTATGGATTACACACACCCAACATAAAGAAATCAAAAATCCTCACAACTGGGCCAACAAGCAACATCGTGGTAAGTGGAGTAAGATTGAAATTGTTAAGGATTTCATTTTACTTGGATCCACGATCAACACCCATGGAAGCAGCAGTCAGCAACACATTCCATTGGGAAAATTTGCTGCAAAGAATATTTCAAAGTTTTAAAAAGCAAAGATGTCATTTAAGAACTAAGGTGTGCCTGACCCAAGCCATGGGGTTTTCAAATACGTCATATGCATGCAAAAGCTGGACGATGAGTAAAGAGGACCGAAGAAGAACTGATGCCTTTGAATTATTGTGCTGGAGAAGAATATTGAACATACCAGGGACTGCCAGAGAGTCAACAAATTTGTCTTGTAAGAACTACAGCCAGAATGCACCTTAGAAGCAAGGATGGCAAGACTTGGTCTCATATACTTTGGACAAGTTATCAGAAGGGACCAGTTTCTGAAGAACAACATCACTCTTGGTGAAGTAGAGTGTTAATGAAAAAGAGAAATATGCTCAATGAGACGGATTGACATGGTGGCTACAACAATAGGCTCAAGCCTAACGACAATTGTGAGAATGGCACAGGACCAGGCATTGTTTTGTTCTGTTGTACGTAGGGTTGCTGTGAGTCGGAATTGACTCAGCACCTAATGAGGTGGCACAAATAGTTTAAGCTTATTTGCTAATTTATAGACTGTGGAGCAGTTCAAAGCCACCCAAAGGTGCTGC
Source organism: Elephas maximus indicus (assembly GCF_024166365.1). NCBI lineage: Eukaryota > Metazoa > Chordata > Mammalia > Proboscidea > Elephantidae > Elephas > Elephas maximus. The sequence continues at coordinate 27,788,332 of NC_064820.1, read as the reverse complement.
TGAAGAAAGACCTGATGAATTTGCTTCCAGAAAGATTACAGTGCTACAGAGCAGTTCTACTCTGTACTCATGGAGCTGCCAAGAGCCAGAAGTGACTCAAAGGCAACAGGGGTTTTTTGATTGTTTTTTACTTCTGTTTGTTTTTTATAATAATAAATAACTAATAAAACAGATACAATACCCATTCTTATTTTATGTACATAGGTGCAATGTGCCATCCCTAATTTTGAATGTACCATAAAACAGGCAGTGTTTTATTCCATTTTGTATGAAGCTGCTGTAAGTCAGAAATGACTTTATGGCACCTAACAGTAACAACAACAACCACATTTTAGTAGCAAGAGTTTTACTTTCAAGTTTAATTACTTTATTCTATATATCACATTTATCTTTTACATATTTAAAATAATTGGTGATAAATAATACACAGATTTCTCCAGTTTTTATTGATCTATAATAAAATTTGAAAAAATAAAATTGTCTGTCACTTTCTCATCTTTTCCATGTCATTTATCATTAAGTTTCACTTATGTGGATAAAGCTAGGTGAGGCAATGGAGGATAAGTATGACTATAATAGCTATTATATATATATATATGTGTGTGTGTGTGTACAGAAACCTTGGTGGCACAGTGGTTAAGTGCTACAGCTGCTAACCAAAAGGTCAGCAGTTCAAATCTGCCAGGCACTCCTTGGAAACTCTGCGGGCCAGTTCTACTCTGTCCTATAGGGTCGCTATGAGTCGGAATCAACACGGTAGCAGTGGGTTTGGTTTAGTTTTGGGTATAATAGGTATAGTACTTACACACCTGAGAGCCAATTGAAGTGTGCAGAAGGCAAGAGGAAAGTGAGGCATCTAAAACATACTAGAGTTTCACATAGTTTAGTAACAGTCCTAAGAGACTCAGCGAGGATAGTTATTGATGATCCTCTGATTGTTTGAACTTCATTTTAATAAACTTTTTTTAGAATAATTTTAAATTTAAATAATTATTGCAAAAGCAATATAGATAGTTCCTGTACAAGTAATACTTATTTACCCTGCTATTAATATTTAAGTATGATAAATTTATCACAATTAATGAATCTTGTTTATCTTAAGGTTCTTTTTTTCCCCCAAGGTCCCATCCAGGATACCACAGTATATTTTCGACTTATATGTCCTAAGGTTCCTCTTGGCTGACAGTTTTTCAGGCTATCTTTATCTTTGGTGAATTACATGACTGATATGTTACTGGTAGAATGTTTTTGAATTTGAATTTAACTGATATTTTTCTCATTATTAGACTGAGTATAGTAGGCTGAATAGTGGTCATCCAAAGATATTTCTCTCTAATCCCTGGAGTATGTACATGTTATCTTATTGTAAAGAATCTTTGCAGAAGTGATTAAGTATCAATGAGGGATTATCCTAGGTTACCCTGGTGGAGCTTAATTCAATCAGAATTGTCCTCAGAAGACAGAGACATAGGGGGATTTGATACCCACAGTAAAGAAGGCAGTACAACCATGATGGCAGAGATTTGAGTCATGTGGCCACAAACAAAGGAATGCCTGCAGCCACAAGAAATTGGAAGAAGCAAAGAATGGATTCTCCATTACAGTCTCTGAAGCAAGCACGGTCCTATGAAAAACTTGATTACAGCCATGTGAAACTTACATTGAATCTAATTCCACCTTCAAACAAAGCTGCACTGAGACAGATATCAAAAAAAAAAAAAAACCCAGATGTCATCAAGTCAATTCCAACTCATAGTGACCCTGTAAGACAGAGTAGGACTATTCCATAGGGTTTCCAATACTGTAAATCATTATGGAAGTGTACTGCCACATTTTTGTCCTGTAAAGCAGCTGAAGAATTCAAACTGCCAACCTTTTGGTTGGCAGCAGAGCCTTTAACTGCTGTACCATGAGGTTTCCTTGGTATTATGTAGTACAGGTAATTTATAACACAATATCCTTAATTCCTACATCCCATCTCTTATGACATTACTCTCATTCATTTTACTTATCTGCATGATATATGCCATTTTGAATCGGACAATCATATGGTGTATTACTCTGGGAATGACAAATTGCAGAGGAACAGTGTCATATTCATCGTTAAAAAAGAACATCTCAAGATCTATCCTGAAGTACAATGCTGTCAGTGCTATAATAATATCCATTTGCCTATAAGGAATACCGGTTAATATGACTGTTATTCAAATTTACATATCAACCACTAATGCCAAAGATGAAATTAAAGATTTTTACCAACTTCTGTAGTCTGAAATTGATCAAACATGCCATCAAGATGCACAGATAATCACTGATCATTGGAATGTGAAAGTTGGAAACAAAGAAAAATGATCAGTAGTTGGAAAATAAGGTCCTGGTGAAAGACATGATGCCAGGGACGACATGATGGAATTCTGCAAGACTTATTCAAAGAAAGTACTACTTTTTAACAGCATAAATGATGACTATACACTTGTATTTAACCCAATAAAATACACAAGAATTAAATGTACTACATTTGTGCAAAGAGACAATGGAGAAATTCAACATCTTCAGTCAGAATAATGCCATGCAATCAGGATGGAAACAAAGAAGGAAGAAGGATCTGTAGTTGGAGAATATGGCCTTGGTGGTAGAAATGGTGCTGGAGATATCATGACAGAATTTTGCAAGACCAACAACTTCTTCATTGCAAATGCTTTTTTTCATCAACATTAACAGCAACTATACACGTGAATCTCCCCAGACAGAATACACAGAATCAAACCGACTACATCTAAGAAAAAAAAGTTAATGGAAAAGCTCAATATTATCAGTCGGAACAATGCCAGGGGTTGGCTGCAGAACAGTGTATCAATTGCTCATACGCAAGTTCAAGTTCAAAGTGAAGAAAATTATAACAAGTCCACGAAAGCCAAAACATGACCTTGAGTATATCCCATCTGAATTTAAAGACCATCTCAAGAATAGTTTTGATGCATTGAACACTAATGACAGAAAACCAGACAAGCTGTGGAATGACATCAAGGATATCATACATGAAGAAAGCAAAGGTCATTAAAAAGACAGGAAAGAAAGAAAAGACCAAAATAGATGTCATAAGAGACTCCAGAACTTGCTCTTGAACATCGAGTAGCTAAAGCCAAAGGAAAAAATGATGAAGCAAAAGAGCTGAACAGAAGATTTCAAAGGACAGCTCAAGAAGGCAAAGTATTACAATGACACGTGAAAAGACCTACAGATAGAAAACCAAGGGCGAAGAACACGCTCAGCATTTCTCACTACGCTGAAAGAAGAAAAGAAAAAAGTCAACCTCAAGTTGCAATATAGAAGGATTCTATGGGGAAAATATTAAATGACTCAGGAAGCATCAAAAGAAGATAGAAGGAATGCACAGAGTCACTGCACCAAAAAGTATTGGTCGATGCTCAATGATTTCAGGAGGTAACATAGGATCTGGAACAGTCATTACTGAAGGAAGAAATCCAAGCTGCTCTGAAGGCATTGGCAAAGAACAAGGCTCCAGGAACTGACAGAATATCAATTGAGATGTTTCAACAAACAGATGCAAACCTGCAAGTACTTACTCCTCTGTGCCAAAAAATTTGGAAGACAGCTACCTGGCCAACCAGCAGGAAGAGATTCTTAATTACGTCTATTAGCAAGAAAGATGATTCAACCAAATGAGGAAATTACTGAACAATATCATTAATATCATACACAATCAGAATTTTGCTGAAGATCGTTCAAAAGTGCCTGCAGCAGTGGAAATTCAGGCTAGATTCAGAAGAGGACGTGGAACCAGGGATATCACTGCTTATGTCAGATGAATCCTGGCTGAAAGCAGAGCATACCAGAAAGATGTTTACCTGTGTTTTATTGACTATCCAAAGGCATTGGGCTGTGGAGTCATAACAAGTTATAGATTATGTTGTAGAGAATGAGAATTTCAGAACACTTAATTGTGCTTGTAAGTAACCTGTACATAGATCAAGAGATAGCCGTTCGAACAGAACAAGGGGATACCGCATGATTTACAGTCAGGAAAGGTGTGCTTCAGGGTTGTATCTTTTCACCATACCTATTCAATCTGTCTGCTGAGCAAACAATCCAAGAAACTGGACTATAGGAAGGGGAATAGGGCATCAGGATTAGAGGAAGATCCATTAATAACCCATGTTGTGCAGACACAATCTTGCTTGCTGATAGTGAGGAGGACTTGAACCATTTACTGATAAAATCAAAGACCACAGCCTTCAGTATAGATTACATCTCAGCATAAAGAAAACAAAAATACAACTGGACCAATAAGCAACACATGACAAACAAAAAAAAGATTGAAGTTGCCAAGGATTTCAATTTTCTTGGATCCAAAACCAATACCCATGGAAGCACCAGTCAAGAAATCAAGACATATTGCATTTGGGCAGATCTGCTGCAAAAGACCTCTTTAACGTGTTGAAAATCAAAGATGTCACCTAGAAGACTAAGGTTCACCTGATCCAAGCCTTGATGTTTTCAATTGCCTGGTATGTATGGGAAAGATGAATGATGAATAAGGAAGACTGAAGAGGAACCGATGCCTTTGAATTGTGGTTTTGGGGAAGAATACTGAATATACCATGGATTGCCGAAAGCATGAACAAATCTGTCTTGCAAGAAGCATGACCATAACGCTCCTTAGAAGCAAGGGTGGCGAGACTAGTCTCACATACTTTGGATATGTTATCAGAAGGGGTTAGTCCTTGGAGAAGGACATCATGCTTGGTAAAGAAAAGGGTCAGCGTTAGAAAGGAAGACCCTCAAGTAGATGAATTTACATAGTTACTGCAATGATGAACACAAGAATAACGATTGCGAAGATGAGGCAGAACAGGACAGTGTTTGGTTCTGTAGTACCTAGGGTCTCTATGAGTCAGAACCAACTCGACAGCACCTATTTTCAACAACGACTGACAATATCCCTCTGTTTATATAGATCCAATTCTGATTGATATCAGTTTCTATTGGCCTGAAGAACTTCTTTTAATATTTCTTCCAGGATGATCTGTCTATGATGAGTAACCTCAGTTTTTAGTTTTTTGAGAAAGCCTTTATTTCTCTTTTATGCTTGAAGGATATATTCTCTCACTACATAACTCTCAGTTGATGTTTTGATGTATTTTGCAATACTTTAAATCATTCAGTTCACTCTCTTCTTTGGATGAGACAGGAAGTAATTCTTATTTTTATCCCACTTCTTGTAAGGAAAATTCTTCTTTTGCTTCTTCCAGTATTTTATTTTTGTCTTTAGTGTTCTGCATTTTTAATATTATATGGAAACCCTGGTGGTGTAGTGGTTAAGTGCTACGGCTGCTAACCAAAGGGTCGGCAGTTCAAATACACCAGGCACTCCTTGGAAACTCTATGGGGGCAGTTCTACTCTGTCCTATAGGGTCACCATGTGTCGAAATTGACTTGACGGCATTGGGTTTGGTTTTGGTTTTTTGTTTACGTGTAAGTGTATGTTTTCCTGTGTGTGTGTTTAATTTTTTGTTTGTTTGATAATCATGCTGCTTAATGTTCTCTGTGCTTTTATGTATCTGTAGTTTGGCATCTGTCATTCAATTAAAAAAATTTGGCTTTTAAGTTTACATCTTTCTTCTGTAATGCTCTTTCCTACTTCTCCTGGAGTTCCAACTGTCCATATGCTACAGATTTTGAAAATTTCCACAGTTCTTGGATCTTCTGTTCTGATTTTTTTTCTTTCTACTTACCTTAAAAAAATAAAATAAAATCTTAAAAGAATTATAAAGAATTATTTTATAAAGTATCTTTGTAAAATTATAATTTGACCTAGAGATAATTTCCTAATATAAATTTCACTTGTTTCCTGGTATTTAATCTTGCTCTCATTATTATTATTGATATTATAACTAAGATTTTTTTCATCTTTTCATAAAAATGGCTGTTACTTGTTGTTGTTAGGTGCCGTCCAGTTGGTTCTGACTCATAGAGACCCTGTATACAACAGAACAAGGAGAAACTGTCCAGTCCTGCACCATCCTCACAATCGTTGCCATGCCTGAGCCCATCGTTGCAGCAACCGTGTCAATCCATCTCCTTGAGGGTCTTTCTCTTTTTCATTGACCCTCCCTACCAGGCATGATGTCCTTCTCCAGGAACTGGTATCTCCTAAGAACATGTCCAAACTATGTGAGACTAAGTCCTTTCATCCTCACTTCCTGTGAGCATTCTGGCTGTACATCTTCCAAGACAGATTTGTTCATTCTTCTAGCAGTCCATGGTATACTCAGTATTCTTTGCCAACACCATAATTCAAATACATCAATTCTTCTTCGGTCTTCCGCATTCATGTCCAACTTTCCTGTGTATATAACAAAAACTGAAATCAAACCCATTGCCTTAAGTTGACCGTGACTCACAGAGACCCTGTAGGACAGAGTAGATCTGCCCCATAGGGTTTTCAAGGAGTGGCTTGAAGTTACCTTGGCTTTTGTCAGGCACCCCTTGCTCCTCAAAGTGACATTTTGCTTTTTAACACTTTAAAGGGACCTTTGGCAGCAGATTTGCCCAATGCAGTATGTTGTTTTATTTCCTGACTGCTGCTTCCCTGGGAATTGACTGTGCAAGCACTATGTAATATATTCTTTTGATGGTGTATTTGCTTTATATCTCGCAAACATATTATTTTTTCATTAGATTTCCAGAAGACTCCCTCATATACATTCAGACTATCAAAAAACAGATGTACTTTTACCTTTTTAAAAGTCTTATAACTTTAATTTCTATAGTATCCCCTAATACTGTCATGATAGTTGTTAAAAACACTTCAGGCAAGAAAAAAAAAAAAGGTAGAAATAACAAACTGAAAAAAATTGCAACTCATACCATAAATAAAGGAATAATAGTCCTACATTTCAAAGAATAACTAGAAATCCCAAAAGAAGCCCTGGAGAAACCCAGAGACAAAAATAAAAGCTGAATTTAATAAAATGGACAAAATACATGAAAAAACAGCATAACTTCAGCAACAGCTGTTATATATATGAAAAAAATGATGCAGCTGACTTAAGATAAGGTAAATGTAAGTCCAAACTACCAATTTTCTTCTGTTACTCTCTAGGAAGACACTACTTGCATGCATTCACTGTAGAGGTAGAAAATAGAACAGCCTTAATGGAGGAAATTCTGGAAATACCTAACAAAATTGTGAATACATTGGCCTTTTTTGTTCAGCAATGCCATTACTGGAACTATAAGTCCCGATTCAGCAACATAAGTTCAAAATAACATGTATAGTGATATAATCACTGTGGATTATAATAAAAATGGAAGAGAATCCATGTCCTCTAAAAAATCCATGTCCTCTAAAAAATAAAACTAGTTAATGAAAAAATATTTAACAAATTTAATAAAAAAATTAAAAAAGAAAAATAATGAAGACTTTCTTTTTTACTAATTAGACAAACTCTCCAAAATATATTGACAAACAAAATGACCAGATTCAGTATATTATATATAGTGTGCTACTTTATTTTGAAAATGTATAGGGATAAAACCTATGTTTTCATTTGCTTGTAATATTTAAGAAACATAAAGAAAATAATACTTTTATATGAAAGCAAGAGGGGAGAAAAGAAAAGCCATAACTTTTTTGTCTATTCTCCTTCATATATTGTTACAAGTTATGCTTACATTTCAATATATGAAAAATATTCCCAGAACAAACAGGTGATCAAACAACATTAAGAGATAAGTTTACTGAAGTCTATCATAAGCCAGGTATTGATCTAGATATTTAGGACACCAAAACCAAACACGTTGCTACTGAGCTGATTCCAACTCATAGCAATCAGTGATGATAAATGAGGAAGATCAAGACTTTTGGAACCAGGGCTTTATTATAATTTAGGGTTTCTTCATGCTCACTGTGTAACCTGTGTAATAATTTTTCTATCAGTTTTTACAGAGTTAGCAGAAAAAAGAAAACAAACACCTCCAAACTAGTTATACCATACTGTGGGAACCTGAATATGTGCTATTTATTGTCATTCCATATTATTCTAAATAAAACTAGATATTTTATATTTGATTTTTACTCAAGGGCAGTATATTTCCCCATATTGCTCAGTTTCCATAATTTGGCTTAACAAGAATCAGAAAGCTCTCAGGGAACGTTATGCATCTGCAAAAATTCAATGGAAAGTGATGATTCTTAATTTTAATGAGTGGTTTTCTATTTTCCATGAACCATGAATTAAGAGCTATGTGGAGATACAGGAAATATAACAAACCCTCCATTTGCCTACTGCAATTTGAACTGAGTAAATAAATCTACTTGGAAAATAGATGCAGTAAAGGAATTATAAACATGCACAATTTGAGGAGATATTTCTTCATGAAAATAATAAAAACAAGTTTTAAAATTATTAATATTGAAATATGCCTATTATATTTAACACAGAATATTTAATATGAGTTTTTTTAATCAAATTTATTAAAAAGAGTAACTCACTTTTCAGAATATAATGCAGTCTTAAAGAAATGTGATAGATATGTTCCATAACTTCAGGTAGGCTTTTGACTACTACAGTGTGATTATTAACATGGTTCTTTAATGACAACAGTCAAAGGGCTATTAGGATGTGAGAAAAATGCAGCTTCAAGAAAATAATTTTCTTCTCCACTACATTTTTCAATCAGAAAGATAAATGGGTGTAGAGATGTGGATGTGATCCTTCCTTGTAAATAAATAACTACCATAACATTTTTCTCAGCATACAGATTGAATAAGTATGGTGAAAGGATACGATCATGATGCACACATTTCCTGATTATAAACCATGCAGTACGTTCTTGTTCTGTTCAAACACTGCCTCTTGGTCTATGTACAGGTTCCACATGAGCAACAACTACGTGTTCTGGAATTCCCATTCTTTGCAATTTTATCAACAGTTTGTTATGATCCACACAGTTGAATGCCTTTCATGCTACCAGAGGTAAACATATTGCTGGTATTCTTATTCAATCTGTATGCTGAACAAATAATCCAAAAAGCTTGACTATTTGAAGGAGAATGCAGCATCAGGATTGGAGGAAGACTCATTAACAACTTGCAATATGCATATGACACAACCCTACTTGATGAAAATGAAGAAGGTTTGAAGTACTTACTGATGAAGATCAAAGACTATAACTTCTGTAGAGATTACACCTTAATGTAAAGAAAACAAAAATCCTCACAACTGGACCAATAAGCGACATCATGATAAAGGGAGAAAATATTGAAGTTTGCAGGATTTCATTTCATTTGGATTCACAATCAACACCCATGGAAGCAGCAGTCAAGAAATCAAATGACGTATTGTGTTAGGCAAATCTGCTGCAAAAGATCCCTTGAGCAAAGATGTCACCTTGAGGACTAAGATGCGCCTGACACAAGCCATGGTATTTTCAGTCTCCTCATATACATGAGAAAACTGGACAAAGAACAAGGAAAACTCAAGAATTAATGCCTTTGAATTATGGTGTTCGTGAAGAATATTGAATATACAATGGACTGCCAGAAAAGAAAACATTCTGTCTTGGAAGTACAGCCAGAATGCTCCTTAGAAGCACAAATGCCGAGACTGTCTCATGTACTTCGGACATGTTGTCAGTAGGAACCAGTTTCTGAAGAAGGACATAAAGCCTGGTAAAGCAGAGGGTCCCTCATGGAGATGTGTTGATGCAGTGGCAGCAACAATGTAGCAACTATGGTGAAGATGGTGCAGGACCAGGCATTCTGTTGTCCACAGGGTCACTGTGAGTCAGAACCGACTGTATAGCACCTAACAACAACAGGATAACGTAGATATAGAAAAAAGAGACCAAAGATCTTTGCTTTAACTTATCTTACCGATATGGCCAACTGTTATATATTAAACCAAACTCCACAAGAAATATTCTTGTTGATTTGGGGTGAGATGTTAAAGAATTATTCATCATGTCAATTAATCCAAACAAGTGAGCCATGCGTATAAAATATCTACAAACAAGCATGTGTAAAAGAACTACCTTTATTTTACTTTCTTAGAAATACATATGTATGTGTGTAATTATTAAAAAAATTGTCTCTTTACATGTTAGGATAATCTATGCATCTATAGTTATAGATCATACTTTAACATCTTAGTTGTCAATTGTTAGCTGATAACTGAAGCAAATCATAAATGAAATTTTTCCTAGGATTTTAAAAAGTTTTAGGGTATAGTGGTTTTATAATCAATTTGTATTTAAATGCAAACACTATGCCAATTTAGTGAGACTATGCTATAAATGGGTTGGGTTTATGCTATAAATAAGGAGTTATTTTAAAGACTGGGAAACGAAAGATAAAAATGGTCTTATTCTCTTTCTTAAATAACTTAAGATTCAGTAGAAGAAATAATATATTTAAATAAAACAGTAATTACAACTTCGAGTTAATTTATTTTATCTTTATGCATCTAAATGAGTAGAAAAATGTCTTTTACCATGTTTAAAAAATACTACCACCTTATATTTGAATTTCAAGTTCTAAAGATTAAAAAGTTTTAACCCAAGTTTCAAACACTTCTGCAAATATTTTGCTGCATTTTAAAGGAACTCATGGGATCATGAGTGACAAACTTAAACTTTGCACATTGTTTTGATGTACTTATTTTTATATATGAGTTAGCTCTTGTTGGTACAGTTCTGCAGCCGAGCGTGGTGAACATCATATAAAATAAAAAATCTACTTCCCTTTCTCTCCATTTTTGTGTGTTCTAGAAGGAATTTTCATACCAAAATACCAGACTAATATCCTCAGCACACTCCACTAGGGGAGGAAGTATGGACAAATCTGGGAAAAGAGATTCAAGAACATTCTTCTTTTTTTTTTTTAACCTGTTTTCCATCAGTATCCTTAAAGCACCAAAGAGCATAAAAAGATAAGCTTAAATATTCTTCTAGTTACTTCCAGTTATTACCTCCTAAATTCCTCCGCCAGCAAAACCTGAAACTTTCTTCCAAAAGGAAGAAAATGGTATTACTCCCAGCCCTAAAAATCAAGACTTTAATAACAAATGCCATATTGTGGAGCATATTAAATAAATTCTGGAAATAAATTATGATGATATCTGGTGCTACAATGGTTAAGAGCTATGTCAAGCTACCACTGCTAACCAAAAGGTCAGCAGTTCAAATTTACCAGCTGTTCATTGGAAACCCTACGGGGTAAATCTACTCTGTCATATAGGGTCACTATGATGTTGAAATCAGTAATGGGTTTGGTTTTATTGGTTTTGACCTAAGGTGTGACTCAAGTCACTAAAGTATGAAGAAATAAGGCTGAGTTTAGAGGGTCAGCTCAAAAGACATGAAGTAATCAACAGGATTTGGAGATCAACAAGTAGTAGAAATCAAGGGAGAAGGTATAATTAAGCATAATTCATACTCCCATCATTAGTAACTGCTTAGATGATATTTCTTAAGAACATTTTTTAAAAGGAGGTGGTGTATAAACATTACTTGTTTTAAATGTGTTTATAGTAAGTCTGTTCAGTAAGCAATTACATATAAAGGAAAACTAACATTAATCACACATTTATTAAATTAATCAGTAATTTAGTCAAATGTTTTTCTAATGTTTTAGAATGTCTATTATGTGCCAGGCATGGATTTGACTTGAGGGATAAAACAGAAAGCCAAGTTTCAGGTTTTCTCCTACTTATAGTACCCACTCTATTCAAGGAGACCAATATTAATCAAATAGTCACTCAAAGATATTGTGTTAAATTCCATGAAGGAAAAGTGTGTATTGTTTTGAGACCATAGCTGAAGGACTCTGAACTAGTGTGGAAGGGTGAAGGGTATAGTAAGACTTTCCAGAAAAAAATGACATTTGAATTGGGACCTGAAAAATGACAATAGTCTACTGGGTGATATCTGCCTTGTGCGGAGGAGGAAAAGGAGGGGCAGAACATTTCACACAAAGGATACGGCATCTGCAATTATTTATGACTAAAAAAATAAAACAGGGTGTATTTCAAGAATTGAATAAAAAAGCCCAAAAGTGAGGTAGTGTAGAAAGAGATGAAGATAAAGAAGAGGGAGGTAGACCATGCCAGGACACGCAGGCCCCCTGTCTCACTCGCCTATATTCCGACTTAACCTGTTGATGGGCTGGTAATTCTCATAGCCCCTGATTATAAATCACAGAAGCTGGAAACTTGGAAGCTCCATGGAGGTAAATACCACCTGTTTCCATTATCCATTATCAAGCTTTTGACGGAATAAAACTCTGGAGAAATCCCATCATCGCTCTCTCCATTTTCAAATAAAGCTTGAGTATTTCTGTTTAAATCTTTTTAACGACTGTTTAAAAGGAGACCTAGAAATATCAATTCTTTATTTTCAATCAAAAAAACATTAAGATTTGACTGAACGGCAGGTGCAAGGAATTGAAGGAAGATTTTAACAACCTATTCAAGTTCACATATTTAAATTTGTAAAGAGACACTATGAATTATTAAAAGGCTATCAGTTTTAACAATTATCTGTGAGACATTACCCAATGAATGTGGTTTAATTAAAAAAAAAATGTCCATGAATGAACGGTGTTTCTGCTTTAGAGGCATGGCATAAGCATCTTTTTTTTTTTTTTTTTTTTAATAAAACTACTTCGTATTCTGTTTGTGTCATCAAACCACCCTGCACAGAAGGAATGACAAGTGGCTAAAAGTCTATGCTTTGACTAATAGCTTATTACCAATCTAAAATGGTCTGTCTGGTATTCAACTTTTAGAGAAATAAGCATACATAGCTTATTAATTAACAATTTTATGGAATGGACTTTCAAATTTACTTAATTCAAAGCCCTCATTTAAAAAATGAATGAAGAGAGATCAAGCAAGTCTAAATGATCTTGCTCAGCTTTTTATTCACAGAGCTAATATGTACATAGCTCTAATTCCCACTCTAATTTTCCTTTCCTTTGTTCTCTTTCATTTGTCTGTATAGGAGATATTTATTAAGCGGTTATGATATGCTGGGGACTATTGCTGGTGTGGGTCATGGCAGCAAATAAGTCACTCCCTCATTATGTTATTTGGTAGAGGGAGAGTATAAATAAATAATTTCAGACAGTGACAATTGCTCTGTAAAAAAAAACAAATTATACTAATGCCAGACAGCATCATGGGGAGCCTTGTTGAGATTCCTTCTTTATAATGGGAGACAGGAAAGTCATCTGTAATAATCATCTGAGTTGAGGCTAATTGCCAAAAAAGAACCACATTTGTGAAGTTTTGGGAAAATAGTTTTACATTTAGATAAGAGTAGTACAAAGATCCTAAGGTAAGAATAAGTTTGTACTGTACATGGAATAGAAGTTAAGTCAATGCGACTAGTGTGAAGTGAGCACTCATATGGTGTGGTGAAATCAGAAGCTTGATCACGGAGGTCTTTGTCATCTTAACATGGAGTGTGGACCATCATAGGAAAGATTATCTGGCTTTTATCAAATAGGAAATTGTTTTTCCAGAAACTTAAACTCCTACAAAAAACAGAAATACAAAATCTTTTTGTTAGGTGCCGTCGAGTTTGTTCCAACTCGTAATGGCCCTATGTACAACAGAACAAAAAACTGTCCAGTCCTGTGCCATCTTCACAATTGTTGCTGTGCTTGAGCGCATTTTTGCAGCCACTGTGCCAATCCATCTCATTGAGGGGTTTCCTCTTTTTCACTGACCCTCTGCTTTACCAGGAATGATGTCCTTCTCCAGGAACTGGTCCCTCCTGGCAACATGTCCAAACTATGTGAGACTAAGCCTCTTCACCCTCATATCCAATGAGCATTCTGGCTGTACTTCTTCCAAGACAGATTTGTTCATTCTTCTGATACTCCATGGTATACTCAATATTCTTTACCAACACCATAATTCAAAGGCATCAGTTCTTCAGTCTTCCTTATTCATTGCCCAGCTTTCACTGGAATATGAGGCTATTGAAAACATCATGGAATGGGTAAGGCCCAACTTAGTCTTTAAAACAATATCTATGCTTTGTTGTCGTTGTTAGGTGTCGTTGAGTCGGTTCCAACTCATAGCGACCCTATGCACAACAGAACGAAACACTGCCTGGTCCTGCGCCATCCTCACAGTCATTGCCATGCTTAAGCTCATCGTTGCAGCCACTTTATCAATCCACCTCGTTGAAGGTCTTCCTCTTTTCCGCTGACCCTGTACTTTGCCAAGCATGATGTTCTTCTCCAGGAACTGATTCCTCCTGAAAGCATGTCCAAAGTATGTAAGACGCAGTCTCACCATCTTTGCTTCTAAGGAGCATTCTGGTTGTACTTCTTCTAAGACAGATTTGTTCATTCTTTTGGCAGTCCATGGTATAGTCAATATTCTTTGCCAACGCCACAATTCAAAGGCATCGATTCTCCTTCATTCTTCCTTATTCATTGTCTAGCTTTCACATGCATATGATGAGACTGAAAATACCATGGCTTAGGTCAGGTGCACCTTAGTCTTCGAGGTGTAATCTTTGCTCTTCAACACTTAAAGAGGTCCTTTGCAGCAGGTTTACCCAGTGCAATGTTTCTTTTGATTTCTTGACTGCTGCTTCCATGGCTGTTGATTGTGGATCCAAGTAAAATGAAGTCCTTGACTACTTCAATCTTTTCTCCATTTGTCATGATGTTGCTCATTGGTCCAGTTGTGAAGATTTTTGTTTTCTTTATGTTGAGGTGCAATCCATACTGAAGACTGTGGTCTTTGATCTTCATCAATAAGTGGTTCAAGTCCTCTTCACTTTCACAAGCAAGGTTGTGTCATCTGCATAACGTAGGCTGTTAATGAGTCTTCCTCCAATCCTGATGCCCCATTCTTCTTCAGATAGTCCAGCTTCTCGTATTATTTGCTCAGCATACAGATTGAATAGGTATGGTGAAAGAATACAACCCAGATACACAACTTTCCTGGCTTTAAACCAATCAGTTTCCACTTGTTCTGTCTCTTGATCTATGTAAAGGTTCCTCATGAGCATAATTAAGTGTTCTGGAATTCCTGTTCCAAATGATATATATATATATATATATAAATTGTTCAAATATTTGGGTTCTGTTTTTCTTTTTAATAATTACAGCTTGAGCTTAGACAATCTTATGGGTCATAATTGTTATATCATATAATTTTAGTAAAACTTTAAATATTCAGATGGAAAAAAATTCATGAAAAAGATAGAATTTATTGACTCAGCTAAAATTTTTTTAACCCATCTCATTTTTCAATGTCTTATTTGTCATTTTATGAATAATACTGTTCTCAATTTAAATTTTTACAGTTTACAGGGTACACTATTTAAGTTGTAAATTTTCAAGCTTCCACTAATGACTAAAGCAGAAACTATTTTTTTTTAATTTAATAAAATAAATTCAATTTTAAAACACTACTCAAGAAAAAACATAAAAATGCTGATAGTAGGCATAATTTATTTACTGTCATTCACGAAAATAAGGGTTAAGCCTGTGCTTATTCTTCTTACTAATACCATCTGCTGCATAGAAGATTTTCAGATACTCTGAAAACACTCACCTATCACCAGTAAAAAAAAAAAAAAAATCACCAGTAGAAACCTAAAATTCTAAGTTTCATGTACTATGTTTATTTGAATTGTCAAAGGGAAGTCCAAGTAAGAGCCTCTCAAATTCCCCATGGCTTATCAAAATTTTAGCCCATAATTTTCTTTTTTTGAACATTTTATTGTTGTTTAGACAAAAGTTTACAGAGCAAACTAGTTTCCCATTCAACAATCTATACACGTTTTGTAACATTAGTTGTAACCCCTTCAATAAGACAGGAGATCGCCATTTCCATTTACCCATCTTTCCTGCCCCTTCCTGCCTTCTAAACTTTGTTTTTGGGCAAATGCAGCCCTTCTGTGTGGTTGATTGTTCCGAGGTGCACATTATTCCTTTGTGGTGTTGTTATAGGGCTTTATAGGCATGTCTATTGTTTGGCTGAAAGGTTATCTTCAGGAGTGGGTTCAGTTGTAGGTCTGAAGAATGTCTACATAAATTTCCTTTATTAAGCTACATTTAGAAAAGCAGTTGCAAAGTGAGGTATGGTGATTTTTTCTAATATGGCCGCATCTAAATTTTTATATACTGTAAAACTGAAATACTACAAAATATCTAGCTGAGAAGAATACTCTCCATTATATTTCTAAAACAAATAAATTTTAATTGATTTATCTTTTTAAAAACACTAACATGTATGCAAGGGTCAGTTAGAAAACTATAAGATCACAGTATCATCAAGAATTCTAAATATTAATTCTACCACTAGCTTTGCTAAATGTATAAACAACTATGATGGAGGAATCTTGCTTCTTTAAGGGAAAAGTTCTGAAATTCTAACAAGAATTATAAATCCTTTGACAAAATAAATACATTAATCTACTTGTGTGAAATTACCAACATTTATTAACAAAGTGTTAATAATTTTAAAGTTTTTTTTTTTTTACATTACACAAGCTGTATACAACATTTGTCTATTTCAAATAATATTTAAATATCAAGAATTTTGAGCCCTATTTTGGAAAGCAAGGTTGTGTTATCTGCATATCGAAGGTTGTTAATAAGTCTTCCTACAATCCTGATGCCTCGTTCTTCTTCATATAATCCAGCTTCTCGTGTTATATGCACAGAATACAGATTGAATAAGTATGGTGAAAGGATACGACCTTGACACACACCTTTCCCAACTTTAAACCCTGCAGTATCCTCTTGTTCTGTTGGAAAGACTGCCTCTTTGTGTATGTACAGCTTCCTGATGAGCACAATTAAGTATTTTGGAATTTGCATTCTTTACAATATTATCCATAATTTGTCATGATCCACACAAATGCCTTTGCATACTCAATAAAAGGCAGGTAAACATGTTTCTGGTATTCTCTGCTTTCAGCCACGATACATCAGATATCAGTGGTAATACACCTCATTCTGTTTCCACCTCTGAATCACTCCTGAATTTCTGACTGCTCCCTGTGCACATCCTGCTGCAACCATTTTTAAATTATCGTCAGTAAAGTCTTTGTGATCTCAATGATTTTTTTGATAATTTGTGCATTCTGTTGAATCACTTATTTTAAAATGGGTACAAATATGAATCTCTTCTAGGTGATTGTCAGGTAGCTGCTGTCTTCCATTTTTTTTTGCATAAACGAATGATCATTTCCAGCACTGCATCCCTTCGCTGAAACATCTCATTTGGTATTCCATCAATTCCTGGAGCCTTGGTTTTTGCAAATGCCTTCAGTGCAGATTGGACTTCTTCCTTCAGTGCCATCAGTTCTTGATCATATGCTACTTTCTGAAATGTCTGAACTTCGACCAGGTCTTTTTGGTACAGTGACTCTGTGTATTTCTTCCATCTTCTTTTTTTTTTTAATAATTTTTATTGAGCTTTAAGTGAACTTTTACAAATCAAGTCAGCCTGTCACATATAAGCTTATATACACCTTACTCCATACTCCCACTTACTCTCCCCCTAATGAGTCAGCCCTTCCAGTCTATCCTTTCGTGACAATTTTGCCGGTTTCTAACCCTCTCTACCCTCCTATTTCCCCTCCAGACAGAAGATGCCAACACAGTCTCAAGTGTCCACCTGATACAAGTAGCTCACTCTTCATCAGCATCTCTCTCCAACCCATTGTCCAGTCCCTTCCATGTCTGATGAGTTGTCTTTGGGAATGGATCCTGTCCTGGGCCAACAGAAGGTTTGGGGACCATGATCGCTGGGATTCCTTTAGTCTCAGTCAGACCATTAAGTATGGTCTTTTTATGAGAATTTGGGGTCTGCATCCCACTGATCTCCTGCTCCCTCAGGGGTTCTCTGTTGTGCTCCCTGTCAGGACAGTCATCGGTTGTGGCCAGGCACCATCTAGTTCTTCTGGTTTCAGGACGACGTTAGACTCTGGTTCACGTGGCCCTTTCTGTCTCTTGGGCTCATAGTTGTCGTGTGACCTTTGTGTTCTTGTTCTTCATTCTCGCTTCTTCTTTTGATGCTTCTTGTTTCATTCAATATTTTGCCCATAGAATCATTCGATATTGCAACTCATGGCTTGAATTTTTTCTTCAATTCTTTAAGCTTGAGAAATGCTAAGTTTTTTCTTCCCTTTTGGTATTCTAATTCATTTCATTATTATACTTTACTTTGTCTTCTCAAGTCACCCTTTAGCTCTTGTAATTCATAATCGCTTCCATTCGCGTTAGCTACTCTATATTCAAGAACAATTTCATAGTGTCTTGTAACATCATTTTTAGTCTTTTATTCCTTTCCTGTCTTTTTAATGACCTTTCGGTTTCCTCATGTATGATGTCCTTGATATCATCCAACAAATGTCTGGTCTTTGGTCATTAATGTTCAATGCATCAAATCTATTATTGAGGTGGTCTCTAAATTCAGGTGGGGTATACTGAAGGTCATACTTTGGCTATCATGGAGTTGTTTTAATCATCTTCAGCTTCAACTTGAACTTGCATATGAGCAACTGGTGGTCTGTTCTGCAGCTGGCCCCTGGCCTTGTTCTGACTGATGCTATTGAGTGTCTCAATCATCTTTTTCTTCAGATAATTTATTCCATCTGGGGAGGTCCACGTGTATAGTCCCTGTTTATGTGTTGTTGAAAAAAGGTATTTTCAATGAATAAGTCGTTGGACTTGCAAAATTCTGTCATGTGACCTACTTCGACATTTCTATCACAAAGACCATATTTTCCAACTACAATTCATTCTTCTTTGTTTTCAACTTTCTCATTTCAATCACCAGTAGTTATAAATGCATCATGATTGCATGTTCGATCAATTTCACACCACAGAAGTTGGTTAAAATCTTCAGTTTCTTCATCTTTGGCCTTAGTGGTTTGTGCATAAATTTGAACAATAGTCATATTAAGTGATCTTCCTTGAAGGCATCAATATTACCCTATTGCTGACAGTGTTGTACTTCAGGAGAGATCTTGAAATGTTCTTTTTGATGATGAATGCAACACCATTCCTCTTTCAGTTGTCATTATCCAATTCAAAATGACCAATACCAGCCCATTTTAGCTCATTAATGCCTAACATATCGACCTTTATGCATTCCATTTCATTTTTGACAACTTCCAATTTTCCTAGATTCATACTTTGCACATTCCAGGTTTTGATTGTTAATGGTGTTTGTAGCTGTTTCTTCTCATTTTAAGTCATGCTACCTCAGCAAATGAAGATCCCAAAAGGCTTTACTTCAACCACATCATTAAGGCCAACTTTACTTTGAAGAGGCAGCTCTTCCCCATTTGTATTTTCAGTCCCTTCTAACCTGAGGGTCTCATCTTCTGGTGCTATATCAGGCAATGTTCTGCTGATATTCATAAGGTTTTCAGTAACCATTTTTTTTAGAATTAGATAGCTGGGCCTTCTTCCTAGTCTGTCTTAGTCTGGAAGCTCTGCCGAAACCTGAGCCCACCATGGGTGACTCTGCTGGTATCTAAAATACCAGTGGCATAACTTACAACATCAAAGCAACAGGCAAGCTTTTACAATATGACAACTGACAGATGAGCACTTCTCTGTTATACCACATACTGTAAAAAGAAAAAAAAAGAACTTTTAAAATAAAATATTAAATATCTTAATATTGATTAATTTTTTTAATTTGAAGATAATTTTGAGTAAATAACCTAGAAATTTTGAGACAGAAGTAACAAAATGAGGTTTGAAATCAACATTTAAGGTTACCAGTTGTTGGCAAATTCAAAATTTATCAACAGACAACAGGGGTGGGTGACTTGGATGGTGTGAAAAGCAAAACATAGGCAAGTCAGGAGTTTTAGGAACTTCCTGATCTCTCAGTAAGTTATCTCAAAAGCATCCCAATTTTTCTGTCTCATTAAAACTTCATTTCTTTTCCTTCTTTTTTACTCCATCCTCTTCAAGCTTAAGGTATCTTGGCTCATTATTTTAAGTACTCTCTTGCTAGTATTCTGAACTCCCTTTAACATTGCATCTTCCTGGGCAACACCATCCACATATTTCTCTATTGCACACAAGTTCTTAAGCACTACAGGTAAAAAATCATGTTAATGTTATAATAAATTTAGATAAATGTCACTATTGATTGATAGTTGTTTATGACTTTTAGATTTGCATTTTTAAAAATACTAATTTTTTTTTTTTGCCTTGTGTCCCCTTTGTTGTTTTTACTTGTCTAGTTTTTTTTTTTTTCCAAAATTCCTACTTTCTCTGTCCACAATGTTTTTGTTGACTTCTACTGTATAAATAAACTGAAGACTATCTAATGGAAATTTCTATGATTATTTCTTCCTATGCTACAGACTTATGTAATTCTCATCTTTCTTTCTTCTGCCCTCTCTGTTACCATTGAGCAGGTATTTGTTTCTCCTTGTCTTGTTAGGCTAGTTATTTTACTACTTTAACTTATATTCTAATCTGCATTTTAAGGGATTAATATTTATTGATATATAACAAATGTCACTTTATTTTATAATATCAAATATTCTCATATTATAAATTTCTTCCCATTATCATCTACTTTTTCCTAAATGTCATCAATTAAATGACATCATAATTTATATTTCTCTCTTTAACTTTTGCTTAAGCTTCTTGTCCATATAACCAAATTGCTATTGATATTTTTATTTCAATATTTCACAGTGACCTTAAAATCAATAAGTCAACAACCATGTTTAACATCCCTTCTCCCCAGCTCTGGCTTTCAAAATTGCTCCTCTTTTTCTTTTCCCATTTTCCTGTGCATGGCACTATGGATCAACCTATAGACTAAACAGAAATTTTATTTTCTTCTTCACTCACCTCATTTCTTTATTATCCAGACTTTCACAGTAACAGCAACAGCCTCCTACAGCCAGTCTTGCCCACGTAAATTTAGTCACTAATGTTAGATAAAAATATATTTCTTTAACACAATTATAATTATACTTCCCTGATTAAAATATTTTATTGAGTTCTAGCTACAATCAGTGAAAATTCCAGTCCTTAACTTTCCTAGACTCATTTCATCATTCTTCTGCTCTTTTATTCAGTTGTTCTAAAGCATCTTTAGTTAATCGAATATGCCAACCTTTCTCTTACTTCCTGGCCTTGCAAAGACTGTTTGTTTCTTCAACCTATCTTTAAATCCTGGTAAACTGTGTTGTTGTTGTTGTTAGGTGCCGTGTTCATTTTTGGCTCATAATAACTCCATGGGACAGAGTGGAATTATTACATGGGTTATCCAGGATATAATCTTTATAGTAGCAGATAACCAGGTCTTTTTCCCTAGGAGCTACTGTGTGGTTTAGAGTTGCCATTCTTTCAGTTAGCAGTCCAGGATTTAATCATTACACCACCAGATATCCTTGTTCATACGGTGTTCCTAGTTTATTGGACTGTTTAGTTAACACTTCTTTCTTCAGGCTTCTCTGACTACTTCAAGATTGGTTTCATGTTCCCCCAAAACTCACAAGGCAACCTGTGTCAGGATTCCTTAACTTCTCTCTTCTTTTTATTCTTCAATGCTCATTATGGGATAGCTCGTGCTTCCACACCTCAGTGGGAACCATTAAAGACAATTCCATGAGCATGGTGAGGAAGTTAAGTGCAATTCCTGCGATCTGATTTCTCTCCCTGCTGTTTTTGTAATGTATTTTCTCAATCATTCTGACTTCCACACTTGCTGCTCATATAGCAAGTACTCTTATACATCAAGCAATTTTAAACTGATTAAGGTCTTTCTCTCCACTGAATAATAAGTTAGGCCATTTTAGAGAGGTACCAGTGATAAATATAAACAGAATTCAGCCCTCTCAGTGAATCATTTAAGTGGTGTGCTGCTGTGTTTCTGCCTCATTCAACATGAAGGTTACAGGAGACTTGTCAGCTCACACCTACTAATGGGAAAATGGCCTTCTTCTTTTTTCTCTGAATAGCTGTCTGTGACAAGTAAATAAAGCAAATAATTTTCCATTAAATCCATCTGATGACAGCCCTACAGTTACTATCACAGTGTATAAAAAGACCTACCATTTTTAAATCTTTAAAATAATGCAACACCTTATATCACTGTTGTTGCATTTCTCCTAATATTGTTTTTCTTCCATTAGCAAAGTCTTCCATGCTTATCTCATACCCAAATTAATCCAGTCTATCTTTTTTTTTTTTTTTTTTTATCTTATAGCGGATCATTTCCCTTTAAATTGGTAGGGCATATCACCCAAATTGTGCTTTTCATTTATACTCATAACTACAAAATATGAACTCTCTTTTTTGAGCCACCATAGTAATATAAAGAATTCTCATCTAATACTCATATTTCTCCTCTCTTCTTTTTCCAACTGATTTTAAAACGTTTACATGAAATATAATATGTATTTCAGCCATTCCAATTCAGATAGACTGATTTGGCACAATCCAATCAAATTTATAATGTCCAATGGTTAACTGTAATAGCAAATTTTATGATAAATGTGGGTTTGCATTAGTGAAATCGCAGATACGACTTAAAAGAGTAAATATTTTTCTCCAGAAGTTTAATGTGTCTTTTGATTTCTTGACTGCTGCTACTGTGAGTGTGGATTGTGGATCCAAATAAAATGAAATCCTTGACAACTTCATCTTTTCTCCTTTTATCATGATGTTGCTTATTGGTCCAGTTGTGAGGATTTTTGTTTTCTTTATGCTGAGGTGTAATCCATGCTGAAGGCTGTGGTCTTTGATCTTCATCAGTAAGTGTTTCAAGTCATCTTCACTCTCAGCAAGGAAGGTTGTATCATCTGCATAATACAGGTTATTAATGAGTCTTCCTCCAATGCCAAAACTTAGTTGCTTAAAGCAACAAATATTTGTTATCTCAAAACTATGGATCAGTAAACACTGGCAGCTGAACTGGGTGTTTCTGGCTCAGAATTTAATGAGGCATCTGGAGCTACAGTAATCTCAAAGCTTGACTGGGGGGTGGAGAATCTACTTCCAAGCTCACTCATATAGTATGCCTCATGAAGGCCATTTGGCTTCCACGGAATGAGTAATCCAAGAGAAAATAAGGAAGAACATCCACAACAAAAGTCAGTCTTTTTATAACCTAATTTCAGAAATGACAACTCATCACTCCTTTCATAGTCTGTTTATTTGAAGTGATTCAATAATTCCAGTTGATAATCAAGAATAGAGTATTATACAGGAATTTAATTAACAGAAGTCAGGCTAGAGATCTCTGGAGTCCATCCTAGAGATTGAGTCCTCCATAATTTTTGGTTATAAAGTGTACATTTATGTTTCATTTTAAATGAATATGCATATGTATGTTACATAGATGCAGACTTAATAATCATATGTGTGTGTATTATATATGTATATTATCTATGTATATAAGTGTGTGTGAGTGTGTACTTTTCCATATGTACATTCATTTAAAATGAAACAATTTATGATGAAGCCTTATACTTAAAATATCACAAACATAAATACAAAATAATTAAAATAACAATAATCAAATGTAAATGCCAATATTTTTTTCTGAAACAATATTCCAAATATATGCATAATTTCTGATTTCAAATTTTATGGTGATACTGATACTGTTGTAGACATAAGAATGATTGTCAAGTTGATTCTTGAAAATGTATGGAAGTGTAGAAGGTTTACTCTTATTAAAATAAATGCAAAAAGGAACAATAATAAAGGATTCACATTAACTGATTTCAAGGATTTTTGTAAAGCAACATTAATGAATATAGGGTGGTATTGCCATAAATATAGGCAAAAAGATCAATGAAACATGGTGAATGAAAAATGATGCCAACTGATTTTGAATAAAGGTGCTAATGCAGTTCTATAGGGAAAGAAAATCTTTTCATCAAATGGAGCAAAATATCACATAAAAAATATGAAAAAAAAGAAAACGAATCACCATTCTTATCTCATAGTTACTACCATGTAAGATATTAATTCCAGATGGATTTTAGATCTAAATATACACACTATGACAAAAATCTTCTAGAAAAAAAGTAGAAAAATATTTTTAAAACCTTAAGGAAGCAAAGATGTCTTACATTGACCCAAAGCTTAATATACTTGATAAATTGAACTTCACAAAGATTTAAAACTTTCATCTCATTCAAGAAGAGTTAATTTCTATGTATTTTTCTGTATGCAATTTTTCTCTTAATATATATATATTACAAAAAATATAATTCACAGAAGGAAAAAGCAACATTATGTAATTATTGAATCACACATGGTACTTAACAATGGAATACAAAGAAAAATAATATATACAAACACCAAAACCTAAACGAATACATAGTATAGTGGTGACAGATTCGTTACAATTGACTATGATGAAAGTCCAGTGAAGGCATAGGTTGTTTTTACATTTTGGCTATTTTGAATAGTGCTACAATCAACACTGGTGTACATTTGTTTGTTTGCATTACTGCTTTCAAGTCCCTAGAGTATGTTCCTAACAATGGCATTGATGAGTCATGTAGTAATTCTAGTTTTAGTTTTTTGAGGATCCATCACACTGATTTCCACAATGGTTATATCATTTTGCATTCCCACCAGCAATGCGTAAGGGATGGATGGATAAATAAAACGTGGTATGTGTACACAATGGAATACTACTCAATCAGAAAGAGAAATGAGGTCCTGATACATACTACAACAATAGAGCTTAAAGACACTATGCTGAGGGAAATACATCAGTCACAAAAGAAAAAAAATATTGTACAACCTCACTTATATAAAAGACAAAAACAGGCAAATGTATAGAGACTAAATGTATAGAAACAAGAACAAACAAATATATTGTGGTTATCAGGGGCAAGGAGAGAGAAGGGACAGTTATTGTTTATGGAGCACTGAATTTATGTATGCTGATGAAAAGTTCACCTTGATTAAGGGTAATGGTTGCACAGCAGATTGGTGTAATTGATGCCACTAAGCTGTACACATCTAAAAAGTTGAATTAGCAAATATTGTGTGATACATATTTTTATAACAACAAAACAAAAAGTAGCTGCTGAGACTGTTTACCTACAACCAAACATCTCATGGGATTCGGTTTGTTGGTTTGGAGGCCGAGGGTCGTGGTTTCATGGGACACCCCAGTTAACTGGCCTGATATCTCGTTTAGTGCTCCTTTTCTACCTCCTAGTTCATTGTGTAGTGTCTGGGTTCTTCAAATCTTGCAAAGGGAAATGCAAGTTACAGCAGTTGGTCTCTATTTGCCTGGAGTAATTAACAGACAAAGAAGGAGAATCAGGAGATAATGGCATGCGTGGCTAAATTATCTCCATGAACAACTTCTCCTTTGCCAGGAGACCAGAAATGTATGGTACTCAGCTACCATTACTGAATGTATTGATCAAAGGTTTATAGAAGAACCCTTATCAACAGCAAGTAAAATGCAGAACAGAATTTCAAATTCTCATGGAGTTTTGAAGCCATTAAGGAAACCCTGGTGGTGAAGCCATTAAGGAAACCCTGGTGGTGTAGTGGCTGAGTGTTACGGCTACTATCCAAAAGGTTGGCAGCTCAAATCCACCAGGGGCTCCTTATAAACTCTATGAGGCAGTTCTACTCTGTCCTATAGGCTCGCTATGAGTCAGAATCGGCTCAACAGCAACAGGTTTGTTTTTTTTTTTGTTGTTGTTGTTGGAGCCATTAAGATTAGAAGAACCCCTGAAGCTATATCCTGAGATAATCTTTAAATCTTAAACCTGAAACAAAAATATCCCCTGAATTCTTATTTAAGCCAAACAACAGTTTAGCTTAATTAGTGAAGAATATATACCTTGAGCATCGTGGTCTTTTAAAGAACTGTCTATATGGGATCTTTCAGTTGCTGGAAGGTTAGATAGCAAGCTCAGGGGGCAGTAAATTTATGCTAATGTGGGAGGAACAATTCGAAAGAGGGTGAGAATTGTTCTCTTTCAGGGAATCTGATACCACATATAATGCTGTTGTTAGGTGACCTGGAGTCAGTTCCGACTCCTAGTGACCCCATGTACAACAGAACAAAACACTGTAGTGTTTGGCACCATCCTCACAATATTTGTATGTTTGAGTCGGTTGTTGCAACCACTGTGTCAATCCATGTCACTGAGGATCTTCCCTTTTTTCTCTGACCCTCTACTTTGCCAAGCATGATGTCCCTGCCGAGGGACTGGACCATCTCGAGAACATGACCAAAGTATGTGAGATGAAGTCTCGCCATCCTTACTTCTAAGGAGCATTCTAGCTGTACTTCTTCCAGGACAGATTTGTTTGTTCTTCGCAGTCCATGCTATATTCTTTCCCAACACCATAATTCAAAGGCATCAATTCTTCTTCAGTCTTCCTTATTCACTGTCCAGCTTTCACATGCATATGAGGCAATTGAAAATACCACGGCTTGGGTTAGATGTACCTTAGTTCTCAAAGTGATATCTTCGCCTTTTAATACTTTAAAGACAAACTGACAAGTGGTGGAACACACATAAGCCACTTGTATTTTCCTCATAACTCTTTACGCTGCCTTCCTTCCTCCTTGTCCTCCTCCTACCCTTCCTCCTCCTTATTCTTCATTTTTAAATTCTACTTTCTCCTTAAAGTTCATATTTGATAATTTCTATTATTATGTATTTGTGTTAATTAGTCTTTTGATCTGCAAAACCCAAAATGCACATTTGCCAATTATCCCATCCAGTATATTTTTCTCTCAAAGGCATTTTTTTTTTAAACATCTGTATGTTTGGCATACAATCTGCATTATGTAGATGACACAACCTTGGCTGCTGAAAGTGAAGAGGACTTGAAGCACTTACTAATGAAGATCAACAACCACAGCCTTCAGTATGGATTGCACCTCAACATAAAGGAAAAAAAAAAAAATCCTCACAAATGGACCAATGAGCAACATCATGAAAAACGGAGAAAAGATTGAAGTTGTCAAAGATTTCATTTTACTTGGATCCACAATCAACAGCCATGGAAGCAGCAGTCAAGAAATCAAAAGATGCATTGCATTGGGCAAATCTGCTGCAAAGGACCTCTTTAAGGGGTTGAAGAGCAAAGATGTCACCTTGAAGGCTAAGGTGCACCTGACCCAAGCCATGGTATTTTCAATCGCATCATATGCGTGTGAAAGCTGGACAATGAATAAGGAAGACTGAGGAAGAATTGACGCCTTTGAATTGTGGTGTTGGCAAAGAACATTGAATATACCATGGACTGCCAAAAGAACAAACAAATCTGTTTTAGAAGAAGTACAGTCAGAATGCTCCTTAGAGGCAAGGATGGCGAGACTGCGTCTTACATACTTTGGACATGTTGTCAGTAGCGATCAGTCCCTGGAGAAGGACATCATGCTTGGCAGAGCATAGGGTCAGCGGAAAAGAGGAAGATCCTCAACGAGGTGGACTGACACAGTGGCTGCAACAGTGAGCTCAAGCATAACAACAATTGTAAGGATGGCTCAGGACCAGGCAACGTTTAGCTCTGTTATGCATAGGGTTGCTGTGAGTCGGAAACAACTCAACTGCACCTAACAACAACGACAACATGTTTGGCACAGAATTTAGTTTTTCTTAATTATGTTATCGTTCTGAACAGAAGTTACTTGATCCCTTCAAGGTACTGCAGAATAGTTCTATCCACAAAAGCCTAGAATGGCATTGGTTGTGTAATCAATCAGGAATTAACCCCTTAGTGGCTGTAAAACACTCAAAACTCCACTGGATCGCTAAGTTTCACTATGGGAACCAGCGTGGGACCAGTTAAATACTCAACGGTTCACATTTCTCTCTTCATCACCAAAACCTGTTGCTGTCCAGTCAATTCCAAGTCATAGTGATCCTATAGTACAGAGTAGAACTACCTCCATAGGATTTCCAAGAGCAGCTGGTGGATTTGAACTGCTGATCTTTTTGTTAACAGCTGAGCTCTTAACCACTTCACCAACTAGGCTCCTTTATAAGCAAATATTTCCCTTTTTTTTTTTTTTTTGTTCTCGTATAACTGCAGGCTTCATGTCTCCCATTCCAACCTCCCTTCTGTACCTCCCTCCACTCTTACATTTTGTGCTTCAGATATCTAGAGGCAATCTAAATCTAAATAAATGGTACATATGTACGTCTTGCCTCAAGTGAGACTTGAATTTTCTCTGTGGGCCTGATAGAGTCATTCTACAACTAAAACCTCTCTGAAGAGGGGTGGAGTTGAGGCTAATCTAACTACTCTCTATGGATTTCATATTAATTCCTCCACATGCCCGTAAAACACCTGTTCCTTTGAGGTTTGTAATACCTCTCATCTTCTGATGTCTGTGTCATTTATCTTTATTCTTTGAATATTCTATCACATAATCTATTACTGTTGTTTTCTCCTTCATGTCCTATGCTTACCCTATATTGATTCAATGTTTATAAAAATAACTCCTTGAAAATGATAAACACTTAAGTGTTTATCCAGGTCATCTTCAATAACCTTAAACTTTCTCTTCAGCCTTCAATTTTAAATCCAAGGTCATTACTCAGAATCACATTATATAAGCTATCTTAAATGCATCCTTTTTCCATTAGTCTTTCTATTTTGGATCTCTTAATTTCTATTCTCTAAACTATTTTCTTAATTTCACTGAAGCCTTGCATACCTTGATTACCATAACTTTCAGTTTCCCTTAATTTGTCTTTCTTCTCCCTTCCAGCAAAACCATGTTTAGGTCCCACAGGTCACAACATTAATCACTGTCTTGCCATGACTCTTTCTCTTATATTCACCTGGAACTACTGTTTACTTTTCAGTATGGCTACAGAATGATATATATATTTTTTCTATTGTGATTTCATCTTCAACTCATAGCATTTTGGATCCCTTGTAAAATTTGAACTGTTTTTGCAGAGTAGGCAATAATTTACGTGTTGTTAAAGACCAAAGAAGAATTAGTGCCTTTGAATTATGGTGCTGGTAAAGAATATCGAACACACCGTGGACTTCCAGAAGAACAAACAAGTCTGTCTTGGAAGAAGTACAGCCAGAATGCTCATTAGAAGCAAGGACAATACCTCCCGGAGGGGAGGAAGTGGTTGGCAAACAAACGTAAAATATGTCACTGCTTCTAAGAGTTTCAACGACTATCCATCTGTATCTACCTCTTTTCTGTCTTGAATTTTATTCAACCTTATTGATTTTCTCTCCCCTTCCACACTTTAAAAACCTTTGTTCATTTTCTCTGTTAATAATAATCAAATAATGTTAATTTCTGGTGACACGCTTCACAAGACTCTATCTGTTGAAAAGTGCCCTATATTTTAGG
Organism: Elephas maximus indicus; assembly: GCF_024166365.1. NCBI lineage: Eukaryota > Metazoa > Chordata > Mammalia > Proboscidea > Elephantidae > Elephas > Elephas maximus. The sequence goes on along the minus strand of NC_064820.1, from coordinate 27,758,960 downwards.
AAATAAAAAATTATACATCAAGGTAAATATTGAATTTCAAGTTTGATTCTGCTATCATTATATTCTCTGATTAAAGAGCCTAACAAATCTACAGCTCCCAGAAGAATGGGCTGTGCAATAGGCATGAAATCTCCCTATTACTGTAGTAAGCGATAGAAACTATAGCATTTATGTATAAGATTTCAAATCTCATTGATTAAATATTAATGCTTATGATGGTTAACAAGCTATGAATTTTCACATATGTAAACTAGTGCTTTACAAAAATATAAATGTACATATGGCTATAGAAGTTAATGAATATTTCAATGATTAAACATTAGTTTTGGGAAAATTAAAAAACAGCTGTGGCAGGTATCACCAGTTGTGTAGGTAATTTGTAATTAATTACAGATGCATATCTCTATTGTTACTCATAGTGTTTCTTGGGTAAAAGGAATCAAATGTTAAATCATCTGTAACTATTAAAAACTACCGTCATTACTATGTTGTGAATTAGTTTGATATAGTAACCAGTTCTACATTTCATATATAGATAATGTCTCAAAATGGGTAGTTTTTATTTGGAAAAAGAAAGCACATTTCCATAAAGAAAACAATAAATAAGTTCATTTTAATGAATAAATAATACTCATTTTAATGAACAATTTAATATTTGACATACTTCTATGATGAAAAATATCTCAACTACTAAGGTGTAGTTGAACTTGGTGGTGAGAAAGCGATTAATATAATTCTTGGCCAATAATTTATTACTCTTAGATGTAAACCATGTTTTAATTAATTGTACAGTTATTTATTTGAAGGTCTTTTTTTTTTTTTTTTTCTCTCTGTGACCTTGCATGTTGATTCTCTAACCCAAGACTTGGCATATTGTGGTCATTTTCTTTCAAATCACTGACAGAAACTCTCTTTTCCCCTTGTTAACTTAGTTTGTATACCCTAACTACATTATCCTGTAGAACCACGTACAAAGAAATTCAAAACTAATTGCTTGTTGGTTTTGTATCTCTCAAATTTTAAGAGTATGTATATAGAATCAAGTAAATATGTCTTTATATCTCAATTTGTTAATTTAATTATCCCACAGATCTAAATTAATGCCTACTTATCTATTTTTTTTTTTTTTTATCTATACTGCATAAATAGAAAATATACACTTTTTAATCTCTCTTCGGCCTCCCTGGATAAAGCAAATATTCTCCACTTAAAACTGACCTGATTTATTACCTGTTTTAAAATAGTTACTCTTTCAGTAACAACAACAATAAAAATGTATCTAGAGCCAATTGTGTTAGGAACTAAGCATTACTCTTTATAGGGTTTTTTTTTTTTTTAACTTTTCTTTATAATTCCATTTTTAATTTTGTTTATGCAAAGGACTCTACATATTCAAAAATTTTATTCAGTGCTATTTTTCTTCACATTTTCATGCTTTGCCTGACTCTCTGAAAGAATAATGTTAATTATAATTAGAATTACCATTGTCATATGGTATAACTACAATTTCTTTGGTGTAGTGTGCACAATAAATACTGCATAAATCTCTGTTTAAAGTTTTTATGCAGTTGGACAATATAACTAAATGATGTGAAAATTTGTGCAGAAAATTACTAAGCATTGGATTACATAACTTAGATGCTACTTGGTAAATTAGTGCTTTCACCTTCTCACTGGAAAATCTATAGAAAGTCTAATATCTCTCAATTCTCCTAGTAAGGGATGAAAACAATTAAATTCCTTAAGTTCAAACAAGGTAGTGTCAAAATTGTCTATACGAATATTATATATAAAAGTAAAATCAAGGTAAGAGACATGAATAGAATTTGGAATCTCAGTACAGTGCTTCGGATCCTGATATTTACTGCAGTTTGGTTAAAAGTTAATTTGAATGATTCAGTGGACCTCAGTGACATTTTGGGTCAAAGAAAGAGAAAGAATTGTCAGGATTGTGTATAATTACTAACAAGTTTATACTGGACTATTCGGTTAGCTAAAGCTTTCTTTAAAGAAATAGTAGAAAATATATATGATTGGTATTTTGGTATTTTTCCATTTGTATTGTCTTTTTTTTTTTAAATAAATGATGAAAAGATGCAGAAAAGAAGAATGCTTCTGAATGATTTATAATGTAAAAGCTTTGGCCAAAATTCAGGAAATTGTACCATATAAGAAAAAGCTACCTTATATCTAGTCTGGGACAGCTCTATGATTTTCTCCAGAGATACCTGAAAGTCAGCTACTAGCCCTTGGCTAAGATAAGGATGAAATAGGATTGCTAGTGATTTATAAAGTGCTGTTTAAAGTTTGAAACTCCCTGGAGGTTTCTTCATGGCTAAATTTTCCATATTGTTTTTGGAATGTACAGAGTGATTGTTAACACCCACGCTCAGTCCAGCATTATCCATTTTCTCAATTACTTGGGTATCCCTCGCACATATTTTTCTTCTTTGGTCTTTGCCTCCATTTATTCTCTTTTAAGCACAGGAACCAATGTGTCATAACATACCACTCTCTACTCAAGATCCTCCAGTGGCTTTGCATGTCACTCACAGAAAAATCCAGTCTTTCCAATGGGACTGCAAGGCCCTAAGTAATGTCTTTCCATTTATCAACTCCTGCTGTATTCTTGATTCCACACACTGCTCCACTGGGAACATACATATATATATATATATATATATATATATATATATACACTTCATTTTTTTCATAGCATTATCACTGCTTATACTCACACACACATATATATACGTATATATGTAACTTACTTGTCTCCTCTAGGTAGACAAGCAATTTGGTGTCTTTTAACTACTGTGTAACCTGGGCTTATATCAGTGCCTTATATCTTGTAAGCATGTAAGACACAGTTGGTTTTTGCTGGGATCAATATACATTCACTGCCTTTTCAGTGCTTGATTTTTTATTTATTTAAATTCCATGTTTGGAGGAGATATGAAGTAGAGTTACGTTTTATGTTAAATTAATTGCCCAAAGTCACACGGAGTAAAAATTACTCTTGAAAATTTCATATGTTGTTTCTATGTGTGAGATGTAAATTTTTTATAATAAATTCTTCTCAGACAGTTTTGCTTCCAGCTTAAAATTCCAGAGCAGTTCTTTTGTATGAAGTAGATATTTTATGTTTAGAAGGACTATAATGTGGAAAGTAAAGTTAGAATCACATGTAAGTAGGTAAGGTTATCTCCGATTGTAAGGCACAAGGAAACCAAGGCCTACCAGAGGAAAAGGAGATTTAAATCACTCATTATTTCATTTCGTGGTGATTCCAAAATATACGGGCATAAGTATAATGACAGAGTGTATAACCTGTATTTATAACTATATTTATGATTTTATCTCTTGCTGTATTTTTCTGTCATGCATGTAATTAACTTTTCTTAATTTAAGTACATATATTTAAAAAAAGACTATTTACAATTGAAGTTATTCTTCTGTTAAATACCACACATTTTCACACATAGTTGCATTTGAATATTCCTCTCAAAGTTTGCAATTCATATGTGCACTTTTTGCTTTAGTAAGAAAATCTGAGTAACTTGTTACTTCCCTTTGCTCTACCTTTCATATTGACATCTAATAGTATTCAAGTTTTAGATTTATGTATGTCACAGTCAAGTCATGGGCTTTTTTATTATATTTAATTATAGCTTTAGTTTCTTTAATAACTAGTTTTGTGAATCTTGTGTCTGCTTCTAAGGAGCCCTGATGACACAACGGTTAAGTGAAAGGTTGGCAGCCTGAACCGGTCAGGAGTTCCTCTGGAGAACCCAAAAACCAAAGCAAACCCACTGCAGTCGAGTCAATCAACTCCGACTCATAGTGACCCTATAGGACAGAGTAGAACTGCTCCATACAGTTTCCAATGAGAGCCTGGTGGATTCAAACTGCCAACCTTTTGGTTAGCAGCTGTAGCACTTAACCACTACAACACCAGGGTTTCCTCCTCTAGAGAAAGACCTGGCAATCTGCTTCTGTAAGGATTACAGCCAAAAAAGCCCTGTGGAGCAATTCTACTCTGTCACACAGGGTTACTATAAGTCAAAAATTGACTTGATGGCAGCAATATCTGCTTCTATGTTTAGCATTGTTGTTATTATTTTGCTATAAAATATCTTCAATTATGACCTATTATGTAAAATATATGCTGATTTTCCATTAGTAATTGAATGCCAATTTTCTGGGTACAAGATTTCAGTTTTAAAATAATATCCCTCAAAACTCCACAGATATATAATTTTTTTTCATCATCAGTGCTTCCAATTTATGATGACAAACAAATTTTCATTCTCCAAGCTTTTATTTATTTATTTATCTATCTATCTATCTATCTATCTATCTATCTATCTATCTATCTATCTATCTATCTATCTATCATCTATCTATCTATTTATTTATTTATTTTCTCTAATCTGCAGCATTTTAGGATTCTTACTTTCTTCTTGGATCTGTTAATTTTCACCAACAGGCATATATGTTAATGTATTCTTCATATTTGGGAAAATATTCTCAAATATATCTTTTATTTTTCCATTCCCAGGTCCGTTATTATAGTTCTCCCATTCTTCAACTTCAGTTAAACATAATCTTGCCCTTCTGTATCAACCCTCCGCATCTTGTAATTTTCCTGCTTTTTTTTTCTAAATCTTTTCCTTTATGGCTTAGAGTTTGTGAAATTCTCTCAACCATCCAGGTCACTTCAACTTATTTTATTTTATTTTCGGTCAATTGTCTAATTTAATCTCCAAGAACATTTTCTGACTCTTTGACTTTTTTGATTGTTCTTTTTTATAGACACACTTCTTTAGTTATAAATAAAATATTCTCTCAAATCACTCTCAAGATCCTAATTTGAAAGGTTTTGTTACTGTTGCTTTTTTTTCTGTGTTTTTTTTTTCATTTAGCGAATATGCAGAATATCTCTTTCATAGACATCACTTGCCAAATTTCATATATGAATGAATGGCTAGGTGGATTAGCAGAGATAGTTCAAGTAGGTTCTCTGTGATGATTCTTAGCTATGTTTTAGCAAGAATATTTATCATCCCAAAGGAAAATTTGATTAGGAGCCTCATTAAAGTAATGGGGAATGCTAACTCTCTCTTTTTCCTTCAACCTTGATTGTAGTAGACTTCCTAATTTACCACTTACCAGTAAAGTGCTTATTGTTATGAAATATATTTGTTTGTTTTGAACTAGGAAGCGAAGACTTTTATTGTTGCTTTTTTTTTTTTTTAAAATCTCTGCTTCTGGAGGGAGAAAAGGAATTGTTTTCTTCCTGTAATTATTAAGTTAATTAATTACTCAGACATTTGGTACTACAGAGTCTCTTACTTTTTTAATTGCTCTATCAGAGCTTTTAATTCTCACTTTTATTTTTTGCTGATAACTTCTTTACCTTTGTCAAGAAGAGCCTCACTGTCTTATATGTTATAGGATTTTCTTGTAAGATCTGTTGTGCTGAGGAAAACTTCTTTAACTCTGTAATGGCTTGCAAAAATATTTTCTTGTTATCTTAAGGGCTTTGGATGTAAATTCGATGGTATCTTCTGTAAAAAAAAATTGCCGTCAAGTAGGTTTCGACTCATAGAGACCCTGTAGGACAGAGTAGAATGGCCCTATAGGGTTTCCAAGCAGTGCCTGGTTTATTCAAATTGCCAACCTTTTGGTAAGCAGCTGTAGCTCTTTAATCACAATGCCACCAGGGTTTTCAAGGTGTTCTCTGTATGCTATTTGAACCTGTTCTCGTATCTTTGTGTATCAAGAAGGTTTACTTCACATATGTACTATATCCCCAGGATTACTTCAAAGGGAGGATATGCTAATCACCAGTAAGGAAGTCAAAAAACTTTTTGTGGGAATGTACAAAGAATTGCATAATCTTAGATACTAAAAATGTGTTTGCTTATTTGTAAATCTAATTTTTTGTCTTTATTTATTCAAGCACTCATCTAATAGTTTGTCCTACTTTGGTGGCTTGTGTGTTGCTGTGATCCTAGAAGCTATTTCAATTACCAACAGGGTCGCCCATGATTGACAAGTTTCAATGGAACTTGCAGACTACGACAGACTAAAATGAAGGACCTGGCAATCTACTTCTAAAGAAAATTGGCCAGTAAAAAACTTAGGAATAGCAGCAGACCACGATGGCTGATATAGTGCCAGAAGAAAAGCCCCTCAAAGCACCAGGGCTCCAAGAAGAAGGATCAGTAGTTGAAAAATATGGCCTTGGTGATTGAAATGATTCTGGCTATTACGTGATAGAATTTTGCAAGATGAATGACTTCTTCATTGCAAATACCTTTTTTGAACAATGTAAATGGTGACTGTATACATGAACATCACCAGATGGAATACACAAGAATCAAACTGACTACATCTGTGGAAAGAGACACTGGAGAAGCTCAATATCATCAGTCTGAACAAGGCCTGGGGCCAACTATGGAACAGACCATCTATAGCTCATATGCAAGTTCAAGCTGGAGCTGAAGAAAATTAAAAGAAGTCCATGACAGCCAAAGTATGACCTTGGTTATATACCACCTGAATTTAGAGATGATCTCAAGAATAGATTTGATGCATTAAACAATGACTGAAAGTCAGATGAGGGATAACATCAAGAACATCATATATGACGAAAGCAAGAGGTCATTAAAAAAACAGGAAAGAAAGAAAAGACCAAAAATGGATGTCAGAGGGAACTCTGAAAAGTACTCTTGAATGTAGAGTAGTTAAAGCAAAAGGAAGAAATGAAGAAACAAAAAGCTGAACAGAAGATTTCAAAGGGAAGCTCCAAAAAACAAAGTAAAATATTATAATGCAATGTGCAAAGACCTGGAGTTAGAAAAGCAAAAGGGTATTTCTTGAGCTGAAAGAACTGAAGAAAAAATTCAAGCCTTGTGTAGAAATGTGAAGGATTCTATGGGCAAAAGATTTAATAACACAGAGAGCATCAAAAGAAGATGGAAGAAATACACAGAGTCACTGTACCAAAAAGAATTAGTCACCATTAAACCATGTCAGGAGGTAGGATATAAACATGAACTGGTAGTATCGAAGGAGGAAGTCCAAGTCGTGCTGAAGGCATTGGTGAAAAATAAAGCTCCAGGAATTGATGGAATGCCCATTGAGATATTTCAACAAATGAATGCAAATTAGAAGCACTCACTGATCTAAGCCAAGATTTGGAAGACAGTCACCTGGCCAACTGACTGGAAGAAATCCATATTTGTGCCCATTCCAAAGAAACATGATCCAATAGAATGCAGAAATTATTGAAACAGTATCATTATTATCACACTCAAGTAAAATGTTCCTGAAGAAAATTCAAGAACAGTTTATAGCAGTACATTGACAGGGAACTGCCAGAAATTCAAGCTGAATTCAGAAGAGGACATGGAACAAGAGATATCATTCCTGTTGTCCGATGGATCTTGGCTAAAAGCAGAGTATATCAGAAAATTTTACCTGTATTTTATTGACTAGGAAAATGCATTCAACTGTGTAGATTACAATAAATTATGGATAACTTTGGGAAGAACGGGATTTCCAGAACACTTAATTGTGCACATGAGGATCCTGTACAGAGAGCAAAAGGCAGTCCTTCCAACAGAACAAGGGAATACTGTGTGCTTTAAAATCAGGGAAGGCGTGGATCAGAGTTGTATAGTTTCACCATATATATTCAATCTATATGCCAAGTACAAAATCTGAGAACTGGACTATAGGAAGAGGAATGCAGCATCAGGATTGGAGGAAGACTCATTAACAACCTATGATAAGCAGATGACACTATCTTGCTTGCTGAAAGTGAAAAGAACTTGAAACACTTACTGATGAACATCAAAGACTTTGTTATAGATTGCACCTCAACCTAAACCTAAAGAAGTCAAAAATCCTTAAAACTGAACCAATAAGCAACATCATGATAAATGGAGAAAAGGTTGAATATGTCAAGGATTTCATTTTATGTGGTTCCTCAATCAATGCCTATGGAAACAACAGTCAAGAAATCAAACGACGTATTGCATTGGGCAAATCTGCTGCAAAATACCTCTTTAAAGTGTTGGAAAGCAAAAATGTCACTTTGGGGACTAAAGGTTCACCTGACATAAACCATGATATTTTCAATTGCCTCTTTTTTTTCATATGCATGGAAAAGCTGAACAATGAATGAAGATGATCAAAGAGGAATTAATGCCTTTGAATTATGGTGCTGGCAAAGAATATTGAATATACCATGCACTGCCAGAAGAACAAAACCAAACCCAGTGCCGTCGAGTTGATTCCGACTCATAGCAACCCTATAGGACAGAGTAGAACCACCCCATAGCGTTTCCAAGCAGCGCCTGGCGGATTCAAACTGCCTACCCTTTGGTTTGCAGCTGTAGCACTTAACCACTATGCCACCAGAAGAACAAATCTGTCTTGAAATAAGTACAGCCAGAACGCTCCTTAGAAGCAAGGATGGCAAGACTTTATCTCACATATTTTGGACATGTTATCAGAAGGGACAAGTCCCTGGACAGGGACATCACGTTTGGTAAAAAGTCAATGAAAAAAAGGGAAGACCCTCAACGAGATGGAGCGACACAGTGGTTGCAACAATGGGCTCAAGCATTAAAACTCTAATGAGGGTGGTTCAGGACCAGACAGTGTTTCATTCTGTCATACTAGGGTCAGAATGAGTCGGAACTGACTGGAGAGCAGCTAACAAAAAACACAACAAATTTAAACAGTATAAAAATGATGTTAACATTATTGTCTTAGTCATCTAGTGCTGCTATAACAGAAATACCACAAGTGGATGGCGTTAACAAAGAGAAATTTATTCTCTCACGGTCTAGTAGGTTACAAGTCCAAATTCAGGCTGTCAGCTCCAGGGGACCTCTGTCTCCCTCTGTGAGCTCTGGAGGAAGGTCCTTGTTCTCAGTCTTCCCATGGTCGAGGAGGTTTTCACGTGCAGGGACCCCAGGTCCAAAGGATGTGCTCTGCTCCTGGCACTGCTTTCTTGGTGGTATGAGGCCCCCAACTCTGTTTGCTTCCCTTTCCTTTTATCTCTTGAGAGATAAAAGGTGGTACAGGCCATACCCAGGGAAATTCCGTTTACCTTGGTTCAGGGAGTTGACCTGGGTAAGGGTGCTCTTACAATCCCACCCTAATCCTCTTAACATAAAATTACCATCACAAAATGTAGGGCTACCACAGAATATTGGGAATCACGGCCTAACCAAGTTGATACACACATTTTTGGGGGGACATAATTCAATCCATGACAATTATCATTAACAGAAATTTAGTCCTTCTCTCTTACTACCTAGTTCTTGAAGAACAATAATTTGCTTAGGATGTTCTTGTCAGTCTTATAATTTACTGTCCTAAGGATATAGGAATGTAATCAGTTAAAAATTGCTTCCATCCCCACCCCAGGGTTTTTGGTTGGGGAGGGGTGTATCTGGGCTAGGCATGATAATGGCGGCGACCTCGGCTTGTTGCTCAGAGCCCCTCGTGCCTCTTGCAGACTCAGTAGCTGACGCTGGACTCTTGGAAGGCTCCAGGGCAGAGTCAGTGGCATGGCCCTGCGCCGTGGCTGAGGGACAGGCCTCTCCACAGGGCGAATGTGACTAACCACTGTCCCCACCGATTTCCTCCTGAGGGCGGAAGAAGCATTGGTGAACCTGGGGCCAGGCCAGGCCACAGACCCTGCCCAGTGCCCAGGAGTCACCCTGGCAGTGGGGCTACTCAATGGCACCATGCAGGTCACCCTGAAGACCCTCCAGCAGCAGACCATTAAAATAGGTACGAACCCTGAGAATACTGTGAAAGCACTGAAAAGGAAGATTAAATCTGAAAACGGGAAAGATGCCTTTCTGGTGCAGGCCAAAAATTAATTTACACAGGCAAAATCCTCACTGATACTATTCTCAAATATAAAATTGGTGAGAAAAATTTTTGTGGTGGCTGTAGTGACAAAACCTAGAGCAATGACAACATCAGCACCAGCGACAACTCAGCAATCACTTTCTGCCACCATTACTGCAGTTAGCTCCCCTGCTGCAGCAGCTGTGGTTCAGGCCCAGCCCTGGCCCTGCTTTGGGCCCCACTTCCACACCTACATCCATCACTCCAACGTCAACAACAGCGTCTTCTGAGCTTGAACCTGCGAGCACTACTAAACAAGAGCAGCCTGCTGAAACGCCAGCAGAAACATCAGTGGCTACTAGTCCGACATCAGTGGAGAGTAATCAGGAGATTCTTCTCGGTCAAACCTTTTTGAACACGCGCCAAGGGCAGTTGAGATAGGTCAGTCCTATGAGAATATGGAAACTGAGATCATCTCCACGGGCTTTGAACAAAAGCAAGTAATTGCAGCTCTGAGAGCCAATTTCAACAACCCTGACTGAACAGTGGAGTATCTCTTAATAGGAATCCCTGACAGTCAGGATGTGGTTGACTCCCTTCAAGCAGCTAGTACTGGGGGACCTCAGTCTTCAGCAGTGTCTGCACTGCAGCAAGTGTGACAGCAATGACTACAAGTTCTGGAGGAAATCTCTTTGAATTTTTATGGAATCAACCTCAGTTCTGACAGATGACATAAATTATTCTATAGAATCCTTCTCTGCTTCCAGTACGGCTGCAATGGATAGGTTGAAAGAATCCTCAATTACTGCAGCAAATGAGAAAACACAAAAAAAAAAAAAACCCAAACCACTTGCAGTCGTCCAGTGGGTTCTGACTTATAGAGACCTATAGGGACAGAGTAGAACTACTTCATAGGGTTTCCATAGAGGAGCTGATGGATTTGAACTGCCCACCTTTTGGTTAGCAGTCCAGTTCTTAATCACTTCAGCACCAGGGCCAACACCAGGGACATTTTATTCAGATGTTAAGTGAGCCAGTTCAAGAAGCTCCTGGTCAGGGAGGAGGGGGTGGAGTTGGCCATGGAGGAACTACAGAAGCTGAAAGTGTTCATATGAACTACATCCAAGTAACACCTCAGGAAAAAAAAAGCTACAGAATGTTAAAGACGTTAGGATTTCCTGAAGGACTTGTGTTATGAGCATATTTGCTTGTGAGAAGAATGAGAATTTGGGTGCCAATTTTCTTCTACAGCGAAACTTTGATGAAGAGTGAAAATAACTTCTTCCCCCCCCCCCCCACTTCACTCCACTGCATTACAGTATCTCTGTTCACTGGATTGTCTGGGGTGATTTGGGCTCACCTCCAAATCTGACCACAATACTTGGTATAAGGTAGGAGATTGCTGGGGGTAGAAAGGGAGGAATATAGGATATAACCCATAAAAACTCGTTGCTGTCAAATCAATTCTGACTCATAGTGACCCTATAGAACAGAGTAGAACTGCCCCATAGGGTTTCCAAGGAGCACCTGGTAGATTCAAACTGCCAACCTTTTGGTTAGGAGCCATAGCTCTTAACTACTATAGCACCGGGGTTTCCATAGGACATAGGTCAGGGATAAATATAATACATGTCTGCTTACATTAGCAGATGCCAAAATCCACAAATTGTATAAAATATTATACAACCAAAAATCAGTTTTTGCTGGTCTTTATTTCTTCTATAAAACAGTGGGTAACTTTTCCTAGCTTTCACTCTTTTTTTAGTGTAATAAATCCAGAAATTTAGTGTAAAGCCCTGGTTTGTTTTTCTTTGACCTCACATTGGTGTCAGAAAGAATCTTTGCTACCTAGAATCTACAGTTCTTATTTCATGGCAACACTGGATAATGGCTTGTTGAAATTAGAAAAAAAATTTGGAGCAACTGTAAAACAGAAATGCCAAATTATTGATGGTTGCTGTAGTTGTTTCAAATAAGTGTAAAATTAATGTACAAGGAAACCCATTCTCTCATGTTAAATACTTGAGGGAAGGGAGGGAGAAGGGAAGCCTTTTCTTAAAATGAAAATAATTACTGATTTTTTTTAACATTTCTTGATCATTGAATGTGTGACCCTTCTAACATAATCTGAGAAGCTGTACAAGTATTAAAAAAAAAAAAAATGTATAGGAGGAGTTATTTCCTTGTTTACACTTTTTTGTTTGGGGGAAAAAATGGTTAGTATATAATTAACTGTTTACTTCATTGTTATATTGCAGTAAAAGTTTTAAAACAACCATTGCATGTTTGCTATGGATATAGCCCTTTGTGAAATGTGCACTTTTGGGACCAATGGGGAAATGCAGCACTTACTCTCCCTCTCTCTTCCCCTTCCCTCAGCAGAAATGTGTTTATTAGCAAGCTGTGAGTTCAAACTGCTGCTGTTTTTTAAACCACAAAATGCTGATTTGGCAAAAAATTGATGCTAAGTTTTCAGAACTAGGTTTCTGGGTCAAGGGGTATACAAGAAAAAAATCCGTATAGAAGTGTTGGTATTTATTTGGGGTTTTTTAATCTCTCTTTTTTTTTTCTTTTGATTCTCCTTCATTAGTATTATTATTTGATCACAAAGAAGGGGCAGTGATCTACTCATTCAATTTTTTAAAATGTGTTATGCCTGAATATAAACAAGTGTATTTAAAGAAATAATTTTTTCCTACCATCTGATACTGAGTAAGAAGGTGAATGTGCACAGATTTTTCCCTGCATAATGTTGCAATATTCTGAGCACAGGTTGATCGTGATTGTTAAGCCCTGATTGTCACATCATGCACTCATAAGCTGTCACTTATATTTCCCCACAGTTTTATCATGTAGTTTAATTTTCATGTGTTTATTCCATAAATATGATAAGTCTTTGGACTTTGTGTTACCTGTATGTTTTATGGAACATGTATAATGTCTCAGGAGAACAAAACAACAATTTGTTTTAAAAAAAAAAGTTGTTTCCACATTCAAAATCAACCTTGTTCCCTGAACTCTTGTACCATCTAATAAGATTCTTTCGTTCTCAAACTGTGAACGGACTAATTAAGTAGTACGACTATATATCGTCACAAAAATGTGCTTAGATTGCTAAAAACATAGAGATAAAGTGGTAAGTACAAGATCAACTTGTGATTTTTATAGGCAATAAAAATTTACATATGAATTATTTCCTAGCAATGAGGAGATAGGCAAATGTTCCATTAAATTAACTCAGACTGTAATAATTAAAAATTTTACACCTGCACCATTAACAAAGATAAATTGCTAATTGCCATTTCTAGCTTTTTCCTGAGATTAACATTACAGTGTGTTAAGTACAATTTTACAAGCCTACCCCAAAAAATAAATTCCACAGCAATTTCCAGGAATTATAGGAGTGGATGATATGTTTTATTTAAGTCTTCTTTTCTAACACCAATAAGAGACTGACTATTACGTAAAGATGTTAAGAGCACTGTGGACATTCAGCCTATATATAGGACTCCAAAAGGAGCGTATTTTATACCAGAATTTCATGGATATGGCTAAAGAGATTGCTATTTCTTCCAGCCTTCTTTAGGATCATGCTATAAAATCACGGAAAATGCAGCAAAATAGAGACCACACTGTATGTAAAGGCATCCAAATTCTCTTTAACAAAAATTAACAGTGTTGACAAAACTAAAAAACATTTGCCCTACTGGCCACTAGTTTCCAAATTCTGGCTTATCATTAGTATAATAATTTTGTTTTAAACTTAAGTTTTTGAACAAAATCCATTCCTGCCTGTACAAAGAAAGAAAACATGCATAAACTCGTAGTTTTTGAACTTGAGTTTAGATAAGAATTATCTATATAAGTAAATTATTAACAAAGGTGGCTTCCTGGGGACCACCTCTCTAGATTATTAATTCAGCAAATCTGGGGGGAAGGTCCCTGAAGAAGGTGGCTCAAGCTTCCACAAAGCTCCATGGATTACGGTGGATTCATTTGATCCAGCTAATTTTGAGAGGGAGTTAATCCAATTATGAGTGACTTCAAGGAATCAATCTTACATGATGTTGAAAGTTTCAACTTATGAGTCATTTCCACATCCCATCTCTAAAGTCTTATACAATTTTATTTCAAGCAAATATAATCAAATAACTCATTTTTACTTTCTATCAAAGATCAACATTTTTTTTTTAAGATAGCAAAGAAATTTTTGAAAGCCTGGTTTTTGGAATTAGTCTGGGCTTTCAGTTTCATATTCTGTCATTTATAAGTTGATGATCTCAGGCAGGTTACTGTTACTTTGCCATCTGTAAAATGGAAAAAAAAAATAAGAGATCCTACCTCATAGTTCCACCACGCATCTGTTAGTTTGTCCTATTGTGGTGGTTTGCATGTTACTGTGGTACTAGAAGCTTGGCCACCAGTAATTTAATACTAGCAGAGTCACGCTTGGTGGACAAGTTTCGACTGAGCTTCCAGACTAAGACAGACTATGCAGAAGGACCTGGTAGTCTACTCCCCCCCCCAAAAAAAAATGGCCAGTGAAAACCTTATAAATAGCAGTAGAACATTGGCTGATATTGTGCCAGAAAACAAGGCCCTCAGGTTGGAAGGTACTCAAAATACAACTAGGAAAGGGCTGCCTCCTCAAAGTGGGGTCAAAATTAAAGACATGGATGGAATCAAGCTTTCAGGATCTTATTTGCTGAAGCACATGACTAAAAATGAGAAGAAACAGCTGTAAACATTCACTAAGAATTAGAAAGTGGAATGTACAAAGTATGAATCTAGGAAAATTAGGACTTTTGAAAAATGAAATGGATCTCATAAAGGTCGATATCCTAGGCTTTAGTGAGCTGAAATGGACTGGTGTTGGCCATTTTGAGTCAGACAATCAAGTGGTCTACTATGCCAGGAATGGCAAAATTGAAGGGGAATTACATCGCATTCATAGTCAAAAAGAACATTTCGAGATCTATACTGAAGTGTCAACACTGTCAGTGGTAGGATAATATTCTTATGCCTACAAGGAAGATCAGTTAATTCGATTATTATTTAAATTTACAGCACAACCACTAATGCCAATGATTAGAAAATTCAAGATTTTTTTCCAACTTCTCCAGTCTGGTATTGATCAAGCATACAATCAAGATGTATTGGTGATTACTAGTGATTGGGACGCTAATGTTAGAAATGAAGGAGAAGAGCTGGTAGTTGAAAAGTATGGCCTTGGTGATAGAAATGATGCCAGAGATCAAATAAGACAATTTTGCAAGACCAATGACTTCTTCCTTGCAAATACCCTTTTTCAATTATACATGTGGACCTCACCGGAAGGAATATACAGGAATCAAATTGACCACTTCAATGGAAAGAGATGATGGAAAAGCTCAATATCATCAATCAGAACCAGGCCAGGGCCCAACTACAGAACAGACCATCAATTGTTCATATGCAAATTCAAGTTGAAGCTGCAGAAAATTAAACAAGTCCACAAGAGCCAAAATACAGACTTTAGTATATCCCACCTGAATTTCGAGACCAACTCAAGAATAGATGTGACACGTTGAACACTAATGACCAAAGACTAGATAAGTTGTGTGGGAAGACATCAAGGACATCATACATGAAGAAAGCAAGAGGTCATTAGAAAGACAAGAAAGAAAGAAAAGACCAAAATGGATGTCAGAACACACTCTGAAACTTGCTCTTGAACGTAGAGTAGCTAAAGCCAATGGAAGAAATGATGAAGTTAAAGTGCTGAACAGAATATTCGAAGGGCGGCTTGTGAAGGAAAAGTAAAATATTATAGTGAAATGTCCAAATATCTGGAGTTAAAAAAACAAAAGGGAAGAACACACGTGGCATTTTGCAAACAGAAAGAACTGAAGAGAAAATTAAAGCCTAGAGATGCAATTTGGAAGGATTCTATGGGCAAAATATTGAAAGAAGCACGAAACATCAAAAGCCAAGAGAAAGAATGCACCAAGTCATTGTACAAAAAGAACTGGTTGACGTTCAGCCATTTCAAGTGGTAGCATATGATCAAAAACAGATGGTATTGAAGGAAGATGTCCAAGCTACTCTGAAGCTATTGGTGAAAAACAAGGCTCCAGGAATTGACGAAATGACAATTGAGGTGTTTCAGCAAACAGATGCAGCAATGGAGGTGCTCACCACTCTATGTCAAGAAATTTGGAAGACAGTTACTTGGTCAACCAAGTGGAAGAGATCCATATTTGTGTCCTTTGCAAAGAAAGGTGATCCAACAGAATATGAAAATCATTTAACAATATCATTAATATCGCATACAATTTAAATTTTGCTGATAATCATTCAAAAGTAGTTGCATAAGTACATCAGCAGGGAAATTCCAGAAATTCAAGCTGGTTTCAGAAGAGGACGTGGAAAGAGGGACATCATTGGTGATGTCAGATGGATCCTGCTGAAAGCAGAAAATACCAGAAAGAAGTTTACCTGTGTTTTATTGTCTATGCAAAGGCGTTGTACTATGTGGATCATAGCAAATTATAGATAACATTGCAAAGAATGGAAGTCCCAGAACACCAAAATGTGCTTAAGTGGAACATGTACTTAGGCCAAAAAGCTGCTGTTAGAACAGAAAATGGGATGCTGCATGGTTTAAAGTCAGGAAAGGTTTGTGTCAGGGCTGTATCCTTTCACCATCTTATTCAATCTGTATGCTGAGAAAACAATCCGAAAAGCTGGACTGTGTGAAGAAGAATGTCGTACCAGGATTGGCAGAAGATTCATTAACAACCTGTGATTTGTAGATGATAAAACCTTACTTGCTGAAAGTGAAAAGTACTTGAAAGATTTACTGATGAAGATCAAAGACCACAGCCTTCAGTATGGATTATACCTTAATATAAAGAAAACAAAAATCCTTGCAACTAGACAAAAAACAATATCATGATGAATGGAGAAAAAACTGACATTATCAAAGATTTCATTTTACTTGGATTCACAATCAATGACCATGGAAGAAGCAGTCAGGAAGTCAAATGATGTCTTGTATTGGGCAAATCTATTCCAAAAGGCCTTTTTTTAGTGTTAAAAAGCACAGATGTCACTTTGAGGAATAAGGTGTTCCTGACCCAAGCCATGATATTGTCAATCACCTCATATGCAAGCAAAAGCTGGACAATGAATAAAGAAGACCGAAGAAGTGGTGCCTTTGACTTATAGTTTTGGTGAAGAATATTGAATATACCACGGACTACCAGAAGAACCAACAAATCTGTATTGGAAGAAATACAGCCAGAGTGCCCAATGGAAACAAGGATGGTGAGACTTTGGACATGTTATGGGGAGTGATCAGTCACTGGTGAAGAACATCATGCTTGGTAAAGTAGAGGATCATCGGGTAACCCGACCCTGTCAATGCCAGTACATTTCCAATAGTCTATCTAGCCTAAGCCAGATTTGACCCACCATGCAAGCACAGAAGGGCCAGCTGTGACTGCTAATTGACTTAAACAGAGGATGCAGCAACAGGTAGAATGAATGAAAAGGAAAATCAGCACCCAGACTCTATTCTGAAGTGAGAGGTCTGACAAAAACCACATGGTACCAGGATTGGTACCTCCTATTTCTTGGCTGCCTTCTAGAATTTTCCTTCCCCTTTATGCCTGCATGGCCATCAACTTGCTGCCCAAATCACATATAAGCCCTGATTCCCTGTAGCTCAGGGAGCCAGATCTGAGGAACTTCCTCCCGTCTCCTTGCTCTGTGCATTGCGATAAAGTTACTTTCTGTTTCTCAAAGACCAACATCAAGATAATTGGCAAGTTTGAGCACACCAGACAAAGAGCCACCTTCTAGGGTTCAGTAACAATCAGAGAAGAGGAAGTCCCTCAAAAAGATGGATTGACACCATGACTGCAACGATGGCTTCAAAAGTAACAAAGATTGTGAGAATGGCACAGGACCAGGCAGTGCTTCGTCCTGTTGCAGATAGGGTTATTATGAGTTGGAACCCACTGGATGATTCCTAACAAAAACTACCTTAGAGTTGGGTTCTGAGCAGTAAATAAGATAATGTATTTAAAGCATTTATGATACAAGATACAGAGTAATAAATACTTAAAAAGTGAGATTTTTTTTTAAAGAGTTAAAAAACTATTCATTCCTTTTGCTACCAATGAAATTACTATGCATAAAAATATTTTAAAAATATCAAATTAAAAAAAAATTCTTGAGAGGTGGAACCAAGATGGCGGAATAGACAGACTCTTCAGGTGAGCCCCCTTTACAACAAAACCCCCCCCAAAAGTGAAACGAGTATATTTGTGACAAGATGGGAGCCCTGAGCATCAAAGGCAAGCTTAGACAATGAACTGAGGGGCGGGGGGGGGGGAGGGGGAGACTGTTCAGAAGCACAAAGGGGTTTTTGGACCTGAATTGTCAGGAGCCCTCAGGCACCATTCCGAGAGCTGTGGTGGCAGGGGGCTGATACTAGAGTTCGGCTGCAGTTTCCTCAGGGAGAAGCAGCGAGCCACGCAGCCCACTCATAACTCCGGAACCTGAGAAGAACAGCGCTCTTGGTGAAAGCTAAGTACTTTCGCATATTTTACAGTGCCCCCCCCCCCCCCACCGCCGAGCCAGCTTTGGCGGAATCCCTGGGCCTGAGATAGGCCCTTCTGAGCACCTAGAGCCATCCTCCCAGCCTTGGGGAAGGAAAAAATTGGCAACTGGGGGGAAAGATAATAATTTGCTAGCTCCACTAAGCAGGGGAGCTCAGGACAGAAGTGGCTCCTGTCCAGGCATAAACCATCGGTAGACCTCGAGCACTTTTCCCTTCTGCATGGACCTGCGTGGGTCTATTCCTGGAGAATAGGCCCTCGTGGGCAAACTGCAGCCATTTCAGCTGTGCGGAGGAGAGGTGGGTGTTTGACGTATGACATTGCTTTGCCTATTAAACAAAGTCCTCACCTACCCACGTCAGGGACGTAAGGACTGGTAGCTACACTCAGCTCACTCAGCCACCCACGACAGGGGTCCAAAGATAACTGGTACCTCCCAGTCCTTACAACCAAAAACTTTGGGTGCCATGGTCCATCTGCAGATCCCACCCACCTGCACGTTCTAGGGTACAGGAACACGTTTTCCTCAGAGTCACTCAGAGGTCAGTTCTCAGCCCCCTGCCTTGTTCAGAGCGTGACCCCCTGCTGCAATCAGATACCTGTATATATCCCAATCACCCCTGCCCCTCTAAGACTGTAGGACAGAGCCTGTACCACATATTTGATGATCAGCTACCTGGAAACCTGAGCTGGATTCACACAAGAAAACTGAATGGGCTTCTAGACTGATATACCTGATAACAGCTCGAGCCAGCTGCGGACAGGACATCAGAGCTCTAAAGGTGAATATAACCAAGCTAGCTCACTCAAGCAACCCCTAGGGGTATACCAAAACAAAACAAAGCAAGCAGCTATAACACAGTAAGCAAGCATAAACTAATACAATAACATAGATGGCTCAGAGACAACAGCAAATATCAAGTCACATAAAGAAACAGACCATGATAACCTCAACAGGCTCTCAAAACAAAAAATCCAGGGATCTTCTAGATGAAAGTGCATTCCTGGAATTACCAGAGCCAGAATACAAAAGTTTAATATACAGAACCCTTCAAGACATCAGGAAGGAAATGAGGCAATACGTAGAACAAGCCAAGGAACACAAAGATAAAGCAATTAAAGAAATTAGAAAGATTATTCAGGAACATAATGAAAGGTTCAATAAGCTGGAAAAATCCATAGACAGACAGCAATCAGAAATTCAGAAGATTAACAATAAAATTACAGAATTAAGCAACTCAATAGAAAGAGGAACAGAACTGAGCAAGTAAAACCTAGAATTTCTGAACTCAAAGATAAATCACTTGGCAATAATATATTTGAGGAAAATCAGCTAGAAGAATTAAAAAAAAAATGAAGAAACCTTAAGAATCATGTGGGGCTCTATCAAAAGGAACAACCTCCGAGTGATTGGAGTACCAGGAAAGGAAGGGATAACAGAAAATACAGACAGAATTGTTGAAGATTTGTTGGCAGAAAACTTCCCTGATATTGTGAAAGATGAGAAGATATCTATCCAAGATGCTCATCAAGCTTCACATAAGGCAGATCTTAAAAGAAAGTCACCAAGACATATTATAATCAAGCTTGCCAAAACCAAAGATAGAGAATTATAATAGCAGTGAGGGATAAACGAAAAGTCACCTACAAAGGAGAGATAATAAGAATAAGCTTGGACTACTCTGCAGAAACCATGCAAGCAAGAAGGCAATGGAATGACATATTTAAAAAAATGAAGGAAAAAATTGCCTGCCAAGAATCATATATCCATCAAAACTGTCTCTTAAATATGAAGGTGAAATTAAGACATTTCCAGATAAACATAAGTTGAGGGAATTCATAAAAACCAAACCAAAACTACAAGAAATACTAAAGGGAGTTCTTTGGTTAGAAAATCAATAATATCAGATATCAGCAGAAGACTAGAACACTGGGCAGAGCAACCAGAAGTCAACCCAGACAGGGAAATCCAAAAAGAAACAAAGCGAGATTATAAAAAACAAAACAAAAAGCTCAAAAGAGGGTAAGAGCGATGTTATTATATAAAAGAAGGCAACGTTAAAATAATAAAGAGGGACTAAGAAATGTAATCATACACCTTCCATATGAAGAGGAAGATACAGCGATGCAAAGAAATAAAAGTTAGTTTTAAATTTAGAAAAATAGGGGTAAAATATATATATATATATATACTTTTTTTTTGTAGGGGTAAAAAATAAGGTAACCACAAAGGAGACAAACTATCCTACTCATCAAAATAAAATACAAGGGAAAAATACAGACTCAGCAGAAACAAAATCAACAACAACAAATATGAGGAAAGGACAATATATAAAGATAATCTACTCAGCACATAAAATTTAGTGGGAAAAAGAAACTGTCAACAACACACACAAAAGACATCAAAATGATAGCACTAAATTCATACCTATCCATAATTACCCTGAATGTAAATGGACCAAATACACCAATAAAGAGACAGGGAGTGGCAGAATGGATTTAAAACAAGATCTGTCTATATTCTGCCTACAAGAGACACACCTTAGACTTAGAGACAGAAACAAACTAAAACTCAAAGGATTGAAAAAAATATATCAAGAAAACAGCAATCAAAAAAGAGCAGGAGTGGCAATATTAATTTCTGAAAAAATAGACTTCAAACTTAAATCCATCAGAAAGGATAAGGAAGAACACTATATAATGATTAAAGGGACAATACACCAAGAAGATATATAAATATATATGCACCCAGTGACCAGGCTGCAAGATGCATAAAACAAACTCTATCAGCATTGAAAAGTGAGACAGACAGCTCCACAGTAATAGTAGGAGACTTCAACACACCACTTTCGGTGAAGGACAGGACATCCAGAAAGAAGCTCAGTAAAGACATGGAAGATCTAAACGCCACAATCAACCAACTTGACCTCGTAGATATATACAGAACAGTCCACCCAACACCAACCAACTATACTTTCTTTTCTAGTGCACATAGAACATTCTCTAGAATAAACCACATATTAGGTCATAAAGCAAGTCTTAGCAGAATCCAGAACATTGAAATATTACAAAGCATCTTCTCTGACCATAAGGCCATAAAAGTGGAAATCAATAACAGGAAAACCAGGGAAAAGAAGTCAAACACTAACAATACCCTGCTCAAAAAAGACTGGATTATAGAAGACATTAAAGATAGGATGAAGAAATTCAGAGAATCCAGCGAGAATGAGAACACTTCCTATCAGAACTTTTGGGACACAACAAAAGCAGTGCTCAGAGGCCAATTTATATCATTAAATGCACATATCCAAAAAGAAGAAAGGGTCAAAATCAAAGAATTATCCCTACAACTTGAACAAATAGAAAGAAAGCAACTAAAGAAACCTGCAGGCACCAGAAGAAAACAAATACTAAAAATTAGAGCCGAACTAAATGAAATAGAAAACAGAAAAACAATTGAAAGAATTAATGAGACCAAAAGCTGTTTTTTTGAAAAAATCAACAAAATTGATAAACCACTAGCCAAACTGACAAAAGAAAAGCAAGAGAGGAAGCAAACAACCCAAATAAGAAATGGGATGGGCGATATTACAACAGACCCAACTGAAATTGAAATAATCATATCAGGTTACTATGAAAAACGGTACTCAAATTTGAAAACCTAGAAGAAATGGGAGAAATCCTAGAAATAAACTATCTACCTAAACTAATACAAACAGAGGCAGAACAACTAAATAGACCCATAACAAAAGAAGAGATTGAAAAGGTAATCAAAAAACTCCCAACAAAAAAAAAGCCCTGATCCAGACGGCTTCACTGCAGAGTGCTACCAAACTTTCAGAGAAGAATTAACACCACTACTACTAAAGGTATTTCAGAGCATAGAGAAGGACGGAATACTACCAAACTCATTCTATGAAGCCACCATATCCCTGATACCAAAACCAGGTAAAGACACCACAAGAAAAGAAAATTATAGACCTATATCCCTCATGAATGTAGTTGCAAAAATCATCGACAAAATTCTAGCCAATAGAATTCAACAACATATCAAAAAAATAATTCACCATGACCAAATGGGATTCATACCAGGTATGCAGGGATGGTTCACCATTAGAAAAACCATTAATGTAATCCACCACATAAATAAAACAAAAGACAAGAATCACACGATTTTATCAATCGATGCAGAAAAGGCGTTTGACAAAGTTCAACACTCATTAATGATAAAGCTCTCAGCAAAATAGAAATAGAAGGAAAATTCCTCAACATAATAAAGGGCATGTATACAAAGCCAACAGGCAACATCATCTTAAAAGGACAAAGCCTGAAAGCATTCCCATTGAGATCAGGGAGCTGACAAGGATGCCCTTTATCACCGCTGTTATTCAGCATTGTGCTGGAAGTCCTAGCCGGAGCAATTAGGCTGGATAAAGAAATAAAGGGCATCCAGATTGGCAAAGAAGAAGTAAAAGTATCTCTATTTGCAGATGACATGATTTTATACACAGAAAGCCCTAAAGAATCATCCAGAGAACTATTGAAACTAATAGTAGAGTATCAGGTTACAAGGTAAACATACAAAACTCAGTTTGATTCCTGTACACCAACAAAAAGAACATCGAAGAGGAAATCACCAAATCAATGCCATTTACAGTAGCCCCCAAGGAGATAAAATACTTAGGAATAAATTTTACCACAGACGTAAAAGACTTATACAAAGAAAACTACAGTACACGTCTGCAAAAAAACAAAAGAGACTTACATAAGTGGAAGAACATACCTTGCTCGTGGATAGGAAGACTTAACATTATAAAAATGTCTATTCTACCAAAAGCGATCTGTATGTTTAATGCAATTCCAATCCAAACCCCAATGACATTCTTTAATGAGATGGAGAAACAAATCACCAACTTCATATGGAAGGGAAAGAGGTCCCAGGTAAATAAGGCTTTACTGAAAAAGAAGAACAAAGTGGGAGGCCTTACTTTACCTGATTTTAGAACCTATTATACTGCCACAGTAGTCAAAACAGCCTGGTACTGCTGCAATAAGATACATGGACCAATGGAACAGAATTGAGACTCCAGTCATAAATCCATCCACATATGAGCAGTTGATATTTGACGAAGCCCCAAAA
This sequence comes from Elephas maximus indicus, assembly GCF_024166365.1. Classification (NCBI taxonomy): domain Eukaryota; kingdom Metazoa; phylum Chordata; class Mammalia; order Proboscidea; family Elephantidae; genus Elephas; species Elephas maximus. The sequence goes on along the minus strand of NC_064820.1, from coordinate 27,735,332 downwards.
CAGTTAAATGGGGAAAAGACAGCCTTTTTAACAAATGGTGCCGGCATAACTGGCCATCCGTCTACAAAAAAATGAAGTAAGGCCCATACCTCACTCCATGCACAAAAACTAACTCAAAATGGATCAAAGACCTAAATATAAAATGATAAACATCATGGAAGAAAAAATAGGGACAACGTTAGGAGCCCTAATACATGTCGTAAACAGTGTACAAAACATTATTAAGAATGCAGAAGAGAAACTAGATAACTGAAGAAAAAAAAACAACTGGGAGCTCCTAAAAATCAAATACCTATGCTCATCCAAAGCCTTCACCAAAAAAGTAAAAAGACTACCTACAGACTGGGAAAAAGTTTTAGCTATGACATTTCTGATCAGCTCCTGACCTCTAAAATCTACATGATACTGCAAAAACTCAACTGCAAAAAGACAAATAACCCAATTAAAAAATGGACTAAAGATATGAATAGACACTTCACTAAAGAAGACATTCAGGTAGCTAACAGATGCATCGGAAATGTTCATGATCATTAGCCTTTACAGAAGTGCAGATCAAAACTACAGTGGGATTTCTTCTCACTCCATCAAGGCTGGCATTAATCCAAAAAACACAAAACAGTAAATGTTGGAGAGGCTGTGGAGAGATTGGAGCACTTACACGCTGCTGGTGGGAATGTCAAATGGTAAAACCACTTTGGAAATTGATTTGGCGTTTCCTTAAAAAGCTAGAAATAGAACTACCATACGATCTAGTAAACCCACTCCTTGGAATATACCCTAGAGAAATAAGAGCCTTTACACGAACAGATATATACACACCCATGTTTATTGCACAGTGTTTACAACAGCAAAAAGATGGAAGCAACCAAGGTGCCCATCATGGATGAATGGATAAATAAATTATGGTATATTCACACAATGGAATACTACGCATTGATAAGGAACAGTGAGGAATCTGTGAGACATTTCATAACATGGAGGAAACTGGAAGGCATTATGCAGAGTGAAATTAGTTGCAAAAGGACAAATATTGTATAAGGCCACTATTATAAGAACTTGAGAAATAGTCTAAACTGAGAAGAAAACATTCTTTTATGGTTACGAGAGGTGGGAGGGAGGGAGGGTCGGAGAGCGGTATTCACTAATTAGCAGGTAGATAAGAACAACTTTAGGTAAAGGGAAAAACAACACACGATACAGGGGAGGTCAGCACAACTGGGCTAAACCAAAAGCAAAGAAGTTTCCTGAATAAACTGAACGCTTTGAAGGCCAGCGTAGCAGGGACAGGAGTCCGGGGACCACAGTTTCAGGGGACATGTAAGTCAATTGGCATAATAAAATCTATTAAGAAAACATTCTGCATCCCACTTTGAAGAGTGGCATCTGGGGTCTTAAACATTAGCAAGAAGCCATCTGAGGTGCATCAATTGGTCTCAACCCACCTGGATCAAATGAGAATGAAGAACACCAAGGACACAAGGCCATTACAAGCACAAGCGACAGAAAGGGCCACATGAACCAGACACTTCATCATCCTGAGACCAGAAGAACTAGATGGTGCCCAGCTACAACCAATGACTGCCCTGACAGGGAACACAACAGAGAACCCCTGAGGGAGCAGGAGATCAGTGGGATGCAGACCTTAAACTCTCATAAAAAGACCAGACTCAATGGTCTGACTGAGGCTAGAAGAACCCTGGTGGTGATGGCCCCCAGACCTCCTGTTGGCCCAGGACAGGAACCATTCCCAAAGCCAACTCTTCAGGCATGGATTGGACTGGACAATGGGTTGGAGACGGATGCTGGTGAGGAGGGAACTTCTTGGATCAGGTGGACACTTGAGACTATGTTGGCATCTCCTGCCTGGAGGAGAGATGAGAGGGTGGAGGGAGTTAGAAGCTGGCAAAATGGACATGAAAAGAGAGTGTGGAGGGAGAGAGCAGGCTGTCTCATTACGGGGAGAGTAATTGGGAGTATGTAGCAAGGTGTATATGGGTTTATGTGTGAGAGACTGACTTGATTTGTAAACTTTCACTTAAAGCACAATAAAAATTATTAAAAAAATAAATTTGTTTTATTAGAGTTGTTAGCCAATCACACATCTGTCAGTTTGTTGTACTGTGGTAGCTTGTGTATTACAGTGATGCTGGAAGCTATAGCAACAGTATTTCAAATACTAGCAGTATCATCCATGGTAAGTAGGTTTCAGCAGTGCTTCCAGAAAAAAAAAAAAAAAACAGAATAAGAGGGAGGACTGGGTGGTCTATTTTTTAAAAAATTGGCCATTGAAAACCTTGTGAATAGCAATGGAACATTGTCTGATATAGTGCCAGAAGCTGAGCCCCTCAGGTTGAAAGACACTTAAAATACTACTGGGGAAGAGCTTTCTCTTCGAAGTAGAGTCTACCATAATGACATGGATGACATTAAGCTTTCTAGGCTTTCATTTGCTGATGTGCCATGACTTAAAATGAGAAGAAAAAACTGCAAACATCCATTAAAAATTAGAACATGAAATGTATTAAGTATGAATCTAGGAAAATTAGAAATCTTCAAAATGAAACGGAATACATATAGATTGATATCCCAGGCATTAGTGAGCTGAAATGGACTTCGGTTGGCCATTTTGAATCAGACAATCATATGGTCTACAAAGTCATTAATGACAAATTGGAGAAGAATCATTTCTCATTCATAGTCAAAAAGAACATTTCAAGACCTACCCTGAAGTACAACACTATCAGTGATAGAATATCCCTATGCCTACAAGGAAGATCAGTTAATACAATTATTATTTAAATTTGCACACCACGTACTGATGCCACAGATGAGGAAATTGAAGATTACTACCAATTTCAGCACCCCGAAATTGATCAAACATGCAATTAAGATGCATTGAATATTACTGGTGATTGGAATGAAAAAGCTGGAAAAAAAGGATAGGTAGTTGGAAAATATGGGCTTGGTGATAGAAATGAAGCCGGAGATCACATAATGGAATTTTACAAGACCATGATTTATTTATTGCAAATATCCTTTTTTAAGAACATAAACATAACAGGTGGCCCTCACCAGATGGACAACACAGGAATCAAGTAGACTACTTTTGTGGAAAGAGAAAATGGAATAGCTCAAACAAGTACTGTTGATATTGAAAGAAGGTGGTCGAGCTGCACTGAAGGCAGTGGCAAAAAACAAGGCTTCAGGAATTGAACCTTGCTTGCAGAAAGTGAAGAGGACTTGAAGCACTTACTGATGAAGACCAAAGACCATATCCTTCAGTATGATTACCCATCAATATAAAGAAAACAAAAATCCTCACAACTGGACTAATAAGCAACATCATGATAAATGGAGAAAAGATTGAGGTTGTCATAGATTTTATTTTACTGTGATCTACAGTCAACACCCATGGAAGCAGCAGTCAGGAAATCAAAAGACGCATTGCACTGGGAAAATCTGCTGCAAAAGACCTCTTTAAAGCATTGAAAAGCAAGGATGTCACCTTGAGGACTAAGGCGCACCTGACCAAAGCCATAGTGTTTCCAATTGCCTCATATGCATGTAAAAGCTGGACAATGGAAGGGAACACCAAAGAAGAATTGATGCCTTTGAATTGTGGTATTGGAGAAGAATATTGACTATACCATGGACTGCCAAAAGAACAAATAATCTATCTTGGAAGAAGTACCAGAATGCTCCCTAGAGGCAGGGATTATGAGACTACGTTTCACCTACTTTGGAGATGTTATCAGGAGGTTATCAGTCCCTCAAGAAAGACATCATGCTTGGTAAAGTAGAGGGTTAAGGAAAAAAGGAAGACACACAATGACATGGATTGACAGTGGCTGAAACAATGGGCTCGAGCATAGCAACAATTGTGCAGATGGCACAAGGCTGGGCAGAACTTCGTTCTGTAGGGTTCCTGTGAGTTGGAACCAATGAAACAGCAGCTAACAACAATAACAACAACAACTTTAAAAATCTGGGTACTCCCAGGAGGGATTTCTGTAAACGTGGGGTTTATAGTAAGCAGGGTGGCACCAGTATCAATTAAAAATTTGTAACATTCAACATTAACTTGAATAATTTTTTGTCCTTGAGAGTTTAAAGCCACCATCAGAAAAGCCCCTGTTTTGTCCCCAGAGCCCCTTCATTTCAATTTTGGTTGGGCTCCACCCAATGACAAATTATTCAATTTAATTTTTCATTTTATACAATCCTTCTTAATATGTCCAGGTTTTTCACAGCAGTAACAATAGTCCTGGATTTGTTATTATTTCTTGGAATTATCTCATGGGCTGATATTTGTAATTGCGGCAATTGTAATGACATTAATTTGTATTGCTTAGCTTATTTCTTTTTTTCTAATGTTTGGGCCAGTCTATAGGTCAAGCTAGTTCATTCAGGGCTGGGAACAGCTTCCCAGTGTAGTCTATGGCATTTGACTAGCTCAGACAATTCAGGGTGGAGTCCACTTAGGAATATGGAGTTGAAAGCTGTTTCAGCTGGAGGCTCCTATAGATTTAAGCCTGAGCACTCAGCAAAAAAGTTGTTTAGGTAATACCTATGGTTGTAAACATTCACAACCTTTTCTTGTTTACAGGCCTGAACTTTAGCCCAGTCTATTTTCCTGGGAAAAACTTTGCGGATGGAATTTATAATTAATTTAGTAATAGCTCGTGTTTGGCCTAGCAATTCTCTGTGAGAGGTTTTGCTTTTATAGCCAAAGGTCTTTCTTAATGTTTCCAGTTGGCCTCTTCCATCCACCTCCAAGCATCTCCTAGTCCCACTAGCATATTTATTAATTGATATAGGTTTAGCAGATTATATTCATATGTTTCTATTATAATTCTAAACTCCTGGGTGAACTTTTGGAGATATTTTCAAGAATCAGGAAATTCTCTTATAATTGCATGAAGTTCTCCTTTAGACCAAGGAATAAATGTAACCTGTGGGGTTTATTTGTTTCTTCTGAATACTTTATTTTAAAAGACACTTCAGGGAACACAACAGTAATTGCTTTCTCTAATCATTTTGTAGAAGGTTCTTTAGGATAGAAAGGGAGCTTGGAAAGAGTGTTAGTGGGGGTATAAGAGGGTAGAGATGGATACAAAGAAGAGTTGGCCAGTGGAAGAGCAGGAGTGGGAGTAGAAGGAATGGGAGCTGGCAGCTGACATTGCATTTTGTTTTGTTGCTTAATTTAGAAATGCCATCCTGCATGGATGCCAGTTTACTTTCCTGACATCTTTTAAAGCTTCCAAATACCAATCACAAAAGGCATCTCATCGTGGTTGCCAAATCCAAGAGCCTTTCTTTTCTAATTTACTGCACTGAAAAAAAGTTTATCTAATTCAAAAGTGCCCAACAGTAACCACTGATTCTCTAGATTGTATTTAGTGAAAGCATGCCAGTGAGCTAAAAACAAGCAGACACAGGGGCCAAAGTGTTTGTTCATGGAAGAGGTCATAGTGTCCAAAGGCAGTCTTGCCAAGTCCTTAGAGCTATTGTTCCCCATTCTACTAAACCAGTGAACACACATGTTATTGAAAACTGAAGGAGTACTGAAACATAAATGTGCACTGAGATCTGAATCTGCTCTAAAACCTAAAATGTATACTTTAAGGAAAAAGATGAGTTTAAACTTAATGTGCTGAGATTTTGATTCTCCCAAGGTCAGAACATCAGACCTGGGAGTATTATGGTCCTATCCTCACCAAAATTAATTTGGCAACAAACTCGTAAAAGTGTTTAGAGTATAAGCTGAAAAAGAAAGTATAAAGGAAGTCCAAAAATAAATCTCAAAAGGTGTCAATGCAAGGAAGTGGAGCTCAACTCAGGAGGCTTTTTACCTGGGGCGACTCCTCGGAATCTATGGAGAGGGAAGGGCTCAAGAGTCCCATGCCAGTGTCGAAGCTCCAGGCCCTTGATGTCTTGGAGGTTGCCAAAGGTAATATGCCCTTGGAAACCACATACCTAACACCAGAAAATGTCATAGAGTAAGAACACATACTCTGTTGAAATAAAAGTAAAGAGATTTGTTGGAGGATATTACATCTGCAGTTGGACTACAATTTGCAAAATTAAAAATTTCTCCAAAGTACAGAAAATGAGAAGGGGTTTTGTATAGAGAAGTTATGGGAAACATTAATCATTAGTCATACATCAGTAATTATAAGTCATACATCAGTTAATCTATAGATGTCCTGTCCTGGAGCTAGCCAGGGCAAGCATTTTGTGAAAATGATTTTGTCTTTCAAGGATAGAGATATTTTGTGCAAAAAACATTCTTTCTGAGAGCAGCTGCAGTTCTGCCCTTCCTTCTCCCCATGCTCACGGAGTCAGTGCAGATTAGCTCATTACTGTGAGCTTGGCTCAAATGCCTCTTAATTTTCAGGTCTGTTAAGACAATATAGAACAGAGTTCAGTCTGTATCCTGGGCAGAAATCTCTCCTATGCTAAACATCTAGATTTTGGGGGCTCTTCCACAGAACCCATGAGGTGCTCGTTAGAGAAAAGACCTGGTGATATATTCCCATAAAGGTTACAGCCTAAGAAACCCTATGGGGCAGTTCTATTCTACTAAGGTCGCTAAGAGTTGGAATTGACTCAGTGGCATACGGCAATATATAATACACTGGGGTAAATATAACACAGTGAAATGGAATACAGTAGAACAGAGTGAAATAGAAGGTAAAATATCGTAGAGAACTACTCATGGTCTTTGCAAGAATCCCACATTTTGCCAAATATTTTGCATGAAACCAAGAAGTGTGGACTGTCAATGGGGTTGGTCAGTTTTGCCATGAAAGACAGTCAATTCCAGAGAAGACAGGAGGATCCTACCACCACCAAGGAATAACAACCAGGAGTGGAGAACACATCCTTTGGACCTGGAAAGCCTGCACTGAGAAGCTCCTGGAATCAGGGAACCAGGTGAGAGAGAGCAAACTCTAACCTTGAAGATGGTGAGAAGCGGTGTCAGGAGAGACCCGACAGTGGAGACATGGCAGCAGAGATGGCGTGGTGAGCTACTCTGCCCATGGAGAGAAGAAGTTGAGTGCCTTTGGGCAGAATCTGAGGCCCAGAGAGGCACGCCTGTGAGCACGACAGGGAAGAGTTTTCCTGATGGAAGAACTGTATCTTGAGTGTTCCTGAGACTGAATTGTAACTGTACTTACTTTATAACGAGCCCCATAATTATGAGTATGGCCTTTGAGTTTTATGTGGTCATTGCAATGAATTATCGAACCCAGCAGAAAAGTAGAGAGTACTGTGTGAGGGATAATTGGTGTCAGAATTGGTGAAGATGGTGAAGAGAGGAGGCTTGTATGGCTCCTGTCTCATGGGAATCAGCCTTGTGGTGTTGATCTTGGTTCTCTTTCCCCCTTTTGGGGATGGAGGTCAGATACTACCTCCACGCCATTTTTACAAATAGATATTTCAAAAGACCTGTGATAGAAGTATACTTGTATGTTCAAAGGAAGGCAAATAGACCCGTGTGGCTACAGAGTATTTATTCATGCCCTTTTAAGTTTATTTCCTATTGGTTTACCCGAATTATGTTAGCTTTCTGGTGTTTACTGTATATCATATATAATTTATTGCACTGCAAATTACTTAATATTAGTAACTAGTTTTTCTATAGGAGTCTGTGTGGTGCAGTTAAGTGCTGCAGTGCTAGTCAAAAGGTTGGCAGTTTGAACCCACTCAGAGGTGCCTAGGCAATCTGGTTCTGAAAGTTCACACAGCCTTGAACACCTTATGGAGCTGTTCTACTCTCCACACATGAGGTGGCCATGGTAAGTCAACCTTTCTTTAATTTTTTTTTTTTTAATTGTGTATTAGATTCTGCTCTATGTGTGGTTTTCATTGGCAATCTAGTCTGTTCTGTTGGTCTATTTATTCTTGGACCAATAACATTATTTTTCATCGAACTGCTTATACAAATGTTTTAATATCATGTACTCCTGGTTCACATCTTTTGCTCTACTATTTCTAACTTATTTATTCATAGACTTTTATTCACATTTAAATTCATGAAAATGTGAGTAAATTTTGTTAGTTACCGTATGAAGTTTTTAGATTGATATGAAGAAATTTGTAATGTTAAACTGTTTCTACCCCATCCATGTATGTATCTAATCATTCAAAAATTATTTTTTATATTTAATAGATATCCGTGTTTTCTTTGTAGAAGACCTGCACATTGTTTAAGAGTTAATTTGCATATAACATATAGGTTTTTTGCCTTTATAAATGCGTATTTGCTTATATTATATTTTCTAGCAAGTATGGCTGTTTTTTATGGCTGAGATTGGAAATCCTTGTTGGTTTTTGTAACTTCGTTTTTTATTCTGAAGAAATTGCTGATTTTTTCTTTTAGTTCATTAACTTGTGAGTTGACTCTGTTGGGATTTCTGGATATATTAAAATATCCAATCTTGAAACATATCTATCTTTTACCCTCATTATCCTCTTGCTGTCGAGTTGATTCTGATTCATAGTGAACCTATAGGACAGAATAGAATGGTCCCATAGAGTTTTGAAGGAGTACCTGGTGGATTCGAACTGCTGGTCCTTTGGTTAGCAGCTGTAGCACTTAACCACTATGCCACCAGCTATATCTTTTAGTTTTTAAAAAATTCTTATAATGCCCACCGAGATTTCTGTGACATATTCAGTAGTGTTTATATTTTCCTTTTTTTTTTACTACTACTGTTTATTTAATTATATATCTTCTCATTTGTAAAGATATGGCATATGTTAGCCATTTTAAAATATTTTGATCTATTATTAGAAAATGTACTCTGTGACTCTATTTTTTCTCTTTGGAGACTTCTATCGTTGCGCATATTCTATGTTTTCTTTCAGATTAATATTTCTCCCTCTTGTTGGAAATAAATATTTATATCTTTCAGTTAGGTTGAACTGATGCTTTTCTTTTTCTTAATATGCCTTTGATTATTTTTTAAGCTCTTTGATCCATAAGTTCTGAGTTTGTTAAAATTCTCATCTAAGTTGTTGATGTATAATGCTCCCTGTAATTCTATTAATTGTTTTTATGTATTTCAAGGTTATACTAAATAATGAATTCATAACCATATGTCTTTTTAAAACATTTTTTATTTTACAATTTTATACATCCATCAGATTCATTATGATTTTTGTTCATCTTTACTTCTAAAAGTTATGATATTAGAGTTGCTACTCTTATTTTATTTATATCAATTTATTTCATTTGCATGTCATTTAAGCAACAATTTCTGTAATTTGTGTTTTATGAATTACATTTGCCCCCGTTTCGTTAGTGGGCTTTATGTACAAACATATATTAAGTCTTAATCCTTCCTTCATGTATTTTATTTCTATATTAGCACAATTCATTATTGTTATTTTTCTCTTTCCTGATTTTTATTAGACAGACTGAATATTTTCAACCTTTTTGAAACAAGCATTTTGTTTCTTTATTTTTCTGGTTTATTCTTAAACTAATAAGTAATAAGCAATTTCTAATTAGTAAAAAAGCCTGTGCTGGGCATTTTTCTAAGTACTCTACGTAATTCCTGTAATTTTTATAACAAGCTTATAAGAAAGCTACTGTTATTGGCCTTATTTACTGAATGCAAACAGTGAGACACAGAAGGATTAAACAACTTGCTTAGTTTTACCCAGCTGGGAAATCACAGACCTGAGATTCCAACTAGGAAGGCTGATAGTTGCTCCTAGTTTATAAAGATAAAACCATCCTTGAAGAAAAAAGAGAACAATAAAATAAATCAAGCCTATCCTAGTTATTCCCTATAGAATATAAAATACACTTCCTCTATCTGTTGAGTACAGGGTCACAACTCACTCCACCTACCATGAGGATTTTAATACTGTGTGTCTGTGTGCCTGTGTGAACACACATGTGCTCACACACATGCAAGTGGGCATGCACACTTCCTTAGATCTAACAGTTTCCCTCTGATTTCTGTGTTAGGGTCAGTTATGCTTAGTCATGTTACTTGGTTATTTTGAATGAACCACATATGCTTAGTCATGTTACTTGGTTATTTTGAATGAACCACAATACATAATCTTAATTCTGGTATTAATTGATATTACAAAAACCATTTTAACCTACTCATATATAAATCGTTTAAGCTGTACGAAAATATAGAGGTTAATTGTATATATGCTGTAGATTTAAAATGGAAACCTATAGTTTCCAATTTAGTTGTCAAGTCATAAAGTACCAAATCTTCAATGTTCTTTCATCTAGCTGATTTAGTTTCCTTAAAAATCAAATATCATAGTGCATGAACAAGTAAATTAGCATAATAGTAGTAAATAAGTTAGCAAGGAATAACTCATTTCAAAATGACTTAAAGCCAATTAGATTTTTCCCTGTGAACTTCATAATACTTAAGATAAAATACTAAGATTTAAATTATTATTAAAAAGAAATCTATGTACAAGATTTCAGAAAGAAACCATAAATTCTACACTTATCTTACAATGGTAAAAGTCAAGAATGAGTTCCAGATCTCAGAAATTACTTTTCACCAACTAGATTGTCTCTAAACAGTTCTGAAATTCAAAGAAGAGACCAAGCAAAAACAGGGGTACTAGCAATCTATTTGGAAGGTGATTCTAGGAAAGAGGACAGCAAAATACAAAGAAAAAAAAAAAAGCCTATATAACTATTTGCCTTAGTCACCTAGTGCTGCTGTAACAGAAATACCAAAAAAGGATGGCTTTAACAAAGAGAAATTCATTTCCTCACAGTAAAGTAGGCTAAAATTCCAAATTCAGGGCATCAGCTCCAGGGAAACACTCTCTCTCTGTCAGCTCTGGAGGAAGGTCCTTGTCTGCAATCTTCCCCTGGTTGAGGAGTTTCTCAGGTGCGGAGACCCCGGGTCCAAAGACGTGCTCTGCTCCAGGTGCTGCTTTTTTGGTGGTATGGGGTCCCCAACTCTCTACTTGCTTCCCTTTCCTTTACCTCTTGTAAGATACAAGATGGTACAGGCCACACCCCAGGGAAACTCCCTTTACATTGGATCAGGGATGTGATCTGGTAAGGATGTTATAATCTCACCCTAATCCTCTTTAACATAAAATTACAATCACAAAATGGGAGATAACCACAGAATACTGGGAACCATGACCTAACCAAGTTGAAACATTTTTGGGAGGACATTATTCAATCCACTATACTATTCAACATTCAAGTCACTGCTCTAGGTACCAGGGACTCCATTCTACTAGAATTTCACAGAGGCATGCTGAATATCTCTCAGATTAGTTCATTCAAAAGACAGAGTCTGGGAGCATTTACCTATTTTGTTCTGGCCTCCATTAATTGAGGATTGTCCCTAAAGATATAATGTCACACAGAGTCCATGTTGTGCCAACACAAGTAGGCTTCCTTTCATTTCAAAGAAACCCCTAGGGCAGAAACTAGGGAGACACACTGTGTGTACTTGAACCGACACACTTAGTATGAGGCTGAACTCATGTAGAACTGACCACCGTAGCTACAGCTAGAATCAGAGTTAAGCTAAATAGACATGATATGGTATACCAAAAGAACTAGCTACAGCCCACCCCTTTCACTGATTTTACATCCTTTAAATTCACTCCGTCCCAGGAGTTTCAAGAAAGTGGTAAACTGAAATATCTAAAAATAACATTATAAAGGAGTATTGTCTGGACAAAATTTCCTGTTCTCATGAAAGTTAGATGAGGGTGATGCAAGGACAGGTAAAAATTTAACGTACACATATGCAATATACTAGTCTGGTAGTAGATGAAAATAAGTATGCTAATGAAAATGCAGGTATATATGGATAGAAAATAGTGATGGTGTTGGTGTAGTGTTCGTAGGTGGTGGTGAGGTGTCGTTAGTCTAGTAGACTAATAGACTGTGAAATACTTAATGATAGACGCTTTGATTTAGTATTCTCTTAATCCCTAGATATAGAGCATCAACTGATAGAAACCTCAATAAATGTGTATTGCATACAAAGCCTAGGACACAATTAAGCCTGTCTTGTATTCAACAAATAACAAGTTGTGTGTGCATTTCTGAAGGGGTTACATTTATCTTATATAAATGCATAGTGACATTTTCATTTTTAGTTTAGAAAATTCATGTCTAGAGTTTTGCTAAAGGGAAAGAAGCAGAAAATTCACTACGGCATTTATGGTTGATCATATGTTGGCAGAGCTGAACGATACGTAAATAGAATGAGTTGGTCGCATATATTAGCACTCAAAGTTTCCTTGTGACTTCACTTTCATTTCATCATAAAACAGAAGAGTTTTTGAGAATTAAAAAAATCTCAGCTTTTTCTTGGTTATACACTTGCATCATTAATGAGGCACTTTGAATTACAAAACACCTGTATGTTATTGAAATGTATTATTTTATTGTTTGAGATAGATGTAAGAATATGTACAAGTGTTCATGGCCACAAATAACAAGATGCAATAGTGAGAAATAGAACAACGCAATGAATTATTATTAGTGAAGCCTCTGAGCGGAACTTCATGTAGATAATGTTATATCCTCTGTCACTGCTGACAGGAGCTCCTAGAAATCAGTTACAGAACAATGGTTAACAGTTTATTTCATACCTGACAGTATTTTCAGTAGCACTTTGGGAGGATACTGTTGTCAGGGAATAATAAGGCAGCTATCATCTAGATAACCTTGGGGAAATAATGGTTTCCACTGCATATGTAAATCTCCCTCACATCAATGAGCTGTTTTCAGTGCAGCTAAGACATTGTCACTCCTTAAAAGAAATAGAAGGAATTTTCTGTGGTATCAATTTCATAAGTGAAATCATTTGCCTGAAGTAAATAAAAATTACCTTTTGTAGCCGATGAAGAATGAAAATTTCAGTCGTACCATCTGCGTCAAAATCAAAGTCAAAGCAACAACAATGAAAACAAAAACCCAGCAGAAGCACTTATGCTAAACAGGAGACGCAGTAGAACACTCTCAAGTTTTATTATCTAGTGTATAACTGCATATACGCTGGCTTCAGTCCATTGCTGGATAGACACTGTCATTTCTTCTTCCGGCTAACAGAAGTAGGTTAAAAAATGGTTGATCAGTTTTCATGAAGAAATAAATTACATTTGAACAAGCAGAGGAATACTTGGAGTGATAAATAAATCAATATGAAATTCACCTATCTGCCTTTTTCTTATATAAAGGCTACAGATCTCTAGTGGCAGGCGTTTACAAATTACCCTCAGTTTAACATTAACACCATTTTGGAGACTGATAAAAAAAATGTTAGGTTTAAATGTTGATCAGTTAAAGAAAATTGCACTTTTGATTTTTAGAGTTTCCACCTGTTGTATTCTCTGGTTATATATTAGTCAAAATGTTTAGACTCCCAAACTGTTTTTAAAATTAGGCATATTGAGTTTTTTATATACTATATTGCATATGTATTTATATTTTTTGTTACATATTTATATAATAAAGTTTTATGTATTAATTATATCTCCTTTTACTGTCTTAAGGCAGCTTGAGGGCTCAGCCACCAAATAAAAAGTGTGACTAACCTGAGACCACCATGATGTGTGAAGCCCAAGTCACGTGTAGAAGACACGGAGTATCACACACCGTTTAGAAAGAGTGATTAGTCAAGGAACATCAAGGTACTAGACATGTAAATAAAGATGTCAGTTTGAATGTGGAACCTTTAGCTCCAGCCTCCCCTGGGTAATGCCAGGCAGATCAGAGATGAATGTTGACCAATCCCTTCCTAAATTCCTGATACATTGTGAGCAAAATTAAATGATTGTTTTCAGCCACTAAGTTTTTCAATAGGTTATGATGCAACAGCTTATAAAGAAAATAGTACTGTTCTGATATAATTAGCATATTCTAATTCTGCTGTCAATAATTATTAAGTTCCAACTTTTGTGCTCTGGGCATTATTAGAGGCCCTGAGTGCTTCCACCTAGCACTCCTTCATGATAATGTATTAAGTAAGATACTGACAGAATTGACCCCAAATAAACATTTTGAGGAGCCCTGGCTTAAATATTCCCAGCCAAAACCAAACCATTGTCCATCAAGTAGACTCTGACTCATAGGGACCCCACAGGACACGGTAGAACTGCCTCATATGGTTTCCAAGGAGTAGCTGGTGCACTTGAGCTGCCAACCTTTTGGTTAGCAGCCGAGCTCTTTCAACAGGTCTTAAGCTAAACAAACCATCTTTCTCTCCAAATCTGCTTCCTTTTGTCTAAACTTTGTCATATCTACACAGCTACATAAGTCCACAAAGCAGTCTGTCTGCAAGTAGTTTTAAGCATTTCATTTGTACAAAAACTCTTGAGTAAATTGTAATTCAAATCTTACCTCAAAATTTACTGTAACTTTCCCGAATAACTCTTTTCTGTTTTATTTTGTTTTATTAAATGTCTCTTGTGTAGCTCGGTAGAGCAATCATTTAAGTGCTAGACTACTAACAAAAGATTAGTGTATGTACACGTCTGTCTGTGTGCATCACACATGCAGACAGGCTGCGCCTCACACTTCCAGGCAGCCATAAGACTGCTAGGAATGAGACACGTATAACCACTGGCATCAACCGTTCCATGGACACCACGATCATATGTGGTTGAGCCGGACACCCCTGACACTTACACAGTGATGGCAAAGTGAAAGCCATAATTATTATTTACAGAAAGCAAACATTAAACAATAACAACAGATCCCCAAAGGGGAAACGTTTACCCTTCTCCAAATTACCCATGTGCATTCTTATACCGCTGAACCACAGTGCTGTGGTCAGGTCAGATGCTGTGTTCACGTCACTGTCACCGCTGCCTCTTGCTACCACTACGATGTCCGGGGGGCTGCATGTCTCCCAAGGCTTCTTCTCCACCACTTGTTCTCTCTGGATCTTACTGCTGGCTGGATATGCCTTGCACAAGACGTACTGAGCCTCTGCTGCTGACTACAGACTCTCTACCTGGTCCTGCAGGGCTCTTTTGCTGCCAAACTACCTGGCGCCTGTGTGTGGCAGAGGAGGCATTCAATACCTGCAAGGGCACATTCACACTTCTCTTGCCCCGTGCTAACAAGCATTACAACTCTTTTAGCTCCACTGGCAAGCCTCCTGCCCAGAGGCATCAGGCTCAGTCCAGCTTTAGGAAGACCCCTGCGTAGGATCCTCTGAGGCAACCCCTGCACGGAGCACACTCAGGCCTCTGTTACATTCAGGCAAAGGTTACAGCTCTTTCTTAGCTACCCTGGCAAGCCCTCTACCTGGAGCTCAGCTCTGCGGACCAAGCAGCTGCTATCTTTCACTGTCTTCAGCATTTGCTGTTTCTTCTGGGCCTAGAAGGTTCTCAGCACAGGGACGATGGGTCCTTGGTCCAAATGACATGCTCTGCTCCAGACTCTTCTTGATGGTAGTGAGGTACCTCTTAACCCCTATAGGATTGGCCATCTTAAGCTTAGTTAAGGATGGCAAAACTGACCAATTCCTGCAAGAGTTTTATGTACCTTATTTGCGTAGTGCCACTGATCATTTTGTGGGAGTTACAAGACCATGGCTAGAAAGGCCATAGACAAGCAATTCACTGCAATGCAGTTGGCAATTTTGGTTCAGACCCACCCAGAAGGCCTCAGAAGAAAAGCCTTGTGATCTGCTCCTGAAAAGTCACAGCCTTGAAAAGACTATGGGGTGCAGGCCTACTCTGCACATGTGGGTTGCCATGAGTTGGAATCAATTAAATGGCAACTGGTTTGTGTGGGTGTGTGTGTGAGCACAAATAGATGTTATTTACATATCAAGATGGAAATCTTTTTATAAGAAAACTACATATGTTTGTATTTATTGTGATTACTGATATTTGTGGAGAATGTTTCCATGCTTATTTTTTTTCCACAGTGCTTAATGTTTTCTGGTTTCGCTTGTTTGTTTGTTTTGTTTTTCCTACCCTCATGAGTAATTTTCTGCTTTTCTTTGTCTCTGTCAAGTTAGAAATTATACTGCACTCCTACTTTTTTTTTTTTTTTAAATGCTACTCTATAGTTCAATACTTATTACATTCAAAATTTAGATAGCATTTTTCCCTCATGGGGAGTGGGAGTTGCAGGATAATTCAAGATTACATTTTATATTTTCCTGCAAAGAATTCAAGAATAATTTTACTTTAGGAAAAAAATTGAAAATCTGAAAACTTGCAGTGACAAAATTGCCAACAAATTGAATAGAAAGTTTAAGTTTACATTCTTCCCTTGGAATGACACATTTTGAACTGAAGCAGCCCTCAATTTTACAGATGACAAAGATGAGGAGTATGATTTAGTTTCTTATCACTTCAATGCCTTCAATAATAGACTACACAGATTAATGTCTTTCCAGTGGGTTTTACAGACGTTAACAGTCACTTTTAGAACCTGAAAACAGTTCAAGTTTAGTACGAATTGTCATTTCAGCCTGTAGTGCTCTTTTCAGTTTTAGTAGTTGTGTTTTTGTAATTGTGTGTGTCTCTTCTGAAAGTTATTTTTTCTTTTGATATAGACGGTATCAGAATTCAGTTTACAACACTCAAGTAAATCATGACAGTTATTGCATTTGTGGATTATCTAGAATCATTTATAGGAAAGTGACACAATACAGAAACTAGATTTTTATTTTATTAACTAAGTGCCAAAATAGTTAGTATAACAAGGGTAAAGCCAAATATTTTGGGAGAAGTGAGTTATGAAAATAAGAAAACAACTTTCAACTTTCTGTAATACTTTTAATGGCTTTTCTCTGATTCCTGGCTTGATGGTACTCATGAAACAATCTTGGGAAATTCATATCCATATTTTATTCTTTATAATAACTCTCCAACAAATTAGTTTGGGGATTTGAATAAGTCGAAATATTAAGAATGAAGTGATCTACAGTTATCTTTAAGAAATTTTCTTTATAGATATGAGAATTCTATATTGCAAAAGTTAGAAGGGAATTTTAGTTTATTCTAATCCAAACACCTCATTTTTGTTATTCTTGCCATACTTTGGCAACAAAACTGGACAGTCCACATCAGGTATTTGAACCTGAAAAGTGTCATCACATATTTCATTGATCACTCCAATGACACAGCTAAAAAAAACTTGCCACTGCAGTTTTTTTTTTTTTTTTTTTTAATTTAACACAATATTAATCATTGATTTTCTTGGGTCTTGAAACCTTTCATTTTCATATAGTATTCACTATCATAAAGAAAATCCCTGGAGAAGGACATCTTGCTTGGTAAAGTAGAGGGTCAGAGAAAAAGAGAAAGACCCTCAAGTAGATGGATTGACACAATGGCTGCCAACAATGGGCTCAAGCATAACAGTGTTTGTGAAGGTGGTGCAGGACTGGGCAGTGTTTCGCTCTGTTGTACATAAGGTTGCTATGAATTGGAACAGACTAGAGGGCACCTAACAACAACAACATAATCATGAAATGCAAAAAAGATTTTACTTATTCTCAGTGGTTTCTTAGTGAATTTAAAGATAGAGGAATCAGTGTTTTTGTTTTGTTTTGTTTTTTAATTTTTTTTCACTTCCATCCTTGGTATGCTTGTCCGAATAAGATATTTTCAGTTTCAATGAGATATATTGATGAAAACTGCAATTTTGTAACAATATGTCTTTGTACAGAAGAACAGAATATAGTTTTGTATTGGTTATTAATCCCCATTTGTTTTTCTTCAGACCTACTCATTTTACTCTGCCTTGCTCTGTGAAGAGGGGCATTCAGACCTCTTCAGAGAATATCACCCCATACTCTCTTGCCCTCTATCTTCTTCTTGGTTTCAGCCAAGGGGAGCACAGATCAGAGACTCTAGAAGAGAACTTTCAGAATATGTTCCTCCTACCCCCCACCCTCCAGCTATATGGTGCTATCTGTCTGCTGGGCATCCCCACTTACATGGTTCCATGTTCTGCTAACAAGTTTTCATTTCTTCCCCTGCAGGCCTAGGGGTGGTTTAAAAGACTTCTCACTCTTAGTAAGACTTGGAGACTTCAACATCCTTGCTGGTCCCCTTAAAACCGCCTAAAACAAAACCAAACCAAACCCACTGGCACTGAGTCAATTCCAACCCATATCGACACTATAGGACAGAGTAGAGGTGCCTCATAGAGTTTTCAAAGAGCACCTGGTGGATTTGAACTGCCAACTTCTTGGTTAGCAGCTGCAGCATTTAACTGCTACGTCCACAACATTTCCTTGATACCACTTAGGCCTCTGTAAAAAGACCCTTCATTAAATATTTTTCAAATTCCAGGCAAGGTATGCCTTCTGGTTCTTGCCAGAAAACTGACTGACACATAGAATTGAATAGAGCCCTCTGTTACTCCTCTCTTCCTGGGCTACCAGTGATAACATTTTCTCAGCCAGGTCTTCTTACTTGGTGGTCTTAGATATAAAAAATAATAATAAAAAAAAAAGATATAAATACTTGCAAAATATTTTTTAAAAATTCCTTTTAGTCAAAACATTGCTTCACAGTTTGAACAAAATCCAAATCAGATACTAACTTGTGACGTGTGAAAGGGCTTGAAAATTGATATGGTAAATGATTGCTAGGCAACTCTTAGCAAAACTTTTATTAAGCCCCTAATTTGCAATGTCTTTCATCAAATCCTTAACATAAAGACAATTCAGCAAAAGCTTAAGTGATTTCCTTAATTCATTACATCATTTTCTTTTCTCCTTTTTGTTAGGTCCTGGTTTCTTTCCATCCAGTGTTATGTGATTTCTTCTGTGATTGTCTGCAAATGAATGAACAACAAATGATTACTTACTATAGTCCCTGAGGAAGGTAATAGATCCTGCTGTGCCACTGGGTAATAGTTTAAGATGTGTGAACACTACAAAACCATTATAAACTGTTCTAACATGATTAACTTGTGAAACCACTCTATTTTTGAAAGATGTTCTTCAAAATACATGTTGTCAAAATCTCAAATCCAGTGAGACCACTAATACTGTATATAGTTGTTTAAAGGGGTAGGGGATTCAAATTAACATAGAAGCAGAAGAAAGCTTGAATTAAAGAGAAAAAAAAGATAACGTCTTCACTCTTGAGATTACTTATTTCTGTTTCTTTGAGCTCCATCTAGGTCTGTAGCTGGATGACCAGTCACTGCACATGCATCAATATGGAGATCAGGTTTTCATTAAGATGACAGTATATTACTACAGAGATAAAGGAGAAACTGGAGCCTCTCAGTCACATAGTGAAATGTCTTCCCGAACTGCCGAGTGCTACTTCACCCTCTCCTCTCTTGCCACTACATCACTGTCAGTTTTTTCTCCCATTCAACCGCAACTGAAGAGATGGCTGTTAGAAATTAGATTGCCACAGGTAGGAGCATCGATCTTAATCTCTGCTATGCTTAAGAGTATTCTTCAAGTTTTGATTTATTTATTCCTGTAAGAGACACTACATTTTGATTATTTTATTGCTATCTCAGTTAGTCAATAACTCAAGTAATGAATTTAATCTTCAAGAGGATTTTCTGTATAATCTAGGCACCTAAAATTTATTGAGCACTTACTATGTACCGGGGATGCCACTTCTTGGGGTGTGTGGAGTGAAAAAGAGACACAAGTAACATTTGTTCTCAAACAATTAGAACCAGGCCTTTGTTGTCAGTTGTCAAAGTGTTATATTTGTAAACACAACAATTTCGAAAGGGCTGTATGTCATATTATGCTAGCTATTTAAAATCTTTTAGAGTTTGTCACCTATAAAATAAGAGTTAGTAAAAAATCCACTGCACTTATTATGCATTCATATAGTTAACACACTTCCAAAAACATCTATTTGTACTGAAGTAAAGTGTTTATGGAAAACTTAGTGGTATAGTGGTTGAGAGCTACGGCTGCTAACAAAAAGGTCAGCAGTTCAAGTCCACAGGAGCTCCTTGGAAACTCTATGGGGCAGTTCTACCCTGTCTTATAGGGTCACTATGAGTCGGAATTGACTGGATGGCAATGGTTTTTTTTTTTTTTTTTTTTAAGTGCTTTTATGGAGATAAAGTGTTTTGATATTATCAGAATTTAAATGTCCAAATTTTCAAGATGTGTTTTATAATTTTTTCATTAAATAAATAAAACATGTAGCATGACCCTGATGAGTATGTTCCAAAAGTAGAAAAACAAGTTTTATATATACATACATATGTATATAGCGTATACGAGCCCTGGTTGCTCAGTGGTTAAGAGTTGGAAATGTTGGCAGTTGGAATACACCAGCCACTCCTTGGAAACTGTATGGGGCAGTTCTACTGTATACTATAGGGTCACTATGAGTCAGAATCGACCTGACAGCAATAGGTTTGGTTTATACACACACACACACACACACACACACACACACACACATATATATATAATCTAATTGATTAATGACTCAAAGTGGTGAGTTGGCATTTCTGGTTAGAAAGAGCCAAATATATGACCATCTTAGTTTTTTCAGCAACAGAAAAAAAGCAATCCTTTATAAGGCTTCCAATAACTTCCACTGTCTGTATAAGAAACATAGTAAAAAAGATTCAAATAAAGAAAAAATAAGTTAGCTTATGTAAAATAAAGATCATTAAATATTAGGAAACTCTAGTTAAGCCATGACAAACTCTTTAGTTATGAAATTCCAACTAATTCTCACAATAGTTCTTTAAGGCAATTGACAGTTTTTTTTTTTTTTTTTAAATCAGTAAATAACATTTAGATAAAAAAAAAAAAACATTTAGATAGATACCCAATTATTTTTTGATTGCGCATTTCATTTCCATTTAGCATTAAAAAAAAAAATCCTTCCATATTGTTTTCTTTGTAAAATTCAGCAATAATATCCAAACTAGTCACCAAAGGCTTATGAAACTGGCTCCTTTACCTTTTATCCCTTGCAGCAGCTATAATAAGTAGGCATTCCGAGCAAAGCTGACACTTGAGATTTTAATTCTTAAAATCTTCTATTTGTAATATGCAGGTATATTTGGCTCTTTGAACACTAACTCCACCAAGCATGCCTACAGAAGAAACACCCATACAAACATTACCACTCATAAACAAACACGCAAGCTTACAAACCAATGTCAAACAAAGCAAAGCAAACCCTAGAAATCAGTTTGCTTTCAACATTCTTTGTCATTATTTGATTTATAAATTGACTCTTCTGTATCACTCTTTGAGTTTTAATTTCTCCACCATGATTGACCATAAGGAAACTATTCACCATTTAAAACCATTCATGTCTTTAGAGTATGCCCAGAACAGCACTGTTGTGCCTACGGTGAGTTATTTTCTCGCATATTACATATAACACATAAACATAAAAAGAAAATGATTTGTATTCCAATCAATTATGAGCTTTGAAAAATAGTATTGATAACAGCAGCATCCATATGAAGTGTGCTAAATGTATGCTCAAAATAATTTATAAAGGTGTCTTAGTTATCTAGTGGTGCTATGCCAGAAATACCACAAGTGGATGGCTGTCACAAACAGAAATTTATTCTCTCTTATAGTTAAGGAGGATAAAAGTTTGAACTCAGAGAGCCAACTCTAGGGGAAAGCCTTCTCTGTCAGCTCTTAGGGGAGGTCCTTGCCATCAGTCTTCACCTGTGGGCCCAGTGTTCGTTGATGAACTCCATGTGCCTTGGCGTTAACCTTCCTCTGGAACTAGAAGGCTTTCAGTGCGGGAACCCCAATTTCAAATGATGTGCTCCATTCCTGGCTCTTCTTTCTTGGTGGTAGGTGGTCCTTCTCTGCTCACTTCTCTCTCCTTTTATCTCTTGTAAGATTGAAGATGTCAAGGATTTTATTTTACTTGAATCCACAATCAACACCCATAGAAGCAGTGATCAAGAAATAAAATGGGGGCGGGGCCAAGATGGTGGACTAGGTAGACGCTACCTCAGATCCCTCTTGCAACAAAGACCCAGAAAAACAAGTGAATTGATCACATACATAACAATCTACAAACCCTGAAAAACAAACACAGATTTAGAGACGGAGAACAAACAAGTACGGGGAAGCAGTGATTGTTTTCACAGCCTGGAGCCAGCGTACCAGTCAGGTAACCTCTGGTGCCCAATTTAGGGCAGAGCCCAGGGGAGCAGATGGCACAAACAAGGGGTCCAGCCCTAGCCCTCGAACTCACTCCGGGAGGGGGCCCAGCCAGTTCGCGCGGGTGGCGTGGCGATGCAGCCGGAGGGAGAAGTCCCCGGGAGGCAGTGACTGATCTTGGAGCGGGAAGAGCAGCGTCCCAGCTGCGGAACCGTCCCGCCGGGATTTTGACTGGGCGCAGGCACGGTACAAGCACAGAGAGCTGCTCCACTCCCCTGAACTAATGCCAGGAGGGGGTCCAGCCAGTTCGTGTCGGCGGCATGGCAACGCAGCTGGTGGGAGAGGTCCCCGGGAGGCAGTGACTGGTCTTGGAGTGGGGAGAGCAGCGTCCCAGCCGGGGAACCGTCCTGCTGGGATTTTGACCGGGTGCAGGCATGGCATAAGCACGGAGAGCTGCTCCACTCCCCTGAAATAACCCCGGGAGGGGGCCCAGCTGGTTCGTGCGGGCAACCTGGCGACGCAGCCGGTGGGAGAAGTCCCCGGGAGGCAGCGACTGGTCTTGGAGCGGGGAGAGCAGCGTCCCAACCGGGACACACGGTCATGGCACAAGCACTGGGGAGCTGCTCCACTCACCTGAACTAACCCCGGGAGGGGGCCCAGCCAGTTCGCGGGAGCGGCACGGCGATGCGGCTGGCGGGACGAGAAGTCCCCGGGAGGCAGCAACTGACTTTGGAGTTGAAAGTGCACCGTCCCAGCAGGGGAACTTTGACGTTGGGCGTGGGGCTGGCAGCAGAGGATCTGACCGTGACTTCAACCGGCCAGACCCCCCGGGGGCAATCTCCACACAGCCAGCACACATAGGCGATGCACCCCGCGGGAATCTCAGATATAATAGTCATTCCAAGCAAGACAAGCAACTCTGGCTATATTCTGAGGTGCTACTCTCCTATCTCTCTGATCCCTCCCCCACCCTCCCCAGGCGGCTTCATTAACATCTGAATTGCCTGAGCCAGAGGGAGAACTCTGATAGGGATCTGACTGCATTTTTTTTTTAACGGATTTTCTGGAAAAACTAGTTTCCCAGTGATGGCTCGGAGACAGCAGTCCATATCAAACCACATAAAGAAGCAGACCATGACAGCTTCTCCAACCCCCCAAACAAAAGAATCAAAATCTTTCCCAAATGAAGATACAATCCTGGAATTATCAGATACAGAATATAAAAAACTAATTTACAGAATGCGTCAAGACATCACAAAAGAAATAAGGCAAACTGCAGAAAAAGCCAAGGAACACACCAATAAAACTGTTGAAGAATTCAAAATGATCATTCAAGAACATAGTGGAAAAATTAATAAGTTGCAAGAATCCATAGACAGACAGCATGTAGAAATCCAAAAGATTAACAATAAAATTACAGAATCTGACAACGCACTAGGAAGTCAGAGGAGCAGACTCGAGCAATTAGAATGCAGACTGGGACATCTGGAAGACCAGGGAATCAACACCAACATAGCTGAAAAAAAATCAGATAAAAGAATTAAAAAAAATGAAGAAACCCTAAGAATCATGTGGGACTCTATCAAGAAGGATAACTTGCGAGTGATTGGAGTCCCAGAACAGGGAGGGGGGACAGAAAACACAGAGAAAATAGTTGAAGAACTCCTGACACAAAACTTCCCTGACATCATGAAAGACGAAAAGATATCTATCCAAGATGCTCATCGAACCCCATTTAAGATTGATCCAAAAAGAAAAACACCAAGACGTATTATCATCAAACTTGCCAAAACCAAAGATAAACAGAAAATTTTAAAAGCAGCCAGGGAGAAAAGAAAGGTTTCCTTCAAGGGAGAATCAATAAGAATAAGTTCAGACTACCCAGCTGAAACCATGCAGGCAAGAAGGGAATGGGACGACATATACAGAGTGCTGAAGGAGAAAAACTGCCAGCCAAGGATCATATATCCAGCAAAACTCTCTCTGAAATATGAAGGCGAAATTAAGATATTTACAGATAAACACAAGTTTAGAGAATTTGCAAAAACCAAACCAAAGCTACAAGAAATACTAAGGGATATTGTTTGGTCAGAAAACCAATAATATCAGATAGCAGCACAACACAAGGTCACAAAACAGAACGTCCTGATATCAACTCAAATAGGGAAATCACAAAAACAAACAAATTAAGATTAATTAAAAAAAATACACATAACAGGGAATCATGGAAGTCAATAGGTAAAAGATCACAATAATCAAAAAGAGGGACTAAATACAGGAGGCATTGAACTGCCAGATGGAGAGTAATACAAGGCGATATAGAACGATACAGGTTAGGTTTTTACTTAGAAAAATAGGGGTAAATAATAAGGTAACCACAAAAAGGTATAACAACTCCATAACTCAAGATAAAAGCCAAGAAAAACATAACGACTCAACTACCATAATGTCAAACACTATGAAAATGAGGATCTCATAATTTACTAAGAAAAACGCCTCAGCACAAAAAAGTATGTGGAAAAATGAAATGGCCAACAACACACATGAAAAGGCATCAAAATGACAGCACTAAAAACTTATTTATCTATAATTACGCTGAATGTAAATGGACTAAATGCACCAATAAAGAGACAGAGAGTCACGGACTGGATAAAGAAACACGATCCGTCTATATGCTGCCTACAAGAGACATACCTTAGACTTAGAGACACAAACAAACTAAAACTCAAAGGATGGAAAAAAATATATCAAGCAAACAATAAGCAAAAAAGAAGAGGAGTAGCAATATTAATTTCTGACAAAATAGACTTTAGACTTAAATCCACCACAAAGGATAAAGAAGGACACTGTATAATGATAAAAGGGACAAATGATCAGGAAGACATAACCATATTAAATATTTATGCACCCAATGACAGGGCTGCAAGATACATAAATCAAATTTTAACAGAATTGAAAAGTGAGATAGACACCTCTACAATTATAGTAGGAGACATCAACACACCACTATCGGAGAAGGACAGGACATCCAGTAAGAAGCTCAATAGAGACACGGAAGACCTAATTACAACAATTACAACAATCAACCAACTTGACCTCATTGACTTACACAGAACTCTCCACCCAACTGCTGCGAAGTATACTTTTTTTTCTAGCACACAAGGAACATTCTCTAGAATAGGCCATGTATTAGGTCATAAAACAAACCTTTGCAGAGTCCAAAACATCGAAATATTACAAAGCATCTTCTCAGACCACAAGGCAATAAAACTAGAGATCAATAACAGAAAAACTAGGGAAAAGAAATCAAATACTTGGAAAATGAACAATACCTTCCTGAAAAAAGATTGGGTTATAGAAGACATCAAGGAGGGAATAAGGAAATTCACAGAATGCAATGAGATTGAAAATACTTCCTATCAAAACCTCTGGGACACAACAAAAGCAGTGCTCAGAGGCCAATTTATATCGATAAATGCACACACACAAAAAGAAGAAAGACCCAAAATCAGAGAACTGTCCCTACAACTTGAACAAATAGAAAGTGAGCAACAAAAGAATCCATCAGGCACCAGAAGAAAACAAATAATAAAAATTAGAGCTGAACTAAATGAATCAGAGAACAGAAAAACAATTGAAAGAATTAACAAAGCCAAAAGCTGGTTCTTTGAAAAAATTAACAAAATTGATAAACCATTGGCTAGACTGACTAAAGAAATACAGGAAAGGAAACAAATAACCCGAATAAGAAACAAGAAGGACCACATCACAACAGAGCCAAATGAAATTAAAAGAATCATTTCAGATTATTATGAAAAATTGTACTCTAACAAATTTGAAAACCTAGAAGAAATGGATGAATTCCTGGAAAAACACTACTTACCTAAACTAACACATTCAGAAGCAGAACAACTAAATAGACCCATAACAAAAAAAGAGATTGAAATGGTAATCAAAAAACTCAGAACAAAAAAAAGCCCTGGCCCGGACGGCTTCACTGCAGAGTTCTACCAAACTTTCAGAGAAGAGTTAACACCACTACTACTGAAGGTATTTCAAAGCATAGAAAATGACGGAATACTACCCAACTCATTCTATGAAGCCACCATCTCCCTGATACCAAAACCAGGTAAAGACATTACAAAAAAAGAAAATTATAGACCTATATCCCTCATGAACACAGATGCAAAAATCCTCAGCAAAATTCTAGCCAATAGAATCCAACAACACATCAAAAAAATAATTCACCCTGATCAAGTGGGATTTATACCAGGTATGCAAGGCTGGTTTAATATCAGAAAAACCATTAATGTAATCCATAACATAAATAAAACAAAAGACAAAAACCACATGATCTTATCAATTGATGCAGAAAAGGCATTTGACAAAGTCCAACACCGATTTATGATAAAAAACTCTTACCAAAATAGGAATTGAAGGAAAATTCCTCAACATAATAAAGGGCATCTATGCAAAGCCAACAGCCAATGTCACTCTAAATGGAGAGAACCTGAAAGCATTTCCCTTGATAACGGGAACCAGACAAGGATGCCCTTTATCACTGCTCTTTTTCAACATCGTGCTGGAAGTCCTAGCCAGGGCAATTAGGCTAGACAAAGAAATAAAAGGTATCCGGATTGGCAAGGAGGAAGTAAAGTTATCACTATTTGCAGATGACATGATCTTATACGCAGAAAACCCTGAGGAATCCTCCAGAAAACTACTGAAACTAATAGAAGAGTTTGGCAGAGTCTCAGGTTATAAAATAAACATACAAAAATCACTTGGATTCCTCTACATCAACAAAAAGAACACCGAAGAAGAAATAACCAAATCAATACCATTCACAGTAGCCCCCAAGAAGATAAAATACTTAGGAATAAATCTTACCAAGGATGTAAAAGACCTATACAAAGAAAATTACAAAGCTCTACTACAAGAAATTCAAAAGGACATACTGAAGTGGAAAAACATACCTTGCGCATGGATAGGAAGACTTAACATTGTAAAAATGTCTATTCTACCAAAAGCCATCTATACATATAACGCACTTCCGATGTAAATTCCAATGTCATATTTTAAGGGGATAAAGAAACAAATCACCAATTTCACATGGAAGGGAAAGAAGCCCCAGATAAGCAAAGCATTACTGAAAAAGAAGAAGAAAGTGGGAGGCCTCATTCTACCTGATTTCAGAAGCTATTATACAGCCACAGTAGTCAAAACAGCCTGGTACTGGTACAACAACAGGCACATAGACCAATGGAACAGAATTGAGAACCCAGATATAAATCCACCCATGTATAAGCAGCTGATATTTGACAAAGGATCAGTGTCAGTTAATTGGGGAAAAGATAGTCTTTTTAACAAATGGTGTTAGCATAACTGGATATCCATTTGCAAAAAAATGAAACAGGACCCATACCTCACACCATGCACAAATACTAACTCCAAGTGGATCAAAGACCTAAACATAAAGACTAAAACGATAAAGATCATGGAAGAAAAAATAGGGACAACCCTAGGAGCCCTAATACAAGGCATAAGCAGAATACAAAACATTACCAAAAATGATGAAGAGAAACCCGATAACTGGGAGCTCCTAAAAATCAAACACCTATGCTCATCTAAAGACTTCACCAAAAGAGTAAAAAGACCACCTACAGACTGGGAAAGAATTTTCAGCTATGACATCTCTGACCAGCGCCTGATCTCTAAAATCTACATAATTCTGTCAAAACTCAACCACAAAAAGACAAACAACCCAATCAAGAAGTGGGTAAAGGATATGAACACACATTTCACTAAAGAAGATATTCAGGCAGCCAACAGATATATGAGAAAATGCTCTTGATCATTAGCCATTAGAGAAATGCAAATTAAAACTACGATGAGATTCCATCTCACACCAACAAGGCTGGCATTAATCCAAAAAACACAAAATAATAAATGTTGGAGAGGCTGCAGAGAGATTGGAACTCTTACACACTGCAGGTGGGAATGTAAAATGGTACAACCACTTTGGAAATCTATCTGGCGTTATCTTAA
Organism: Elephas maximus indicus; assembly: GCF_024166365.1. Taxonomy (NCBI): domain Eukaryota; kingdom Metazoa; phylum Chordata; class Mammalia; order Proboscidea; family Elephantidae; genus Elephas; species Elephas maximus. Next base: position 27,707,196 of record NC_064820.1, on the reverse strand, counting down.
ACAGTTAGAAATAGAACTACCATACAACCCAGATATTCCACTCCTCGGAATATACCCTAGAGATACAAGAGCCTTCACACAAACAGATATATGCACACCCATGTTTATTGCAGCTCTGTTTACAGTAGCAAAAAGCTGGAAGCAACCAAGGTGTCCATCAATGGATGAATGGTTAAATAAATTGTGGTATATTCACACAATGGAATACTACGCATCGATAAAGAACAGTGACGAATCTCTGAAACATCTCATAACATGGAGGAACCTGGAAGGCATTATGCTGAGCAAAATTAGTCAGAGGCAAAAGGACAAATATTGTATAAGACCACTATTATAAGATCTTGAGAAATAGTAAAAACTGAGAAGAACACATACTTTTGTGGTTACAAGGGGGGAGGGAGGGAGAGGGTTTTTTATTGATTAATCAGTAGATAACAAATGCTTTAGGTGAAGGGAAGGACAACACTCAATACATGGAAGGTCAGCTCAATTGGACTGGACCAAAAGCAAAGAAGTTTCCAGGATAAAATGAATGCTTCAAAGGTCAGCCGAACAAGGGCGGGGGTCTGGGGACCATGGTTTAAGGGGACTTCTAAGTCAATTGGCAAAATAATTCTATTATGAAAACATTTTGCATCCCACTTTGAAATGTGGCATCTGGGGTCTTAAATGCTAACAAGCGGCCATCTAAGATGCATCAATTGGTCTCAACCCACCTGGAGCAAAGGAAAATGAAGAACACCAAGGTCACACGACAACTAAGAGCCCAAGAGACAGAAAGGGCCACATGAACCAGAGACCTACATCATCCTGAGACCAGAAGAACTAGTTGGTGCCTGGCCACAATCGATGACTGCCCTGACAGGGAGCACAACAGAGAACTCCTGAGGGAGCAGGAGATCAGTGGGATGCAGACCCCAAATTCTCATAAAAAGACCATACTTAATGGTCTGACTGAGACTAGAGGAATCCCGGCGGCCATGCTCCCCAGACCTTCTGTTGGCACAGGACAGGAACCATCCCTGAAGACAACTCATCAGACATGAAAGGGACTGGTCAGCGGGTGGGAGAGAGATGCTGATAAAGAGTGAGCTAATTGTATCAGGTGGACACTTGAGATTGTGTTGGCATCTCTTGTCTGGAGAAGGGATGGGAGGATAGAGAGAGAGGGAAGCTGGCAAAATTGTCACGAAAGGAGAGACTGAAAGGGTTGACTCAATAGGGGGAGAGCAAGTGGGAGTACGGAGTAAGATGTATGTAAACTTATATGTGACAGACTGATTGGATTTGTAAACGTTCACTTGAAGCTTAATAAAAGTTAATAAAAAAAAGAGAAATAAAATGACACATTGCATGGAACAAATCTGTTGCAAAAGACCTCTTTAAAGTGTTAAAAAGCAAAGATGTCACCTTGAAGACTAAGGTGCACCTGACCAAGCCATAGTGTTATTAATAACCTCATATGCATGTGAAAGTTGGACAATGAATAAGAAATCGATGCCTTCGAATTATGGTATTGATGAAGAATATTGAATACACCATGGACTGCCAAAAGAAGGAACAATTCTGTCTTGTAAGTACAGCCAGAATGCTCTTTAGAAGCCAGGGTGATGCAACTCCCTCTCACATACTTTGGACATGTTACCAGGAGGGATCAGTTCTAGGAGAAGGACATCATGCTTGTTAAAGCAGAGAGTCAGTGAAAAAGGGGAAGGCCCTCAATGAGATGAAATGACACTGTGCTGCAACAATGGGCTGAAGCATAACAATGATTGTGAGGATGACATAGAACCTGGCAGTGTTTCTTTCTCTTGAACATAGAATCACTGCGTGTAGGAACCAACTTGAAGGCACCTACGACAACAAGATAAAAGGTGCTGCAGGTCATACCCCAGGCAAACTCCCCTTAAATCTGATCAGGACTGTGACCAGAGTAAGAGTGTTGCATCCCACACTAACCCTCTTTCACACAACCTGATCTTGCCTCATTAACCATAATCAGGGATTAACATTTACAACATATAGGACAATTATATCAGATCACAAAATGGAGAACAACCACACCAGACTGAAATCATGGCCTAACCAAGTTGACACATATTTGGGGGGACACAATTAAACTCATGACAAAAGGCATAATTTATTCTTTTATTAAACCAGCACCTCCAACTGACTCTGCCTCCTCCAATCAAGACCAAACCAAAAATATCAAACCCAATGCGATTGAGTCTATTCCAACTCATAGTAACCCTGCAAGACAGGATAGAAATGCCCCATAGGGTTTCCAAGGAGTGGCTGATGGATTCCAACTGCTGACCTCTTGGTTAGCAGCCAGGCTCTTAACCACTGCCCCACCAGGGCTCCAGCTTCTCCCAATTACATGAAAGGTATTCTATTCTGACATACAGATAAATGAATAAGAATTATTTTATCCTGGTAATGAAATTGTAACTATAATTACAGCAAATTTAATTTTAGACAGGTCACTGAATAAATACAAGTAAATTCCTTATACTTTTTATTCCTTTTATAATTAAGCTGAAAAAAATAAAACAAGTGAGATGAAGACAATTGTTTTATTTATTAGAAATAGTCACATTTTTATAGTCTAGAGAAAGCACACAAATACAAGCTTTCTCGGTACTCTCAGATAAGTCATGATTCTGATTAACGTATCCTCCTTGCAGGAATATTAAAAAAAAAAAAAAAGTTAACAGAATTAAAATATTTACTTTGTAAGTTAAAGTAGAATATGTTGCTATGAAGAATGCAGTTATATATTTAGAGCACAATTTCCAAATTTTAATTATTATTCAATTATTTTTAACACTTATCTTAGAGGGCTTGGTATAACCCTTGATTTTGGCTCAGCACCATTATTCAAAAGCAAAAAGAAAAAAGTAAGTTAGCAGGTTTGGTTCCAGACTACTGCAATAAAGCAAATATCACAATAATGTGAGTCACAGGATGTTTTGGTTTGCGAGTGCATATAAAAGTTATGTTTACCCTATACCATATTTTATTTAGTGTGAAATAGCATTATGTCTAAAAAGCAATGCACATACCTTAATTTAAAAAATACTTTATTGCTAAAAAATGGTAGCCATCATCTGAGCCTTCAGTGAGTCATAATTTTTTGCTGAAGGAGGGTCTTGCCTTGATGTTGATGGCTGCTAATTGATTAGGGTGGTGATTGCTGCAGGTTGGGGTGGCTGCGGCAATTTCTTAAGACAACAATGAAGTTTGCCACATCAATTTACTCTTCCTTTCATGAAAGATTTCTCTGTAGCATACAATGCTGTTTGACAGAATTTTGCCCACAGAATTTCTTTTGAAATTCAAGTCAATCCTCTCAAACCCTGCCACTGCTTTATCAAATACATGTATGTCATATTCTAAATTTTTTGTTTTCATTTCAACAATATTCACAGCATCTTTACCAGGAATAGATTCCATCTCAAAAAACCAATGTCTTTACTAATCCTTTAGAAGCAATTCCTCATCTATTTGTTTTATCATGAGATTGCAGCAATTCAGTAACATTTTCAGGGTCCACTTCTAACTCTAATTCTCTTGCTATTTCAACAACATCTGCAGTTACTGCCTCCACTGAAGTCGTGACCCCCTCAAAGTCATCCATGAAGGTTGGAATCAACTTCCTCCAAACTCCTATTAATGTTGATATTTGGACCTCCTCCCATGAATAAGGAGCTTCTCAATGGCATCTAGAATGGTAAACCTTTTCCAGAAGGTTTTCAATTTATTTTTCCCAGATTCATCAGAAGAATCATTATCTATGGAAGCTATAGCCTTATGAAATGAATTTCTTAAATAATAAGGCTTGAAAGTCAAAATTACTCCTTGGTCCATGGGCTACAGAATGACAATTGTGTTAGCAGGCATAAAAACAACATTAATCTCCTGTGCATCTATATCAGAGCTCTTGGGTGGCCAGGTGCATTGTCAATGAGCAGTAATATTTTGAAATGTTTTTTTTTTTTCCTGAGCAGTAGGTCTCAACAGTGGACTTAAAATATTCAGTAAACCATGTTGTAATTAGATGTGCAGTCATCTAGGCTTTGTTGATCCATTTATAGAGCATAGGCAGAGTACATTTAGCATAATTATGAGGGCCCTAGGACTTTTAGAATAGTAAATGAGCATTGCCTTCAACTTAAATTCACCAGATGTATTAGCCCTTAACAAGAGAGTCAGCCTGTCTTTTGAAGTTTTGAGGCCAAGCATTGACTTCTCCTCTTTATCTATGAAAGTCTTAGATGGCATCTTCTTCCAATATAAGGCTGTCTTGTCTATGTTAAAAACATGTTGTCTGGTGTAACAAACTTCATGAATTAGCTAGGACTTCCGGGTAACTTGCTGCAGCTTCTCCATCAGCACTTGATGCTTCGCCTTGCAGTTTTATGATATGGAGAAGGCTTCTTTACTTAAACCTCATGAACCTACCTCTGCTAGCTTCAAATTTTCCTTCTGTAGCTTCTTCACCTCTTTCAGGGATAATAGAATTAGAGACAGTTAAGTCCTTCCTCTGGATTAAGCCTTGGCTTAAGGTAATGTTGTGTCTTCTATCCAAATCACTAAAATTTTCTCCATATCAGCAATAAGCCTGTTTTGCTTCCCTATCATTCAGGTGTTCACTGGAGTAGCACTTTTAATTTCCTTCAAGAACTCTTCCTTCACATTCATAACTTAGCTAACTGTCTGGCAAAACAAAACCAAAAACCAAACCCACTGCCACTGAGTAGATTCCAACTCATAGTGACCCTATAGGACAGAGTAGAACTGCTCCATAGGGTTTCCAAGGAGCACCTGGCGTATTTGAACTGCCAACCTCATAGGTTAGCTTTTAGCCTATCTTGGCTTTCAGCTTACCTTCCTCACTAACCCTAATCATTTCTAGATTCTGATTTAAAGTGAGGGACATGGGAGTCTTCCTTTCACTTGAAAACATAGAGGCCACTGTAATCAGTCGGCTTAATTTCAATATTGTCATGCCTGAGGGAATAGGGAGGCCAGAGGAGAGAGAGAGATACAAGGATATGGCCTCTCTGTGGGTTAGTCAGGACACACAATTCATTGGTTTAGTTTGCCTTCTTATATGGGCATGATTGGTGGCAGACCCAAAACAATAGCAATGGTAATATCAAAGATCATTGATCACCGATCATCATAGCAGACATAATAAAATAAGTTTGAAATATTGGGAGAATTACCAAAATGTGACACAGAGACACAAAGCAAGCCCATGGTGTTGGAAAAGGTGCTGGTAGATTTGCTAGATGCAGGGTTGCCACAACCTTTTTTTTTTTTTTTCAATTTTTAAAAAACATAATTTCTGCAAAGTGCAATAAAATGAGTTATGCCTGAAGTCACATTTTTATAGGGTTTTCGTGTAAATATGGAATATCTCCTTTTATGTGGCTTCACAAAGGAAGAAAGTTTCCAAGTGCTAAAGTGATATAGGAAACTCTGGTGGCATAGTGGTTAAGTGCTACAGCTGTTATCCAAAAGGTCAGCAGTTCAAATCTATGGAGCGATTCTACCTTGTCCTATAGGGTCAATACAAGTCAGAATCGACTAGGTGGCAACAGGTTTGTTTTTCTTTTGGCTTTAAAGTGATATAAGCCTGGGGAGCCTTGCAGAATTCATATGCCTTTTGGTGATCAAAACACAGATTCATTTAATTAAAAAAAAAAAAAAACTTGGAAGTTAATAGTTCAGTGAAAACCTTATAAAAGGCAACTGGAGAAGAGCTTCCACCTCAAAGTAGAGTCAGCCTTAATGATGTGGATGCAGTCAAGCTTTTGAGATTCTTCATTGGCTGATGTGGTACAGTTCAAACTGAGAAGAAACAGCTGCACACATTCATTAATAATTTCAACCTGGGATGTTTGAAGTAGGAATCTAGGAAAATTGGAAATTTTCAGAAATGACACAGAAGGCATAAACATCAATATCCTAGGCATGACTGAGCTAAAATGGAACTCGTGATGGCCATTTTGAATCAGACAATCATATGGCCTACTATGCCGGGAATGACAACTTGAAGAGAAATGGCTTTGCATCCATCATCAAAAAGAACATCTCAAGATCTGTCCTGAAGTGCAATGCTGTCAGTGTTAGGTTAATATCCATACACCTACAAGGAAGAACAGCTAATAGGACTCTTATTCAAATTTATGCACCAACCACTAGGGCAAAGATGAAGAAATTGAAGATTTTTACCAACTTCTGCAGTCTGATATTGATTGAACATGCAATCAAGATGCACTGATAATTACTGATGTTTGGAATGTGGAAGTTGGAAACAAAGAAGAAGGATCAGTATTTGGAAAATATGGCCTTGGTGACAGAAATAATGTCTGAGATCTCATGACAGAATTTAGCAAAACCAATGACTTCTTCAATGCAAATACCCTTTTTCAACAACATAAACAGCAACTCTACACATGGGCAATGCCAAATGGAGTACACAGGAATCAAACTGACTACATTGTAGAAAGAAATGATGGAAAAGCTCAATATTATCACTCAGAAGAAAGCCAGGACCGACTGTGGAACAGACCAACAATTGCCTGTATGCAAGTTCAAGTTCAATTTGAAGCAAATTAGAACAGGTCCCTAAGAGCCAAAAGATGAACTAGAGTATATACCACCTGAATTTAGAGCTCATCTCAAGAATAGATTTCACACATCGAACACTAATAAAGGAAGATCGGATCTTGTGCAATGACATTAAAAACATCATATATGAGGAAAGCAACAGGTCGTTAAAAAGAGAGCAAAGAAAGAAAAGACCAAAATGGATGTCAAAAGAGACTCTGAAACTTGGTCTTGAATGTAGGATAGCTAAAGGGAAAGGAAAAAAGGATGAAGTAAAAGAGCTGAACATAAGATTTCACAGGGCAGTTCAAAAAAAAAGTAAAACATAAAGTCAAGTGCAAAGACCTGGAGTAAGAAAACCAAAAGGGAAGAACACGCTCGGCTTCTCTTAAGCTGAAAAATTGAAGAGAAAATTCAAGCCTTGAGTTGTGATTTTGAACAATTCTCTGGGGACAATATTAAAGGACGCAGGAAGCATCAAAAGAAGACGGAAGGAATACACAAAGTCACTGCACCAAAAAGAATGAGTCAGTGTTCAATCATTTCAGAAGGTAGCATATGATCAAGAACGGACGTAACTGAAGGAAGAAGTCCAAGCTACACTGAAGACGTTGGCAAAAAGCAAGACTCCAGGAATAGACTGAATACCAATTAAAATGTTTCAACAAATGAATGCAGCACTGGAAGTGCTCACTCGTCAATGCCAAGAAATTTGGAAGACAGCTATGTGGCCAACCGACTGGAAGAAATCCTTATTATTGACCTTTCCAAAGACAGGTGATCCAACAGAATGTGGAAATTATTGAGCAATATCATTAATATTACATGCAAGTAAAATTTTGCTGTAGATCAGTCAAAAGCAACTGCAGCAGTATATTGACAGGGAACTGCCAGAAGTTCAAGTTGGATTTAGAAGAGGACGTGGAAGCAGGGATACCATTGCTGATGTCAGACGGATCCTGACTGAAAGCTGAGAATACCAAAAGGATGTTTACCTGTTAAAATAAGCCAATGAGAGAGTAAACTTTTCTACAGAAACAGACGTTAAGTGAAAGAAAAAAAAAAAAAAAAAAAAACAGCTAGTTCCTGGAGTTGGTTTAGATCCTGAATGACTACATCCTCAGAAAAAGTTCTATATCTTTATATAGATTATAATTTCCTAAAATGAGTACTTTTTTTCTTATAATTAATAGAAACTCACACAGAGAGAAGCTGCCATTCATAGCAGGACTTAATAGAACGGTTGCTCTAAGTACATAAGGAACTAGCTATGGAATCAAGGCAGGGTATGACACGATGAATGAGTCCTCATCCCTGGACTGAAGGTTAACTGTGGTTGACATTAATGATATTAATTAAGAAGGTGTTTGTTTCACCTGAGTCCAGAAAACTAGCCTATTAAAGATGAGTATAGGAGACTTTGTCACTACTCCACATAAATTCTAAAAGAATGTTGTGATTAATTGCCTTTGAGTTGGCCCAGACTTGTGGTGATCTCATGTACAGTAGAACAAAACATTGTCCAGCCCTGCACGACCTTCAATGTCATTGGCATGCTCAAATTCATTGTTGTAGTTGCTGTGTATTTTGAGTGCCTTCCAACCTAGAGGACTTATCTTTCAGCATTATACTGTATAATATTCTGTTGTGGGCTATAGGGTTTTCATTGGCTAATTTTTGGAAGCAAATCACCAGGCCTTTCTTCCTAGTCTGTCTTAACCTGGAAGTTCTACTGAAACTTGTCTGCCATGGGTGGCCCTGCTGGTATTTGAAATATTGGTGACAAAGATTTCAGCATCATACCAACGTGCAAGTCACCACAATACTGGAAACGGACAGATGAGTGGTGGACTAAAGGAATAGGCAGTAAAAACACCAGGTTTAATGACTTCTTTTTGAATCCTAAGGCAATTTGTAGTGAAATGAGGAAAAATTCAAAATAGTTTGTGTGCCTAGAGGCATATAGGGAAATTCATTACCTGTATGTGAGGCTACCAGTATTCTTTCTGTGGCCTCATCTAATCACATGAGACTATTATCCAGTATCCAGGAAGTTGTTTTTTTTTTGTTTTTTTTAAATCAACATTCTTAATATTGCCTACCTCTGTGATACTGGCCTGTTCAGGATGAGTCACTTTTATGGATTGAATTGTGTCTACCAAAAACATGTGTCAGTTTGGCTAGAACTTGATTCCCAGTATTGCATGATTGTTAACAATTTTGTGATCTCATCTGATTTTCCTATGTGTTTTAAATCCTACCTCTATATAATGCTAATGAGGCAGGATTAGAGGCAGTTATGTTAACGAGGCAGGACTCGATCTATAAGATTAGGTTGTATCTTGAGTCAATTTTTTTTGAGATATAAAAGCACAAAGCAATCAGAGACACAGGGTGACCTCCTACCACCAAGAATGAAGAGCCAGGAAAGGAGCACGTCCTTTGGACCTGAGGTCCCTGTGATGAGAAGCTCCTAGACCAGGGGAAGATTAATGAGAAGGACCTTCCTCAAGAGTCCACAAAGACAGAAAGCCTTCCAGTGGGGCTGTCACACTAAATTTGGGATTTTAACTTCATAGACTGTGAGAGAATAAATTTCTCTTTGTTAAAGCCATCCACTTGTGATATTTCTGTTATAGCAGTGCTAGATGACTAAGACAAGTCATTACGAACTTGAACTCCAAGGTAAACCTCAAAAAAGCAAATCAGGTATCTATCAGACCTCAGTCATCTCACTGACTAAACAAGTCTTTTTTTTTTTTTTTTTTTTTAATTGTATTTTAGATGAAGATTTACAGAGCAAACTAGTTTCTTGTTTTGTGACGCTGGTTGCCAACCCCAAGACATGTCAACACTCTCCCTTTCTCAAACTTGGGTTCCCTATTACAGGCTTTCTTGTCCTCTACTGTCTTCTCATCCTTGCCCCTGGGCTGGTGTACCCATTGAGTCTTATTTTGTTTTATGGGCCTGCCTAATCTTTGGCTGAAAAGTGAGCCTCAGGAGTGACTTCCTTGTTGAGCTATAAGGGTGTCTGGGGACCATACTCTCAGGGTTTCTTCAGTCTCTATCAGACCAGTAAATCTTGATCAAACAAGTTTTGACCCTCAAAAGCTTTTTGGCTGTTTCTGGTAACAGTTTCTCCCAACTCTTCCATGTAAACTTCTTCAACAATCTTAAAATAATCTTAAAATAATCTCATTTACAAAGATCTTTCTTTTTCCTAAGGAGAAATGTGAATGGAGCAATGTTTATTTGCCTATAGGCATGTGGCCATAGACAAGAGAACTGTGCACTAATTTCTGTTGGCAATGTTTTTCCTAGTGTATTTTCCTACATAAAATACTTTAATTTCCTCCACCTGTACCTGGATATTATTAGTGTAGATGTGTAGGTACTGAGTTGAGACAGTCTAAGAACATTTGCCATGAGGTGTTGCTGTCAGCAACCAGTTTTGCAGTTGTTTTTTCCACGTACTGTGGTATAACACTTAATTGCTAATAAAGCTTTGCATATAGTTCATTCATCTGCCACAGAAGATCCACCTATTTGATCAATTACTCAGTTTCCTATAACCGTTACTGAGTGGCTGCAGAATTCTGTAGAGAATTCTCCAACTCCATGTCTGACTCAGTAATGTGTGTCCATGCTTAGTAGCAAGCTGGTGATCTTGTTGGAGGTCTTGGTGGCAGATCTGAAGGTTATACCAAAGTTTGTCCTCCATCTCAAACACCTTCAATAAGGCCCAATTGTATCTTTTCTGTTTTTTCCAGGAGGGCAGGTTATAACATGATCCATCCCCATGGCTGCCCCATATTCTCCTCTGACCCCTCAGTATTTAGCCAGAACTGGCCTAAGGGATCTTTCCTCTGCCCAGGCTCAGCCTTGCTGGTAAAATCATCTCAGCTCTTGCCCCTGAGTGGCTTTACCAATTGCAACTTTTTTTTTTTTTCCTTACATTTCAAGGGTTTTATGGTGTTACTGGGTGTATAAAATCTATGTCCCAAATTGCTGGAGAATAAAGACGTATTTACAAGCAAGTAAATGAGGAAGAGTACAAATATCCTACAAAGAAGTTGCTATGAATTCTTGAAATAATGTATAAATAATGATGTGTTAAAAATCTAATAGAATTTTCAGGCATCTATTAATGCAGTCCTCGCACATGTATAGTGATGAAAAGTATAGCATGGAATTTACAAGTACATGTTTTGGATTAAAATCAGCAAAGCATGGCCCACCAACTCTGATCTTAATTAAGTTACTTAAGTTTTTTTTTTTCTTTTAATTGTATTTAAGATGAAGGTTTACAGAACAAACTAGGTTCTCACTAAATAGTTAGTACACATATTGTTTTATGACATTGGTTAACCACCCCACGACTGTCAATACTCTCCCTTCTAAACCTTGGGCTCCGTGTTACCAGCTTCCCTGTCCCCCTCTGCCTTCTAGTTCTTGCCCCTGGCTGGTGTGCCCCTTTAGTCTTGTTTTGTTTTATGGGCCTGTCTATAAAACAAAGATGAAGGGTGAACCTCAGGAGTGACTTCATTACTGAGCTGAAACAGTGTCCAGGGTCCAGACCCTTGGTGTGTCTCCAGTCTTTGTCAGGCCAGTAAGTCTGATTTTTTTTATGAGTTAGAATTTTGTTCTACATTTTCTCCAGCTCTGTCTGGGACCCTCTATTGTACCCCTGTCAGAGCAGTCAGTGGTGGTAGCCAGGCATCATCTAGTCAATTGCAACTATGTTTGCAAAAACCTACCACAATTATATTGGAAAGATACCCAAAATGAATTGCATTAGAAAAGTTAAAGAGAAGCCTAAATGATTGAAGTTTAGGACAATGGCCTAAGCCACCTTGGGAATTAGTTGAGATCATTGAGCCTTGTAAGGCATACACTCATTTATGTCTCTCTTGCCACCACTGGGTGGCAAGTGATGGCATTTTTGAGAAATAGACATTTGCTCTTCCTCTCTCCGTAATACCTTTGCTGATCTAGTCTGTCTTGTAAGTTTTCTAATTCTCCAAATCAAACTGCACATTACTACCTGACTTTTACAAGATACACTTCTTGTGAACCTCAGAAAGAACAATTTCAGGAAAATCTTCCTAAGCTTTTTTTGTGTTTCCCTACAGTGATGGAAATAGAACAGCATAATTGATAAAAGTTTGAGAAGGTTTTGGTCCTTTAGGTTTCTGGTAGCTGGAAATAGCCTCTATGTCTTTTTATCTTGTTATGAATAAATCTTTCCTTGTTTTGCTCCATAATCTGACTTTTGTTTGAGCCTGAGGAAATGATAAGCTTTTGGAGATAAAATCAGGGCAGAGAAAGGAGAAAAAAATCCATGGTGTTAATGCATGTTTGAGATTAACTAGCAGTTGCAAAGGTTAATTAATATTCAGGGAATTAAAAGCTGAAGAGAGGCAAGATTTTGTCAAGAAGCATATGGCAAAGAACATGTGACATTCGCTGGGTCTCAAACCATAGCAGCCTGGGAATTGCCATCAGCAATAGAATAGAGCTAAAGAAAGCTTCATTGTTTTACTAAACACGCGTTTAGTAAAAACATATAGTTTAAGTCCAGATTTCTCAACCTTGGAGCTATTGACATTTTAGACTGAATAATTCTTTATTGTTGGGGGCTGTTCTGTGTGTTGTAGGGTGTTTAACCCCATGCCTTACCTCTACCCACTAGATACCAATGGACCCATTTCTTTCTGCCTGTGATAGAGACAATCAAAAAATGTCTTCACTAGAGGAATCCCGGCGGTCATGGTCCCCAAACCTTCTGTTGGCCCAGGACAGGAACCATTCCCGAAGACAACACATCAGACATGGAAGGGACAGGACAATGGGTGGGAGAGAGATGCTGATGAAGAGTGAGCTACTTGTATCAGGTGGACACTTGAGACTGTGTTGGCATCTCCTGTCTGGAGGGGAGATGGGAGGGTAGAGAAGGTTAGAAACTGGCAAAATTGTCATGAAAAGAGAGACTGGAAGGGCTGACTCATTAGGGGGAGAGTAAGTGAGAGTATGGAGTAAGGTGTTTATAAGCTTATATATGACAGACTGACTTGATTTGTAAATGTTCACTTAAAGCTCAATAAAAATTATTAAAAAAAAAAAAATCTTCAGTCATTGCCACATAAAATAATCTCCCTTGTTTGACAATCCTCCTCCCCCCAAAAAAGAGACACTTTTTCTCCTTTTTTCTTACTGGTCTTCATAAATAAAGTTAAAATGAACAAGCCTTGGATTTCCGAAGGTATGAAGAAAACCACTCGACAGCACAATTTGTCAATCATTTTTTAAATTTCTAGAACGATTTATAACGTTCATAGAAATTAAAAAATTTCTGTTAGGCATAAGGTTGCCATGAGTTGAACTCTGACTCAAACGCAACTAACAACAACAATATACATTACAGAGAAGTATATATACTCAATATATTCCTTGATGAATTTTAACAAACTGAGCGCATCTGGGAAACCAGCACCGAGATACGGAATAGAACATAATACACAAGTAATTTGACTTTACCCTCCTCTACACGTTACAGAGGTAATGTTCTGACTTCTAACAACCCTGAATGGTGTTGCCTTTTGTTGTATTTTCTATCAATGAAAGCTCATGGTCAGTGCTTTTTTCATCTGTATTTTTTTTTCTCTGACGCTTATGACATTCATCCACATTTTTCCCTGTGGGTGCAGTTTATTTTTGTTAATGCTTAGTATTGCAATCTAGAAATATAACTCGATGTATTTATCTGTGCACTATAAACAGGCATTTTAAGTTTCATTTTCCTTGACTATTATGACTAAGGAGCCCCGGTGGTGCAGTGGTTAAGAGCTTAGCTGCTAACCAAAAGGTCAGCAGTTGGAATCCACCAGCTGCTCCTTGGAAACCCTATGGGGCAGCTCTACTCTGTCCTATAAGGTTGCTATGAGTTGGAATCTACTCAGCAGCAACGGGTTTAGCTTTTTGATTTAGTATGAATAAAGATTCAGAGAATATTTTTGTACAATATTCTGTGTGCGTGTGTTCTGTTCATGTGAGTGTTTGTGTTTGTGTGTGTGAGCATGTTTTTATTTCTGTTGGACGTATACCCAAGAATAGAATTGCTGGGGAGATTTGTTTTTCCATATGTATATCCAGTTGACCAAACACCATATATTAAGAAGGCCATTCTTTTCTCACTGTAATACTGCAGTAACTGTTATTTGCTTTTTGAATTACCATAAGCATTTAAGAACCAGCTTGACAATTTACACACACATACACACACTGACAAATTCAAACTGAAAACTGCTAGGATTTTGATTATAATTGCATTTAATATATACTTGAACTTGTGGTTAATTTCCATCTTTAAAATATCAAATCTTACCATCTATTTGTGTGATATATATACTCCATTTGTTTGAGTATTCTTAATTTATGAAATTTTGTTTTGTACTTGTCAAGATGAAGCACTTTATTAAATACATTTCACTGCATGTTCTACTTTTCTGAGCTATCGTATTTTTTTTTTATTGTATATGTATCATTTTAATCTGCATACGATTTAATTGTTCTGCTCTTTTATTATTTTGTTCCTTCTAATTTTTATGTTTTTCTGATATTTTCATAGGAGGTTAGTATGAAAGCTTATGCCATTTATTTTTAGCTTTTTTTCTAATATAAAGATTTATAGCTATAAATTTATCAGCATTATTTTGGATTTACTACATAATTTTGATAAAATATCTTCATTATCATTACTTCAAAAAATATTTTAAAATTTTAATTTTAGATTTTCTCCCATAGATTATTTAAAAATGTGCATTTTTTAATATAGCCCTTGTGTCAGTGACCTTGTAAAATCCACTTATGAATTCCAATATTTATTGGGGGTCTCTATTTGGAATCGACTCAACGGCACTGGGTTTGGTTTTGGTTTGGTTTTCTATGTTCCCATCATATAATCTATGAAAAAAGACAATTTTATACTTTCTTTTCCAATTTTTATGCCTCTTATTTCCCTCTTTGTCTTTATCACAACAGCCAGGGCCTTGACTCTCTGAGGCATCACCAGGATGATCAACTCAACCCCACTAAGTAGAGAGCTGGGTCAGGATGAGTTGCCGCCTTAGTAAGAACCCAGCTACCTCTGGTTTGCTCTGTTCTCTCCAGAGTGAAGCCCTCCTAGATTTTTGATTGAGAATGTGAAGTTTTCCTTCACCTCTTCCACAAGGGAATATTCAGCTCTGCCTTTTAGCATTTCCAGTCCATTTTTTCCTTCTTCTCACCACACATTTCTGAAAAATCTGACAGATAACTTACAAGGGAGGCAATGACGAACTGGCAATAAGCACTACCCCCAGCAAATCTGTTTTCTAGGCACCTAAAGACTGTAGGAAGATTTATCGTGCCTTTTTGAAGAGATAGCCTATTGTTCAGCTTCTTCCGTACTTCAATTCAGAAAATCACCGTGGGTACTCCAGGCTGTATTTGAACGCCCTGAGGTTTTCAGGTTTTCCTCCAGAACTGCTCAACACTGCAGATTTTCTGGCTTCACTTTCCCCTGGTGATGGACTCTGTCTCAGACAAACCTGATCTTCAGCTCCAAACCATATTTGAGCAGTGTCCTCTCATGGGGAAAACTAGCCAGAAACCATCAGTTCTCAGAAAGTCTCTGGAATTTTTGTTCACTTAGTCATCATTGCTTCTACAGCTCTTTGATACTCCCCAAACTTAAGTTTGTCATTTATATGACATTGTAATTTTAGCTTTTTCAATAAAGCATTTACCTTCAGCTACCTACTGAATCTTACTTGGTAGCACAGGTCTCCCAATCACTTTTTTTTCTTTTTAATGAAGGCAAAATTCACGTAATATAAAATTAACCTTTTGAAGAGTACAATTCAGTTTTTTTTTTCCCCAAATACTCACAATGTAGAACAACTACTACATCAATTAAATTCCAGACATTTTATCACTTCTTCCTTTCAAAAAAAAACCCTACCCATTAAGCAGTCACTCCCACTCCCCCTCTAAAAGCACCTGGCAACTACTAATCTACTTTCTCCATTTGGATTTACCTATTTGAGATATTGCATATAAATGAAATAATAAAATCTGTAATACTTTGTTCCTGATTTGAATTCGCAGCCGCTCCTTGGAAGTCCTGTGGGACAGTTCTATTCTGTCCTAGAGGGTCTCTATGTGTCTGAATCAACTCGATGACCACAGATTCTTTTTGTTTTGCTTTTAGGTATTACATATAAAAGACTCAGTAATACTAGACTTCATATTTGCCCATGTGGTTACCTTTTCTGGACATTTGTTTCCTTTACAGCTTCCAGTTACTTTCTAGCATCCTTTCATTTCAATCCAAAAGACTTTTTTTTATCATTTCTTGTATGACGAGTCTAGTGTTAACTAAATTCCTCAGTATTTGTTTATCTGGGAATATCTTAATTGCTCTTTCATTTTTGAAGTACATTTTTTTTTTTTACTAAAATTTTTGGTTTACAGCTTTTTCTTTTCAACATTTTAAATATGTCACCATACTGCCTTCTGATATCTGAGGTTTCTGAGGAGAAATTGGCTGTTATTCTTATTTGGGGTGAAATGTACTGTATTCACAAGTTCTTAGAGAACACCGGTTGGAGAAGAGCAAAGACCAGACATTGTTCTAAGGACGTGGTCAACAGGTGATAACTGTTCACAGAATAAACAGGACAGGAAAGAAAAGAACAACATATGTCATCATCAGCCAAGGTTCCCTGAAGTTAGGCTCCAGTCCCAGGGTGTTATGTTACATTGCATCGATGCACACCCCACTTCATACCAAGGGAGAGGAATTCCAAAACCCCTCTTTCTTGGAGCAAATATACTAGCAGGCAGCCATGTTACATGCCAAACATCTTGTATAGAGAGCAAGTAAAGGGAAGGGGTAATAAAAAGTAAAACAGGTAATAAAAGTGGGAGGTCCCCTGTGGGCAATGGACATTAGGCATTGCTTCTGTTCATGGAGGGTGACCATTTTGTGATCAGCTGTTCTAGACTAACTGCAATCAGAGTACAACCCCTCTTCCTTTACCCCATTAATATAGCTTAAGGGAATTCTGGGTGTTTTCAGAAGACCATCATCTCCCCCTAAGGAACATATTTTATTTTATGTCCATTAGTAGCTATTAAGCCCATTAGTAGCTACGTAAATGGGGGGGGGTGCAATTATAGTATAGCATACCTGTGGACTCAGCATGGGATGTCTTGTACTTGAAGAGTTCCCTTTCTCTTTTCCTTCAATTTTTTTTTGTCTTTGTCTTTTGGCAGTTTGATTATAATGTCTTAATGTGGCCATTTTTTAGTTTATCTTACTTGGAGTATGATAAACTTCTTGGATGTGTAGATTCATGCCATTCATAAAATTTAAGAATTTTTTGGCCAATGTGTATTCAACTTTTTTTCTGCTTGCTTTCTCTGTGTTCTTATTCTGTAATTCCCATATGTTTATGTGGTTTTCCTTGACGGTGCCCCAAAGTACACTTAGGTGCTTTCTTCTTTTTCTTTTTTTCCCTACTCTTCACTCTTTGGACTACATCATTTCAATTATTATATCACCAAGCTTACTGATTTCTTATTTTCACTGCTCACATCTTCTGTGCAGCCCCTCTAGTGAAATTTTTACTTCAGTTATTATAGCTTTTAGCTCCAGAAATCCTGTTTCATTCCTTTTATAATTCTTATAGCTTTATTGATATTATCATTTTGTTAATACATTGTTTCCTTGATTTTCTTTGGTTCTTTGTCCATATTTTTCTTTAGCTCTTTAAACATACTTGAGACAATTATTTTAAAGTCTTTAAAGTCTTTTTCCAGTAAGTCCGATGTCTGGGGTTCCTCAGGGATCATTTCTGTAATTTTCTCCAGTGAATATACTACATTTTCTTGCTTATTTGTGCTGAGCCAAAGTCCAAAGTAACCAAGAAAGACATGACTCACAGGGGCACTCTTTGGAATAACACTTTATTCACATAGAGAAGAGACATATAAGGATCAATTCCATCTGTGGGTATTGGTCTTCCATGGCCAGCAGGTCTCACAATACAGTTGATGCAGAGCTAGTGGTCTGAGTGCATCCCTCTTCCATAGTCTAGGCAAAGGACCCTCTTTCCCCCCTACCAGGAATAGATATAGCAGTGGGATTGGCCAGGTGCCACCTGATGCACATGCTTAAAAAGTAAGCAGTACAAAGAAGATTTACTTGTGCTCAGAGCAGGAAAGATTTTCCCTGATAAGGAAGAAGAAACTGGGACAGAGGAAGGCACAGTACCAACCTCCATTATCAAGAAATGTTTAAGGCCCAAGGCTCTGATTACATGGCCCAGGAGAGGGCGGTAAGGCTGTTCAATAGGCAACTTTCCCAATACTTTGCTTATTTTATAAAATTTTGTTCAAAAGATAACTTTGGAAAAAAAAAAGATTCTTCCCTTTCCTCATTTTGTTTGCTTTTTTCCTTGTTTGATATGCAATGTAGTTGCTTCATTACTTAGTGACTTACAAAAAACATTTTTAGAGTCTATTCTTTGTCATATGTGGTACCTAATGTCTCTCTTTATCTTTAGGTCAGCTAGTGAGACAGAGATTTCTTTGAATGTCTGTAACCAAATTAGATAGATAAATGATAGATTAGATAGCTAGACAGACAGACATGCAGGCAGGCAGACGGACAGATGGACAGACAGACAGACAGATAGATGATTGATAGATAGATATAGATAGGTAGATGATAGATAGATAGATGATAGATTAGATAGATAGATAGACAGATAGGTAGATGATAGATGATAAATAGATGATACATAGATGATAGATAGATAGATGATAGATAGATAGATAGATAGATGATAGATAGATAGATAGATAGATAGATAGATAGATAGATGCTAGATAGATAGATAGATAGATAGATAGATAGATAGATAGATAGATGATAGATAGATAGATAGATGATGGATAGATAGGTGGATAGACAGGTGGATAGGTAGGTGGATAGGTGGGTGGATAGATAGATGGATAGATGATAGATAGATAGATAGATGATAGATAGATAGATAGATAGTTAGATAGATAGATAGATAGATAGATAGATAGATAGATAGATGATAGATAGATAGATAGATGATAGATAGATAGTTAGATAGATAGATAGATAGATAGATAGATAGATAGATAGATAGATAGATAGATAGATAGATAGATAGATAGATAGATAGATAGATAGATAGATAGATAGATAGATAGATAGATAGATAGATAGATAGATGGATGGATGGATAGATGGATAGATAGATGGATAGATAGATGGATGGATGGATGTTCCAGTCTCTGCAGATTGCCCCTTTTTTGGTGCACTCCCCAACTCTTAGCCAAGCTGTTTATAACTTTGCCTTAGCTTTCACTTCCTGTTTGTGTTGAGCTTAAAGATCAACTGTAGGTGGAAGCCTATGGTCTATGCAGGATTATTCTGAACTTCCTTCCTGCCCTGGTAATGTCCATAGTTTCCTAAATGACCTGGTATACATGTGTGCTTTATAATTTTCTAATTATCCAAAGAATCTGTCTCCCCAATCTTCTCTCAGTCTTTCAGGGTACCAATTGTTTGCCACAGTGTAATAGTTTGTTTCAGACAGTAAGAGTTATTCATTTGCCTTTTAATATTTCCAAGGAATGCCCTCTGTGCAGGTGCTTTTCTGTCCTGAGAGTTATGCATTAGGTGAAATGAAGGCAAGTTGCTTGTATCAGTCCTTCATGCAGCCCTCAGACAGGTCAAAACAGACAACTCTTTGAGAAGAAGGTTTATGTCTCTTGTAAGCAAGAACAAGGATCCCATTCTAAGAACACAGGCTATCGTCTTCAAGATCGCTGTGATCCAGGGAGGAGGGTGAGGTAAAGACAAACATAAATGCTGCTGAGTTTCAATTCCATATTTAAGTTGCCAGTTTTTGATTCATCATTCACTTGATTGCTGTAAACCTTTGTGACAATTTTCCACAGTTTCAACAATATTGATTCTGACAGTTTTTGCTTTGTGTGTGTGTGTGTGTGTTTGTGGTTCTACAAAGGGATGTGTCTTTGGAGCTTACATTTTTGTTGCGATCCCTTACTACTTTTTTCCCGAGTTAAAAATCTTTAATTTTGGTAGACTCCCATTATCTTCTCTTGAAACCCTGCCCATATTTGATGTACAATGGCAGGTTTAAAAGCCCCTACCTACCTCCTGATCTCTTTAGGATGCTCTTGCAAATTTGAAATAGTCACTTCCTCTTCTCCCAGTTTGTGTATACTGGATGGAATGGCATATGCTCACTACATGGAAATTATATATTTGGTAACTATATGTACATATGTACACACGACAAATATACACGTGCACAGAAATCCTATATATATACACAGATGAGAAAGAAAGATGAGGCATGCTACATTAGTGACTTCTTTTTCAACTTCCTCCAATTAAGGCCTATTATTACTTGTCCTATTTATTATTTGGAGTTTTAGGAAACTAGGGCATGAGAAGTTTAGATTTACAGCATCTTCAGCAATACCATCCAATTTTATCCACTTTCTGAGGTACAGAAGGAGCTTCAACTACCAAAACCATAGTTTCCAAAGAATGAACCCAGAGTCACTCTTGCATCCTTCTATCACAAGGAAATGACTGAGTCTAAACTGCTGAGATTGAGAAGAATAAGAAAATGAAATAGTTTATGTTTTGATTTCTTTGGGACTTCGTCAAATTGGAATAAAAACTCATACAGACTAATATATTTCTCTTAGGACTTTAACAAATGCGGGGAGTTTATTTTTAAACGGAGCTGTGGCTTGCTTTATCATCTGGGTTTGCCACTACACAGGGGATTGTGCATGCCTTTTACCTTAACATAAGTCCCTACTATAGGGTCACTGTGAGTCCGAACTGATTCCGCAGCAAAGGGTTGCGGTTTTAGTTTTCTATGAGTGGTTAATTGGTTCAGTATGTCAGAGAGTAACGCAAATAATGAAACAGAAGAATATTTTTCTTAGTTTCCTAGTACTGCTGTAGAAGAAATACCGAAAATGGGTGACTTTAAAGAACAGAAATTCATTTTATCGAAGTTCAAACGCATTGCTGTCAAGTCAATTCTGACTTATAGCGACCCTATAGGACAGAGTAGAACTGCCCTATAGAGTTTCCAAGGAGTGCCTGGTGGATTCGAACTGCTGACCTTTTTGTTAGCACCCATAGCTCTTAACCACTACACCACCAGGGTTTCCTCTCAAAGTTCAGGAAGCTAAAAGTCTTAGTTTAGGGTGTGGCTCTAGGGGAAGGTCCTTCTTTGTTTACCTCATCTTCTAGTAGCTAGCAATCCTTGGAGTTCCTGGGTTTGTAAATTCATCTGCCTCCATCATTGACAGATAGAGCCTGTCTTTACCTTGTGTCTGCGTGTATACGCAACTCTTTATGTAAATCAGAAGTAATTAGGTTTAGAATTCACCATGCATTGTTATGACTTCAACCGATTACTTTATTGCATCATATTAGATTACATTATGAGAGGTGATTACGTTACATTGGACAATATTACATCCATAGGGGTTAGGATTCCAAAAGATATTTTGGGAGAAAAAATTCAGCCTTTAACAACATTCCTCAGGATTTCTATATGGCATCAATCATGTATGTATATTGCTAATATAATGACACCATTCCTAAAAATCCAGAATGAAGTTAAAAAAAAAAAAAAAATGAAGTTGTCTACAATTAGTTTAGCAGCTTCTTTGAATGAGATACAAATATAAACCAAAATTTTTAGTAAAAATAAATATTTAAGTATATAAGTTCGGTATTAAAAATTTGGCACTTTTTTACAGCTTTATTCTTTTTGTAGGTTGTTGCTTTATTCAAGTGTGGAAAAAATTTTTTTTTTTTTTTTTCAGGCTTTCTACCTTCTAGGTTGCTCTTGAGGTCACTATTCTCTAAATTTGCAGTACTACATAGAAATACACTTTCATCTGAGTTTGGTGGAGAAGAAAACAAAATTTGACTGCTTCTGCCCATACGGAGCCACCAAGCTAAAAGCTTTTCTTTCTTTCTAATAACAATAAAGTTGAATACTTAAATTCTCTTCAACCACTTGCAGTGATTAACATATTGAGGCAATGTCTTTGAAGAAACCTCACAATGAGAAGGTACATACAATGTTTGATAAAGATTCTTTTAGAATCTTTGGAATATTTTCAGAATATTTCAGAATGTTCTATTGGTATTGATAACCAGGATTAAATTTTTTACAATCAGACTGCAGGAGTTTTATCACTTGGCCCTAAATTTCTTTGGCACTCTTCCTATTGAAAAAGGGGTCTGTGTACCTCCCTGTGAACCTAGGTTCTCTTATTGCTTGGCCAATAGGATAAAGTAGAAGTGCTACTGTGCTGTGTCAGTTTCTGGCCACAGGACTTAAAAATCTGGTAGTTTCTACTTCATGTGTCTAAAGAGATTTGCTCTTTAAATCCATCTATCATTCTGTAAGGAAGCACAAGTTCTGTATGGAAAAGTCCATGTGGAAAGGAACCAATGCAAATCACCAACTTGCCAGCAAATGGACACCGTGTGGAAGAAAGATGAGCTATTCCCACCAAAACTTTGCTTAGCCAAACCCTAAGCAAAACAAATTGCTATTGTTACTTTAAGCCATTAGATTTGGGTTGCTTTGTTATATTGGTATTGATAACCAGATCTCTCTCTCTCTCTCTCTGAAACACACACATACATTAATGCATAATTATGTCTCAAATATTTGTTACTAAAATAATTTACTTGAGAAAAAATATGTTCTTAAATCTTGGATCTGGAAATATGGCAACATAAGAATGCCCTAAGTTTTCCAGACACACATTACAAAATTTAACTAAATCTCCAGCAGCCTTTTACCTTCCATTGCATAAACATCAATTTCAGTATATTCTCTGCATAAGGAAAATCTTTACTCGTGGAATCATGTAGTAAACACTTGTAATCTCAAAGAATACCTTTCTGGTAAACTATCCAGATGGTCTTTCTGGTTAAAAAAGTACTTCCTTACAACTTACTTTTAGGTGTTTTTAAGTTCTGAATGGTATTACTTGCACAAGTCTAATAGATGCTATTGTGTCTACTTTCAATGTGAAGAAAGACAAGAGAGTTCTAAAGTAGCTTGTATGTCATGTAGTTGTTCTTTGGCTGGAGATAATGCAATTGGCTACTTATTGGCTTTTCACAGCCAGTAATTCTGTAACATTAATCTGTGCTACAATTGCATCCTGAACAAACACTTGAGGGGCGGGAACAATGAAAGGAACAAAATCATAGTATATTTTGCTTACTAAATCACCCATAGCCTTTACAATATTTATTCCATTTTCAATGACAATCACATGACACTTGTCTATACCTATTCTTGATAAATATCTTTACCACAAGATTCCCTATGTCAATAACAATTTGAGAACCAATACCTCTAAGCAAGTAATGCAAATATAAAGATATTATTAGACCAGTATTGTGCAACAGCAACACGCAGTGATGCTGGAAGCTATGCCACCAGTGTTCAGATACCAGCAGCCTCACCACTAAGGCCAAAAATGAAGAAATTGAAGATTTTCACGAGCTTCTGCTTTTTTTTTTTTTTTTTTCTGCAGCCTGAAATTGATCCACTTTGTAATCAGGATGCACTGGTGATTGGGATGTGAAAGTTGGAAACAAAGAATGATCAGGAGTTGAAAAATATGGCCTTGGTGATAGAAATGATGCTGGAAATCACATGCTAGAATTTTGCAATACCAAACACTTCTTCACTGCAACATAAACAGCGACTATACACATGGACCTTGCCAGATGGATTACGCAGGAACAAAATAGACAACTTTTGTGCAATGAGTTGATGGAAAAGCTCCATAACATCAGTCAGAACAAGGCTAGGGGCTTACTGTGGAACAGATCATCAATTAATCATATGCAAGTTCAAGCTGAAACTGAAGAAAATTAAAACAAATCCAAGAGACCCAAAGTTCGACCTTGAGTATACATCACCTGAATTTAGAGAGCATCTGAAGAATAGATTTGGTGCATTGGACACTAATGACCTCAGACCAGATGAGCTGTGGGATGACATCAAGGACATCATAATGAAGAAAACAAGGGGTCATTGAAAAGACAGGAAAGAAATAAAAGTCAAAGATGTATGTCAGAAGAGACTCTGAAACTTGTTCTTGACAGTCGAGCAGCTAAAGCAAATGGAAGAAATGATGAAGTGAAATAATTGAACAGAAGATTTCAAAGGGTGGCTCGAGAAGACAAAGTACAGAATTATATCGACATGGAAAGAGCTGGAGATAGAAAAGCAAAAGGGAAGAACACACTCAACATTTCTCAAGCTGAAAGAACTAAAGAAAAAATTCAGGCCTCAAGTTGCAATAGTGAAGGATTCTATGGGAAAAATGTTAAATGACTCAGGAAGCATCAAAAGAAGATGAAAGGAATACACAGAGTCATTATACCAAAAAGAATTAGTCGATGTTCAACCATTTCAAGAGGTAGCATATGGTCTGGAATCAACAGTACCGAAGAAAGAAGTTCAAGCTGCACTAAAGACATTGGCGAAAGACAAACCTCTAGGAATTGACGGAATATCAATTGAGATGTTTCAACAAATGGATGAAGCACTGGAACTGCTCACTCATCTACGTCAAGAAATTTGGAAGACAGCTACCTGGTGAATCGATTGGAAGAGATTCATATTATGCCAATTCCCAAGAAAGGTGATCCAACCAAATGCAGAAATTATCTAAAAATATTATTAATATCACATCCAAACAAACTTTTGCTAAAGATCATTCAAAAGTGGCTGCAGTAGTGTATCTACAGGGAACTGCCAGAAATTTAGGCCAGATTCAGAAGAGGACATGGAACCAGGGTCATCATTGCTCAAGTCAGATGAATCATGGCTGAAAGCAGAAAATACCAGAAAAATATTTATCTGTGTTTTATTGACTATGCAAAAGCATTCAGCTGTGTGGATAATAACAAATTATGGATAACATTGAAAAGGATGGGAATCCCAGAACACTTAATTGTGCTCATGGGAACCTGTACATAGATGAAAAGGCCATTGTCCAGACAGAACAGGGGAATACTGAGTGGTTTAAATACAGGAAAGGTGGGCATCAGCATTGTATTCTTTCACCATACTTTTTCAGTCTGTATGCCAGGCATATAATCTAAGAAGCTGGATTATATGAAAAAGAATGGGGTATCAAGACTGGAAGAAGACTCATTAACAACCTGCGTTACACAGATGACACAGCCTTGCTTGCTGCAAGTGAAGAGGACTTGAAGCACTTACTAATGAAGATCAGAGACCACAGGCTTCAGTATGGATTACACCTCAACATAAAGAAAACAAAAGTCGTCACAACTGGACCAATGAGCAACATCATGATAAACGGAGAAAAGATTGAAGTTGTCAAGGATTTCATTTTACTTGCATCCACAATCAACAGCCATGGAAGCAGCAGTGAAGAAATCAAAAGACTTGTTGCATCGGGCAAATCTGCTGCAAAAGATCTCTTTACAGTGTTGAAAAGCAAAGGTGTCACCTTGAAGACTAAGGTGCACCTGACCCAAACCATGGTATTTTCAATGGCATCATATGAATGGGAAAGCTGGACAATGAATAAGGAAGACTGAAGAATAATTGACGCCTTTCAATTGTGGTGTTGGTGAAGAATATTGAATATACCATTGGCTGCCAAAAGAAGGAACAAAATCTCTCTTGGAAGAAGTACAGCCAGAATGCTCCTTAGAAGTAAGGACGGCGAGATTACTTTGGATATGTCAGGAAGGATTAGACCCTTGAGAAAGACATCATGCTTGGTAAAGTATCGGGTCAACAGAAAAAAAGAAGACCCTCAACAAGATGGATTGACACAGTGGCTGCAACAATGGACTCAAGCATATAAACGGTTGTGAGCACGGTATAGGACTGGGCACTGTTTCATTCTGTGATACATAGGGTCACTATGAGTTGGAACTTACTTGATGGAACCTAACAACAACAACAACATTCTGCAACATACGAGCCGTGGTGGTACAGCGGCTAAACTCAGCTGTTAACCAAAAGATGTTTGATTCATACCCATTAGCTGCTCCATGGGAGAAAGATGTGGCAGTCAGCTTCTGTAAAGATTTACAGCCTTGGAAACCCTATGGAAGGAGCTCTACTCTGTCATATAGGGTCACTAAGAGTTCGAATTGACTGGACAGCAGTGGGTTTTTGGTTTTTGTTCTGCAGCATTTAAAAGAAAATGGTTTTTTTCTTCATGTTCACATATCTGATAAAAAAAATATGTTATTGCTGTTATTAAGTCAGTTCCAACTCATACTGACCCTAGGTAAGGTACAACAGAACAAAAAGCTGCTCCCTTTGGCACTATCCTCATGATTGTTGTTATGCTTGAGCCCATTGTTGCAACCACAGCGTCAATCCACCTCTTTGGAAGTCTTCCTCTTTTTCGCTGACCCTCTATTTTACCCAACATAATGTCCTTCTCCAGAGTGGTCGCTTCTGATAATATGTCCTAAGTAAGTACGAAAAAGTTTCACCATCCTTACTTCTAAACAGCATCTGGCTTTTTCCAAGACAGATTTCTTTGTTCTTCTGGCAGTACACAATATATTCAATATTCTTCACCAACACCGTAATTCAAAGGCATTAATTCTTCTTCCATTTTCCTTTATTATTGTCCAGTTTTTGCATACTAACGAGGCAACTGAAAATACCATGGCTTGGGTCAGGCACACCTTAGTCCTCAAAGTGACATCTTTACTTTCAAGTATTTCAAAGAGGTCTTTTGCGTAAGATTTGCCAGTGCAGTACATTGTTTGATTTCTTGACTGCTGCTTCCACGGGCATTGAATGTGGATTCAAGTAAATGAAATCCTTGACAACTTCAGTCCTTTCTCCATTTTTCATAATGTTGCTATTTGTCAAAGTGTGAAGGTTTTTGTTTTCTGTGTTCTGAGATATAATCCATACTGAACGCTGTAATCTTTGTTCTTCATCAGTAGGTGCTTCAAGTCCTTTTCACTTCCAGCAAGCAAGGTTGTGCCTTCTGCATATCTCAGGTTATTAATGATCCTTTCTCCAATCTTGATGCCATGTCCTTCTTCTTATAGTCCAACATTTCAGATTATTTGCTCAGCATACCCATTGAATAAGTAGGGTGATACAGTACCCACCAAAAAAAATAGTATGGGATAGCAAAAATCATATCAGTAAGCCTTTTTGTGCACAGAAAAAAAAAAAAGACAGGAGGAATTGTTCAGCAATACATATTCTAGAACAAACTCCATACCCAGGACTAAGTGCTGAAAAAATGAAAAATAAGTTATTAGTTTTCAAAAGTGACTATCAAACAAATATTTGAACAAACTTATCTATAAAGCTTTGGATTTCATATGCTTAAAATGAGCACACTCATCTGTTTTAACATTTCTAAATTGAAATAGATGTCATAGATTGAATTGTGTCCCTGAAAAATATCTGTTAACTTGGCTATGCCTCAATTCAAAGTATTGTGTGATTGTCTACCATTTTATCATCTGATGTGATTTTTCCTATATGATGTTAATGAAGCAGGATTAGAGGCAGTTAGGTTAATGAAGCAGGACTCATGTACAAGAAGCCAGTCTTTTTTGAAATATGAAAGAGAGAACCCAGCAGAGACAGAGGGACCTCATACTACCAAGAAACAAGAGCCAGGAGAATAGCACATCATTTGGATCCAAGGTCCCTGTGCAGAGAAGCTCAGATTGATGACAAGGGCCTTTCTCCAGAGCTGATAGAGAGAAAAAACCTTCCCCTGGAGCTGGCACCCTGAATTCAGACTTCTAGAATCCTAGTGTGAGAAAGTAAGCTTCTGTTTGTTAGACCCATCTGCATGTGCTATTTCTGTTATAGCAGCACTAGATAGCTGAAACAGATTATATAATTCAATTAGTAGCATTTATTTTCCTCAGTGTTACAGAAAATAATTGCCCATATTACAAAGAAAGACATCATAGATTTGGTGAAACACAGTATATAAAACAACATCTTTTATCAACAGCTATATTAGGTATTTTTGACATATAATATAATGCACACATTTAAAGCGTACAATCTAATGTTTTCTTTATATATGCATATTGTAAAACCATCATCACAATCAAGATAATGAACATATCCATTGGCCAAAACCATTTCCTCCTTTTGCAGTTCTCTCCCCCACATTTTTTTTTCCTTCTTTCCAGCCCAACAACCACCAGGCAATCGCTGATCTAATTTCAGTCTCTGTATAGATTACATTGAAATTATTAAAAAATATAAAGAAATGTAATCATACTGTAGGTATTCTTCCTTTACATATTTTCCTTTTTTTGTTGTTACTGCTTTTTTGTTTGTTTCCTTTTTTTTTTTTTTTGTAATTTTAGCTATTCTAGTGTGTATGTGTCTGTGTGTTTTGGGGTGTTAAGCTGTGGTTGTACTTTGTATTTCCTGAATGATTAATGATTGTTAGAGTCTTAGCATGAACTTTTTGCCATTTGCATATCTTTTTCAGTGAAGTACATATTGAAATGATTGGCCAGCATTTCTTTGGGTTGTTTGTTTTCTGTTAAATTTTGAGAGTTCTTTATACGTTCTGTATAAAAGTTATTTATCAGATATATACTTCGCAAAGACTGTTTTCAATCTGTAGCTTGCCTTTCAGTTTCTTAACTGTGTATTTTGAAAAGAATAAGTTCTTAATTTTGACAGAATACAACTGGTGAACACTTTTGTTTCATAGATCTTGTTTTTTGTGATATATGTAACAGATCTGAGTAATCCATGGCCACATGACCCTCCATTGAATTGCCTTGGCAGTGTTGTAGAAAATTAATTAATTAACCAAAATTGTGGGGATCTCTATCTGGACTCTCATTTATGTTCCTTGACCTGCATTATTATCATTTTGATAATAAAATGCTGTCTCAAGTACTGAACTTAATAGTACATTTAGATTTTAAGTCATATATCCTCCAACACTGTTCTCTTTTCCAGTTATTTTAGCTACCCTGGGTTTTTAGCATTGACTTGTCAAGTTATAATATGAAAAAAAAAAGAAAGTCTGCTGAGATTTTGGTAGGTATTTGATCTAATCTACAAACCAGTTTGAGTAGAATTGCTATCTTAACAATATTGAGTCTTCCATTCAATAAACAGAAAATTTCATCATGTATTTATAGTTTCTGTAATTTCTTCCAAATTTTTTTGTAATTTTTACTATGTAAATACCTCTCTTTTTTTTGTTAAATATGTTCTTATGTTTGATGCAGTTGTGAATTATTATTTTTTTAATTTTGTATGGAGCATACATGCCAATATTTGGAAAAACAATTGAGCTTGTATCCTGTGACCTTGTAAAGCTCATTTCTCCATTTTTGCAGTTTATGTGTTTGTATGTTTTGTGTGTATATGTGTGAGTGTGATTGTGTACATTACTTAGGACTTTTTGTGTGCAGGATTATGATTTTCCAAATAAGAACAGTTTTACTTCTCCCTTCCAATTTGCATGCTTAAAATATAATTTTATTTTGAGCATTTTATTTTTGCCTTATGACACTAGCTAAAACATCTACTACATCCTTTAATATAGCTTGCAAGAGAAGCTGACAAGAACAGCTTTCAATATAGGAGCTAAGTCTATTGTTATGGTTTTTGTTTTTTGTGTACGCCCTTTTTCAGATTGAGGAAGTTCCCATCTATTATTTCTGGAGAATTTATGAATGAATTAAATTTTCTTCAAATCTTATCTTTTTTTCATTTAAGATGATCATACTTTGTTTATTTTTGGAGGGGGGTTTGTATTTTATAAATATGGTATGTTGTATTGATTAATTTGTGAATGTAAAAAAATCAACAAATTCTTAGATAAATCATTTGTTAAGATGTATAATTTTGCTTATGCATATCTAGTTAAGAATATTTACATCTATGTTTTTGAGTGATATTGTACCATAGTTTTCTTCAGAGGTTTTTGCTTGGCTCTGACTCTGTTATTGGCCTCATTATTGCTGGCACAATGGGTGACTGAGTAGAGTAGCTGTGGTGACAGAGATGGAGGCCACCAGCATAGCCTCTTAGTCACTAACTCTTACCTAGCTATTACTACTCAGAATGTCCAATCTGCAAGAAAAAAAAGTCCAATGCTGATCTCCTGATATAGTACCACACTATGAAGAGAACATCTGGACCCTTGGTGGTAATTTAATTACATTGGAATTCTTGTGTGCTAAAAGAGAAATAATTCTTCTTGACTGGAATTCAAAGCATATTCCAGACACAGTTTCTGCCAGCAGGGCCTCTATCAGTATTGCTATTTGAGGACATAAAACTGATAATGAATTAGCATTGCCTATAATTTTTTTTTTTTTTTATGAGCCCTCTTGGAAACCCTGGTGAC
Source organism: Elephas maximus indicus (assembly GCF_024166365.1). Lineage (NCBI taxonomy): Eukaryota > Metazoa > Chordata > Mammalia > Proboscidea > Elephantidae > Elephas > Elephas maximus. The sequence goes on along the minus strand of NC_064820.1, from coordinate 27,677,028 downwards.
ATAATGGTTAAGTGCTACAGCTGCTAACCAACAGGTTGGCAGTTCAAATTCACCAGGCGCTCCTTGGAAACTCTATGGGGCAGTTCTACTCTGTCCTACAGGGTGGCTATGAATCAGAATTGACCCGACAGCAGTGGGTTTTATGAGCCCACTTTACAGCCACACAATGTATCAGTATGCAGGTTACCCTGGAATAAACTGATTCTATCACACATATAGTGGACATCCTGATGGTGCAGTGGCTAACAGCTACGGCTGCTAACCAAAAGGTAGGCAATTGGGATCCACCAGGTGCTCCTTGGAAACTCTATGCAGCAGTTCTTCTCTGTCCTGTCGGGTTGCTGTGAGTTGGAGCTGACTCAACAGCAACAGGTTTGTTTTTTGTTTGTTTGTTTGGTTGTTTATCACTCATGTACTACCTAGATGCTACTGGTCATAGAAAGTGGTATAACAGCCCTTGGAAGTGGCAATTAAGGTGTCAGCTTGGGGAAAATACCTTTCTAGGGTCTAGGAATATTCTCCAGGATGCAAAATACACTCTAAATCCCAAACTCTAACATGGCACTCTGCCTTCAGAAAGTAGAATACATGAATTTGAGAGGTGAGGGTTGGAAGCAGGAGTGGATTTGCCTATTGTTACTCCCCTTGACTCACCTGAGAAATTTTTGATTTTGCTGCTTTATAGCTTTAAAGATCTGGATTCCTGAAGGGAAGACATTCACCAGAGGACAGCAAGAATCCCTTTAACCGTTCAGCTATGGCTGCCATCTGTTCACTTCAGGCTCCTACTGTCAAAAGATCAAAAGACAAGGAAAGAAGTCACTATCTTAATCATCGGAAGGAGGTAGAGTTATTATTACACAAATTAGGACAGAAAAGAACATGTTTTTTTACCCAGGTAATACCTTGTGGATTTTGTTGTTGTTGTTATTTCCTAGCCCAATTTTGGTATTAAATGCACAAGTGCAGCAACCTGAGAGGAACATGATGATTAAAAGCTCAGTTTCCACTGAGGAGTATTTCTGGACTAACCTAAAACAACAGACATGCTTTTGGAAAGCAAGGGTATTCCAGAATTAGTTAAATAACGGAGGGCGATTTACTTCATTTACAGCTTTAAGACTAGCTACTGTAACTGAATTCCTTGGGTTCATGTCCTGTCCTGTTAGTGGATGGAAATAAGACAGACACCAGTTGCAAGGGAGACAGGAAGTGGCAATTTATTGTCCCAGCAGACGAGGAGCAACGTGGGCCCTGGCATCCAAAAGACCACTCACTCTCCATGGAAGGGGATTGGGAAACTATTATGTCCTCCAGCCCCCAAAGGGCAGGGATTGGTGCCTGACACCCTACACCCTGAGGCCTCCCATAACCAAATTTGGAGATCCAAAGTGCTAAGCCATGCTGTCTCTCTCACTTTTCATAGGAATTCCACATCGTGGGACTTCTCTCTTTGCAAAGGGGCTCAAGTGGAACTGCGTGTCTAGAATATCCTCCCCTCTGGTGCTGCTCAGTTCTAGTGTTAGGTAAGGACACGATTCTCCAGGTCTGAATATGCACCAAGATCCTGGCACATGCATGTGCAAAGATCAGGCACCAAGTACAAACCCCAGTCAGAATTCGGGGTTTGCAAGGGCAATGGGCTTGGAGCAAACTGCGGTAGAGACCTCCACTTGCAAGGATTGGGAATGGAAGGGGAGGGAGCTGAGGTGAAGCAGGGTGAGGCCACGGCAGAGTGGGCTTTTACTACAACGGTGGGCTTGAAGTTTATTCTACTAAACTCCCTGCTGCAATTTACCCTAGGAAAAGTGATCAACACAAACTTTTCTTGAGAGTTCCCAACATTTATTACACAAAGCATGTAGAATTAAAGTGAGTGAGAGTTGTAATATGATGATGTTGTGGTGTAGTAGCAAGATTCACCATCCAAATCTGAAACACTCATTCACATGCCAGTAAGTGTGTTGATACCTAACAGCTTTCTACAGAGCCTTACTTTTTATGATATCTTCCTCGATCAAGGAGAACTCCTGTGGCCAAGGTCACCTATCTGGTGGGGATACTCAGAAGCCAATGGTGGTTGGTTTAATGGGATAATTGCCTGGATCCCTACCTTAAGCCAGGACAACTCTTAAGAAACCTCACAGTAAAGCTGCCCATAGGATTGACCAAGGTCTCCATCAAGACTGCGTCACAGTTCAAATGTTCCCTTTGTCCAACTCTAATTCCTTCATAAGGAGCCCTGGTGGTGCATTGGTTAAGCCTAGACTGCTAACTGAAATGTTGGCAGTTTGAAGCCACACAGCATTTCCATGAAAGAAATACCTGGCAGTCTTCTCCCATAAAATTAGAGCCTAGAAAACTCTATGGACAGCTCTACTCTCTCACGTGGTGTTGCTGTGAGTCAAAATCAACTCAATAGCATCTAACAATGATTCCATCATGCCTCTCTAGGTGTTAATCTTGAGGCCACTCCCCAGTATAATTCCTGTGTGTAAATTTGAATCCCCAGGTCTGTTACCTGGGAAAACCTACCGAATTATTATGGCCCATATTTGTTTTGGAAATAGTAAAAACTCAGTTTTCATCAAGAACACAGCTTGACCAAAACATTACCCTGTTCTAACTAACTTAAACATCCGATAACAATTGCCTATTTTTAGCTGATAACCCAAACCCATTGCCCTGGAGTTGATTCTGACTCAAAGTGACCCTACTGGACAGAGTAGAACTGCCCCCATAGGCTTTCCAAGCCTGTAATCTTTACGGAAATAGATTGTCACATCTTTCTCCCACAGAGCAGCTGGTTGGTTTGAACCACCCACCTTTTGATTAACAGCAAAGCTCTTAACCAGTGCATGACAAGGGAAATGTTAAGGCTAAATTAATATACTTATACATTATCCCGTTCTCATCGAGTCAATTTCAATTCATAGTTATTCTATGGGATAGAACAGAACTGCCCACCAGGGTTTCCAAGAAGAAGCTGGTGGATTCGAACTGCTGACCTTTTGGTTATCAGCCAAGGACTTAACCACTGTGTTTATACATCAGAATATGGTAGAATATAGGATTAATTACTTCAAAGTAAGAATTTAAATATATATGTAATTCCGTTATCATGATTTTATTTCACAATGCAACAAATGTTATTCATCACATGGGGACAGTGGGGAAGAGTGAGCAGAACATATTCATTTCATTGTTACTACTAGAAAAAAAGGAAAAAAAAATTTTCTAGTTGTTTCTTCCTTGCTGAAAAGCAGCACATGCATTGTGAGGAGACCCTAAGGGAAAAAAAAAACTGAAAATAATTTAAGATCTTAAGAAACACTCGACAATATGAGACATCAAATGTATTTAAAATATAACCGTATAAACAAATATACTCTTCTGTCTTCAACACATTAAATAGAAATCTGATGTTTTAGAAAGTGCACTGGACAAAAAATCAAGTCCATTCAGTTCAAAATTTTCTTATTTGAAATAGTTCCTTCAGCCAATTTTTGAAAGAATGTTATAGTTAAAATTATTAATCAAAATTATCAAACACTTGATAAAGATAAAGGTAATTATATCTCTTTTACTCTCACTCAATAAGTAAATATAAAACTTCCAAAAGCCATTAGTTATCTATGTCCTACTACTATTTTTCTTTACTGGCATAGTGTCAGATTGTTCTTAATTACAAATGTATATATAAATATGTAATATACTTGTTGACAATATACTTTCTGAGTAAATCATGAATATTAGAATTCAAGGTATTCCTTTAGCTTTTTAGTATTAAATAAATTCTGTTGATTTGATAGCAGAAAAGCAGTCTAAGTTATCCTGATGGAAAAACCTTGGGTTATGGAAGATTGAGCAAAATTAGGGTACAATTGGTAATTTAGGGGGCAATGCCTAAACTTTGAGTCCCTTGGCTGCAAAATACAGATTGGACAGGTGCTGGCCAGAATCCAGGAGGTCAGAATTGCCTAGCTGTTTATCGACTCGATGGCACTAGGTTTTTTTTTATCTTTAGCCAGCTGTGTTGAGGATTACTCCACTTTCCAAAGCACAGAAGACAGACAAGCAGATAGGAAGGCTTATCTTTTCAACTGAAATCCATGTAGAAATTTTCCCAATAAACTTTGCCTTCCTCAGGATGTTATACCTTAGGGCAGGCAGATGGTGTTTCTTTCAAATAATTTGTATTAGAGAATCCATTTTTCAAAGAAAAATAAAATAATAAACTAAAATCTTACAGACACAATGAATGCTCTAGGTTACCAGTAGATTAAATAATGGCATAACACAGAGATATTACATGTCAAAATGTTTTTTTAATAAAACCAAAAATCATACAGTCCACTGAAAATTATTTAGAAGCACTGTTTCTGATGGTTATGGTAATTTAATAGAAACAACCAAAGTACCAGGTTGCATTAAAGTAGATTTCTTTCCATGCCAGTGTTCTGAGGTGGTCATAGAAAAGCCCTAGTAGAGCATTTAATAATTTTTAAAACAAATGCACCTCTAAAATAGCAGCAAAAGATTCTCAACACTGATGGGGGAGTGAAAGAAGTAACCCTGGTTACAGGGAGTTGTTGGACTGCAAAGCAGTGGCACAATTGTAGCCAAGCCCATAGCTGATCACAGGGAGCTCTGGAGTATGTCCAAGCCTTCAGAATTGTCCTGCCTTGAGACAAATGTGCTGGACTGCTGTATCTTCTCATCCTCAAGTCATTGGCTATGGGTAGTTGCCTAGAAATGGGGAGTGATATTGGACAAAATAGTTTTCTTTGGCCATGGGAGTTCCAGAAACCCTGGTGGTGTAGTGGTTAAGTGCTACAGCTATTAACTGAGAGGCTGGCAGTTCAAATCCACCAGGGGCTCCTTGGAGGCTCTATGGGGCAATTCTACTCTGTCCTACAGGTTCACTATGAAAATGGACTTGACAGCAGTGGGTTTGGTTTTCTGGTTTATGGGAGTCCCGGGAGAGGGTTCCATCTGAGAACTATCAATATCACCAATATGTAGTTCTAGGAATTTATTTATTATTGCTCTCACAATCTATGTTGCTGGTTTAGTATATTTTAAAATACGAAATAAATATTAAGTATAATTACTTTTTGACATGTGTTATAATAGTTATAATAGTTATTTTGAAATTAAAGAAAAATAATCTCAATTTTTTTAATAAGAATACTTATTCAGTGTAATGGGTATGAACAAAGTAATTGTCCATTTTCTTCAGTACTGAAAGTCTATTACTTAGAACATAGTAATTTAGGTGACAATTTGTAATCTCTAGAGAGAGTGGAGTATAAAGATAACTTAGAGTCTAGAAAATTAAACAAAATAAATTTTGAATAATTTACCTTTGGAGATAAAGGGTTTATAATCAAATTTTCTAATAGTAGTACAAAAACAGTTTTCAGGATTTTTTTTTTTTTTTTTTTAGTTAGAATTAACAAGAAAGTATGAGAAAGAAAACTCAAAAAAAAAATGAACTTGAGAGTTCTGACTTGGGTGGCTGGGTATGTTGTGATTTTTATAACTGAAACCTATCAGGGGAAAGAAAACTAATTGGGCAATTGAGGTAGATGTGTGTGGCAGTCTCTTTGAAATACAAGCAGAAGGCTAGATATCAAAATGAAACTCAGTATTAGAAATGTATCTTGAAGTATTCCATTCTTACATGATAATAGGATCCATGAGAGCAAATACTCAACTGGAAGAAACTACATTATGAGGAGAGAACAAATTACCAAAGCTGGGTGGGTATTTTGTGACTACTGAAGGATAAACAAAGGGAACAAAATGAAAATGCAAATGAAAAGCAACAACAAAGAAAATAAGTCTGAAATGTGGCCAAAAGGTATAATTAAATTAGAATAAAATAGTTTTATGAAAATCAAGAAAGGAAGGAATTTATTTAAGGTAGAGTTTATCTTTTTTTTTTTTTTTTTATCAAGTTAAGTAGGATCCTCATGGTGGGTGTAAGGGGAGCCTTACACATGTAGATTACAAAGACAGTCATCCCAAGTACGCAGTTCATTTTGAAAATGGTAGTGCTGATCTGAGGAGGTAAGGTTAAAATGAAATGTGCCTAGATGTATTTTAATGTCTCCTGTGAGGTAAGCAGAACTGAAACAATGCAGCCCCTCAAATTTCCCCATAATCTCTGGGACTATAAATATAATGAGTAAAATGATATATATAGGTTACTTTCCATGGCTGTAGGGACTTTGCACACGTAATTAAGTTTACTAATCAGTTGACCTTAAAAAAAAAGAAAACCTGGCGAGTCAATTCCAACTCATAGTGACCCTATAGGACAGAGCAAAACTGCCCCATAGGGTTTCCAAGGAGCAGTTGGTGGATTCAAACTGCTAACTCAGGTTAGCAGCCTGAGCTCCTAACCACTGCTCCACCAGGGCTCCTGTCAGTTGACCTTAAGATAGAGTAATAATCTTGGCCTAGTGTAATCACATGAACTTTTAAAAATCAAAGTGTTTCCTCTGGCTAGTTGCAAGAGGGTAATTCAGAGAGATTGAAAGTGTGAAAAGGACTAAGCATGCAGTTGTTGGCTTGGAATATGGAGGGCGTTATGTGAGAAGGAATACAAGTCACCTTTTTTTTTAGCAGCAGAGAGCAATCCCTGACTGACTGTTAACAAGGAAAGGGGAATCTCAGACCAACAATTGCTTGGAACTGGAATCTTCCAGCAACCTGGGTGAGCCTGGGATCTAATTCTTTCTCAAAGCCATCAGATAAGATTTAACCTGGTCAACACTTTAATATCCACTTTGTGATTCCCTAAACATAGAGTCCAGTTATGCCTGCCAACATACCTGAACTACAAAACTGTGAACTAAGAGATATATATATATATATATATTTTAGTCACTAAGTTTCTGAGGTTTTTTGTTTTATGTTAAGGCTGCTGTAAAAAACTAATACACCGTGTATATTTAAGGCACAAAATTATCCCAAATTTGTGTAGTAGCATTCTCACCCACATAAACATGACTTCTCTAGAAGTAGACATTTCAGAAAATTCTCAGCCAAAAAATAAAAAAAGAATAAAACTATCTCTGATGAGACTCAGATATGTAATCATTAAAGACAGAACAGGTATAATTTATGGATGGGCTGTATCACACTCTGAACTATTGCTTCTGATAAACATTTCTGTTTATATATCAATATGAACATCTACATTCAAAAGCCAAACTCTTATTCACCTCCCATGTTCCGGATTGATGTGATCAGTAGCTTCACTAGGGTTGGTGTCACCCAGTGTGGTGACTTATGGTGTCACCTTTACCATACAGAGTCCTTAGGAATATTTGTTATTAATTTTAATCAGAGAAAAATATGTAACATAGTTATAAATTCCTTAAATGTAATATTTCTTAGATTCTGTGAATACTAACAAGATTGTTTTGTAAAACATGTCTGTGTTGAATTACATTAGTAGTAACTAGGTGGAAGTTTTTAAAAATTTTCTCCTTTTCCTTTAATTACTACTTCATTCTCAAACAAGTTACTAATATAAGTTCATAAACACTACTTACTACAATATTGTAGCAAAAACACCAGAAAATTTGACAAAATCGGGGACTATAAAAAACACCAGCAGCAGCAAAAACAGCAGCGTGTACTTGCAGCACCTGAAATGAAAGCCTGTCATTGGAAGTGTCATTGTAGCTGGGTAATAATGACAGCTCTGACCAGAGTGCACTAGAAGGTTCAAAATTAAATTAGCATAGAGTTTTCACCTTGTAGGTATGTTGATTAAAGTAAGCTGGGTTTATGAAAAAGAAATTGTTATTATAACTAACTACAGAAATATTTTTTTACAAAAAATAATAAATTTCGGCTGAAACACTGTATGAAAATCTTCTACAGCCATCTCGGTATCACCCACTCTGACAGTGTCTCCAGATGTGGTCTGCAGCCCCATACCCCTTAGTGACGCCACTAAATGTGATCTCACCCTCCAGGAACTTAATCTGTATCCTGACCTTTGTTACTTATGTCTGATTTTAAACCAGTTTGTTTAACTGGGGTTCTGGAGACCTGGATTAAAATTGGAGTTTCAATAGCTATTAAGTATGCACATTTAAAATTAGTGATTGGTAACTTCATTGTATATTAGCTTGATATTTTAAATGAATAGCATATAACTCAAAAGGCTGGTGATATAAGTAAATGAGGCAATATGACGAGATCAAGAAACTAGCCTCAAACAGATGGAAGTATGCAGTAATCATTAGCTAAAACCCAACCTTCCTAAAGACAGAGAAGTTTAAGGCTTTTCTATACAAATGTAATTTCCAGGATCTACTGAAAATCTTATTTTTGGGGGTGATATGGTGGCTTAACATGTTTGTAAAAATTTTGTTCCTAAATAATCTTCATGTAACAAAATATTCTTATATGAAAATATGCAAATATTTAAGGGATACTCACTTAATAATTTCTTATGTATCTTAAAATTGAAGATTAAAGAGGACTAAAAAGAAATTTGACAACTAAACATGCTAGAATCCTGGCTGAGGGAAAAATAGCTATAAAAGACTTTTTTTTTAACCTATTATTGAAATTTTACTATGTGCTATGGATTAAACAATGGTTCTGATTTTGATAATTATACAGTAGTTGTGTAAGAAGATGCCCTTGTTCTGAGACTTAACACACTGAAGTGTTATTTAGGGGTACTGTAACTGCAGTTGTCATTGGGTTGATTCTGACTCATGGTGATCCCATGTGCGTCAGAGTGGAACTGTGATCCACAGGGCTTCCAGTGGCTGATTTCTGGAGGCAGATCATCAGGCCTTTCTTCCCAGGCAACTCTGGACGAATTGGAACCTCCGAACTTTCAGTTAGTTACCGCATATGTTGGCTGTTTGCAACAACCAGGTGCTCCATTTAGGGGTAAAGGGGCATAATATCTCAAACTTACTCTTGAATGGTTCACTCACACATACATACTGAGAGAGGGAGAGAGAGACTGAGGGACAGAAAGAAGAAAATAGAGCAAGTGGGACAAAATATAAACAATTGGTAAATTTGGGTAAAGGCTATCTTGGAGCTTCTTGTCTTAATCTTACAAATTTTCTGTAAGTTTTAAATCTTATTAAAACAAAATATAACATAATGAGCTATTCCATTAAAAGTATGCAATACTAAGCAAATGAAAGAGCCCTTGTGATGCAGTGGTTAAGAGCATGGCTGCTAACCAAAAGATCGGCAGTTCAAATCTACCATCTGCTTCTTGGAAATCCTGTTGGGCAGTTCTACACTGTTCTATAGGGTTGCTATGAGTTGGAATTGACCGGATGGCAATGGGTCATTTTTGTTGTTGTTGTTGTTGTTGTTATTAAGCAATAGAAACGTAACTGTTCATGTGTAATGGTGATTCGTATGAACTAAAACAGAGTGGAGTACAGTTCTAAACATTTAACTTAATGTTATAAATACGATTGATACAAAAATGTAAAATTAAAATATAGAAAGTGTCCATTACAATATACAGCTATGCTTTAATAAAGTATACCGTTATGTGAAAATGCAATAAAATTCTGTAGCATTTATTCATGCTGTAATTTTTTCCAACACTTGACATGTATAATTACTTGATGGAATCACTAATAAACTAAAACAGAACATGAAATTCTCTCTGCACTGCTAGTCATTTTAGAGCAACCGTTTTAACAATGCTGGTAACTCCTAGTCAGCTGCCATGAGAATCACAGGCCATTGTAGTAACTTAAAAAACAGTCATTTAAGTTGCATTAGACCAGTAGCCATCAGGTTGATTCTGACTCAGGCAGTCCCATGTGCGTCAGAGTAGAACTGGGCTCCATAGGGTTTGCAAGGCTGTGGCCTTTTGGAAACAGATCACCAGGCCTTTCTTCTGAGACATCTCTGGGTGGGTTCAAACCGCCAACCTTTGGGATACTAACTGAGCGCTTAACCTTTTGTGCTACCCTGGGGCATCAGCTTTATCTGTCACCTAAGAATATTTTCCATATTTTGGGTTAGAGATGTAGCCTTAATATTCAGCACAGATTTTTCTGTAATGTGTATTCATTCCAGGAAATAGAACTATCAACTGACAACTATTACAAAAAAAGTTCCTCAGGGTGAGGGTTGAGAGAGAGAGAAATAAGAACTACTCGCAAAATGTAAAGTATATTCCTTTCATAGATATTCATCTTATAATTGGATTATGCCCTCTATCAATAATCAGAGTACTGTAATAAGTATCCATTTGGCCATTGGCTGTTCAGTAATGTGACTTCAATTTGCATTGATAGTCCTTTAAAAACTAGACATTTCTATTTTCTTTTAGTTTGCTTGTGCTGTTATAACAGAGGAAACCCTGGTGGCAAGGTGGTTAAGTGCTACGGCTGCTAACCAAACGGTCAGCAGTTTGAATCCTCCAGGCGCTCCTTGGAAACTCTGTGGGGCAGTTCTACTCTGTCCTATAGGGTCTCTACGGAATCGACTCGACGGCAGTGGGTGGGTTATAACAGGAATACCACAAGGGGTTGCTTTAAGGAACAGAAATTTGTTTTCTCAAAGTTGAGAAGCCTAAAAGTACAAACTTAGGGTAACAGCTGTAGGAGGAGGTTATTTCTTTGGCCACTCTGAGGGAAAGTCCTCGCTCAGTTTCTCTAGTGTTCTTTTCAGCATTTCATGATTGCTTGGATCTCCGTGTGGCATCTGTCTTTTCCCCATTTTTACTGGCTTGTTTTTGTGCCTAAACTGCTCTTTTATATCTCTAACACAATTAAGACACACCCTACACTGATATGGCCTCATTAACATAACAAAGAAAACCCTATTCCCAAGAGAGATCATATCTGTAGATACAGGTGTTAGGATTCCAACACATATTTGGAGGAAGACAATTCAATCCATAACACGTACATAAAACAAACAAACAAAAAAAACAGTGCCATTGAGTCAATTCCGACTCATAGCGACCCTATAGGACAGAGTAGAACTGCCCCATAGAGTTTCCAAGGAGCACCTGGTGGATTTGAACTGCCAACACCTTGGTTAGCAGCCGTAGCACTTAATCACTACACCACCAGGGTTTTTAGGAGGAATATTTTAGTGTTTTCATTCAGCAATTCATATGAATACATATACTGTTCTAATCTTGTAACTAGGAGATACATATTATTTCTTTGCTTCATCAGTGTAACATTCAAATCTGATTTTGCTACAGGCTTTCATCAAGAGGGTAGAAATTTAAGATGTACGTTGTTGCATGAAGATGAACTAAGGCTTTCATTTTACTCACTTTCAGTTTCTTTTCTTTCTTTTTCTGATGCCTGTATCTATTTGATACTTTTGATGGTCCGTATTTTTGTAAGTTCTCACTGATTCATTTTGTAAAGAGGTAGAATTTAACAGAAATAAGGCTTGAAGCTACTTGTCTCAATTGTCACAGGTCATCAACAATGCCACTATGCAGAAGGAACGTGAGTCCTTATAAATCCACATAAATAAGGACATCTCTTTTTGAAACATCGAGTTTCCCTAAGTCCTTCTCCTGTATCCGTAGTACCTGTATCACTTAGTATATATTTACAAGAAATGCTCCCAGGACATACATGGCAACTTATTTGTATAAATGGTAGAAAGTGGTTATCCTGAACAGAAGAAGTTAGGGTGTGAATATTAGGGATAAGCCAGAGCGTTTATAGACAAACAGCCCATCAAAGTGTAATCACTTTTAATATTATAATCTTTGCCTTTTTCTTTTTCATCTGTAATCAAAAAAAGTTTTCACACTACTCATCTACTTACAGTTGACTACTGCCTTCTTTTGTCAAGAGTCAAAATGCATGATAAATTTAAATCCCATCATCCTCCACAATAGAAGGGAAAACAAAGAAATATGAAGGCATAATTTCATGTGTCTTGTATGTGACTAGTGAACTGGCAAGAGGGCAAATAAGATGGGTTTTCTTAACTAGTTCACTCTCTGAAACTAAAGGAAGAATCACTTATTGTAGTCATATTTAGGTATGACCAGGGGCTGATTACTCAATACTTCCTATCTGTAGTGAACAAGTTCACATGTTTTTCACCATGTGAACTTGTTCACTACGAATTAGTAAATCAGAACAACTAAGCCAATGCTTACCTTGCTTACTGGGTACTCCATCTCTGTCAGGGATTGTAAATTTGAAAAGAGGCTTTGATTCAGCAGAAAGATGCTGTTGGGTTTGGAGAGAGACTTATGCCAGCCATACCTAGAAGCTCAATCTTTGATGAGGTGAAAAAATGTGAAATTGTTCACTATAGGTTCATAAGTAAGCACAAGAAAACCTGTGCTTACCTTGAGTATTGGGTAATCTAACACTCAGTATGGCCCTTTTATCACCTTTGTGGTTATAGCACTGATGCAAAACAAAAATATAGCCACGTGTTATTTTCCAAAATTCTTGATAAATTGGCTATAAAATTTCTCTACTTCACAACACATGGATCCCTCGTGGCACAGTGGTTTAGAGCTCAGCTGCTAAACAAAATGTCAGCAATTTGAATACCAGCCACTTCTTGGAAACTCTATGATGCAGTTCTACTCTGTCCTCTAGGGTCACTATGAGATGTAATCAACTGGATGGCAACAGGGTTTTTTTTTTTCAAAACAGATATGTTTTTTATCTTGAAAACACACTTGGAGATGGTTTGCTAGAGCTTATTCAACTAATTGTGAACTAGGATGGAAGATTTAAGTCTAAAAAAAAATAAATACCAACATATCTAAAAATATCGATTATGCAAAGCCATTTGACTATGTGGATTATAACAAATTACGGATAACACCGCAAAGAATAGGAGTTCCAGAAAGTGTATTGTACTCCTGCTGAACCTGTACATAGGCCAAGAGGCAGTTGTTGGAATAGAACAAGAGGATACTTCATGATTTAAAATCAGGAAGATGTGGGGCAGGCTAGTATCATTTCACCATACCTATTCAATTTGTATGCTGAGCAAATAATCTAAGAACTGAACTACATGAAGAACAAAGCAGCACCAGGATTTGGAGGAAGGCTCATTATCAGCTTGTGATACGTAGATGACATAACCTTGCTTGATGAAAGTGAGAGCTTGGAGCACTTACGAAAATGAAAGACTATAGCCTTCAGTATGAATTATACCTCAACATAAAGAAAAAAAAAATTCTCACAACTGGACCAATAAGTAACATCATGATAAATGGAGAAAAGATTGAAATTGTCAAGAATTTCAGTTTATTTGCATCCGCAATCAACACAAGGAAAAGGAACAGTGAAGAAATCAAATGACATATTGAATTTGGCAAATCTGCTGCAAAAGGCCTCTTTAAAGTGTTAAAAAGCAAAGATGTTACCTCGAGGACTAAGGTGTACCTGACCCAAGACATGGTTTTTCAATTGCCTCATATGCCTGCAAAAGCTGCACAATGAATAAGGAAGATTGAAGAGAATTGAGGCCTTTGAATTACGCGGTTAGAGAAAAATACTGAATATACTACAGACTGTCAGAAGAACAAACAAATCAGTCTTGGAAGAAGTATAGCCAGAATGCTCCTTAGAAGGGAGGATGGCAAGACTTCTTCTTAGATACTCTGCACGTGTAATCAGAAGGAACCAGTCCCTGGAGAAAGGACATCATGCTTGGTAAAGTGGAGGGACAGCAAAAAAGAGAGACCCTCAACAAGCTGGATTGACACAGTGGTTGTAGCAATGGGCTCACACACAGCAATGACTGTGAGGATGGCGCAGGTCTGGGTAGTGTTTCATTCCATTGCACATAAGGTCGCTATGAGTCAGAACTGACTTGACGGCATCTAACAACAAAAGCAACATCCAAAAATTAAACAGTTCTAGTGTATGAGTCGGAACAGTGTATGTACCACACAATTAGAAATTCCTGATTGACACAAAGAGTTAAACGCTCAGCTACTACCAAATGGTTGTTTGTTTTAATCCAACCAGAGGTGCCTTTGAAGAAAGGCCTAGCTATCTACTTCTGAAAGAACACAACTATGAAAAATCCTAAGAAGCATATTTCTACTCTGAAACACACAGGGAATTGACTCTACCACAACTGTGTGAATCCACCAGCTGCTCCTTGGAGACCCTTTGAGGCAATTCTACTCTGTCCTACAGGTTTGCTATAAGTCCGAATCAACTCAATAGCAATTTTTTTTTTTTTTTTAAATAAAAGGTGATGCAGGCCACACTCCAAGGAACTCCCCTTACTTTAGATCAGGGCTGCGAACCGAGTAAGGGTGTTGTATCTCACCCTAATCCTCTTTAATATAACCTAATCTTGACTCATTAACCATAGCACATAGGAAAATCACATCAGATCACAAAATGGTGGACAACCACGCAATACTGGCAACCATGGCCTAGCCAAGTTGATACATAATTTTGGAGACACAATTTAATCCATAACAAGTGGGATCATGTTACTGCTTTTCATTTTAAAGATAGGCATTTTAGTAGCATATAACATCATTTTCAGAAAGCTGCTGTCATTTTATTCTGCACATTTGGGTTGTATAAATGCTAACGTTAGTGACGCAGTATTTCCTGTATAAAATTATCTTTTATGGTGAATGAACTGGTCGTTAATTTGACTGTAAAGGCATAATTTGTACATTTTAATGTATTTTTCAACTAATCTGTTTATGTGAACCTAGCAGCTGGTAGCTCCTGAAAGAAGACAAGGATATTAAAACCACTACCAGATTTCCATTATGTCTTTGATTTCCCTTCCCTACCAAATAAAATCCAGCCTTAAACTTTTATTTCTCTGCTATGCCAGCATCATAGCTATTTTGTATACAAGTAGAGCCATGGCACATGAGAGTTACGTTGATGCAGCAATTACGCCAGATTGCAGCATAGTTTGCTAAGGCTCTATGGCTTTGGGATGCAAATAACAAAAATAAAGAGCTCAAAACTCAGTCACTTGAGCTATGCATTTCCAATTAAGTTTACTCTCTTTTAGAAGTTTGCACATCTAAATTTCACTACAAATATTTTCCTGTTTTCTTCTATTTATCTATCTGTTTCAATTGACTATTCTTGGACCCATTGGTTCATTGGTACATAAAAAGCACACTATTTTTTTCATCAAAACACGAAGATTAGAAATACTCTAGAGTTTTGTGCAAATTGTATGAATAAGTTTAAATACCAACTATACTGTATTTCGGAAACCCTGTTGGTATAGTGGTTAAGAGCTATGGCTGCTAACCAAAAGGCCGGCAGTTCGAATCCACCAGGTGCTCCTTGGGGCAGTTCTACTCTGTCCTATAGGGTCGGTATGAGTCGGAATTGACTCGATGGCAACGGGTTTTGGTTTTTTTTAATACTGTATTTCAAACAAAAACAAACAAAAAAAAGAAATGAATGACAGGTATTTAACAAAAACTAGTTAACAAAATGTAATACATTCCAAAGGAAGTATACTTTAAATAACTGAATTGATTACAAATTCAAGAAATTGAGTATAAGAATACTGTCTACTTTCCTTTTGTGAGCTTCCTTTGTCAGCAAAGTGAATGGGAAGCAGGTTATTTACTTATCACTTCTCGCTTTAAGTCAGTGTTTGGATGCATTTCAATGGAATGGAAAAATGTAACCAAAATAGTCCACATAAAGTTGAAGAAAAAATAGCGTTATCTATATCATCATCAGAAACTCTGGTGAAGGAGTGGTTAAGAGCTACAGCTGCTAACCAAAAGGTCTGCTGCTTGAATCCACCAGACACTCCTTGGCAACTCAAAGGGTCGTTTCTACTCTGTCCTATAGGGTCACTATGAGTTGGAATCCACTCGATAGCCATTTTTTTTTTTTTTTTAATATCATCATCAGGACAAAGCTCACTAATAAATACATATGGATAGAAACAGATACACATTTATGACCAGTTTAACCATACTGGGTTTTAGGTTTCTCAACTTACTATATCATATGAAATTCCATTGCCAAGACATAATTCTAGACGTAACACTCTAATACTAAAGAAGAAATTCTTCTTCAGGGATCAAGACAAAATCCATTTGTTTTAGTTGGTAGGAAAGAGTTTATTTGTATTGCTTTTAAGTAAAACCCTTGATAATCTAAAATGTATCTATGAGAAGAACAAAAAGAGAGTTTGAAACCTAGTGATGAAACTTAATTATTTTTTCCTTTACTGCTCTTGGCTCTCACTCCTTTATGCCCCCGATAAACTAATAATTAGGATACCAAAACCAAAACCAAACCCAGTGCCATCGAGTCGATTCTGACTCATAGTGACCCCATAGGACAGAATAGAACTGCCCCATAGAGTTTCCAAGAAGCACCTGACGGATTCTGTTGACCCTTTGGTTAGCAACCATAGCACTTAACCGCAATGCCACCAGGGTTTCCAATAATTAGCATACTTATCATTAAATATTATTAATGCTTATTCATTTATAATTATATTAATGTAATATAATAATAATATTTATTATTTAATAAGTATTCTGCTTATTATTTTCCGGCAGCATTTCTGAGCTGTGGTTGACCAGAAGAGGATTGCTATTGTTGGGGAAGAAGTACCAGGGAACTTCATAAAACAGAATTCCATTTGAATTTCAGAATCCCAGCAGAAATTAATTCTTCCTCCTGAACAACGTGTAGAATGCGCCATTCACAACACAGTAAAGTGTATCTGGAAATAATGTCGGACGTGGCAGTTGGAACACAGGTGCTGAATAGTTAGATACATATAGAAAACATTGTGCCTTCTCATAGAACAGTGAATATGCACAGAAGTCGTTGTCCAGAATCTAGGAAAAAATAAATGCAGTGTGGATATACATAAAAACTTCTCCTTATTTATGTTGTCTGCGTATTTATGCTCTCTATAATCATCAATTTGCTGGCATCTCCCTTGCAAAATGCAGTTGATTGTAAAACTCTGTTTATTATTCATGATTATTTTTTATATGTGTGGGATTATACTATTTATGAAAAAAAATTCAATACTTTTTCTTATATTTTTTGAAAATTCCAAGTTAAATGCATTAAGACATCCAGGCCAGGCAAATTTTGCACAATTATATAGCTCCACACCCCTGTCCTCATATCCATCACAACAAGCAAAAAGGAAAAAAATGTAAATATAAGGATTTAGGGTATAAGCCAGTAGATGGATCTGGCTGAATTTGGAGCCCAAATCAAGTATCTAGAGGGAACTCATTCTTGCCTCACCAGCTGAGCTAACAAAACAAAAATGCTCTGAATTTTTTTCCTAGACAAATTGTATACCAAGTAGGGACTAGGGCACTATTAGAAAGAAGCATTTAGCTAGTGGCTGCCAATGCCAATGACTGGGTAGAGATGGGGCTCACAGCTTTGAATCTGATTACAGCTCAGACTGACAGTAGGTGTCTTAATTCATAAAGGGAATTTTAAAACATTTGGGTTTAGAGATTTTAAGCCATCCTTTCACTTTAAATGATCTCATTGAATATCATCATACTACTACAATCCATTTCTTCAAAGCCTTCCAGCTTTCACTAACCCTTTGTTCAAAGGTCTTCCAGCTTTTACACACTGTTTAGTTTCAAAGTCACCCCAAGTTTTAGGTTTTTGTTATCACAGCATAACATTTTCAATCCAAATTTGTCTTGATTAATTATTACTACATAACAAATAATTCTAAAATTTAACAGCTTAGAAAATTAAATACTGATTCTCTTCCACTTTCTGGGCATTAGGAAACAAAAGTGACTTAGCTGGATGGTTCTTCCTTAGGATCTCGGGTGGTTTCAGCCAAGATGTTAGCCCAAGCTGCAGATATCTCAAGGCTTGACTGCAAATGGAGGATCTGCTTCCAAAATGACTCACTCACTTGGCTATTGTCTGAAGGTGTCAGTTCTTTGCTGGATTTTTGCAGGAGGCTCTCCTTCCTGATCTCACAGGCTGCCCCATGGGGCTGCTTGTCTTTTACCAAGACTTCTGATTTTATTCTCTCTATTCATAACCAATCCTATTATCTCTTCCTTTGAAATATCTCTCTAATCTGACCATTATTCGTTGCCTTCATCCACTGCCCCAGAAAAATCCAGCATCATTTACCATCTGGGCTATTCCTATGTCCTCTTATTTGATTCCCTACACCTTCCCTAACCCTCCTACATCCTATTCCCCATACAGAGGTTAGAATCTTTACATTTTTTTCTGAATATAAGTCATATAATGTTA
Organism: Elephas maximus indicus; assembly: GCF_024166365.1. Lineage (NCBI taxonomy): Eukaryota > Metazoa > Chordata > Mammalia > Proboscidea > Elephantidae > Elephas > Elephas maximus. Next base: position 27,658,771 of record NC_064820.1, on the reverse strand, counting down.
CATCGATATTAAAAAACCTTCCTTCTGATTTTTTTCATGATGTGCAAGGGCCTATATTATCCCTAAACACACATCTAGCCCTTGTTACCTTGCTCTTCTTATGTAGCACTCTCTATTTCATCATTTTGCTTCAGTAATATCAACCATTGTGTTATTTCTCACACACCAAATACATACGTGCTTTGCAGTGTTTACTCGTTGCCCCCATGGCCTGAAGTGATTTGTACCACATGTATCACTCCCAACATCGCATTAGCAGAGAGGCCTTCCCTAACTCCTCTACCTTAAACAGCGCTGTATTCCTTCAGCTCTCGCTTTTCTCTTACAATGCATTATTTTTCTTCCTAAACTTCATGGCTACTGAACGTATTATATAGACAGATTAATTAGTTAGGTCCTGTTAACAAAAGATATGGTCCATAAAAGCAAGAGCTTCCCCAAAGTGCTTTGTTCCCAGCACCAAGAAGAGTTCCTGTAACATCCCACTCTCTACTCAGCTTTCAAATGGAGCAACATGACTATTTTCTATCAACGTCAGTGGTAGTTCTCATTTAGTGTGAAAGCTATGGTGTGCTTTTCTGATCCATGCACACCCACTCTCGCTGTTATTAAAAAGACAAATAAAACCAGATACTGGAAGAGCATAATAATAATGGAAAACAATCTGCTATTAGACATGAATTCCCATTTAAATATTTGTTGCATTTTGAAACCTGACATGAAGTTTTACAATAAGGATAATTCTTATTTCTTTTTCTTTATTTAAAATTTTATTTTTTGTTGTTGAGAAAACACACAATTCAAGTGTCTATATGTACATTTCAGTGGCCTTAATTACATCCTTCAGGTTGTGCAACAATTCTCATCCTCATTTTCTAAGCTGTTCCTACCCCATTAACATGAACCCACTACCTGCTAAGGTTCCCACATAATTTTTGGAGTTCCTGTTGTCAGTTTGATCCTATATAGATAGATTTTTAAAAAATGTAATGCTCAAGGCAGGCATTCTTTACTAGCTAAGCTAATCTACTGTTTGGTTTTGAGAAGACTTCAGAAGATGTTTTTGGTTTAAGGTTTAAAGATTATCTTAGGGCAATAGTTTCAGGGATTCATCTAGCCTCCATGGCTCCAGAAAGTCTAGATTCCATGAGAATTTGAAATTCTGTTCTGCATTTCCCCCCTTTTGATCAGGATTCTTGTATAGAATTTTTGATCAAAATGTTCAATAATGGTAGCTGGGCACCATCCAGTTCTTCTGGTCTCATGGCAAAGGAGCCAGTTGTTCATGGAAGCAATTAGTCACTTGTTCCATTTCCTCCTCTTATTCCTGATGCTCATTCTTCTTCTGCTGCTCCAAGAAGATAGAGACCAATTGTTATGCTCTGGAGAGAGAAAGGTAGGGAGAAAGAGAGATGGATAGAGAGAGAGAAAGACAGAAAGAAACAGAGAGGCAATTGTGAGAACTCTCAAGTCCAAGATTTGTGAGTCAAGTGTCAGGCTGGAAACTCTGGTAGTCTTGAGTCCAGAATTCATAAGCTAGGTTGCAAGATGGGAAATCCTGCAGATACCCATGCTACAAACTTACGTTTGAATTTATTCTCTCCTAGAAACTTAATTTTTTTGCTCTTAGGGCATTCAACTGTTTGATGAAACTTACATTATGTAGAATAATATCCTTTACTTAGAATCAACTGACTGTAAATGTTAATCACATCTACAAAATACCTTCACAGCAACATCTCCGCTAGTGTTTGACCAAACGATTAGACACCACGGCCTACACAAGTTGACATGTAAAATGAATCATCAGAAGGCTTTAACACAGAGGTGCAAATAGTTAGGCACTTGACTGTCAGCTGAAAGGTTGATGGTTTAAACCCATTTAGAGGTGCCTCAGAGGACAAGCCTGGTGATCTGCTTCGAAAAGGTCACAGCTTTGAAAACCCTGTGGAGCAGTTCTACTTTGTACATATGGAGTCTCCATGAGTTAGAATCGATTTGAAGGCAATTAACAACATACATTGTTAGATTCTAGGTGGGCACATTGAGAAGCACATAAATAAGGTATACTCCTTTATTTCACTGAAGAGTCTTATTTCAAAATGCAATTCTCTGACAAATTCTATTATACCCCCAATGCATTTTTTTTTTAAATGTGGACTTCATTTATCTCAACTACCCATGTAATTTTTTTTTTCCCCCATTACTACCTGATCAGGCAAACAATTTATCCTCCTGAACACTTTAAGCTGAAAGAGACAAGAAGTTTGGGGACTAATCATTTATAAATTAACAGCCTCCTAGTTTAACTTTGATTCATGTCTAATGTGTTTTTAAATATTTAAACTGGTTCTTCTTCCCAACATACTATTTGATTAGCTAAGCATTTAGACTCTTTTTAGACTCAGTTAAATCTTCATAACAAGATGGTCCTACCTAGACAGGCAGTCCTGTTGCCTCATTAAATGTTTCCATTAGAACAATCTTCAGTCTTTATTATTTATACATTATTGTTTTCATGGTTCTTTATCCTTTATAGGACAAGATTTAATCGAAGACAGGATTGAATCTGATTTATCTCAACCAAAAATACACCTAGCATGTGAAAAACTTTGAGTACATATTTGATATTAATGTATTCATTTGTTGAATGAGAATTAACTCACAGTTTTAATAGGCTGATAGGGGATGTAATAGTCCAGTAGGGGATATAAACGTATGCAATAGTTTACATTTAAGTATTTACATAACATTTATGGAAATAATATACAAATCTTCTAATAGCTATGTCTGCCAAATCCCTAGCATTTATCAGAAATTATGCCTCACTTTCAAGAGTAGATTGTAGTCAGTAGCTGGACAAAATGCAAAATGAAATACTTAAATACAGCATTTATCTTCATATAAATTAGAATTGATGATATTCCAAGTTTTCTTATTCCATAATAATTAATTATTACCTTGCATATTATTCACCACTTAATAAATACTAAACACAAAACTCACTGCCATAGAGTCAATTGCTGACTTTGTATGACAGAGTAGAACCGCCCCAGGGGTTTCCAAGGCTATGAATTTTTACGGAATGATACTACTCTATCTTTCTCCAGCAAAGTGGCTGGTGGGCACAAACCGCCAACCTTTCAGTTAGCAGCTGAGTGCTTTAACCACTGCACCACCAAGTCTTCTTAATAAATACTAGTTACCATGAAACCTATGAAAGTTGGGACTCTAATGGGACTTCCTCGATGGTCTGGATCTCACAAGTTTGCTGCCTTTGATGGCTTGCGATCTTATCATTATTCTGTATTAGTGGAAATTATTTGTTTTCCTACTCTGACCGCTTTCTGCCTTACACAGGTTCCAGTTTTCACAGGTTTTACTGTACTATGATGTTGCTGTTGTTGTTGTTAGGTATCCTTGAGTCGATTCTGGCTCGCAGTGACCCTATGTACAACAGAACACAACAAGGCCTCCTCATGCTCCACCATCACAATCCTTGCTATGTGTAAGCCCACTGTTGCAGCCATTGTGTCAATCCATCTTGTTGAGGGTCTTTCTCTTTTTGCTGACCCACTACATTACCAAGCATGATGTCCTTCTTCAGGGACTGGTTTCCCCTTGATAACGTGTCCAAAATACATGAACTGAAGTCTCGCCAACCTCGCTTCCAAGGGGAGATCTGGTTGTGCTTCTTCCAAAACAGACTTGTTTGTTCTTCTGGCAGTCCATGGTATAATCAACATTCTTCAACACCATAATTCAAAGGTATCAGTTCTTCTTAGGTCTTCCAAAGTCATTGTTCAACTTTTACATGCATATGAGTTGACTGGAAATACCATGGCTTGGGTGAGGTGCACCTTAGTCCTCAAAGTGACATCTTTTCATTTCCAACAGTTTGAAGAGGACTTTTGCAGCAGATTTGCCAAATGCAATACTTTGATTTTTTTTGACTATTGCTTCCATGGGTATTGATTGCGGATCCAAGAAAAATAAAATCCTTGATAACGCCAGTATTTTCTCTGTTTATCACGATGTTGCTTATTGGTCCAGTCATAAGGGTTTTTGTCTTCTTTTTGTTGAGCTGTAATCCATACTGAATGCAGCAGTCTTTGATTTCCTTTTACCTGTCAGTTTGTTGTACTGTGGTGGCTTGCATGTTGCAGAGATGCTGGAAGCTATGGCACCAGTATTTCAAATACCAGCAGGATCACCCATGGTGGACAGATTTAAGTAGAGCTTCCAGATTAAGACAGACTACCACGGGCCGGGAAGTTTACTTTTGAAAAAAACTGTCCAGTGAAAACCTTACAAACAGCAGCAGAATACTGTCTGACAGAGAGCAGGAAGATGAGTTCCTCAGGTGGAAAGGCACTCAAAATACAACTGGGGAAGAGCTTCCTCCTCAAAGTAGAGTGGACCTTATTGATGTGGATGGAGTCAAGCTTTTGGGGCCTTCATTTGCTGATGTGGCACAACTCAAAATGAGAAGAAACAGCTGCAAACATCCATTAATAATAGAAACATGGAATGTAGAAACTATGTGTCCAGGACTATGAACTCAGGAAAATTAGAAGTTATCAAAAATGAAATGAAATGCATATAGTTTGATACCTAGGCATTAGAGAGTTGAAATGGATTTGTATGGACCATTTTGAATTAGACAATCAATCACATGGTCTACTATGCTGAGGATGATAAATTCAAGAGGAATGGTGTCACGTTCATTGTCAAAAAGAACATTTTGAGGTCTATCCTAAAGTACAACTCTATCAGTGATTGTATAATATCCATATGCCTATGAGGAAGACCAGTTAATATGACTATTATTCAAATTTACGCACCAAAGATGAAGAAATTGAAGATTTTTACCAACTTCTGAAGTCTGAAATTGATCAAATGTGCAATCAAGAATCATTGATAATTAGTGGTGATTGGAATGTGCAACTTGAAAACAAAGAAGAAGGATCAGTACTTGGAAAATTGGCTTTGGTATCTGAAATGTCATGAATTTTGATAGAATTTTACAAGACCAATGACTTATTCATTGCAAATACCTCTTTTCAACAATGTAAAGGGTGACTATACAGGTGAATCTCACAGGATATAAAACACAGGAATGAAACTGACTATACCTGTGGAAAGAGACAATGAAAAAGCTCAATATCATCATTCCGAATAAGACCAGGGCCAAATGCAGAACAAACCTTCAATTGCTCACATGCAAGTTGAAGTTGAATAAAATTAAAACCAGTCCATGAGTGTCGAAATTGACTTTGTTCACCTCCCACTTGAATTTGGAGATCATCTCAACAATAGATTTGATGCATTGAATACTAATGACTGAAGACCAGATGAGTTGTGGGATGACAGGAAGACATCATACGTGAAGAAAGCAAAAGGCTACTGCAAAGATAAAAGAGAAAGAAAAGACCAAAATGTATGCCCGAAGAGATTCTGAAACTTGCTCTTGAACATAGAATAGCTAAAGCAAGTGGAAGTTCTATGATAGACACTGGAAAAACAGTGGTGTGTGTAAGAGGCCTGAATGTGTTTCTTTTTCTCATGATAGATAAAAATATATATCTAGAGAATGTTTCCTTATATAATACACTTAAAATACTAGACTAAAATAATATTTAAAGAAAGATAATAACATGATGCTAAGCTTTGTCTCTTCCAGGATGGTGAATTAATCAGGCTACACTCTTTGTCCAATGAGATCAACTAAATAAGCATGAAACATCCAGGATTCTAGAAAACAACAACTGGGAAAACTATGAGAAAATATTGAAGTCTACGTTATTCGATGGAGTGAAGAATGGTTGATTTAACCTGGAGCAGAAAGCAGCCAGAAGAACAAATTAGAATGAAACAATTTATCTCCCTGAGAAAATCAATTTTTTTTTTCACTCATTGCATAGATTAAAAGCATTAGCAGTGTTAGCACAAATTTTAGCAAAAACTTTTAATCTTAAGCAACTCAGGAGCCTTGGTCTGTTCAAAGTTTGCAGAAAATAGTTGAAAAATTGACTAGCTTCAGGTTTTAACCTCCATGCCCTTTTCCCTTCCAATCTATCAAAAGTGGCTCAGAGCTCACTGCCGGAATCATCTCCTCCTGAGGAAAGGGAAACCCTGACCTCAAAGAGTGTTGCTGAGGTTTTGGCAAAGAAAATTGTGTTAATGTGTTTTTCTGATAGGATTTCCCTGTCCGTATGTAGTCAGACACTAAAATAACAAGACATCTGACGAAACAAGCTACTCTGAGACAAAAAAACAATTCTGTGACAACAAAAACTGAAAACCTACGTTGGAAATACCTTCGAGTGTTTACATATTAGAACAAAGGGATCAATGTTAAAATGACAAATAAAATATCGTATGAAACAAAGCAAACAAATCATTTTACAAATAGGCATTTATATTTAAAATATATAGTTGAATTTAAAAAATATATAAATAGAAAAACAGGTATATCCAAAGCATACATAAGTTGGAAGAACAAATGTAAATACTTTGCATAAATATTCATGAAAAGATCAATATATTGAAAAAACACAGAAACAAATGTTAAGTTTTAAGTGGAATACTTAAATAGACCAATAACTGAGTAAAAAAGAGTTAAAGACTTAAAGAAAAATAAGAGTCAAGTAGAAATGTTTGAACATATGACAGAGATGAATTTCTCAAAAGAAAACAAAGTCCCATAGAATGTCAAGTAGAAGAAGTAAGGAAAGTCTTCACTGAGAAATATTTCAATGAAATTTAAGATTATCAAAGACACTGAGAAAATTCTAAGAGCTCCCAAGAACTTCTCATAACTTAGAAACAAGAATAAAAATCAATATCAGAATTTTCAACAGCAAGAATTGAAGACTGAAAGCAGCATATATTTTTTCAGAATTGTACAGATTGGGAAGAAAAATAAAATTGGAATACTTGATCTAACAGATATTTTGATTTCTTAGAAAGTTCAGTAATTGAAATAATTTTGTATTGGTATAATAGAGAATTCAGAATCTGATATAAATAAAATCTTTGTTAAGTTAGTAAAAAAAATGATGGGCCATTCCATAAATGATGGTAGACAAATAGTTTATCCTATTTTAAAACCAAAAATGAATTAGTATTTTTTTAAATTTACACCTCCTCATACACATGGATTAAAAATTAGAATGTGACTGACTACACATTAAAAGTTTTAGAGTATAAAACAATATCTTCCTGACCTATCATTAAAAAAAGTACTATTAAAGAAAATATAAAAAAGGTAAGTGATAGTAAGTTTGAACGCATTAACGTTATAGACTTCTTTCATGGAAGCATGCCATGAAAAAACAAGCCCCAGAATGGAGAAAGACAACTGGAGCATCCTGGAATAAATTGGTATATGTACATTGCAATTGATATTGACTTATTTATTCAAATTTATCCAAAGTTTGAACCATATGAAATTAAAACTTTGTGCATTTTAAATCATCAGACCTTGTGTATTTCCCACGTCTAAACATTATTGCTATGGATTAAATCGGAATTAAGCTGTCGCCCCCCAAATTTGTGTTGGAATCCTGCCCCATATACTTGTGTATATAGTGTTGTTTAGAAATAGTTTTCTTTATTCTTTTGACTAGATCATACTCCAGCATGGTGGGTTCTAAATTGAATCTCTTCTGAATTATAAAGAGTAGGTTAGAGACAAATATATACATACACTCATACACGCACGCACACACACACACACACACACACAAATCCTCAAGACAGACACCGTGTAAGAATTGTCTACAAACCAAGTAACCAAGTACTACCCAGGAATATCTACAATAAAGGAATCAACACAGCCTGATTAGTCTTTTAGCCTTCAAAACTGTGAGAGAATAAATTTTGTTCTTTTAAAGCCATGTACTTGTGGTATTTCTGTTACAGCAGCACTAGGAATTAAGACAAGTATATATACACTGGAAACCCTGATGGCATAGTGGTTAAGAGTTCAGCTGCTTACCAAAGGGTTGGCAGTTTGAATTCACCAGATGCTCCTTGGAAACCCTCTGGGGCAGTTCTACTCTGTCCTATGGGGTCACTATGAGTGGAAATCAATGCGACAGCAATGAGTTTGGTTTGTTTCTTTATATATACCCTATGATTTAGAAATTTCTCTCCCGGGTATTTACCACATATAAATCCCTGTGTTTTTACACCAGGATTCACGTACAAAAATTAAATTTCCTTAGTAGTCATAACTCAATTATCTGTCATTAATAGAATATATCATATGCATTATGTTATATTCATACAACCAAAAATGTACAACAGGAAAACAGATTAACTATAATTTCAGGTAATAAAGGAATTATATTAAACCTGATATTAAACATAAAAAGTCATGTTGTTGTTGTTAGGTGTTGTTGAGTCAATTCTGACTCATAGCAACCCTGTGCTCCATAGAAGGAAACTGCGCCGTCTTGTTCTATCCTCAGAATCTTGTTATGCTTGAGTCCATTGTTGTGGCCACAGTACCAATCCATCTCATTGAGGATCTTCCTCTTTTTCACTGACCATCTACTTTACCAAGCATGATGTCCTTTTCCAGGGATTAAGCCTTCCTGATAACATGTCTAAAGTATGTGAGACAAAGTCTTGCCACCATTCTTGCTTCTAAGGAGCATTCTGGCTGTATTTCTTCCAAGCCAGATTTGTTCTTTTTTTTTTTTTTTGGCAGTCCATGGTGTATTCAATATTCTTTACCAAGACTGTAATTCAAAGGCATCAATTCTTCTTCGGCCTTCCTTTTGCGTTGTCCGGCTGTCTCATGTATGTGAAGTGACTGAAAACACCATGGCTTGGGTCAGGAGCACCTTAGTCAGTCATAGTAGAATATATATACAGCAAAACCTGTGAGAGCCAGAACTCGATGAGATTGCCTTGTTTTTTCAGCCCTCACAAGTTTTCTACCATTTTTCTACCACTCTATATTGGTGGAAAATATTTTAGTTTTCCTTTTCTGACAGTTTTCTGCATTACAAAGGTTTTGGCTTTTTCAGGCTTTACACTGTATCATGACACAATTAGGGGAGTCAAAACTAGGTAAAACAGAAAACTAAGCAACACATTTTTAGAGTCTTATACATTTGTGGAAAATTATAAAGATATGCAAGAAAACTGCTAACATGATAGTGGTTTCCTGTAGGAAACTTGCCAGGACCAGTGATGTAAATTGGGAGAGATTGTCAAGAGCTCCAGTGGTTCTATTTGAAGCCAAGTGATGGACTGGGGAACAAATAGTGCTCCCTCAACTCAGACCATATGCGTGTGTGTGTGTGTCCTTGTGAATTACATGTTTTCTAATTAAAAAAAAAAGTTAAACATGGTAAGTAAGTTATGGTTTGTTATTTCAAGAAGAAACAGTGCTTTTTGAGGGTGCAAATTGGTTAATAACATAAAAAATAAACTACAGTGTAGCAAGAGCATAGAGAAGAGATTCAATCATATAGGACCTTGTTGATAATAACACACAATTTAGATTATATCCTAATCACGGGAGAGAGCAATAAACCAATTTAGATTTTACATGTATATATAAATATAAATATACGCATACATATATACATAAACTTTATATGTGTGTGTATATATATACGTATATGCATGTATATATAGTTCTGGAGGCTGTATGAAGAAAGATTTGCCAGAGTATATAGTGGAGAAGGAAAGAACAATTTGGAAAATCTTACAGTAATCCGTATGACAGATGTTTGCTTATACTCACGTGGTTGTCACAGACCTAGAAAGAAATAGACAGCTTTGAGGTACAAGCAGGAGTTGTAATTTATAGGACTTCATGATGGATTGTATCTAGTGGCCTAATCACAGGTAGGTATTAAATAATATTTCTAGCCTTCAGCTCTTGTAACTGGAGGAAAGATAATTTGTTAATGAAAAGAATACAGTAGAATGAATTGAATTGTTGGAGGGACTAGATCAAGAGTTCTAGTTTGGAAATGTTACGTTTGGACATATTACATTATGTTTAATTACTGACATGTAACATTCTGTGGATCTGTCAAATAAAAATGTTAAACAGTTAGTTTGAAATATGTGCCTGGAGAGCAGTGCAGCCTGTACATGGGGAGCTGTTAGCATGTGAAGGGTAAGTGAAGTTCTGGGAATTAATGAGATCACCGGGGAGAAGCTGTAGAAGAAGGAAAAATTCCAAGGTCTGAGAAGCTAACACTTAGGGGACAGGTAGTGGAGGAATTACAAACAAAGAGAATGAGAAGGAATGATTTAAGAGGTAAAGGAAGAAAGTAGAACATGGTATCAGAAAACCAGGCTAAAAATATTTCAAGAAGGAATAATATCCTCTGGCAAGATCTATTGTGAAGTTGAGAAAGAGGAGGACTTATAAGTATCTACTGCAAACGAAGGTGGCTGGTGACAGTATTAAGGATATTTTCAACACAGTGGTGCAGTCTGCGTGGAGAGGACTGAAGAGGGAATGATAGGTGAGGGGGAAGAGATGATGTGCAAGGTTAAGTCTTTCAAGAAGCGTGGGTATTGAAACCCAAGTGGAAAACTTGACTGCTTATTACTCAGATGTGCTATGGAAACCTACATTTTCTTTTTATTTTTGACTAATATTTCTCATGAATCCTAACCTTGCTAGATCCATGGAGTGAGAAGGCATAAGAGTGACAGAAGTTTCCTCATGTTTGGAAAATCACTTTGCGGTAGCTTAACATCTTTTGAACAGATGTGTCTGTCAAGTATACTCTCCTTTCTTGTACTTTCCTAGATGGGTCATGAAAATAACAGCTTGGATGGTGGTGGGGCGGTGGTAGTTGTGATGGTTTCTTTGGAGGATTGAGAAAAAAGAGCATTCTTGTTGTATTCCCTGGGTCCATCTTGATGATGTCTCTTGATAGTCTACATTTTTGGCACTCTGTTGACATTACCATCCAAAGTCTGCAGTTAGGAACTCGTAATTACTTTCTGATTGATGAAGTACAAGGTGAGAGTGTCAGCTGTGTGTGACAGAATTGAGACTACAGAAGGAAGATTTGTGGATGGTGGATAACTAATAAATTAACTGTGAAAATTTGACATTAGTTAATTTCTCGTTAACACTTGATCCATGGTTTGAAAAGTCAGACAAAACTCATGGTCTCTTCACACAAGCCTTGTCTCGCTATTGGTTTCCCTATTAAGATAGGGAATGTCATTATATTTTCTCTTGTGGTGATAATGTTAGCTTAGCTGACACACACAGATGTAATGTGTTTATCTTTTAAGTATTCTTTTATTCATTCATGAACTCCCTAAAATATTTTGAACTTGTAATATCATTGGCCTCCATGCTAATGGCTAGTGATAGAGAAATGAATGGCATCATCTGTCTACTCAAGAAGGTAACAACAAGAACAAAGATAAGCATAGGCATAATTTTGAACTGAATTAAAACCCAAAAACCTGTTGCCATGAAGTTGATTACAATTTGGAAATTAGAAGAGTAAGACTTATTTTTATTTTATACTTTCCTGTAATATTTTGATTTTTACCAACAAATATATTTTAAAAACATAGGCAATAGCACTGTATATAACTATATATTACTCTGCTGCCTGGCAATTCAATCTCTTAGGAGTTTGGAGTATTTTGGAGTGTGTTTTTAATTAATATTTTCACTTACTCTTTCTCCACTTGAGTTGGCATCATGGATTGAATTGTGTCCTCCAAAAATATCTGTCAACTTGGCTAGGTCATGATTCCCAGTATTGTATGATTGTCTACCATTTTGTCATCTGATGTGATTTCCCTGTGTGTTGTAAATCCTATCACTATGATATTAATGAGATGGATTAGCAGCAGTTATATTGATGAGATCTACAAGATTAGATAGCATCTTAAGCGGATCTCTTTTGAAATATAAAAGAGAGGAGCAATCAGAGAGACTTGGGGATCTCATACCACCATGAAAGCAGTGCCAGGAACAGAGAGTGTCCTTTGGACCAGAGGTTCCTGTGCTGAAATGCTCCCAGACCAAGGGAAGATGGATGACAAGGACTTTCCTTCAGAGCTGACAGAGAGAGGAAGCCTTCCCCTGGAGCTGATGCCCTGAATTAGGACTTGTAGCCTACTAGACTGTGAGAGAATAAATTTCTCTTTGTTAAAGCCATCCACTGGTGGCACTTCTGTTGTATCAGCACTGGATGATTAACACAGTTGGCTAATAGGAGACTAGAAACCCAGGGGAAACCAATGAAAGAGTAAGTTTTACTTCATGAATACCAGGAAACCACTGGTAAACCTATGGATATACAAGGATCTGTATAGATACACATACATCCTGTCTTTCAATGCCTGGCATCTGTGTTAGAAACCCATTTGGGAAATAAAGTTTCAGTTTTAAGGAGCTCATAATTTCTAATAAATAGTTGGTGCAACTTCAGGTAAACTTATAGCGGAAAAAATGACAAGAGAATAATGGCATACCATCCTGATTTTTTAGGACATAATCCCATCCAGGTGGTGCCGTTTGCTATCTGTTTGTTTTTTTTTTTCTACTAACCTAAAGTTTGAAGGTTTGAGTCTACCAGCAGTGCCACAGAAGAAAGGACTAAGAACCTGCTTCCACAAGATTACTGCTCCTGAAAACACTATGGGACAAAGTTCTATTCTGACACGCATGCAGTCACCGTAAGTCAGAATCAGTCTACAGCAAGTTTTATAAGTCCATCCACTATTAAATATGGCCTATCATTATTTCTCTCCATTGAGCTGCAAGGGTAGAAAGGGAATGAAAGAGAGGGTGGCAACGTGAATAGATTTCCATTCTCTTCTTGGTGGAAAGAGTTGTAACTTTAGGAGACAAAATTCCTTTCCTCGCCAGTAATTCCTTTTCCCTTCACTAATCATTGAAGATGGAAAGATTTTGTTGTTATTTGTGAATATGTATAAGGTATTATATGAGGGAAACAGTGGTGTTTGATTCAAACTTTGTTTCTAGAAATAAATGACTTTTCAAATCCAGAAAGTTGCTTTTCTGTATGTCCAGTTGGAAATTATTTTTATCTTGCCACATCATTAACCATGAAACCAACACTCCAAGTCAAACAGAATGGTTTTTAAAGTAAAACACATGATATCTTTACCTCCCTGGCCCTGGGAAAAATTGCCATGTTCAGTGCCTTGGGGATTTAGCTACAAAATCTTATTACTTTTTCTCTTTGGTCAAAGAAGGTCGCCATCAATTCTTGCTAAATAGATCCTGTCTGTAGCTGCCTGGTAAAGATGTTTATCTCCTAATTCAGAGATTCCTTACTATAACATGTGAATTACTCTCAGAGACACAGCAGCTAGGAGATCATTAGCATACATAACTAAGTTAACTGTGCTTAGACAATCTTTTTCAAATGACTTGAATTATTTCACTTGCAAAAAAAACAAACAACAACAAAAATTGACCTTTCACTGCAGGAATTTTGGGTGGTTTCCATGACATCATCTCCCATCTGCAACTAAAAACAGCCAGCAAATTATAAAACTGATTTAAGAATTCAGTGGGGTAGTTTAACCAATCTTATGATTAAAGTTTATGCAGGTTGTATAAAATCACCTTCAAGTCATTAGGATTAAATACAAAATATATTTAGAGTTAAATGAGTCTTTTTTTATACTTGTCTGCGAATGCATATTTAAGAGAATGTAGGCATTTTTTATTTTTTCAGTTGAAACCATAAATGTGAAACTTCAAATATTCATAACTGGATTTTCTTGAACTGGAGAGGTTGATTATATTTAGGCCTATGGGAGGACACGTGCAAAAGATCCCTGAGATATTAGTCCCTTTATTTCTCTGAACACTTCCTCTGCGTAGGATGACATTTTGCTGTAGACTTGCTACAGAATACTAATTTTGCTCATTTCTTAAATGAGAAAACACGAAACATTTTTTTATTGTACCATTCTATTTGTTGATCTTTAATCCTGTAAAGAATTATAGTATTTATAGCTGGAAATTCCATTTGAGCTTATCTACCCAACCCTCTAATTTTACAGATGAATCAACTGTGATGGATATGTTTGCTTTTTCCTCTCTAAGTGAATTGTAAAATACTGAAAGTGAAAGAATGCATTTCCCATGTTTTATAGTTTGGTAGAAAGGCTGCTGAACTAAGAATTAAGTATAATAAAAATATATTTCATAGTAAAAATATGGAATTTTTTTCCACTGTGAGATTCCCAAAGGAAATTCTTATTCATCTCCAGTTTCCAGCCTTATTGCAGTATCTTTTCTGCAGTAACTATTTTTCTGCAGCAATGATTGTTCAACAATAGTTAATGTAATGATTAATTGAACAGTAAGAACAGCTTTCCTACCTTCTAGAAGCACTTATTTATATATAAATTAGAAGAAATCATACTAATATATTATTTTTTTAATAAAGCTGTATTTTAGATTAGTTTTAGATGTATAGAAAAAGTGTTAATAGGCTCCTATATATCCCACAGTTGACTTCCCCTGTTATTAATATCTTGCACTAGTATGACACATTTGCTATGAATAGTGAGAAAATATTGATACATAATTATTAACTGCAGTCTATGCTTGATTCAGATTCCCTACACAATATTTTCTTCTCTTCTGATATTTCACCCAGGATATCACAATCCATTTAGTCACCATCTCTCCTAGGCTTCTCTGGGCTGTGAGCGTTTCTCAGCCTTTCCTTCTTTTTCATAACCTTAACAGTTTTGAGGAGTGCTGGTCAGGTATTTTGTAAAAAGTCCCTGAGTTGGGATTTGTGTGATGTTTTCCTTGTTATTAGATTGGGGTTATATGTTGGGGAAGAAGAACAAAGAAGTAAAGTGCCATTCTCATTGCGTCATATAAATGGTACATGCTACAAATAGGACTCATCAACGTGGATGTTAACATTGATCATGTGACTGAGTTAGTGTCTTTCAGGTTTCTTCACTGTAAAGTTACATATTTCCTCCTTTCCCTATTTGGGAAGGAAGTCACTCTAAGTTAGCCCACACTTAAGGCATGGGTAGTTATGTTCCACCTCCTTGAGGGTGAAGAATCTACAAGAATTATTTGGGATTATTCTACATGGGGAATTTGTTGACTCCCCTTCATTTGTTTATTCAATCAATTATTTATATCCGTATGGATCATGGATATTTATTTTATAAATTGTGTTGTAACCCAATGTTACTTTATAATGTTACTCAAATTTTTCCAGCTTTGGCCATGGATAGTGCTTTCATTTGGGTCCTGTCTCTTTTGACATGCCACCATTACTTTCAGGTTTTTTTGGGGGGAGTGGGTATGCGCATGTGTGTTTGAGCACTTTCTTATTGTCTGACACTACTGGATGCTCTAGGATCGTCTTCTACATTCACGGCCCCATTTCTGGAACCTACCATTTCTCCAAGGAACCCTGATTCCTTTTATTGGATAATGGTATTAAAGAACAATACCTGGATGCTAGGGTGATGCTATTAATTTTCAAAATTGAAGATGAATGATCTCAGTTGGTTACTTTGTGCATTGAGAGAGTTTCAAAAACACATTAGATGTAAATAACTACTTTTTTGAATTTTAACACTTCATTAAAACTTAGATCCTTCCCCACTTATTTCAAGCTAGTACGTGTGTTACAAAACCAAAAACAAACAAAACTATCAGATGAGGATATGCATGTCTTTGAAAGCATAAGATTGAAAGTACACTAATGTATAAAGTAGAAAGCATTATGAATAAATGACCTGGAACTTCCAGTTTTAGCTCCAACATGTAAAGACTTAGAAATTATCACTTCTGTCCTTACAACAAGCAAAAGTTGGACAAACTTTTAAAATCAACTTTTCTTGGATACGTAAAAGAAGCTGAGATCACAATCAAAATGGTCTCCTGAAATCTGGAGATAATTGCATCCAGAGAGTCTACCTTACCTGGAGCATAAGACACTGGATCCATAGACTGGTGGTGGTTGTTAGTTGGTGATGATTCCTGGCAACCCCATGTGTGCATCATAGAACTGTTCCATAAGGCTTTCAAGGCTGTGAACTTCTGAAAGCAGATTTCACCTAAATGGTGATTTTGGCAATTAACTGATAATTTTGATCAATTCCTGGGGTCTGGGTGTAGACTATTATGACAATGAGAAACTTGTGGGTGACCTGGGCTTTTTCTCCAGGAAACTCACCAAGATTCTTCAAGTGAAGACATGAAGGTCTCAGAACTACCACACCTCCTTCTTCAGCATAGGGAAGACAAAATAATCATTAGAAAATATTCAAGAGCCTTCTCCTTAACAAAGGACTGAACTCTAGGGAAAAGGTAATTTTTACAATAATACGTAAAGATAGTTTGCAAGTTTCTAAAGAAAAAAAAGTTTTTTTTAAGGCAGTATTTAATGAAAATAATGACAAAATAAAATGCAATGCTATGTTTTGCATTTTTAATTATTCGTACTCCCTCTCATAGCATGGTGCAATGGTTAAGAGCTCGCCAGCTGACAAAAAAGTCAGCAGTTTGAATCTACCAGCCTCTCCTTGGAAACTGTATGGTGCAGTTCTACTCTGTCCTATATGATCACTATGAGTCAGAATCTACTTTATGGCAATGTTTTTTTTTTTTTGGTTCTCATAGCTAGAACAGGGTAGAACTACCACTTACTGTGTAGAATTACCACTTACGGTGTGTCAGCTATTGCTATTTGAAGGATCCCAACGAATGACACTCCTTTCCTTCATCTGCATTTGAAGGGAATACTTTTATTCTTTCATTATTTCACAACAAATATTTGTGGAGCATCTACATAACAGAGAGTATCACATTGTAGGAGTTCAAATATAAATTACTGATGAAGCTGATATATTTGTTGCTTCTCATTGTAAAATCCTAAAATATATAGGCTTAGCCACTTGTTACAGGCAACTTTGGAAATCTATAGTCCCTCCAAAGAAAAGCCTGCCCTGATAAATCACACAGGGCAGAGGAACAACCAGAATATAAATTTGTTTTCTCCATAGGCTGACAGTTTCCAAACAATGGGAAGGGGAGAAAATCTTATCCATCCATGATAAAACTCACCAATCAGGTGTTCACTGCTCCTACATGGCAGTGAATGAGAGGTAGAGAAAGAAGCTGGAAGTATTTAAGAATAGTGCCTCCTTACTGACAGCTAAACAGTATGTTTTTTAAAATATCCTTTTTCCACTCCAAGAACAATCACTTACTTTAATCTTCAATGTATCAGGTAATGTATATAGTCTTCATTTCATATAATGTATAACTAAGAATTTTTAGAAAGCAGCCCTGGTAGAGCAGTGGTTAAGTTCTTGGCTGCTAATCAAAATGTCAGTGGTTCACACCTACCAGCCCCTCCAAGGGAGAAAGATGTGGCAGTCTGCTTCCATAAAGATTACAGCCTTGGAAAACGTATAGGGGAGTTCTACTCTATTCTGTGGAGTCACTATGAATCAGAATTGACTTGGAGGCAAGGGGTTTGGGTTCAATTTTTTTTTTTTTTAAGAATTAGAAAGGTAAGGAAAATTGCCAAAGTCCTACCATGAAGAGAGAATGAAAGCACAAATAATAGCACAAATAATATAGACAGAATACACTCAATATAAGAGTAAGATTGAGGTGTACATATGTAGCATGCGTACAAGATTATCCAGATTACTAAAAACATACTTATTTGAGGCTTATGCTTGTCTATTTTAAGGAGGCCCTATTTATATGCAATCTCCATGATGCTATCAAAGATTCTTCCAGTCAGAGAACCCAAAACTTGTATGTCTGTATGCCTGTATATATGTTATGTTGTTAGGTGCCATTGAGTTGATTCCAACTCACAGTGACGCCATGTGCAACAGAACACAACACTGCCCAATCCAGGACCATCCTCATAATCATCATTATGCTTGAGCCCATTGTTGGTAGACACTGTGTCAATCCATCCCTTGAGGGTCTTCCTCTTTTTTGATGATACTCTACTTTACCAAGCATGATATCCTTTTCCAGGAACTTGTCCTTCCTGATAACAGAGCCGAAGTACATGAGACAAAGTTTCACCATCCCTGCTTCTCTGGAATATTCTGGCTGTACTTCCAAGATAGATTTGTTTGTAGTTCTAACAGTACATTGTGTATTCAATATTCTTAGCCAAAGCTGTAATTCAAAGGCATCAATTCTTCTCAGGTCTTCCATATTAATTCTCCAGATTGGAGGAAGACTCATTACTAATCTGCGTTTTGCAAATGATACAACCTTGCTTGCTGAAAGCGCAGAGGATTTGAAGCACTTATTGATGAAGATCAAAGACCACAGCCTTCAGTATGGATTACACCTTTACATAAAGAAAACAAATATCCTCACAATTAGACCAATAAGAAGCATCATGATAAACAGGGAAAAGATTGAAGTTGTCAAGGATTTCATTTTAAAATCTGATATTAAACATTAAAATTCATGCTGTTGTTGTTGTTAGGTGTTGTCTAGCTGATTCGGACTCACAGCAACCTTATGTACAACAGAACAAAATACTGCCTGGTTCTGTGCCATCCTCGCAATCGTTTTTATGCTTGAGCTCATTGTTGCAGCCACCATGTCAATCCATCATTTTGAGGGTCTTCCTCTTTTTCACATACTCTCTACTTTCCCAAGCTGAATGTCCTTCTCCAGGGATTGATCCCTCCTGATAACATTTCCAGAGTATGTGAGAGGAAGCCTCGCCATCCTTGCTTCTTAGGAGCATTCTAGCTATACTTCTTCCCAAACAGACTTGTTCATTCTTCTGGCAGTCCATGGTATAGTCAATATTTTTTGCCAACACCATGATTCAAACACATCAGTTCTTCTTGATTCTTTCTTACTCACTGTCGACTTTTCACTTGCATATGAGGCCATTGAAAATACAATGGCTTGGGTCAAGTGCACCTTAGTCCTCAAAATGACATCTTTGCTTTTTAATGCTTTAAAGAGGTCTTTTGCAGCAGATTTGCCTAATGCAATGTGTCTTTTGATTTCTTGACTACTGCTTCTGTGGACTTTGATTGTGGAACCAAGTGAAATGAAATCCTTGACAACTCCAATCATTTCTCCTTTTATCGTGATTATATATATATACACACACACATACAGGTGCTGTCAGGTCTATTTTGACTCATAGTGACGTCACGTGACAGAGTAGAACTACGCCATACGATTTTCTAGTCTGTAATCTTTACAGAGAAAAACCAAGCCCTTTGTGTTCAGCAGTTTGAATCCACCAGCCAGTCTTTGGAAACCCTGTGGGGCAGTTCTACTCTGTCCTATAGGGTTGCTATGAGTCAGAATTGACTCAAAGGCAGTGGAACTTTACAATAGTTGATCACCAGGTATTTCTGTCATGGAACTACTGGGTGGCTTTGAACCACCATTTCCTTTAGCAGCAGAACACTTAACCTTTGTGCCACCAGGGCAGTCTCTCTCTCTCTAAAGCTATGGCAGTTCTGAAAAACAGTAATGCCTGATTATATTATAGCAAAACTATGTGTGTGTGTTTGTAGTTTTAATTTTCATTCTGTGTGTCATTTACTATGTTAGGGATTACTGATGTTCAAATTTAAATTTAAATTCATGTATTATTGACTTGTAGATTAGCTGAAGCTCATATGTAACTTCTCCCATTACAATTTGATTAGTAGTGATTCTACATTTTCCTATGTATAACCCTAGAGTTGTATGTTAAATGAGGTTTGCTCTATTAGTATGATGGTGAAGCCTACCAAATAAACTTCCTTGGGATTTGACAAACATAGAGGTTGTTATATTAGTGAAATTAAGTCAGCGAAAAAGCAGAAATCATTGTAGGAAGCCTACCATCTTGGGAAAAGAGCACATGTCGGTTCTTATAAATTAGAGTCTGATAAAAAAGACCAATATACTCCTAGGGAACACATCTTATTCATTAAATATCTGTTGGAAGAGACTCAAATTTTCTTATAATCTTAATATTCTGTCAATCAACAATTATTTATAATACCTTTACTTGCTTACTAACACTGGTGAGTAAACATAGCCCAAGAGGTCCCACACAAATTCTTCGGAGTTAAAATTTTTATTTTAATTAGTAGTCCCACTATCCCAGAGAATATGTTTTCTGCTCAGCCTAATTTTTATGAAATTACAAATAGCTATCCATATTTTTTTACAATAAAATATGTTTTCATTAAGAAGGAATAAAAAAAAAATTCCGTGTATAGAATCTAATCCAAAAGTTTCTTGTATAATAAAATAATGGAACTCATATAGTATTCAGTATTCTGTTAATATATTCTGGGGTAACAACCTGCATAAAACTACCCACCAGAATCAGTTGTTTCACACCTTATGCAAATGTCTGTATTCTTATTTTCTGTTATTTTTAATACTTACAGACAGATTAGTCTTCAAATTTGAGAGATTTATGGAGGAATACATTGTCTTCAATTATTCAGATTTTTCTCTACTCTTCTATTTCAAAACACTGGGCATGATTGATTAGTTCATTAAACTAACACTCTAAATTTAGGTTGTTGAAATTTTCAGGAAATATGTTTCAAAAATATTGAAATTGGTAAGAAATTGCATAAATTCATCAGATAAGTGAAGAATGAGACACTGTATCTTCTGAAATAATATCAAAAATGTACTTATGCAAAATCTTATGTCTTTTTTTTAATCAGTTTATTTCAACATTTTGAATTTTAAAAAAAGAATTTAGAACTTTCTTTGGACCTCAAAAGTGAGTACTATTTTAAGAAATGAGATCATGTTTGAAAAACAATTATATTTCTGTGTTTAATTTATGATTAATTGGACTCTAACATTAAAAATCTAAGGACTAATACATATGACATTAAATATGAGTTATTTAGAAGATAATCAATTGAGGTATGTTGTTGTTAGGTGCCATCAGGTGGGTTCCAACTCATAACGAAAATATGTACAACAGAATGAAACACTATCTGGTCCTGCACCATCCTGACAATTGTTGCTATGTTTGAGTCCATTGTTGCAGCCACTGTGTCAATCCATCAATTGAGGCATAGTTGGATTATTTTAACCAGGTAACTTTAAAGACATGAACCACGTCAATAACAGTTAAGGAAAAATAAAATTGAGACCTTCTATGTTGATCATGGAAAACCTGGTGGCATTGTGGTTAAGAGCTACGGCTGCTTACTAAAAGGTTGGCAGGTTTGAATCTACGAGGTGCTCCTTGGAAACCCTACGGACCAGTTCTACCCAGTCCCATAGGGTCACTATTGTCGGAATCCACTCGACAGCAACAGGTTTTGTTTTATGTTGATCATAACCAACCTTAAGATTTTTGATTCTTGATAATATGAAAAATAATTGTACATTTTGATGGTAGGTTAAGCTGACTGGAATTTAGTTACTTAAGAAGTTACAAAAAATAAGATTTAAGTTTTAATTTTAATGTCATTGTTAGGTGCCATCGTGTTGGTTCCAACTCAGCGACACTACGCACAACAGAACAAAGCACTGCCAGGTCCTGCCCCATCCTTACAATCATTGCTGTGCTTGAGCTCATTGTTGCTGCTACTGTATCAATCCACCTCATTGAGGGTCTTCCTCTTTTCTGCTGACCCTGTATTTTGCCAAGCATGACGTCCTTCTCCAGGGACTGATCCCTTCTGACAGTATGTCCAAAGTATGTAAGACATAGTCTCGCTGTCCTTGCTTCTAAGGAGCATTCTAGTTGTACTTCTTCCGAGACAGATTTGTTCATTCTTTTGGCAGTCCATGGGATATTCAATATTCTTTGCCAACACCACAATTCAAAGGCATCAATTCTTCTTCAGTCTTCCTTATTCATTGTCCAGCTTTCTCAAGCATATGATGTGATTGAAAAAACATGGCTTGGGTCAGGCATACCTTAGTCTTCAAGGTGACTTCTTTGCTCTTCAACACTTTAAAGAGGTCCTTTGCAGCAGATTTACCCAATGCAATGTGTCTTTTGATTTCTTGACTGCTGCTTCCATGGCTGTTGATTGTGGATCTAAGTAAAATGAAATCCTTGACAAATTCAATCTTTTCTTCATTTATCATGATGTTGCTCATTGGTCCAGTTATGAGGATTTTTGTTTTCTTTATGTTGAGGTGCAATCCATACTGAAGTCTGTGGTCTTTGATCTTCATTAGTAAGTGGTTCAAGTCCTTTTCACTTTCAGCATGCATTACGGAAGAAGGACCTGGAAGTCTACTTTGGAAAAGCATTAGCCATTGAAAACCTTATGAATAGCAGCAG
The DNA here is from genome assembly GCF_024166365.1 of Elephas maximus indicus. Taxonomy (NCBI): domain Eukaryota; kingdom Metazoa; phylum Chordata; class Mammalia; order Proboscidea; family Elephantidae; genus Elephas; species Elephas maximus. The sequence continues at coordinate 27,636,461 of NC_064820.1, read as the reverse complement.
AACACCGATTTTCATTACAAAAAAAAATTTTTTTTTTTTTTTTTTAAATAAAATCAGTGTTCTGCTGCTATTCATAAGGTTTAGGAAGATGTTTTTTCATCAGTCACTGAAGTATCTGTATCAAAATACTAGTTAATAAAGATCCCCTGAAAATATCTCTTTTCCCTTAATACATATTGAATAATGATAGCAAGCTTTTAGAAAAAGACTGTATGAAAGCTTTGAAGACATTTGAAAGGAAAATAATTCCTAAAATTCCCCCAAAATTTTTGATGCAAGTGAAATATATCATTTTTACAGTTTCTGAAACACAATATACTAGTCAATTTTTTGTTGGTTTTTATCTTGTTGTTGTTAATCAATAACAATATAACAGGAACTATCTTGCGGGGCAGTTCTACTCTACTCCACATACAGGGTCACTATGAACTGGAATCGACTAGACATCAGTGGGTTTGGTTTTTTTGGGTTTATTCTAACCTAAATATCATAAGATTAGTTTAATAACTCTAATTCCCCACACTGCTAGCCTGTACATCAATTCATAACCCACACAGATGTGATTACAATATTACCCACAATTTTGATCAGTCAGATAAACAAATTGAACACAGATTCCCTGAGTCTTTTTGTTTGTTTGTTTTTGTATGCATTTACTAGTTATTGTTGGTGTTCTTGGGTGTCACTGAGTTGATTTTGACTTACAGCAATCAAATGGAACGAGTAGAGCTGTCCAACAGGGTTTTTGTGACAGAGTAAAACTGCTCCACAGGGTTTATTGTTAGTCTTCACAGAAACAGATTACTGGCTCTTTATCCTGCAGAGTGGCTGTGGGTTCAAATCATCAAACATTTGGTTAGCAGCAAAATGCTTAACCCTCCACCACCAGGGCTTCTATCTCTTACTCAGATATATGTTGTTATTTATTTATTTTTTTACCACTCTACTGTGTATATTATGATGCATATGATTTTTAGATTGTGTGAATAATTGTATAGAAATTCATTACATAATTAAGTTACATAATTATATATAGTTATTTAAACATAGATTAAACAGCTGTTGTCAAGTAGGCTTTGACTCATGGTGACCTTATATACAACAGAACAAATCATTGCTTGGCCCTGTGTCATCCTCATGATCACCAGCATGTTCAAGTCCATGCTTGCAGCTATTGTGCCAGTCCACCTCACTAAAGGACTTCTTTGCCCTCGCTGGCGCTCTACTTCACCACACACGATGTCCTCCTCCAGCGATTGATCCCTCCTGATGATGTGTTCAAAGCGAGAGAGTCGGACAATTTTCTATTGTGATCATAAGATTTTCATTGGCTAATTTCTGGAAGTAGATTACCAGGACTCTCTTCCTAGTCTGTCACAGTCTGGAAGCTCTGCTGAAACCTGTCCACCATGGGTGACTCTACTGGTATTTTATCTTATTTTTTTGTGCTTTGAGTGAAAGTTTCCAAATCAAGTCAGTATCTCATACAAAAATTTATATATGCTTTGCTATATACTCCTAATTGCTCTCCCCCAAATGAGACAGCACACTCCTTCCCTCCAATCTCTATTTTTGTCTCCATTCTGCTAACCTCTGACCCTCACTGCTCTCTCATCTCCCCTCCAGACAGGAGATGCCAACATAGTCTCATGTGTCTACTTGATCCAAGAAGCTCATTCTTTACCAATATCATTTCCATCACATAGTCCAGTCCAATCCCTGTCTGAAGAGTTGGCTTTGGGAATGGCTCCTGTCTTGGGCTAACAGAAGGTCTGGGAACCATGACCTCTGGGGTCCTTCTAGCCTCAGTCAGACCATTAAGCCTGGCCTCTTTACGAGAATTTGGGGTCTGCATCCCACTGCTCTCCTGCTCCCTCATGGGCTCTCCATTGCGCTGCCTGTCAGGGCACTCATCCATTGTAGCCAGGCGCTATTTAGCTCTTTTGGTCTCGGGCTGATGCACTCTCTGGTTTATGTGGTCCTTTCTGTCTATTGGGCTCATAATTACCTTGTGTCTTTGGTGTTGTTCATTTTCCTTTGCTCCAGGGGGGTTGAGACCCATTGATGCATCTTAGATGGCCGCTTGCTAGCATTTAAGACCCCAGACGCCGCTCTCCAAAGTGGATGTAGAATGTTTTCTTAATAGGTTTTATTATGCCAGTTGACTTAGATGTTCCCTGAAACCATGGTACTCAAACCCCCATCCCTGTTACACTGACCTTTGAAGCATTCAGTTTATTCAGGAAACTTCTTTGTTTTTAGCTTAGTCCAGTTGTGCTGACCTCGCCTGTATTGTGTGTTGTCCTTCCTTTCACCTAAAATAATTCTTATCTACTATCTAATTAGTGAAAACCCCTCTCACTCCCTCCCTCCCTTTCCCAACTTGTAAACATCAAAGAATATTTTCTTCTCTGTTTAAACTTTTTCTCCAGTATTATAATGGTGGTCTTATAGAATATTTGTCCTTTTGCAACTAATTTCACTCACCATAATGCCTTCTGTATTCCTCCATGTTATGAAATATTTCACAGATTCATCATTGTTCTTTATTGATGCCTAGTATTCCATTGAATGAATATACCATAATTTATATGTCCATTCATCCCTTGATGGTCACCTTGGTTACTTCCATTTTTTTTTGCCGTTGTAAACAGTGCTGCAATGAACATGGGTGTGCATATATTTGTTTGTGTAAAAGCTCTTATTTCTCTAGGATATATTCCAAGGAGTGGGATTGCTGGATAGTATGGTAGTTCTATTTCTAGCTTTTTAAGGAAGTGCCAAATCAATTTCCAAAGTGATTGTACCATTTTACATTACCACCAGCTGTGTATAAATGTTCCAATCTCTCCAACATTTGTTCTTTTGTGTTTTTGAATTAATCTCAGCCTTGTTGGAGTGAGATGGAACCTCATTGTAGTTTTGATTTGCATTTCTCTAATGGCTAATGATCATGAACATTTCCTCATGTACCTCGTAGCTACCTGAATGTCTTCTTTAGTGACATTTGCCCATTTTTTAGTTATTTGTCTTTTTGTAGTTGAGTTTTTGCAGTATCATGTACATTTTAGAGATCAGACTCTGTTCGGAGAAGTCATAGCTAAAAACTTTTTTCCAGTCTGTAGGTAATTTTTTCACTCTTTTGGAAAGAGTCTTTGGATGAGTATAGGTATTTGATTTTTAGGAGCTCCCAGTTATCTAGCTTCTCTTCTGCATTGTTAGTAATGCATTGTATACTCTTTATGCCATGTATGAGGGCTCCTAACGTTGTCTCTATTTTTTCTTCCATGATCTTTAACATTTTAGATTTTATATTTAGGCCTTTAATTCATTTTGAGTAAGTTTTTGTGCTTGGTGTGAGGTATGGGTCTTGTTTCATTTTTTTGCAGATGGATATCCAGTTATGTCAGCATCATTTGTTAAAGAGACTGTCTTTTCCCCCTTTTAACTGACTTTGGGCCTTAGTCAAATATCAGCTGCTCATATGTGGATGGGTTTATGTCTGGATTCTCAATTCTGTTCCATAGGTCTATGTATCTGTTGTTGTACCAGTACCAGGCTGTTTTGACTACTCTGGAGGTATAATAGGTTCTAAAATCAAGCAGAGTGAGGCCTCCCACTATATTCCTCTTTCTCAGTAATGCTTTACTTATCTGGGGCCTCTTTCTTTTCCATATGAATTTGGTGATTTGTTTCTCCAACTCATTAAAAACTGTCATTGGAATTTGGATTGGAAGTGCATTGTATCTATAGATGGCTTTTGGTGGAATAGACATTTTTACAATGTTAAGTTGTCCTATCTATGAGCAAGGTATGTTTTTCCACTTATGTAGGTCTCTTTTGGTTTCTGGCAGCAGTGTCTTGTAGTTTTCTTTTTATAGTTCTTTTATATCCCTGGTAAGATTCACTCTTAAGTATTTTATTTTTGGGGGGGGTTACTGGAAATGGTATCGATTTGGTGATCTCCTACTCAATTTTCTTTTTGTTGTTATAGAGGAATCCAACTGATTTCTGTATGTTTATCTTGTATCCTGATACTTTGCTGAACTCTTATGTTAATTTCAGAAGTTTTCTTGTGGATTCTTTACGGTTTTCTAAGATCATGTCATCTGCAAATAGAGATACTCTTTCTTCTTCCTTACCAAATGGATACCTTTATTTCTTTATCTAGCCTAATTGCTCTGGCTAGGACTTCCAGCACAATGTTTAATAAGAGTGGTTTAATAAGAGTCGGTTCCGACTCATAGCGACCCTAAGCACAACAGACTGAAATACTCCCTGGTCCTGCACCATCCTTACAATTGTTGTTATGCTTGAGCCCATTATTGCAGCCACTGTGTCATTCCCCCCCTTTAAGGGTCTTCCTCTTTTCTGCTGACCCTGTACTTCACCAAGCGTAACGTCCTTCTCCAGAGACTGATCCTTCCTGAAAACATGTCCAAAGTATGTAAGATGCAGTCTCACCATCCTTGCTTCTAAGGGGCATTCTGGTTGTACTTCTTCCAAGACAGATTTTTTTTGTTCTTTTGGCAGTCCATGGTATATTCAATATTCTTCGCCAACAGCACAATTCAAAGGCATCAATTCTTCTTCAGTCTTCCTTATTCATTGTCCACTTTTCATATGCATATGATGCTATTGAAAATACCACGGCTTGGGTCAGGTGCACCTTAGCCTTCAATGCAACATCTTTGCTCTTCAACACTTTAAAGAGGTCCTTTGCAGCAGATTTACCCAATGCAATGTGTCTTTTGATTTCTTGACTGCTGCTTCCATGGCTGTTGATTGTGGATCCAAGTAAAATGAAATCCTTGACAACTTCAATCTTTTCTCCGCTTATCACAATGTTGGTCATTTGTCCAGTTGTGAGGATTTTTGTTTTCTTTATGTTGAAGTGCAATCCATACTGAAGTCTGTGGTCTTTGATCTTCATTAGTAAGTACTTCCTTGTCTTTATTGAGGTTTTTTCTGGATGTCCTGTCCTTTACCGAAAGTGGTGTATTAAAGTCTCCTGCTACGATTGTGGAGCTATCTCACTTTTCAGTGTTGTTAGAGTTTATGTGTCTTGCAACCCTGACATTGGGTCCATAAATATTTAATATGGTTACATCTTCCAGGTGTATTGTCCCTTTAATCATCATATAGTGTCCTTCCTTGTCGTTTGTAGTAGATTTAACTTTAAAGTCTATTTTGTCGGAAAATAATACTTCCACTCTTGCTCTTTTTTGATTGTTGTTTGCTTAATATGTGTTTTTTTTTTTTTTTTTTTTCCCATCCTTTGAGTGTTATTTTGTTTGTGTCTTTAGTTCTAGGGTGTGTCTCTTATAGGCAGCATATAGACAGTTTATGTTTTTTTAATCCATTCTTCCACTTTCTGTCTCTTTATTGGTGCATTTAGTCCATTTACATTCAGCATAATTATGGATAGGTTTAGTGCTGTCATTTTGATGTCTTTTTTTGTGTGTTGCTGACAGTTTTTTTCCCCCCATAAGTTTTTGTGCTGAGTAGTTTATCTTCATATATTGTCTTTTCCTCTTATTCCTTGTTAGTGGTTTTGTTTCTGCTGAGTCTCTATTTTTCTCTCTCTTTTTTTTTTTTTTTTTTTTTTTAGTGGTAGTATAGTTAGTCTCCTTTGTGGTTACCTTAATATATACCCCATTTTTTTAAGTTGAAACCTAACTTTCGTTCCTTTATATCGCCTTGTCTTCCTCTCCATATGAAAGATCTATGGCTACATTTTTTAGTCCCTCTTTATTGTTTCCATGTTGTCTTCTTTTACATAGTAACATCACTGTTTCCCTGTTTTGAGCATTTTTTTTTATCTTGATTTGTTTTTGTGATTTCCCTGTCTGGGTTGACCTCTGATTGCTTTGTCCATTGTTCCAGTCTTGAGTTGATAACTGATGTTATTGATCTTCTAACCAAAGAATCCCTTTAGTATTTCTTGTAGTTCGGGTTTGGTTTTTACAAATTCTCTACACTTCTGTTTATCAGGAAATGTCCTAATTTCACCTTCGTATTTGAGAGACAGTTTTGCTGGATATATGATTCTTGGCTGGTAATTTTTTTTTTCCTTCACTGCTTTATGTAAGTCATCCCATTGCCTTCTTGCCTGCATTGTTTCTGTCAAGTAGTCCAAACTTATTCTTATTGGCTCTCTTTTGTAGGTGACTTTTCATTTATCCCTAGCTGCTCTTAAAATTCTCTCTTTATCTTTGGTTTTGTCACATTTGATTATAATATGCCTGGGTGACTTTCTTTTACTATCTACTTTATGTGGAGTTCAATGAGCATCTTGGATAGATATCTTCTCATCTTTCATGATATCAGGGAAGTTTTCTGCCAACAAATCTTCAACAATTCCCTTTGCCTTTTCTGTTGTCCATCCCTGTTCTGGTACTCCAATCACTTGTAAGTTATTTCTCTTGATAGAGTCCTACATGATTCGTAAGTTTCTTTGTTTTTGTTTTTAATTCTTTTATCTGATTTTTCTTCAAATATATTAGTGCCAAATGCTTTATCTCCAAGATCACCAATTCTGCCTTCCACTTGCTCAATTCTGCTCCTCTGACTTTCTATTGAGTTGTCTACTTCTGTAATTTTATTGTTAATCTTCTGAATTTCTGCTTGGTGTCTCTCTATGGATTCTTGCAGCTGATTAAATTTTTCATTATGTTCTTGAATATCCTTTTTAATTTCTTCAACTACTTTATCTGTGTGTTCCTTGGCTTGTTCTGCATATTGCCTGATCTCCTTCCTAATCTCGTTCCTGATGTCTTGAAGAGTTCTGGCAAATTAATCTTTTGAATTCTGCATCTAGTAATTCCAGGAAGACACCTTCATCCCAAAGATCTGTTGATTCTCTGTTTTGAGAGTTTGTTAAGGCAACCATGGTCTTTTTCTTTATGTGAGTTTATATCAACTGTTTCTCTGAGCCATCTATAAGTTATTATATTAGTTTATTTTATGTTTGCTTACTGTATCTTGGCTTATTGCTTTTTTTGTTTTGATATGCCCAAAAAGGTTGCTTGAGTGAGCTAGCTTGATTGTTTTCACCTTTGAAGCTCTGAAGTCCTGTCACCAGAAGGCTAGAGCTGTTTTCAAGTATATCAGTCTAGGAGTCCATTCAGTTTTCTTGTATGAAGTCAGCTCGTGGGTCCAGTTAGCTGATCATCAAGCGTGTGGTACAGGCTCTGTCCTACAGTCTTAGAGGGGCAGGCATGATTGGTGTAGGTACCGGTATCTGGTTGCAGCAGGGGGTCATGCTCTGTAAAGATCAGGGAGCTGTGAGTACAGCGTGGCCCTATTCCCTAGAGCATACAGGTGGATGGGTTCTGCAGAGGGATCATGGGCACTGAATGGTTTTGGCTGTAAGGACTGAGAGGTACCAGTTATCCTTGGACCCCTGGTGGGGGTGACTGGGTGACCTGAGTGGAGCCACCAGTCCTTAGGCCCCTGATGTGGGTAGGTGAGGACCCTGTTTAATAGGCAAAGGGATGTCAAATATCAAACACCCACCTGTTTATTGCACAGCTGAAATTATTACAGTCTGTCAACAAGGGTCTATTCTCCTGAAATAGGCCCACGTAGGTCCATGCAGGGAGGAAAGGTATTCAGAGTCTACAGACCATTTATGCCTGGACAGGTGCCACCTCTGTGCTGAGGTCCCCCAGTTAGTGGATCTGGCAAATTTTCTTTTCCCACAGATATGAATTTATTCCTATACCGAGGCCGAGAGGATGGCTCAAGGCACTGAATTCGGCCTATCTCAGGCCCAGGGAAATCAACAGCCACTGAAGCCAGCTTGGGGTCTGGGGCACATTAACATATGTGCAAGTTCTTAGCTTTTGCAAGAGCACTGTTCTTCTTTGGTTCAGAGGTGTGAGTTGGCTATGCAGCTGCTGCTACTTCCTAAGGAAACAGTAGCCAAATGCTACTACCAGCCTGCCATAGCTACTCCAGGGAATGGTGCCTGATGGATCCCGGCAACTCCTCTCCGCTTCTGAACCATCTGTCTCTCCCTTTCACTCAGTCTGTTTTCTAACTTTGCCTTTGATGTTCAGGGCTCCAAGCTTGTAATAAATATTATCATTTCACTTGATTTTTGGGGTCTTTGTTGTTAGGGGGATTGCAGGAAGCCTCTGGCTATTTTGCCATCTTGGCCCCACCCTATATGTTGTTATTTTTAGGTGGCATTGAATCTGTTATAACTCAGAGCACCCCCACGTATAACAGAAAGAACGCCATCCTCAGTATAGTAGGTATGTTTGAGCACATTGTTGCTCAGTGTGTCAGTTCATCTCACTGAGGCTCTTCCTTTTTTTTCTGACCCACTACTTTCCAAAGTATGACATGCTTCTCCAGGCATATGGCAGTCCTGATGACATATCCAAAATAAGCCAGACAAAGCCTTGTCATCTGTGCTTCTAAGGAGCATTCTGTCCCTACTCCTTCCAAAACAAATTTGCTCCTTATTCTTGCAGTCCATCGTGTATTCAGTATTCTCCCTGAGTACCATAATTCAAATGTGTCAACTCTTCAGTCTTCCTTTTTCATTCTCCAGCTTTCACATGTGTATGACACAATTAAAAATACCGTGACTTGGGTCAGATTCACCTTAATCATCAACGTGACTTCTTTGCTTTTTAACACTTTACAGAAGTCTTTTGCAGCAGATTTGCCCATTATAAGACATCATTTGTTGTCCTGACTGCTACATCCATGGACATTGGTTGTTGATCCAAGTAACATGAAATCCATGAGAAACACAACACATTCTCCATTTATTATGATGTTGCTTATTGGTCCAGTTGCTGAGGATTTTTGTTTTCTTTATGTTGTAGAGGTGCACTCTACACTGACAGTTGTAGTCTTTGATCTTCATCAGGAAGTGCATATAGCAAGCAGTTAATTAATCTTTCTCTAATCTTGATGCTGCATTCTTCTTCATATAGTCTAGCTTCTCAGATTATTTGCTTAGCATACAGAATGAATAAGTATGGTGAAAGGATACAGTCATGGCTTACACCTTTTCCAATTTTAAACCATGCAGTGACCCATCGTTCTGTTCAAATGACTGCCTCTTGGTCTATGTACAGGTTCCTCATGAGTGCAATTGTTTAATAATTCCCATTTTTCATAATGTTATCCATAATTTGTTATGTTTCACACAGTCTAATGTCTTTTTCTAGCCAATAAAACATGAGGAAACATCTTTCTGATATTCTCTGCTCTCAGCCAAGATCCAATTGACAACAGCAGTGATATCCTTCTTTTCACCCCCTCTTCCAAATATGGCTTGAATTTCTGGCAATCTTCTGTTGATGTACAGCTGTAGCTTTTTCTGAATTATCTTTAGCAAAATTGTGCTTTTATGTGATATTAATGATATTGTTAGATAATTTCCACATTCCATTGGATGGCTTTTCTTTGGAATGGTGCTAGTACGGATCTCTTCCAATCAGTTGACCAAGTAACTGTCTTCCAAATTTATTGGTGTTGTTGGGTGCCCTTGAGCCTATGAGCATTGCAGCCAGCATTGAATACATTTGTGGAAACATTCCAATTGGTATTCAATGAATGTCTGGGGTCTTATTTTTCACCAATGCCTTCAGTGAAGCTTGGACTTCTTTTAGTACCATTGGTCCTTGATTATATGCTACCTCCTGAAATGGTTGAACATCGACTAATATGGGCAAAATATTGAACCACGCAGTAACCATCAAATGAAGATGGAAGAAACATACAGAGCCATTGTGCTAAAAATAATTGTTTCACATTCATTATAACACCTTGCTTTGTATTCCTGAGCTGCCCTTTGAAATATTCATTCAGCTCCTTTACTTCATCATTTCTTCCTTTTAATTTAGCTACTCTATGTTCAAGAACAAGTTTCAGAATCTCTTCTGACATCCTTTTTTTTTTTTTTCTTTCCTTCTTGTCTTTTCTTTCTTCATGTATGATGTCCTTAATGTCATCCCACAACTCATCTGGTCTTCAGTCATCAGTGTTCAGTGGATCAAATCTGTCCTTGAGACATTCTCTAAATTCAGGCAGAGTATATTTATGGCCATACTTTGGTTTAGTGGACTCCTTTTACTTCTTCTTCACCTTGAACTTGCATATGAGAAATTGATCATCTGTTTCGCACTTTGCACTTGGCCTTGTTCCGGCTGATGTTACTGAGCTTCTCCAACATCTCCTTCCACATATGTAGTCAATTTTATTCCTGTGTATTCCATCTGGTGAAGTCCACATGTATAGTCATTATTTATGTTATTGAGAAAATGTATTTCTGATGAATGAGCTGTTGGTCTTCCAGAATTCTATTGTGTGATCTCCAGTGTTTTTTTGGTATCATCAAGGCCGTATTTTTGTAACTATTTATCTTTCTCCTTTGATTTCTACTTTTCATCCCAATCAGCAGTAATTTTCAGTGCATACCGATTGCATGTTTGATCAATTTAAAACTGCAGAAGTTGGTAAAAATCTTCAATTTCTTCATATTTGGCATTAGTGGTTGTTGCATAAATTTGAATAATAACCATGTTAATTGGGCTTCCTTATAAGAATATATTTATTATCCTATCACTGACAGTGTTATACTTCAGGATAAATCTTGATATGATCTTTTTAACAATGAATGCCTTGCCATTTTTCTTCAATTTTTCATTCCCTGCATAGTAGACCATACAATTGTCTGATTTACAATGGAAAACAGTACATTTCAGCTCACTAATTCCTAGGGTATTGATCTTCATGTGTTCTTTCTCATTTTTGATGACTGCCAATTTTTTTTTTGGTACATGCTTTGTGCATTCCATGTTGCAATTACTAATAAAAGTTTGCAGCTGTTTCTTCTCGTTTTGAGTTGTGCCACAACTGCAAATGAAGGTCCAGGAAAATTTACTCCATCCACATCAATACGATATACCCAGCTTTGAAGAGGAAGCTCTTCCCTGGTGTTATTCAGTGCCTTCCAAACTGAGAGGATCATCTTCAGGCAATGTATCAGACAATGTTCTGCTGCTATCCATATGGCTTTCTCTGGCTAATTTTTTTTCAGAAGTAGACTGCTAGTTCCTTCTTCCTAGTCTGTTTTAGTCTGGAAGCTCCACTGAAACAGGTCCAGCCTGAGTGACATTGCTGGTATTTGAAATACCAGTGGCATAGCTTCTAGCATCGTAGCAACACCCAAACCACCACAGTAGAAGAAACTGACTGTGAGTGGCTACTTATATATTTATAAATATACAGCTTCTACGTTGCAGAAAATAAGCTTATTTAAACACTTTTTTTTTCCAGTTTTAATTGTATGTGCTAATTATTAAGTATTGATTTAAAAAACTGTTTTCTTTCTCAAAATAGTCACAAGATAATGAACTGGATTATTATTATTTTGTTGTTAGTTGCTATGGAATCAGTTTCGACTCATAGCAATATCATGTGTGCAGAGTAGAACTGCCCCATTGGGTTTTCAAAGCTGTGACCTTTTGGAAACAGATCACCAGGACTGTCTTCCGAGGTTCCTCTGGGTGGATTTGCACCTCGAACATTTTGGCTGGTAGTCAAGCACTTATCTGTTTGTGCCACCTAGGCCCTTTTCATGGACTGGATAGACTCGTAAAATAACAAAATAAGTCTGGGCTATAGAGAGGAGAGAAACTTTAGTACAGATTTTGCAAACAGTGAGAAAGTAAGCATCAATTAGTTTTCTGTACGTTTCCACATAATTATAGATGTTTCAAATTAGGCTTTGGAATTTCACAATACTAACTCCACTTTCAAAGGGCCCTCGTGGGGCAGTGGTTAAGCACTTGGCTGCTAACAAAAAGGTTGGAGGTTCAAATCCACTCAGTGGCTCTACAGGAGAAAGACCTGGCAATCTACCACTGCAGAGATTACAGCCTAGAAAACCCTGTGGGGCAGTTTTATTATGTCACACGGGTCGCTATGAATCAAAAATCAACTCCACCGGCACCTAACACAACAAGAAGTCCACTTTTTTTTCCTTATCTCAGCAATTTAAGAACAAGACCTGGATATTTTGTTGGGTCCTGCTTTGTCTGTTTTTAAACTCCTGCTTTTAATCACTTTAATGCATCCTCAGCACTAAATAGTATTTAAATAATATTTGTTCTTATTAATTTAGTGTAAAGGAATTGATGGCATTAGGATCTTAAGGATTCTGTATTTCACCTTAAAGACCTCGTTATGCTCTTTTTATTGTAGAATTATTTCATTCCATGAGATCTTTTTAAAAGGCTTAAAACTCAAAAGCACAACAGAATGTTCTTTGTGATTTTTTTAACATAAATATTATCAGTTTTAGAGTAATTAAAAGAATAAGAAAATACTTATTCTTTTTTCAGTAAGAATGTTATTACAATTATCATTTTTTGACAATTTCTATGCATATCTATGTGTATACATGTTTTACTCAAATCTAAAACTATATACGTATACACATATGACACAAAGGATTACAATTTGGAAGAATGTTCAACCTGACTGAACCCACTGGATAAAACTGCCATCTTTACCAAGGAATTCTACTGTATATTTTAGAAACAAAGTTCATAGTCCCTAAACATTTTACCAGGAGCTATGGTTACACAGGTGCTATTGACTACTAATTGAAAAGTAAGTGATTGGAACCCACCAGCCATTCTGCAGGAGAAAGATGTGGTAGTCTGCTTTCCTAAAGATTTGCAGCCTAGGAAACCACATGGAGGCCGTTCTACTCTGTCCTATAGGGTCACTAAGACCTGAAATCTACTTGAAGGCAATTTTTTTAAGCCTTTATCAAGGAGCTCTGGTAGCACAATGGGTAAGTGCTTGGCTGCTAATTGAAAAGACAGTGATTTAAACCCACCCGCCACTACACGGAAGAAAAGACCTGGGGATCCGGTCTTTTAATAATTACAGCCTAGAAAACTCTATGGGACAGTTTTACTCTGTCCCATAGGTCGTTATGAATTTGAATTGACTCAGCGGCACAACATAAGCCTTCTATCAACAAAATATACTCTCTAAAATTTTTAATTATTTATTATGATTTTTATTTTTTGTTTTAGAGCATTTAAGTTAAGCATGGAGCTCAGCTATGCATTTCAGTTCCAGGCTTTAGGCTCGCAGTTAAGCCAAATCTATTTATGCTAACGATCTCCAACAGCTGCACTCTGCATTATCTGAGGCTTCTGGGAGGTCTTCCAAGGGAACTCCAAATAGAGCATATTGCAGCTATCTAGTCTGGAGTGCTGAAAATAATGTCCCACCTGCAATGATTTCTGTGCCACAAAAAACTACTCAGGGTAGCTATACAGTACGCTAAAGCGAGAGAGAGAGAGATAAAGAGAGAGAATTTTACTTGTATTTGTCTGTTTCCAAAAGTTGGTTCATCCTTTCTTTGTGTATTTCTTGGCTTATTAATAATGTGAAGTGGTGGTTGTTCCTCATTCAACGCCCCCCCCACCAAGATTCCCATCCTTTTCCTTATTCTACCACCCTTTTTTGCTGCTCTCTGTCATGTGATCATCAGCCCATGGAAAGAACTTGAGTGAACTGTATAACATCATTATCATTAATGAGCTTAAAAAAACACAGTTCATAAAATTATACTTGTCCTCTATGGGAGAAAACAAAGAGTGAAGACTTTATCACCCATCATTCAAATGATGAATGTACATACTGAGCCATTTTTGTAAGACAGATGAACAGTGAGAGCCAAAGAGGGTTGTTCAGAGGGACTGCGTCAATGAAACCACCGCTCATGAAAAATGACTGCAGTGCCATCTTGTATCGGCATTAATGGTGCTTAAAATGCATTCCTGAGCGTATGCTTACATTTGCACAGAGAGAAGAAGGCATTCACTCCCCCAGATCTCTCTTAACCAACAGATTAGTGCAAGTGACTCCTGAAGTTCAGCATCATAATTTTTGTAATAAAAAGTGAAACAGTTTTCTTACATTTTGACAAATGATTCTATCTGCCGAAACTCTCTGGACCAGAATCATTTTTTTCTTTTTTTTTACAGAGAGACCTGCCAAAATACGTGAAAATAATTTAGACCACTGACAGACTATTTTATTCACTAGTTTAAGACAGGCCCTTTAGCCATTTGCTTTCTCTCTTTCCATTAAAATACCTTAGCCAGGAAATTACTATTACAATAATACAGAATTTCATCTGAAGGGATATTTAAAAACAAAGAAATGAGTCGTTGCAATGTATTTATTGCATGAGAGAGCAGATGCTAGAAATATCCTTTAGACAACATAAAATTTCAAAAGTTGCATGTCTTTGATGAGAATTATTCAAGAGTTTTGAATTGATTTTTAGTGCATTTTTACAAGATCAGTTTTAGAAAGCTAATATTTTTACAAGATAAAAGTCAACAGCTAATATCTCCATGGTTTATATGAGAAAATGAGAGTTTATGAAGGAAATCAAGTAGGTGAAATGTTAATATATCCCATATTTTGGCCTCAATTATGTTTTCAAAATTGACCTGTGAGGATGGATAGTCTTCAGTTCACATGCAGGTATGCTTTTAAACAGTTTTATAATTCTCAATATCAGTTTCTATTTACTCCGCACATTGTGTTTTGAGGAAATCAATGTTATTTGCTTATATCACTAAAAATGATAAATTCAATGCACTATATAAATGTCTTAACTGGCTGTAAAAGAAAGTTAAAGGTGGCATGTTGTTGTTAGGTGCTGTCCAGTCAGTTCCAACTCATAGCAACCCTATATACAACAGAACACGAAACACTGTCCAGTTCTGCACCATCCTCATGATAATTATTATGACTGAGCCCATTGTTGCAGCCACTGTGCCAATCCATCTGGCTGAGGGTCTTCCTCTTTAGGTGGCATAGGGCTTTTGTATAATTATGGTGCCAAGGTTTGGGGAATATGACTCAAGAGGAAGAGTTCTGCTTGATGACCTAATAACATTTGAAATGGTCAAGGGAGAGTCTGGGGTAATAAGTGTTTCCAAACACAAGGGGCAAATTAGCACTTAACAGACACAATGAAGGCTTTGTCAATTAACTCCGAACAGACACAAGGATGTCTTAAAAAAATGATCAAAGATTCCACAAAGTGTTTCTGGACATGAGTATACATGTTGCTTTTGTTGTTGTTAGATAGTGTCAAGTCAGTTCCAACTTATGGTAACCCTATATACAGCAGAATGAAACACTGTCCAGCCCTGTGCCATCCTCACAATCTTTGTTAGGCTTGAGCCCATTCATGCAGCCACTGGGTCAATCCATTTCATTGAGGATCTTCTTCTTTTTCACTGATCCTCTACTTTAGCAAGGATGGTGTCCTTCTCCAGGGACTGATCCCTCCTGATAACACGTCCAAAATATGTAAGACATGCTATCTCCATCCTTGCTTCTAAGGACCAGTCTAATTGTACATTGTCCGAGACAGATTTGTTCATTCTTTTGGCAGTTCATGGTATATTCAGTATTCTTCACCAACACCATGATTCAAAGGCATCAATTCTTCTTTGGTCATTCTTATTCATTGTCCAGCTTACCCATGCATATGAGGCAACTGAAAACATCATGGCTTGGGTCAGCTGTACCTTGGTCTTTAAAGTGACATGTTTGCTTTTTAACAACAATTTAAAGCAGTCTTTTGCAGCAGATTTGCCCAATGCAACGTGTCCTTTGATTTCTTGACTGCTACTTCCACAGGTTTGGATTGTGGATTCAAGTAAAACGAAATCCTTGACAACTTCATTCTTTTCTCCATTTATCATGATGTTGTTTATTGGCCCAGTTGTAAGGAATTTTGTTTTATGTTGAGGTGTAACCCATGCTGAAGCCTGTGGTCTTTGATCTGCATCAGTAAGAGCTTCATATCCTCTTTTAGCAAGCAAGGTAAAGTATTATAATGACGTGTGCAAAGACCTGGAGATAGAATATCAAAAGGGAAGAACATGTTCTGCATTTCTCAAGTGGAAAGAACTGAAGAAAAAATTCAAGCCTCGAGTTGCAGTACTGAAGGATTCCATGTGGAAAATATTAAATGCTGCAGGAAGCATGAAAAGAAAATGGAAGGAATACACAGAGTCACTATACCAAAAAGAATTGATCGATGCTCGAAAATTTCAGGAAATAGCATATGATAAGGAACCCATGGCACTGAAGGAAGAAGTTCAAGCTGTTCTAAAGGCATTGGCAAAAAACAAGACTCCAGGAATTGAAAGAATACCAACTGAGATGTTTCAACAAATGGATACAGGTCTGGAAGTGCTCATACATCCACGCATAAAAATTTGGAAGACGGTTACGTGGCAAACCAACTGGAAGTGATATGTTTTTATACCTATTCCCAAGAAAGATCATACCACAGAATGTAGAAATTATTGAACAATATAACTAATATAACACACACATAAAATTTTGTGGAAGGTCACCCAAAAGCAGCTACAGCAGTATATTGACAGGGAACTGCCAGAAATTCAGAAGAGGATGTGAAACCAGGGATATCATTGCTGATGTCAGCTGGATCCTGGCTGAAAGTGTTACTACAATTAGAGCTGCCTGCTGCAAACAGCCAGTTCTTGAGATATGGGTGAGGTGGATAGCAAGAACTTTATTATATAGGAGACAGAGGGGAATGATCTCCTCCTAAAACCTGCCTCTCTGAACTGGCGGCCAGCTTAAGGCTTTATAGGAAAGGGGCCATGGGTTTTAGGAACTTGTGGAATGTCCATTCTCCTTCTGTGTGGTTGCAGTGGTCACATCTCAGACATGTTGACCTATTTCCATCATTATCTCATCAGCCCAGGGGGTGATTGGCACCATCCTGGTTCTTAGTCACAAGATGGGTGCATCGTCCTGTCTGACAGACTTAGATCGATATCACTTGTCTTTCCACAGTCCTAAGGGGACCGTCCATTAATTTTTAACTTTTAGAGGAACTGAACTACAAAAACAGCAAAATCATACTTGAAGATAGAGACAGCCTAGGGAAGGAAAAATGACACAGGTTCTGTTCAAGATATGGCTGAGCAGTCTGTTCCAAAAGCAGAGAATACTAGAAAGATGTTTACCTATGTTTTATTGACTATGCAAAGGCATCGATTCTGTGGATCATAACAAATTATGGATAATATTAAGAATAATCAGAATTCCAGGACATTTAATTGTGCTCACAAGGAACAGTTCATAAGGCAGTTGTTCCCACAGAGCAAGAGAATACTGTGAGGTTTAAAGTCAGGAAAGGTATGCATTGGGGTTGTATCCTTTCACCACACTTATTTAATCAATATGTTAAGCAAATAATCTGAGAAGCTGGACTATAAGAAGAACGTGGCACCAGGATTGGAGAAAGATTTATTAACAACCTGTGATATGCAGATGACACAAGCTTCCTTGGTGAAAGTATATATGTAGATGAGTGGAAATGATTTTACACTCTAAAATATGCATTTATGTTAATATTTACGATTAAAAGTTCTTTACCTCTGGCTTTTGCACCCCCAGTTCTGTCCACCAATATTGTTTTTACAAAGTTCACATTTAATATTCAAATTGCTAGTACCCATGGTCGTTTTCACTCTTCATCTCAATTGCCTCCCTATATCACTCTCCACACTCTTCACAGGTTTTTTTCCACCCAAGTAATTGTTTCTGACTTTCCTTCTGTCCTTATTATTACTCTTGCTTTATCTTGTTTTATGGTAACTTCCTCAGTACTGCTTTCAATTTCTCCTATCTTCTGGGTGTGCAAATCCAATCCCAGCATTTCACCAAGTGATGCTATGATGGGACTTCAGTAAAGACTTCTGCTGAACTCCAGCTCTATCATTTCCATCTGTGGCCATCTCATTGAAGTGGGTTTGTTGAAGAAACAGTCCACACCAACTCATAAAGACAGTGTACTGTATTTATGAAATAGTTCTTTTAATACAGTTTTTCACTCAGGCCTGGTACGATGTTACATGTGAGGAACCCAATAGCCATGGCTCATAGCCTCATAAAGCATGTGGAATACTGAGGACAGAGATATTTATCACATGAAAAAGGGATTTTTTTTTTTTTTAATTTTCATTATAGTGTGAAAAGATTATAATAAAAGTTTCTGATTTAGATCGTGCATGGTAGAAGACTGGTCAAATTTGAAAGACATGTTCAAGCTGAAAAGAGAACATTAGGTGGGATTTAACTGTGTAAAAATGTGTGATTGCATGCATTAGCGTGTATGTGTGTGCATGTGTGTCTTTGTTGGAGGGTGTGGAGGAAGAATTCTTTTCAGAAGTAACCACAGATAAGAAGGCCCTGATGTATGACAATTGTTGTAAGTTCCATGAACTTAGACATAGTCATTGTGACTGAAGCACAGTGAGTGACCAAGAGAGAAGAAAATAACAGAGCATTGCGGGAGAAGTAGGCAGAGACCTAATCATGAAAATTTTAAACTTGTATTAAAAATCTTAAGGCAATAGGAAGCATAGATTCATGTGATAAGATTGGCATTTAAAAAAAAAAAAAAATCACTAATGTGAAAAGAATTCCTCCAGGCTGAATTTTACCCTATAAAAGGGATTGAAAATGGGCCAGGTTTGCTAGAACAATGGATTTTTTTAAAAAAACGAACCCAATATTCATTGACCTCCTCTGACTCACAATGAAAACCCACAAGGCAAATTTTGTAAGAGTGTAGAAGTGAAAAAAAAAAAAATGTGAAGGGGAAGAAAAGGAAACTGAAAGAATGGAGGACAACCTCCAGAGTAAACAAAAATCTTAGACCTACCCTGGTGGCATAATGATTAAGTACTGAGATGCTAACTGAAAGGGTTCAAACCCTTCCAGCAGCTTTGAGAAAAAAGGCCTAGGGATCTGCTCCTGTGAAGATTCAGCCTAGAAAACCCTATGGGACAGTTCTGCTCTATAACACACAGATAGGGTTGCTGAGGAGAAACTGACTTAATGCCAGGTTACAACAACAACCTTTATTTCAGAAGCAATAGAACCAATGCAAAATACATGGAATTTTAAAACTCTTGTGGGCTTAAAATAACATAAACAAACATGAAAGAAAAATTCAAAACCTGAACCCAGTCCTTGAATAAACAAAGTGAAAAACATTTCTGAAATTTTTTTTTTTTTAAGAACCAAGAAGATTCAGAGCTGAGGTTTCTTTGCTCTTACTGGGTACGTGAAGAATGTTTTGGGAGCAACAACAAAGGCTGCTCAACTTTAGGAATCGATTAAGGGAGAATCTCCCACTGGAAGGAATTAGAAAAAAGTTATAATAGCAAATCCTATACAATCTTTCAAGTGATGCAGAAAATAATAGTTGAAAGACTGACATGATAGATAACGCATATGTGAACTTTGCTTGAAGAGTTTCTCCCTTACAAATATGGAGCACACAACTCACAAATGTAAGAGGAGAGATTGTCCTTAAGTAGGCCAGTCTTAATTAAACGTTGTTGTTATTGTTAGTTGACCTGGAGTCAGTTTCGACTCATGATTATCCCATGTGTGCAGAGTGGAACTACTCCGTAGGGCTTTCAATGCTTTGACTTTTCAGATCACCAGGCCTGTCTTCTGAGGTGCAGCTGAGTGGTTTCAAACTGCCAACCTTTCAGCTAGTAGTCAAATACTTAACTCTTTACACCACCCTGAGATTCTAGAAAGATGATGATACAAAGAGAAACAGACATCAAATTTTAATTATATAGATTGGACAGTAAGGGAAGTTTTCCCTCTGGAACCCTGCAGGGTTTGGACTCCCAGCTCTTCCATCTACAAGACATTGACCATTAGGTAGTTTACATAATTTTTCTGTGCTGTAGTTTATTTACAAGTATAATATGTGAAAACTTCTGAGGTTGTTATGAGCATTAACTTAGTTAAAATATATAACATTTAACAAAATATGTGTTCAGTAAACATTACCTCTGACACTGTTGAATTTTACCCCAACCATACTATGTTCCCCAAAAATATATGTTGTAAGTCCTAGCCCCTATACCTGTGGTTATAATCCCATTTGGGGATGGGCTTTCTTTGTTATGTTAATGAGGAAGTATTAGTGTAGGTGTAATATAAATTAATCTCTGTTGAGATAAGAAAGAGCAGATTAAACAAGCAAGCACAAAGGGAAAGGAAAATACACACCAAGATTGCCAAGGAACCTAGGAAGAGAAGCTGAAAAGAGACAAGGACCTTCTCGCCTACCAGGCAGAGAAGAAACTTTCCCTTAGAACCGTTGTCCTGAATTTGGACTTCTAGTCTCCTAAACTATGAGAATGTAAACTTCTGTTCCTTGGAGCCATCCAACAGTAGCATTTCTGTTACAGCAGCACTAGATAACTAAGACATATATGCTCCTGGAAAACAGCAAGGGCTAAGAAAACTTCCCTCCATTTTGTGTTACGGAAAATGGCTTACTGCAAAGAGCCACATTTTCCTATATGATTTAGATAAGATTCTAGAAAGCTCTTTGCTTACCTATGACAAGAAATAGATTCTTCAAATACCCATTCTTTGCCTCATAAATGATTAGCTGACATGTTTGTCCCAACGGATAAATCAGAAAATAATATTTGTTAATCAAACTTGGTTAAGCTCTTCCCTTTCCTCCAAACCCCTGAAGGTTGGCTCATCCTCAGCCTGAGCCAGCACACAACCCCTGAGTTAGAGCCATTCCTGAAAATAGACGGGTCTCCGTGTAAACCTTTCTCAGGTTTACTATTCGATCATGCCACCCATTCATCATTTTTC
Source organism: Elephas maximus indicus (assembly GCF_024166365.1). Taxonomy (NCBI): domain Eukaryota; kingdom Metazoa; phylum Chordata; class Mammalia; order Proboscidea; family Elephantidae; genus Elephas; species Elephas maximus. The sequence goes on along the minus strand of NC_064820.1, from coordinate 27,615,701 downwards.
CACACCTGTTCTTTCTAGTTTCATTTACCCTTGTCATTATTTAAAAAAAAAAAAAAAATTTTTTTTTCTAACCCTTGAGGTGCTTCATGATCTTAAGTCAGAGTGTTTCCCTATTGCTATAGTCTCACTCCCCCTATTACAGAACAAGGGGATACTACATGGTTTAAAATCAGGAAAGGTGTGCATCAGAGTTGTACACTTTCACCATATTTATTCAATCTGTATGCTGAGCAAATAATCCAAAAAGCTGGACTATATGAAGAAGAACCCGGCATCAAGGTAAGAGGAAGACTCATTAACCATCTGTGATATGCAGATGAAACAACCTTGCTTGCTAAAGATGAAGAGAGAGCTTAAAGTATTTACCGATGAAGATCAAAGATTACAATACTCAGAATGGATTACAACTGAATATAAAGAAAAAAATCCCCACAGCTGGACCAATAAGCAACATCATGATAAATGGAGAAAAGATTGAAGTTGTCGAGGATTTCATTTTACTTGGGTCCTCAATCAACGCCCATGGAAGCATCAGTCAAGAAATAAAATGAAGTGTTGCATTGGATAAATCTGCTGCAAAGAACCTATTTAAAGTGTTGAAAAGCAAAGATGTCACTTTGAGGACTAAAGTGTGCTTGACCCAAGCCATGGTATTTTCAATTGCCTCCTATGCATGCAAAAAATGGACAATGAATAAAGGAAAACAGAAAAAGAATTGATGAGTTTGAATTGTGGTGTTGGCAAAGACTATCAAATGTACCACGGACTGCCAGAAGTACACAACAAGTCTTGGAAGAAGTACAGCCAGAGTGCTCCTTGGAAGTGAGAATGGTAAGACTTCATCTTACATAGTTTGGACATGTTATAAGGCGGACCAGTCCCTGGAGAAAAACATCATGCTTGGTAAGGTAGAGGGTCAGCAAAAGAGAGGAAAACCCTCAATGAGATGAATTGACTCAGTGGCTGCAATAAGGGGCTCAAACAACAACAGCCTTGAGAATGGCACAGAAACGGCAGTGTTTCATTCTGTTGTATATAGGGTTGCTGTGAGTGGAAAGCAACTTGACAGCTCCTAACAACAGCAAGATAGTCTTCCTCTCCTATTACAACAGTTTCTCCCTACCCTTCGCAATAATCCTTTGAATAAAGAAAGTCCCTCTTTACTATGCCAAGTGAAAATAAATATGACTTAGAAAGAGACTTGATTTAGATTAAAGACAACTGCAATAGGGAGACTGCTCTGATCTCATATATCTGGAAGCTTCTCAAAATCAAACATGAACAGGCTTTTTATCCATTAGATAAAGAAGGATTAGCAAAGATTAGCAGAAAGTTCTAAGGGGAAGAAGCAGTGGAAATGGCCAATGAGACCTGACAGGACAAGGGTTTCCCTGTGGTCAGGGTAAACTGCTAGGTAGAAAATGTACAGTCTTAGGGGAAGCAGAGTTCAGGTGCATGCAGGAAGGGAGAAGCCTGACTGAAATTTGGTCAAGACAAAGCAGAGGTTAAAAAACTGGCAATTGTGAACATCTGGTCACCTCTTACTACAACATGAGAAGCATAGAGAAGCAGAGAATGGCAAATATTTACCAATATTAATGCTTCCCTTTCCACACCTAAGTACTGTCATTGAGAAAAAAGTTGCCCAGCTAAGGAGTAGAGAATATTTTTCCCAGTCCTTAATGGCATCTAGATGGGGTCATGTGGCTGGAAATGAATTGTGTCTCTTTACAAACCAGACAGATAAAAACTGAGTTACCCCTCTCCACTGTCATATTTCCGTTTTTGACTTATACTTTGAGGTTTCATGGTGCTATGTTGTTATAGGATGTAAAGAGCCTAGATCGCCAAATCACCATGGAAGGAAAAGCTGTCTGTGGATTAGAAACAACGACATTAGAATATAAAATCAAAAAAACCAAACCGGTTGCTGTCGAGTTGATTCTGACTCATAGTCACCCTACAGAACAGAGTAGAACTAACCCACAGGGTTTCCAAGGAGCACCTGGTGGGCTCAAACTGCTGAACTTTTGGTTAGCAGCCATTGAACTATAATATGATGGGAAATAACTCTCCACTGTGTTAATCCAGTGACATTTTGGGTTGGTTACAGCAAATAGGGTTACTCTAAATAATTTTAAAATTTCCCTTATTTACTTTATAAAGGAACTTTGCCTGGGGATTTTAAGAACAGAAGTCACAGACCCAAGAATAAATAGAATGGATTTATTTCTTTCAGCCTTCTAACAAAGCTGAAACAAAGCACTTTTCTTTTGTGCTCCTTTTGAAGTATTTGATGTTCTGTTTTCATCAGTCTATTTCCTTTCTTTGAATATTCCCATGTATCTACTCTAGTAAAAGTCAGGTAAGAGCAACGTGGGCCTAGGTTATAACACGTGTAACACTCTGGGGATACTGCTTTATCTCAAGAAATGATATTGATTAAGGACATTTTTTGCCTTAGTTTTAAGCTATAGCTGCTGCAGTCGCCCTGGAATTTTTCTTTTTATAACATTATGACTACAAGGCTTATCCGTGATAATGTTGTTTATGCTATCAGTGCTCCAGAAATTTAGAAATGTAGGGCACATGAGAGATTTGAATTAGAATATATAGGACTGTGGAGGCCTTGAAGAAAATTCCTCCATTTTCGGGCTGAATTAAAAATGTAGGAGAGAGAGAATTTTTTTTTTTTTTCCCTAAACTTGAATACATCTGAAACTGAGAGGAGCTTTCATGCTTTGTTATGATTTTCTTTAGGAAAAAGAAAATAAGTTTTCACTTGATGAATTTTAATTGTTCTCTGAGACCTTGTCTTTTCCTTGAAAAATGAAGTCTTGACAAAGAGAAGGGTTCTATATTGCTCCAGTTCACATTTTGGGGAACTTTATGTATCATGAAGAGTATTAATATCACAAAATTGTTTTCTAAAGCTGTGTTATGGATATCAGTGGGAATTAGAATTAAGTCAAATTTTAGTTGGGGCACAGAATGAGACTGAGAAGGGGAGTTTTCTATTGCGGCGTAATAAATTATTTCAGAAAGTACCAGCTTAAAACAGCAGACATTTATTACCTCAGACAATCTTGGAAGCTCAGAAAATCTGTTGAAACTTATTTGGCTTTTCTGGCTTAGAGTCTCTTCTGGGATTTCTTCTCTGAGGTGACAAGCCATCACTACTGCTGTGGTATATCGGTTACAGGGCAACAGAGAAGTGCTTGGATACCAGATTCCAGGGATCGTTGGTAGTAACCTTGGAGGCTGGTTACAATTATCCTCCTTTAGATCACCAGTGAATCATATCCTTCCCATATGCAAAATATACTCACTCCCCTTTAGGGTCCCCAAAAGTCTCATGTCTCATCCCATTATCTCGTCAGCTCAAAATCTAGAGTCTAATCATCTAATTTTGGTCAGATATGGAAAAGACTCCTTGATTGCCATTCCTTAAGTAAAAAACCAGCTGCTCTTGAGTCAATTCTGATCTGACTCACGGTGACACCATATGTCAGAGTAGAAACGCTCTCCATAGGATTTTCAAGGCTGGGAACTGTCAGAAGCAGATCACCAGGCCTTTCTTTGGAGATGCCTCTGGGTGGGTTTGAACGGCCAACCTCTTAGTTAGTAGGCATATGAAATGGGAAAATACTGTTTGAACATCCAGGTGGTAGAATAGTTAATGTTTATGGGAACTGATGAAACACCTGTGCGTTATAGCATGCCTTGTGATTCTTTTCTCTCTGATTTTTCTCTCTTAAAGTTGTAAAGGTTTAAGATTCACCCGTGTTTTCTCTCTAGAGATGAAAAAAAGTGATAGGCTCTGGGAACTGAGGAGTAAGGAGATGGTGGTATCAGAAGACCAAACTTCAATGACCTCAGAATGGACCCTAAGAACACCTTGAAAAGATCATCACTTCTAGCAGGTGTTTTGCAAGACCACGTCAAAGGGGAATTAAAAATTCTCCAGATTGCTCGAACTTAGCTTTTCTTTCCCTATAAAACCCTCCAGTTGGCCTTTTTGGGGCAGGCAGTATTTGGGAGGAACCTATCCCCTCTGTCTCTTGGATACCTGTATTCAATCAAGCCCTCTTGCTGTTTACCTCCCTCCTGTCTCAGTATTGGTTTCGCAGCAGGTGGCTCAAATCCATGATTTGCAGTAACATTTACACATCCCGGAGACTCCTTCTTAAGTATAGCTCCTCAGTTACAGTTTCTCTTGATCTGAAGAGCAATAAACTGAAGAGATAGGTTACCACCCCTCCTTCCCACCATCCAACATGTAAAGGTAGAAAGGCATAAGATGCCTGCCCTAAATACCCCTCTTTAAACAGAAGGAAAATGAGTGGTACACAGGGGTGGCTTATCTATACCAAAACCAAACACAGTGCTGTCGAGTCGATTGCGACTCATAGCAACCCTGTAGGACAGAGTAGAACTGCCCCATAGAGTTTTCAAGGAGCGCCTGGTGGATTTGAACTGCCAACCCTTTGGTTAGCAGCCGTAGCACTTAACCACTACGCCACCAGGGTTTCCAGCTTATCTACAGCAATTCTTAAAACCACCCAGGCAAATGACAGAAGTCCTTTGATTAGGCCTCTAGGCTAACTAATGATATTCCATGGCTTTTGGCTCCACACTGTGGGCTTTGATTTGTTCTCTGAGCCATCCTTCCTTTGACATTATAGGTAATACACGATGGAGTCTGAATTGTAGTCTTCCCAGTTTGCTTCCTGCCTGGGGAACTTAGGGGACCCCAAAGTTTTCTACTCTCCCACATTTTTCAGTCTAATCTGGCAATGTTTCTGCTGATACAATTTTCTTAAAATGTTCTCTAATGTTTTTTTTTTTTTTTTCTCATACTGAAGCCACACCTCAAAATTGCTTTGATCTATCCCCTTCTTTACCGTGGGTTTCTGTTGAGACTGCCAAGTGACAAAGCTTCTAATTTCTTAGAAATTCTGTTATATGTTATGTTATATGGTTCTGTGGGGTACTCTTAAATTCATAAGACAGCCTTTGTCTGACTGAACAACACTCTTAACCAGCAGCTTTGATCTCTCTAAGATCATAAAAAAGGATTTTATAGTCAGACCGTCTGCTTCACATATAGAACATCCTTTCTGAGAGTTGCTTGGGTTTGATCATTATTCAAAAGCCATTTATAAATATTAGCATCATTTGCTTTATGAAAGATTTAGAATCTTCTAAAGCAGCATGTGCTTGCTCCTTTTTAACAGTTTTTCCTTTAGCTTGTCTCTGTGCTCCACAACTTCTTATAAGTAACAAAAGAAAACAGGCATCATCTTCAACACTCTCATTGGAAATCTTTGCTAGATTACTAAATTCATTAGACATAGTTTCTACTTTACATACAATTTCAAGTGATATTGTCACCAAACTTTCTGGCACTACATTGCAAGGGTCTCCTTTCTTCCAGTTTCCAATAACATTTGCCACACTTTCTTGCAAGCCCTCACCTATAGCTTTTTCAAAGAGTATGAAGCTTCTATTAATAGTCTTTTTCAAAAACGTTTAAGCTTTAGTGACACTATCCTTAAAGCCCACTGCTTGGTTACAAAGCTATTCCCATATTTAGGCTCTTGTTACAACAGACCCCCTTATCAATACTTATCAATTCCAAAATCTGTAGTTAGTTATCTCTTGCTGCATAACAAATTGCCTCAAAACTTAGTATTTTAAAATCTCAAATGCTTATTATATCACACAGTTTCTGAGTGTTAGACATCTAGAATGGTTCAGATGGGTGGTTCTGCATCAGTGCCCTTCATGAAGTTGCGGTCAAGATGTTGCTGATGGCTGCAATCGTGAAGTTCCAACTGTGTTGAAGGATCAACATTCGAAGTCACTCCCATGGTTGATGAAAAAGATGTCAATCTCTAACCACATTGGTCTCTCCATAGGCCTGCTTATTACATGTCAGCTGGCCTGGTAGAGGATAAAAGAGAAAGAGAATGAATGGAGCAGCAGTTTGTTTTATAACCTAATTTCAGAAGGAACATACCACCATTCCTATTGTATTCTACTGACCACATATACTAACCCTAGCACAACACTGGAAGGGAACACACTACCCAGGGTGTGATACCGGACATCAGGAATGATGGAAAGCTATTTTGGAGGTTAACTACCACAGGTAAAATCTTTGCTTAGTGTATGAAATATTTTCCATTACAATTTAGTTAATGTCTTATCTACCCACATTTCAGAACCCCTGGATATTACATGGAATAGTCATTTTAAAGAGGCAGTGATGGGAGTATTTTCCCCATATCAAGTCCTAAGGTTTTTTAGGTGTATTGGGTTAATTGAAATAAAGTAAAAAAAGATAAAAAATAAAAGTTACTTAATCAGGAAAAGGAGATAGGGTCCCATTAGTTCCTTGCTCATCTAATTCCTTCCCAGGAAAGAAAACCACTTATGTATTTAACCACAGTCAACTACATTGCTTCTGGGAGACACTGACATTTTGGTGGTCATGTTCAGCTGTAGCATGCTTTGTTCCTATTATTCATAAATAAGTGTATTATAAAAATTTTTGAAAATCTCAAGGCAATGTTATCATTCTTACCCTGAAGTTTCTTGGCTTCCTTCTATTGTTTTAATCAACTTTGATCCAGAAGCATAGTCCTTATGGATTTATACTTGGAAGACATGTTTTTCTACAAATACCATTAAACTCAAGTTTTACTTCTCCAAGTTTAAGATTATCTTTCACTACCTACTTGATTTTAAAGTAAAATTCTATTATTATTACCACTGTCAGCGTCTTCTTTCTAATCTTGGTAGTTAGACTTCCTAATAGTTTGCCTTGTTAACATAAAAAATCCCATTGCCGTCAAGTTGATGCCAACTCTTAGCTACCCTATAGGACAGAGTAGAACTGTCCCATAGGGTTTCCAAGCCAAGATCTCTAAGGAAGCAGACTGCCATTTCTCTCTCCCAAAACACCTGGTGGGTTCCAACCACTGACCTTTTGGTTAGCAACAGTGTGCTTTAACCACTGTGCCACCAGAACAGATATAAATAGGAGATTGTCAATATCACATTTGGTTCCTAAGAAGCTGTCAGTGATTAAACATTGTCAATGACACACAAATATGTTGTCTTTAATTTTTTTTGGCTATTCCCTACACCTTCTTCCTGAAACATTTCTATTTGTTTTTTTTTGATAAGATATTCTTCCAATCCTCTTCATACTTTGTGGTTGTCTCTTTGAAATCCACCCTCCTCTCAACATCAAATAAATGATGATAATTAAAAGACTTCTTTCTGCTGTTATTGTTGTTAGGTGCCATCGAGTCAGTTCCAACTCATAGTAACCGTACATACAAGAGAACAAAACACTGCCTGGTCCCGTGCCATCATCACAATAGTTGTTATGCTTGAGCACATTGTCAGTCCATTTCCTTACAGGTCTTCCTCCTTTGTCCTGACCCGCTAATTTATTTTCTCCAGGGACTGATCCCTCCTGATAACATGACTAAAGTATGTGAGACAAAGTCTTACCATCCTTACTTCTAAAGAGCATACTGGCTGTACTTCTTCCAAGACAGGTTTGTTCATTCTTCTGGCAATCTATGGTATATTCATTATTTTTCACCATCACCATAATCCCAAGGCATTGATTCTTCTTTGGTCTACCTTATTCATCTAACAAATCCAATAAATGGTGAGAATGAAAAGACTTCTTCCTAGGTTTTCCCATTTTATCACATTAAGTTTGAATCTTTATTCTTCAATTATCTTTTCTTCACCTACAATTTCAATTAAAATTTACAAAAAGAGACTTGAAAAAATTATAAATCTCATCTGATCACTGCCTTCCTCCTGGGCTTCTGAACACATGGGCTCAACTGTATATGTTATATGGAATATTTCAAAGGCTAGTGAGTCAAGATATCAGAATTCGCTGATGTGGCTGGCTGAGTAACATGATCATTGCCTTGACTCATAGAATAAATTATTTAATGAATTGAAACATGGCTATGTGCAAACTATGTACAATGACACAATTCTACGTTTCTCTCATCTGACAGACATCTCACTTCGCAGAGGCTGCCAGGAATACTATACATCCACATGAATTCTGATCTTGTGATATAAAATTTTACTGTCTCTTAGGCACTTTCATAGTGTTGTTGTTGTTGTTAGGTGCCGTTGAGACAGTTCTGACTCACAGCGACCCTATGTACAACAGAAGGAAACACTGCCTAGTCCTGTGCCATCCTCACAATCATTGCTATGTGTGAGCCCATAGTTGCAGTTACTGTGTCAGTCCCTCTCTTTGAGGATCTTCCCTTTTTCACTGACCGTGTACTTTACCAAGCTAGTAAGTATAAATAAAGTCCACTTAGAAAGGAGTTTAAGTCACCTCTCTTATATTACCAATTGTTTGGGGTTGATTCCAACTCATGGCAACCCTGTGTGTGTTAGAGTAGAACTGTGATTCATTCGATTTCAATGGTTGATTTTTTTCAAGTAGATCACCAGACCTTTCTTCTTCAGCCCCTCTGAGTGGACTGGGACCTCTACCTTTTTGTTAGCAGCAAGGCACATTAGCTTGTTGACCACCCAGATAAAGCCTAGCATTGTTGTTGTTGTTCTTAGGTGCCATCGAGTCGTTGTTATGCTTGAGCTCATTGTTGCAGCCACTGTGTCAATCCACCTCGTTGAGGGTCTTCCTCTTTTCCGCTGACCCTGTACTCTGCCAAGCATGATGTCCTTCTCCAGGGACTGATCCCTCCTGACTACATGTCCAAAGTGTGTAAGATGCAGTCTCACCATCCTTGCTTCTAAGAAGCATTCTGGCCGCACTTCTTCTAAAACAGATTTGTTAGTTCTTTTGGCAGTCCATAGTACATTCAATATTCTTCACCAACACCACAATTCAATGGCGTCAACTCTTCTTCGGTCTTCCTTATTCATTGTCCAGCTTTCACATGCATATGATGTGATTGAAAATACCATGGCTTGGGTCAGGCACACCTTAGTCTTCAGGGTGACATCTTTACTCTTCAACACTTTGAAGAAGTCCTTTGCAGCAGATTTGCCCAATGCAATGTGTCTTTTGATTTCTTGACTGCTCCTTCCATGGCTGTTGATTGTGGATCCTAGTAAAATGAAATCCTTGACAACTTCAACCTTTTCTCCATTTATCATGATGTTGCTCATTTGTCCATTTGTGAGGATTTTTGTTTTCTTTATGTTGAAGTATAATTAATACTGAAGGCTGTAGTCTTTGATCTTCATTAGTAAGTGCTTCAAGTCCTCTTCACTTTCAGCAAGCAAGGTTGTGTCATCTGCATAACACAGGTTGTTAATGAGTCTTCCTCCAATCCTGATGGCCAGTTCTTCTTTATATAGTCCAGCTTCTCGTATTATTTGTTCAACATACAGATTAAATAGGTATGGTGAAAGAATAAAACCCTGCCGCACCCCTTTCCTGAATTTAATCCAATCAGTATCCCCTTGTTCTGTCTGAACAACTGCCGATTGATCTATGTAAAGGTTCCTCATGAGCACAACTAAGTGTTCTGGAATTCCCATTCTTTGCAGTGTTATCCATAGTTTGTTATGATCCACACAGTCAAATGCCTTTGCATAATCAATAAAACACAGGTAAACATCCTTCTGATATTCTCTGCTTTCAGCCAGGATCCATCTGACATCAGCAATGATACCCCTGATTCCACGTCCTCTTCTGAAACCGGCCTGAATTTCTGTCAGTTCTCTGTTGATATACTGCTGCAGCCGTTTTTGAATGTCCTGATATTGTTCTATAATTTCCACATTCGGTTGGATCATCTTCCTTGGGAATAGGCATAAATATGGATCTCTTCCAACCAGTTGGCCAGGAAGGTATCTTCCATATTTCTTGGCATAGACAAGTGAGCACCTCCAGTGCTGCATCTGTTTGTTGAAACATCTCAACTGATATTCCATCAATTCCTGGAGCCTTGTTTTTTGCCAATTCCTTCAGAGCAGCTTGGACTTCTTCCTTCAGTACCATCGGTTCCTGATCATATGCCACGTCTTGAAATGGTTGACTATCGACTAATTCTTTTTGGTATAATAACTCTGTGTATTCCTTCCATCTTCTTTTGATGCTTCCTGCATCATTTAATATTTTCCCCATGGAATCCTTCACTATTGCAACTTGAGGCTTGAATTTTTTCTTCAGTTCTTTCAGCTTGAGAAACGCCGAGCGTGTTCTTCTCTTTTGGTTTTCCATCTCCAGCTCTTTGCATATGTCATTATAATACTTTATTTTGTCTTCTCTAGAGGCCCTTTGAAATCTTCTGTTCAGTTCTTTTACTTCATCAATTCTTCCTTTTGTTTTAGCTGCTTGATGCTGAAGAGCAAGTTTCAGAGTCTCCTCTGACATCCACCTTGGTCTTTTCTCTCTTTTCAGTGACCTCTTGGTTTCTTCATGGATGATGTCCTTGATGTCATTCCACAACTCATCTGGTCTTTGGTCACTAGTGTTCAATGCCTCAAATCTATTCTTGAAATGGTCTTTAAATTCAGGTGGGATACATTCAAGGTCATATTTTGGCACTTGTGGACTTGCTCTGATTTTCTTCAGTTTCAGCTTGAACTTGCATATGAGCAATTGATGGTCTGTTCCACAGTCGGGCCCTGGCCTTGTTCTGACTGATGATAGTGAGCTTTTCCATCATCTCTTTCCACAGATGTAGCCAATTTGATTTCTGTGTGTTCTATCTGGCAAGGTCCATGTGTATGGTCACCATTTATGTTGGTGAAAGAAGGTATTTGCAATGAAGAAATCGTTGGTCTTGCAAAATTCTATCTTTCGGTCTCCAGCATTGTTTCTATCAGCAAGGCCATATTTTCCAACTACTGATCCTTCTTCTTTGTTTCCAACTTTTGCATTCCAATCGCCAGTAATTATCAATGCATCTTGACTGCATGTTCTATCAATTTCAGACTGCAGCAGCTCATAAAAATCTTCTATTTCTTCATCTTTGTCCCTAGCGGCTGATGCGTAAATTTGAATAATAGTCGTATTAACTGGTCTTCCTTGTAGACGTATGGATACTATCCTATCACTGACAGCATTGTACTTCAGGATAGATCTTGAAATGATCTTTTTGACGATGAATGCAACACCATTCCTCTTCGAGTTGTCATTTCCAGCATAGTAGACTATGAGATTATCCGATTCAAAATGGCCAATACCAGTCCCTTTCAGCTCACTAATGCCTAGGGTATCGATATTTATACATTCCATTTCATTTTTGACGACTTCCAGTTCTCCTAGATTCATACTAGCGTAGCAATAATGAGGAGCAAAAGGAAACCAATTGCAAGATGAAGAAATATTATGTATATATAAGTAATGTCTGTTGTTGTTGTTGTTAGCTGCTATTGAGTCAGCCCTGACTCATGGCAAATCCATGCACATACTGTTATGATCCACAGGGTTTTCAACAGCTAATTATTAGAAGTAGATAATTAGGCCTTTTTTATAGTCCATCTTAGTCTTGAATTTCCACTGAAACCTGTTAAGCATCACAGCAAAACCCTAGCCTTCACTGACAGATGATTGGGGGCTGTGCTTGAGGTGCACTAGCCAGAAACTGAAGCAGGTTTTCCTTGTGGAAGGTGAACATTCTACTACTGAACAATCACTGCCCTCAAATAATGTCTGGGACCAAGCAATATCCATAATATACATTGCAGATTGAGCTGGAGAAGCTATACAGCATTTTATAGTGCATACAAAATTATTTAACCTTAAATTTAGATTAAGGGGCCCTCATGATGCAGTGGTTAAGCATTGGCTTTTAACCAAAAGGTCAGCATTTGGACCCCACCAGCTGTCCATTAGAGAAAGATGTGGCAGTTGGCTTCTTTAAAGATTACAGCCTTAGAAACCCTATAGGGCAGGTCTACTCTTTCCTATAGGGTCACTCTGAGTTGGAATTGACTAGACGACAACGGGTATGAGTAGGAGTTGACTCGAAGTCAATGGGTTAAGTTTATAATTTAGTATAAATTATTTTATTATTACAGTTATTCTGTAGCCACAACCATGAATATTAGAGGTAAATGATGAACTAAGAAAGCAAACATCAACCTATGAGTCAAAAGGGTAATGTTCTACTAATTCTTCAATTAATTATAAAATATGAGTCTTTAGACAGATAGGTACTTTAATCTCACTGAAGTTCACTTACATTATCAGGAAAATTGAAGCAAGATATAATAAAATATATTAGGTGGTTAGATGAAATAATAAATGTATAAATAAGCAAAAATTGCTTAATTATATGAATATATGTTCATGTAATTTGTTATATTACTAAATATACATTGGCATGTTACTAAAGAAAAAATAAAGTTCAAACTTTATGGCTTGACATGATTTTGGTGGGTTTCATATAAATGAATATATCACCATATATCAGAAACCTGTTGGGGGAAATTTGGTACTGGATCTCTATTTTATTTTCTAAAATCCTTTCTTCTGCTGTTGAAATCAAAGTTATTTTAGTGAAACAATCTTGTTTCCAATAATGTATTTCATCATTATTTATGAATTATTATATTTAAATTTGCAGGAACAAAATCCTATAGAGGATTTTACAAGATACTTAGTGTGATTCATACTAATTTTTTTTTTTTAAAACTCAGGTAACAATGCCTTCCTTATAATAGGTGTATACAGTACCTTCTTTAAAGTAGACACACAATTTTTCTGTTTATAAAACACATTCTTCACCTTGCATATTCTCAATCATTTAGCCTATGTATTTCTTAGTAAAAATTAGCTATAAGGCATGGTCAATAGAAAAATAAATCAATATTTCCTTTTTTTCTAGCTTACATGTAGGTAAATTAATCATGTTAACAGTTATTACTTAACTACCAAATTTTAATAAAAACAAATTAAAAAATTATCAATCTGGTTTATTCCACCATTGCCGGATTAGCCACTTAAAAATATCTGATATTTAGACTGACTTGATTGATTCAGACTGATTTAGGCTTATTTGACCAATTGCATCGAATGATTAATTGTATATCCTGCATAAATACCAAAAACCTACACTGCATATAACTTTGGGTATTCTTCTCATGATTTTCTTTGTATTTTTTGCCTCTAAACAGTCTGGGAAACAAAGCATTCCTTATAGATTTTTTTAATCTCAAAGATTTATTTTCACATGCTTCTTGACTTTTAAAGATTAATTATATTTCCATGTACTTACTTCGTGTGGTCATGCTCTTGTTTTACATATAACTTTATTGAAAAATCATCCATACCACCATTGTTAAATCACATTATTTTACCCATTAGAACGTATGCAATGAATTATGAACACTAGAGTATTTGTGCTAGTGAGAGGGAATAAATTAGCCACTCAGTTGCATACCAGAGAGGTACATATTTCCTTTGAATTTATCTAGACTTGGGCAGGTGAGTAAAGAGACTAATGTTCTCTTAGCATGCCATTTATCAACCACCACAGTGGCTCAGAGCAATTTTGTTCTCTCTTCATGTCCCAGGGGTCCCAATATAGATTTTCATTTTGCAAGCTGAAATGAACCTGAAAACTCTACCTGATGCTTGGTCTTGACTGGCTGCTGCTTTTCATTGACTGACCAAGGAATGATTTTACTGAAATTGAGGTGGGATGTGGACCTATATTAACAGTGACCCTCTAATTCATTTTCTCCTTGTATTACACAATGCTGTCCTGTTTAAGGACAACCAATGTTTCTTCAGTTAAATAATGACAAGTCTGGGTCATTGGCCACACTTTCAAACAAAATCCATTGTTTAGGGGTGAGGATAAATTATATACAGGGCTTTTCCTGGGCAGAATTTTGAAGACTAAATGCACACACACACATGCACACACAAAAAATGTGTGTGTGTGCATGTGTGTGTGTGTGTAGTCTTCTTCAGAATTCTTATGAGAAGCTCCATTTAGTGGTTATTGTTAATATGGAATTGTGTACGGTTATTGTGTTCCTGTTTATGTTTTACTAAAGTCATTTATTATTTTACATTAAAATAATGAGAGAATACACCTGATTACTTGATCTGAATAATTCCCATTGGGAAAATATCTCTACTATTTTATATACAAACATCTTCAAATGACTTTACCAAACACTGTTTTGGAACCTGTTTTGTACACAAAAATGTACTAAATGATGGGTCTGAAAACATGAACAATCACTATGGCAGTTTGGAGAGAAAAAAAAAAAATCTAAACTACCCTGCAAATAACACTGAAAACACTGAGCTGCTGAGCAAAAAAAAAAAAAAAAAAAAAAAATCTAGTTTTTCTCCATTCTACATTTTTACTTATCATAATTTATATCAATAATTAAAATGTCAGCATTTGAGACTTCTCTTACATAAAAACCTTTCCAATATTTTCCAAAAATATACCATCATTTTAGTCATATACTGCTGGGTATTGCTTCTTGGTTCAGTTTGGATTACATCTCAATATGAAGAAAACAAAAATGCTCATAACTGGACAAATAAAAACATGATAAACAGAGAAACTATTGCCGTTGTTAAGGATTTCATTTTACTTGGATCCACAATCAACAGCCATAGAAGCAGCAGTCAAGAAATCAAATGACACATTGGATTGGTCAAATCTGCTGCAAAAGAACTTTTTAAAGTGTTCTAAACACAGCTGTCACCTTGAGGACTAAGGTGTGCCTGACACAAGCCATGGTATTTTCAGTTGCTTCATATGAATGTGAAAGCTGGACAATGAATAACGAAGACCAAAGAAGAATTGATAACTTTGAATTACGACATTGGCAAAGAATATTGAATATACAATGGACTTCCAGAAGAACAAACAAGTCTGTCTTGGAGGAGGGACCAGTCCCTGGAGAATGACATCATGCTTGATAAGATAGAGGGAGGAAGACCTTCAATAAGATCAATTAACACAATGGCTGCAACAATGAGCTCAAACATAGCAACAATTGCGAGGATGGTGCAGGACTGGGCAGTGTTTCGTTCTGCTGTGCATAGGATAACTATAAGTTGAAACTAACTCAAAGACACCTAACAACCACAACAATACGCTGCATACCCAACCATTCCAAAGTATAATGTCATAAACAACAACTATTTTAGTATGTTCATAGATTCTGACAAAAATTCAGAAAATAGAGCAGGGATGGCTTGGCTGGGCTACGTAATGGCTAGGACCTCAACTGGGAAGATATAAACACCTGCGTCAAGAACTCCTTGAGCTGGAGTATACATTTCCGGCTTGGTTTCTCTCACGTGTATGTCAGCTTCCTGGGCCTGGGTATTCTGTGTCTCTTTTCCCAGTAGAGCCCCAATTCAATCACATTACTTAACTTCAGGTTTATTCAGATTTTCTACTTCTTGAATTAATTGATTTATGAGTTTCTAGTTATTTGCCTATTTTATTTATGTTACCTAATTTATTGGCAGACAATTGTTTATGGTATTCTCATAATCATTTTTATTTCTGAATGATTGGGAGTAATTGGCTCACATTCATTTCTAATTTTAGTTATTTGACCCTTTTTTTCTTTGTCAGTCTAGCTAAAGATTTGTCACAGTATTGACATTTTTAAAAGAATCAATTTTTGGTTCAATTAATTCTCTGTATTGTTTTTTTTGTCCTCTATCTCATTTATCTCCACTCTAATCTTTATTAGTCCCTTCCTTCTGTAAATTTTGTATTTGATAGTCTATTCTTTTTCTTTCCCTTAAGGTGTAATTTATTGACTTGAGAGTTTCCTTTTTTTAATTTAAGTGTATGTTGTTGTTGTGTGCCATTGACTCATAAAGACCCTATATGACAAGATAGAACTGCCCCATAGGGTTTCCTAGGCTATAATCTTTATGGAAGCATATCACCAGGGTTTTTCCCTCGTGGAGTTTCTGGCCAGCTTTTAGGTTAGCAGCCAAGCACTTAACCATTGTGCCACCAGGGCTCCGTATTTGGTGTTTATAGTTATAAAATGTTCTCTGAGCATTGCCTTCACTACATCAAGTAAGTTTTGGGATGTTGTGTTTTTATTTTTATTTGTCTCTAAGTATTTTCTAATTTCTTTTTTTTGACTCCTTGGTTATTCAAGAGTATGGTGTTAAATTTCCATGTATTTGTTATTTTCCAGTTTTCTTTCATTATTGATTTCTAATTTCATACCATTGTGACTAGAGATGATAACTTTTTGTATGATTTCAATCTTGTTAAACTTATTGTCTTGTTTTGTGGCCTTACTTATGGTCTATCCAGGAGAATGACCCATATGTTTTTGAGAGGAATATACATTCTGTTGTTGCTAGATGTGGAATGTTCTCTCTCTACATATATATATGAGTTGGTTTATAGTGTTATTCAAGTCTTCTGTTTTCTTACTGATCATCTATCTTGATGTTCTATCCATTGCTGAAAAAGGTCTATTGAATCTCCTGCTATACTTGTATATTTGTCTATTTCGCCCTTCAATTTTGTCAATGTTTACTTCACATATTTGGGTCTCTGTTTTTAGGTGAATATGTATATATAATTTGTTATCTATATCTACATCTGTCCCTTCATTGTGTTCATCTAGTGTTTTGACAGAGATTTCCTTGAACACAGAGATTTCCTTGAAAAAAATATAAATATATTTATTTATATATTGAAAATATATATATAAATAAATAAAACCTCTCCCAGTCTTCTAGATTGGTTTTGACAATCTACATATGACAGTTCCTGAATAGAAATGTCTCCTCTGATGCTTATGGCAGGTGAACAACAAGCATGTTCCTAACAATACTAGTTGAATATTCATAAGTGGAGGCCAGAACAATATAAATTGAATTTGTTCTAGGGACCTCACTTATGAGGTCACTCCACTTTCCCTTCTCTACTTTGCCCATCCTTCAAATCTCATCAGTTGAATTCAAGTGTTCCCTTCCCTCATGAAACCTGTTTGAATCGTCACTTTGGTGTCTATACCCAACAGAGCTATATAAATTTGAAATCCGTCTCTAGAAGTTCATCAGCATATCTGGATGGATATGTATGGCCTGTCCCTTTTGGAAACAGGTAGACCTCAGTTACAACCCAAATCCTCTTTCTCTCTAAACCAGCTGAGTTTGAGGTAGAGGGGAATGGAGGGGCAAAGAGGGCCTCATGACAGTATACATGACCAGTTTGCTTTCACTTTCTGTTTGCTTGGACACTGCTCATCTTAACAGAACAAACATTTAGAGTTTGTTCTTTTTGTTTGTTTTGGGATACACTCAAAATTCTATGTAGAATAGTAATTGTTTTCAATATTTATTCCACTTTTGGGGATACTTCGGGTCAGCAGCCTCAATCATGTTGCCTTTTGGCTGAGGCCGTGGGGCTTGCAAATCCAATATCATAATAGTATAATTTTCTCTGTCTGCAAAAAGAAGAGTGAGCAAAAACAAAGCACAATTTGGGCAGCTCATTTCAATCCTACCTCTCATTGCTCAGGTTTTCTTCATTAATTTAACTGTCATCCCTTAATAGGTATGACAGTGGAGAACTTCCTCCCCTCCCACACAAACCTGACTCATCCCCTCTTTCCACTTGGATGACAGCATTTACTACCAGATCACAGAAAGTCATTTCATATCTTGAACCTGGTCGTCAGGGCCATTGTACTTTCTTCTCAAGAAAATCATTTGTCTGTCAACATCCAATTTTCATCAACAAGGCCAGTTTTTGTGAAGGATCTGAGACTTTGCCTACTTGTAAACTCGCAATTTAGCTTTACACAGTTACATGGATACCAGTGAAAGACACAAGATCCTAGGGTCAGAGACAAAGAACTTTACAAGCAACAAGAACATTGGCATATTTGCATCAGTTTCTCTTTCCTCTGAATCCATAGAGATGATCCAGGTAGGCCAACATGAATGCCTGCACAGTGGCTTGTTTTAGAGGAGATAATGAAATCCAGAGCTTAGGAGGTCTGAATTGTTTATAATGGGTAGTAAGCATTCTTGCCTTTTGCTCCAGAGAGAGACATAACCTTTAATACCAGTCAGAAAGAGCACATGCCCTTTGCTCCAAAGAAAGATACCATCTTTGTCCTTCAAGGCTGATTGTTAAGCAAATAATCTTGAAAAGATAGTTCAGGACAAAGGTCATTGTTTCCTCTGTGCAAACATGCAGAAACGTGAGAAATTAAGAGAAAATTGTCTCCCAAGTACAGGTAAGAAAAGAATGGTCTTATCCAAAATGTTTCTTTTTCTGAAAATAAAATACGCTAGTTAAGAGTTTCACTGCATGTCTTGGAATGGTATAAGTCAATCTTTTTTTTTTTACTTTTAAAATTTCTATACTGGTGTTTTAATTTTATGGTGAACTTGATCCAAGTTTTTAAATGTCAATTTTTTTTTAATTCTAGTCAATATTTATTTATGAAATATATATATTCTACCAAATATAGATAATATGTGTGTGTGTATATATATATTTTACATATATATATATATACACACACAGAATTTTTTTGATGTGGGTATATGTAGCCATGGATATAAATGAATCTTAAATGTGTATGATTTAGAAGAGTATGTAATTCAGAGAAGTGTATAATTCAGAATAAATTTGATTGATTTAAATATTCATTCTTTTATACACTTGCATTGAATGTTTGTTTAATAAAATACAGAAAGTTATGCACTAATGAAATAAATACGTATAATCTGTATATATGTAAAAATAAAGAATAAAAATCTTGGTAAAATAACTATGCACTTTTTGATTTGTCATATGCACAATTCAAAATCAAATGATCATATTAGCTATGTGAGAAAAAGTAATGCCAGTTTGTAAATTTATTTTAGAATCTTAGCTTGATAAAATATATACTGAAACACATAGCAATAGGCTCAATATTTTAAAAAAATCAATCATAAAGTTTTATGCACTAAAATATGTTATTAACCCATTGCCTTCTAGTTGATTCCGATTCATAGCTACCCAGTAGGACAGAGTAGAACTTCCTCAAAAGATTTTCAAGGCTGTAATCTTTATGGAAGCCGACTGCCACATCTTTCTCCTTCAGAGCAGCTGGTGGGTTTGAACCACCGACCTTTTGGTTAGTAGCTGAGTGCTTAACCACTGTACTACCAGGGCTTCATATAATGTGTTATTAGACTACTCAATAATTGTAAATTTCCCTTTCAGGAGTTGCATCCCTAGCCTAGTTTAGACAAAGCTCTTCCTTTCTACCACCTTTGACCACCTGGTACAGCACAATCTTCTTTGCCATTTCAGCTCTTAAATATGTAAAAATGTTTGTTCATCAGTTCTTTCCTTAACTGAAAATATGCTGTTCAGTTTATAGAGAGATGAAAGGGAAGCCTTACAAAAGAATGAGTCTGTGTAATAAAATAACAATTTCACAATAAAGCAATTATTATAGAGATTGTTGACTGAATGAGATAGAAGGGTAACTATGCTTACTTCCCATTAGTGTCATACCTGCTTTCACATTGAATTGCATTATTTTATGCTACATTAAAATGGCATTTTCTAGAGCGATATTTTATGTTTCTGACAGGAAGTTGTGAATGCTTTGTGCACTCAGCAATATTCTGTTTGCTGCAGTGAACACTTCTATTAATGACAATTCGCCCATAATTTTATTTCAGAAAAGAGAAAATGTAAGCCAAGACACAGGTGTATAAATATATATATATATTTTTCTCTTTTTCTAAATCAGAGTAGTGAGAAGTTTTAACATTGTTAATGGCCTCTAAATTCAAGTAGATGGAACTTCAATTTAATGCTTCATCTCAATGTCCCATCCCTTACGAACATTATTGCTGAATAAAAACCTGTGTTTCAAAGAAAGAATATATTTTTTTATTTTAATTCTAAATCAAATTATTTTTAAAAGCTGGAGCTAGTTGACATCTTCTGACAAATGTATGTTTTATTTGTCTTGGAAAAAATTTGATCCCCATGTCTTTTATGTGGCTATTTTCTCTTTCCTATTTTATTTATAATTGAATATTTATTTGTATTTGTTTTACAGTCTCAGAATTGAAATCATCCTGTGGTCCCATAGGACCATAAGTTCAAATAATATTTTTAGTATAAATATTTTTGGTAAATGTTATATTTTCTTATTTTAAAAAATAACGCTGATAATATCAGGGAAAATCTGAATTACAAAGTGACAGGAAGGAGACAATTTAGATCATTTTCCATTTAGAATATTTAACTGCTTTTTAATTTGGGAGGCTAACATTCTAGTAATGACGGAGTCAATAAAAGAAACATTAAAATACACTTGGTGTACATTATACAAGATAGCTATTTTTTTTTTCTTTTTCAGTTAATACTCCTCCCTCAGTCTATTTCTGTGATTTTTGCCGGTGAAAGTCCCTATTTTTCTAAACCAGTGGTTGACAGCCTAAATCCCATGAAACAGGTCCAGCCTAGAGCCTGTTGTTGTACAGTCTGTGAAGTAAGGGCATTTTTTGCATTTTTAAAGGGGAAAAATAAGGAGGAGGAGAAGAAGAAGAAGTAGAGGAGAAATAACAAGAGGATAATGAAAGAGGAAGTGAAGAAGAAGAGAAGAAGGAGGAGAACAGTAAGAACAAGAAAAACAAGAAATATAAGAACAAGAACAAAGAGAAAGAGGAGCAGGAAGAAGAATACGAAGCATCTTAGAAGTTATATAGATCATATGTGACCTTTAAAGTCTAAACTACTAAAAATCTGGTCATTCAAAGAACGTGTTTGCCAACCTCTGCTCTAGACTCTTCCTAGATAAGGCTTTCATTCATCTCACAGCATCAAATTTCATAAACTTATCTGAATTAGCACTTATCCTTCCTCCTTTCCCTGTTCACAATGAAAAAGTTGTACACATATATTCTACAATTGATCTGTGCTGTCTTATACTCAAATACTTCTAACTACTTAAGTGGCCTCCTCCATTGATTATCATTTTTCTTATATCTTCCCACCACCAATGAAAAATACTCTTCTTGAAACCAAATCCATTAAATATTAGAGTTAGAATTAACTCTGACTTCTGATTCCACAATCTAGCAGTACTTCTTAAAATATAATCTGAGAATCCTTGGGGGTCCTCCTGATGTAAAGTTGTGTTTGCCTCATACACCTTAACCAAAGTAGCATATTTCGATTGATTAAGCGCAGATGACAATATGAGGATCCAGCTCCTTCAATTAAGACTACCTTCAATGACAATTTTCTGACATTGATTTTTGTTTTAGAATATGTAGTTATATTTTCATAAAAATATTATTTACATCAATATGTAATGAATTTGTTATTGCTATTTTAAGGTAAATGCATATATTTTTGCGTGCGAAAGCTGGACAATGAATAAGGAAGATGGAAGAAGAATTGACGCCTTTGAACTGTGGTGTTGGTGAATAATATCAAATATCCCATGGACTGCCAAAAGAATGAACAAATCTGTCTTGGAAGAAGTACAACTAGAATGCTCCTTAGAAGCAAAGTTGGTGAAACTACGACTCACATACTTTGGAAATGTTATCAGGAGGAATCAGTCCCTGGAGAAGGACATCATACTTGGTAAAGGAGTGTGTCAGCAAAAAAGAGGAAGACCCTGGGCGAGGTGGATTGACATTGGCTGCAACGATGGACTCAAGCACAGCAACAATTGTGAGGATGGTGCAGGATCCGGCAGTGTTTCATTCTGTTGTACATAGGGTCACTATGAGTCGGAACTGGCTGAGGGCAACGAACAACAACAATATATCTTTTTGGAAACACTGGTGGCATAGTGGTTAAATGCTACGGCTGCTAACCAATAGGCCAGTATTTTGAATCCATCAGGTGCTTCTTGGAAAGTCTTTGGTACAGTTCTACTCTGTCTTATAGGGTCACCATGACTTGGAATAGACTTGACAGTGTTTTTTTTTTTTTTTTAATATTTATTTTGAGGACCACAGCACCATAGTATAGGTTCAGGATAAGTAAAAACTAAGTTATAATGTTGTTGCCGTTGCTTTTGGGTTGGCTCTGACTCACGACAGCATAACATAAGGAAATGTTGCCTGTTTGTCCACCATCTTCATGATTATTGGTATGTGTGAGTCCATTGCTGTGGCTACTGTGTAGTGCCTTCTAGCCTAGGGGACTCATCTTCCAGCACTACACTGGACAATATTCATTAGTGATCCATAAGGTTTTCACTGGCTAATTTGCAGAAGTAGATCACGAGACCTTTTTTCCTAGACAGTCATAGTCTGAAGCTCCACTGAAACCTATCCACAATGATGTCTGTATTGGTGTTTGTAATAATAATGGCACAGTTTCCAGCATCATAGTAACACATGAACCACCACAAAATGACAAACTGACTGGCAGGTGGTGGCTAAAATAAGTATGTCTAAATATGGAGTCCACCGTCATCAGTTGTTCCTATCATTGAAAAAAAGCACGTGTTTTATGCAATCATTTTTACTTTTGACACAGGGTTTGGCACAGAATAATTGCTTAATAAATATTAATAATTATTGGTTGAATATAAAAATGAATTAATGGTGTATAACTTACTATTAGAAACCTCCTGAATGCTAACAATTATATTGTAAAATAATTTTTTTTTAGGTAGACAGTTATCTTTAGAATACATAGTTTGAACCATCTTCCATTAATTATCTTTGCTTTATTCAGAAATGCCAAACTAAATATCTCAGAAAGTATGATTATTATGTCTCATCTCATGAGGGTAGGTGAATGGCTGGCATTATCCGCAGGTGATTCTCCAGTGTATAACACTGTTCTTATCTCATAATGGGTGAAGCATAAATTCGTTGAATGAATATATATATGTATTATTCTAAGTGTTAAGATTGTGATGTCCATGTATGACAGAATAGATAAGCAGTACATCTACAGAATGATATTAGGCGATATTTTCCTTGTCCAATAATTATATGATCACTTTCCTTTCTTTTCCTTTTGGTTCACTACTGATCTCATCTGATCTCAGAAGCTAAGTAGGGTCAGGACTGGTTTAGTACTTGGGTGAGAGAACGCCTGGAAATACCAGTTGCTGTAGGCTTAGATGGAGCTAAAGAAATTTGGAACACTTGCCCCAGTAGGACAGACATCTGTGGAAAGTCCTGAGGGGCTAACAGTCCAAGGAACCAGAAAGCAGAAACTGAAGAGACAAAGAACACAGGAAGCAGAGATGCCTCCTTCTCAAAGGGTAGGGCCATGACCTCTAGAGTCTCAAAGTGTGGAGTCACCGCTCAGATGGACTAGAAGAATGGGGACCTCATACCACCAAGAAAGCAGTGCCAGAAGCAAAGTGTGTCCTTTGGGCCTGGGGTTCCTGCATGAAGAAGTTCACAGACCAGGGCAAGATTTATAACATGGACTTTCCTCCAGAGCTGGTACCCTGAATTCAAACTTCTAGCCTCATAGACTGTGAGAGAATAAATTTCTCTTTGTTCCACTCGTAGTATTTCTGTTATAGCAGCACTAGATAACTAAGACACTTCCTGATAATTATATAATCATATTACTTTATTTTTCTTTTGGTTCAAATTATACCCAGATCCTCTTTCATGGGGGTACATATTGAATGTGTCTATGTATACTGAGATTTTACTGGGAAGTAAAGGTACATCTAAACTTGACAAGAACAGATACATAATAACCTTTTATTTAGCATTTAGAATAGAATTTAAAATTAATTTGACAGAAAAGTTGATTTTAATGAAAACCTTTAAGAGAAAAATCCTTGACAGTTAGGACTATAAGCAATTTTAATTAATAATTTAATTTCAACACTCCTTGACATTTTTGCATGGATTTGGGATGATCTGATCTGTTTTGTAGCTCTTCATGATAGGAAAGAGAGTATCCATTCCAAAACTATTTGGATATTCATAAAAGACTCTTCTTCAGCAGAGGTGTCCAAATATTTTGCAACTATGAGTACCATTAGAAAAAAAAATCACATTTACTTTCAATGTATATGTGTTTTTGCTTAAAAATTACATGCATAATAAAATGAACTAAATCAATTGTATTAATTACAAGTCACATAAAACATTCTAAAATAATAAACATAGAAATAAAGGTCTTAATAGTTTTTCCCAAATTTGGAGACCCCTAGTAGTGGGGTGGGTTTGGGGAGTCCACAGTATCAGAGGATTCTTGGGGAATTTGGAGAGACTAATTTCATAGAATATGAAGAGATTTAACTTCATTTTTATTGGTGTGGATGTTGAGTTCAACTTACATCATTTTTTATTTTCCTTTCAAGATAAAATGTACAGTATATTAATAAGTACAATTAAGGTCAACTTGCCATTAGCTTTGCAAAGTATTTTAATAACATCACTCTAGTCTGCCCTATAGGGTTGCTGTGAGATGGAATTGACTCGATGGCACTGGGTTTGGTTTGTTGTTTTTTAGTTCTCCTTCACTTGCTTTAACTTAGTGCTGTGCAGATTTTTACCCCAAAAGGAGAAAAAGGTAATCTCTCAGCAAGTTTTTCAGTGAGCAAGAAGAACGTCCTCTGATGATTGAGAGAAATGTCACAGAAAAAAGCCTGAGTCAGTGTTAATATGTGCTCATTAGAACACATGGGTCATTTTCCCACCACAAGTTTTGCTTCTGGCTATTCACATAAGGATATATATATATTTTTATGTACTCTGTAGGGTATTTTCTTACAGGAAAAAATTTTCAAAGATCAGATTCTGGTGAATCACTGTCTGGAAAAGTGTTACTTGTTTTGCTCAATATGGATTCTGTCCAAGAAATAATGCATCCATATTTTCATACTGAAGACACGTAAAATTGTTAAATTGAATTTTTGCCTACAAACATTGTGATGGCTATATTTTCATTTATATAGAAAAGAGGATTTTACAGATGAATACACTTTACCCTTGAATTTGTATCCTGTCTATCACTCAGGATAAATGAAAGATAAGAAAAAAAAAATTTTTTTCTTATATCAGCCCACAATATAGATAAATATCAAATGCCACATTTTATTGAATGCTAAATGCCCATTAAAACTTGAAATATAGGTATGTAGTATCTAGAGACCTTCTCATATTAGAGGAATGTATTTTTGGCAATAAATCTTAAATTTCTCTGTAAAGTGAGTATGTGACAGGTGTTTTGAAGGGCTAACAGAAAAGGATGAATTGGGACTGTTCTCTGGACATGGTGATTGGAATACATTCAGCAGAATTTTTCATCATTAAAGTATTACTTATTTCATAAGAAAGTAAGTTTTCCAATGGGAGGATTCTCCCAATTTCTGAATATGTTTATTCCAGTTATACATTCTGGAACTAGGGAAATCAAGATGGGTTTACGGATCCACTGGACTCACAGAAGATGGACCTAAACTAAAACTCCATTGATCACTGGACCTCCATATATCCCCACTCTGACTGGTGGACCGCAGTAACATTTTGGGTCCCCTGAGATAAGCATCAGCTCAGAGCCAGCATCCAGTAATTTCCAAAATATGTGATTATTTCCTTTCCCCAGTGAACAGTTTATTCTGGTAAAAGGCCATAACCTTTGCCATCGAGTTGATTCTGATTCATAGCTACCCTATAGGACAGAGTAGAACTGCCCCATAGGTTTCTAAGGAGGAGCTGGAGGATTTCAACTGCCGACCTTTTAGTTAGCAGCTGAGTTCTTAACTACCGTGCCACCAAGGCTCCAAGACTGTGAACTATAGATCCCTTTTTTATTCCTCAAGCTGAAGCACTGAATGCAGAAGCCCTGCTTAGTGGGTCCATATCAATAAATTCAGTCTGATCCAACTTTATGTTCCTTCCCTTAATATTCTGCACCTTTAATACCCATTCCCATATATATTCCCCAGATTTGTGTGTGTAAATTATAAAAATCGTGCAGTTCTTTTAAAATGTAGTGCACCTCATCTTGGATTATGCTTTCTACCTCACCTTCCAGGAAAGGCTGGAACTCGAGTCTAGTTATAGGTAGGGTGGGTCCTGAGCATGATATGTGGGGAATTTCGAGGCAACTGCCTCACAGGATATCATTATAGTTTCCTGAGGCAGAGAGGAACTAATCTCCTCAGATAGAGGTATAAGAGCTGCTTCCACTGGCAGAATTTAGAGGCTTAATGTACTCAGCTTCATCAGCTATATGGTACCATTCCTATTATCAGGATCTCATTTCTTCTCAATCAATACCCTCACTTTAACAATAGACTCCTTGCAAAGTTGGGAATTTAATTGATAATATAATTTAGCCACTTGCAGAATGAGATTCTGTACTCGATGTTCAGCAATCTCAGCTCTATGCCTACAAGAGATAAGGCTCTTTTTCAGGGCACACTTAGCAACTTTCAGGCCATTTATGTAGCAATTGAGCTGGAAATTTGGAGCCCTGAGTTCATCCTTTTCCCATATTGTCCACTTTAAAGTAGGAGAAACCAATCAATGCTATTATGCTTGTCAGTTTGACAAAGATGTTCTAAGGCATCAGATACATACTCACTCATAGCCTTGTCTTTCATAACTGTTCGATTAGAACTGCCTAGTGGTGCTACTTTGTGTATCTTTATTGCCACATCACATCATGGAATAAGAGTACCCTCTTTACTACAGTAGAGTCAAGAATGCCTTTAAATCTAAACAGATTTAAGTACTAATTCCAGAAACCCAAAACCAAGTTAGAAAACTCATTCTTCATGTTCTCTCCATCTAAAACCAATCTTTGTACCAAAACATCATAAGCAGGGTTCTTTAGAGAAACACACACACACGCATATATATATATATAGTCATTGTTGTTAAGTGTCATCTAGTTAGATCCAACTCTTAGCGACCCTATGTACAACAGAACAAAACACTGCCAGGTCCTGCACCATCCTCACAATCATTGTTGTTCTTGAGCCCATTGTTGCAGCCACTGTGTCAATCCTTCTAATTACGGGTCTACTTTTTCACTGACCCTCTTCCCTGCTACACGTGATGCCCTTCCTCAGGGAATGGTCCCTCCTGATAATATTTCCAAAGTACATGAGACAAAGTCTCAGTATTCTTGCTTCCAAAGAGAACTCTGACTGCACTCCTGCCAAGACAGACTTGTTTCTTATCCTTGCTGTCCATGGTATATTCAATATTCTTCCCCAACATCATAATTCAAAGGCACTGATTCTTCTTTGGTCTGCCTTATTCATTGTTCAGTTTTCCCATGCATATAAGTGACTGGAAACATCATGTCCTGGGTCAGACTCACCTTAGTTTTCAAGGTGACATATTTGCTTTTTAACACTTTAAAGAAGTCTTTTGCAGCATATTAGTCCAATGCAATATGTCCTTTGATTTCCTGACTGATGCTTCCATGGGTGTTGATTGTGGATCCAAGTAAAAAGAAGTGCTTGACAACTTCGACCTTTTCTCCACTTATCATGAGGTTGCTTATTTGTCCAGTTGTGAAGAGTTTTGTTTTCTTTGTGTTAAGGTGTAATTCATACAGAAAGCTGTAGCCTTTGATCTCCACCAGTAAGTGCTTCAAGTCCTCTTCAGTTTCAGCAAGCAAGATTGTATCATTTGCATATTGCAGGTTGTTATTGAGTCTTCCTCCAATCCTGATGCCCTGTTTTTCTGCTTATAGTTCAGCTTCTTGGCTTATTTAATAGCATACAGATTGAATAAGTATGGTAAATAGATATAACTCTGAGACACCTTTTCTGACTTTATGCAGCATCCCCTTGTTCTCTTCAAATGGCTGCCTTTTGATCTACTTACAGGTTCTTCATGAGCACAATTAAATGCTCTACAATTCCCATTCTTTGCAATGTGATCCATAATTTGTTATGATCCACACAGTCAAATGCCTTTGCATAGAAAATAAAACACAGGTAGACATCTTTCTGGTATTCTTTGCTTTCAGCCAGTGTCCATCTGACACTGGCAATGATATCCCTGATTCCACATGTCCTCTTCTGAATCCAGCTTGACTTTCTGGCAGTTGCCTGTTTATGTACTGCTACAGCCAGTATTGATCTTCAACAAAATAATAAGATACAGTTTAATAATTTCCCCACTTTGTTGTATCACCTTTCTTTGGAATAGGCATACATATAGATCTCTTCCTTTTGGTTGGCCGGGTAGCTGTTTTCCAAATTTCTTGATATAAACAAGTGAACACTTTCAGTGTTGCACCCATTTGTTGAAACATCTCAATTGGTATTCCATCAATTCCAGGAGCTTTGTTTTTCGCCAGTGCCTTCAGTGCAGCTTGGAACTCTTCCTTCGATATCACCGGTCCTTGATCATATACTGCCTCTAAAAATGGTTGAACTTGACCAATACTTTTGGGTATATTGACTCTGTGTTTTCCTTCCACAATTCATCTGGTCTTCAGTCATTAGTTGTCAGTGTGTCAGATCTATTCTTGAGAAGTTCTCTAAATTCAGGTGGGATATACTCAAGGTTGTACTTTTTGGCTCTTGTGGACTTGTTCTAATTTTCTTGCCCTGCAACTTGAATTTGCATATGTACAGTTGATGGTCTGTTCCACAGGCAGAGCTTGGCTTTCTTTTGAGTGATGATATTGAGCTTTTCCATTGTCTCTCCACGGATATAGTTGATCTGATTCCTGTGTATTCCATTCGGCAAGGTCCACTTGTATAGTCATCATTTTTGTTGTAGAAAAAGATATTTGTGATGAAGAAGTTATTAATCTTGCAAAATTCTATCACGTGACCTCCCTCATTGTTTCTGTCAGCAAGGCCATATTTCTCAGCTTCAGGTTCTTCTTTGTTTTCAGCTTTTGCATTCCAATCACCAGTAATTGTCAATACATTCTGATTGCATGTTGGATCAATTTCAGACTGCAGAACTTGGTAAAAAACTTCTGTTTCTTCATCTTGGCTTAGTGGTTGGTGCTTAAATTTGAATAGTAGTTGTTTTCACTGGTCTTCCTTGTAGGCTTTTGAATATTATCCTATCACTGACAGTGTTGTTGTACTTCAACATAGACCTTGAAATGTTCTTTTTGATGAATGCAGAGCCATCCCTCTTCAAATTGTTATTCCTGGCATGATAGACCACATGATTGCCTGAGTCAAAATAGTCAATACCAGTCTATTTCAACTCACTAATGCCTAGGATGTTGATCTTTATGTGTTCCATTTCATTTTCGACAATTTCTAATTTTCCTAGATTCATAATCAATGCATTCCGTGTTTCAATTGTTAATAGATATTTGCAACTGTTTCTTCTCATTTTGAATTGTGCCACATCAGCAACTTGATGCTCCTTTTGATGCTTTGTACATCTTTTAATATTCTCCCTGTAGAATTCAATATTACAACTCGAGGTTTGAATTTTTTTCTTCATTTCTTTCAGCTTGAAAAATGCCTAGCATCTTCTTCCCTTTTGGTTTTCTAACTCTAGGTGTTTACACACATCATTATAATAATTCACTTTGTCTTCTTGAGCTGTTCTTTGAAATCTTCCATTCAATTATTTTACTTTGTAATTTCTTCCATTCACTTTAGTTACTATGGTCAAGAACAAGTTTCAGAGTCTCTTCTGACATCTATTTTGGTCTTTTCTTTCTTTCCTGCCTTTTTAATGACTTCTTTCTTTCTTCATGTGTGATGTCCTCTCGCTACATATCTGATCTTCAGTCATTAGTGTTCAAGGCATCACATCTGTTCTTGAGATGGTCTCCATATCAGGTGGGATATATATATATATATATATATATATATATATATATAATTTCACTATATCCCCCCAGGAGCCCTGGGGGCATAGTGGTTAAAATGCTATAGCTGCCACCAGCCACTCCTTGGAAACCCTATGGGGCAGTAATACTCTGTCCTATGAGGTTGCTATAAGTCAGAAATGTGTTTATATATATTTTTATATATATAAAGAGAGAGAGGGAGAATGAGAGAGATGTTAAGGAATTGCCTCAAATGATCTTGGCAAATACAGAATCTCTAGGTCAAGGAACAGTGTAGATATTCCTACAGTCTTGCATCTGAAAATTTGTAGGTCAGGCAGTAGAAGAAGTGAAGAGTGAGTGAGATCTGGCAAAATATCTGTTTAAAAAAAAAATTTTTTTTTAATCTGTTTATAGGTTGGGAAAAAAAAATCTCAGTTAGTAAACTCTGTTGGGCTAAAGCTAAAATGAGTTCTTAGATACTGACCCTCAAAATTGAGCTTCCCTATCTCTTCCAGGGGAAACTCTGCTGGTGCAGTTGTTAAGAGCTCTGGCAGCTAACCAAAAGGTTAGCAGTTCGAATCTACTGGGTGGTCCTTGGAAACTCTATGGGGCAGTTCTACTAGGTCCTATAGGGTCACTATGAATTGGAATCGACTTGACGGCAATGAGTAATGGTAACAGTAACTACTTTCACACTGGCTGCAACAGCAATTGTGAGAATGGCTCAGGAATAGGTAGTGTTTTGTTCTGCTGTGCATAGGGCTCCTATGAGTCTGAACAAACTTGATGGCACCTAACAACAACAATACCTATTTTGAGGAGGTGGCTCTTCCCCAGTGGGTTTTGGGTTTTTTGGGTATCTCTTCCAGGCATGGTAGTTAAACAATTATTACAGAGCCCTGGTGGTGCAGTGGTTTTAGAGCTCAGCTGCTAATCAAAAGGTTGGCAGTTCAAATCCATCAGCCGCTCCTTGGAAATCCTATGGGGTAGTTCTACTTTTTCCTATAGGATCACTATGGGTAGCAATCAACTCAATGGCAACAGGTTTATTCTCATTCTAAAGCAAAAACTTATGTCCTTTCTTCCATGATGAAATATTTGGTGAAGGCAATTGTTAGTAGTGTTGGCCTTGCTAAACTAGGGATATTTGTGTTTAATGTGGGATAATGAAAATGAATAATAATGTACTATTTAAATTTTATCATACCTGTTGCATGTAAAAATCAGGTTTGTAGGTGTGATATAAAAAAAAAAAAGAATGTAAACGGAGGATGTTATTATTTGTTGCCATGGAGCCAGCACTGACTCATGGCCAACCCACATACAACTTAACAAAACATCGCCTGGTTCTGCACCATCTTCATGATCATTGGTATGTTTGAGTTCTCTGTTGTGGCTATTGTGTAGAGTCTGTCAATCCAGGATGACTCATCTTCCAGCAGTATACTGGACAATATTCTGTTGTGATTCACAAGGTTTTGACTGGTTAAGTTTTGGAAGTAGATCTCCAGGTCTTTTTTCCTTGTCTGTCTTAATCTAGAAGCTCTACTGAAACCTGTACATCATGAGTGACCCTTCTAATATTCGAAATACCTATATTGTAGTAAGCGGCAAGACATCACAACATCACAATCTGACAGAAGCAAGATGGTGGATACAAGACAGATGACAATAAATTCAAAATATTTTAAGTTCTGAATTGTATTTGGAAGTATCAGTATAAATTTATGAGTGTTTTTACATTATAATTTTTCTTCTACTAACCATGGAAAGTCTTAGAAATGAGAGAAGACACTTATATAAAACATCCAGCATCCAAAATTGTTACTTGTATTTAGACTGTGGTCTTTAAATACCATTTGTCATTAAAACAAATATTCAAAAAGCAAAACAAAACTGATTTTCTCAGAGAAACAATTTATCCTATGTTTAAAACAAGACGTAAATAAAATAAGTTTTGTCATTTTGAGTACCAGTTAGCACAAGAAAGATTACTAGGATCTTATCAATGAAACTGATGTGACAAATCGAAGAAGAATTTACTGGCAAAATATCAAAATATATCAGCTATCTTAAATATATGAGGCCATAATTATACTTAACAAATAATTTGTCAACTTTAGAGAATGTCAGGGAAACAACTCCCTTTTTTTTTTAAGTAGTAAATTAAAGAACAGAATTGAGCATTTTTCTTGTATTTCTTAAATGAACTAAATCCTATGGTAAGCACATGGTATATAAGATAACATTTTTCATTATTTCAGTATTATTTTATAATAAATGAAAAAATGAATAATGTAGCTAATATAAGATCATTTTGTAATAAAAAAGTAATAAATTAATGGATCCAACCCTTAATATCACACAAAGAGATATAGCCACCACAATATGACTTTTGATAAAATAACACACCTATTCAAAAAAAGAAAAGATTTGCATAATATGTTTTTAAAAAGCAATGTTCATCCATATGTTACCTAAGAGAAACTCACTTGATCAACAAAATAAAATAATGGGAAAAGATACTCGTGGAAGTTTGAAAATATCTTAATTGAATAATAATAATTAAAAAAATAATCAAAATGTGATGCAGCTAAAGGAGTGATAAGATGAAAATTTATGGCAATAAATGCTTATGTTGCAAAAGAAGAAATGTTTAATATTATTTATAAAATCTCCATCTTAAATAGCTAAATAAAAAGAGTACTAAAACCAATCTCGGTAAAAGAAAGAAAATAGTAAAGATAAATGCGGAAATATATAAACTAGAAAACAAAGAACAGAAAAACATCAATAAATTTTTTTTTTTTAAGTTTTTAATAATAAATAAATCCTATATTATACTGAAAGTCCCTGAATGGTGGAAATTTTTTGCCCTCAACTATTAACCTAAAAAGAACTCACAGAGGTCCATGAAAGAAAGGCCTGGTGATTTGCTACAAAATATTACAGTCAAGAAAACTCTATAGAACAGTTATTCTCTGACACACATAGGGTTGCCATGAGTTGGAACCAACTCGATGGCAATGAGTTGATAATATACTGAACTAGGAAAAATAAAACATATAACACAAGTTGTCAATATATCTACTCCTCACTTATCGACATAGTTAGGTTCCAAAAACCAGGTCGTTATGTGAAAATCAGCATTATTTGAAAATGGAGGGTGACTACATCAGATCACAAAATGGAAGATGACTATATCATTACACAACTGACAAACCACTGTGAATCATGACCCAGCCAAGTTGACACATAGCTTTAACCACCACAGCTAGGGTTTATCTCACCCCACACCACAGCATCCCTTACTGCCAGACGTGTCATTCATGAACAAGATAGTCAGATAGTAGATTTTTTTTTACTGTTTTGTAAATGCAAAATGTCAGATAACAACAAGTTGATAAGTGAGGAGTAGGTAGGTGTAAAAAAATGTAAGACAAGGAATAGCTATAGGCCCTAAAGACATTAGAGAACAACAAAAATTATCAACAAATTTGTGCCAGTAAATAATAAGTTTGATAAAATGGACAAATTTGTTGCAAAGCCAAGTTATCAAAACCAATACAAAAAGAAATGGAAAATTTGAGTACACATATATTCTAAAGTATTGAATTTGCATTTAAAATGTTCTTATAAAGAGAACTCATGTTCAGATATCATCTCTGGGAATTCTATCAAATAGTCTAGGAAACTATGAACACGAATTCTGTGCAAATTCTTTCAGAAAAAATAGAGGAGAAAGAAATAATTTGCATCCTATTCCAAAAATAGTATAATATTGTCAGTAGAAATGAAACAGATAATTAAAATAAAGAAAGAGAAATATAGAGGCAAATATTACTGATTTAAAAGCCTGTAACATATCATTGGATGGAATCCAGAAATATATGTGTATGTGTGTGTGTTTGTGTGTGTATGTGTGTATGTATGCATATATTTCTAAAATGAGTACATATGTTCTATTGAAACAAAGATATGGTTAAAATTCACCTTTTAATAAAAACTTCTAAAGTCAACAGTTTCTTCTGTTTTTTTTTTTGATGAAATTATTGAAATAAATTTTTAAGTCTGTAGCTTTACCAAAAAACTCTTGGTCTCCTTTAACTCTCAAATTCCTTCACAGACTTTATATAGCTGAGAATTTGTATTTGACTTAAAGGTTCGGGTTCTTCTAATGGTAGGTATTCATCATGTCATCGTCCTCGTCTTTTAGATTGCGAGCCCATAGTTCACTGCAGGTTTATATCATCCTTTGCTGGCAATTCCTTAGTCTGTGTCCGTGTAAGGTACGCGCTGACCCTGTTTTCTGAAACACCGCTATTAATGTCACTTGCTGCATCCTGGATCTGCATGCCTTTGAATTACTGTTTCATTTTGTATACTATCACCACCAACAAATAAGAAACCCTAGTTCTTAAAGAATTTTCTTTTGGTTCCTTCTTTAATCATTTTGGTAGATCACTTAAGGAATGAAATTGCATCAAGATATTAAATTTCCCAAAATCTCAGATGCTATCTTGCACTTCTCAAAGTTCCCAATTGTTTTTGAAATAATAGCTTCCTGTAGTTTACTTTAACATTTTGGATAATACTACCATCCAGAGGTTGTAGGGCGAACATCGTGGAGAGTGGAAAAAAAATATCAGTCTGCGCAGCGAACAACGACAAGAAGCATTGCCAACGAACGGAAGAACGCTTTGGTTTTGTGTTTTCATTCTATTGTTGAGTTTATTAAAAACAATTTGTATATTTCTCCTGTCATCCATTTTTTTTTTATTCCATTTCCTTCCTACTGAATACTGATTCATTTTGATATTCTTGAAGCACTGCGGTTTCCCACTTTTTTTTTTTTTTAGTCATTGTTATAAGGTGCTGTCAAGCCAGTTCCTACTCATAGCAACACTATGTACAACACAACAAAACACAGCCTGATCCTGCACCATCCTTAAATGCTTGAGCCCATTGTTGCTACCATTGTGATAATCCATCTCATTGAGGGTCTTCCTCCTTTTCAAAGACCCTCTACTTCACCAAACACGATGTCTTTCTCCAGGGACTGGTCCCTTCTAATAATAGGTCCAAAGTATGTGAGACTACAGTCTCACCACCCTTGCTTCTATGGGGCATTATAAGTGTACTTCTTACAAGACAGACTTGTTCATTCTTTTGGCAGTCCATGGCATACTGAATATTCTTCACCAACGTAATTCAAAGGTATCATTTTTTCTCCTGTCTTCCTTATTCATTGTCCAGCTTTCACATGCATATGAGGCAATTAAAAACACATTGTTATGATCCACACAGTTGAATACCTCTGATGGTCAACAAAAAATGGGTAAACATCTTTCTGAGATTCTCTGCTTTCAGCCAAGACCCATCTGATATCAGCAATGATATCCTTTGTTCCTCTTCTGAACGCTGCTTGAATTTTTGGGCAGTTCCCATATCAATGTACTGCTGCAATCACTTTTGAATGATCTTCAGCAAAATTTTACTTTTGTGTGATATGAATGATATTATTCAATAATTTCTGCATTTGGTTGGATCGCCTTTCTTTGGAATAGACATAAATACAGACCTTTCCTGCCAGTTGGCCAGGTAGCTGTCTTTCAATTTCCTTCACATAGATGAGTGAGCTCTTCTGGTGCTGAATCAGTTGGTTTAAACATCTCAGTTGGTATTCCATAACTTCCTGGAGCCTTGCTTTTCACCATTCCTTTCAGTGCAGTTTGAACTTCTTCCTTTAGTACCATCAGTTCCTCATCATATGCTACCTCCTAAAATGGCTGAACATCGACCAATTCTTCTTCGTACTTGACTCTGTGTATTCTGTCCATCTTCTTTTGATGCTTGCTTGCTGTGTTGTTTAATATATCCTCCATATAATCCATCAATATTGCAACTCAAGGCTTGAGTTTTTTCTTCAGTTCTTTCACCTTAAGAAATGTAGAGTGTGTTCTTCTCTTTTGTTTTTCTAACTCCAGGTTCTTTCACATTTCATTATAACACTTTATTTTGACTTCTCAAGCCACCCTTTAAAAATCTTCTGTTCAGCTCTTCTACTTCATCATTTCTTCCGTTCTCGTTAGCTACTCAATGTTGAAGAGCAAGTTTCAGAATTTATTCTTACACCCATTTTGTTCTTTTCTTTTTTTCCTGTCTTTTTAATGACCTCTTGCTTTCTTCATATATGATGTCCTTCCACAAGTCTGGAGTTAGGCGATTAGTGTTCAATGCCTCAAATCTATTATTCAGACGGTCTCAATTCAGGGGGGAGATACTCAAGGTTGTGCTTTGACTCTCACAGGCTTATTCTAATTTTCTTCAGCTTGAACTTGCATATGAGGAATTGATGGTCTGTTCTGCATTCAGCCCCTAGCCTTGTTCTGACTGATATTATTTAGCTTTTCTATCCTCCCTTTCCACATACGTAGTCAGTTTGATTCCTGTGTATTTCATCTGATGAGGACCACGTGTACAGTTGCATTTATGTTGGTGAAAAAAGGTATTGGCATTGAAGAAGTTGTTGGTCTTGCAAAATTCTCTCATGACGTCTCTGGCTTCATTTCTATCACCAAGGCCATATTTTCCAAATACCAGTCCTGCTTTGTTTCCAACTTTTGCGTTCCAATCGCCAGTAATTATTAACACATCTTGATTGCTGGT
The DNA here is from genome assembly GCF_024166365.1 of Elephas maximus indicus. Taxonomy (NCBI): domain Eukaryota; kingdom Metazoa; phylum Chordata; class Mammalia; order Proboscidea; family Elephantidae; genus Elephas; species Elephas maximus. The sequence goes on along the minus strand of NC_064820.1, from coordinate 27,579,288 downwards.
TTGATCATTTCAGACTGTAGAAGTTGGTAAAAAACCTTCAATTTCTTCATCTTTGGCCTTAGTGGTTGGTGCATAAAATTGAGTAGTAGCCTTATTAACTGGTTTTCTGGTAGGCCTATATTTATTTTCTTATCACTGACAACATTGTACTTCAGGATAGATCTTGAAATATTTTTATTGATGTTGAATGCAAGGACTATTCCTCTTGAATTTGTCATTCTTGGCATAGTAGACCATATGATTGTCCAACCCAAAATGGCCAATACCAGTCCATTTCAGTTCACTAATGCCTAGGATACCAACATTAATATGTTCCATTTTATTTTTGACAATTTCCAATTTTCCTGTGTTCATACTTTGTACATTCCATGGCCTGACTGTTAATGGATGTTTGCAGCTATTCCTTCTCATTTTGCATAATGGCACATCAGAAAATGAAGGTTCCAAAAGCTAGACTCCATCCACACAAATAAGGTTGTTGGTGGCATAGCATTTAAGAGCTAAGGCAGCTATCCAAAAGGTTGGCAGTTCAAAACCACCAGGTGCTCCTTGAAAACTCTGTGAGGCAGTTCTCCTCTGTCCTATAGGGTCACTATGAGTCAGAATCGACTCGACGGCAACAGGTAATGGTAACAGTTAACTATTTTGACACAGTGGCTGCAACAACGATTGTGAGGATGGCTCAGGACTGTTTAGTGTTTTGTTCTGTCGTACATAGGGTCCCTATGAGTCTGGACAAACTTCATTATTCTAACAACAACAATAACTGCTTTGAGGAGGCAGCTCTTCCCCAGTCATCTTTTAAGTGCCTTCTAACCTGAGGGTTTCATCTTCTGGCACTATATCATACAATGTTCAGCTGCTATTCATAATGCTTTCACTGACTAATTCTTTTCAGAAGTAGATAGCCAGGTCCTTCTGTCTTAGTCCGGAAGCTCAGCTGAAACCCATTCACCATGGATGACCCTGCTGATATTTGAATACCAGTGGCATAGCTTCTAACATCACAGCAACATGCAAGCCATCACAGTATGACAAGCTGACAGATGCATGGTTTCTCAAATGTTCCCAGGTTACCTGGTGGCACAGTGGTTAAAGCACTTTGCTGCTAACCCAAAGGTCAATGATTAGAAGCCACCGTTGTTCTGTGGCAGAAAGATGTGGCAGTCAGCTTCTGTATAGATTTCCAGTCTTGGAAACCCTGTGGGGCAGTTCTACTCTGTCCTATAGGATCACTATGAGTCAGAATCTACTCAAAGGCAATGGGTCTTAAAAGTTCCATCCACTAACATGGTCAAGAGGACAGTATGATGGTCTTTTGAATGCCAACCCAGTGAGCATTTTCCCCCTTCATTTTCAGGGAGGCATTGCCCTGTAAAATAGAGTATTCTATTTGGCGTTTGTAATGTCTTTAGGACCATATCCCTTAATGTTCTCTTTTAAATTGTAAACCAGTTTCGAGCAACATCTTTGTCAACCTCATTTGACTCCCCAGAAAGCTATATTGCCAGCGATTCTACGTGTTTCTTTCTTTCTTTTTATTTCGAAGCTCTGAAATCACCCTTTAGGCACAGAGACTCCATCAACTTTTCCTAATTGTACAATCTTCAAACATAAAATAAAAGTGTGTTTTGCACATAGGTGCACATTAATACATTAGTTTGACTACTATGTAAATTGGAAAATAATAATAAAAATATCTACCTCTCAAGTTTATGATAAAGCTTTGACTCACTGTACAATTAATTAAATAATTAAAACATGACACCATTTCTTTTTAGCAGGCAATAATATTCTATTTTTATTATTTGAAAATAGAATTGTTTCCAAAGTGATTTGTGCCACTGTGTAAAGATGAAAATATTATAAATGTTATAAATATTTACAACAGTATGCACCATGTTTATTAGCAATATTTTCTGTATTTTCCTACCTACTTTTCAGTTCAGCAAAAATGTCATTATAGAAACTTATTACACATACTAAATAAGTAGCTGAGCAATTTGTAAATAATAGTATGAAATTGAAACTTAATAAACATGCCATATAGAAAATTAAAAAGAAAAAAAAAACTTCTGTAGGTATCATGTTAATTAATTCATGTGGAGAGCAATTCTATTTTGAAAAAAAAAGTTATATGCTTCTGTGAAGAATAACAATTTAAGTAGGTCATCTACCAGAAACTACGTAAGACATTTTGTATTAGCACAGCAAAAGGGACACTAGATTTCGTCATAAGTTCAGTGAAGCTACCTGAAAATCTCAATTGAATGGTAATGAAAATAATGAGAAATGCTTTTAGGCTCAAAAAGCATTTAACAGAAAAATTAACCAAAAACAAACCCCTCAATTTTAATGTAACAGGAATAGGGAAAGACTGCCAACAACTAGTAACCCAGTCACTAAAAATTATTTTGTAGGAAAAAACAAAAATGCCAAGGTAATTTTAAGGAGTTCAGTTGAAATAAATGCACATGAAAAATGATTAACTGGATTGGAGAAAAAGACAAGCTAAACTCTTGCTGAAAATTGCTGGAATAACAAGCCAGAGGGCAATGTTCTTTCCACATGATATTTTAATTCTAAGTAATTTTTGATATCATTTAATAATTTGGTAATTGTTAAGACATTGCTTAGCATGAATGATGGAGACGAAAGATTAAAATAATAAATGAATTTAATGATCTACACCTGAAAATCAGAATATTGGTAATGAGCCAGGAAGGTTTAAAACCATTAACTTGCTGATCAGCTGAGAAAGGGTTATCCCATCTACATGTCCAAATGAATGTCATTTCAGTTATGTTTTCCTACAAAATTAGTTCTCATTTTGATGAAATAAATAATTGTGCTGTTAAGAAAAAAATATTTTTTTCATTTCCATCAAAGTTGGAAATCAGAAATTGTGTGGATTATAGACAAAAAAAAAAAAAGCTAAAATTTTCTTACTGTAACGTTAATGGAGATTGATTCTATGATGTCTTCATAAATTATTTCTTTCTGCCTTAGAGGCATTTGTGTAAGACAATGGTTTTGAACATTTCATATGAAATCATGTAGCTTAAAGATAAATAGATGGTTCTTAGGTATCAAATTGTCTTTTAAAATTACACTTGCTTTGATTTTCTTTTTTAAAAACCTGAAATCTGTATAGATTATAGACAAAAGGAATAAAGCTGAAATTTTCCTACTATAAAGTTAATGTAAATTGGTATCCTTCTCCAAGGGCTGGTCCCTCCTGATAACATGCTCAGAGTGCATGTAATGAAGTCTCACCATCCTTGCTTCTGAGGAGCACTCTGGCAGTACTTCTTCCGAGATAGATTTGTTTCTTCTTCTGGCAGCCCATGATACAGTCAATATTCTTCACCAACACCATAATTCAAATGCATCAATTCTTCTATATGTATCTTGTATAACTATATTTACCTCAATATGTAATATTCACTAACTTTCTGGCTTAATATTATACTGAGCATTGCCCCATATTATTCACCATACTAAACAACAGTTTCTAGTGACAGCATTGTAGGTTGTCATACAGTTGTAGCACTTTATATTTTCTGAATATCCTATTTTTGTGCATTTAGACTGTTTTATCTCAAAATTAAAATTTCACATTGATAAAACTACTTTTTCTTTACATTTCTCACTATTTTCTTCATAATGAATGCCACCGACGGTTCAATTGATATGATAGTCTAAATCTTAAAAGATTTTGAGATGTGGTTTCAATTTCTCCTTATAAAATTGCAGTACACATTTTTCACTTATTCTTCTGGGAAGAGTGAGTTTATTTTTCATTTATGAAAATGTTAAGGATTGTCATTTTTTTTAACGATTTAGTAGACAAGTATATTTATTACTGTCGGAAATTTTTTTTTTTTTTCTTTACAGACTGTTTTCTTAATATTTCCCTTGTTTGGAAACAGAAATAATGTTTTTCTTCAAAAATACTGTATCATCTTCCTTCTTATTTATATATTTTGGTTATTAATCTCTACTGATTTTTTCTTCAGTATATTATTTGTATTTTTTCTTCCACAGTGCTTTTTGGTAAAAAAAATTTTCTCTAATTTTTATGAAGTGAATTGTATCAACCAGTCCTTTTGTGATCTTATTTTCCTTTATATGGTAAAGTATATATTATCTACACCACATTGATTTTAATTTGGACCTTTGTCAGTGCGTCTCAATTTTTTCAGTTGATATATCAGTAATAGTATAGGAGATCGAATGTTTTCTCAAGGAACTCTGGGAATGGAGATGAGGATTTGATTCTAGAGCCAGTAGTATCAAACTGGTACCTGGAAGAATGCCATTTCATTAAAGTATTTTTAATTAAAAAGAAATATATGTGTGTGGGTGTACATTGTACTCCATAATGTATTCTTACCTTTTAAATTTAAGTGATTATTCAGATTCCTTTTGTAAGATAAATCAGCAATTATTGTCTAGACTTAAAGATACCTTGTTTTCTTGAGATTGCTAATAGTTATAGCATACTGTGGAATAAATTATGGAAATAGGTTGATTTCTTGATTTAATTCATTTAAAATTTATGTTAGTGCAAATTGTGAGGTAGTACTTATTCCAACTTTACCATCTATATTTAAATAAAAATATATATAATAAATATAATATATAAAATTTTTTTTTTATTTAATGACCTATTTTTTCTACTGATTTTAATATACATCTATTTGCCACTTATATTCACTGTTTTTTTTTTTTATAACTGTGTCAAGGATCCCTGGTGGCACAGTGGTTAAAATGCTCAGATGCTAACCAAAAGTTCAACAGTTTGAATCCACCAGCTGCTCAGTCAGAGAAAGGTGTAATAGTCTGCTTCCATAAGGTTTATAGCTTTGGAAAATACTTGGGGCAGTTCTACTCTCTTCTATATGGTCCCTGTGAGTTGAAGTTGACTCAGCAGTAGCAGAACAACTGTGTCAGTACCACAATGTTATAAAATCTGTGGAATTTGAATACTTCTTTGTTATATGCTTGTGAAAGTCTTTTTAAAATAATTTCTGTCAAGATTTATTACACTATTTATAACACAATATTTATCCTAAAAAAAAAAATAGTTGATGTTAATTTGCAAGGCAAGTACAAAAACTAAAACTTAATGAGATTGTTGATATAATTATTTAAAACATGTTAACTGATGGAGAGCTTAAAAATAGCTTCACTTTCTACTTTATACCCAATATCAGTTCTTCACAAATATGTGATTTTTCTATAAAATTGTAAATTTCTGTTTTCATAAATTATTCTTATTAAAGATACAAGTTTTAAGACTTCGAATGTTATCCTTTGAAAAACCACATTATAGCTAAAAAAAAGCACCCTGTAATTGATTGGTTAAGTAATTATAGATACTATAATAAGTAAATTCCAAAATGTCAGTTTTTTTTTTTCTTGCCCCTGTTGCAGCCCAACACTGGTTGGTATTTGAGGGAGTCACTATGAGCCTGAGTCGACTCAGTGGCAATGGGTTTTTTTATAACAGACTTGAAAAGTATTACATATAAATTCTAAAATAAAATTATATCAAAAAACAAGAGAAGCAATGTTAATTTACAGGAAAGATATATAGATTAGCCATGATGGAATGACAAGTATGAGATTACTCACCCAGAACAATAAATGACAAAGGAAAATAGAACAATGTATTCAAAACTAATAAGGTGAAGAATTGTCCAAACAGAAACTTATAGACAAGTAAACTAACATTCTAGAGTAAAAGCAAATAATTTAGCTCTAAAACAAAAAAGTAAACAGATTTTATTGTTTCCAGAGTCTCACAGAAAGAATTACTAAGCATGTACTTCACTAAAAGTCAAAGAGAGAAATGTGAGCAAATAATTCTATAAATCACAATAATTAACTGTAGAAATATTTGAATAAATGATGCATGCATTTTGATATCATATTACTCTTGTGATTGTTCATTTTAAGGATAAATAAAATAAATTTATGATAATTCAAATATGTGAAGAAATATTCTTACATATTATTTAATTTTGACAAAAACTAACTACATCCTCTCTTCCACATACACACAAAAAATTCTGTCCCTGTCAATAAATAATACTGAAGACAGTTGGAAAGTTGTAGAAGTTAATGTCTCAATGTGTTAGGTATTTTGAATACATTGATTGTGAATTTTATGTTAAAACATATTGTCATAATTCATAAGTGTAGAGATATTCATAATATGGCATCATTATACCAAAATAGGAGACAATATTGCACGTGAATTTCAGCTCACATCTCCCATATTAGCTATACCTCTAATTTTTTCAGCCTCCTAAATATATGACATATTGGAAGGAAAAGTATATCTCTTGGCAGTTCATGCTGAAACCATGTCAATCATATTATAAAATTCAGACTCCCAGAGTTCTCTTCTCTATCACAATATAAGATAAACCCCCAAAATGATTTTGTTCAATGGATGATTTACCTGCCCTCATATTTACCTGACATAATAGAAAAAAAATCCCAATAATTTTGCTTTTTATTTTTTTAAGTGATAAATAGCTTATGACTTTTGCTTAGGAGACATAGGCTTGGTTATCAAATGTTGTTTTGATAATTAACAAACAAAAGCATTAAAATCTTTGAATTGTTCCAAATTTAACTACGTGAACAGCTATTTATAAGCCGTAATATTTTATCTTATTCTATATACTGAAGTAACATTTAGCATGTTAAATGCTAAATATTAGTTCTTGCTTATCTACAGAAATGGTAATTAAAATCACAGATTCCCAATGTTATACAATAATTATGACATTTTCATGTGAAGAATTGTCAAAACAAATTTCATTTATTTATGTATGAGAAATTCTCCATTTATAGCATATATGAATGACAACTTTGTTGAACTAAATGGCTTCAAGTTAAATATAACTTCACTTAAAATTTGTGTTGTTAGGATGTCTGCTATGTGAGAAACTGGAGAAATGAAGATAATTTAGGCTCTTCAGTCTTTGACTTAATGATTCTCAACATATAGGAGGTAGAACTAAAAAATATTTCAGAATTATAAGAAAAAAGAAATTCAATTTATTAAGCTTTCTCAGTATGTTAGTCTCTTAGTAATGACATATCTATGTAAACATTAAAAAAAAAAAAAAACATTGCCATTGAGTTGATTCCAATTTATAGTGACCCTCTAGGACAGAGTAGAACTGCCCCATAGAGTTTCCAAGGAGCACCTGGTGGATTCCAACTGCTGACCTTTTGCTGTAACCCTTAACTGCTACACCACCAGGGTTTCCATATGTAAATATATGTGTGTTATATAACATATAATGTTACATAATATACATAGGTAATTATGATTTTCCAAATTACTGTGAGGCAACCATATTCCTTTCAGTTTTGATAAAGTTGTGTATTGATAGAGTACGGGAGAAATGAGGTTTTAAGGAGAAATAAGAGTTCAGGAAGGGCTAGAAGTAATGGTTAACCTAGCGTATATATAGAGAGTCTATATCTAGAGTCAAATATAATATGGGACATAAGAATACTAATGTGCTTTTAATCTGAATGCTTCCCATTATTTGTTAGGCAATGCCAACATTGTCTTAAAACAGAAAGATAGCATAGTATCGTGCATCTCTGTTTCCCTAAATATCATTTTATTGGTAATTACTTGTTTGATATCACTAAGATCTATGCGGTAAGATGTCTTGTTTTCCTATGTCTCTAGCACCTAGTATTGTACCCACCATGTGCTGGATAACAATATGAATTTACAAACTGATTTTAATTGGATGTCATTTCTATAATCAGGTGTGACTTTTAGAAAATTTACTAGAGAAGTTTGGAGAAAGCATTGGAGAGGAGAGAAGATGGAGTCAGTGAGAAAAAGTTAGAAGTTGATAATGAAGGAGATAATAGAAGCCATAATGAAGGTCCTGAGGGGCCTGTGATTAATCCAAGGACTGCTTTGAAGGAGGAATCTTCAATCACAAGCAACTAATGAAACTTCAGGGTTAAAGGGAAAGTCGAAATTATAGTTAACAGAGATTTGTAGCCCAAATGTCTGATTTAATTGAATAAAGTATAGAAAAAAATTTTTTTTACAGGAAGCAACTTATCCAATTACTTGTGTGCTAAGTCACATTGCACTTAAACATCCTATTACCCTTAAAATAAAATAGTTTTCCATTTTTCTTCATGTCACTTTTCTCCAAGGGGTGTGGCTGATCTTGAAGTAACTCACCTTAATTCTGGTCCATCTGCAGTCTTCTTTTTAGTCTTTTTTCTATGACACTTACTTTCTTACAGAACAAGTTAATTTACTTCACACCACTAAGCATTAACATATTATCCTTCATGACAAAGGGTGTAAAGTCAGAAATATAGTAAAGATCAATCCCTTGGTATATCAAAGCAGGCACTCACTATACCAAGTGATTAAATTTCGCAGTGCAATACAGTTTGTACCAAAGAATGTTGCTCAAATGTTTCTATGATGTTGCTCCAGCAATTAACCTGATATAAGAAGTCCAGGAATAATTATCTGGGTTAGAAAAAAAGACAAAAAACTTAAAATCCTATTTCTCTCTGTGTAGAGACTTGGAAATTCCAGGAGACGAGCCAATTTAGTTTTCTTAAATCTTGATTAAAAGGGTAAATGATGGATTATATCCCCAATGATCATATAGAAACCAAGGGCATCTTAATTTTTTTTTCTTTCTTCCTTTTATTTTTTTGCTTCAGCAAGTTAGGAAATGAATGAAAAAATAAATGAGCAATTAAAGTGATTTAACTGTACACTGGAATGTCTTTTGATGACTACAAGAAAAATTAAAATGTGCAATTACAGTTGCTCTTTAAGAAGATATCATTTTTACTAAGTACATACATATGTTGAATAATTATCAACCGTTCTGCTTAGTTTCAGTTATTGGCATCCATCTTTAATGTGTGATCATAGCATTATGACATAAATCCAGATTTTAAGATTTCACATCAATTTAAAATCTATTTTCTTCCCTAATACTGACGAAGTGTATGCAACATTTGGCACGTCTTCCTTTGCTAAATTTTTATATTCATTTTATATATATAAAATCCTGTAATAAGGACTACTGAACATCTACTTTTCTTTAGATGTTTCCAAATCTTTATTCTTTTTATAGGGTAGTTTAAGTTTTTTAATGATTCAGGAAGCAGTAGAATTAATGTAGTAAGCATTTTTTTTTTCTTTATGTTAGATGGGTACTAACCTGAGGTTTCCATTGTCATCAAGAATCTTAATTGTCTGTTTTTGACAGGTTCTCAGAATTTTGCTAGAAGCCATGAACTTTGCAACTGTCTAAAACCATAATCCAAAATCTTCCCTTATTTTTTATATGAAAGACATATTGCTTTAGTCTATTGAATTTATTATCAAGTTATACAAATGTACAGGGTTAAACATAGTCAAGCAAATAAAATGGTATTTTGGTTACAACAAGTGTTGCAATAAAAAGGTAAATGACTATTTGATTAATTAAAAAAAAAGAAAAAAAACTTGCAATAGTGTTTGCCAAAATTAGTTCATGTCATGGATTGAATTATGTCCCCCCAAATATGTATGTAACAATTTGGCTTGGCCATGATTCCTAGTATTGTGTCATTTTCCTATGTGTTGTAAATCCTGCCTCTATGATGTTAATGAGGGAGGATGGGCAGCAATTGTGTTAGTGAGGCAGCACTCAATCTACAAGATTGGATTGTGTTTCCAGGCAATCTCTCGAGATTAAAAGAAAGAAGCAAGCAGAGAAAACAGAACCTCATACCACCAAGTAAGCAGCACCAGGAGCACAGTGCATACTTTGAACTCAGCGCTGCTTCTCAGAGAAGCTCCTAGTCTGGGGGAAGACTGATGGGAAGGCCAACAGAGACAGAGAAAGCCTTCCCCTGGAGCTGATGCCCTGAATTTAGACTTTTAGCCTACTTTACTGTGAAGAAATGCATTTCTATTTGTTAAAGCCATCTGCTTGTGGTATTTCTGTTATAACAGCGCTAGATGACTAAGACAGCAAATGGAAAAAAAAAAAGAATATTTGCGTACATTCACATCATACTTATAAAAGTATAATAAATATATTAAGTATAATAAGTATAAGTACATTTACTAAGCGTAAAGTAGAAAAGATAACTTTACAGTTTAGAATACATCTAGTTATACATCACTTTACATAAGTAAATAAATTAAAGATGACTAGTAGTGACTCAGATTCACGTCATCTGCCTTCCGAAATGTGCAAAGTTGCTCTCTAAAGAACATCATTTTTACTAGAGCAAACATTAGATAAACCTTCACTAAAGTATATTCTTCACCATTTTTCTGTCAGTTTATCATACTGTGGTGGCTTGCACATTGCTGTGATGCTGGAAGCTATGCCAGGGATATTTCAAATACCAGCAGGGTCTCCAAAGGTGGACAGGTTTCAGTGGAGCTTCCAGACTAAGACAGACAGGGAAGAACTTGGTGCCGTACATATGAAAAAATCAGCCAGTGAAAACCTTATGAATAGCAGCAGAACATTGTCTGATACAGTGCCGGAAGATGAGACTCTCAGGTTGGAAGCCACTCTAACTACAACTGGGGAAAAACAGCCTCTTTAAAGTAGAATTGACCTTAATTACGTGGATGAAGAAGTTTAAGGATCTTCATTTAGAGTGTAGTTTGGCTGAAAATGAGAAGAAACAGCTATAAACATCCATCAATAATTAGAACATGAAATGTTCAATGTATGAATCTATGAAGGCTGTCAAAAATGAAATGGAATGCTTGAAGATTGATAGCCTGGGCATTAGGAGCTCAAAAGAATTGGTATTGGTCATTTTGAATTAGACAATCATGCAGTCTACTATGCCTGGAATGACAAATTGAAGAGGAATGGCATCACATTCATTGACAAAAAGAATATTTCAAGATCCATTCTGAAGTATAATGCTTTCAGTGAATGGAACATATCCATACGCCTTCAATGAAGACCAGTTATTATGACTATTGTTCAAACTTACATACCAGTCACTAATGCCAAAGATGAAAAATTGAAGATTTTTTACCAACTTTTCAAGTCTGAAATTGATCAAACGTGCAATCAAGATTTGTTAATAATTACTGGTAATTGGAATTCAAAAAGTGGAAACAGAAAAGAATGATCACTAGTTGGAAAATAGAGTCTTGGTGATGTAAAGAATGTCGAAGACTGCACAGCATATTTTTGAAAGATCAATGACTTATTCATTGGAAATACATTTCAACAACATAAATGGCGACTATACACGGGGACATCACCAGATGAAATAAACCGGAATCAATAAAATAGACAATGGAGAAACTCAATATAATCAGCCAGAACAAGGTCAGAGACAGACTTCAGAACAGAACATCAATTGCTCAGATACAGTTTCAAGTAACTAAAGCTGAAGAAAATTCAACCAAGTCTACGAGACCCAAAATATGACCTTGAGTATATACCACCTGAATTTTAAGACCATTTCAAAGTTAGAGTTGACACACTGAACACTAATGACCTAAGAAAAGACATATTGGGGGATGACACCAAGCACATCATACATGAAGAAAGCAAAAGGTCATCAAAAAGACAGGAGAGAAAAAAAATGATCAAAATGGATGTCAAAAGAGACTCTGAAACTTGCTCTTGAATATAGAGTAGCTAAAGCAAAAGAAAGAAATGATGAAATAAAAAAGCTGAATAGAATATTCAAAGGGAGCCTCCAGGAGACAACATAAAGTATTATAATAAAATGTGCAAAGACCTGGAGTTAGAAAACTAAAAGGGAAGAACATGAATGGCATTTCTAAAGCTGAAAAAACTGAAGAAAAATTCAAGCCCAGAATTTCAATAATGAAGGATTCTATGGGTATCATAACACATCTGTCAGTTTGTTGTACTGTGGGGACTTGTGTGTTGTTATGATGATCCAAACTATGCCATCAGTATTCAAATACCAGCAGAGTAATCCATGGCGGACAGGTTTCAGCTGAGCTTCAAGACAAACACTGACTAGGAAGAAGGACCTGGCTGTCTACTTCTGAAAATAATTAGCCACTGAAACCTTATAAACAGCAGTGGAACATTCTCTGATATAGTGCTGGAAGATGAGCCTTTCAGGTTGAAAGGCACTCATAATATAACTGGGCAAGAGCTGACTCCTCTAATTAGAGTCGATCTTAATGACATGGATGGAGTCAAGCTTTTGGGACCTTTATATCCTGATGTGGCATGACTTAAAATGAGATAAAAAAAAACCAGCTGCAAACATCCATTAATAGCTGGAATATGGAATGTACGAAGCATGAATCTAGGAAAATTGGAAATCATAAAAAATAAAATAAAAGGCATAAGCATTGATATCCTAGGCATTAGTGAGCTGAAATGGACTGGTATTGGCCATTTTGAATGAGATAATCATATGGCCTACTATGCCAGGAATGACAACTTGAAGAAGAAGGGTGTTGCATTCATTGTCAAAAAGAACATTTCAAGATCTATCCTAAAGTACAACACTGTCAGTGATAGGATAACATCCGTATGCCTACAAGAAAGACCAGTTAATACTACTAATATTCAAATTTACACACCAACCACTGAGGTCAAAGAAGAAGCATTTGAGATTTTTAACAACTTCTGCAGCCTGAAATGGATCCAACACACAATCAGGATGCATTGATAATTACTGGTGATGCAATGCAAAAGTTGGAAACAAAAAAAGATTGATAGTTGGAAAAAATGTCCTTGGTGTTAGAAATGTTGCTGAAGATCACATGATTGACTTTTGCAAAACTAATGACTTCTTCAGTGCAAATACCTTTTTTGACCAACATAAACAGTGACTATATAGATGGACCTCCCCACAGGAATCAAATTGACTACATCTATGGAAAGAAACAATGGAAAAGCTCAATATCATCATTCAGAACAAAGCTAGGGGCCAACTGAAAAAGAGAACATCAATTGCTCACACGCGAGTTCAAGTTGAAGCTGAAAAAAATTCAAACAAGTCCACGATAGCCAAAATACGACCTTGAAAATATCCCACCTGAATTTAGAGGCCATTTCAAGAATAGATCTGACATGTTGAACACTAATGACCAAAGACCAGATGAGTTATGAAATGACATCAACAACATCATATATGAAAAAAGCAAGATGTTATTAAAAAGAAAGGAAAGAAAGAAAAGACCAAAATGGGTGTCAGAAGAGACTCTGAAACTTGCTCTTGGATGTCAACTAGCTAAAGTGTAAAGAAGAAATGATGAAGTAAAACAGCTGAACAGAAGATTTCAAAGGGCAACTCAAGAATACATACTAAAGTATTTTAACAACACGTGCAAAAATCTGGAGATAGAAAACCAAAAGAGAAGAACATGTTCGGCATTTCTCAAGCTGAAATAACTGAAGAAAAAATTCAAGTCTCCAGTTGCAACATCAAAGGATTCTATGGGGAAAATATTGAATGATGTGGAAAGCATCAAAAGAAGATGGAAGGCATACACACAGTCATTATACCAAAAAGAATCGGTTGACCTTTAAACATTTCAGGAGTTAACATATGATCAAGAACTGAAGGTACTGAAGGAAGAAGCCCAAGCTGCACTGAAGACACTGGCGAAAAACAAGGCTCCAGGAATTGACAGAATACCAACTAAGATGTTTCAACAAAGAAATGCAGCACTGGGAGTGCTCGCTTTTCTATGCCAAGAAATTTGGAAGACAGCTACCTGTCCATATGACTGGAAGAGATTCATATTTATGCCTATTCCCAAGAAACACAATCCAACCAAAAGCAGAAATCATAGAATAATATCATTGATATTACACTAAAGTAAAATTTTGCTGAAGATCATTCAAAAATGGTTGCAGCAGTACATCGACAGGGAACTGCAAGAAATTCAAGGCAGATTCAGAAGAGGGCATGGGACCAGGGATATCATTCCTGATGTCAGATGGATTCTGGCAGAAAACAGACAATAAGAAAGATGGTTACCTGCATTTCATTGAATATGCAAAGGTATTTGACTGTGTGGATCACAATAAATTATGGATAACATTGCAAAGAATGGAAATTCCAGTATACTTACTGTTCTCATGCAGAACCTGTACATAGCCCAAGAGGCAGTTTTTCAAACAGAACTCGGAGATACTGCCTGGTTTAAAGTCTGGAAAGGTGTGTCAGGGTTGTATCCATTCAGCATTCTTGTTCGATCTTTATGCTGAGCAAATAATCTGAGAACCTGAACTATATGACAAGGAATGGGTCATCTGGTTTGGGGGAAGACTCATTTACAACCTGTGATATGCAGAAGATACAACTTTTCTCGCTGGAAGTGAAGAGGACTTGAAGCACTTACTGATGAAAATCAAAGGCTACAGACTTCAGTATGGATTACACCTTAACATAAAGAAAACAAAAATCCTCACAACTGGAACAATAAGCACCCTCATGATTAAAAAAAAAAAAAAAAAAAAAAATCTGTCAAGTCGACTCTGTCTCATAGTAACCCTACAGGGCAGAGGAGAACTGCTCCATATAGCTTCCAAGGAGCCGCTGGTGGGTTCCAATTGCCGACATTTTGGTTAGCTGCTGATATCTAACCAGAGCTTCAACATCATGATAAACATACAAAAGATTGAAGTTGTCAAGTATTTCATTTTACTTGGATCCACAGTCTCACCAGTGGAAATAGCAGTAGAGAAATCAAAGGATGTATTGCAAATGTAAAATCTACCACAAAAATCTCTTTAACATGTCAAAACCAAAGATATCACCTGAGGACTAAAGTGTGCCTCACTCAAGCCATGGCATTTTCAAACATCTTATGTGCATCCAATAGCTGGACAGTTAATAGGAAGACTGAAAAACAATTGATGCATTTGAATGATGGTGTTGTTGAAGAATATTGAGTATATCATGGACTGCCAGAAGAATGAACACATCTTAGAAGTACAGCCAGAATGTTCCTTAGAAGCAAGAATGGTGACACCCTGTCTCATGTAATTTGGACATGTTATCAGCAGGGACCAAGTCCCTGGAGAAGGACACCATGCTTGATAAAGTAGTGTGTCAGTGAAAAAAAGGCTGACTCTGGATGAGATGAATTTACACGGTGGCTGCAACAGTGGGCTCAAACATAGCAAAGACTTTAAAGATGGAGCAGAACTGTCCTCATTTTTCTGTCGTACATAGTGTTGCTATGAGTCAGAACCAATTTGAAAGCACCTAACAACCTAAACCTGGTGGCATAGTGGTTAAGTACTATGGCTGCTAACCAAGAGGTCAGCAGTTCCAATCTGCCAGGTGCTTCTTGGAAAATTTATGGGGAAATTCTACGCTGTCCTATAGGGTCGCTGAGTCGGAATCAACTCGACGGCAGTGGGTTTGGTTTTTTTGGTTTAACAACACAACAAGAATAAAGAATTTTCTACAAATTATCTGGCTAATAATTTTTAAAGTTTACAACTATGAACACCAAATAAACACTTCAAACTGTATTGGAGAACATAATGAGACATGAGAACTAAATGCTGTATTTGATTCCGCATTAGATCTTGGACCAGAAAAGGACTTTTGTTCCACAGTTGGATTTGTTTGAATAATATCTGTAGATTACTTATTATAAAAATTTAATTTCTAGTGTTGAAAATTGTTTATTTAACATATTAAATCTTGTAGAAGCTGGTTAAAGAATATATGAATTTATATGTAATCTATTCAGAATTTATTTATTTGAAAAAGTTTAAAAAAAGCTTTTATGTCACGAGAACTGGAAACCAACAAAACTGAACCTGTTGTCATCGAGTCAGTTCAGACTCAGTGACCCTACAGGACAGAATAGAACTGCCCCACAGGGTTTCCAAGTACTGACTGGTGGATTCAATCTGCTGACATTTTGGTTAGCTGACCTTTGGTTAACCACTGTTCCATGAGAGCTACTGGCAGATAATTAGAGTACTTAAGTCAGCTTCAGATGCCAGCAAAGATAAAAATATATATTTTTATTATTAAAATTATATTTTTTTATATAAGACCAAGTACCCATCTTTCAAGACACAATTATCTTTGAAATTTTTGTTGATACTGTGTGTTTTCCCTAAAGAAAGCATACTGATTAAAGTGTCAGTTCAGAATTTCTGTTATGAGTTGTGAATTTTGATCCCCAATTCTGGGATCACATTTGTCCCAGCTTCTCCTAGAAGATGTCAATTGTGGCCACATGAGTCAATAATAAAATCTGTTTTTTTTTTTTTTTTTTACTACATCTTGACAACTTGCAAAACATGAGGTGAAACATGAAGGCACCTGACAATGATTGCACATATATTTTATATTAGTCTCCTTTTTAGCCTTTTTATTATTTTTCATGAGACTTTTCAAAATATGGTATGATGCATTCTTCTTTATAGTAAAAGCAGTACTTACACCCAAATAAGCCCAAGGAATTTTTTTTAACTCAGAAGAGTTACCACTACAATGCTTTCTTCATTACTGCAATAGCATTACTCAGAGAGAAAATAAACAAAACTAAAGGAATTAACTACATCGTTGGAAAGAGGGGATGGAAAAGCTCAATACCATCAGTCAGAACAAGGGCAGGGGCAGACTGCTCATATGTCAGTACTAGTTGAAACTGAAGAAAATTAGAAAAAGTCCACAACAGCCAAAGTACGACCTTGAGCATATCCCACCTGAATTTAGAAAGCATGTCAAGAATAGATTTGACGCATTGAACACTAAGGACTGAAGACAAGACTAGCTATGGAATGACATCAAAGACATGATATATGAAGAAAGCAAGAGGTCATTAAAAAGAAAGAAAAGACCAAAATGGATCTCAGGGAAGGCTCTGAAACTTACTCTTGAACGTTGAGTAGCTAAAGCCAGAGGAAGAAACGCTGAGGTAAAAGAGCTGAACTGAAGATTTTAAAGGACGGCATGAGAAGACGAAGTATTATAATGACATGTGCAAAGAGCTGGAGATAGAAAACCAAAAAAGAAGAATGCTGTCAGCATTTCTAAAGCTGAAAGAACTGAAGAAAAAAATTAAAGCCTCGAGTTACAATATTTAAGGGTTGTACAGGGAAAATACTAGCCAAAGAAGGAGGCATCAAAAGAAGATGGAAGGAATACAAAAAGTCACTATACCAAAAAGAATTGGTCAACTTTCAACCATTTCAAGAGGTAGCATATAATCAGGAACCAATGGTGCTGAAGGAAGAAGCTCAAGCTGCACAGAAGGCATTGGTGAAAAACAAGGATCCAGGAATTGACAGAATATTAATTGAGATGTTTCAACAAATGGATGCAGCACTGGAAGTGCTCACTCCTCTATGCCAAGGAATTTGGAAAACAGCTACCTGGCTACTGACTGGAAGAGACCCATATTTATGCCTATTCCCAAGAAAGATGAACCAATAAAATATGGAAATTATTCAACAATATCATTAATATCACATGCAACTAAAATTTTGCTGACGATCATTCAAAAGTGGCTGCAGCAGTACATCCACAGGGAACTGCCAGAAATTCAAGCTGGATTCAGAAGAGGACATGGAACCCGGGATATCATTGCTGATGTCAGATGGATCCTGGCTGAAAGCAGAGAATACCAAAAAGATGTTTACTTGTGTTTTACTGACTATGCAAAGGTATTTGACTGCTTGGATCATAACAAATTATGAATAACATTGTGAAGTATGGGAATTCCAAAACACTTAATTGTGCTCATGAGGAACACGTACATACACCAAGAGATAGTCGTTGAAACCGAACAAGGGGACACTGTGTGGTTTGAAGCCAGGAAAGGTGTGCATCAGGGCTATTTCATTTCACCATATCTATGTGATATGTTGCTTGCTGAAAGTGAAGAGGACTTGAAGCACTTACTGATGATGATAACCTCAACATAAGGAAAATAAAAATACGCTCTCAGGGAAAGAGTTCTCTGTGAAAGTGTTGAACATTTTATTTACCCTTGGATTTATTACAGACAATATGTTGAAAGTCATTTGTATTTTTACTTTTCATTCAAGAAGGAATTCTAATAATAATTATTCTTTTTAGACTTTTTTTTTTTAATTGGTTTACTCTTTCAGGATTAAGAACTACACGTATGTGCATGTTGGCTATACATTTTGCTTAGCTTCAAATGAAGGACTCTCATAATATTCTGGGTTTTAATAAAGAAAGTTCTTATGGTAGATTATATTTTTAGTGGTTGAGGAAGGTTAAATAAACACAGAGTCAACTTAAAAATATCAGAAGGTTATACTTTCAAACAAATTTATTTGTTTTACTTATATTACGAAGTACGTAACCTGTTTGAACTAGTGAAAGCTAATCTAGTCAAAAAACTACATTTTCCTTTTTAACTTCTGTGCTCTCTCTCTTTTTAATGCTGTTATATAAAGTAACTAGAAATTTGCTTGGAAATATATATATACATGAATATGGTTTCTTTTATCCAGTCACTTTGTGTAATTCAAATGTTATTTTTAACTAATTTTAAGCTTTCCTTTTCCCAAGAGTTTCATTGGCTACTCCCTGACCTAAACAAGGTGCAGTGAAGACATTGGCAAAAAAAAAAAAAAAAAACAAGCCTCCAGGAATTAGCAGAATACCAGGTAAAATTTTCAACAAAATGATGCAGTGCTGGAAGTGCTCATTTGCCCATGCAAAGAAATTTGGAAGAAGGCTACCTGGCAAACTGACTGAAAGAGATTGATAACCTAGCTTTTTCCAAAGACAGTGATCCAGTGCAATGTGGAACTTATTCAACAATGTCATTGATACCACACAAAAGTAAAGTTATGCTTAAAAAAAAAATTTTATAACTAAAAAATGGTTGCAGCAGTACATCAACAGGGAGCTGCCAGAAATACAAGCCAGATTCAGCAATGAACTTGGAATGAACGATACTCATTGCTGATGTCAGATGGATCTTGGCTGAAAGCAGAAAACACCAGAAGGACGTTTACCTGTGTTTTATTGACTATGCAAAGGCATTTGACTGTGTGGTTCATAACAAATTATGGATAACATTGTGAAGAATGGGAATCCCAGAATGCTTAATTGTGCTCATGAGGAACCTGTGCATAGACCAAGAGGCAGTCGTTCGAAGAGGACAAGGGGAATCTGCGTGGTTTAAAATCAAGAAAGGTGTGAGTCAGGGATGTATCCTTTCACCATACTTACTTATCTGTATGTGGAGTGAATAATCCAAGAAGATGGACTACATGAAGAAGAATGCAGCATCAGGATTAGAGGAAAACACATTAACAACCTGAAATACACAGATGACACAGCCTTGCTTGTTGAAAGCAAAGAGGACTTGAAGCACTGATTGATGAAGATCAAAGACCACAGCCTTCATTATGGAATACACCTCAGCATAAAGAAAACAAAAATTCTCACTACTGGACAAACAAGCAACATCATTATAAACGGAGAAAATATTGAAATTGTCAAAGATTTTATTTTACTTTGATCCATAATCAACGTCCATGGAAGCAGCATCAGGAAATGAAATAAATTTTTTTTTTTAATTGGGCACATCTGCTGCAAAAGACCTCTTTAAAGTTTTAACAGAAGTGAATTTAATTTTATTACACCGTAGGTAAAACTAAGAAAATGTCTGGCTTCTGTTCCAAAGCTTCCAATTGAACCATAACTTAAAACATTTTTTTAAATATACAATTTTCATTCGTCATATAAAAATCATCAATTTGAGAAGGAAGCCATGGCTGAAATATGTACTCCCGCAGGAAATCTCCTCTCAAAAGCAAGAGAAAATCTTTGATGTCTTTTAGCACATTCTGCAGTAACAAAAAATCCATCATGTTAAGATTAATGGGGAAAACAATTACATATGGGGAGAGGCATTTTTCTAGGCTAAGTAGGAAGTGACAGTGCTTCAGTGGGATCCTTAGCTGATTAAAACCTCAAAGAAATTTCACCCTAGAATTTTTGCACCTCTAGGGAAATAATGTATATCAGGACAATGGTGCTGGCACTAAATTATTTTCATCTGTGCCAGTCAGATACTTTCTAGATAGATGCTGCAAAAAGAATTCACGAGGTGGCTATTTACAGTACGTTATGTTATGTCATGTCATGTCATGTCATGTCGTGTCATGTTAGGTGCCCTTGAGTTGGTTCCAACTAATAGCAAACCTATGTACAACGGAACAAAACATTTCCTGACCCTGCACATTCTCACAATCACTGATATGTCTGAGCCCATTGTTGTAGCCACTGTGTCAATTCATGCCTTTGAAGGTCTCTCTCTTTTTCACTGACCCTGTACTTTGTCAAGCATGATGTCCTTCTCCAGGGACTGGTCCTTCCTGATAACATATCCAAAGTAAGTGAGATGAAGTATTCTGACTGTACTTCCTCCAAGACAGATTTGTTCATTATTTTCATAGTCCATGGTCCATTCAATATTCTTCACCAACACCACAATTCAAATACTTCAATACTTCTTCAATCTTTCTTATTTATTGCCCAGCTTTTGCATGCTTATGAGGGGATTGGAAACACCATGGCTTGGGCCATGTGCACCATAGTCCTCAAAGTGTTGTCTTTGCTTTTCAACCCTTTAAAGAGGACTTTTGCAGCAGATTTGCCCAATGCAATACATTGTTTGATTTCTTGACTGCTACTTCCATTGCCAAGACTATGGATACAACTAAAATGAAATCCTTGACAACTTTAACATTTTGTCTTTTTATCAAGATACTGCTTACTGTTTGAGTTGTGAGGATTTTTATTTTCTTTGTGTTAAGGTTTAATCCACACTGAAAGCTGTAGTCTTTAATCTTCTTCAGCAAGTTCTTCTCTTTCAGCAAGCAAGGTTGTATCATCTGCATATCACAGGATGTTAATGAGTCTTCCTCCAATTTACTGCACGATTATTTCCTACACACATCTCAAAGATTGCACCCACAAGAGTTCCCTGCAAGAGATAACATATTTCACAATGCTTTTCTCCTTTTTCCATCCCTCTTCTCTGACTTCTCTCCATCTGCTGCGTAAACATACACACACACTTTACTCTTGTAGTTTTAACATAATTTGGCTGATCATAAAATTTTTGTTTCTTGTTCTTGCTTTTGAGAATACTTTGCCAGTCAACCTATATGCTCTTTTGTTTTGTTTTATTTTAGCAGTCATTTCCACTGTGTTTATTTAGTTTCTTTTCTTACAATCTTTTACTCTTTTATGGATGCAATGTTCTTTAATATGCTTCTAAAGTTATCATTTATTAAAGAAAATAACACCATCGATGTTTCCTTTAATCTAAGTTCTGTTTGAGTGTGAAGGAGAAATTAATTACTGCCTCTTTTTTTTTTTTCTCTTTTAGGGTAATTGCTTATTTACTAACTTATGGTTTTATATTTATCACTGAGTTGGATATTGCTTAAATTAGGCTTTGTCTTCTGTTTACAAATAGGGGAGTATGTCTTATTGCCATGAGGAATGTGAATGTAATTAATGATCAATTTGATGCCGTCACATCATTTTTGCTGCTGGATTCCAGGCATTCAGAGTTTCCATCTCTCTCTTTTTCCCAATAATTTATATTGATTCCTAGAGTGTAGGGTAGTGGTATTTGATTTTTGTTGCTACAGTAATGACAAAAGGGTCTAAAATAATGCCAAATATTATGCATGTTCCATATTTAATGTCCTATGTAAATATTGATAGTTGCCTCAGGGCACTGTCCTGCTCTATTATCCATTACTATCAAGCTGATTGCATTCTAGAATCCAGTCCTTACTTTCTCAACACACTGTGTTGTGTAAGATTTACAGAGGACTTTCTCTCACGAATAGTGCTGCATTAGTTTTCTATCACTGTGTAACAAATTACTCTATACCTAAAAGCTTTATCAACCACCTGTCTGCTAGTTTATCACACTACGGTGTCTTGCATATTGCTGTGATTCCAGAAGTTATGACACTAGAATTTCAAATACCAGCAGGGTCACTCATAGTGAACAGCTTTCAGCAGAGCTTGCAGACTTAGGCAGACTAGGGAGAAGGACCTGGCAGTCTACTCTTGAAAAAATTTGCAAGTGAAAATCTTATGAATAGCAGCGGAACATTGTCTGATACAGTGCTCGAGGATGAGGACCTCAGGTTGGAAGTCACTCAAAACATGACTGAGGAAGAACTACTTCTTCAGAGTAGAGTTGCCCTTAATGATGTGGATAGAGTAAAGCTTTCAGGATCTTCCTTGCTGATGTGACATGACTTAAAATGAAAGGAAAGTGCTGCAAATGTCCATTAATAATCAGAACATGGAATGTATGAAGTATTAATCTAGGAAAATTGAAAGTTATCAAAAATGAAATGGACTGCATGAAGATCAATATCAAAGGTACTAGAGAGCTGAAATGGGCTGGTGTTGGCCATATTGAATCAGACAGTCTTATGGTCTACTATGTTGGGAATGACAAATTGAAGAGGAATGGTGTCCCATTCATTGCTAAAAAGAACATTTCAAATTTTATCTTGAAGTACTACTCTGTCGGTGACAGGATAATATCCATAGCCCTACCACAAGGACAAGATAATGGGACTATTATTCAAATTTAAGAACCAACCACTAATGCCATAAAAAAAAAAAAAATTTAATGCCATAGATGAGGAAATCGAAGTTTTTACCAAATTTTGCAGTCTGAAATTTATCAAACATGCAATCAAGATGCATTGACAATTACTGGTGATTGGAATGTGAAAATTGGAAACTAAGAAGGATCTGTAGATGGAAAATATGACCTTGGTGATAGAAATGGATCCAGAGATCACGTAATGGAATTTTGCAACACCAATGATTTATTTGTTGCCAATACCTTTTTTTTTAACAACATAAATGGCAATTATACATATGGACTTCACTGGATGGAAAACATAGGAATCAAAACACAGATGTATATAGAGACACTGAAAAAGCTCAACATCATTAGTCAGAACGTGGCCAGAAGCCAACTGCAGAACAGGCTATCAATGGTTTACTTGCGTTGTGAGTCTGGTTGGGTGGTGAATCTCCAGCTGCCAATCCTCTACACTATGAAGACTCCCACCCCAAATGATCAGGGACTGACACTGGCTAGTAGTTCTGTCCCTCTTTTCTAGCCCCCTTTCTGTTCTGTTGTTGCCTGGATCCCTAAGGCTTTTGCCTGCTTTCCTGTACTTTCTCTCCTTAGACCTTGGTTCTGTTTTGTTCACCTTGCTTCCCTCGGGTTTCTCTATGCAGTATCTCTCTTTCCTGTTGGAAATTCTGTGAAGTTGCCTTTCTATGCTTCTCATCTGGGAATGCTGCCTGCTTTGTCTCAAGATGATCAGTCTGTCCTGGCTTGGCTGGCAGGGTGCCTCCAATCCATAAGTCTCCTCATTTGAGGTTTTCATTCAGTTTCTCCTTCCATTCAGCATTCAGTCTAATTCTTCATCTTCCATTTGCTATTCTGGATTCCCAGATTGTTTTCTGTACCTCTTTCACTTGATTTCTTGGTTCTTTGCTGTAGGGGGACAGCATGGTGCATGTGACTAAACCACCATTTTGGGCTGTCTCTACAAATAACTTTTAAACTTGCAAATATTTACTATGTTTTATTGTCAATGCTACAGTTTTATTTTTGCTTTTTTTAAATTCTGGAACATATTTTTAATAGATGGGAATTATTTTTTACATGTTGCTATTATTTTTTGGCATGACATTTTCTTATAAACCTCCAAAATTTCAAAGAAATGGAAAAATTTTAACAGACACACACACACACAACAATAGAGTGTTTGTTTCCCTATCATTTCACATCTTCTGACTTTTCCATAGGCCATAGAAATTCTATGTATTGCAGTTTCTCTGCTATGCTTCTGGTAGGCCAATTTAGAAATTGTATGTTATCTTCCTTTTTATTTTGTTTAAAAAAATCTATAAATATAATCAAATTGATTATGGGTGAAAAATACAGTACAAACAATAAATTTTCTTTATTGAAAATCTACTCAAAGACACACAGTTGACAAGTGATTGCAGCCACATTTGAAAAGCTATTCAAAATTCTTGCCACATTAGTATAATAATAATATCATGAAACTTGAGAAAGCCTAGGTAATAACAACCTATTTCAACATATATTTTCTTCAAAATATTTGAGTAAATTGCATTTATAGTCCTAGTAATAGAAAATTATGTGAATATCTCAGTGAATGTGGTAGAATAACAAGGAAAACAATAAAATTAGTGACTCTAACTTCAAAAGAACAAACAGGCAATTATAAAAATTTAAATTCAAGACAAGATAATTGCTCTCAAACTTTAGTGTATTGGGATGCTGCTTTAAAATGCAGCAAATGTATTTCTCAGAGAATTCTGTTTCATATGTACTGGACATGAACCCAAGAAGCCTGATTTTAGAAATAGTATTGCAAAATAATCTGGGCCAAACCTCTATGGACCACCTTTGTTAAAAATTAAGATTTCTGAAAAAAAAATTAACATTGTTCAAACACCAAAAAAAACAATATAACATTTCCAAATTCTAACTGGGGAAGATAAAAAACCTGCTGATT
This sequence comes from Elephas maximus indicus, assembly GCF_024166365.1. Classification (NCBI taxonomy): domain Eukaryota; kingdom Metazoa; phylum Chordata; class Mammalia; order Proboscidea; family Elephantidae; genus Elephas; species Elephas maximus. The sequence goes on along the minus strand of NC_064820.1, from coordinate 27,554,665 downwards.
ATTATATTATTGTCATCGAATAAACATATCAATACTATTTGTGAATGTCTAAATTGTTTAGGGATTAATAGATTATTAAATCATTTTTATTCTGGAAAATAAAGGAAATTAAGCTGTTAAATATTAAAATTATCAAAGCTGGATTTGGAGAGTGAGTATGGTAAATCTTATACATAAATTATAAATGGATATTATGGGGATTGCATACTAGAGAAATAAAAGTAGTTGATAGAGGCTATAAAAACCTTAGATGAGATAGCTAGCTAGATAAGCCTATTGCCTTGAGTCAATTCCATCTCATAGCGACCCTGTAGGACAAAGTAGAACTGCCCCATAGGATTTCCAAGGCTGTTATGTTATGGAAACAGATTGCCACATCTGTCTCCCACAGCGTGGCTGGTAGGTTCAAATTACCAGTCTTTTGGTTAGCAGCCTACCACTTAACCACTGCACAACAATGGCTCCTCCAGATAGACAGATAGCTAGCTAGATGATAGACAGATAAAGACAGATGATAGATAGATGATAGATAGATTAGATAGATAGATAGATGATAGATAGATAGATAGATAGATAGATAGATAGATAGATAGATAGATAGATAGATAGATGATAGATAGATAGATAGATAGATAGATAGATAGATAGATAGATAGATAGATAGATAGATAGATAGATAGATAGATAGATAGATAGATGATAGACAGACAGATAGATAGATGATAGACAGATAGATAGATGATAGACGGACAGACAGACAGATAGGTGATGGATGGATGGATGGATGGATGGATGGATGGATGGATGGATGGATGGATGGATGGATGGATGGATGGATGGATGGATGGATGTTGGTGGTTGCCTTGTAGTTGATTCTGTCTCATGCCAAGTAGAACACCCCTGTCAGCAGAGTAGAACTGTCCCAAAGGGTTTTCAAGGCTGTGACCTTTCAGAACACATCACCAGGACTGTCTCCTAATGCACCTCTGTATGGGTTCTAACCACCAACCATTGGCTAGTAGTCAAATGCTTAATCATTTGCACTACCCAGGGGTTTCTAAATGAAACTACATCTAGACATATCTTATTTAAACTGCAGAAAATCAAAATAAAGAACCAACCTTGAAGGAAGCTGGGGCCTAGAGGGAGATCTCACCTATAGATCAGGAAGGATAAGGATTATGGCAAACTACTCATCAGAAAACATGCAATTAAGAAGAGAGTAGAGTGAAATATTTAAAGTGTTGGGAGAAAAAAAAACTAAAATTCTTTTTCTGGGAAAATATCCTTCAGAAACACTAGAAAAATAAAGATATTCTCTGATAATTAAACACTGCGGGAAGTTATCAACACCAGATCTTCTTGTATGAAATGTTAAAAGAAGTTCTTTAGGGGAAAAGAAATGGCATAGTTCAGAATCATAGAAAAAAAAATAATATCAGATAAGGAGAAAATAAAGGTAAAATAGAATCATTTAGTTTTACTAATTTTAGTTATCTATGTGTTGAAAGTAATACTATCAGTGCTATATTGGCTGATTATACCATATGCATAAGTGATGTGAATGAAATCATGTCATAAGGGTTGGGGAGGAGGAATAGAGAAAACTCTTTTATAAGGTAGCTGCACTACATGTGAACTGATACACTGTTATTTGAAGATGAACATAAATTAGTAAAGACTGTATATTGTAAACACCAGGGCAACCATTAAAATTTAAAAACTATGTATAATTGATATGCTAAGAGAAGAGATAAAATTGAATAATATTAAATGTTCAATTAAAACCAGAAAAAACAGGTTCTCAGATTATTTGCTCAGCATACAGATTGAATAGGTATGGTGAAAGAATACAATCCTAACGCACACCTTTCTTGACTTCAAACCACACAATATTCCCTTCTTCTGTCAGAACAACTGCCTCTTTGTCTATACATATGTTCCTCAGGAGCACAATTAAGTGTTCTGGAATTCCCATTCTTTGCAATGATTTACACAGGACAGTACTTTTGAATAGTCAATAAAACACAGGTAAACATCCTTCTGGTATTTTCTGCTTTCAGCCAGGACCCATCTGACATTAGCAATGATATCCCTGGCTCCATGTCCTCTTCTGAATCCAGCCTGAATTTCTGGCAGTTCCTTGTGGACATACTGCCGCAGCTGCTTTTGAATCATCTTCCGCAAAATTTTGCTTGTGTGTGATATTATTGATATTGTTCAATAATTTCCATATTCGGTTGGATCACCTTTCTTGGGAATAGGCATAAATATGGGTCTCTTCCTGTCAGTTGGCCAGATAGCTGTCTTCCAAATTTCTTGGCATAGACAAGTGAGCACTTCCAGCACTGCTTCTGTTTGTTGAAACATCTCAATCTATATTGGGTCAATTCCTGGAGTCTTGTTTTACATCAGTGTCTTCAGGGCAGCCTGGACTTCTTCCTTCAGTACCATTGGTTCCTGATCTTACTCTACTTCTTGAAATGGTTGAACATTGACTAATCTTTTTGGTATAATGACTCTGTGTATTCCTTCCATCTTCTTTTGATGCTTCCTGCATCATTTAATATTTTCCCCATAGAATCTTTCACTAGTCCAACACAAGTCTTGAATTTTTTTTTTCAATTCTTTCAGCTTGAGAAACATTGAGCACGTTCTTCCCTTTTGATTTTCTATTTCCAGCTCTTTGCACATGTCATTATAATACTTTGTCTACTCAAGTTGCCCTTTGAAATCATCTATTCAATTTTATTACTTCATCATTCCTCCCTTTTGCTTTAGCTGCTCAACATTTGAGAGCAAGTTTCCAGGTCTCCTCTGACATCCATCTTGGTCTTTTCTTTCTTTTCTGTCTTTTCAATGACCTCTTGCTTTCTTCATGTATGATGTCCTTGGTGTCATTCCACAACTTCTCTGGTGTTTGGTTATTAGCATTCACCATGTCATATCTATTTTTGAGATGGTCTCTAATTTCAGGTGGGATATACTCAAGGTCATATTTTGGCTCTCATGAACTTGCTCTGATTTTCTTCCATTTCAGCTTAAACTTGCATATGAGCATTTGATGGTCAGTTCCACTGCTGGCCCATGGCCTTTTTGTAACTGATGATATTGAGCTTTTCCATCATTTCTTTCCACAGGTTTAGTTTATTTGATTCCTGTGTATTCCATCTGGGAAGGTCCATGTATATAAAAAAATATATAGTCACTGTTTATTTCAGTGAAAAGAGATATTTGTGATGAAGAATTCATTGATCCTTCAAAATTATATCATTCATTCTACAGCATGGTTTCTATCACCAAGGCCATATTTTCAAACTACCAATCCTTCTTCTTTGTTTCCAGCTTTCCCATTCTAATCGTCAGTAATTTTCAATGCATCTTGATTGCATATTCCATCAAGTTCAGACTGCAGAAGCTGATAAAAATATTGAATTTCTTCATCTTTGTCTTTAGTGGTTGCTGTGTAAGCTTAAATAATAGTCATATTAACTGGTCTTCTTTGTAGGTGTATGGATATTATCCTATCACTAACAGTGTTGTACTTCAGGATAGATCTTGAAATGTTTTTGTTGATGAATGCAACACCATTCCTCTTCAAGCTGTCATTCCCAGCATAGTAGACTATATGATTGCCTGATTCAAAATGGCCAATACCAGTTTATTTCAGCTCACTAATGCCTAGGATATTGATGTTTATGCATTCCATATCATTTTTGATGATTTCCAATTTTCCTAGATTCATACTTTGTACATTCCAGGTTCTGATTATTAATGGATGTTTGTAGCTGTTTCTTCTCATTTTGAGTGGCGCCACATCAGCAAATGAAGATCCTGAAAGCTTGACTCCATCCACATCATTAAGGTCGACTCTATTTTGAGGAGGCAACTCTTCCCCAATTGCCTTTTGAGTGCCTTCCAGCCTGGGGTGCTCATCTTCTGGCACTATATCAGACAATATTTCACTGCTATTCATAAGGTTTTCACTAGCTAATTATTTTCAGAAGTAGACTGCCAGGTTCTTCTTCCTAGTCTGTCTTAGTCTGGAAGCTCAGCTGAAAGCTGTCTGCCATGAGTGACTCTGCTTATATTTGAATACCAGTGGCATAGCTTCCAGCATCACAGAAACATGTAAGCTCCCACAGTATGACAAACTGACAGATGTATGAGGGAAATGAAACATAGCTTAAGACATTCAAAATAACAGAAATTTAAAATAACAGAAATTCTACAAAATATGTTCTCAGTATACAATAGAATTAAGTTTGATATCAATAGCACAAAGATAGCTTGAAAATCTCAAAATATTTGGGAATGAAGCCATACGCTTCTAAATAGTACAAGGGGTCAAAGAATAAGTCTCAAGACAAAAAAAAAAAAAAAAATGGAATAAATAAAAAGAAACATAAAACCTAACAAAATCTAGAATGCAGTGGAAGTAATATTGAGAAAAATATATAAAGTATTAAATACATATATTAGAAAAGACAAGGATCTAAAATTAATAACATTAGCTTTACGCTTAGTAAACTAGAGAAAGAAGAACAACATAAACCTAAATCAAGGATAAAAAATAATAATAATAAAAATTAGAGAACAAATAAATAGTGCTGAAAACAGGACTACAGAGAAATCAATGAAACTAAAATCTGGTTCTTTGAAAAGATCAATACTCTTGATAAAAATCTAGCCAGGCTGAACCAGAAAATAAAAGCACAAATTATTAATACTAGAAATTTCAAAGGGACAACAATACTGATACCAGGACCTTAAAATGATAATAAAGGAATACTGTGAACATCTCCATGCTCACATTTGATAACGTAAATAAAATGAACCAATTTTTTAAGACAAAAATTGCCAAATCTAATGCAAGAATATATAAATAATTGGAATGAGCCTGTGCCTATTAGATACATTAAATCAATAATTAATAATGTTCCATAAAAGATATCTCCAGCACCAGATGGTTTCCTCAGTAAATTCTACCAAATATTTAAAAAACAAATGATATGTATTCTCCATAATCTCTAGCAGAAAATAGAAGCTGAGGGAATCCTTTCATTCTATATACAAGGATGACTCTAAAACCAAAACCACATAAGGACATTCCAAAAAGGAAAATAACAGGATGGGTGGAGCAAGATGACGAAGTGAGTTGACGCTCCCATTTAATCACCTAGAAACTAACCCACAGAACAATTAATAAAAACAAGCATAGACTGAGCTCTCAGAATACTAGACAGCAGCTGAGAGTCAGAGTGAGTCCAGAAATGGGAAAGAGAAGGAGCGAGGATGCCACAGAAGCTAAGGGAAACTACCTGCTAATGTGGGGAGCACTCACACATTGCAGCCACGATGGAACAGGGCTGGGCAATACCTCATACGGGGAACACGGAAAGGGAGCTAATCCAAGGAAGTCGCAGCCCAATTTTATAAGGCATTTTATAAGGCTCTGGGAGTTTATGGGTCACACAGTTAGCAGGGGCAAAGGGAGACAGTGGCCCTGCAAGACAGTGCTGTTGAATCTCACTGAGGCTTGAGGCAGACAGGCACTAGGACCAGGAGGAACTGTAAGGTCACCAGGTCAAAGGGAATACTTCAGACAGACAGGCAACACAGAAGGGAAGAGCTAGCTTCCTGCATCTGGTGGGGCACTGTGGGAGATCCTATGCAGAGGAGCCCATGATGGAAAGACAAAAAGATTCTCCACGTTTACCACAGGAAAATTGAGCCTAACCACTTACATCAGCATCTACAACCAGCTAAACCACCCTCTCCTGCACATGCATATTAAATTTGAGAGATTAAGCACCCATAACTCCTGAATCAGCACTGAAAAAAAATCTGGGTATAAGAGTGCCTCCTACTGGTTATCAGGAAAAGATATCAAGCCCACTGTCACTGGATCAATTCTGACTCTTAACAATCCTGCAGTGTGGGATGGAGCTGCCCCATGGGGTCCACAGGACTGTGAGTCTTTGTGAGGCAGGCTGCCACAACTTTCGCCATGGAGCAGCAACTGGGCGCGGGCCTCTGCCTTTCAGTTTGCACCTAAGTGCTTGGCTGCAGTGCCAGAAGGGCACCCAATGTTTCCCGCAAAACCAGAATACAAAATTTAAAGTTAAAAAAGAGACAACAAAATGGTCCAAGGTAAAAAAAAGATAGTAAAATACACAAAATCACAAGAGAAGAAAGATCCATTTAAGAAAACATGAAGAAGAGTGACTTCCTCCTGTGGAAGCAAAGTCACAGAAACAATTCATAATTTTCAGACTATGGTGGGAAATATGTTTAAAGAAAGCAAAAAGCTCACAGAATACAAACTAGTGGTATCATGAAAAGAATGAAGGAACAAAATGAGAGACTCATCAAAGAAATTGAAAACACAAACAAGAAAAAAAAAGAAAGGTCTACTGGAAACAAAGAATAAAGCAACTGAATTAGAAAAAAAGAAGAGAAACACTCAATAATAGAGTCAAACAGACAGAAGATAGAATAAATAAGCAAGAAGACAAAATAACTGAAATTATCAAGTCTCAAAAGAGACATAGAGAAAGAACAAAGAAAAGTAAACCCAAAAGAAAATATGGAATTCAATTGAGAAACCTAACATTAGAATTATTAGAATCTCGGAGCACCATGACAACAATGTTATTGTTGTTAGGTGCCATCAAGTTCATTTTGATTCATAGTGACCCCATGACAACAATAAAGGCATAGAAACAATTTTCCAGGAGTTTATCAGAAAGCATTTCCCAGACCTGAACAGAAAACCAAGGCTGCAAATACAGGAATCTACACAAACCCCAATCAGAAGAGAAACAAAAAAGATCAACTCTGTGTCATAACCTAAGAAAATTCTTGAAAACCAAAGACAAGGAGAGAATTCTGAAAACAACAAGAGAAAAATGCAATATAACATACCAAGGGTCTGTCATAAGAATCAGTGCAGTTTTCTCCTCAGAAACTTTAGAGGTCAGAAGACAATAGAGCTACATGTACAACATACTTAACAAAAACAATTACCAACCAAGATTTCTCTACACTGCAAAGTGTCATTCAAAAATGAGGGGTAAATCAAGAGATTCCTAAACAAACAGGAGTTATGGGAATTTTAGATGACCAGAACAGCTTTGCAAGTATTACTCAAGGGAGTACTCCAAACAGAAAGGCAAGAGGATTAAATAAATACTCCTATTTACCATGGGAGAAAAAAATGAATAAAAAATAAGAGGGAAGATCTCCAAAAAAATCAATAACAGGAGAAATCATAAGGACCCAGTGTATGATATTTTCACAGTAAACTCAATAATCAAATTCCACAAACAATACAACATCATGTTTGTAAGAAATAAACACAAAGTAAACTTATAGAATGTAGGTTCTATATTGATGTTAATGGAGACACACCAACAGAAATGGGGGAGAGAGAAACATATCAGTAATAGATTTATTATATCAAGGTTATATATTAACTGTTGTTCATATGCTAAATGCTGCTGAAATTGTAACTTGAATAATGTAATGTATGTGGTAACCACCAAGAAATCACCAAGAAAAAACATTCAGAAGAAGGAAGAAAGTAAGAAAGTTCATCGCAAGAAAGCAGCCAAATATAAGCAAAAACGGAAAAATCAGAATAACAAATAAGATAAAAACATTAAAAAATAGCAAAATGATAGGTAGACACTTCATTTTCAGTAATAACCTTAAATATAAATGATCTAAACACACCATGAAGAAGACTGAGAGTAGAAGAATGGATAAAAATACATGGTCTATCCTTTTTGCTGTCTACAAGAAATACATTGTAGATATAAGGGCATATACAGGGTGAAAATAAAAGGGTGGAGCAAAATATTTCATGCAACCAGTAAACAAAAAAGAGTAGGGGTAGCCACACTGATAGCAGATAAAACAAACTTCAAATCAAATTATAAGTGATAAAGAAGGACATTACATAATAATAAAAGGGTCAATCCAGTAAGACATAAAAATTATATATGTACCTAACAGCAGTGCTCCAAAATACATGAAACAAATGCTGACTATTCTGTAAGGAGAAATAGACAACTCCGCAATAATAGTAGGAAATGTCAACACACCACTCTCAATAATAGACAGAACATCTAAAAAGAAGATCGTTAAGGACATCGAGAACTTGAACAAAACCATAAGCCAATACATGTTCTTTTCCCCCACACATTGATCATTTACCAGAATAGACAATATGCTAGGACACAAAACAAGTCTCAATAAATTTAAAAAGATTGAAATCATACAAAGCAACTTCTCTGACCCTAACAGTATGAAGCTAGCAATCAGTAACAGGAAAAATAAGGAAAATAAATAAATAAATACAGGTAAACTAAATAACATAAAAACCAAAAAAAAAAAAAATAACATACTACTACTAAAAAAAAGAAAAAAAAAAAACTCTTGGCTCATAGAAGAAATAAAAATTGAAAAAAAAAATCCTAACTGAAAATGAAGACACAACATATCAAAACCTTTGAGACAGGAAAAGCAGCAATCAGAGGGAAATTCATAGAAATAAGAGCCTATATTAAAAAAGAAGATAAATCAAAAATCATTAACATAAACAACTTGAGCAAATAGAAAAGGAAGAGCAAAAGAAGCAAAATCTATCAGAAAAAAAGAAAAGAAGGAAGGAAATGAAGGTAGGAAGGAAGGAAGAGAGAGAGAAAGAAAGAAAGAATCAGGGCAGAAATAAAAAAATTGAAAACAAACAATAGAAAGAACTGAGAACAAACCGAAACAAAAACCCAGATGTTGGTTCTTGGAAAGGACCAATAAAATAGACAAACCATTGGCTAGACTGACCAAAAAAAAAAAAAAACAGAGCAGGCAACTAAGCAAATTAAGAAATGAGGTTGGTGACATTACAGCTGATATGAGATAAAGAAGATTATAACAGATTACTATGAAAAATTGTACCTTATTAAATTTGAAAACCTAGATGAAATGGATAAATTTCTTGAAACACACTACCTACTCAAACTAACACAAAGAGAGAGAGAAAATTTAAACAGAACCATAACAAAAGAAGTGATTGAAGTTGTGATAAAAAAAAAAAAAATTCCCACAAAAAAAGAAATTGAAAAAAGCCCACGACCAGGTTGCTACACTGGAGAATTCTACCAGTCAAAGAATAGTTGACACCAGTCGTGTTCAATCTCTTCAAAAATAAAATAGAGAGAAAGGAACAATACAAAACTCTTTCTATGAATCCAGCATAACCCTGATACCTAAACCAGGCAAAGATATCACAAAAAAAAAAAAGAAAATCACAGATCAATATCCCTTGTGAACATAGATGCAAAAATTTTCAACGAAATTCTAGGCAACAGATTTCAGCAACATAAAAAAAAAAAAAAATCATACATCATGGTCAAGTGAGATTCATACCAGCATTACAAAGGTGGTTCAACTCTAGAAAATTAATCAATGTAATCAACCACATAAATAAAACAAAGGAAAAGAACAATATGATTATATCGATTGAAGCAGAAAAGGCATTTGATAAAATTCAACACCGTTTCCTGGTATAAACTTTCAGCAAAAATTGGAATAGACTGGACATTTCTCAACATAATTAAGGTCATATATGCAAAACCAAGTGTTAACATTATACTCAACGGAGGCAGCCTAACAGCCTTCCCTTTGAGAACAGGAACAGGGCAAGGATGCCCATTATTAGCACACTTATTCAACATTGCATTAGAAGTCCTAGCCACAGTGATAAGACAAGAAAGAGAAAAAAAGAAAAAAAAAAAGGTATCTGAATTGGAAAGGAAGAAGCAAAAGTACCCAGTCCTGCACCACAGTGACAATCCATCTCATTGAGTGTCTCCATCTTCTTTACTGACCCTCTACTTTACCAAGCATGATGTCCTTCTCCAGGGCCTGATCCCTCCTGATAACATGTCTAAAGTATGTGAGGCATAGTATCGACATCCTTGCTTCTAAGGAGCATTCTGGTTGTACATCTTCTGAGACAAATTTGTTCATTCTTTTGGCAGTCTAAGGTATATTCGATATTCTTCTCCAAAGCCACAATTCAAAAGTGTCAATTCTTCTTTGGTTTTCCTTATTCATTGTCCATGTTTCACATACATACGAGGCAATTGAAAACACCACAGCTTGGGTCAGCTGCACCTTAGTCCTCAAGGTGACATCTTTGCTTTTCAACACTTTAAAGAGGTCTTTTTATGCAGCGAATTGCCCAATGCAACGCATCTTTTGATTGGATGACTGGTGAGTCCATGGGTGTTGACTGTGGATCCAAGTAAAATGAAATCCTACACAACAGCAATTTTTTTCTCCATTTATCATGATGTTGCTCATTGGTCCAGTTGTAAGGATATTTGTCTTCTTTATGTTAAGGTGTAATCCATACTGAAGGCTGTGGTCTTTGATCTTGTCAGTAAGTGCTTCAAATTCTCTTCACCTGCACCAAGACAGGCTGTGTCATCTGTGTAACCCAGGTTGTTAATGAGTCTTCTTCCAGTCCTGATGCCCCGTTCTTCTTCAGAAAGTCCAGATTATCAGATGATTAGCTCATCATGCAGATCGAATAGGTATGGTGAAAACATACAACCCTGACACACATTTTCTGATTTTATACCATTCAGTATCCCCTTGATTTATTCAAACAACTGCCTCTCGATCCATGCACAGATTCCTTATGAGTACAACTAAGTGTTCTGAAATTCCCATTCTCCACAATGTTGTCAATAATTTGCTATGATCCACACAGTCAAATGCCTTAGCATACTCAGTAAAAACATAGGTAAACATGTTTCTGGTATTCTCTGCTTTCAGTCAAGATCTATGTGCCATCAGCAATGATATCCCTGGTTCCAAATCATGTTCTTAATCCAGCTTGAATTTCTGGCAGTTCCCTGTTGATACACTGCTACAGCCACTTTTGAATGATCTTCAGCAAAATTTTGCTGGCATGTGATATTAATGATATTGTTCGATAATTTCCTTATTCAATTGGATCATCTTTCTTGGGAATAAGTACAAATATGGATCTCTTCCAGTTGGTTGACCAGGTAACTCTTGCAAATTTCTTGCCATAGACAAGTGAGCACTTCCAGTGCTGCCTCCATTTGTTGAAACACCTCAATTTGTATTCCATCAATTCCTGGAGCCTTGTTTTTTGCCAATGCCTCCATTGCAGTTTGGACTTCTTTCTTCAGTACTGTGAGTTCCTGATCATATGTTATCTCCTGAAAAGGTTGAATGTCAACCAATTCTTTTTGGTATAGTGACTATTTTTCCATCTTCTTTTGATGCCTCCTGTGTCGTTTAATATTTTTCCCATAGAATCCTTCACTATTGCTACTTGAGGCTTGAATTTTTTCTTAAGTTCTTTCAGTTTGAGAAATGCTGAGGTGTTCTTCCCTTTTGACTTTCTATCTCCTGGTCTCTGCATGTGTCATCATAATTCTTTACTTTGTCTTCTCAAACTGCCCTTTGAAATCTCCTATTCAGCCCTTTTACTTCATCAGTGTTTCCTTTTGCTTTAACTACTCAATATTCAAGAGCAAATTTCAGAGTCTCTTCTGACATCCATTTAGGTCTTTTGTTTCTCTACTGTCTTTTTAATGACCTCTTGCTTTCTTCATGGATGATGTCCTTGATGTCAGTCCACAACTCATCTTGCTGGTGGTTGGTGTCCAACCCATCAAATCTACTCTTGACATGGTCTCCAACTTCAGGTGGAATATACTCAAGGTTTTACTTTGGTTCTTGTGAACTTGTTCTAATTTTCTTCAGATTCAACTTGAACTTGCATATGAGTAATGGATGGGCTGATCTGCAGTCTGCCCCGGCCTTGTTCTAGCTGATGATATTGCAGCCACCTGAGACACTACAGGTCTCTACTCACCAGGAGCAAACAGTAAGGAGTAACCAAAAGCTCAGAGAAGAAACAAGTCTACACAAGCCACAACATCTTCTATTCTGAGACCAGAAGAACAAGATATTGCCTGACTACCACAACTGACCTTCCTTACCAGGGTCACAATAGATAGTCTTAGTTAGAATGGGAGAAAAATGTGGAGCAGAGCTCAATTTAAAAAAAAAAAAAAAAGCCAGGCAAACTGAAACAGTAGAGAACAGAGGGTTCTCTGAGACTCTTTAAACATAGAGCTGAGCCTATCTCTTGAGATCACCTTTTAGGGAAATAACAGAGTGGCATGAAAACTATATACTTTATATTGTAAGATCAGTGCTCTACTTAAAAACCATCAGTATGAGACCAAAAGATCAATAATTTTGCAACAACAAAGATGAGAAGATAATGGGGCAGGAAAAAAAAGTACTGGAAATAGAAGAAACATAACACAATGAAAGAAAATGTTGACACACTGTGATAAATTTACCTAATATCTCTGGACAATTTATGTGGAAATTGTCAAATGAGAACCTAATGTGCTATGTAAACTTTAATCAAAAATGGAATAAAAATTTTAAAAAATTCTCATAAACATAGATGTAAAAAATCTACCAAAAATTATTCACAGATCTGACCCAAAAATCTCCAAAAAGAATTACACACTTCATAAAAGTGTGATTTACTCCAGGTACATGAGTTTGTTTATTCAAAAATCAATCAATGTCACTTTTCACTCAACATGCCAAACAGGAAGTATTATACGATCATGCCAATGGACACACAAAGAATTTTGACAAAATCTAACATCCATTCTTGATAAAAACTTTCAGCAAACTAAGGTAGAGGGAAAGTTCCTCAACTTGATACAGAGCATCTACAAAAAAAAAAAAAAATCAAAATACAAAAAACTGCAGCTTTTTTTTTTTTTAACATACTTAATGGTGAGAAAGTGGATGTTTTTGCATAAGATTGAGAAAAAGGTAAATATGTCCTTTCTTACCACTCCTATTTGAAATTAGTACCTGGTGCGATGAGAGAAGAAAAGGAAACAAAAGTTACACAAATTGGGAAGGGAACAATGAAATTATCTCTATACAGAGATGATACTTGTTATTGTTGTTAGGTGCCACCAGGTTGTATCTGACATCAGTAATGATTATCTCCTGTTCCAAGTTCCCTTCTGAATCGGCTTGAATTTCTGGTAGTTCCCTGTCAATGTATGGCTGCAACCACTTTTAAATGATCTTCAGCAAAATTTTAATTGTGTGTGATATTAATGATACTGTTTGATAATTTCCACATTCTGTTGGATCATCTTCCTTTGGAATGGGTAAAAATATGAATCTCTTCCAGTCCGTTGGCCAGATAGCTGTCTCAAATTTCTTGGCACAGGCGAGTGAGCACTTCCTTTGCTACATCCATTTGTCGAAACATCAACTGGTATTCCATCAAAATCTGAAGCTTCGTTTTTCGCCAACACCTTCCATGCATCTTGGACCTCTCCCTTCAGTACCATAGGTTCTTGATCATATGCTACATCCTGCAATGGTTAAATGTTGACCAATTCTTTTTCATACAGTGATTCTGTGTATTCCTTCCATCTGCTTTTGATGCTTCCTGTGTTATTTAATGTTTTCCCCACAGAATCCTTCAATAGTGCAGCTTGAGGCTTGAATTTTTTCTTTAGTTCTTTCAGCTTCAGAAATGCCAAGTGCATTCTTCCCTTTTGGTTTTCTATCTCTAGGTCTTTGGACATTTCTGTATAATACTTTACTTTGTCTTCTCAAACCACCAGAGATGACACCTAGACAATCTCAAATAATGAACAAAATAAATCTGGAACTGAGAAGCAAATGTAAAAATGTTTCCAGGACATAAAGGTAATATAAAAAAAGCCAAATGCTTTGCTATGTATCAGTAATGAACAACTGGAAGTTAAATTAAAATAAAAAAAAGTAATAATATAATATACAAGATGAGCATCAAGCTCCTTATAGAGCCAGAATATTAGAAAGTATGCAAAGAAGAAAAACAAAAGCAACATAATAAGGGTATACCAAAAGGAGCCAACTGGAAGACCTCCTAATGTCCAAACATATAATAACATGATAAACAAAACTAAAAAGTACTATAAGTTCATAACCCAAAGTATAAAATAAATATCTAGGAGTCCACATGGATACAAAAAATCAGTTGAGTAAATACATTAGTGGATCAGAACAGATAAATTTCTCATGCAGGAAGGTTCTAAATAGTTCATTTAGATGCTCTGTTCTCAAGTTGTGGAGCATAACTCCCCACTTCTTAATTGTGGGCTGCATATAGTAAATTCTTTTCAAAAAGTACATTCTGGAAAAAGGGGAAAGAGTAAATTTACAGTCTAGAGACCTGACAAACTCACCCTCAACCAAGTGATCAAGGCCACATCAACAGTGGTAAGTCATGTACCTAATCAACTGCCTCTTTAAAATGTATATTAAATACGTTGAACTTTATTAGGCACAGAATGTACTCTTCAACACCTCCCTCCCCACATGCTCACATGGATTGCACACTTACCTTTGCTATCTAAACAATTAATTTGTGGGTGAATGGAATATATGTCATTCTGCTTATATCACTAATAACACACATACATGCAGAAAATTCTCTTGGTACCAGTGAGAGGATTATTGTAACAAAAGCTACTATCCAGATGCAAAACCCTGTTAATCACAAAGGCAAAAAAACCCATGAAATATGTAAGACAAGGCTTAGTTGTAGGAGATGGCAAGTAGGAGACAGAGTAGATAGATAATATTTCCTACTCTCTTTGTTCAGCAGGTGTAGTAAATAATACACGAAGAGGAAGATCAAATTTTTCTAGTATTATAGTTGGATTATAAGGGGGCAAGAGACATGCTTTGGAGAAAACTTTAATTTTGTTTTGATAGATTAAAATGTTCCTAGTGCTATATAGTTCTTGTTTTTGGTGGGAGTTCCCTTTCCTCCCAATGCGTGTAAGGTTTGTGGAGTTCGAAATGCACTCAAATTTTAAATCTTTTCTTTTTTGTTAATTTATTGTATATTTGGGGATGTGATTTATTTTGGTGAAGCTCAGTTTTCTAATCTGTAATTTTTACCTTATAAGAGGGTTGTTAGCATTGCTGCAAAATCAAGTTGAAACTTTTCAATTCTAATCCATTGCTATCTTATCAGAGTTTTCACTTTTTATGTTGATCCTCTTGATATGTGTTTCTTTCTTGCTTCTTTACAAATAGAATACTGTGGCTTTCTCCCTAGTGACTGAGTCCATTTGCATTTGCTTATCTAAGACACCCCTTAAAATTTGTATTACTCTTCTTAAATCTGTTTTACTCCCTTTTTACTCCTGAATCTATGACCTCCTTAAGTGACCTCTTACAAAAAGAGAAGAAACCTCTAATTAATATGTATACACTGATGCTTTTCAACCTTGTATTCACTGCTCAAATACCCCCCTTAGAATTGCAGATAAAATAGCTAGCAGCCTTTTAGCATATCTGTGCATATGAGTCGGAAACGACTGGACCGCACTGGGTTTTTTTGTTTTTTTTTCGGGTGCATATGTTACACAGATATCTCACACGCCACACCGGAAGCCCCAAACTGATTTTTTTCTCTCCTCCTCCAAACTGACTGTTCTTCCCTTTGTTCCTATTTTAGTGAATGACATTAACCATCACCCTACTGCTGGAGCCCAAAATCTGGCTACCAAAATTGCCCTCTTCTTGCTCATATTCCCTCCCTCATGTTCTCCACATCCCACAAGTCACCCAAGAGCATTGATTCCTCAGACTAAATGGATCTCTAATTAGCCTACTTTTCTCGATTGCCACTTCCTATCTTGTATTGGTAAGGATTGCTGGCAGGGAATAGCAAGTACATTCAGTTGTGATTTTGAAGAGAATTAAATGAAGGGACCAGAGGCAGTTTTAATGTGAAGCTAATTGAAGCTTAAGCTGCAGGGCTCTCATTTGCCCACACCTCCGTGAGGGCTGGGAGTCGCTGTGCAGTGTAGAACGTTCCAAATGGGCACGCGCAATCAGGTTGCTAGCAGGAATCATTACTGTAAGCATGCCTTAAAAAATCGCAGGGTGACATGAATATTCAAGTCTTCAGTAACATAATTTCTCCCATTCTAAATACATACTATAGGGTCGCTATGAGTCGGAATCGACTCGACGGCACTGGGTTTGGTTTTTGGTTTATTAGGAGATTTTGTAATTTTGTGTTCCTTTCTTTAAAGAGAACTCTCCATATTGTATAAATTCCATGCCACAAAAAGCCTATATCTATCCCTGGAAGAAATTTTTTTTTTTAGTGTGTGGATAAAGTTAAGTAATTCAACAAGGGATAATGAGGCAAGTAGAGTGAAGCCACAGTTGGCATTAGAACACATAGGTCGGAAGGCATAAGGGAAGGCAAGAAGAAATGATGTTCCAGGGCTGGGCGAGAGGTAGAACCCTGAATGGCAGTCTGCACTTTAGGAGTAGAACCAGCAGATGCAATTGGAATATGATCTAAAACAATAGACCTGAATTATAGCATTTTGAGTTACCAAATATTTCCCCTTATTTCTCACAGTCTTTTTTTTTTTTAATATATATGAACAGTTTAATTTAGAACAATTTTGTTGTTGTTGTTGTTAGGTGCTGTTGAGTCAGTTCCCACACATAGCAACCATATGTACAACAGAAGGAAACACTGCCTTGTCCTTTTCCATCCTCACAGTTGTTGTTATGCTTGAGCCCATTCTTGCAGCCACTGTGTCAGTCCATTTCCTTGAGTGTCCTCCTCTTTTTCTCTGACCCTCTACTTTGCCAGGCATGATGTCCTTCTCCTGGGACTGGTCTCTCCTGATAACATGTCCAAAGTATATGAGACAAACTCTCACCATCCTTGCTTCAAAGGAGCATTCTGGTTGTACTTCTTCCATGGTATATACAGTATCCTTTACCAACACAATAATTCAAAGGCATCAATTCTTCTTCAGTCTCCCTTATTCATTGTCCAGCTTTCACAAGCAGATGAGGCCATTGAAAACACCATGACTGGGGTCAGTTGTCTTCAAGGTGACACCTTTACTTTTTAACACTTTAAAGAGGGTTTTTTTTTTTTTTTGCAGCAGATCCTCCCAATGCAATGTCTTTTGATTTATTGATTGGTGCTTCCATGGGCATTGGTTGTGGATCCAACTACAAAGAAACTCTTGACAACTTCAATCTTTTCTCCATTTATCATGATGTTGCTTACTGGTTCAGTTGTGAGTATTTTTGTTTTCTTTATGTTGAGGCATAATCCATATGGAAAGCTTTAGTCTTCTATCTTCATCAGGAAGTGGTTCAAGTCCTCTTCACTTTCAGTAAGGAAGATTTTGTCATCTGCATAACACAGGTTGTTAATGAGACTACTTCCAATCCTAATGCCCCTTTTTTCTTCATAGAGTCTAGCTTCTAGGCTTATTAGCTCAGCATACAGATTGAATAAGTAGGCTGAAAGGTCTGAATAAGTACACATGCCTTTCTTGACTTTAAACCATGCAGTATCCCCTTGTTCTGTTCGAATGACTGCCTATGTATAGGTTCCACGTAAGCACAATTAAGTGTCCTGGAATTCCCGTTCTTTGCACTGTTATAAATAATTTGTTATGCCTTTACATAATCAATAAAACACAGATAAACATCTTTCTGGCATTCTCTGCTTTCAGCCAAGGTCCATTTGACATCGGCAATGATATCCCGTGTTCCATATTCTCTTCTGAATGAATTTCTGGCAGAGCCTTGTCAGTGTACTGGTGCAATCATTTTTGAATTACCCTCAGCAGAATTTTACTTATGTGTGATATTAATGGTACTGTTCCATAATTTCCACATTCTGTACAGTCATCTTTCTTTGGGATGGGTACACATATGGATTTCTTTCAGTCGGTTGGGCAAGTAGCTGTCTTCCAAATTTTTTGGCATAGACAAGTGAACGCTTCCAGTGATGCATCTGTCTGTTGAAACTTCTCAATTGGTATTCCGTCAATTCCTAGAGCCTTCATTTTTGTCAGTGCCTTCAGTGCAGCTTGAATTTCTTCCTTCAGTACCATCAGTCCTTGATCATACGCTTCCTCCTGAAATGGTTGAATGTCAACCAATTCTTTTTGGTACAGTACCTCCGTGCATTCCTTTCATCTTCTTTTGATATTTCCTGCAATGTTGAATATTTTCCCAGTAAAATCCTTTAATACTGCAACTCAAGGCTTGGATTTTTTCTTCAGTTATTTCAGTTTGAGGAATGCTGTTCTTCCCTTTTGGTTCTCTAACTCCAGGTCTTTGCACATTTCATTATAATACTTGACTTTGTCTTCTTGAGCTGACCTTTGAAATCTTTTTTTCAACCCTTTTACTTCATCATTTCTTCCGTTTGCTTTAGCTGCTCCATTTTCAAGAACAAGTTTCAGAGTCTCTTCTGACATCCGTTTTGGTCTTTTCTTTCTTTCCTGTCTTTTTAATGACCTCTTGCTTTCTTCATGTATGATGTCCTTGATGTCATTCCATAACCTGTCTGTTCTTTGATCATCAGTATTCAGTGCATCAAATCTATTCTTGAGATGGTCTCTAAGTTCAGGTGCGATGTACTCAAGGTTGTACTTTGGCTCTAATGGACTCATTCTAATTTTCTTCATCTTCAACTTGAATTTTAATATGAACAATTGATGGTCTGTTCAGCAGTCGACCCCTGGTCTCATTCAGATTGATGATATTGAACTTCTCCATCATCTCCTTCCACAAATGTAGTCAATTTAATTCCTGTGTATATCATTCAATAAGGTCTACATGTATAGTCAAAAATTTTGTCATTGAAAAACAGTATTTGCAATGAAGTCATCAAAAAAAGAAAAATTTTAGATTACAGAATTATGGAAAAGATATTTGAGGGAATTCCCAGAGATGCCCTGCCAGTTTCCCAGTTTTAAACACCTTACCTTCTTGTTGTACATTTGTTGCAATGAAGCAGTATGGATACATTATTATTAACTGAAGCCCATACTTTGTAAAGATTTCCCTTTTGCCCATAATATCCTATTTCTGCTCCAGAATCCATTTAGGACACTACATTTAATTTAGTAGTTACATCTATTAGGCTCCTTTTTGCTATGACAATTTCCCAGAGTTTTCCTTGTTTTTTGATGTGACATAGACATGTTTAAGGAGTACCTGTCAGATATTTTGTAGAATGTCACTCAATTGGAATTTCTCTTACAGTTTTCTTGTGATTTGACTAGGGTTTTATGTTCTTGGAAACAAGAGCACAGAGCTAAAATGTTATTCTTATCACAAAATATCAAAGGTACATGTTATAAGTAGAACTTATGGCTAATGATGTTAAGCTTGATCACCTGGCTGAGATATTATTTGTCATGGTTGTCCACACAAAATTTATTCCTTTTTTTTTTCAATCTCCCCATACACTTAGACTGACACCTTATTTCCCATCCCAGCCAGTGAAGTTGTTTCATAAATTTGTAATATGTTTAAATTCTCTATCACCTTCTGTTTTCTATCCTAGGATCAACCAAAGTCCCAAATTAGTTCCTAAGGATTGCACACATTCAGGTTTACACTTTGTGCCATAAAGTTCTATGGGTTTTAACAAATACTTAATGTTTTGTATTCACCATTACTTTATCATATAGATTAGTTTTACCACTCTAACAAAATTCCCATGATTCACGTATTCAACCCCCCCACCCCTTCCAAACCCTTGACAACGACTGATCTATTTCTCATCATCTCTAGAGTGTTTTGTTTTCCACAATAATGTAATGGGAATCACAGAACACGTAGCTTTTTCAGACTGACTTTTTTTACATAACAATATGCATTTAAGATTCATCCATGTTTTAATGGCTTGATAGCTCATTTATTTTTATTGCTAAATCATATTTCATTGTATGGATGTATCTTTTTTTGTTTTTTCTCCATTCACCTACTGATGAATATCTTTCAGTGTGGGTGTACAAGCTTTTGTGTGGATTAATGTTTTCAAATGTGTTGTATAAATATCTAGGTGTATAATTGCCAGATTGCAAGAACAGGCTTAGTTTTTTGTTTTTTGTTAAAGAGACTGGCAAACTGTCTTCCAAAGTGGGTGTTTTGCATTCCCTCAAACAATGAGTGAGAGTTCCTATTTCCCCACATCCTCACCAGCAGTAGATATTGCCAGTTTTCCCCCCTAATTTTATTCATTCTAATTCTTGTTGATTTAGTGTGAAATTCCCTATTGATAAATGCTGTTCAGCATCTTTCCATATGCATATTTGCCATCTGTATGTCCTCCTTGGTGAAGTGTCTGTTCAGATCTGTTGCACAATATTTTAATTGGGTTGTTTGTTTTCTTATTGATTTGTTTTAGAATTCCATTTATTCTTTGGATTCAAGTCCTTCAGCAGATATACGCTTTGCATGTATTTTCTTCCAGTCTGTGGCTTGTATGTTCATACTCTTCTCAGTGTCTTTTCCAGAGAAGACATCTATTTGTTGAAATAAATTCCAACTTAGCTTTTTATTTTTTAAATCATCTTTCACGGATTATGTCATTTCTGTTGTATTTAAAAATTCATCACAAAACTCCAGGTCCTGTAGAATTTTTCCATGTGTTTTTCAAGAAGTTTTGTAATGTTGCATTTTACATTTAGGCCTTTTATTCATTTGGTGTTAATTTTTGTGTGCAGTGTAAGGTCTCTGTGTAAATTTATATACATATGTGTATATATATATAATTTTAGCAAAATTTGTTGAAAATGGTATTTTTTATTCCCTGAACTTCCTTTATTCCTTTGTCAAAGTTCAATCATTTATAGATGTATTATATGTGTGGGTCTATTTCTGAGATCTCTATTCTATTACGTTGATCTATATGTCTATTATTTTGCCAATACCATACTTTCTGATTACTATAGCCTCTAGCAAGTTTTAAAATCAAGTAAAGTGAGTCTTCCAACTTTGTTCTCCTTCACTGTTTCATTGCCTATTCTAGTTTGATTTTTCACATAATTTTAGAATCAGTTGTCAATATTTACAAAATAGCTCACTGAGATTTTGATTTTGACTAGTTTGATTAAGATAGAAAGAATTGACATCTTAACAATATTGAGACTTCCAATCAATGAACACAGAAAATCTGTCCATTTAAATAGAATGTCTTTGATTTTTTTTTTTAATTAGTGATTCGTAGTTTTCCACACACAGATCATGTTTGTGATTTTTTAGATCTAAATGAAATATTTTAGTTTTCTAGTTCCACTGTAACTTTTTTTAATTTCAAAATCCAATTGTAGATAAGAAAACAGTTGACTTTTGTATACTAACCTTACTTCCTGAAACCTTGCTGTACTTGCTTATTATATCCAGTTATTTTTTATTGTTGTTGTAGATTCTTTAGGATTTTATCCATAGACAATCACGCCATTGTGAATAAATCCAGTTTTAATTCTTCTTTTCCAAACTATACATCTTTTATATCTTTTCCTTACTTTATTGCCCTCACTTGTCTTATTCATCTTTTGCTTAAAAAGAGTGGTGAAAGAGAATATCTTTGCTGTTTTCTTGATCTCACAGAAAAGTGACTAGTTTCTCACCATTAAGTTACGGTGAAAACTCTAAGCTACAAATGTTAAGCTGTATGTGTTATCTTCAGACTTTTGTGCATTTTTTAATACTAAAATTTCTTTTAAGCACTACTTTCCACAAGTTTGGATAGGTCATGTTTTTATTTTATTTCAAAATATTAATCTTGAAACTTCTTTGACACAAGCGTTATATATAATGGTGGTGTTTACTTTTAACATGTTTAGAGATTTCCAAACTGTCTTTCTTTTATTGATTCCTGCTGTTGTTGTTGTTAGGTGCCATCAAGTCAGTTCCAACTCATAGCGACACTATGTACAACAGAAGGAAATACTGAGCTGTCCTGCACCATTTTCATAATCATCGCTATGTGTTCATTTCTAGTTCAATTTTTCTGTGTTTTGAGAATATACCTTGAGTTTTATTCTTTTAAATGCTAAGGTGTATTTTATGGCTCAGACTGTGATCTACCTTGGTGAATTTTCCATAAGAGCTTGTTATTGGATGGAGTTTTCTATGAATAAATCCTTATTTATTTTCTGTTTGCTAGATATATTCTTGGAGCCCTGGTGGCTCAGTGGTTAAGAGTTCAGCTG
Source organism: Elephas maximus indicus (assembly GCF_024166365.1). Taxonomy (NCBI): domain Eukaryota; kingdom Metazoa; phylum Chordata; class Mammalia; order Proboscidea; family Elephantidae; genus Elephas; species Elephas maximus. The sequence continues at coordinate 27,532,502 of NC_064820.1, read as the reverse complement.
CTTAGCAAAAGGTCAGCAGTTCAAATCCACCAGCCACTCCTGAGAAACCCTATGGGGCAGTTCTACTCTGTCCTATAGGGTCACTATGAATCGGAATCTACTTGATGGCAATGGTTTATTTATTTATTTTTTTTTTTATGGCTTAGACATATCATTTAGTGAAAAAAAATTGGTGTTGAAGTCTCTAACTGTTATAATGGAGTTGTTATAATGGAGTAGTGGTGTAGTGATTAAGGGCTAAGGTTACTAACCAAAGGGTCGACAGTTTCGAATCTTCCAGGCGCTCCTTGGAAACTCTATGGGGCAGTTCTACTCTGTCCTATAGAGTCGCTATGAGTCAGAATCGACTCGACAGCACTGGGTTTTGGGTTTGTGTCTCCCACAATTTTATCATATTTTGCATTCACCTTGATGCTCATTTGTTAGGTGCATACGCATTTAGAATTGTTATGTCTTCTTAGAGTATTGAGTTTGTATAGTTATGTCATGACCCTCTTCATCCATGATAATTACCCTTGTTTTAAGTTGGCTTTGTCCTGGATTAATATAGCTACTCCTGCTTCCTTTGGATTAGTGTTAGCATGGTATACCTTTTATCTCCCTTTAACGTTAACCTGAGTTTATCCTGCTTAGAATGAAAAAAACGAAACAAACAAGCTATAATGGGAATAAAGAAGAAAATGTTTCCCTTTATCTAAAATGTCTGTAATTTTTTTCTTCCTACAATTTTCCTATGGCTTTTTCAGCCATGATTAATTCACAAGTAGTATATTATAAATTTAAGAGGCTAAAGGAGATTTAAAAGTAATGTATCTGTTAGCATTTCTTGTGTAGGAAATTACCTCAAATATAGTCACTGTTTAGAAATTTGGGCTGAGCTGAGTTTGATATTTCCTTTGATTTGAGTTGGGCTTGGTTGAACTTGACTGGGCTCATTCATGTGAGTACAGTTAGTGAGATCAACTAGACTTGGTTTCATGTTTACTTCAGCTTGGATGGCTGGATTGTTTGGGATTTCTTTCCCTGTGGTTTCTCATCCTCCCACAGGTTAGACAATGATTCTCCACAAGGCAGTCTCAGGATTCAAAAAGAGCAAAACAAAAACCTTGAAAGGTCTCTTCAGGTGTGGCCTCAAAACTTGCATCATGCCACTTATACCACTTTTTTTTTGGCCAAGAAAAACACACCACCAGCCCAGATTTAAGGAGTAGGGGAATAAATTCTACACTCTTGGTAGAAACAGCTACAAATTTTGTCCCTATTTGAAACATACCACATATGCGTAAAACATTTCTCCTTTGTGGAAAAATACCAAGTAAAAGTAAGCATGTGAAATATTCATCAATGAAAATGCTGTGGCAATAAGGGAAAAAAGTTCTAAGCACTGTGCATGTGTTTTCCTTCTAAGCAGTTGAAACACACAAACATTTTAAAAAGACTTCAGCAATATTTTCAGCAAGCTCTTGGAAGAGAAATTTACAGACAGTTTTGTAATAAACAGGTAAAAGTGAAAGATTTTTACATAGTTTATAAGCTGGATTTTCATGTTACGTCACAGTATAAAAGCAAAATATCAAACAGATGCTGGCAAACTGACCACACTAAATCGATTCTTTCTGTTTTGCTTCACTAGGAAATGAAAATACAAAAAGGAAAGGCTTATAGAAAACACATCACACACACACACATACACACATGCACTTTATATCCAATATGCTATCATAAATCCAAGGACAGAAACTAATTGCATATTGACAAATGAAAAGATTGTTTTCATTCCTATTGAAATCCAGTGTCAATTCTGCCCATGCTCCAAAGAAGTAAACGCTCTAAGAAAGGGAGGACACTGAGAATCTGGGTTGGAATTGTGAGAGCATAGAAGCGCTAATGTGAAACAATAGTTTTTCATCTCCTTCAGAAAAATATCCTCCATTTTAGTATTACTCAGAGTGTGGTTTATATACTGATACTGTGTATAACCAGTCTATGACAAATATAAAAGTCAAAAGTGATAGTCAGTTTTATGTGTCAAAGTGAATAATAAAAAAAAAAAAAATTGCCATTGAGTCAATTCTGACTCATAGCTACCCCAATGGACAGAGTGGAACTGCCTCATAGGGTTTCCAGGAGTGGCTGATGGATTCAAAGTGCCGACCTTTTGTCTAAGCTGTTGACCACTGTGTCACCAGGGCTCCAGATAACATATACGCCTAGTTATTCAATCAAACATTAATACAGGTATTCTTGTGAAGGTAATTTGTAGATTTGGGTAATATCTACACTCAGTTGACTTTAAGTAAAGGAAATGATCTTGATAATGTATGTGGGCCTGATTCAATCATTTGGAGGCACTAAGAATAGAACTAAGGTTTCCTTAAGAAAAATATAAATTCTGCCTCTGGATTGTAGCTTCAAAACCTGCCCCAGAGTTTTCAGTCTGCCTTTCCTAACAGCTTACCGTATCGCTTGCTTAACTAGCCTACACAACCACATAAGCCAGTAACTTACTATAAATTTCTTTATGTTCATGAGTATGTATATATTTGTATTGGAAACCCTGATGGTGTAGTGGTTAAGTGCTACAGCTGCTAACCAAAAGGTCAGCAGTTTGAATCCACCAGGTGCTCCTTGGAAACTCTGTGGGGCAGGTTTACTCTGTCCTATAGGGTCACCATGGTTCGGAATCAACTCAATGGCAATGGGTTTGATTTTTCTTTGGTATATATTTGTATGAAGTCCTGGCAGCACAGTGGTTACGAGCTTGGCTACTAACCAAAAACTCGGCATTTTGAATCTACCAACTGCTCCTTGGGAATACTATAGAGCAGTTCTACTGTCCTGTGGGGTCACTATGAGTTTGAACTGACTCGATGACAAAAAATATATATTTATATATGTATACAAAATCCTTGGGTGGCACAAACAGTTTGATCTCAACTATAACTGAAAATTCGTAGTTCACATACACCCAGCGTTGACATGAAAGAAAGGCCTGGGGATCTAATTCCTTAAGTATGGTAAAATGATATAATCCTAGCACACAGCTTTTCTGATTTTAAGCCACAAAGAAGCCCCCTTGTTCTGTTCAAATGACAGCATTTTGATCTACACACAGGTTTCTTGTGGGCACAATTAAGTATTGTGGAATTTCCATTCTTCACAATGTCTTCCATGATTTGTTAAGTTCCACACAGTTGAATGCCTTTGAGTAGTCAATAAAAACAGACAAGCATCTTTCAGGTGTTGTCTGCTTTTGGTCAAGATCCATCAAGATCCATCAGCAATGATACCCCTCTTTCCAAGTCCCCTTCTGAACCTGGCTTGAGTTTCTGGTGCTTCCCTGTTGATGTACTGCTGCAACCATTTTTGAATGATCTTCAACAAAATTTTGGTTGCATGTGATATTAAATATATTATTCAATCATTTCTACATTCCATTGAATCACTTTTCTTTGGAATGAGCACAAATATGGAACCCTTCCATTTGGTTGGCCAGGTAACTGTCTTCCAAATCTCATGGCCTAGAGAAGGAACATTGCATCTATTTGTTGAAGCATCTCAGCTGAATCCATTGAGCTCTTTGTACTGTCCTTTGTTTCCATAGTTCCATCTGTGACTGTTTTACAATGTCTGAAAAACTTTGTGTAACATTTCTTTAATCAGGGCCTTGTACAGCTGATTTCTCTTAGTGTTTTTCTGAACATGTATTTTGTCTTTGTTTTTGAATGATATTTTCACAGGGTATTGAATTGTAGGTTTGCATTTTGAAGATGCAAGTCCATTGACTCTTACTGTTTCTTTTGTGCAGGCTTCCTCTGGAGAAAATATGCCTTTTTTCCTGATTTCTTTAATTTGTTTGTTTCTAGCTGCCTGTATCATTCTCCTTTTTGTCTGTTTTTGGCAGTCTACTATGAAATTTCTCTTTTTGGTTTTGTGTGTGTGTGTGTGCATGTGTGTGTGTGGAAGAGGTCCCCCCCCAATTTGGTTTGCTTTCAGTATTTTTTTTTCTTTTGCCTTGTTACATTCCCAGTTATTTTTGAATGAGACTCAGATACTGTGTATGAAACATGCCAATAGAATTTGAAACTCCGAACCGCTTGTTTCGTGTTTCACAAATGTTGACTTCAAATATTAAATAAGGAAGGGCAGATCACCTAAAACAAATTGCGACTGACCTGTTTTGAAGTTGGCTTCAGTAGTCACGAAGGCTGGCCTTTTTCCTCTTCGTCCTTATTGAAAGGCATGCCCCATCAGAGTCTCAACTAAAGTGCTAGTGTTCAATTCAGGGCCTGTAGCCCAGGTAGGCCTTGATTTCCAATTTTTGTCCCTTTATGAATCCTGTTCAACTGTGTAAACCTGGTAAGTTTCTCAGCCTCAGGTGTCTGGTCAGCTTCTCTGATTCTCATCCATCTCAGAACAAATCCTTAAATGAAAAAGCGACATCTGCCTCACATCTCTGAGCTCCAATTATCTATAGGAGAGTGAATCTGCAAGGCATTAGTGTTGTGAAAATACACAATAACTTTAAAATAAAGTGTCTAAATATTGTATGCTGTCTTTTTAGTTGTTCTCATACAGGGATTTGTCCCATTGTTATAAGTATAACTGATTTCCCTGTATCTTCAACCATACACAACAGCAAACACTAAATTTTTTGTTACGTAATTATTTTTTATGAGTAAAGAGCATAAAAAATCTTTAAAAAATGTAGCTAAAATATGGTAGATACACAGATAACTGTGGTTGAGTCGACTTGAATAATGGCCGCCTACAACAGAATAAAATGTTGCCTGGTCTTGCATCATCCTCAGGAATCACAACATGTTCAAGTCGATTGTTGTGGCTATTATGCAAATTCATCTCACTGAGGGTCTCCCTCACCATTACTTCCCCTCTACTTCTCCAAAAGTAATGCCTTCTCCAGCAATAAACCTTTCTTGATGACATGTCCAAAGCAAGAAAATTGGACAATGATCTGTTGTCATCCATAAGGTTTGCACTGGCTAATTTCCATAAGTAGATTACCAGGCCTTTTTTCCTAGTCTCCCTTGGTCTCAATGCCCCCCTGAAACCTGTTCACCCTGTGTGATCATGCTGATATTTGAAATACCAGAGGCATAGTTTCCAGAATCACAGCAACACATAAGCCACCACAGTACTATGAACTTATAATGTGGTAAAGGCCTGATAATTGTGGAAGAAACTATAAATAACAATGCAAAACCAGAGTTGTTGAACATATTTCTTTACTGCCTTAACTTTATATTCTACTATGCATATTTATTGTATTATCTTCACAACTTAATTCTGTTTAATCCAAATTTTTTTTTCTTTAGATGATCTGTTGTTGTTGTTGTTTTTGTTAGGTGCCATTGAGCCTGTTTTGACTCACAGCAACCCTATGTACAACAGAACAAAACACTGTCTGGTCCTATGTCATCCTCATAACAGTTGTTATGCTTAGCCCATTGTTGCGGTCATTGCACTAATCCATCTCATTGAGGGTCTTCCTCTTCTTCGTTGACCCTCTACCAAGCATGATGTCCTTCTCCAGGGATTGGTCCCTCCTGACAACAGGTTCAAAGTGTGTGAGACATAGCGTCACCATTCCTGCTTCTAAGGAGTATTCTGGTTGTACTTCTTCCAAGACAGTGTTGTTCATTCTTTTGGCAGTCCATGATATATTCAATATTCCATCTGACATCAACAATGATATCTCTGGTTTCATGTCCTCTTCTGAATTTAGCTTGAATTTCTGGCAGTTTCCTGTCCACATACTGCTGTAGCTGCTTTTGAATGATCTTCAGCAAAATTTTACTTGCATGTTATATTAATGATACTCTTGAGTAATTTCCACATTCGATGGGATCACCTTTCTTGGGAATAAGCGTAAGTATGGATCTCTTCCAGTTGGTTGGCCAGGTAGCTGTCTTCCAAATTTCTTGGCATAGATGAGTGAGTACTTCCAGCACTGCATCCGTTTGTTGAAACATCTCACCTGGTATTCCATCAGTTCCTGGAGCCTAGTTTTTCACCAATGCCTTCAGTGCATCTTGGACTTCTTCCTTCAGTGCCATTGGTTCCTGCTCATACGATACTCCTGAAATCATTGAACATCAATCAATTCTTTTTGGTATAGTGACTCTATGCATTCCTTCCATCTTCTTTTGAGGTTTCCTGAGTCTTTTAAGATTTTTCCCAAAGAATCCTTTGCTACCGCAACTCGAGCTTTGAATTTTTTCTTCAGTTCTTTCAACTTGAGAAATGCATAGCATGTTCCTCCCTTCTGGTTTTTCATCTCCAGGTCTTTGCACATGTCATTGTAATACTTTACTTTGTCTTCCCGAGCTGCCCTTTGAAATCTTTTGTTCAGCTCTTTTACTTTATCATTTTTTCCTTTTGTTTTAGCTACTTGACACTCAAAAGCAAGTTTAAGAGTCTCTTCTGATATCTATTTTGGTCTTTTCTTTTTTCCTGTCTTATTAATGACCTCCTGTTTTCTTTATGTATGATGTCCTTGATATCATTCCACAACTCGTCTAGTCTTTGGTCATTAGTGTTCAAGGAATCAAATCTATTCTTGAGATAGTCTCTAAATTTAGGTGGGATATACTCAAGGTCTTACTTTGGCTTTCTTGGACTTGTTATAATTTTCTTCAGTTTGAACTTGAACTTGTATATCAGCAATTAATTTCTGTTCTGCAGTCAGCACCTGGGCTTGTTCTGACAGATGATATTGAGCTTTTCCATCATCTCTTCCCACAGATGTAGTCTATTTGATTCCTGCATATTGCATTTGGTCAGGGCCACGTGTATGGTCGCCATTTATGCTGGTGAAAAAGGATATTTGCAATGAAGGAGTTGTTGTTCTTGCAAATTTCTATCGTGTAATCTCTGGCATCATTTCTATCACTGAGGCTGTATTTTCCAGCTACCAATCCTTTTCTGTTGTTTCCAACTTTCACATTCCAATTACCAGTAATTATCAGTGCCTTCTGATTGCATGTTTGTTCAATTTCAGACTGCAGAAGTTGGTAAAAATCTTCAGTTTCTTCATCTTTGGCCTTAGCAGTTGGTGCATAAATTTGAGTAATAGTCCTATTAACTGGTCTTCCTTGTAGGCATATGAATATTATCCTCACTGACAGCATTGTACTTCAGGATTGATCTTGAAATTTTCTTTTTGACAGTGAATGCAATGCTATTCCTCTTCAAGTTGTGCCATTCCTCTTCAAGTTGTTGTTTTCAGCATAGAAGACCATTTGATTGTCTAATGCAAAATGGCCAATATAAGCCCATTTCTAATGCCTAGGATATCAATGCTTATGTATTCCATTTCATTTTCGATGAGTTCCCAATTTTCTTAGATTCATACTTAATGCATTCCATGTTCCCATTATTAATGGATGTCTCTAGCTGTTCCTTCTCATTTTGAGTCATCTCACGTCAGCAAATGAATGTCTCGAAAGCTTGACTCCATACTTGGCATTAAGACCTACTCTACTGTGAGGCGGCAGCTCTTCCCCAGTCACATTTTCAGTGCCTTCCAACCTGAGAGGCTCATCTTCTGGCACTATATCAAGCAATGTCCTGCTGCTATTCATAAGGTTTTCATTGGCTACATCTTTTGAGGAGTAGACTGCCGGGTCCTTCTTCCTAGTGTGTCTTAGTCTGGAAACTCAGCTGAAACCTGTCCGCCATGGGTGACCCTGCTTGTCTTTTAATACCAGTGGCATAGCTTCCAGCATGACAGCAACATGCAAGCCCCCCCCCAGTACAACAAACTGACAGACATGTGAGAATAGTTTTATTCCAATATAATAATAGCCTATAACTTTTTACAATTAAGTAACATGGAGTATCTTTTAATGTATATGCTTTAGAAATCTGGTAGTTAATAAAATAAATATGCTTAGATCTTTAGTAGAATATTCTGAGAATTATTGAAAACATAGTTGATCTGTTCTACAGCCGGCATAAAAGGATTGCCACCAAGTCGCTTCTAATTCATAGGAATCCTATAAGACAGAGTAGAACCGCCCCATAGAGCTCCGGGTAGTGGCTGGTAGATTCAAAGTGCTGAGCTTTTGGTTAGCAGCAGAGCTCTTAACCACTGTGCCACCAGGGCTCCCCATCTGATATAGTGTCACTGGAAATCTAAAAGCACAATTTTTCAGACATGACCAAGGGAATACTACTTGAATTCTTTAAGCCTAATTTTTCTCATATATAAAATGAACACAATTATAAAACTTACATCATGGAATTTGTAGGAAGAATTAAGTAAGACAATGTGTTTTTATTCTTCTTTTTGCATGGCCTACAATTAGAGCATATACATTTAATTGCCTTTGTTGTTGGTATCGTTTGAGTAGATTCCAACTCATGGTGACCCCATATATGTAGAGTAAAACTGCTCCATAGGGTTTTAAAGACTGTGAACTTTCAGTGACAAATTGCCAAGCCTGTCTTCCAAGGCACCTCTGGATGTGTTCGAAGGGCCAACTTTTGGCAAGTAATCAAGTGCTTAATTGTTTGAGCCACCCAGAGATTCTAATTTAAAATAGTTAAGGTAAGTTAAGGTAAGTATTCAACTTACAATGAAAAAAGAGAGAGAAGAATTGACGAAACTGAACTGTGGTATTATCAAGAATATTGAATATACCATGGAATGCCAGAAGAAGGGACAAATCAGACTTAGAAGAAATAAAAGAATGCTCCTTAGAAGCATGAGTGGAGAGACTTCAGCTTCCTTACTTTGGATACATAGTCAGGATAGACCAGTCACTAAAAAAGGACATTTCGTTTGTTAGAGGGCCAGCAAAAAGGACGGAAACTCTCAATGAAATAGACTGAAGTAATAGCCGCAATAATAGGTTCAAACATACAAACAATCATGAAGATGGGACAGGATTGGGTAACGTTACATTCTGTTATACATAAGGGTCAGAGCTGACTTGATGGCAACTATATTCTATGTAATATGTAATTTAATTATGACATAATTCAAGTTAATTATTTGAATTGTTTTATTAGCGTATAATTAAATGGGTATGTATTGCCAGTATTAGTTGAGTCACTGATAGGGAGAGTTGCCCTGGTCAGTGTGTGAGTCAACTCTGCTCTGATGGAGGCTGCAGTCTTCCAGATACACCTTTACATTTTAAATTTCATGTTCCACACATTTACATGGATAAAGTTTTGGACAGAGATAGAGTTCTGCAGCACAGACCTATCATGCATAGATATTTGATTGTCTAGATATAACGATCACATATAAAACCCTGCTTTCCTCATTGCTCTGATTTGAAGATACTGTCACACACTTGTCATCATCAACCACTCATAGGTATTTGCGATTCAGACTAGGTTGGGGTTTAATGGTTGGACAGTCCAAATGTTGCAGTTTGATCCATATTCCTGGCAAACTAGGTGGAAATAAATTCATTATTAAATATCAAGGGTGATTGCATATACAATGTTAAATGCACAGAAAAAAAAAAAAAAAAGAAGAAGACATCAAGTTTAAGCAAAAGACTAGCATTAAAACTAACAATGAAGGTTCTAAATGTCAGTAACTCGTTGAATCAGATCAACCATTTCAGACCTGACAACTTTAAGGTGGTGTTAAACCACAGGAAATTGAAACATTAAACTTTCTGGTAGTTACAAGCCACGATGGTCCTAACAAATCACCACAGGGTATTTCAAATGGCATATTATAGCTCAAAATCCTTACACCTGAAAGTAGAAGACGCTGAAGCTTTTGTCGTAGTGGCTAATGTTTTAATGGCCTTGGTGTTTGCTCATCCTTGTGCACTTATACACAGAAATATATGTTGCTGTAATTTGCTTACTTCACACAGAGATTTTGAGAAATCTCTGGTAGCCAAAATCTTTCTGTAATACAGGTGATCTTAGATGAAAAATTATGCTTACGAGCAACTCTGTCACTACTCTTTTGGGGGAACTTAATATAAGCTTGGCATCTCCTCTAATAAAATTCACAAAATAACAAATTGCATTTCTTATAAAGCAGTGCACATATCTATAAATAAAGTTTAAAAAAAATCTTTTTTGTACATTAAAGTGTCCTTTTAAAAAAGAAAATGATGTTCTATGCATCATCTTCACAGGCCTCCCTTCATTTGAATACTATTCATCATCAATATCGTCATCATCATCACCATCTTATACAATTGCAGCTTTATAACAAGCGAAACCTGTAATATTTTAATAATATAAATTGCACAGTTTTATTTCATACAATTTATAAAGGAGAAAGATTATCTACTTAAACGCAAATCCAATGTTATAAAATTTCAGAGAGCGTGATTAGATTCCTGAAATTTAAGGACTCTTATCAACTCAAACTATACACCACGGCCTCTTTAAACTATTTTTAAGAGCCTTTCCCTCCTTCATTTTATTATCATGTACTTTCATAAAGAAAAAAAAAATCTAGGAATTAATGACTAAGGCTTACTTATATTACTTTCTGTTTTATTAGCCAAGGTCAATCACTAATATCAGCAGAGTCATGAAAAAAAAACAAAAAAGCAAAACATTTGTTCATAAACATTTGTTCAGGAAGACTAGGGTATCACAGCATTGATAATATTGAGTAACTGGCACCCATTCTATTTTTTCTGGAATTTAATCTGCAATTAACAAAAAAAAAAAAAAAAAAGAGAGGTAGAAACAGGCTACTTTCTGAAAATGATTTGAAAAGTGAAAGGAAATAACAATATACTAGTATCAGTAATAATTTGTATATAATACCAAAATATTTTAACCTAACAAAGTACCATCATTAAAAAATTACCCTTATTAAAACAAACAAAAAAATCTGCATTTAATGAAACAATGGCAAGATTTCCAAAGTTATCAGATTTACATGAAGTTTATTCACGGTGAAAAAAACAATAATTTTCAAATGATTATCACGCATGCATTGTTGTGTGCTGTGCAGTCGATTCTGACTCAGCCACCCTATAGGACTGAGTAGAACTGGAGCCCTGGAGGCGCACTTGTTAGTGACCAAAACGTTGGCAGTTTGAATCCACCAGCTCCTCCCTGAAAACCCTATGAGGCAGTTCTACTCTGTCCTATAAGGTCGCTATCAGTTGGATTTGACTCCATGGCAATGGGTTTGGGTTTTTTTTTTTTTTTTTTGGAGAGGGGAGCATTAAACTTTACAGAAGCAGAATTCCATGTCTTTTCTCCTGGGGATCTGCTGGTGGGTCCCAATGGCAAACCTTTTGGTTGGTAGCCGAGGGCTTAACTATTGCACACCAGCAGCACTTCATATATGCAAAGGTAGCTACATATCTTCAGACATCAGCATTGCAAAATTCAGAGTCAAATTAGCTTAGGAAGTCTAACTTAGATGAAAAACTCCAGGTTGCGTTGATTGAGAGACTATAATTAGGATAACCTTAGGTTTTGTTTGTTTCTGGAGTACAGATTTGTGATTCTTGACTCCAGGTTGTTTTGTGTACACTCACCCATCTATAAAGGCAACAGAGCAAGATTTTGATTTTGCTTCCACTTTATCTTTACTTGACCTCTCAGGAGCATTGACAGCAGATGGCCCTTATTGCTTCCTTAAAACCCGGTGTTATTTCAGTTTCTATGACAACATGCTCTTCAGTTTGCCTCTTATCTCTCTAGCCACTTCTTTTCTGTCTTTCTTGTTCTGTCTGTGCTTGATCTCTGAGGGTTTTTTGCTTCTGTTTTGTTTTGCTTTGCTGTAAAAGAAAATGTTATTAGGCTCAGTCCTGAGCCCTTTTTCTTTTTGCTCTCCAATGTCTCTTCCTAGATCATCTCATCTAGCCCAAGTTATTTAATTCTATACATCTCTATCTACATCTACACCTATATTTAAGAAGCCCCGATGGCACAATGGGGTTAAGTGTTCAGTTGCTAGCTGTAATCGAATCTGCCCAAAGGCTCTATAGGACAAAAAGTTGGCAATCTCCTTCCATAAAGATTACACCCTAGAAATCCCTACAAGGCAGTTCTTCTCTCTCATATGGGTTTACTATGAGTCGTAATCGACTTGATGGCACCCAACAACAACAATCTATATTTATATCCATTTATATCTCTCCTCAATCTTTTTTTTTTTCCCTGCACAGTACATTTATAAATCCAACTTCTTATTTGACATCTCCTTTTAGATGTATGACAGGAATTCTGTGAAATTCCTTAGATATGTGCTGGGTATACCGAAAATTTATTTAAAAGAAAAAAAAAAAAAATCCTGGCTTACAGACCTATTCCTTTCTGTCTTTCCTGTATCATCTATTTTCTCAAGCCATAAATATAAGGGCATTTCTGCTGCCTTCTTATTTTAGCCTCTATTTTGTCACTAATTAGCATTCATAATATCTCTTTCAATCTGCTCTGCCAATGTCAAAAACACCAACTGCAGTTGGCTATGCAGCTGAAATATTATCTGAAGTATTCTTTCTGACTTTACACTCTCCACTTAAAACTACTAACCATATACTATTTTGAACAGTGTTCTAAAAATTTTATCATATATGTCACTAGTTTTCTTAAAACTTCAAAGACCTTCCCATTATAATTAGCATAAAATTAAAACTCTTAATTGAGGTCCGCAAGGTCCTCCCCTGCCTCCCCCTTGAACCGTCTCTCATGTCAATGTATCTCTAACTCATTTTCTTCTATTGTTACACTTGACCCCTTTTGTCTTCATTTATGTATTTAACTAAAATAGTACCAGACATAATGGCAAGATGCTGTATTAGACACGGGATATAAAAGCTAATAAATATGCTTCAACATGATCTTGACTGGATCCAAATCAAACAAACAAATGAAGCTATAGCCAAATGGCACTAAGAGACAAATATGTAAGTAAGTGTCAAGAAGGCTAGTCCTAGTATGTTGAAAGATATTATTGAGGTAGAGTATTAGCACTTTAGACTGAGATCAATGGTCAGGACATTTTTCAAAAAAGTACTATTCAAGCTATGTTTTCAAGGTTAAAAATATATCAGTATGCAATAAACATGATGGGAGTGTGAGGGCCACACTAAATGAGGTTGAGTGTGACAAGAGAAGAAAATGAGTAACTTTAATATTGCTAACACAAATGAACAAAACAAAGAAAATGGTTTCAACATTTTAATGACATGGTCCTATAAGTTTTATCATATTATGTTTATGTTTCTGGAGAGCAGTATAAGTAGATTATTTAGTAGCAATTTGACAAGTAAAAAAAAAAAAATTTAAAAGCCCTGAGCTCAGGTGAGAGATCATTTGCATAGAAATGAGTATTAAAGTTTCAAGAGTGGAAGAAACTCTGAAAGTAGAGAATACATACAGTAAAAAGGGATATCAATATAATTATTCTTCTCATATTCAGTTTTTCACAAGTACTAATTACTACAGCCAAGTTTATCAGTATGGAGATAGTTATAGATTAACCATGAATCAAAAATCAATTAGGGATGATATTCTTTTCAGTTTCGTGTTCGATACATAGATCATTAAGCATAGATCATTATGCATGATTAAAGAAAGGACTCTATTTACATATCTACCATAACATCTAAATTTTAAGCTTATTTCTATTTATTAATATCTTGATAGTGGAAAACACCACTGTGACCAACAAAATATTTTGTTTGCTATCCTTTTTTTTACAGAAATTGTACTGATAATGTTCAAATTCCTTAAACAACTTGTAATATATGGATTGATTTATGTATAATTAGAGCAGGCAGTGGCTCTATTAATGTGATTTCAGGGCCTGTACTAAAGTCCCCCTTGAATAAATCAGCCTCCTGTTGGATCTCTTTAAATTGCCAGCATTAGTGTTTTTTCCCTGTGGACTTTTTATAGCAGATGTATATATAGAGTTATATATTACTTTACCCTGGAAGAATAACACATTATTAATATATTAACAGGGAGCAATTGGTTGGACTTACCACAAGTCGCCATGTTTGCACATTGTTGTTGTTATTAGGTGCTGTCGAGTTGGTTCCGGCTCATAGTGACCCTATGCATGACAGAATGAAGCACAGCCCGGTCCTGAGCTATCCTTACAATCATTGTTACACTTGAGCTCATTGTTGCAGCCACTCTGTCAATCCACCTCATTGAGGGTCTTCCTCTTTTCCGCTGACCCTGTACTATGCCAAGCATGATGTCCTTCCCTAGGGACTGATCCCTCCTGACAACATGTCCAAAGTATGTAAGACGCAGTCTCTCCATCCTTGCTTCTAAGGAGCATTCTGGTTGTACTTCTTCTAAGACAGATTTGTTTGTTCTTTTGGCAGTCCATGGTATATTCAATATTCTTCACCAACACCACAATTCAAAGGCGTCCACTCTTCTTCGGTCTTTCTTTTTCATGGTCCAGCTTTCACATGCATATGGAGCAATTGAAAATACCATGGCTTGGGTCAGGTGCACATTAGGTAGCTGAATTCTGAAGGGAATACAAAAGTAGAAAAATGCAGATTATCAGTAATAGAAAAAGGCAGCAAAGTCAGATAACAAAAAGACAAAATGTTTCATCTTGGTTTTGGGGTTATGTCAAAAAATACCATGCAAAGAGAAATAAAACCCAGTATGTGTGTTCATGTGTGTGTATGCACAAACACATGTGCACACATATATATTTATTTATAACACATCATATATATTACATGCACTGGACTATAATAAAATTTTATTTCATCTCTCAACATATTACAAACATATTTTATGATACAGGTGCTTTTCTAAAACTTTGCAGTTTCTGAATACTTATAAACTAGGTGTGGTTTGAAAATATTGGAAACTTTTACACTATATTGTAATTCAAAAACTAAGTAATGACATTACTACTTTACCAGTAAACAATTATACAAGCTGGTTTTCCATTCTAAAATTTCTCTTGATTAACTCTATTGTTTCATTGTCTTTTTCATTTGTTTGGTTTCAAATTTAGTGAAGCTTTTCAGCTCTAATTGAATGCGCCTTATCATATTTGTTCCACAATTCATTTTAAAAATAATGTTCTGTTCAAAGAAGAATGAATAACAATTCATATTTTAGAGGCTTAACACTTTTACTTAAAAGAGTACTACGCTAAACTTTAAAATTTTATATCTAATAGATAATACTTCTGTTTTGTTGAATATAATAGAAATTTTCTCCTCTTTGTACACTCTAGTATAATTGCTGTACATATATGAAAGATCCACTTTCTTTACGACTTATTTTCATCCTGAGCCAATGGCGCTTTATTACTCTTTTTTGTTATTTTTTCTTTACTGTTATTTTTTTCTTTACTGCTAGAAACTTATAATTTTGGAGGACTAGGTGTTGAACTTGTTTTTATTACCCTACTTCATCTATACTTTCTCTGTACAAGGCTGCATCAAGAAATGGCCTACAACTGATCACTGTTAGCTGCGGCTCTCAGATTTATATATCTGGGCTTCTGTTTTGAGTTAGAAATCTCTATATCCATCTATTTGAAATCTTCCCTTAGATGTCAAAATTGAGCACCTTGAAATAATCTCTCCATTTTTACATACCTTCAACTCTCATTCTTCTCTCAACCTTTCCCCTTATAGTAATTACTACTATTTTCCTCCCGGGTGCAAATGCTTAGAAGTTGCAATTAACACCATTCTTTTCTTTTTCCTACTTATCCAGTCAATTAACGGATCTTGTTGGAAACCTCCCATCTGACAATGGCTCATCATTTCATCTGTCTTTTCTGTAAACCAAACTGCCATTGAATCTAATCCGCACCACTGCAGTGGGTTATTATCCATTGTCTCTGCTTTTCCTCTTTGTATGTAGTGGCATAATGTCCAAGGGAAAAAGAAAAAAAAGGTTTAGTCGGCTGTATAGATGAATGGCCGGCAGCAAAGAAACTGGTATTTGAAAATAGAATGGCAATCAGTGTTATGTCATGGAGAAATATTTGGTTATATTTTTTGCCTGATTTAAATAGGGAAATAATAAATCTTAATATCTCGTAGGTTTGGGGGTAAAGAACAGAAAGCAGAATTTTATCACCATTGAACATTTTAGTTAGTTTATACAACAAGGTATAACAAGAAAGAGGGAAAAAAAATTTGTTTGGAAACAGACATGATAGGGGGTAAAGAAAATCTAGACATGCTGAATTGAAAAAACAGACCAACTCTTATCCTCAATCAGTAAAAAATTAAACTGAAGAAATTTTCGAGTAACCAAAAAAAGAAAAACCCAATGCAATTGAGTGGATTCCGACTCATAGCGACTCTGTAGGACACAGTAGTACTGTTCCATAGGGTTTCCAAGGAGTGGCTAACGGATTCAAACTGCTGAGCTCTTGGTTAGCAGCCACGTTCTGAAGCCTTCTGACAGGAACCACAAACTGTAATGGCCGCCGTACTCACTGGTAAAATTTCTAAAATGGACTAATCTTTTCCAATAAATCTTAGCAGTTAAAAAAAACGACTCATGGAAAATAAACTAAGGATGTAGTTTCCCCAAAGAAGCCCCGCAGCACAGATTTTAGATAGTGTGAGAGAGACAGAAGGGGAGAGAATGTCTCTAAAAGACGTGTAAACTTTAAGTGTGGTTATTGACACAGGTAGGAGCCTTTGTGGTGCAGTGGTTAAGCACTTGGCTGCTAACTGAAAGGTCAGAAGTTCAAACCCACCTGCCCCTTCATAGAAGAAATATGCGACAGTCTGCTTCCATAAAGATTTATACTCTTGGAAATGTTATGCGGATAGTCCTACTTTGTCCAATAGGCTTGGTATGGATCACAATTTACTTGAAGGCAATGGGTTTCGTTATTCACACATGTGACTGAATAAGTCCTTGAGTCAGTTGTAATGTCCAAGAAACAATCCAATTTTAAATTAACTTCTAGAATTATGTATAAAACAAGTAGAGTAATATTAAGACTGGCGATGGTCTTCCTCCACTGGACTTTTGTTTTTGTCCTTGATTCCAGGAAGCTTAGGCTAAAAACTTGGAATTTAGGCTAAAAGTAGGTCAAGTATATCCAATAATCAATATATATAATTCATAGTTGAGTTTCTGACTTACTATGAGCTTGTCTATTTATAAATTACATAGGTTGCATATTTTTAATTTGTGGTTGTTTCCCACAGACAGTCTTCTTGGTGAATCATGAACTTTAACTTTTGTTTTCCTAGCTCTATGTGTCTCCTGCACAACTTCTTAGTCATTCAGGGCATCCTTTAAATCAAATAATTCCTCAATGGAAAAGGCAACATTTGAGGCCAAAATTACTTATCACCACTTTTCTTCTATTGAAGCTCTTCCCCCCTCAATCTTTGTTAACTTGGGAGTTCTCCAGTAAGTTCATAAAGATATTTTATACAGAGTTTCTAGTAGGTTGTCTTCTACAAGCTAGTCTTTTATAGTTGAGAGAAAAGTAATATATATATACTGTTTTAAGCTTTTAATAAATATTCTTATCAGCTAATATAGATTTACCACCCTACTAAAGTAATACACTATACACTATATTTTGCCTTAAAGAGTGCTGGCACATTGTAAGAACCTAATAATTCCAAGCTGTTAGAAATTGCATTTTATATTGTCTGATATAAATACAAAATTTACCTTAGGTATAACATCTTTGTAAATATTATGTTTATTTGATAGATATAAAAAAAATAGACACCTTCAAATATTCCCTTTTTGTGAGATCTGTTAAGCCATATTTTATATTTATTGTTTTCATTTTTAATTAGGAAATTTCTTGTATTTTAAGACAGAATTATGAGTTACGCGTTAATATATACAAATTAAAATAAAGAAACTGAATTACAAGAGTGATAAATGTATATGGTAACAAATAGATTATATAATCTTCTTCTAAACAATCCCCTATATGGGATTAATAACTGCCAAGCCACTGAAAAAAATTTAAATCTAAATAACAAATTAGTTAAGGCTATCTGGTATTAGATGTTCTGCAGATAGGGAACTGAGATTTATACTTCCATGACATTTTGGTTTTGAATGACCCTTTCCATTAATTACTGTTGAAAGATTTCTCATTGTGAAAAGTAAACTAATTTAATTGAGATGAATTTTTTTGAAAGAACCATAAACTATACTGATAGTTATAAATGTATTTGCATAAATGCATGTTTACTGAACTTGCTATTATTTTTTGATGCAGATTTAAAACATGTTTTAAAAGAATGACTTGGAATTCCCAAGCGATCTAACTATAAATCTGGCTGCAGTGAATTTACTCCATTCCCCTTCACTCAACGTTACAACCTAGGAAAGTTCTAAGATTGTTATTAAAAGCATAGCTTCCTGGCACTGTAGATTAAATTCTAGTCTGTAAATGTAACAATGGTCTTCGAGAGCTGATTTTCTCCTAAAAATCAAATTCTTAGACCCAATTATACTACTGAAATAGATTAAATCATTAAATGTTTTATCTCAGCCTAATATGTGCTATTAAAATGATATCATGGGTAAAAAAATAAAAGATTATGCAAATCCTGATTGCATGAACTCACATATATTGATCTTCTCTTAAATAAGATTATTAATTTTATCTTTACTGGCCTGGATTATTTATTTTGCATATAAGAATTTATGCAAAAATCAAACAAAAATATTTGTGAATATCATGTAAAATGCTATATAATAGGAAACTCTTGGGTCCTCCTTTCATGGAAGCAACCATTAAGCTGAAAACGATTGGAATAAATTATTTCAGAACTCCTGGATTTGTCTGGATACTTACAAAACCAGTGGAGTTCTTGATGGAGAGGCTACAGATCTTTTGTAAGAGGGTTTCATGCATGAATCAGCTATCATCCACCATTTCTCAGAACCACGGTGGGGATGAAAGCCTACATTCCTGTAAACAGCAGACTACTGGTACCAGGATGGGTAGTGGGGACTTTAAAATTGTGACATTCCACATTTTAGTTCTTCTGGAACTGCCCTAAGGAACCACAATAGGTACATCAATGTTTCTGGCCCTCTCAATTGCAGCAACCTCCATCTATAAGGAAAACTCTGGTGGTGTAGTGGTTAAGTGCTATGGCTGCTAACCAAAAGGTTGGCAGTTTGAATCCATCAGGTACTCCTTGGAAACTCTATGGGACAGTGCTATTCTTTTAAGGAAATTTAAAGGGGGGAGGGATTTTTTTCTTTTCTTTTCACTTCTGTAGGCAAATATGTAGGGAAATTTTTTTTTGGTCAGGTCACTGACTAACCACAGATATAATAGAACAAAAACTTCAGTGACCATGTACAATTGAAATACACACTTTGGAAAGTTAATTTGAAAAGTTACAAACAGATGGCTTTGGTACTCGACAAGCAAAATCCAGCAACCTCTGAGGAGTTAGAGAATCAGATTTCTAGATTTATCACATTATAATACTCAGTGTCCAGTTCCCAACAACAACAATAAAAAAAAAAAAAAAATACAACACATACGAGAAACAAGAAATATAGACCTGTCAAGGATTGAATTATGTCCCCCCGAAAATGTGTTTATCAACTTGGTTAGGCCATGATTCCCAGTGTTGTGTGGTTGTCCTTCATTTTGTGGTTGTAATTTTATGTAGAGAAGATTTGGGTGGGATTGTAATACCACCCTTACTCAGGTCACCTCCCTGATCCAAGGTAAAGGGAGTTTCCCTGGAGTGTGGCCTGCACCACCTTTTATCTCTCATGAGATATAAAGAAAGGGAAGCAAGCAGAGAGTTGAGGACCTCATACCACCAAAAAAGCCGCACCAGGAGTGGAGCACATCCTTTGGACCTGGGGTCCCTGCACCTGAGAAGCTTCTAGACCAGGGGAAGATTGAGGACAAGGACCTTCCTTCAGAGCCAACAGAGAAAGAAAGCCTTCTCCTGGAGCTAATGCCTTGAATTTGGACTTTTAGCCTACTTCAGTGTGAGGAAATAAATTTTTCTTTGTTAAAGCCATCCATTTGTGGTATTTCTGTTATGGCAGCACTAGATGTTTAAGACAAGCCCATTAACAGAAGAGAGAGAGAGAGAGTTTGGAAAGAAGGGAGAAATGAAAGATGGAAGGAAGGAAGAAAGAAAACATCCTGAGCAAGCCCAGATAAGAGGGCTAATTGTAAAAGACATTAAATCAGATGTCTTAAATATGCTCAGTGAAGTGAAGGAAATCATGGAAAAAGAACTAAGCTTGGAAAGCTATGTGTGAACCAAATGAGAAGAACAATAAAGACATAAAAATTCTGAACAGGAATCAAACATAAATTTTGAAGCTGAAATGTACAACAATTGAAACGGATAATTCATTAGAAGGGTTCAACCACAGATTTGAGTAGGGAGAAGAAAGCATCAGTGAATTTGAAAATAAGACAATTGAAATTGCTCACTGTGATGTACAGGAAAAAAAAAAAAAAAAGATGAAGAAAAATGAACAGACCCTGAGGGACCTGTGGGACATCATCAAGCATATAGACGTATACATCATAGACATTCCAGAAGCAGAAGGGGCAAGGAAAGGGTCAGAAAGAATATTTGAAGAAATAGTCACAGAAAATTTCCTAAATCTGGTGAAAGACATGAATATACACATGCTGAAATAACTCCAAGCTCAAATACATACAGCCAAGATATTTAAATAATGTCCCATTAATGCACATTATATTATAATCAAATTATGAAAACACAAACACAAAGAGAGGATTTAGAAAGTGGCAAGAAGTGACATGTCAAGTACAATGAAGCTTCAGTAAGATTAATGGCCTCTTTCTACTCAGAAGCTTTTGAGGCCAGGAGTAATTGGGGTGACATATTTAAAGTCCTGAAAGGAAAATAAAACTCTCTGACAAAACTATCCTTCAGGTATGAAGGAGAGGTTAAGACATTTCCAGATAAACAAAACCTAAAAGACTTCATTGCTAGTAGACCTGCCCTTCAAGGTTCAAATTAAAAAACGCTAGTCGGCACTGGGTTTTTTGTTAGGTTTAGACAATATGTGAAGTAATATGAAACAATAATAACACTTATAAATGTAATAAAATGCATAACTATAAATACCAGTATAAATATGCTTTTGATATATAACTCCTCTTTTTTTCCATAATATTTTAAAAGGCAAATGCATAAGATAATAATTACAAGTATATGTTATTGGGTGTACAATGTACACATATGTAATGTGACAATAACATTATAAACAGAGAAGACAGGCCTGTATAGGAGCAGAATGTTCATATATGAGTCAAACTAAGTTGATATTATTCAAACCATGTTGTTTTAAATATAAGATGTTAACTGCAACCCCAAGGTAAACACTTAGATTATAATTTTAAAAATATACAAAACAAAAAAGAAGAGGTGAATTAAATGGTACAGTACAAAATTTTAACTAAATATAATAAAGGGAGAAATGGAGGAACTGAAGAACAAAAAACTTATAAGACATAAAGAAAACAAATGGCTAAATGTCAGAAGTAAATCCTTCCTTATCAGTGATATCTTTAAGTGTAAATTAACTGAATTCTCTTTATTAAAAGGATGTAATTAGCACACAGGATTAAAAAATATGGTCCATTTATAAGCTATCTACAAGAGACTCATTTTAGATACAAAGACACAGGATGGTTGAATGTAAAAGGATGGAAAATGTATTCTATGCAAATAGTAACTAACAAAGAGTAAGAGGTGGCTATATTACTGACATGCAAAATAAAATAGATTTCAAGTTAAAAAAGGTAATACAAATTAGTGTATCATACGTTTATATAAGGCTCAATTCATCTAAAAGATTAAAAAATTATAAACTTATAAACACCAAACAATAGAGCCCTAAAATATATAAAGCAAACATCAACAGAGTTGAAGGTACAAATAGTTCTACAATAATAGTTGGAGACCTCAATCCCCATTTTCAGATAATGGATAGAAAAATCAGGCAGAGATTAATAAGAAAATAGAGACATGAACAACTTTGTAAAACAACTAGACCTAACACACATTTATAGAATATTCCAACAAACAACAGCAGCAAACACATTATTCTCAATTGCACATAGAAAATATTCCAGAATAAACCACATGTATGGCAACAAAACAAGTCATAATAAATTTGGAAACAATGAAATCACACAATTTACCTTTTTTCAATCACAGTGATATGAAAGTAGAAATTAAAAATAGAAATAAAACTGGAAAATTCATAAATATCTAAAAATTAAACAACACACTCTTATAAAACAAAAAACAAAAGTGGATGAATTTAAGAAAAAATCTCCAGGTAAATTAGAAAATACCATGAGATGAATTAAAACAAAAACCCAAACTTATGGAATGCAACAAAATATGTACTAAGAGGGAAGTTTAGAGCTATAAATGCCAATATCTACAGTAAGTAAGAAGAACTAGCTCAATTCAATAACCTAAATTTGCACCTTGAGGTACTAGAAAAATAATAGCTCATTAAACCCTAAGCTAGGAGATGAAGGAAATAAAGATAAGAGTGGAGAAAAATGAATTAAAGAATAGAAAAATAATAGATAAGATCAACAAAACCAGAAGTTGGCTCTTTGAAAAAAATGACAAAATTAGCAAACCTTTTACTAGTTTGACTTAAAAAAGACAAAGAGAGAAAAGTCTCAAATTGCAAAAATCAGAAATGAAATTGAGGACATTGCCTCCAATTTTACAGAAATAAAAATGATTATAAGAGAATACTATGAACAAGGATATGCCAATAAATTGGACAACCTAGATGTAATCTAAAAATCAATGGAAACACAGAAACTATTAAAACTTTCTCAAGAAGAAATAAAAAGTCTGCATAGATATATAGAAGAAGATTGAGTCAGTAATCAAAACCTAACAGCAAAAAATAGCCCTAGACCAGATAGCTACAAAACTTTTAGAAGAAAATATAAGGAAAAATCTTCATGACCTTGTATTCGATGATGGATTTTTAGATATGATACCAAAATCTTGAGTAACAAAAATGACATGAATTAGATTTCACCTACATTAAACACTTGTCTGCATCAAATATCACAAAAGCAAAAACCTTGCACAAATAACAAAATATTTGCTAATTTTATATTTGATAAAGGTTAAATATCCAGAGTATATAAAAAACTTGCACAATTTATCAAACAACCAAATTTTAAGATGATCAAAGAACTCCCCATGACCAATAAGTACATGGAAAAGATGCTCAGCATAATGGAAATCAAAGCCACAAAGAGATACTGCTTTAAAATTATTAGCAAGATTTGTATCTAAAAAATGGAAAAAAAAACACCTGCTGGAGAGCATGTAGAATAGCTGGGATCCTGGTCCATTGCTGATTGGAATATAAAATGCTGCAGCTCCTCTGAGAAATGGTTTTGTGTTTCTTCAAACAATTAAACATGAAATTACCACATAACCCAGCAATTCCGCTCGTAGGCATATACCCCAAATAACTGAAAGCAGGGGCTCAGTGACTGGCACATCAATGTTCATAAAAACAGTATTGAAAATAACCAAAAGGTGACAAAAATCCGTGCCCTTCAACATATGAATGGATAAACAAAATGTGGTCTATACGCATAGTGAAATATTACTCAGTCATAAAAAGGAACACAGTTCTGATACGTGCTAAAACATGAACAGACCTTGAAGATATTATGCTAGATGAAATAAGACTTATATGAGGTATCTAACTCAATATCTAGAATAGGCAAATTCATGGACACAGAAGGTAGAATTAAGGTATCCAGGACTGTGGGAAGGTGAAAATGAGGAGCAATTCCTTAATGGGTATAGAGTGTCTGTTTGGGATGATGAGAAATTCTGGAAAAAGACAGTGGTGACAGTTACGCAACATTGTGAATGTATTTCCTGCCACTGAATTGTACACTATAAAATGGTTAAAGCAGTAAATTTTATGTGCTGTATATTTTACCACGATAAAAAGTAATAAAACAGAGAATGTTTGCTTAGAAATAAGATTTTCATACAATTGTATTTTGCCATTACTGTTTAATATTTAGAATCGTCATTTGAATTTTAAAATTTTATTCTCATAATCTCACTGTAAATTATTCAAATGGCTTCTGATGTAGTTTGATAAAAATGTATTTAGTTTCTCTGTAGTCACAAAATTGTTTCCCTGCTGAAATCCCACAGGGCAGTTTCAAAGTTATCAAAAGCACATTTAAATTCCATTTTATCTACATTCTTATGCAATCAATCAGTGATACATACATTCTACAGTTAATTTATGAATATATATACTAATGAAAAGAAACATTAGTGAAAATCATACTTACTGGTGGGTTAAAACTTTCAGTGACATTCATTTGATATTATATGATATAGGAAAAGGAAAAACAAGAGAAGCTTGAAAGAGTTATGAACGATACATTATAAAATGCTAAAGTTCATTTCCAAAAGGACCCATTTTATATTTCTAATCTGTGTAATATATTTGAAGAAACCATACCTATTCCTTCAAAAAGTTCTAACACAATTAACAATTAGTGGGAGTGTAAATTCTATAAGTGTTTTGAGCTGCAATTTGGGAACATCTATTATTTTTCAAAATTCTTCAAATTACATGTTCAGATATTTAACTTATAGAAGAAATAAGATGTTCATAAATATTTATGCATAGCAATATTGTAGGGTTAATAACTAATATCATTCTGAAAATAACCTGAGGTAAAATAAAAGTGTATCCACTGTTATTGTTGTTAGGTGCCTTCAAGTCAGTTCTGACTCATAGCTACTCTATGTACAACAGAACGAAACACTGCGCTGTCATGTGACAGCCTCACCATTGTTGCTATGCTTGAGACCATTGTTTCAGCCACCATGTCAATCCATGTCATTGAGGGTCTTCCTTTTTTCCACTGACCCTTTACTTTACCAAGCATGATTCCCTTCTCCGTGGACTGATTCCTCCTGATAACATGTCAAAAGTATGTGAGACATAGTCTCGCCATTCTTGATTCTAAGGGCATTCTGGTTGTACTTCTTCCAAGACAGATTTGTTCCTTCTTTCAACCATCCACGGTATAGTCAATATTCTTAGCCAACACCACAATTCAAAGGCGTTAATTCTTCTTTGGTCTTCCTTATTCATTGCCCACCTTTCACATGGATGTGAGGTGATTGAAAACACCATAGCTAGGGTCAGGTGCACCTTAGTCTTCAAGGTGACATCTTTGCTTTTCAACACTTTAAAGAGGTCTTCTGTAGCAGACTTTCCCAATGAAATCAGTCTTTTGATTTCTTTGCTGATTCCATGGGTGTTGATTCAAATAAAATGAAATCCTTGACAGCTTCAATCTTTTCTCTGTTTATCATGATGTTGCTTATTGGTCCAGTTGTGAGGGTTTTTGTTTTCTTTATGTTGAGGTTTAATCCATACTTAAGACTATGGTCTTTGATCTTCATCAGTAAGTGCTTCAAGTCTTTTCCACTTTCAGCAAGCAATGTTGTGTCATCTGCATATATCAGACTATTAGTGAGTCTTCATCCAATCTTGATGCCCAGTTCTTCAAATAATCCAGCTTCTCAGATCATTTGCTCAGCATACAGATTGAATAAAAAAGGTATGGTAAAAGATACAACCCTGACCCACACTGTTCCTAACTTTAAACCATGCAGTATCCCCTTGTTCCGATCAAACCACTGTCTCTTGATCCATGCAGATTAGTCATGAGCCCAGTTAATGTTCCAGAATTCCCATTCTCCATAATATTATCCATAAGTTGTTATGATCCATACAGTTGAATGCCTTAGCACAGTCAAGAAACACACAGGTAAACATCTTTCTGGTATTCTCTGCTTTCAGCCAGGATCCATCTGACATCAGCAGTGATATCCCTGGTTCCACATTCTCTTCAAAATCCAGCTCGAATTTCTGGTAGTTCCCTGTCCATACACTGCTGCAGCTGCTTTTGAATGATCTTCAACAAAATTTTGCTCACATGTCATATTAATGATACTGTCCCATAATTTGCACATTCATTTGGATTACTTCTCTTGGGAATAGGCATAAATATGGATCTCTCCCAGTTGGTTGGTCAGGTAGCTCTCTTCCAAACTTCTTGGCATAGATCAGTGATCACTTCCAGTACTGCACCCTTTTGTTGAAACATCTCAATTGGTATTCTGTCAATTCCTGGAGCCTAGAATTTCACCAATATCTTCAGTGAAGCTTGGGCTTCTTCATTCAGTTTCATTGGTTCCTAATCATATATTACCTCCTGAAATGGTTGAATGTCAAAAAATTCTTTTTGGTATAATGACTCTGTGTATTCCTTTTATCTTCTTTTGAGGCTTCCTGCATAGTTTAATATTTTCCCTGTAGAATCCTTCAGGATTGCAACTCAAGATTTGATTTTTCTCTTCAGTTCTCTCAGCTTGACAAATGCTTAGTGTATTCTTCCCTCTGGTTTTCTCTCTCTAGGTCTTTGCATATGTCATCATAATATATATAGGATATTAGCATTTCTGAACTTGGAATGTACAAAGTATGAATCTAGGAAAATTGTAAATTATCAAAAAATGAAATGGAACTCATAAACATTGATACCCTAGGCATCAGTGCGTTAAAATGGACTAGTATTGGCCATTTTGAATTGGACAATCATATGGTCTACTATGCTGGCAATGGCAACTTGAAGTGGAATAGCATTGCATTCATCATCAAAAAGAACATTTCAAGATCTATCCTGAAATAAAATGCTTTCCGTGATAGGATAATATCCATACTCCTACAAGGAAGGCTAGTTAATGTGACTAATATTCAAATTTACACACCAACCACTAAAGCCAAAGATGGAGAAATTGAAGACTTTTACCAGCTTCTACAGTCTGAAATTGATTGAACATGCAATTAGAGCGCATTGATAATTGCTGGTGATGGAAATGTGAAAGTAGAAAACAAAGAAGAAGGATCGGTAGTTGGAAAACATGGCCTTGTTGATAAAAACGATGCTGGAGATTACATAATAGAATTTTTCAAGACAAATATGATTTCTTCATTGCAAATACCTTTTTTCACCAACATAAACAACAACTATACACATGGACCTCACCAGATGGAACACACAGCAGTCAAATCAACTACAACTGGAAAGAGATGATGGAAAAGCCCAATATCATCAGTCAGAGGAAGGCCAGGTGCTGACTGCAAAACAGATCGTCAATTGCTCATATGCAAGTTCAAGTTGAAACTGAAGAAAATTAGAACAAGTAGATGAAAGCCAAAGAAAGAGCTTGAGTATATCCCATCTGAATTTAGGGACCATCTCAAGAATAGAGTTGATGCCTTAAACACTAATGACCAAAGACCAGACTAGTTGTGTAACAGCATCATACACGAAGAAAGCAAGAGTTCATTAAAAAGTCAGGAAAGAAAGAAAAGACATAAACGGATGTCAGAAGAGACTCTGAAACTTGCTCTTGAATGTCAAGTAGCTAAATCAAAAGGAAGAAATGTTGAAGTAAAAGAGCTGAACAGAAGATTTCAAAGAGCAGCTGGAGAAGACATGTTATAACATGTTCAAAGAGCTGGAAATAGAAAATGAAAACAGAAGAACATGCTGGGCATTTCACAAGCTGAAAGAACTGAAGAAAAAAATCAAGCTTTGAGATGCATTATTGAAGGATTCTATAGGGAAAATATTAAACTATGAAGGATGCATTAAAATAAGATGGAAAGAATACACAGAATCACTATACCAAAAAGAATTTGTCATAGTTCAACCATCTCAGGAGGAAGACTAAGATCAGAAACCAATGGTACTGAAGGAAAAAATCCAAGCTACACTGAAGGCATTAGCAAAATACAAGTCTTCAGGAATTGACAGAATACCAATTGAGAAGTTTCAGCAAACAGATGCAGTACTGAAAGTGCTCACTAGTCTATGCTAAGAAATTTGGAAGACAGCTACCTGGCCAACCACTGGAAGAGATCCATATTTATGCCAACTTCTAATAAAGGTGATCTGACTAAATGCAGAAATTGTCGAATCTTATCATTAATATCACATGCAAGTAGTATTGTGCTGAAGATCATTCAAAAGTGGTTGCAGCAGTATATTGACAGGGAACTGCCAGAAATTCAAGCTGGCTTCAGAAGAGGATGTAGAATGAAGGATATCATTGTTGATGTCAGATGGATTCTGGCTGAAAGCAGAGAATGCCAGAAAGATGTTTACCTGTGTTTTATTGACTATGCAAAGGTATGTATGGATATATAGGGCCCTGGGGGTGCTGGGGTAAAAGCCATGGCGCACTATGAATGGGAACCAGAAAGGCTGGCAGATCAAATCCACCAGCTGCTCCTTGGAAACCCTATAGGGCAGTTCTACTCTGTCCTATAGGGTCACTACAGGTCTTAAGTATTAAAAAATATTTAAATAATAATTTAGTACTTAAAAATATTTCCTGTGT
This sequence comes from Elephas maximus indicus, assembly GCF_024166365.1. Lineage (NCBI taxonomy): Eukaryota > Metazoa > Chordata > Mammalia > Proboscidea > Elephantidae > Elephas > Elephas maximus. The sequence continues at coordinate 27,504,060 of NC_064820.1, read as the reverse complement.
ATTTCATTAAAGTTTTGATAGTTTAACAACCTTATTGAGTAGTTATTAACTAAAACAAACAAACAAACAAAAAACCCATTTCCACTGAGTGGATTCTGATTCATAGTGACCCTGTAGGACAGAGCAGAACTGCCCCACAGGGTTTCCAAGGAGCAGATGGTGGACCTGAACTGCTGGCCTTTCGTTTAGCAGCCTAATACTTAACCACTGTGCCGCTAGAGCTCTGGTTATTTAATTAGGAGGATTTTAAAGCATGGGTTTTGACTTATATCTATGTTGGATCTATGTGTGTATGTGTACTTAACATGCATATGTTGTGTACTACCCCATAGGGTTTCCAAGGAGTGGCTGGTGAATTTGACCTGCTGACCTTTTGGTTAGCAGCTGAGCTCTTAACCACTGTGCCACCAGGGCTCCATAATTTATAAGACTTTGTAAAATATAAAGTGATATATAATATTAAGGCATTTTAACTTACTTGAAATTAAGTGTTACTGTTCATTTCAAAGTCAATGAACTCCAAGCAATATATAATAGATTTAAAACATTCTTAGTACTAAGCTTACAGAGTCCATTTATTACACTTTATGTAGCTTCCCTAATAAGTTTTCAAATTGATTAAAAAATAGGTAAATATATTCAGGCTAATGAGGTCCAGTATAAGAAAAACTGTTTCAATCTGTCTCTCCCCCTTTTTTTTTCTAATGTACATACTAGCAGACCCATTGAAAAGGTGTTTTCTCAGTCATTTTAATACTTTCTAAACCTATTTCTCTGTGTATTATATATTCGGGCTCTATTTTGCGCCTCTTCCCTCTTCCCAGGTTCCTTTCTGCCATGCTCTGTGTGGAACATAACGTTCTCCCTTCTAAGTGCCATAGTCTATCAATTTCACTGTCCATGTCAATTATCAAGAAGCTTTATATAATAATTATGCTTTCAGACACTGAGAAATAGAGGTAGGAATGGCATTGATAAAGTGATAAATGGAAGGATAGGAAATACCTGGGGGTTCCAGCAGAACCAGGGGTTTTACAGATCAACTTCTTTTAACTCAAATAGGCTTAGATCACAAGGTTATTTATTACTCAAGGTGTGATCCATTCACCACCTGCATCAGGATTATTTGGGGAAATTGTTAATCATGCAGATTCCTGGGCCCTACTTCAAAACAGAATCTTTGGGATGGGCCCTTAGGGATCTACATTCTTAGGAACTCCCTGGGTGATGTTTTTATCTACTAAGTGGTAGAACCGAAGTTTTGCAATTACTTTCCCTTTCTCAAGGTTGCTCAAAGGTATAGTCTATCAGGTCATACTGAAATTAACTGGCCCCTGTTTGTGAACTGAAGGAATACTATGGGGGTTTTTTGATGATTCTGGCTTTCCATTTAATCTTAGCGTGATTTTTTTTTTGACAGTGATAAAACAGTTAAAGTCTAAAAATGATTAATGCAACAGTTTCATAATTAGAGCCTTAAAGTACTGGACTCAGACCTCACTCTTTAATCCATTTGCTTTGTCTGGAACCTGACACACACTGAGCACTCCAAAGAGATTTCCATTCCTGGGTCCATCAACATGTTTTAGTAAAAGTGCTATGCTTCGGTAAGAGATTTCTGAGAAAGCTTTCAACATTATTATGTTAATGTAAATCTTGGCATACACTTGGATTTTATCATTCTGTCTTGAGTCTTCTTCTTTAGGGTTTTCAATAATAACATTCACAATTGCTAGGATAAATGACACTCACTGAGACTCAGGAAGCCTCTGCCTATCTTTCAACAAGGATGACAAATAGCATATTATTTGGCAACTTAATTTGTCTTCAACCCTGTTTAAATGTTATCCGCCATAATGGAAGTTAGCTCAGACAATAATTTTACCCCTGTAATTTCCTACAAGCATAGAAAAGCATCTAGTACATATAAACCCTGTTGCCGTCAAGTTGATTCTGACTCATAGTGACCCTATATAGGATAGTGTAGAACTGCCCCATATGGTTTCCAAGGAGCACCTGGTGGATCCGAACTGCCGACCTTTTGTTTACCAAATGTAGCTGTTAACTACCATGCTACCAGGGTTTCTCTAGTATATATAGATATATTTTAAAAAGTTATAACCCAAGAAATTGATTATACAACCAAAGTAAACAATTTGAGTTAAAAATGCTGTTATAGAACCATAATAAATGATTTAAGAGTTAAAAAGTCTTAAAATTATTCATGTTATGCTTCAAAGAAAAAAAGTAATTAAAATGTATTTGATATTTTTAAATGAATGGCTTAATTTCCAACATAGCCACATAGCACTGAAAAGCAATAGTAAGATAGTAAAATACAGACTTCAATTAAACCAAAAGCATTGCATTAAAAAAGTTACAGTTTAAAAGTTAAATTTATTAGATACAGACACTATATAAAAGTACACAGCCATTGCTAAGTATCATGTTCTCTTTCCTAGTGTTTATTTAGCAACATGTTGCATAATTAAATTACAAATTATTATAGAAAAAGAGCTGTGCTCTTATCTCTCGCAGAAGTTCTTGTTTAAGTGGCACTTTTCTTCAGGAGAACATTGGGGTCAGTCAGGTTCTCCAGTGTTTAGACGGTGCTTCATGCAGAAGTCCTTCTGGAAGAAAAGAGCTTAAATGCACCATTGGTGCTTGTGTTTCGACAGTGGCTGTTCTTGAATAAAAAGCTCATTCAGAAAGCTCATTCAGGGGGCAAGCTCTCATCACTCAAGAGATATTTTTGTTTTATTGAAATACCACACGATGTGTTAGGCATAATAAAGTATGTGTTATGGAGCTCTTAAATGCACAATAATATGAGACACTTTGTGAAAATAATATTTTCATTTTTTTAGCTTGTGGGTGATAAACACATTATGATTTTTTAAATGTCATCATGCAATGCGCCTCAAAAAATATCAACTTTCAAGACAAGTTAGCTATGTTTAGAATTTAATTTGAAGGAAACCTGAATTTATTAAATGATACATTGGCTATTTGACTTTCACCTTAAGATGATTTTTCCAATTCCCTTGCATTTTTAGTCCATCACAACTGTGAAATCACAAACTGAAATTGAACTAAATAAATGAAGTAATGTTTACATCTCAAACTCTTAGTTATGTAGAAAGTAGCTGAGCTGTATCCGATGCTTATATTCTAGTAGTTTAGAATTATTGGTAAAAAGTCATTTCATTGAATATAACAATAATATAAAAAAAGATTGAAAAGAATATTTACAGAAAGTGAGAACTCAAACTATCTTCATGAATCACCTGGTATTACAGAAAGTCCATTTATTATTAGCACAATAAAAAAATCAGGTGTAGTTATAAAATTTTGACTCTATTTCCATAACTAATAAGTTATACACAATTAATAAATGTATTATACCCTAATAGAGTATTTCTTAGCAGTTAGATGCTGTAAGTGTACATACAGAAAGAAATAGTTCAGTGTAGTAAGGTTGCTAGATCAACGAAAGACAATAGTTTATCTAAAAAAAAAAACAAATAACCACACTCTATTATTAAATTGGCTGTATATGAATATCCCTTCAACCTGTCCCAGACGATTTCCAAGTTACAGTCCAACAATTCTGGGGTCGTTCTACAGATGACTGTTAGTATTTCACTGACAATATTTGTTACTTTCCCTAAATGTACATTAAGCATGCTGATCTTTCACAACTACAGTCACTAATTGGATTTTATATTTTTGGATTCCAAGTTTTTTTAATGACTTTTGGTTAGCATGTGTTATCACAAATCCAAGTAACAAAAAAATGAAAGTTAAACTGAGTATGAAAATAATTATTCTTCATTTGAAAATGATGCAGATTTCATAACATATTTTAGTATATCAGGTTTCTTACATATAAGACTTTTGCTGGCTGGCCAACGAGCTCTTGTGTTATCATTACACTCGTTAAGTTCCTTTGTTTCATTATAAACCCAAAACCAGAAAAAACCCTTTGCCGTTGAGTTGATTTTGACTCGCAGCAGCACTGTAGGACAGAGTAGAACTGCCCCACAGGGTTTCAAATGAGCAGCCGTTGGATTCCAACTGCTGACCTTGTGGTTAGCTGAGTTCTTAACCACTGTACCACCAGGGCTCCATTTTGTTATAGTGACACATATACCTATTCTGAATCATTAAAAAGTATAAGATCCAGAGTTATTCCACCACTAGTTCCCCATAGAATAGAATGAAGTTTTTTGTTTTTTGTTTTTTCCATCTTTGAGATCTGCATTAAACCAGTTGACATTCAGTCGACTTCAACTCATAGTGACCCCATGTCTGTCAGAGTAGAACAGCTCCACAGGGTTTTCTTTTCTTTATTGTGTTTTGGGTGAGGGTTTGCAGTGCAAATTCGTTTCTCCTTCAAAGATTTATACAAAGTTTTTTTTTGACATTGGTTGCAGTCCCTGCAATGTGTTGGCACTCTTTCTCTTTCCCTTTATACCATGGGTTCCCAGTGTCCATTCATCCAGGTAGCCTGACCCTTCCTGCCTTCTCATCTTTGCTTTTGGGCAGGTTTTCATAGAATTTTCAGTGGCTGACTTTTGGAAGTACATTGCCAGGCTTTTGTTTCGAGGTATCTCTGGTGGGCGGCTTTGAAACTCCAACATTTCCATTAGCAGCCAAGTGCATTAACTATTTGCCCTACCTAGGAAATTGAGATCTACATTAGACCTTGATATAATATTTATAGATAATTTTTTTTGCAAAGAAATAAAATCTTTCTTCCAAGCTATTACATTAAAAAAAAAAATGCAGATTTATAACAATGAGATAATTAATTTGCTATCGAAGTGAAATCACCTAAGAGATTAGTATAAAATTGTCCTGACGTGGAATCCGTAGTCCTCGCAGAGGCTACCTGTACTGATAGTAGTAGAGCTACGCTAGAATTCTGGGTGAAAACTGAAGATATACTCACCAGATAGAAACAAAAGATCTTTCACAATTTATATCTGCAATCTTCAAGTTTATTGTGATGCTGGATGGTCAGAATACATGTGAGATCAAGACGAGGACAAGTGCTTTTAAAGAATGAAGGCGGTAAATCAAACTGTAGTCTCAGAACCTCGTCTGAACCCAAAGCTCTCTACCCACTGTGGTTGCAGTAGAAAAGCAGGCAGTTTGATGACCCAGATGATATCTTTTTAAATGCCAACATGAGAAAATTGAGTTTGGCATTGATGAAAGAAATCAGTTTCCTTGAGTGGATTTTGGGGGGTGCAGTTAACACACTTAGCTGTTAAACAAAAGGTTGGATGTTTGAGTCCACCCAGATGTGCCTCAGAAAAAGACATGGCGATTTACTTCTGAAATACCAGTCATTGAAAAACCAAAATTCTTGGATCCCATTTCAACTTCCAAAGCCCTTCCCAATTTTAAATTTGTTCATAAATGTTTATGTGTTCAGTCAAATCTTACATGTGATGGAATATACTAAGTTGAATTGTCCCTGCACTCATCAAGAATTCCAGAACTGCCAAAAAAGCAGCTGTAGTCTCAGCACTACATTCTAATAGTGCAGCCATTTCTCCTTTGTAAAAAAAAAGTGGAATGTCACCCAGCCCTAGCAGAAAGTTTCTGGCTGAAGGTAAAAGATATTCTACAGGCCTTGTCCAAATTTTGAAAATCAGAATAATTTTTTCATACCATTTTAGGGAATCACCAGACTTACTCTCTGCTGGACTTAAAAACAAAAGTTTTATTGAAGGACTAAAATGGCATTCCATGAAACGGGAAACACACACAGACATCCAAACTAGATGCTGGAAAGGTCTGAATTGCAGGGAGACCAGTGAGGGTTTAAAAGTTTTATCAAACAAAGGATTTGTGCTGGTAGGCAGGTATGCAGGGAAAGGGGGAGGGATCATGGCAGGGTTACAAGGGGTTTTGTTAAACTACAAGCTTAAACATTTAACAGCAGCAAGTTTATTTGTTAAAATTTTGGGGATAACAAGACATTCTGAAGCTAATGAATTGTGTTAATACAGCTGCATATGATTGCTCTTTTCTTCTTATCTTTAAGGTAACAGCCTCATGTTTTAACTTAGTTAAAAGTTTACAAGAGTTAGCAGAAATAAAATGGAAGATCTCACTAAGTGAAAATGATGTTTAATTTGGGAGTCAGGATACTGGAACTTAAGGCTTGATGTTTTACCTTGGTTGCAGAGTTTTGAGTCAGTTATAGGCTTCATCTTAATATTATCAGTTCTAATCCTATTTCCTAAGCTCCAGGAGACATACATAAGCAAGAAATTCTTTTAGATCAAGTTGAGTGTCTTGGTCATCTAGTCCTACTATAACAGAAATACCACAAGCAGATGGCTTTAACAAAGAGAAATACTTTTCTTTACAGTAAAATAGGCTAAAAGTCCAAATTCAGGGTGTCAGTTCCAGGGGAAGGCTTTCTCTCCCTGTCAGCCTTCTCATCAATTTTTCCCCAGATTAGGAGCTTCTCTGGGCAGGAACTTTGGGTCCAAAAGATGTGCCCTGTTCCCAGCACTGATTTCTTGCTGGTATGAGGTCCTCCTGTCTCTCTGCTTGCTTCTTTCTTTCGTATCTCAAGAGATTGCCTTAAGACACAATCCAATCTTGTACATTGACTCCTGCCTCACTAACACAACTGCCATCTATCCTCCCTCATTAACGTCATAGAGGCAGAATTTACAACATATAGGAAATTCACACAATACCAGGAATCGTGACCCAGCCAAATCAATACACTTATTTTTGGGGGGATAAAACTCAATGCATGACACTCAGTAAACATTCTTAACAGACACTTTTCAGCAAGCAAATCCTTACCTAGCCTGGAAATCCTGACTCTCTTTGTTTGACAAGAGTTAAACTTTGACGAAAAGGCTGAATTTTTTCTTTGGTAGAAGTGAAGATTTCAGTTTAATTCAGGGTGGAGTTTTAATTTAGGTCTGAAGTCAGACATGTCAGCACCTTAGTTATTTTTAAGATTCATAGCCACAATACTAAGAACTTTGTATCCAATTTGAGGTGTCTTTTTAAGTTTGCAAGCCTATTAAGTTACCTTAGCATGGGTTATTGTTGTTGTTACTGTGAAGGAAAGTAAGTATAAGTAACAGCTAAATTTTATTATATTCTGAGGCAAAAAATAAAAAAAAATCTAAGGAAATATGACCCCTGCAAATTTTAGCCCTGGGTTTAGTAGTCATAATTTTGTCAGAAGTGCCTTTTTTTTTTTTTTTCTTCTTCTTCAACTTTTGACCTAAATCTGTGGACAAACCTTGTATGGTTTATTTACAGTGACAAAGAGAAGCTTTAGCTGTTGAAGATTTTCTAAAGGTATACCTCACCTTTGACACATCCGCTCCAGAGTACCAAGGAATACTGCTTAATTATGCTACAGTCTCTACTGACCCCTTGTATCATCATGATAACAATGACTCTTCTCAACAACCTTGTTTCTCTTTGATTAATTAGTTGGTTTCGGGGAGAAAATTTTGGAAGCTTCAAATCTTGTCACCTTCCTACAAATATCTCTATGCCAGTAATTAAATACTTTTCTAGAAAATGCAGATATGACTACCTTTCAAGAAATTCCACTTTGTACAAATCATGGTTTTCATCAATGTTCAACAGTATTAGGAATGAAAAATAAAATCAAAGACACTGGCTTTACACCAAAGGAAGGAGTTTACCTTTTATTTGGGCTAAAAGACATATGAATATGTAGAGATATGAGGCAATAATTGATAAAGGGAAAAAACATGGGTCAAAAAAAAAAAAAAAAATCCCCCTAAGATTTCAGAAAATATATGTAGGTTGAATTGGAACTGAAGAAAAAAAAAGCTGAGCGAGCCTTAAGGAATTATAAATTCCAGGATATAATGTGAAAAAGGAAATTGAAATGATTATTATAATTTTTTCTACATTTATAGAAATGAAAAGAACCCAAATAGTGTAATAATTTAATAAGTTTAGTACAGTACTTTAAGATTTTTTTTTTTTTTAATAATTTGAGAGCTCAGTAAAGTACCTTTAAAATAACAAGGATTACAAACAGTAGGATCCCACTACTGACTGCCGATTATTACCCAGTAGTGGTGGCAGTGGGTTTTTTATTGGTTAGTGGTGGCTCATCTGAATGTAACACAGCATTTTTTTTTTTTGTCTAGCGGATAGTAAAGTTGATTTCTCCCTGCCTTTTTGCTGGTGTTTGTAAATAATATCAACCCAGGATCAGAGATGTAGAACTGAAAGATATTGTCAATATTTCCAAACCCCATTTCTCTAAGCTATTTCTGTTTCCATTTTGTTTCAAAGATACTTGAACTTCTAAACTAACAGTTTAAATTGTTTTCTTCTCACATATACTACTGTTTTTAGTACGCCAAGGTGATATTGACGGTAATCAAAAGTATTTTTTACCTGAATATAATTACAACAAAAACAATGTAACAATCATTATATTTTGATGTCCTTGAGAAAATTCAAAGAATGTTCTCAGTTACATCAAAATGTAATGATCTTTATATTGTTTTTGTTTAGGAAAATAAAATTTCATGTTGTACATAAATTAGCATATTCCTTTAAATTAACAATCTGTCTATAATTGTAAATTGTCTTAAAAGATAAAAATGAGATTTTAATCATTAGTGCTAATGATATTTCTATCTTGATAATAATGATAAAAAAACCGTGGTTGTAAAATAATAATAACGATAATCTGCAAATGAACGCATTATCTATGCCAGTGGTCTCAGATTTTAGCATGCATTGGAATAATTTAGAGGATTTGTTTAAAACAGAATGGTGAGCTCCACCTCCAGCGTTGATGCTTCAGCTTGTCTGTGATTTTCGTTGTTGTTGCTGTTGTGTGCCACCAAGTCCATTCTGACTCACAGACACGTTATATAACAGAATAGAAATTCCCCATAGGGTTTCTAGGTTGTGATTTTTATGCGGGTAGATGGCCAGGTTGTCCTTCCCACTGAAGCTGCTTTTGGGTTTGAACCTCATACTTTTTCTTTTGATTATCAGTCAAATGCTTAACCATTTTTCCAATAGGGGTCCTTATGTCTAGGGTAGGACCCAAGAATTTACAATTACAGCAAGTGTCCAGGTGGTGCTGATCCTCCACACTTTCTGAATCACAAGTCTGAAGGATTATTTACAAACATAAAGCAAAACAAAACAACAATGATAAAAAAATAGTATAAAATATTATTCCTCTGGAGGTAAGATATGCCAAAGGATAGAATAAGGAGTGGTATACAAGGAGTGTCTGATAAGATGGGAGGGAATAGTCCACCGAGGTACAAGCAATAAGATGTGGACTTTCTGCAGAGAAATGAAAGGGCCTACTGAAAGTCATCTGGTAGGTGGTCCAGACTTACACTGAATAATCACTCTGGGATGCCCAATTCTCTAAACCGTTTGATCAATACTTCCTACTGTGTGCTACGAAAGCTTTGAATTACTACTTCACTTAGTATTGGCCATTGCTTTTCTATATCTTTGAGCCATCCCGACAGTGCTTATATCCTGTGCCTGGAATCCTTGTCAGGATGCTACATCCTGTAAATTCTCTATTGATATATATTGACTTTAGTCAGAACATGGAATGTAAAAAATATGAATAAAAAAATTGGAAGTTGTTAAGAGTAAAACTGAGTGATTGAAGTTCAGTATCCTACCCATTAGTGAACTGAAATGGACTGGTGTTGGTCATTTTGAATCAGACAGTTATACGGTCTACTATGCTGAGTATGACAAACTGAAGAGGAACAGCATCACATTCATTGCCAAAAAGAACATTTCAAATTCTATCCTGAAGTAATGCTGTCAGTGATAGGATAATATCCATACAACTACAAGGAAGGCCAATTAATTGTCTATAATTCAAAATTACATACCAAATACTAATGTCAAAGATAAAGAAATTGAAGATTTTTACCAATTTCTGCAGTCTGAAATTAATCAAACATGTAATCAAAATGCCATGAAAATTACTGGTGTTTGGAATGTTAAAGCTTGAAACAAAGAAGGGTCAGTAATTGGAAAATTTGTCCTTGGTGAAAGAAATGACACTGGAAATTCCATGATATAATCTTGCAAGACAATGATTAATTCATTGCAAATACCTTTTTTTCAAAAACATAAATGGCAACTCTACATGTGGGCCTTGCAAGATGGATTACACAGGAATCAAGTCAACTACATCTGTGGAAAGAGACAATGGAAAAGCTCAATGTTATCAGTCAGAACAATGCCAGGGGCTAACTGTAAAACAGACCATCAATTGCGAGCTCAAGTTGAAGCTGAAGAAAATTGTTCATGAGAGACAGAATACAATCTTGAGTATATTCCACCTAAATTTAGAGACCATCTCAAGAATGGACTTGGTGCATTGAACACTAAATTCCAAAGACCAGATTAGTTGTAGAATGACAGCAATACATGAATAAAGCAAAAGGACATTAAAAAAAAAAAAGTAAAGAAAGAAAACCTCAAAATGAGTGTTAGAATAGGCTCTTAAACTTGTCCTTGAACATAGAGCAGCTAAAACAAATGGAAGATTTGATAAAGTAAAAGAGCTTAACAAAAGGTTTCAAAGGGTGGATCAAGAAGAGAAAGTAAGGAGGCAGGGCCCAGACAGCAGAGTAGTCAGATGCTTCCTGTGGTCCCTTTTACAACAAAGTTTCCCCCCCAAAAAATAAGTGAGTCAATTATACATGACAATCTAGGAGCCTTGAACATCAAAGGCTAAGCTGAAGAACCAGGCTGAACAGCAGGGGGAGGAGAGATGGTTCAGAAGCAGTGAGGAGTTGCTAGACCTGACCCAGTGGGAACGGCACTCTGCAGGCTGGATTGGCTTGCATGCATGACGAGGCAAGCAGTGGCACTCAGGATGCATTTTCCACATCAGGAGAGACCAAGTGGTGGAGAGTTTACTCAACTCTCCAGAACCACCGAGAGGCCACCCTCAATTGGAAAAAAGATAAGTAAGTGCATCTAACCTACTGCATGAATCAAAAGACACTCCCTTTGCAAAGAACTTCTTTCCCTTTACTTGCCCCCTCCCCACTTTGCACTGGGTCTGGGCTGGCTCCAGCTATTGCTTCATCCCTTGGACCACAAGTAGGACCTGTAAGGCACCCTGTGCCAATCTCCTGGCTTTGGAGAAGGAACACATTAACAAACAGGAAAAAATAATCTGCCAGCTCCCCTAAACTGGAAACTCAGGGCAGGCGTGGTGACTTTGCCTAGGCACAAGCATAAGGGGTCCATGTACTCAGAATGGCTTTCATTCCTGAGTAGACCTGTGTGGGCCCAATTCAACAGCATAGGTCCTCATTAGCACAGTATGACAGGGTATATACCCAAAGCCTGCATTCAACTGTATAAGTTATGAGGTGGAATGGCAGGTTTGTGACATTTGACACTGCTGTTCTCAATAAGCAGGGTCCTAACCTACCCACATCAGGGGCCTGAAAACTGTGGGCTCCATTCACTCCACCTAGCCACTTGTGACAGGAGTCCAAGGATAAGTGAAGCCTTCCAGGTCTTACAACCAACAGTGCTGGATGCCCATAGTCTGGCTGCAAAACACACCAATCTACTTGCTCTAGGGAACAGGGACATGATTTCCTCCCAGATACTCAGGGGCAGCCAACAGCCCCCTGCCTTGCTTAGCACATACCCTCCTACTGCAGCCAGATACCTGTGCCTACTCCAATCACCCCTGCCCAAATAGGACTATAGGTGAGAGCCCGTACCACACACTCAGTGACCAACTACCAGGACACCTGAGCTGATTCCTTACAAGAAAAGTAAATGGACTCCTGGGCTTACATACCTAGTAACAGCTCAAAACACCTGGTGACAGGACATGAGAGCTTCAAAGATACCAATAATCAAACTAGCTCATATAAGCAGCCTATTTGGGCATATCAAAAAAAAAAAAAAAAAAAAAAAAACCCAAGAAGATAGGACACAGTAAGCAAACATAAAATAAATAAATATAATAGCTTATTGATGGATCTGAGACAACACTCAATGTCAAATTACGTAAAGAGGCAGACCATCATGGCCTCAGCAAGTGCCCAAAACAAAGATTCAAGAAATCTTCCAGGGGAAGAGAATTTATTGGAATTACTGGAGGTAGAATTCAAAAGATTAATGTACAGAGCTCTTCGGGAGAGGAGATCAGGCAAAACACAGAACAAGCCAATGAACACACAGATGAAGCAATAGAGGAACTTAAGAATATTATACAAGAGAATAATGACAAATTTAACAGGTTGTAAGAACACATAGAGAGACAGCAAACTGAAATACAAAAGATTAACAATAAAATTTCAGAACTAGACAACTCGATAGAAAGTCAGAGGAGCAGAATTGAGGACATGGAAGTCAGAATTAGTAAGATTGAAGATTAAGCAATTAACACCAACTTATTTGAGGAAAAATCACATAAAATAATTTAAATAAAATGAAAAACCCTAATAAATATGTGGTACTTCATCAAGAGGAATAACCTACAAGTGATTGGAATACCAGAAAATACAGAGAGAATTATTGAAGATTTGTTGGCAGAAAGCTTCACTGATATTGTGAAATATGAGAAGATATCTATCTAAGAAGGTCATTGAACCTCACACAAGCTAGATCCCAAGAGAAAATCATCAAGACATATTATAATCAATCTTGCCAAAACCAAAGATAAAAAAAGAATTGTAAGAGCACCTGGGGGTAAATGAAAAGTCCTCTACAAATGAGAGTAAATAAGACTAAGCTCTGACTACTCAGCAGAAACCATTCAGGCAAGAAGGCAATGGGATAATATATATAAAGCCTTGAAGGAAAAAAAAAAAAAAAATGCTAGCCAAGAATTATATATCCATCAAAAATGTCTCTCAAATATTGTGGTGAAATTAGAGCATTCCCAGAAAAAGAGAAGTTTAGGGAATTTGTAAAAACCAAACCAAAATTACAAGAAATACTAAAGGGAGTCCTCCAGTTGGAAAATCAATAACATCAGTTAATAATCCAAGACTGGAACACAGGACAGACCAGCCAGATATCAACCCAGATAAGGCAATCTCAAGTAAATCAAAGCTAAAACACTGAAATAGGGAAACAGAGACATAAATATACAAAAGACGCCAATATTAAAACAAAAAAGAGGGACTAAATAAGGTAGTCACAGATCTTTCACATGGAAAGAAAGTCAAGGTGATATAAAGAAATAGAAGATTGGTTTAAACTTAGAAAAATAGAGGTAAATATTATTAAGGTAACTGCAAAGAAAACTAACAATTCTACACAGCAAAGTAAAAAACAAGAAAATGTAACGACTCAGCAAATACAAAATCTACAACACTGAAAATAATGAGAAGAAAATACTTAAAGAAAATTAACTCAGCACAGAAAATTAAGAGGAACAAAGAAACTATCAACAACACACAACGCACTCAAAAAAAAATCAACAAAATGACAGCACCAAACTCATACCTATCAATAATCATGCTAAAAGTAAATGGACTACATGCATCAATAAAGGGACAGGGTGGCAGATTGGATAAAAAAACATGCTTCATCTACTTGAGGCCTACAATAGACACATCTTAGACTTAAAGAAACAAACAAAGTGAAGCACAAAGGATGGACAAGAAATATATATCAAGCAAACAGCAATCAAAAAAGAGCAGGAGTGGCAATATTAACCTCTGACAAAATAGACTTTAAAGTAAAATTTGCCACAAAGGAAAGGAAGGACACCATGTAATGATTAAAGGGCCAATACACCAGGAGGACATAACCATAATAAATATTTACAAATCCCATGATAAAAAAATATGTATACAAAACAAACTCTAACAGCATTGAAGAGAGAAGCACAAAGCTCCACAATAATAGTAGGAAGTGTCAACATACCACTTTCAGTGAAGTACAGAACATCCAGAAAGAAGCTTAGTAAAGACACGGAAGATCTAAATGCCACAATCAACCAATGTGATTTCATAGATATATACAGAACACTCCAAAAAACAACAGCCAAGTATACTTTCTTTTCTGACACACATGGAATATTCTCCAGAATACACCACATATTAGGCCATAAAGCAAGCCTTAACAGAATCCAAAGAACCAAAATATTACAAAGCATCTTTTTTGACCATAAAGCCAGAAAAGTAGAAATCAACAATAGAAAAAGCAGGGGGGAAAAAAAAGTCAAACACATGGAAACTGAACAACACCTTGGTCAAAAACTACTGGGTTATAGAAAAACTTAAGGACAAAATAAAGAAATTCACAGAATCGAATGAGAATGAAAACATGTTCTACCAGAACCCTTGGGACACAGCAAAAACAGTGCTTAGAGGTCAATTTATAGCAATAAGTGCACACATGCAAAAAAAAGAAAGGGCCAAAATCAAAACATTAACCCTACAACCCCAACAAATAAAAAGAGAGCAGCAAAAGAAGCCCTCAGATGACAGAAGAAAGTAAACAATAAAAATTAGAGCAAAATTAAATGAAATAGAGAATAGAAAAAACAATTAAAAGCGTTAAAACTGGTTCTTTGAAAAGATCAACAAAATCAAGAAGCCATTGGCCAAACTGACAAAAGAAAAACAGGAGAGGCAGCAGATAGCCCAAATAAGAAACGAGATGGGTGATATCACAACAGACCCAACTGCAATTAAGAAAAATCATTACAGAATAATATGAAAAACTGTAACAAATTTGAAAATCTAGAGGAAATGGACAAATTTCTAGAAACACACTACTTACATAAACTAACACAAACAGAGGTAGAACAACTAAAACACATGACAAAAGAAACAAAAGAAACCATTGAAAATATAATTAAAAAACTCCCAATAAAAAAATGCCCTGGTCTTGATGATTTCACTGGAAAATTCTACAAAACATTCAGAGAAGAGTTAACACCACTGCTACTAAAGATATTTCAGAGCAAAGAAAAGATGGAATACTCCCAACCTCATTCTATGAAGCCAGTATAACCCTGATACCAAAACCAGGTAAAGAGACCACAATTACAGAGTAATATCTCTCATGAACATAAATGCAAAAATCCTCAACAAAAATCTACCCCATAGAATGCAACAACATGTCATAAAAATAATTCAACGTGACCAAGTGGAATTCATACCTGGTATGCAGGGATGGTTCAACAAGAGAAAAACAATCAATGTAATCCATTACATAAATAAAACAAAAGACAAGAAACACATGATCTTATTAATTGATGCAGAAATGGCATTTGACAAAGTCCAACACCAATTCATGATAAAAATGCTTAGCAAAATAAGAACAGAAGAGGAATTCCTCAAAATAATAAAGGGCATTTATACAAAGTCAGCCAAAATCATCCTAAATGGAGAGTTTGACAGCATTCACTTTGAGAACAGGAACCAGACAAGGATAACCTTTGTCATCACTCTTATTCAACATTGTGCTGGAGGTCCTATCCAGAGCAATATGGCAAGAAAAAGAAATAAAGAGCATCCAAATAGGTAAGGAAGAAGTAAATGTATCCAGATTTACAAATGATGTGATTTTATACACAGAAAACCTCAAATAATCTACAAGAAAACTACTGAAACTAAGAGATTTCAGCAAAGTATCACAATACAAGATAAACACAAAAAACAGTTGGATTCTTCTACAGCAACAAAGAGAACTTCAAAGAGGAAATCACATCAATGCCATTTACAATAGCCCCCCAAAAGATAAAATACTTAGGAATACATCTAATCAGAGATGTAGAAGACCTACACAAAGAAAACTAGAACACACTACTACTGCAAGAAACCAAAGGAACCTACATAACTGGAAAAACATACGTTTCTCATAGACAGGAAGACTCAACACTGTGAAACTGTCAGTTCTACCCAAAGCAATCTACAGATAAAATGCAATCCCAATCCAAATTCCAATGTCATCTTTTAACGAAATGGAGAAACAAATCACCAACTTCCTATTGAAAGGGAAGAGGCCCCAGATAAGTAAAGCATTACTGAAGAGGAACAAAGTGCGTAGCCTCATGCTACCTGATTTTAGAGCCTATCATACTTCCACAGTAATCAAAACAGCCTAGTACTGGTACAACTCCAGATACATAGACCACTGGAATATAATTGAGAATCTCAATGTAAATTCATCTACCCATAAGCGGCTGAGATTTGGCAAAGGTCCAAAAATCCATTAAATGGGGAAAAGACAGTCTCTTTAACAAATGGTGCTGGGATAACTGGCTATCCATCTGGAGAAGAATGAAACAAGACCAATACCTCACATCAGGTACAATAACTAACTCAAAATGGATCAAAAACCTAAATATAAAATCTAAAACAATAAAGATCACAGAAGAAAAAATAGGAGCAACATTAGAAGCCCTAATACATGGCATACACAGAATGCAAACCATAACTGACAATGCACAAATACCAGAAGAGAAAGTAGATAACTGGGAGCTCCTAAAAATCAAACACTTATGCTCGTCAAAGACTTTACCAAAAGAATAAAAAAAGAACCTACAGACTGGAAAAAATTTTGGCTATGAAAAATCCCATCAGGTTCTAATCTCTAAAATCTGCAAAATACTGCAAAACCCCAACAACAAAAAGACAAATAACCCAATTAAAAAATGGGCAAAGGAAAGGAACAGGCACTTCACCAAAGAAGACATCCAGGAGGCTAACAGACACATGAGGAAATCCTCACAATCATTACCCGTTAGAGGAAAGCAAATCAATATTACAAAGAGATACCATATCACCCCAATGAGGCCAGCATTATTCCAAGAAACACAAAATAATAAATGTTGGAAAAGTTGTGGAGAGACTGGAACACTTATGCACTGCTGGTGGCAAGTAAAATGGTACAACAAATTTTCAAATTGATTTGGTGTTTCTTTAAAAAGCTAGAAAGAGAAATCCCATAAGATCTAGCAGCCCCACTCCTTAGAATACATCTGAAAGGATTAAGAGTCGTCACATTAACATTTCATAACACGGAGGAACCTGGAAGGCATTATGCTGAGCGAAATTAGAGGCAAAAGGACAAATATTGTATAAGACCACTATTATAAGGTCCTGAGAAATAGTATAAACTGAGAAGAACACATAATTTTGTGGTTGGGGGGGGGAGGGAGGGAGGGCGGGAGAGGATTTTTTACTGATTAGTTAGTAGATAAGAACTGCTTTAGGTGAAGGGAAGGACAATACTCAATACATGGAAGGTCAGCTCAACTGGACTGGAACAAAAGCAAAGAAGTTTCCAGGATAAAATGAATGCTTCAAAGGTCAGCCGAGCAAGGGTAGGGGTTTGGGGACCATGGTTTGAGGGGACTTCTAAGTCAACTGGCAAAATAATTCTATTACGAAAACATTCTGCATCCCACTTTGAAATGTGGCATCTGGGGTCTTAAATGCTAACAGGCGGCCATCTAAGATGCATCAATTGGTCTCAACTCACCTGGAGCAAAGGAGAATGAAGAACACCAAGGTCACACGACAACTAAGAGCCCAAGAGACAGAAAGGGCCACATGAACCAGAGACCTACATTATCCTGAGACCAGAAGAACTAGTTGGTGCCCGGCCACAATTGATGACTGCCCTGACAGGGAGCACAACAGAGAACCCCTGAGGGAACAGGAGATCAGTGGGATGCAGATCCCAAATTCTCACAAAAAGACCATACTTAATGGTCTGACTGAGACTAGAGGAATCCTGGCGGTCATGGTCCCCAAACCTTCTGTTGGCCCAGGACAGGAACCATTCCCGAAGACAACTCATCAGACATGAAAGGGACTGGATAGTGGGTAGGAGAGAGATGCTGATGAAGAGTGAGCTATTTGTATCAGGTGGACACTTGAGACTGGGTTAGCATCTCCTGTCTGGAGCGGGGATAGGAGGGTAGAGAGGGTTGGAAGCTGGCAAAATTGTCACGAAAGGAGAGACTGGAAGGGCTGACTCATTAGGGGGAGAGCAAGTGGGAGTACGGAGTAAGGTGTATATAAACTTACATGTGACAGTTTGACTTGATTTGTAAACATTCACTTGAAGCTCAATAAAAGCTAATAAAAAATAAAATAAATATATAATTCTAAATTAAAAAAAAAGAGTTATCACATTGACAGATATACGCACACCCATGTTCATTGCAGCACTGTTCATGATATCAAAAAGATGGAATCAACCAGGTGCCCATTAATGGGCAAATGGCTAAACAAATTATGATATATTCACACAATGGAATACTATGCAATGATAAAGAACAACAATGAATCTGCAAAATATCTCATAACCTGGATGAATCTGGAATGCATTATGCTGAGTGAATAGTCAGTCACAAAAGGACAAATGTTTTCTGAGGCCACTATTATAACAACTCAAGAAAAGGTTTAAACACAGAAGAAAATATTCTTTGATGGTTAGGAGGGTGGGAAGGTAGGGAGAGGGGTATTCACTAACTAGATAGTAGATAAGAAGTAACTTAGGTGAAGGGAAGGACAACACACAATACAGGGGTAGTCAGCACAATTGGACTAAACCAAAAGCTAAGAAGTTTCCTGAACACAACCAAAGTAGCAGGGGCAAGGGTCTGGGGACCATGATTTTAGGGAACATCTAGATCAATTGGCATAACAAAGGTAATTAAGAAAATATTCTGCATCCCACTTTAGTGAATGGTATCTGGGGTCTTAAAACCTAGCAAGTGGCCCTCTAAGATGCATCAATTTTTCCCAACCCGCCTGGAGCAAAAGAGAATGAAGAACACCAAAGACACAAGCAAAATATGAGCCCAAGAGACAGAAAGGGCCACATAAACCAGAGACTCCATCAGCTTGAGACCATAAGAACTAAATGCCTGGCTATCACCAATGACCACCCTGACAGAGAACAAAACAGAGAGTGCCTGAGGGAACCAGAGAAATGTGGGATGCGGAACTCAAATTCTAGTAAAAAGACCAGACTTAATGGCCTGACCGAGACTGGAGGAACACCAGAAGACATAGCCCCCATACTCTCTGTTAGCCTAAAACTAAAACCATTCCCAAAGTCAACTCTTCAGACAAAGATTAGACTGGACTGTAAGACATAAGATGATGCTCCTGAAGAGCACGTTTCTTAGCTCAAGTAGATACAGGAGACTAAAACATGCAGTTCCTGTCTGGTGACGAGATGAGAAGGCAGAAATGTACAGGAGTGGTTGAATGGACATGGGAAATCTGGAGTGGAAAGGAGGAGTGTGCTGTCACATTATACAGAGAGAAACAGGGTCGTATAGCAATGTGTGCATAAAGTTTTTATGAGAGATTAACTTTTGATGTAAACTTTCACTTAAAGAACAATAAAAAACACATAAATAAGAACAGAAAGTAAAGTATTATAAGGAAGTGTGCAAAGACCCAGAGTTAGAAAACCAAAATGGAAGAACACACTTGGCATTTCTCAAGATGAAAGTACTGAATAAATAATTTCAGCCTCAAGTTGCAATACTGAAGAAGTCTATGGGCAAAATATTGAACTACAGAGGAAGCATCAGAAGAAGATGGAAGCAATACACAGAGCCATGGTACTAAAAAGAATTCATCGATGTCCCACCATGTCAGGAGACAGCATATGATCAAAAACCAGTGGGACTAAAGGAAGAAGCCCAACTGGCACTAAAGACATTGGTGCAAAAACATGGCCCAGGAATTGACAGAATACCAATTGAGATGTTTCAACAAATGGATGTAATGCTAGAAGAGTTTACTCTTCTATGCTAAGAAATTTCTAAAAGATCTACCTTGGCAATGGACTGCAAGGCAACCACGTATCTGCCCATTCCAAAGAAAGGTCAATGAACAGAATCCAGAAATTATCAAACAATATCATTAATATCACACACAAATAAAGGGTTGCTGAAGAAAATTCAAAATTGGTTGAGGCAGTACATCAATAGGGAACTTCCAGAAATTCAGGCTGGATTCAGAAGAGGACATAGAACGTAGGATATCATTGCTGATGTCAGGTGGACCTGCCTGAAAGCAGAAAATACCAGAAAGTTGTTTACCTGTGTTTTATTGACCATGAAAAGGCAATCGACTGGATCATAGCAAATTATGGATAACATTGCAAAGAATGGGAATTCCAGGATACTTAATTGTGCTCTTGGAGAACCTTTACCTAGACCAGGAGACAGTAGTTTGAACAAAACAAGGAGATACTTCAATGTTTAAAATCAGTAAAATTGCATGTCAGGGCTGTATCCTTTCACCATACTTACTCAATCTGTTTGCTGAGCAAATAATCTGAAAGCTAGAGTATATGGAGAACATGGCATCAGAATTAGAGGAAGACTGATTAACAACTTTCATTACCCAGATGACACAACTTTGCTTGCTGAAAGTGAAGAGGACTTGAAGCACTTACGGATGAAGATCAAAAACCACAGCCTTCAGCATGGGTTATACCTCAACACAAAGAAAAGAAAAATTCTCACAACCAGACCAGTAAGCAACATCATGATAAACAGAGAAAATATTGAAGTTGTCGGGGATTTCATTTTACTTGTATCTACAATCGACGCCCATGGAGGCAGCAGTCAAGAAATCAAAAGATGCACTGCATTGGGCAAATCTGCTGCAAAAGATCTCATTAAAGTGTGAAAAAGCAAAGATGACACTTTGAGGACTAAGGTGCACCTGACCCAAGTCATGATATTTTGAGTCACCTCATATGCATGTGAAAGCTCTACAATGAATAAGGAAGATGGAGGCAGAAGTGATTCATTTGGATTAAGGTGTTGCAAAAAACATTGAATATACATACCATGGGCTGCAAGAGGAAGGAACAAATTTGTCTTAGAAGAAGTACAACCAGAATGCTCCTAAGAAGAGAGAACAGCAAGACTTGATCTCACTTGCTTTGGAATTGTTATCAGGAGGGACCAAATCCAGGAAAAGGACATACTAGGTAAACTAGAGGGTCAGTGAAAAAGGGAAAAACCTTCAGTGAGATGGATTGACAAAATGGCGGCTACAAAAAACTCAAACATAACAATTGGAAGATGGCACAGGACTGGGCAGTATTTTGTTCTGTTGTACTACATAAGGTCACCATGAGTCTGAACAAATTTGATGGCACCTAAAAACAGCAACGATAAATCTTACTTGTGTTCTCTAGAGGAGCAAAACCAGTGAGATATGTAGATATAGATATTCATATCTATATCTATCTATATATATAAAATGTATACGTGTACAGGTCAGTCAGCAGACTGGAAACTTCTATGGGTTTATGTCCAAAGATTTGGAGGTCAGGTGATGAGAAGAGTGCACTCCCTACATAGGGTTTCCAATAACTGTGATCTTTCAGAAGTAGATTGTCAGGCCTTTCTTTCAATTTTGGATTTGAATTGCCAAACTTTTAGTTAACAGTCAAGCTCATTAACTTGTTTGCATCAACCAGAGACTCCCTAATAAGACGTGAACGATGCATCGTAGATGTTTTGTGGTTGCAGGTGAAAGTACGAGGTTGGCAGGGGGAAGAATAACATCATTTAAGGAATGTGGCAAGATGTAGGATGGGAAAGGCCAAACTTAAAGAGCTAAAACAGACTGCAATGGATGCGTTTATATTTTACCACATTTATGCATGTATTTAAAATTATGTATATGTGTGGGAAAGTATATATATATATGTATATAACTGTAAAAGTGGTGGAGGGAATGCGAAGGTTAGCAAACTGAAGGAGCAGCCTTCCTTACTGCACAGTTTGCGTTGGGCCTTGTCATTGGTTCAGCACGCACTTGCCTTGGAGAGTTCCAGAAAGAAAGTAAGAATCAAAAATAGTTTTTCCACTTAACATTTCCCTTCTAGCCAAACTCTTTTCGCTACAAGGGAAATGTTAATTATAATTTCTCTAAATCACAGTGTCTTATAAGTGATTTAGAGAAGTTATAATTATTTCCTTATGTAAGTGAAAAACTGGTATATTCTGGTGTCTCCAATTAGACTTATTAGGCTATAAAGGTAAACATTAGAAAACTTAAAAAAGTGTATATACTAATAAAAACCTAGTCTTTATACAGCTCTTGCTATGTACCAGACACTTGTTAAAATCACTTTAATGTATCTTCTTGAGTTTTCTACAGCAAACCTATGAGATAAATACTGTTTTTATCCACATTGTTGAATGCAAGAAAACTGTATATGTTTTCTATGCAGTGCAACAAATTAACACATACGTAGCAGCTCAAAATAGAACAAATGTATTATCTCACAGCACCTGAGGGTCAGGAGCCCAGACACAACTTGACTGGGTCCTCCGCTCAGGGACTCACATGGCTGAAATCAAGGTGTTGGCCCTGCTGTGGTTCTCATCTAGAGCTCAAGGTCCATTTCCAAGCACATTTACACTGTTAACTGAATTCAGTTCCTTGTGGTTGTAGGACTGCACCTCTCATCTCGTAGAGGCTACTCCTCTTCATGGGCAATGAGCAACATGGCTATTTCTTTCTTTCCTTTGAGACCAACAAGAGTCTGCTGCTGATGCTGCTTTGAATCTCTCTGGCTTCTAACCTCTACGCCATCTTTTAAAGGGCTCATATGATTATGTCAGGCTCGACTGGGATAATCCCCCTTTTGATTAAAGACAGTTGATTAATAATCTAATCATGGGAATTAAATAGAAAACTATTCACAAGTCCCTCCCACATTCAAGGGGAATGGATTATACAGAGGGTGCCCAGCAGAGGGCACAGATCATGGGGACTACCTCAGGTTCCTGCCTACTGCAAAAACTAAGGCAAAGCAGGGTTGTAGAACTTGCTCTGCATCACAAAGTTAATAAATAGGTTTAACTCAGGCAATCTATACTTAAATTCCATGTTGTTAACCAGTATGCTATTCTGTGTAATGATGGAGAAGAATTTTATCTTCTATACATTATATTATGGATAATATTATATTTAAATAACCATAATCTTCTATACTAGACAATAAGCTCACCTGATTTTTGCCCCAGAGGGAGACATTATTATAATAGTCAGTAAGCAAACTTGCCCTTCTCTCTGGATAGAAACGCTAGCTCTATTTCCAAGTTTGTTTGCTATACAACCGTCTTTGAAAAGAGGGTCCTGAACATACTGCCTTTGCTAATAAGGATGTGAAAGATCCATGGAGAATTGTCTGCAAACAATAACTCATTCCTTGTTTCTATGCCATCATGCCTAATAGTGAATTTTTCCACAATGCCACCTACCCCTCTAATTCATCTGACTGAGAAAGACTGTGGCCAAAGGCATTCAATTTGTCCCTTACAGTTTGTAATTAAATTTACCAATAATAAAATTCTAAATAACAGATGAGGCCAACCTGCGGCATTGATCTTAATCGAGATCCCCAATATTCTAGATTCAACTAGCTGAATAAATTCACAAATCATCAGGGTCTACTTTAAAAAAGCAGGTGGCTTCTCCTTACATTTTTTTATTGACCTTTCCAGTTGGCTCAAATTACTAGTCTAGTGGCTTAGTAAAAAAAGATGTATTAGCAATTGCACAGATTCTACCTTTCCCAGTAAGAGTAAGTCTATAACAATTCTATCATCCATTACAACACTGGTCAGAGAGTTGAGGCTAACCTGAGTGCCTCCAAGAGCCAAGGTGGTACAATTAATCACTTGAGTTAAAGCCAGTAACAAATATTTTATCATCTCTTGTAATTGGATGACTCCCTCATAGGAAAAACTATCTACAGCATGCACATAAATAATATATCAGTTATTCCTCCAGGAAATTCCCCTGAGTAACCAAGACAGCCTCATTTGAAAGAAATTTCAGTATTTGTTTGAGAGCTATATGATCTACCAGTGGTTTTTGCTTAAATACCTGCAGGTCTTTTTGCTGCATGTTTTCAGGAGAAAGACAAGTTTAATACCTGACTACTACATGAAAGTATAAGCCCAACAATGCATATAGTGACTCTGGAAATAGTATTATTTAAATTTGGTGGGAACTCCAAAATGGAATCTCCATTAATCAGAAGGCACAGGTTGATGTTATTACCAATTGGCCTCCTGTCTAAATAATTAAATACAGTCCTGCCTGAGGTAAGTGAGTTCAATCTGTCATGTTTCTCCACACTATCAACAAGTTGGCATTTGTCTTCATTAGGGAATGATTGAGCAACAGGACTAGAATGGGTGTAGAAAAACACCAGCATTGTTAGCAAATGTTTTTATGAAGGTGAAGGAACTGAGACCATACCACAATGTTTCCTATAGACTGCTTGGTAAGGTAGAGTAGAATGGAGATCATATTATGGTCAGAGCTGTCTAGCAGAAAATATAAAGCCCAGCAATTTCTAAAATATAAGCCACTTACAAGTATGGAAGATCCACTTTAGGCATTTTCCTTCATAAAAAGACACCAGGGGTCTTCTGAAAGACAAAAGATTCATAATTTATGTCCTCCCATGGTACCACCTTAGATGTATGATATTCTCTCAATAGGTGCCTTCCACTACCACCAGATTGGAATGCCCAATTCCAATAACACTAACTTCATTCTTTTTAATCATTCTTTACTTGCACACAGCCTTCTCCTTTGTAATTGTCAAATTCAAGGAGAGAAACTGTTTATAAAACATAGAGATCCTGATTATGTCCTCTAACTTTGCTCTGTGAGGGTCACTACAGGGAAATTTGTGAACAATGTACTTAACCAAGGGATCATTACTCTTATAATTTAGCAACGTTTCAATCTAACAATAAAATACAAGTGATTGAACAAGAATTAAGTTTGCATTCTACAGACCCCCAATTTGGCTGACTACCACTCAAAGGATATAGCAACAAGTCCAGCCAGTGTTTGCACTTAAGGCAAAACTGCAGAACTATACCCAGGAATGGTGATGGTTAAATTTCATATTTAAAATAATGAATCTTTATCTCTGCATCATTTGAATCCTGGCTATTACTCAGGAAGTGGCCTAGAGAAGATGATCTCTTTCTGGGGTAGGCCACATTAATTGTAAAACTTTCTTACAAAGGTGTGTGAAACAGAGAAGTTGAGATAGGTAAATGCTTCCATAGTCTGCAGTGCCAAAGAGCACTGTCTTTGATCAGACAATGTGTAGTTTTCCAATTAGCAGATCAGAAAGCTGGGTCATTGATAATAGCTCAAAAGTCAATAAAAACATCACAGTTTCATCAAAGGGTGTATTGGCTAGAGGTATGAGGATGGCCTTCAGTTCTAACTGAATGCAGGGACCAAGTTCATTTTTAGTTCTGCATGTTTGACACTAATACTGAATATCTGCTGTCACGCAGGGGATGCCATAGAAGTGCACCTGAGCCAAATAATAAGTGAACTGGGCCCAGGTATTTAGTAGAATCTCTGTGAATCGAGGACTCTCTTGAGTGAGTGCCTTTGCTTCAGGTAGCAGAATAGGTGTTAAAGTTTCCCCTAATGGGATAACCACCACCTACCCATGTAAAGCAGAGTGCTGCTGGGCCTACTCTGGCTGCATTCTAGAATATACCTTTTCCATTTCATCAGTGAGGCTGCTGTCATGAAGACTCCAGGCCTGAAAAACAAAAGATCACCAATATAAGATCACAAAGCTAAGAGGTGTTAGGACTGTTATGACAAACCTAGAGGTTTTAATCCCCAGGTCTTCTGACTTGAAAGCCCATGCTCTTTACTTTCATATCAGAGCTGGAGGGAAGATCATAAGTGTTTTCATAGAAGACTCTGGGATATCTAATGTTCTCAGCACTGTATGGGGCACATGATAATCCCTCAAAGAATACTGGTTAGGATTAGCAAAATTTCCTATGTATTATTATCAATCAAGATATGTATTATTGATAATTACTAGTTATTGGAATGAGAAAGTTGAAAACAAAGGAAAAGGATCAGTAGTTGGAAATATGGCCTTGATGAGAAAAATGACACCAGAGATTCCATGAAAAAAATTTTCCAAGACCAAGGACTTATACATTGGAAATATCTTTTTTCAACAACATAAATGGTGACTATATATGTAGACCTCACCAGATGGGATACACAGGTATCCAATCGACTGTGGAAAGAGCCGATGCAAAAACTCAGTGTAGTCAGTCATAACAAGTCCAGGGGCCAACTGTGGGATAGAACATCAATTACTCTAAAGCAAGTTCAAAAAAGCTGAAGAAAATTAAAACAACCCTTTGAGAGTCAAAGTACAACCCTGAGTATATTCCACCTGAATTTACAGACCATTTCAAGAATAGATTTGACTCATTGAACACTAATGACTGAAGACCAAATGAGTTGTTCAATGACATAAAGGACATCATACATGGAGAAAGCAAATGGGCATTAAAAAGATAGGAAAGAAATGACAAAAACTGATGTCAGAAGGGACTCTGAAACTTGCTCCTGAACTTAGAGTACCAAAAGCAAATGGAAGAAATGATGAAGCAAAAGAGCTCTAAACTACCAAATAAGTATATTGACAATCAGTAACAAAATTGAATTGAAACCCAGGCCTATCTGGCTACAAAGTTTAAACAGAAAAGTCCTAATAGAAGAATCACTAATCCTTTATACACTGAGCCACTTAATCACTTTGTAGCACTGACACTTAAAAGGGTTTGAGTTTCTCCCAAATAATTTAATTCCTAGTAGAGATTTTCCTGCATTAGATTGCACTGTTGTATGTTATAAGCATGATTTACTCTATTGCCATTCTCTAGCCTAAATTATGAAGTCTAAGGATTTCTTCATTTTTAAAGCAATGAACAAGGTGCGTCTGACCCAAACCATGGGGTTTTCAATCACCTCATAAATGCGTGCAAAAGCTGGGCAATGAACAAGGAAGACTGAAGAAAAATTGATGTCTCTGATTTATGGGGTGGAGGGCGTAGTGGTTAAGTGCTATGGCTGCTAACCAGAAGGTCAGCAGTTCGAATCCACCAGGCGCTCCTTGGAAACTCTATGGGGCAGTTCTACCCTGTCCTATAGGGTCGCTATGAGTCGGAATCGACTCGATGGCATGGGGTTTGGGTTTTTTTTTTTTTTTTGGTTGATTTATGGTGTTGGTGAAGAATATTCAATATACCATGGACTGCCAAAAGAAGGAACAAATCTATCTTGGAAGAAGTACAGCCAGAATGATCCTTAGAAGCAAGGATGGAAAGACTATGATTCATATACTTTGGAGATGTTATCAGGAGTGATCAGTCCCTGGAGAAAGATATCATGCTTGGTAAAGTGGAGGGTCAGCAAAAAAGAAGATGATCCTCAACAAGAAGGATTGACACAGTGGCTGCCACAAAGTGCTCAAGCATAACGACAACCTTGAGGATGGTGCAGGACCAGGCAGTGCTTCCTTCTGATGTGTATAGGGTCACTGTGAGTCAGAACCGACTCTATGTCACCTAACAACAACAACAACACCTAACCTAAAGTTTGGTTATTGGAGCTCACGCACTGCTTCCTCTGAAGAAGGCTAGGTGAAGTGCTTCCTGTAAAGATTAAAACATTAAAAACAACAACAGAAAAAAAAAAAAAAAAAACATTGATTTCAAGTCGATTCTGACTCATAGCAACCAAGGCTGTAAATCTTTATGGAAGCAGACTGCCACAAACTGCCACTTCTTTCTACCATGGAGCGGCTGGTGGGTTTGGAGTGCTGACTTTTCAATTGGCAGCTGAATGCTCTAACCACTGCACCACCAGGGCTCCCCCGTAAGGATTACAGTTACCAAAAACCCCATGCAGCAGCTCTGCTCTGTAACACACGGGGTGGCCATGAGTTGAAATGACTTGATGGCTATCGGTTTGCATATAAAAATTTTTTTTTTTTCCAAAAGGGCTAAAAACAAATAACCTAGACTTGGGAGATCCAGGGAAGACTTGGAGAGAATGATATATTCACTGAAACCAAATAAGTAAGAATCCCGCTGGTAAAACCTGAAAGCAGGACAGAGCAGTGTTTTCAAGGCAGAGGTAATGGAATCACTGAAAGCCCTAAGACATGAAAGAAAAATGATTCTTTGGAGTAATTATGTAAATCCTTTTAGGAATTTAAGCATTCTTGCTGTTATTTTTATGTTTTTTTTACATTATAGAAAAAAAGGTGATTTGAAAAAAAAATAGTTTGCATTGTGAATGCTTTTTAATAAAATGTTTATATAATTATAACCATAATGTATTCATACATATTTTAGCTAGACAACCTTGAGAATTTGAACCCTTTAACAAATGAAGCATAGTGTTTCCTTTAAATGATTACAAAAGAAAATTTAAGAAAAATATAGTAACACACAATAGAATGTGTATGGGTTATTTTCTTGGTGGGAGGTGGGAGACTGCACATAGATTAAAATATAGATTAAAATATAATTATATTTTATGCTATGTAACATAGATAATATTTTGTCATGCTTCCTCAGCAAATGAATGTCCTGAAAGCTTTCTTCCAACCACGTCATTAGGTTCGAGTCTACTTTGAGGAGGCAGCTTTTCCCCAGTAATATTTTGAGTGCTTTCCAACCTGACGATCTTATCTTCCGACACTATATCAGACAATGTTATGCTGCTATTCATAAGGTTTTCACTGGCCAACCTTTTTAGAAGTAGATTGTCAGGTCCCTCTTCCTAGTCTGTCTTAGTCTGGAAGCTTGGCTGAAACTTGTCTACCATGGGTGGCCCTGCTGGTATTTGAAATACTGGAAGCATAGCTCCTAGCATCACAGCGACACACAAGCCATTACAGTATGAAAAACTGAGAGACAAGTGGTGGTAATGACAAACGGAGAAAAGAGTGAAGTGGTCAAGGATTTCATTTTACTTGGACCCACAATCGATACCCTTGGAAGCATCAATCCAGAAATCAAATAATGTATTACATTGAGCAAATCTGCTGCAAAAGACCCCTTTAAAGTGTTCCAAAGCAAAGATGTCATCTTTAGGACTAAGGTGTGCCTGCCTGACTCAAGCCATGGTATTTTCAGTAATCTCATATGTGTGCAAAAGCTGGACTATAAATAAGGAAGACTGAAGAAGAATTAATGCCTTTGAATTATGGTGTTGACGAAGAACATTAAATATACCATGGACTGTCAGAAAAATGAACAAATCTGTCTTGGAAAAGTACAACCAGAATGCTTCTTGGAAGCAAGGATGGCTAGACTTTGTCTCTCATACTTTGAACATGTTATTAGGAAGGACCAGTCCCTGGAGAATGACATCAGGCTTAGTAAAGTAGAGGGTCAGAGAAAAATAGGACGGTCCATAACGAAATGGAGTGACATAGTGGCTGCAACAATGCAGTCAAACATTAACAACGATTGTGAAGATGGTACAGGACCAGGCAGTGTTTCATGTTGTTGTACATAAGGTTGCTAAGAGTCAGAACTAACTAGATAGCACCTGACAACAACAACAACATAGATAAAACAGTTTCAAAAATTGTTGTTAGTTTCTTGTTTTGTTTTTTTCTTAAAGTAAATTAGTGTTTCATCTTAATAATTTGCTTCAAAATAATGCAATAGTTGAGAGGGTGTTAGATTGCTACTTAAGAGAACAAACAGCATGTTAACAATTTGTGGATGTGTATATTTTATCCCAGAAATACAAAAAGAAAAATCAGATACAGTTGCTATTGTATTTTCAGTTTTTAGCTTTGGAAGTAATTGAGACCCTGATGTGATGTACATGATTTTAATAGGAATGCACCATACTGTTATAATGAGAAGGATCTTGTTGTATATTTGCAGAGTTATTATTGTTAACTTATTATAATTTAATATCAGCATCACTTTCTATCTTCAACCAAGAGTTCAATTTCAAAATAAATTAAAAACATTTAGAAAAAACAACAAAACAAATTAATATAGTAAAAGCTAACAAAGAAAATGAAGCAATCCAGATGAATCATTGACTGAGTCATTAGCAAGTTCATGTGAATTCAATGAACCCTTATATAGGTTCATTTAATAACCACTCATAGATTTTATACTATTGTATTTGAGAGTGGGAATATTTATACTATTTAACTATATAAAAAACAGAAATTTAAATAAATGTAATTACCAATCTTGAAAACCCAAACCCAATTAACCACTTTAAAAGGTACCTGGATGTGGTAAAAATCATGGATTTAGAAATATGGAAAAACTTAATGAAACCCAGTAGAGTATGCTGATAGAGAATGAAATAGAGAGATAGACATAGACGTAGACATAAACTTGGTGATAGACACAGATATGAGATGGAGGGAAAGAGGCATAGAAGGGGAGAGAGAGAAAGGGAGAGAGAGGGAGAGAGGACCAGATGAAATATGAGACATGAATATGTATGAGTTGGTTCCTACACATAGCATTGTTTGTACAACAGGACAAAATACTGCCTTGTCCTGCACCATCCTCACAATCTTTGTTTTGCTATAGCTAATACACACACACACATATGTAAAACAATATAAGACTAAGAAGATGAAACTGGCATGATCTATTTAGCATTTCCATTAGGACAAATGAAGATTCGAAAATGAAGCAAGCAGCTAAGAATGAATAAAAGAAGACATTATAATAGTTCAAGCGAAATTAGATAGAAGACGGACTTCCATGTTGATGTGAGAATGAAGAGGATTAAGCTGATTCAGGAAAAGTTCAGAATAAATAATGTGTTGCAATTGTTCACATGTGAGAGAAAGGGAAGAAGGTGTACTTTCAGATTTCTGGATTGAACAAGCTGAATGATAGCAGTTTTTTTTGAGAAGGGGAATATATCATACGCACAAAAAAAGATGAAGTTTGCTTCAAGAATGGATGCCAGGTATCTTTAAACAGAAAAAAAAATTGCTATGTAAACATGTCTTTACATAAACTGTTCTAGATTTCAGTAGTGAGTTGATTCTGTTGGCACGTATTTCTACATATAGAGATAGAAAGTATGCTTATTGTTAGTGGATACAATTTCCTAGAGAGATGGCATAGTAAAAAGGAAAGGGAGTCAAGAACTTAGAAGGTTAATAAAAGAGAAGGATCACAAAAAAGGAGACTGAGAAATGGCTAGCAAGGGAAAAGGAAAACCCCAAGTACATGGCATCAACAAGCATATCAAATGAATTCTCAAAAGAGGCAGTGTTCACTTCTGTTGAATACTGTCAATTAGTCTAGTGAGATTAAGAGTGAAAAAATGTCCTTTGAATTTATTAGTGACCTTTCAAAGTCAGTGATGTGAAAAATTAGATCCTTACAAGTAGAACATTGTTGTGTTTTTGTTACATGCCATCGAGTTGCTTCAACACGTAGTGACCCCATGTACAACAAAAGGAAACAGTGCAGGGTCCTGCTCCCTCCTCACAATCCCCATTATGCTTGAGCCTATCATTGTGGCTACTGTGCCAATCCATCTTGCTGAGGCTTTTCCCTTGTTCACTGGCCCTATACTTTACCAAGCATGTTGTGCTTCTCCAGGGACTGGTCCCTCCAGATAACATGTCCAAAGCATGTGAGACATAGTCTCACCATCCTTGCTTCTAAGGAGCATTCTCGTTGGTTGCACTTCTTCCAAGACAGATTTGTTCATTCTTTTGGCAGTCCATGGTGTATTCAATATTCTTCACCAACACCAAAATTCAAAGGCATCAATTCTTCAGTCTTCCTTATTCATTGTCCAGTTTTCACATGCATATGAGGCAATTGGAAATACCATGGCTTGGGTAAGGCACACCTTAGTCTTCAAGGTGTCGTCTTTGCTTTTCAACAATTTAAAAGAGGTCTTTCACAGCAGGTTTGCACAATGAAATGTGTCTTTTGATTTCTTGACTGGTGCTTCCAGGAGTGTTGATTGTGGATGCAAGTAAAATGAAATCCTTGACAACTTCAAACTTTTCTCCCTTTATCATAACTTTGCTTATTGGTCCAGTGGTGAGGATTTTTGTTTTCTTTATGTTCAGGTATAATCCATACTGAAGGCTGTGGTCTTTGATTTTCATCAGTAAGTGCTTTAAGTCCTCTTCACTTTCAGCAACCAAAGTTGTGTAACCTGCATAACAAAGGTTGTTAATGAGTCTTTCTCCAATCTTGATGCCCCATTCTTCATATAATCCAGCTTCTCAGATTATTCAGCATAGAGGCTGAATAAGTATGGTGAAATGATACAACCCTTACGCACACCTTTCCTGACTTTAAACCATGCAGTATCCTCTTGTTCTGTCCAAATGACTGCCTCTTGATCTATGTACAGGCTCCTCATGAGGACATTTAAGTGTTCTGGAATTCCCCTTCTTCGCAATGTTATCCATGATTTATTATGATCCACACAGTCAAATGCCTTTGCATAGTCAATAACATACAGGTAAGCATCTTTTTGGTATTCTCTGCTTTCAGCCAGGATCCATCTGACATCAGCAATGATGCCCCTGGTTCCACGTTCTCTTTTGAATTCGCTCTGAATTTCTGGGTGTTCCATGTAGATATACTGCTACAGACATTCATAAAAGATCTTCAGCAAATTTTGCTTGCTTGCGATATCAATGATATTGTTCAACAATTTCCACATTCAGTGGGATCACCTGTCTTGAGAATAGGCATAAATATGGATCTCTTTCAGTCAGGTAGCCAGGTACTGTCTTCCCAGTTTCTTAGCATGGGCAAGGGAGTAGTTCCACTGCTGCATCTGTTGTTGAAACATCTCAACTGGTATTCTGTCGACTCCTGGAGCCTTGTTTTTTGCCAATGCCTTCAATGCAGCTTGGGCTTCTTCCTTCAGTGCCATTGGTTCCTGACCATTTGCTACCTCCTGAAATGGTTGAATATCGACCAACTGTTTTTTCATATAGTGACCTTGTGTATTCATTCCATCTTCTTTTAATGCTTCCTGTGTCATTTAACATTTTGCCTACAGACTCCTTCAATATTGCATCTCAAGGCTTGAATTTTTTCTTCAGTTCTTTTAGCTTGAGAAATGCCAAGGATGTTCTTCCCTTTCGGTTTTCTAACTCCAGGTCTTTGCACGTGTCATTATAATAATTTAGTTTGTCTTCTCATGCCACCTTTTGAAATCATCTATTCAACTCTTTTACTTCATCGATTCTCCCATTCACTTTAGCTACTTGACTTTTAAGAGTAATATTCAGAGTCTCCTCTGATATCCGTATCGGTCTTTTCTTTCTTTTCAATGACCTATTGCTTTCTTCATGTATGATGCCCTTGATGTCATTCCACAGCACATCTGTTTTCAGTGCGTCAAATCTATTCTTGAGATGGTCTCTAAATTTAGGTGGGATATATTCAAGGTTGTACTTTGGCTTTCGTGGACTCGCTCTGATTTTCTTCAATTTCAACTTGAACTTGCAAATGAGCAATTTATGGTCTGCTCCACAATCGGCCCCAGACCTTGTTCTGACTGATGATATTGAGCTTTTCCATAGTCTCTTTCCACAGATGTAGTTGATTTAGTTCCTGTGTATTCCATGTGGCGAGGTCCAAGTGTGTAGTCACTGTTCATGTTGGTGAAAAAAGGAATTTGCAATGAAGAAATTGTTGGCCTTGCAAAATTCTGGCATGTGATTCCCAGCATTCTATCACCAAGGCTGTATTTTCCAACTACCAATCCTTCTTCTTTGTTTCATAACTTTCGCATCCCAATCACCAGTAATTATCAATGCATCCTGATTGCATGTTTGATCAATTCCAGACTGCAGAAGTTGGTAAAAATCTTCAATTTCGTCATCTTTGGCCTTAGTGGTTGGTGCGTAAATTTGAATAATAGTCATATTAACT
This sequence comes from Elephas maximus indicus, assembly GCF_024166365.1. Classification (NCBI taxonomy): domain Eukaryota; kingdom Metazoa; phylum Chordata; class Mammalia; order Proboscidea; family Elephantidae; genus Elephas; species Elephas maximus. The sequence continues at coordinate 27,470,246 of NC_064820.1, read as the reverse complement.
GGCCTTCAGTGTTGGATATTATCCTGTCACTGACATCTTTGTACTTCAGGATAGATCTTGAAATGTTCTGTTTGACCATGAATGCAACACCATTCCTCTTCAATTTGTCATCTGTAGCACAGCAGACCATAAGACTATCAGATTCAAAATGACCAATACCAGTCCATTTCAGTTCACTAATGCATAGGATATTGGTGTTTATATGTTCTGTTTCATTTTTGGCAATTTCCAAATTTCCTAGATGCTTCATACCTTCCACTTTCTGATTATTAATGAATGTTTGCAGCTCTTACTTCTCATTTTTGAGTCACACCACATCAGCAAATGAAGGTCCCGAAAGCTTGACTTCATACGTGTTGTTAAGGTCGACTCTACTTTAAGAAGTCAGCTCTTCCCCAGTTGTATTTTGAGTGCCATCCAACCTGAGGGGTTTATTTTCTGGCACTTTATCAGGCAATGTTTCTTTGCTATTCATAAGGTTCTCACTGGCTAATTCTTTTCAGAAGTAGATTGTTGGGCCCTTCTTCCTATTCTGTCTTAGCCTGGAAGTTCAGCTGAAACCTGTCCACCATGGGTGACCCTGCTGTTATCTGAATATTGGTGGCATAGCTTCCAGTGTCACAACAATGCACAAACCCCACAGTACAACAAAATGACAGAAGTGAAGGTAAAAAAGTATAAAGAACAAACTTTGAAAAGTCTTTCTAGTCATTGGGAGAAGAATGAGAGACCTCAAACAGTATTATAGGAGATCATGAAAAAGATAGAGGTGGTGGTTTCTTACAATGGAATATACTTGGGAATATATAAGTCAATGGTTTTTGGACAGGAAGGGACGGGCATAATAGGAGACATTGAATTTATAAGAAATAGAAATAAATGTTACTATAAAACTGAGAAATCACCCTTACGTTAGAATATAGTAGTGAGATACTTAATTTACAATAAAACCAAACCTTTTGCCGTTGAGCCAATTCAGATTCATAGAGACACTATGGGACAGAGCAGTACTGCCCCATGTGGTTTCCAAGGAGCTGCTGGTATATTCCAACTGCTGACCTTTTGGTTAGCAGCCTGAGCTAAATGAAAGGAAGCAAATGGAGCCTAGAAATGTAGAAAAACATTTCAGGAGGTTTGAAATTTGAAGGAAAGGAAAATTATAATAATAAAGTAGCTATTTAAGTGTGTTGGGATGGCAATTGAGGTTCCCGTAGTTCCAACCTGCTATGCAAGGTCAATATGCAAGGGTATATGAGAATTCTTTGCATAAATCCCTGGGACCAAGAAATACTGCATGTAATTTACATTTGTTAATCAGCAGATACTCAAGAGTTTGGACTACCATACATAATACAGCATGCAAAATAGTTAACATACCCCTACCTAAATTCACTACTCTCAGCTTAATCATGCTATTTAATTGCCAGCTTAATTTGAAAATAATTGTTCACAGCAATTAAGTAAATGCCCCAATTTCATTAACAAACTTTCTAATTAGAACCTACAACATAAAAGTCGTAATGTTGCTTCATTAGCTTTGATTTACTGTTTCTAATACTTTTTTTTTTTTTATTCTTTTCTTTAAACCTGAAACTCTTTTAGGGTTAATTGTGTTTGTTTCTGGCAAATATCAAGGGATAATTATTACTGGATTAAAGTTTAAGAATACCTTATATTAAAATTTCATTTTAACTTTTCACATTAATTGCATATTGGGACTAACATTTTAAAGCCTCCTTATTGTAGAATAGTTTAAAGCAATTAGTGAGAATTGCATTTGGCTTGAATGGTAAACAACCAGGTTTTTCAGAATTGAGTATGTTCCTTCACATATGGTATACAATTGTATAACAGAACAGTAAAAAAAAAGAAAAAGAAAAAGAAAAAGTTTAATTGTTTCACAAGCCAACTATTTAAAATGTTTAAAATTGGTAGTTGAAAAGTGTAGAAGGTGACTTAGATTAATAATATTATAACAAACCTAAGGTAGCTCCATTAAAAATCCCCAAAACTATAAACTATTGCTTGCTAATGACAAACCAAGGGGATTGGTTAATTGCTCTCATCCAATTCTTGTTTTTGCCCAATGAAAACAATTTGCCTATGTTTTCAAGCAAGCATTGCTATATACTTACTTAGAGAGTGATTATAGCAAAGTATGAAACACGTACTGATTCCTTAATTTGGTACTTAGTTGAGGCTGTAAGATGTAACAATATTGGTAGAATTGCTGTTTAAGAGTGAGAGAAGTAGAGCTAAGATATTCTCTAGGCCATTTCTATTGCTTTCTTATACCTATCTATCTACCTAAGTAGTATCTATCTATCTATTATCTATCTATCTATCTATCATCTATCTATCTATCTATCATCTATCTATCTATCTATCTATCATCTATCTATCTATCATCTGTCTATCATCTATCAATCATCTATCTATCATCATCATCTATCAATCAGTCATCTATCTATCTATCATCTATCTATCTATCATCTACCTACCTACCTACCTACCTATCTATCTATCTATCTACCTACCTACCTATCATCTATCATCTATCTTCTATCTGTCCCATCTACCCATTTCAACAAAGATAGTCTACAATAAGTCAGATACTGGAGATATTGCAACAAATTAGTCCTGTGAAGTTGACACTCTATTTCTCAGATAGGCATGAAATGAGTAACTAAAATAGCTGATTCTCTAAGAAGGTAAGTGACAACTAATATAATGGTTATTTAATAAAAAATACATATCTATATACTTTATCTTTTGGCTTATAGTTATTTCCACCTGACCTATGTCTAACCAAAACAACAAAAGGATAATAAGACAAATAAAAGCATAACTTTAAAACAAAACAATCTGTTTCTTTTCCTTCTAACTTCATGGGTGATTGTAACTGTTGTTAGTTTTCATCATGTCAGCTCAGACCCATTTACAACTGAACAAACATGGTGCGGCCCTCTACCATCTTCACATTTGTATTGGGTACGATGCTAGAGTCTATTGTTCAGGCCGCTGTGTACAGTATTTGGAGTGCCTTCCAAATAGGAGGCTCATTTTCCAGCAGACTCTTGAACGACATTCTGTTGTAATCTATATGGTTTTAACTGACTAATTTTTTGAAGTAGATAGTCTGTCTTAGTCTGGAAGCTCTGCTGAAACCTGCCTACCATCGATGACCTTACTAATATTTCAAATACCTGTGGCACAGCTTTCGGCACCATAGCAACAAACAAGCCACTACAGTATGACAGACTGACAGACAGGTGGTGGTTAGCGATTGTCTTAGACTGGGTTCTCTAGAGGACCAAAACTAGTGAAGCATGTATGTAAATATAGAGAAAGAGATTTGCTTCAAGGAAATGGCTCACACAATTGTAAGGGAATGGCTCAAGCAATTATGGGGGCTGGCAAGTCCCAAATCAATGGGTCAGTCAGTAGGCTGAAAACCTCTGCTGGCTCTTGTGGCTTCAGGGGCTGATGAACCCCAATTTGCAAGATAGGAGGCCACGCTGGAGACCTGTCCTGTCTCATGAGGTTGTGGTGGCTGACGAATCCAAATTCTGCAGGTCAGGGAGCAGGCCAGAGACTTCTGTAGGCTTACGGCCCAAGAAGTGTGCAAGATCAAGAGAGAGAGTGAGCCTTGCCAAAGCCTCCATTTATACATTGGAGGCAGGCTACCCCCCCAAAGGAAACTTGCCTTTCAACTGATTTGCTGCTCACATCAGATCACAAACTGGAAAATAATTACATAGTATCTGCCAAACCATCTAGAATCATAGCCTAGCCAGTTGACATACAACATAAACCATCACAGTGATAAGATAACTTGAATAAAAATTAATTATACCACAATAAATTATATGCATATATAATAATATAATAGACTTTTGAAACAGTATCGAGTGACACACATGAAAAAATAGAGCATAGAGAAAAATAACCTTTATGTAAAATAGTACACACATGCACACACACACACGCATATTTTCCATGGAAATGTATACATTTGTAAACATTTAGCCCAGTAGAGACTGGGCTAAAGGGGTGTAACTAAAACATAAGAGGTCTTTTATCCATCAATGTTTTTAACATTCTTACTGAGAAATATACTTAATTCTGTTTTTTTATACCAGAAATTTAAAAAGAAAAAGATTAAATTAAATATACTGTATTTAAAAACTCTAGATCCTCAGAATTTAGGATATCAGGGAGGAATGAAAATAAATATTTGTATAATGTGCTAAGGATGGCTGGTATCAGCTCAAGACCACTGATCACATCCATCTGTTCAACTCTTAGTTTAGCAGCATCACATGAGTATCTTGAAATTGGCCATGTGTCTGTATTTGCTATTTACAGAAATTGACTTATATTACAGATCGACCTCCTCTTCCCTTACCAACACTGAATGCAATGGAAAGCTTGAGGGGGGTCTAGTGACCACAGAAATGGGGTAGAGATCTAGTGCCTAAACAGAGAGACAAAGGTTTCTCTTAATATTTGCATTCAATCTTTTGATTCCAAGTGACACAAACAGGCTTACACAAACACATGCACAAACACACAGAAATTTATCAGCTAAAAACTGAAAAATCTGAAGTTAGTCCAAGTTTAGACACCATTATATTCAGGACTCATATTATGTCATCAGGACACAGTTTCTATGATTCTCTTAGCTCCATCTCCTATGGGGTTGTCTTCTTTTTCTTCCTTTATGTGGTGGCCTAGAGCAGTTCAATGCTCATAGCCTCTTGAGCTCAAAACCAGCAGACAAAGAGCTTATCCTCCTGAAAAAAAGCAAACAAAAACAAACAAACAAAAACACCCCCAGGGTTCCCTCAGTTTGAATGAGTTTAAGACAACTCACCTCTGAACAAATCTCTATGTCTGTGTGTGCGTAGTGTATGGTGTGTGTAGTCAGTGCACTGGATGATTGCACAGAGTTGTATGCTACACACCAGGAGCTAGAGCGAGCCCCATCCAAGCCTCACGATCCTACTAGAGCAGAGGATGGTCCTGAAAGCCAATTCAGGGGCACATCAACAACATGTGTCTGAATATTGAGAGGAAAAGACACACTGGATGTTCACCACTACCTACAATTGGGTGGACATAGGGAAATGTTTCACTTTAAGGCAGAAAAAAATTGAGCTTTGCTAACCTTCCCAAGAATTTTGATTGACTGTGTATAATTTTGAATGTGATGTTTGAATCATTTCCTAGTTTGGTCCTAAATGGAACTTCTGCCAAATTGTAAGGAATGAGGTTTACAAACAAGTGAGGCTTTGATAAGAAGCCGTAATGGTAGGAGTACTAAAACTGCAGCTCTAAAGCACTCATTCGAAAAGTATATATCTGGTGGGAGAAGGTGACTATCATCCACAGAGAAAATTGCATTGACATCAGTGGGGAGGACCAACTCAACAATTGTGGCTCAAGTTAGCAACAAATACAACGTCAGTACAAAGGCCACCTGACACCATCTTGACACTTATTTGGGTGGCAGTGGTAAGGGCCATAAAACAGTAAATAGGAAGTTGTGGGTCAGTGGTTACAGAAGAGAACTTCTACCTGAGGGAAGAATGTAGGGCCACCTTGGAAATACAGTGCCAGGAAGGAACAGACTTCAGAGAGGGTCACTGAGAATCACATTAACACTTCTATCCCCCATTCCCTTTCCCTTGTTTGTTCTCCCCTCCATGCTGTCAGAGCAGTTACATAGAGAAAGGTAAAATCTAGGCTGGGCTAGGAGCTCTGCTTTCTGTCCTGGGCAAGACAGAACAAAACTTTCCTAAATCTGAGCTCTGTGCTTTTTTAATTTTATGGTGAAGATAAAGTCATATAAGATTAAGCATGTTCCTAGTGTTTTATTGAAGGTGTCTGTACTATATCGAGTTGTTTACTATGCTAAATAGAATATTTGCTTCATATTGAGTTATTAACTGCATTAAATAAAATTTGTGAGGAATCCAGACACCTAATATTGTAAATAAGTCGGATGCATGCAACTTAATTGGCATCAGGATATATTCTCTATTTTTTAACCACTCTCTACTTCCTTTTTTTCCATAAACAAATGCTAATTAAACTGAAGCTTCTGTTTTGTTTACTCAATAATTTATGCATGGTAGTTTTTTTTTTTTTTTTAGACACTCAATATGTGTTTGAGGAATAAAATCAAATATTGGCCTCACATGAGGTTTCACCCCACTCATTAAAAATGGATTTTATAATATATAATTTTTCTATATATTTTATTATTTTCAAAAGTATTATTTTTAATAATTAGACCTTTTGAGGCTAACTTTCATCTACAACATTTTGACACATTCCTGTCCTCGCCTTACGCTTGAAATAAAATGATCGTTATTTAATATGTGTCTAAAAGCCATTGCCACGGAGTCAATTCCAACTCAAGCGACTCTATGATCAAATTATGATCATATTAATACTGCTAGATCAGATAGCAAAGCTATTTTCTCAATGACAAATACGTATTAAAATGGGTAGCAAATTAAGAATTGTTTTTTTCTCAGACTTGTAAGTACGCAATTACATAGTAATTTTATACAAACATCTTAGAAGAATATCAATTTAAAAGCATCAGTTAGCTATTGTGTAACTGATGATTATGGAAACAAGTAAATACAATCTTACCTACTATGCAAATTCGTAATAGATGAAAAGTACATTAAACCTGCTTGGGAGAAAAACAAATAAATAATGGTTTCTACAGAACTCCTGATAAATAAGTTATTCAACACAATTTCAAGCTAATATAAGTTGGGTTGCTCAAATGGCTTTAATGAGAGGATAGTTTTTCCATGGAACTGTTGAAATCTACCACCTAGATAAGTCATATAATTGCTTTTGGGGCATCTGAGGGGAAAGTAATTGGTTTTGTGATTATTGTTTTCTACTTTTTCTAGGGCCTATGAGACATTAAACAAGGTCTTCTGGTGATAGAAGTTTTAGTTAAAAAAATAAAAAATTCTTCGAATATCTATAAACTTCTTCTGTAAAGGGATCCAAATGAAATCAAACCAAACCCATTGCTGTCGAGTCAATTCTGACTCATAGCAACCCTATAGGACAGAGTATAACTGCCCCACAGAGTTTCCAAGGAGCGCCTGGTAGATTTGAACTGCTGACCTTTTGGTTAGCAGCTGTAGCACTTAACCACTACACCACCAGGGTTTCCTGTAAAGGAATAAAAAGGCTTTGCGGGTCATACAGGGAAACCCTGGTGGCGTAGTGGTTAAGTGCTATGGCTGCTAACCAAAAGGTCTGCAGTTCAAATATGCCATACCCTCCTTGGAAACTCTAAAGGGCAGTTCTACTCTGTCCTGTAGGGTCTCTATGAGTTGGAATAGACTGGATGGCAGTGGGTTTGGTTTTGGGTTTTGGGTCATACAGTCTCAGTTACATTATTCAACTCTGTCATTGTAGGCCAAAATGACTATGTTGTTGTTAATTGCTAGGAAGTTGATTACGACTCATGGCAATCCCAAAGACAATACTTAAATGACTGGGAGTGACTATGATCCAATAAGATTTTATTTATAAAAACTGGTGGCAGGTTTGGTCCAGAATCCTTATTAACTGACCTTCAAGTCCTTGTGTGGCACAGGCAGTTAAGCTCTTAATTACCAACTGAAAGGCTGGTAGCTCAAACCCACCCAGAAGAGCCTCAGAAGATAGGCCTGGCAATCTACTTTCAAATGGTCTTGAAAACCCTATAGAGAAGGTCTACTCAGTAACACATGCGGTTCTCATGAGTTGGAATCGACTAGGATAGCACCTACATCAGTCTTCAAATTCCTACTAAAAACTACATATATTTTAAAACATGCTAAATATTGAGTATTGGTTATTTTGTTGCATTAGACCTAAAGGGCACTATCACCCCATCTCTTAAAGTGCTTTCCCTCCCACTCCCCACCTAGAAGCTAACTGGCCTTATATTCTTATGAAATTTTAATCACACTCATATAATGGCAATACATTTACATCCAATAGGTGGTATTGTGTTTTATAAGGATATTACAAACTAGGACATAAGCATCAGAAGATAACAGTATGGAAATACCTGGACAAACTTTCATAAAACAAAATTATTGAAAATACTTCAACTTATTACCCTAAAAAAAAAAAAAAAAAGTAACTTCTATTTACATCAAATTGTTTAGGGATGATTATAAAGATGGAATGCAGTTCTTCTCTAGGAAGTAGAATTAGCCTTTCTGGTATTTGGCTTGTTTGCCCTCAGCTGTGTCCCTCACTCTTCCATTGCTCTGCTCTCTATCACAAAAGAGGAGACCTAACAATTTCACTTTCTAAACTCTCATGTCATCTGGTTGTGGCTGGTTTGGCCAATGGAAGACAAGGCTACTTGATCCCAGTATCCCCCCAGTGACCCTGGACGTGGGCTTTTATAACACCTCTTCCTTTAGGTCTTCCAGTTTAAGAGTAGTTGCTGCTGGTCTTTGAATTGTCTATCTTCTGTTTGACTCAGTTCTTACATTTCTACGGTCTTAAATTCTCAGCATTTCAAACATTATCTTTAGGTTCTGTTTTCCCAGTTAACCTCTAATTTCTATAACCAAGAATAGGTAAACACTCTAGGTAAGTAGATTTTAACTCAATATAAAAAACAAACAAATAAAAAACTATCTTATCCTTAGAGTCTTTAGAAATAAAATTAGGTTATTTGTGTTGTATTGAACAACTTATTAATTTTTTTTTTAGAAATGTGCATTTATTTATTTTACTACTAAGTGGGTTTAATAACTGGCTAAGCTTTATAGTAGTATATTTTTTAAAAAAGAAAATGAATCAAACATCGTAAGTTTTATGTTAAAATTGAAGGAATTTACCTAAAGGTTTTGAAAACATTGCATTTTTCACCATTTACAGTCTATCAGTGTTTTTTAAAGTCTATCAAGCAAATAAATTTATTAAACATGGCTTAGATTGTTTCACAAACTATAATTTTGTTGTTTATTTTAAACTCATTATTACACATTACAATGGGAAAAAAGTAATATGATTACTTCATAAAATATATTCATAAGAATGCTACACAATTATCTTCTAGTATTGGATATTAGTCCAGTCAAGGCAATTTGATGTTATGAAGCAAATATGCTTTGTCATAAGCAAGCTGTGTTAGGTTGCATTTTTGATGTTGTTAGGTGCCTTCTGGTCAATTCCAACTCACAACGACCCTATGTACAACAGAATGAAACACTGCACTGTCCCGTACCATCCACACAATCATTGCAAGTTTTTGAGTCCATTGTTGCAACGACGCATCAATCCACCTCTTTCAGGGTCTTCTTCTTTTTTGCTGACCATCTACCCTACCAAGCATCATGTCCATCTTCAGGGACTGGTCCCTCCTGATAACATGTCCAAAGTACTTGAGACGAAGTCTGGCCATCCTTCATTTCAAAGAATACTCTGACTGTACTTATTCCAAGACATACTTGTTCATTTTTCTGGCAGTCGATGGTATATTCAATACTCTTTACCAATACAATAATTCAAATGAATCAATTGTTCTTTGGTATTCTTTATTCATCGTCCAGCATTCTCATGCGTATGAAGCAATTGAAAATATCATGGCTTGAGACAGGCATATTTTAGTCCTCAAACTGACATCTTTGCTTCTGAAAACTTCAAGAAGGTCCTGGAACCCTAGTGGCACAGTGGTTAAAAGTTCTGGCTGCTAACCAAAATGTTGGTAGTTCAAATCCACCAGCCACTCTTTGGAAACCCTATGGGGAAGTTTTACTCTGTCCTATTGGGTTGGTATGAGTCAGAATCAACTTGATGGTAATGGGTTTATGGGTTTTTTTTTGTTTTTTTTTTTTTTTGCAGATTTGACAAATGCAATACGTCATTTGATTTCTTCACTGCTGTTTCCATGGACATTGATTATGGTTCCAAGTAAAATGAAATCCTTGACAGCTTCAATCTTTTCTCCTTCTGTCATAATGTTGCTTATTGGCTAAGTTATAAGGATTTTTGTTTTCTTTATTTTGAGGTGTAATCCTCAACATAAACAATGTAGTCTTTGTTCTTCACCGGTAACTGCTTCAAAGCCTCTTCCCTTTCAGCAGGCAAGTTTGTGTTATCTGTATTTCACAGGTTGTTAATGAGATTTTCTCCTATCCTGATACAAAGTTCCTCTTCATAGAGTCCAGATTCTCTGATTATTTGCTCAGTGTACTGATTGATTAAGTATGGGGAAAGAATGTAACCCTGACACACATTTCTTGACGTTAAGCCTCACAGTATCCCCTTGTGTTCAAAAGTCTGCCTCTTGACCTATGTACAGGTTCTGCAATTAAGTGTTCTGGCATTCTCATTCTTCCAATGTTATCCAAAATTTGTTATGATCCACACAGTCAAATGTCTTTGCATAGTCAATAAATCACAGGTAAACGTATTTCTGGTATTCTCTGCTTTCAGCCAAGATCCATCTGACATCAGCAATGATATTCCTCGTTCTATGTCCTCTTCTGAATCTGGCTTGAGCTTCTGGCAATTGCACGTTGATACACTACTACAACCATTTTTGTAGGATCTTCAGCAAATTTTACTTGTGTGTTGATATTATTGATATTGTTCAATGATTTCTACATTCTGTTGAATCACCTTTCTTTGGAATGGACACAAATGGATCTCTTCCAGTCGGTCAGCCAGGTAGCTGTCTTGCAAATTTCTTGAAAAGATGAGTGAGCACATCCACTGCTACAACTGCTTTTGAAGCATCTCAATTTTTTCAACTCCTGGGGCCTTGTTTTTTGCCAATACCTTTAGTGCAGCTTGGACTTTTTCCTTTAATTCTATCATTTCTTGATCATATGTTACCTCTTGAAATGGTTGAATGTCAACCAATTCTTTTGGTAAAGTGTCTCTATATTTCTTCCATCTTCTTTAGTGCTTCCTGTGTTGTTCAGTATTTTGCCCATAGAATCCTTCAAAATTGCAACTCAAGGCTTGAATTTTGTCTTCATTTCCATTAGCTTGAGAAATGCTGAGCATGTTCTTCCCTTTTGCTTTTCTAACTCCAGGCCTTTGCACATTTCATTACAATATTTTATTTTGTTTTCTCAAGCTGCCCTTCGAAATCTTTCTAAAGCTCTTTCACTTCATCATTTCTTTCATTCCTTTTTGATACTCTACCTTTAAAAGCAAGTTTCAGAGTCTCTTCTGACATTCTTTTTTTTTTTTTCTTTCCTTTTTTTTAATGATCCTTTTCTTTTTCTTTCTTCTTGTATGGTGTCCTTGATGTCATGCCATGATTCATCTGATATTCGGTCATTAGTGTTCAACGTGTCAAATCTATTCTTGAGATGGTCTCCAGATTCAGGTCGGATATACTCAAGGTCATATTTTGGTTCTTGTGAAGTTGTTTCGATTTTCTACAGCTGCAACTTGAACTCACGTGTGAGCAATTGATGTTCTGTTCCACAGTTGGCCCTTGGCCTTTTTCTGATTAATAATGTTGAACTTCTCCATTGACTCTTTCCACAGATGTAGTTGATTTGATTACTGTGTTTTCCATCTGATCAGGTCCACATGTATACTTGCCATTATTAGGTTGTTGAAAAAAAGGTATTTGTAATGAATATGTCCTTGGTCTTGCAAAATTCTCACATTCAATCTCCAGCATCTTTTCTATCACAATGGACGTATTTTCCAACTACTGATCCTTCTTTGTTTTCAGCTTTCACATTCTAATCACCAGTAATTATCAGTGCATCTTAGTTGCATATTTGATAAATTTCAGACTGCAGAAGTTGGTAAAAACCTTCAATTTCTTCATCTTTGACATTAGTGGTTGGCATGTAAATTTAAATAATAGTCATTTTAACTGGTCTTCCTTGTAGGCATACGGATATTATCCTATCATTGACAGCTTTGTACCTCAGGATAGATACTGAAATGTTCTTTTTGACAATGCATGTGATGCCGCTACTCTTCAATTTTCATTCCTGGCATAGATGACCATATGATTGTCTGATTGAAAATGGCCAATATTAGTCCACTTCAGCTCACTAATGTGTAGGCTGTCGATCTTTATACACCTATTTCATTTTTGATGACTTCCAATCTTTCTAGCTTCATACTTTGTATATTCCATTTTCTGACCATTAATAGATCTTTGTAGTTGTTTCTTCTCATTCTGAGTCATGCCACATCAGCAAATGTAGGTTCCCAAAACTATACTCCATCCACATCATTAAGATCAACTCTACCTTGAGGAGGCAACACTTCCCCAGTTGTATTTTGAGTTCCTTCCAACCTGAGGGCCTCATCTTCTGGCACTATATCAGACTACATCCTGTTGCTATGCATAAGGTTTTCACTGGCCGGTTTCTTTCAAAAGTAGACTGACAGGTCCTTCTTCCTAGTCTGTCTTAGTCTAGTAGCTCAGCTGAAACCTGTCCACAATGGGTGGCTATGCTGGTATTTGAAATACCAGTGGAGTAGCTTCCAGCATCACAACAACTCACAAGCCCCCACCTACAACAAACTGGCAAAGGCATAAAACCAAAATATGCTCTGTCATAGGCAAAATGTGTTAGGTTGCATAGGGTGATCAATTTCTGCACATTGTTTCATAATGAAATAGATATAACATAGAATATCATGAGAATTAAATAAGATTTCATACATAAATCACCTAGCATAAAGTTTGGCACTCAGTAGATCTTAGCACTCTCTCTTAAAGAGATTATCCTGGTAATGGTCTTCCTGACTGAATAAGATAAAAATCTAAAAATTAAATTTCTTACTGCTTATTTCATTTGTACTACCTCAAACCAATTTTGTTTATATTTGTTTTATTCAAAGCAAAACTCTTAGGTAAATCACATGAATAACTTTTGGTTCAGATTGGACTACCATCTCAAAAAGTAGATAGAATGTATTTTGGTCCGGTTTTGGCTTCCATATAAGGTCCATACAATACAAAGATTAAGGACATAAATGCTGAAAATATTCTTAAAAATTTTTGCATGTGATTCCATTCTAATTCTTATCATACATGAGGTTGTTTCAAATTAGGCAGATTAAACATTAAGCCTTCTTATAGAACATGTTTTTAATGTAGAAAATCTCTTTTCCTGACTTGTTATTAAACTCTAAAAAATTATTGCTCTGTGCTACATAATGCTCTTCTGATGAAGATTTTTTTATCTAAATTTTAGTAGGTTTATTTAGTGAATGCTCTCCAATGTCTGCTCTAACTTCGATGTTGCTTTTTTAACTAACTCTGGTATTCATAATACAAAGTAGGCATTTTGAAATGGAAGGCCCTGGAAAATTCATGCAATAGCCACATAGCCTATATAATTTAAAACTCCTATTTTTACTCACAAGGAACCGTGGTTGCACAGTGGCTAAAGTGCTTGGCTGCTAACAAAAAGGGCAGTAGTATGAACCCATCAGCCACTCCATAAGATAAAGATGTGGCAGTCTGCCTCTGTAAATATTTCAGCCTTGGAAACCCCATAGGGCAGTTCTACTCTGTCCTATAGGGTTGCTATGAATTGGAATCTACTTGACAGCAATGAGTTTTGTTTGTTTGTTTTTTGGTTATTCCTACTCATACCTCCTGAAGTTAGCAAGATATCTACATACAAATCAATTAATGAGTAGTTACTTGGCACTTTAAGAATGTGCCAAATAACTGGATGTCAGAGTAAGAACTAGCTTCTAATTCTCCATCCCTTACAAGAGATTGGCTGAGACATATATTTTTTAAAGCAACAATAAGTAAAATAATCAACACTGAAATGGCAACCATATACTCTGGAATATGTATACAAAATTTGGTAGATTTTATCAAATGAGGAAAGACATCTGTAACCAATGCATAGCACCCAGTCTTAAGAAAATAAGACAATACTGCAGAATTCTTTAACCGTCCAAAAAAAAAAAAAAAAAAAAATTGAAATATCCCCTCAAATGTTACTAAAGGCTATAGTAAATTGGGAAAACAGGATCCTTTTGTTGCCAAAAAAACAGCCTCCTAATGACAAAGGTGTAAGGAAAGAAGAGAGAATGGGGACATTCCTCACAGCATCACCTGACCTCATTTGAGAAATGGGTCATTCTTGTATACAGCGCCACTTCCTGAAGATAAAGAGCATAGTCATGGCTCTAAACCACTTAGGGTTTGCAAAGTCAGGTTGATTTACCCTTAAATCTGATCTTTCTTCAGTCTCTTTCATCTTGGTAATTGGCACCACTACTTATCTAGTTGCTTAAATGAGAAAATCTCTTTGTTAACTTTAATTCCTTTGATTGGCCTATCCTACATAACTTGTTTCTGAGCAAGTCCTATTGGTTCTACTTTCAAAATATGTCTCCGGGCCATCGGCTTCTCTCTTTCTCCCCTTCTTCTTACATCATCATTGCTTCGGTAGTCAGGGAAAAATCCTCTCATATTTTCTTCCTGCAGTATACTTGCCTTCTGTAAACAATTCTCCATGTAGCTGACTATTTCAAATATGTAGATGGTTGTAATTTTTCTTAGAACCTTATGATAGCTTCTCTACACACAAGTAACAAAATTCAAACTACTCATAATGATTATTCTTTTCACACTAGGTCATAGTTTAATGTCGGCCATTATTTTATCTTCTGAAATAATACATGAAGATCCTAAGTGCCAGGCATATTGTTTCTTCTACCTAAAACACCCTTCTTGTAATTCATCACATAGTTGTCTTCTTTTCATCCTTCAAATCATAGCTTCAATGCCATCTCCCTAATTTATCACTCCCCACATGTCTGTAAGTTTGTTGTATTTTGGGGGCTTACGTGTTGCTGTGATGCTGGAAGCTATAGCACCATACCAGCAGGATCACCCATGATGGGCAGGTTTCAGCTGAGCTTCCAGGCTAAGAATGACTAGGAAGAAAGACCTGGCAGTCTACTTCTGAAAAGAATTATCCAGTGAATACTTTATGAATAGGAGCAGAACATTGCCTGATATAATGCCAGATGATGAACCCCCTAGGTTGGAAGGCACTCAAAAGACGACTGGGGAAGAGCTGCCTTCTCAAAGTAGGGCTGACTTTAATGATATGGATGGAGTCAAGCTTTCAGAATCTTCATTTGCTGCTGTGGCACTACTCAAAATGAGGAGACATAGTTGCAAACATCCATTAATAATAGAAACCCAGAATGTAAAAAGTATGAATCTAGGAGAATTGGAAATTGTCAAAAATGAAATGAAATGCATAAAGACAGACATCCTAGGTATTAGCGACCTGAAATGGACTGGTATTGACCATTATGAATGGGATAATCATATGGTCTACTATGCATAGAAGGGCAATTTGAAGAGGAATGTCTCTGCATTCATTCTCAAAAAGAATATTTCAAGATCTTTCCTGAGGTACAACACTGTCAGTGATAGGGTAATATCCATATGCCTATAAGGAAGACCAGTTAATATAACTATTATTCAAATTTACTCACCAACCACTAAGGGAAAAGATGAAGCAATTGAAGATTTTTACCAGCTTTTGCAGTCTGAAATTGATCAAATGTGCAATCAGGATGCATTGGTAATTACTGATGATTGGAATGTGAAAGTTGGAGACAAAGAGGAAGGATCAGTAGTTGGAAAATATGGCCTTAGTGATACCAGAGATCAAATGAGAGACCAACAACTTCTTCATTGCAAATACCTTTATTCAACTATACACATGGACCTTGTCAGATGGAATACACAGGAATCAAATAGACTACATCTGTGAAAAGAGATGATGGAAAAGCTCAATATCATCAGTCAGAAAAAAAAAAAAAAGGCCAGGGGCCAACTGTGGAACAGACTATCAATTGCTTGTATTCAAGTTCAAGTTGAACTGAAGAAAATCAGAACAAGTACACAATAGCCAAAGTATGACCTTGAGCATTTCCCACTTGAATTTAGAGACCATCTCAAGAATAGATTTGATGCGTTGAACACTAACGACAGAAGACCAGACGAGTTGTGGAATGACATCAAGGACATCTTACATGAAGAATGCAAGAGGTCATTAAAAAGACAGGAAAGAAAGAAAAGACAAAAATGGATGTCAGAAGAGACTCCAAAACTTGCTCTTGAGCATTGAGCAGCTAAACCAAAAGGAAGAAATGATGAAGCAGAAGAACTGAACAGAAGATTTCAAAGGACAGTTGCAGAAGAGAAAGTAAAGTATAATGACATGTGCAAAGAGCTGGAGATATAAAAAAAAAAAAAAAAGTGTACGCTTGGCATTCCTCAAACCAAAAGAACTGAAGAAAAAATTTAAGCCTGGAGTTGCAATTGTGAAGGATTCCCTGGAAGATATTAAACTAGTAGGAAGCATCAAAAGAAGATGGAAGCAATACACAGAGTCATTATATCAAAAAGAATTGGTTGACATTCAACCTTTTCAGGAGGTAACATATGATCAGGAACCTATGGTACTGAAGAAAGATGTCCAAGGTGCATTGAAGGCATTGGCAAAAAACAAGGCTCTGGGAATTGACGGAATATCGATTGAGATGTTTCAACAAATGGATGCAGCACTGGAAGAAATCCGACTGGAAGGAATCCATATTTATGCCTATTCCCAGGGAAGGTGATCCAATCAAAAGCGGAAATTATCAAACAATATCATTAATATCACATGTCAGCAAAATTTTGCCGAAGATAATTCAAAATTGGCTGCAGTAGTATATTGACAGGGAACTGCTAGAAATTCAGGCTAGACTCAGAAGAGGATGTGGAACCAGGGATGTCATTTCTGATGTCAGATGGATCATGGTTGAAAGCAGAGCATACCAGAAAGATTTTTATATGTGTTTTATTGACTATGCCAAGGCATTCAAGTGTGTGGATCGTAACAAATTATGGATGACATTGTAAAGATTGGGAATTCCAGAACACTTAATTGTGTTCATGAGGAACCTGTACATAGATCAAGAGGCAGTTGTTCCAGCAGAACAAGGTGATACTGCATTGTTTAAAGGCAAGAAAGGTGTGTGTCAGGGTTGTATCCTTTCACCATAACTATTCAATCTGTATGCTGAACCAATAATCTGAGAAGCTGAACTATATGAAGAAGAACATGGCATCAGGATTGGAGGAGGACTCATTAACAACCTGTGTTATGGAGATGACACAAACTTGCTTGCTGAAAGTGAAGAGGACTTGAAGCACTTACTGATGAGCAGCAAAGACCACAGCCTTCAGTAGGAATTACACATCAACATAAAGAAAACAAAAATCCTCACAACTGGGCCAATGAGCAACATATGATAAATGGAGAAAAGATTGAAGTTGTCAAGGATTTCATTTTACACTGGTCCACAAGCAACACCCATGGAAGCAGCAGTCAAGGAATCAAAAGATGCATTGCATTGGGTAAATTTTCTGCAGAGGACCTCTTTAAAGTGTTGAAAAACAAAGGTATCAATTTGAAGACTAAGGTGTGCCTGACCCAAGCCAAGGTATTTTCAACCACATCAAATGCATGTGAAAGGTGGATAATGAATAAGGAAGACCAAAGGAGAATTGACACCCTTGAATTGTAGTGTTGGAGAAGAATATTGAATATACCGTAGACTGCCAAAAGAAGGAATAACTCTGTCTTGGAAGAAGTACAAAGCAGAATGCTCCTTAGAAGCTAGGATGGCGAGATTGTGTCTTACATACTTTGAACATGTTGTCAGAAGGGATCAGTCCCTGGAGGACATCATGCTTGCTAAAGCACAGAGTCAATGGAAAAGAGGAAGACCATCAATAGGATGGATTGACATGGTGGCTACAACAATGGTCTCAAGCATAACAAAGATTGTGAGCATGGCGCAGGACAGGGCAGTGTTTCTTTCTGTGGTACACAGAATTGCTATGAGTCAGAACTGAGTAGATGGCACCTAACAACAACAATAACAAAAATTTGTCACCATATCAATTTTTTTCTATTGCTATATCCTCTTATTTTCTGTATAACAATACGTTTCATAGTTATATTATTTTTTGCAGATATGCCTACTTAACTACTATTTCTTCCCCATTCTTAGACTGTGAGAAACCCTGGTGACATAGTGATTAAGTGCTATGGCTGCTAACCAAGAGGTCGGCCATTCGAATCTGCCAGGCGCTCCTTGGAAACTCTATTGGGCAGTTCTACTCTGTCCTATAGGGTCACTATGAGTTGGAACAGACTCAACGGCAGTGGGTCTTAGACTGTGATATTTCCAGCTCCTGGAATAGTGCCTGATATAGTATATAATTCATCAATATTTGTTGAATAAATAAATTACCGAATGCCTGAACATTTATACAACTGTTTTGTTAACAGGGTGTGACCAAGAATAGTATACTCATGTTGTTATTTTAGGATTAAAAATTAGCATGTCCTCTATAATACAAAATAGCCTGGGAACATACCAACATTTTAAAAAATCTTCTTGATTCTGAGTTCTACTCTTCAACTCAGCAATTCATCAAGAAAAGAATTCACAAATAGGAAAGTTATGGCAAAGTAGGGCTGAAAATGAGGAAGGCAGCAATTTAAACACAAAAACAGGTGTATTAAATATAGTTAAAAATACAAAATTTATTTGTTATTGAGTAGATCAGACAATATAAAATAATAATGGTAATTATTTCACTATCAAGAAATTTGGAAGACATCTAACTGGCTAATCAATTGGAGGAGACCCATATTTGTGCCCATTCCAAAGAAAAGTGATCCAAAAAAATGTGGAAATTATCAAAAAATATAATTAATATCATAAGTAAAGAGTTTCTGAAGAAAATTGAAAAATGTTTGCAGCAGTACCTTGACAGGGAACTGTCAGAAATATACGCTGGATTCAGAAGAGGACATGAAATGTGGGATATCACTGCCAATATCCAATGGACCTTGGCTGAAAGCAAAGAATACCAGAAAGATGTTTACCTGTGTCTTACTGACTATACAAAGACATTTGACTGTGCGTATCTGTCTGAGTTATCTAGTGCTGCTATACAGAAATACCACAAGTGGATATCTTTAACAAAAAGAAATCTATTTTCCCACAGTCTAGTTGCCAGAAGTCCAAATTCAGGACATCGGCTCCAGGGGAAGTCTTTCTCTCTTTGTCTGCTCTGGAGGAAGGTCCTCGTCATCAATCTTTCCCTGGACTAGGAGATTCTCTGGGCGGGAACGCTGTGTTCAAAGGACATGCTCTGCTCCTGGCATTGCTTTCTTGGTGGTATGAGGTCCCCCCTCTGGTTGCTTCCCTTCCCTTTTTATCTCTTGAGTGATAAAAGGTGGTACAGGCCAAACTCCAAGGAAACTCCCTTTGCCCTGGATCAGGGATGCAACCTGGGTAAGGGTGGTATTACAATCCCACCCTAATCCTCTTCAGCATAAAATTATAATCACAAAATGGAGGACAACCACACAATACTGGGAATCATGGCCTAACCAAGCTGACACATATTTTTTTGGGGACACAATTCAGTCCATATGAAGATCGTAATAAATTATGGATAACGTTGTGAGGAATAGGAATTCCAGAACACTTAACTGTGTTCATGAAGAACCTATACATAGAACAAGAATTAGTCGTTTGAACAGAACAAGGGGATATTGCTTGCTTTAAAATTGGGAAAGATGTGCATCAGGATTGTATCCTTTTGCCATATGTATTCAATCTGTATGCTGAGCAAATATTCAGAGAAGCTGGACAATATGAAGAAGAACCAACCAAAAAAAACCCACAGCCGTTGAGTCGATTCCAAATCATAGTGACCCTACTGGACAGAGTAAAACTGCCCCATGGAGTTTCCAAGGAGCACCTGGCAGATTTGAACTGCTGACCTCTTGGTTAGCAGCTATAACACTTAACCACTGTGCCACCAGGGTTAAGAAGAACAGGATTGTTGAAAAACTCATTAAAAGCCTGTGATGTGCAGGACTACTAATGAAGATCAAAGACTACCATCTTCAGTATGGATTACACCTCAAAATAAAGAAAACAAAAATCCTCACAAATGGGCCAATAAGCAACATCATGATAAAGGCAGAAAAAAAAAATTGAAATTATCATTTTCCTTGGATCTGCAATCAACAACCGTGCAAGCAGTTGTCAAGAAATCAAAGAACATATTTCACTGGGCAAATCTACTGTAAAAGTCCTCTTTAAATTGCAAAAAATCAAAGATGATGCTTTGAGGTCTAATGTGTGCCTGACCCAAGCCATGATATTTTCAATCACCTCATATGCATATGAAAGCTGAACAACGAATAAGGAAAACCAAAGAAGAATCGATGCCTTTGAATAAAGGTGTTGGTGAAGTATATTGAGTTTATCATGGCCTGCCAGAAGAACAAACAAATCTGTCTTGGAAGAAGTACAGCCAGAATGCTCCTTAGAAGCAAGAATGGCAAAACTTTGCCAGGCATAATTTGGACATGTTCTCAGAAGGGACCATTAGCTGGAGAAGAACATCATGCTTGATAAAATAGAGGGTCAGTGAATAAGAGGAAGACCCCGAAAGAATGAAATAACACAGTGACTGCAACAATGGGCTCAAACAATGGGCTCAAACATAGCAATGATGGCACAGGACCAGAGAGTGTTTCCTTCTGTTGTACGTAGTGTCACTAAGAGTTAGAACCTACTCAGTGGCACCTAACAACAGTAATACTCATTGTTATTTTACTTTTTGAGCTATGGATCTAAAGTGAAGATCATATCACCAAAAAATTTACCAGAAGATAGTGGCAAGAACTGAATGTGTAAGTGTCTAGATTACCTTATACCTTATAACAAAAACAAACAAAAAAACCCATTGCCATTGAGTGGTTTCTGACTCATAGCAACCCTATAGGACCGAATAGAACTGCCCCATAGGGTTTCCAAAGAGAGGCTGGTAGATTTGAACAGCTGACCTTTTTGGTTAGCAGCAAAATCTCTTAATCACTGTGCCACCAGAGCTCCTATACCTTATATATATATATAAAGTACCTTATAAAAAAAAAAAGGCATTAATATTTATTTCATTTCTTAACTTTCTGTCATTAATAATTGAGGAATAGAGTTATATAATACATAATATATAATAGAGTTAATAAAGTTATAAATACAAGTACTAACAGAATAAAATGAAGTTATGCCTTTCAGATCACTGGGTACATACAGAGTGTATGGTGGCATTAAACAACAATGTGGATTCCATTATAAAATAAGATGTAAAGAAATATAAGGAAAACTTTTAATGTAATTCCAAACAGAAATTATAAAGTGAGATGTTAGACACACCATAAGTAGCATTCCTATGATTTGAATTAAATTTACCTTCGGCAGTGATCATCTTTATAATTATATAGCATAATAAAGTTAATGTTATTCTGAACTCATAAACTGATTTTATAGGGAAAAGCAGAAAAGGAAAGTTGTAATTAAAACCAATAATAAGAAAAACTATCTTTTCTTTAGTTACAAGCAATCCTGTTTAAGTGGAAAAGTTCTTTTCTTTATTTGGAAGGACTTATAGGTTACACAGTGTGTGCGACAACAAGCTCAAGCACAGCAACGATTGTGAGGATGTTGCAGGACCGGGCAGTGCTTCCTTTTTTGGTATGTATAGTCACCATGAGTTGAAACCGACTTGATGGCACATAACAATAATCAACAACAAAGGTTAAATATTAATTACATGGTGTGTAGTTGGAAATGATTTTAGAGGGAAATATATAATCAATGATCCTGTCTGATAGGTGTATTTTACAGAAATAATAAGGCTAATAATATAAAATAAAAACCAAAAAAAGCCCATTGCCATCGAGTTGCTTCAGACTCATAGTAACCCTATAGGACAGAGTAGAACTGCCCCGTGGAGTTTCCCAGGAGCACCTGGTGGATTCAAACTGCCTACCTTTTGGTTAGCAGCCATAGCACTTAACCACTACGCCACCAGGGTTTCCATAATATAAAAGAGATACACGAAAATGTACTAATACAGTATACGCTATTCTGTTATATATATTAAATACAAATAAATGCATCGAGTTGCTTGCTTTTAACACAATCTGTGACATAGTAATACAGCAAGTTACTGTGAGGAGCAAAGAAGACAAGAAGAGGCTGAAGTGACATTACATTCTTGCTATTCCACTACTCTGGGGAGCCTAAAACAGAATTGGATTACAACCAACAGGAACAAAGACTAGAGAGGCCCCTTCTGTGTACTTATCCACTGCTTGGGCACAGCCACCTGCACATGCTGTAAACCTAGAGTGAGGGTAGGCCAACTGATGTTCTAGCTTGCTTTAAGTCAAGGCCAAATTTTGGAGAGGACTTTGTAAGAAGTTTTTACAACCTGTGCAAAATAATGATTGGATGACTTAGGCTGTAAATGTAGGAGTCCTTGGGTGGGCCAAATGAAGGGCTGGTAGTACGAACCCACCTAGGGTATCTAAGAAGAAAGGCCTGGCTCTCTGCCTTTGAAAGGATTTGACTGCAATTAGTTTGATTTGGTCTGGGTTTGGGTTGTAAATAAAAAGGAATGATCCTGAGTAGGTCACGATGGGACCTTCTTGGCTATTGCAGAACTGTTCTTTAATTTGTGGGCGTGGTTATAATCAAAAGCAGTGAACAGAGTTTTGGGGTATTTCCTTTCTCTTACTTGCTGTCTCTACAAATGTCATTACATGGAAGGAAAGCTGTACTGAGTTGGAAGTACACATGTACAGATGACCTTATTCCTATATAAGGAGTGTTTATCAGGTGGCTTTACATGCCAGGTTTCCTGCAGACTTGGAGGTTCTCCTTGCCCCTGCTAATGAATACATTTGCTGAGCTTATCCTGAGAAAACAGAATCAAGGGTCAATATATACCTGAAAGTTTGTGCTGCAATTTCAATACTCACTTGTTAATTGGTTTAAGATATGAATGGCAAGAGACATAAAAGTCTGAAGGTTAAAATGCCGGTATAAAGTGCTGATAGAAGTGATAGGAAAAAGAGTTCTCAGGATCAGAAAAAAATAGCAAAGAAAGGACAGATACCAAACTATTAACTTGGTTTAATTCACATATTGTTGGAATGGGTGTGTATTTTGGGAGGTCAGATTTTTATTTTCTTACATACATCTGTATATTTTAGTTTGAAGTCACAAATGCATGTTAGTTTTATAATTTAAACACTTAAAGCAATAGAATTGAAATTAAGTTGTAAATCATTAAGCTTGAAAAAATCGTGCAGTACTTATCCTTTACTGGCAGCTTTTTTTTTTTTTTTATCTAAAGTTGGTAGTTTATGCATTAACTAATGATAAAATATGCTTTAAGGTAATATACAAAATATGTTGGCTTGTGCCCAAACATCAAGGCACAATCAGAGATTTAATACTTTATAGATTTTACTGATTCAATAATTTTGAGCTTGCTCTCTGAAAGAGGACACTTTTGCCCTAATAACGTAAGAATTTATAGTTTGTGTTTCTTATAGTCAATTAGTGTGCACATTTGGAAAAAAAGTATGTAAAGATTAATCGACTGCTTTTAATGGTCAATATATTTGTTCCTCAAGCAAATATTTGAACATACTCTTATCACTTGATTTACACTTTTTTCTAGGAATAAGTCTTTACAAAAATCACTTTTTGATATTCTCTGTACCAAGTATAGAGCTATTTCAAACCATTTTATTTAATGTTTCTTATCCCTTTCTTTGCTCTTCCTCTCTAAACATTAGAGAGTTTTATTTCATTTATGCATTTATTTTTGGCAGAAGAAACTTACCAGTCATCACTTGATATATATTTTGGTGGATTAGAGAATGCTTAACATGATTGTTTCTACAAAACTAAGAAAAAAAGAGGAGGTGAAGCCAAGATGGCGAGATAGACAGACGCTTCTGGTGAGCCCTCTTTACAACAAAGACTTTAAAAAACAAGTGAAATGAGTATATTTATGACAAACTAGGAGTCCTGAGCATCAAAGGCAAGCTTAGAAAATGAACTGAGGGGCAGGGAGAGGAAGAGACTGCTCAGAAGCAGAAAGGAGTTATAGGACCTGAATCGCGGGGAGCCCTCAGGCACCATTCCTACAGCAGCAGCGGTGGGCTGGTACTAGCATTTGGCCACAGTTTCTTCAGGGAGAAGCAGCCAGCTACACAGCCTACTCACACCTCCGGAACCTGAGAAGAATGGCACTCTTGGCAAAAGCTAAGTACTTGTGTATATATTACTGCACTCCCCCCACCCCCAAGCTGGCTTCATTGGCTGAATTCCCTGGGCATGAGATAGCAACTGTTGAGTGCCTAAAGCCATCCTCCCAGCCTTGGAGAAGTAAAAAAACTTGCAGTTGGGGGAAAACAATTTGCCAGCTCCACTAAGCAGGGGAGCTAAGGACAAAAGCGGCTCCCATCCAGATGTAAACAGTCCATGGATCTTGACCATCTTTCCCCTCTGCATGGACCTGTGTGGGCCTATTTCAGGAGAATAGGCCCTTGTTGGCAGACTCCGACCATTTCAGCTTTGCAATGGAGAGGTGGGTGTTTTATGTTTGACATTGCTTCATCTGTTAAACAGGGTCCTCACCTACCCACATCAGGGGACTAAGGACTGGTAGCTCCACTCAGGTCACCCAGCCACTGGCACCAAGAGTCCAAGGATAACTGGTACCTACCAGTCCTTACAACCAAAAATGTTGGGTGCCCGTGGTCCACCTACAGAACCCACCCACCTGCATGCTCTAGGGAAGAGGGACAAGCTTTCCTCAGAGACACTTGGGGGTCAGTTCCCAGCTCCCTGACATGTTCAGAGTGTGACTCCCTGCTGCAATCAGATACCGGGACCTACACCAATCCCCCCTGCCCCTCTAAGACTGTAGGACAGAGCCTGTACCACACACATGATGATCAGCCACCTGAACACCTGAGCTGAATTCATACAAGAAAACTGAATGGATTCCTAGACTGATATACCTGATAACAGCTCTAGCCAGCTGGGGACAGAAGGTCAGAGCTCCAAAGACCAAAATAATCAAGCTAGCTCACTCAAGTAATCCCTTTTGGCATATCAAAACAAAACAAAAGCAAGAAGCTATGACATAGTAAGCAAGCGTAAACTAATACAATAACTTATAGATGGCTTGGAGACAACAGTCAATATCAAGTCACATAAAGAAACAGACCATAAGCACCTCAACAAGCTCTCAAACAAAGAATCCAGGGATCTTCTAGATGAAAGTGCATTCCTGGAATTACCAGATGCAGAATACAAAAGATTACTATACAGAACCCTCCAAGACATCAGGAAGGAAATAAGGCAATATGCAGAACAAACCAAGGAACACACAGATAAAACAATTGAAGAAGTTAGAAAGCTTATTCAGGAACATAATGAAAATTTAATAAGCTGGAAAAATCCATAGACAGCAACCAGAAATTCAGAAGATTAACAATAAAATTATAGAATTAGACAACTCGATAGAAAGTCAGAGGAGCAGAATTGAGCAAGCAGAAGCCAGGATTTCTGAACTTGAAGATAAATCATTTGGTACTAATATATTTGAAGAAAAATCAGATAAAAGAATCAAAAAAAAAAAAAATGAAGAAACCTTAAGAATCATGTGGGACTGTATCAAGAGAAATAACCTACAAGTGACTGGAGTACCAGAACAGGGAGGGATAACAGAAAATACAGAGAAAAAGGTTGATGATTTGTTGGCAGAAAACTTCCTTGATATTGTGAAAGATGAGACGCTATCTACCCAGATGCTCATTGAACTCCACATAAGGTAGAAGTTAAAAGAAAGTCGCCAAGATATCTTATAATCAAACTTGCCAAAACAAAAGATAAGGAGAGAATTTTAAGAGCAGCAAAGGATAAATGAAAAGTCACCTACAAAGGAGAGCCAATAAGAATAAACTCAGACTACTCAGCAGAAACCATGCAGGAAAGAAGGCAATGGTAAGACTTATTTAAAAAATCAGAGGAAAAAAATTGCCACCCAAGAATCATATATCCAGCAAAACCGTCTCTTAAATATGAAGGTGAAATGAGGACATTTCCAGATAAACAGAAGTTTAGGGAACTCACAAAATCCAGACCAAAAATACAAGAAATACTAAAGGGAGTTCTTTGGTTAGAAAATCAATAATATCAAGTATCAACCCAAGACTAGAACACTGGGCAGAGCAATCAGAAGTCAACCCCGACAGGGAAAACAAAAAACAAAGCAAGATTAAAAAAAAAAAAAAAGCGTAAAACAGGGTAACAGCAATGTTATTACACAAAAGAAGACAACATTAAAACAATAAAGAGGGGGGCGGAGCCAAGATGGCGGACTAGGCAGACGCTACCTCGGATCCCTCTTACAACAAAGACACGGAAAAACAAGTGAATCGATCACATACATAACAATCTACGAACCCTGAACAACAAACAGAGATTTAGAGACGGAGAATGAACTAATACGGGAAAGCAGCGATTGTTTCCAGAGCCTGGAGCCAGCGTACCAGTCAGGTACGGCACAAGCACAGACAGCTGCTCCACCCCACTGAACTAACACCGGGAGGGGGACCAGCCGGTTCCACGGGCGGCATGGGATGCAGCTGGTAGGAGAAATCCCCGGGAGGCAGTGGCTGGTCTTGGAGCAGAAAGAGCAGCGTCCGAGCTGGGGAACCGTCCCGCAGGGATTTGGACTGGACGCAGGTACGGCATAAACACGGAGAGTTGCTCCAACCCCCTGAACTAACCCTGGGAAGGGGACCAGCCGGGTTGCGCGGGCGGCGTGGGACTCAGCCGGTAGGAGAAGGCCCCGGGATGCAGCGACTGGTATTGGAGCGGGGAGAACAGCGTCCCAGCCGGGACACTCGGTCACGGCACAAGCACGGGGAGCTGCTCCACCCATCTGAACTAACCCCGGGAGGAGGCCCAACTGGTTCTCGGAGGAGGCACGGCCACGCGGCTGGAGGGACGAGAAGTCCCCGGGAGGCAGCGACTGATTTTGGAGTCGAGAGTGCACCGTCCCAGTAGGGGAGCCTTGACGCTGGGCGTGGGGCTGGAAGCGGAGGATCTGACCGTGACTCCAACGGGCCAGACCCCCCGGGGGCAATCTCCACACAGCCAGCACACATAGGCGACCGCCCCGCGGGAATCTCAGATATAATAGTCATTCCAAGCAAGACAAGCAACTCTGGCTATATTCTGAGGTGCTACTCTCCTATCTCTCTGTTCCCTCCCCCACCCTCCCCAGGCGGCTTCATTAACATCTGAATAGCCTGAGCCAGAGGGAGAACTCTGATAGGTATCTGACTGCATTTTTTTTTTAGTGGATTTTCTGGAAAAACTAGTTTCCCAGTGGTGGCTCGGAGACAACAATCCATATCAAACCACTTAAAGAAGCAGACCATGACAGCTTCTCCAACCCCCCAAACAAAAGAATCAAAATCTTTCCCAAATGAAGATACAATCTTGGAATTATCAGATACACAATATAAAAAACTAATTTACAGAATGCTTAATGATATCACAAATGAAATTAGGATAACTGCAGAAAAAGCCAAGGAACACACTGATAAAACTGTTGAAGAACTCAAAAAGATTATTCAAGAACATACTGGAAAAATTAATAAGTTGCAAGAATCCATAGAGAGACAACATGTAGAAATCCAAAAGATTAACAATAAAATAACAGAATTAGACAACGCACTAGGAAGTCAGAGGAGCAGACTCGAGCAATTAGAATGCAGACTGGGACATCTGGAGGACCAGGGAATCAACACCAACATAGCTGAAAAAAAATCAGATAAAAGAATTAAAAAAAATGAAGAAACCCTAAGAATCATGTGGGACTCTATTAAGAAGGATAACTTGCATGTGATTGGAGTCCCAGAACAGGGAGGGGGGACAGAAAACACAGAGAAAATAGTTGAAGAACTCCTGACACAAAACTTCCCTGACATCATGAAAGACGAAAGGATATCTATCCAAGATGCTCATCGAACCCCATTTAAGATTGATCCAAAAAGAAAAACATCAAGACATATTATCATCAAACTCACCAAAACCAAAGATAAACAGAAAATTTTAAAAGCAGCCAGGGAGAAAAGAAAGGTTTCCTTCAAGGGAGAATCAATAAGAATAAGTTCAGACTACTCAGCAGAAACCATGCAGGCAAGAAGGGAATGGGACGACATATACAGAGTGCTGAAGGAGAAAAACTGCCAGCCAAGGATCATATATCCAGCAAAACTCTCTCTGAAATATGAAGGCGAAATTAAGATATTTACAGACAAACACAAGTTTAGAGAATTTGCAAAAACCAAACCAAAGCTACAAGAAATACTAAAGGATATTGTTTGGTCAGAGAACCAATAATATCAGATATCAGCACAACACAAGGTCACAAAACAGAACGTCCTGATATCAACTCAAATAGGGAAATCACAAAAACAAACAAATTAAGATTAATTAAAAAAAAAAATACACATAACAGGGAATCATGGAAGTCAATAGGTAAAAGATCACAATAATCAAAAAGAGGGACTAAATACAGGAGACATTGAACTGCCATATGGAGAGTGATACAAGGCCATATAGAACAATACAAGTTAGGTTTTTACTTAGAAAAATAGGGGTAAATAATAAGGTAACCACAGAAAGGTATAACAACTCTATAACTCAAGATAAAAACCAAGAAAAACGTAACGACTCAACTAACATAAAGTCAAGCACTATGAAAATGAGGATCTCACAATTTACTAAGAAAAATGCCTCAGCACAAAAAAGTATGTGGAAAAATGAAATTGTCAACAACACACATAAAAAGGCATCAAAATGACAGCACTAAAAACTTATTTATCTATAATTACCCTGAATGTAAATGGACTAAATGCACCAATAAAGAGACAGAGAGTCACAGACTGGATAAAGAAACACGATCCATCTATATGCTGCCTACAAGAGACACACCTTAGACTTAGAGACACAAACAAACTAAAACTCAAAGGATGGAAAAAAGTATATCAAGCAAACAATAAGCAAAAAAGAAGAGGAGTAGCAATATTAATTTCTGACAAAATAGACTTTAGACTTAAATCCGCCACAAAGGATAAAGAAGGACACTATATAATGATAAAAGGGACAATTGATCAGGAAGACATAACCATATTAAATATTTATGCACCCAATGACAGGGCTGCAAGATACATAAATCAAATTTTAACAGAATTGAAAAGTGAGATAGATACCTCCACAATTATAGTAGGAGACTTCAACACATCACTTTCGGAGAAGGACAGGACTTCCAGTAAGAAGCTCAACAGAGACACGGAAGATCTAATTACAACAATCAACCAACTTGACCTCATTGACTTATACAGAACTCTCCACCCAAATGCTGCAAAATATACTTTTTTTTCTAGCGCACATGGAACATTCTCTAGAATAGACCACATATTAGGTCATAAAACAAACCTTTGCAGAGTCCAAAACATCGAAATATTACAAAGCATCTTCTCAGACCACAAGGCAATAAAACTAGAGATCAATAACAGAAAAACTAGGGAAAAGAAATCAAATACTTGGCAAATGAACAATACCCTCCTGAAAAAAGACTGGGTTATAGAAGACATCAAGGAGGGAATAAGGAAATTCATAGAAAGCAACGAGAATGAAAATACTTCCTATCAAAACCTCTGGGACACAGCAAAAGCAGTGCTCAGAGGCCAATTTATATCAACAAATGCACACATACAAAAAGAAGAAAGAGCCAAAATCAGAGAACTGTCCCTACAACTTGAACAAATAGAAAGTGAGCAACAAAAGAATCCATCAGCAACCAGAAGAAAACAAATAATAAAAATTAGAGCTGAACTAAATGAATTAGAGAACAGAAAAACAATTGAAAGAATTAACAAAGCCAAAAGCTGGTTCTTTGAAAAAATTAACAAAATTGATAAACCATTGGCTAGACTGACTAAAGAAATACAGGAAAGGAAACAAATAACCCGAATAAGAAATGAGAAGGACCACATCACAACAGAACCAAATGAAATTAAAAGAATCATTTCAGATTATTATGAAAAATTGTACTCTAACAAATTTGAAAACCTAGAAGAAATGGATGAATTCCTGGAAAAACACTACCTACCTAAACTAACACATTCAGAAGTAGAACAACTAAATAGACCCATAACAAAAAAAGAGATTGAAATGATAATCAAAAAACTCCCAACAAAAAAAGCCCTGGCCCGGACGGCTTCACTGCAGAGTTCTACCAAACTTTCAGAGAAGAGTTAACACCACTACTACTAAAGGTATTCCAAAGCATAGAAAATGACGGAATACTACCCAACTCATTCTATGAAGCCACCATCTCCCTGATACCAAAACCAGGTAAAGACATTACAAAAAAAGAAAATTATAGACCTATATCCCTCATGAACATTGATGCAAAAATCCTCAACAAAATTCTAGCCAATAGAATCCAACAACACATCAAAAAAATAATTCACCCTGATCAAGTGGGATTTATACCAGGTATGCAAGGCTGGTTTAATATCAGAAAAACCATTAATGTAATCCACCACATAAATAAAACAAAAGACAAAAACCACATGATCTTATCAATTGATGCAGAAAAGGCATTTGACAAAGTCCAACACCCATTCATGATAAAAACTCTTACCAAAATAGGAATTGAAGGAAAATTCCTCAACATAATAAAGGGCATCTATGCAAAGCCAACAGCCAGTATCACTCTAAATGGAGAGAACCTGAAAGCATTTCCCTTGAGAACGGGAACCAGACAAGGATGCCCTTTATCACCGCTCTTATTCAACATCGTGTTGGAAGTCTTAGCCAGGGCAATTAGGCTATACAAAGAAATAAAAGGCATCCGGATTGGCAAGGAAGAAAAAAAGTTATCACTATTTGCAGATGACATGATTCTATACACAGAAAACCCTAAGGAATCCTCCAGAAAACTACTGAAACTAATAGAAGAGTTTGGCAGAGTCTCAGGTTATAAAATAAACATACAAAAATCACTTGGATTCCTCTACATCAACAAAAAGAACACCGAAGAGGAAATAACCAAATCAATACCATTCACAGTAGCCCCCAAGAAGATAAGATACTTAGGAATAAATCTTACCAAGGATGTAAAAGACCTATAGAAAGAAAACTACAAAGCTCTACTACAAGAAATTCAAAAGGACATACTTAAGTGGAAAAACATACCTTGCTCATGGATAGGAAGACTTAACATAGTAAAAATGTCTATTCTACCAAAAGCCATCTATACATTTAACGCACTTCCGATCCAAATTCCAATGTCATATTTTAAGGAGATAGAGAAACAAATCACCAATTTCATATGGAAGGGAAGAAGCCCCGGATAAGCAAAGCACTACTGAAAAAGAAGAAGAAAGTGGGAGACCTCACCTTACCTGACTTCTGAACCTATTATACAGCCACAGTAGTCAAAACAGCCTGCTACTGGTACAACAACAGACACATAGACCAATGGAACAGAATTGAGAACCCAGACATAGATCCATCCACGTATGAGCAGCTGATATTTGACAAAGGACCAGTGTCAATTAACTGGGGAAAAGATAGCCTTTTTAACAAATGGTGCTGGCATAACTGGATATCCACTTGCAAAAAAATGAAACAGGACCCATACCTCACACCATGCACAAAAACTAACTCCAAGTGGATCAAAGACCTAAACATAAAGACTAAAACGATAAAGATCATGGAAGAAAAAAATGGGACAACCCTAGGAGCCCTAATACAAGGTATAAACAGAATACAAAACATTACCAAAAATGATGAAGAGAAACCCGATAACTGGGAGCTCCTAAAAATCAAACACCTATGCTCATCTAGAGACTTCTCCAAAAGAGTAAAAAGACCACCTACAGACTGGGAAAGAATTTTCAGCTATGACATCTCCGACCAGCGCCTGATCTCTAAAATCTACATGATTCTATCAAAACGCAACCACAAAAAGACAAACAACCCAATCAAGAAGTGGGCAAAGGATATGAACACACATTTCACTAAAGAAGATATTCAGGCAGCCAACAGATACATGAGAAAATGCTCTCGATCCTTAGCCATTAGAGAAATGCAAATTAAAACTACGATGAGATTCCATCTCACACCAGCAAGACTGGCATTAATCCAAAAAACACAAAATAATAAATGTTGGAGAGGCTGCGGAGAGATTGGAACTCTCATACACTGCTGGTGGGAATGTAAAATGGTACAACCACTTTGGAAATGTATCTGGCGTTATCTTAAACAGTTAGAAATAGAACTACCATACAACCCAGAAATCCCACTCATAGGAATATACCCTAGAGATACAAGAGCCTTCATACAAACAGATATATGCACACCCATGTTTATTGCAGCTCTGTTTACAATAGCAAAAAGCTGGAAGCAACCAAGGTGTCCGTCAACGGCTGAATGGGTAAATAAATTGTGGTATATTCACACAATGGAATACTACGCATCAATAAAAAACAGTGACGAATCTCTGAAACATTTCATAACATGGAGGAACCTGGAAGGCATTATGCTGAGCGAAATGAGTCAGAGGCAAAAGGACAAATATTGTATAAGACCACTATTATAAGATCTTGAGAAATAGTAAACCTGAGAAGAACACTTACTTTTGTGGTTACGAGACGGGGAGGGAGGGAGGGTGGGAGAGGGTTTTTTATTGATTAATCAGTAGATAAGAACTGCTTTAGGTGAAGGGAAAGACAACACTCAATACATGGAAGGTCAGCTCAATTGGACTGGACCAAAAGCAAAGAAGTTTCCGGGATAAAATGAATGCTTCAAAGGTCAGCGGAGCAAGCGCGGGGGTCTGGGGAACATGGTTTGCGGGGACTTCTAAGTCAATTGGCAAAATAATTCTATTATGAAATCATTCTGCATCCCACTTTGAAATGTGGCATCTGGGGTCTTAAATGCTAACAAGCGGCCATCTAAGATGCAGCAATTGGTCTCAACCCACCTGGAGCAAAGGAAAATGAAGAACACCAAGGTCACACGACAACTAAGAGCCCAAGAGACAGAAAGGGCCACATGAACCAGAGACCTACATTATCCTGAGACCAGAAGAACTAGTTGGTGCCCGGCCACAATCGATGACTGCCCTGACAGGAAGCACAGCAGAGGACCCCTGAGGGAGCAGGAGATCAGTGGGATACAGACCCCAAATTCTCATAAAAAGACCAAACTTAATGGTCTGACTGAGACTGGAGGAATCCCGGTGGCCATGCTCCCCAGACCTTCTGTTGACACAGGACAGGAACCATCCCTGAAGACAACTCATCAGGCATGAAAGGGACTGGTCAGCGGGTGGGAGAGAGACGCTGATGAAGAGTGAGCTAATTATATCAGGTGGACACTTGAGATTGTGTTGGCAACTCTTGTCTGGAGGGGGGATGGGAGGATAGAGAGAGAGGGAAGCCGGCAAAAGTGTCAAGAAAGGAGAGACTGAAAGGGCTGACTCAAGACGGGGAGAGTAAGTGGGAGTAGGGAGTGAGATGTATGTAAACTTATATGTGACAGACTGATTGGATTTGTAAACGTTCACTTGAAGCTTAATAAAAGTTATTAAAAAAAAATAAAGAGGAACTAAGAAATGTAATCATAGATCTTCCATATGGAGAGGGAGATAAGGCGATACAAAGAAATAACAAAGAAATAAAAGTTAGGTTTAAATTTAGAAAAACAGGGGTAAATAATAAGGTAACCACAAAGGAGACAAACTATCCTACTCATCAAAATAAAATACAAGAAAAAAATAGAGATGCAGCAGAAACAAAATCAACCAAAACAAATATGAGGAAAGGACAATATAAAAAATAATCAACTCAGCACATAAAATTAAGTGGGAAAAAGAAACTGTCAACAACATACAAAAAAAGACATCAAAATGATAGCACTGAATTCATACCTATCCGTAATTACACTGAAAGTAAATGGACTAAATGTACCAATAAAGAGACGGAGAGTGGCAGAATGGATTAAAAAACACAATCTGTCTACATGCTGTCGACCAGAGACACGCCTTAGACTTAGAGACACAAAGCAAAACTCAAAAGATAGAAAAAATTATGTCAAGCAAACAACAATCAAAAAAGAGCAGGAGTGGCAATATTAATTTCTGACAAAATAGACTTTAATGTTAAATCCATCATAAAGGATAAAGAAGGACACTATGTAATGATTAAAGGGACAATATACCAAGATATAACCATATTAAATATTTATGCACCAAATGTCAGGGCTGCAAGATACATAAAACAAATGCTACCAACATTGAAAAGTGAGATAGACAGCTCCACAATAATAGTAGGACGCTTCAACACGCCACTTTCATTGAAGGACAGGACGTCCAGAAAGAAGCTCAATAAAGACACAGAAGATCTAAATGCCACAATCAACCACCTTGACCTCATTGACATATACAGAACACTCCACCCAACAGCAACCAAGTATACTTACCTTTCTAGTGCCCATGGAACATTCTCCAGAATAGACTACATATTAGGTACATAAAGCAAGCCTTAGCAGAATACAAAACATTGAAACATTACAAAGCATCTTCTCTGACCATAAGGCCATAAAAGTGGAAATCAATAACAGAAAAAGCACAGAAAAGAAATCAAACACTTTGAAACTGAACAATACCCTTCTCAAAAGAGACTGGATTAGAGAAGACATTAAGGATGGAATAAAAAAATTCATAGAATCCAATGAGAATGGAAACACTTCCAATCAGAACCTTTGGACACAGAGAAAGCAGTGCTTAGAGGTCAATTTATATAAAAAATGCACACATACAAAAAGAAGAAAGGGCTGAAATCAAAGACTTAACCCAACAACATGAAAAAATAGAAAGAGAGCAACAAAAGAAACCCACAGGCACCAGAGGAAAACAAATGATAAAAATTAGAGCTGAACTAAGTGAAATAGACAACAGAAAAACAATTGAATGAATTAACAAGACCAAAAGCTGCGTCTTTGAAAAAAATCAACAAAATTGATAAACCATTGGCCAAACTGAAAAAAGGAAAACAGGAGAGGAAGCAAATAACCTGAATAGGAAATGAGATGGGTGATATTACAACAGATCCAACTAAAATTAAAATAATCCTATCAGATTACTATGAAAAATTGTGCTCTAACAAATTTGAAAACCTAGAAGAAATGGATGAATTCCTAGAAACATACTACCTACCTAAACTAACACAAACAGAGGTAGAACAACTAAATAAAAATAGACCCATAAAAATAGAAGGGATTAAAAGGAAATTAAAAAAACTCCCAACAAAAAAAAGACGTGGCCCGACGGCTTGACTGCAGAGTTGTACCAAACTTTCAGAGAAGAGTTAACACCACTACTACTAAAGGTATTTCAGAGCATAGAAAAGGATGGAATACTACGAAACTCATTCTATGAAGCTACCATACCCCTGATACCAAAACCAGGTAAAGACACCACAAGAAAAGAAAATTATAGACCTATATCCCTCATGAATGTAGATGTAAAAATCATCAACAAAATTCTAGCCAATAGAATTCAACAACATATCCAAAAAAATAATTCACCATGACCAAGTGGGATTCATACCAGGTATGCAGGGATGGTTCAACGTTAGGAAAATAATTAATGTAATCCATTATATAAGTAAAAGAAAAGACAATAATCACATGATTTTACCAGTTGATGCAGAAAAGGCATTTGACAAAGTTCAACACCCATTCATGTTAAAAAAACTCTCAGCAAAATAGGAAGAGAAGGAAAATTTCTCAACATAATAAAGGGCATTTATACAAAGCCAACACCCAACATCACCCTAAATGGAGAGATCCTGAAAACATTCCCCTTGAGATCGGGAACCAGACAAGGATACCTTTTATCACCACTCTTATTCAACACTGTGTTGGAGGTCCTAGCAAGAGCAATTAGGCTAGATAAAGAAATAAAAGGCATCCAGATTGGCAAGAAAGAAGTAAAATTATCTCTTTTTGTAGATGACATGATCTCATACACAGAAAACCCTAAGGAATCCTCAAGAAAACTACTGAAACTAATAGAAGAGTTCAGTGGAGTATCAGGACACAAGATAAACATACAATAATCAGTTGGATCCCTCTATACCAACAAAAAGAACTTCAAAGAGGAAATCACCAAATCAATGCCATTTACAGTAGCCCCCAAGAAGATAAAATACTTAGGAATAAATTTTACCAGAGATGTAAAAGACTTATACAAAGAAAACTACAATACGCTTCTGTAAGAAACCAAAAGAGACCTACATAAGTGAAAAAACATAACTTGCTCATGGATAGGAAGACTTAACAGTAAAAATGTCTATTCTACCAAAAGCGATCTATACATTTAATGCAATTCCTATCCAAATTCCAATGACATTCTTTAATGAGATGGAGAAACAAATCACCAACTTCCTATGGAAGAGGCCCCGGATAAGTAAAGCATTACTGAAAAAGAAGAACAAAGTGGGAGGCCTTACTCTACCTGAATTTAGAACTTATCATACCTCCACAGTAGTCAAAACAGCCTGGTACTGGTACAACAACAGATACATAGACCAATGGAACAGAATTGAGAATCCAGACATAAATCCATCCACATATAAGCCGTTGATATTTGACAAGATCCCAAACCAGTTAAATGGGGAAAAGACAATCTTTTTAACAAACGGTGCTGGCATAACTGGATATCCATCTGCAAAAAAATGAAACAGGACCCATACCTCACTTCATGCACGAAATGGATCAAAGACCTAAACATAAAATCTAAAATGATAAAAATCATGGAAGAAAAAATAAGGACAACGTTAGGAGCCCTAATACATGGCATAAACAGTATACAAAACATTACTAACATTGCAGAAAAAAAAAACTAGATAACTGGGAGCTCTTAAAAATCAAACACCTATGCTCATCCAAAACTTCACCAAAAGAGTAAAAAGATTACCTACAGGCTGGGAAAACGTTTTTAGCTATGACATTTCCAGTCAGCACCTGATCTCTAAAATCTACATGATACTGAAAAACTCAACTGGAAAAAAACAATAACCCAATCAAAAAATGGGCAAAAGATATGAACACACACCTCACTAAAGAAGACATTCAGGTAGCTAACAGATACATGAGGAAATACTCACGATCATTAGCCATTAGAGAAATGCAAATCAAAACTACAATGAGGTTCCATCTCACTCCAAAAAGGCTAGCGTTAATCCAAAAAACGTAAGACAATAAATGTTGGAGAGGTTGTGGAGAGACCGGAACACTTCTACACTGCTGGTGGGAATGTCAGATGGTACAACCACTTTGGAAATCGATTTGGCACTTCCTTAAAAAGTTAGAAATAGAACTATCATACGATCCAGCAATCCCACTCCTCAGAATATATCCTAGAGAAATAAGAGCCTTTACGTGAACAGATATATGCACACCCATGTTCATTGCAGCACTGTTTACAATAGCAAAAAGATGGAAGCAACCCAGGTGCCCAGCAATGGATGAATGGATAAATAAATTATAGTATATTCACATAATGGAATACTATGCGTCAATAAAGAACAGTGATGAATCTGTGAAACATTTCATAACACAGAGGAATCTGGAAGGCATTATGCTGAGGGAAATTAGTTGTAAAAGGACAAATATTGTATGAGACCACTGTTATAAGAACTCAAGAAATAGTTTAAACAGAGAAGAAACTATTCTTTGATGGTTACGAGGGGGGGAGGGAGGGAGGGTGGGAGACGGACATTCACTAATTAGATAGTAGATAAGATCTACTTTAGGTGATGGGAAAGATAACACACAATACAGGTGAGGTCAGCACAACTGGACTAAACCAAAAGCAAAGAAGTTTCCGGAATAAACTGAATGCTCCAAAGGCTGGTGTAGCAGGGGTGGGGGTTTGGGGACCATGGTTTCAGGAGACATCTAAGTCAATTAGCATAATAAAATCTATTAAGGAAACATTCTGCATCCCACCTTGGAGAGAGGTGCCTGGGGTCTTAAATGATAGCAAGTGGCCATCTAAGATGCATCAATTGGTGTCAACCCACCTGGATCAAAGGAGAATGAAGAACACCAGGGACGCGAGGTAATTACGAGCCCAAGAGACAGAAAGGGCCACATAACCAGAGACTACTTCAGTCTGAGACCTGAAGAGCTAGATGTTGCCCAGTTACAACCGTTGACTGCCCTGACAGGGAACACAATAGAGGACCCCTGAGGGAGCAGGAGAGCAATGGGATGCAAATTCTAGTAAAAAGACCAGAGTTAATGGTCTGAGACTAGAGGGACTCATTTCATCATGGCTCCCAGACCTTCTGTTGGCCCAGGACAGGAACCATTCCCAAAACCAACTCTTCGGACATGGATTGGACTGGACAATGGGTTGGAGAGGGATGCTAGTGAGGAGTGAGTTTCTTGGATCAGGTGGACACTTGAGACTATGTTGGCATCTCCTCCCTGGAGGGGAGATGAGAAGGTAAAGGGAGTTAGAACCTGGCAAAATGGACACAAAAAGAGAGATTGGAGGGAGGGAGTGGGTTGTCTCATTATGGTGAGAGCAATTGGGAGTATGTAGCAAGGTGTATGTGGGGTTTTGTGCGAGAGACTGACTTGATTTGTAAACTTTCACTTAAAGCACAAAAAAAATTTTTTTTTAAAGTTAAGTATATTGAAGAATTCCAGGACTAAATAAGAAATCAGAATTACCTGTGCATTTTGCTTTTAAACTTGAAAGTGGTTCACACTGCCATAGCTGTGTGCTTTCATTTTCCTGTTCTTTACTGCAAGATCCCTTGGTAGATGTTTCATGAAGGTTAAAAAAAAAAAAAAGGAAAAAGAAAAGAAACAAATAGAGCTGTCACCACATGAGGAGTTATAATTAAACCTAAACTATGAACAGGTATTAATGTTGTCTCTCTAAAGAGATTCCTTTTTTCCCCTGTACCTCTAACTAAGATATTGTTTCATTGGTATTCACCCTCAGCCCACTGCTCTGCTCTGTTTTGTTTTGTTTTCTTCACTTTGTTCACTTGCTAGATTTTATGCATTAGTTGTTGTAAGGGCATGTTCAGCACGAACAAAAGCCATCTGCTGTCTATGCTACAGAAATAAAAGGGATAGTTTGATTAATTGAGAATGTCATCTCCGGGAGTCTTAATTAAAAATTATGATTATTTGATTTCTTGCTTTATGCCAGGCATTATGCTAAACACTTCATGTATAACGTGATTTAACTTTATCAATAGCCCAATGAAGGAGTGCAATTGTTATCTTCATTTTAACAATCAAGAAATGAAGTTCTTCTAAGGTTAAGTAAATATGACAATGGTTTAAGTGGGACATAACCCCCCAAAGTGCTACCAGTGGCAGCTCTGGTCAGAAACAGTGAGATAGTGGTTGGATATGAACAGAGCCCTTTGAGTGAATTCTTACAAATAGTCATTGTCTACGATGACTGTGTGGATGCAGGATTTTTTTTTTTTTCTCATTTTGGTATACTTCTTGTACAGGCCTGGGCCTGAGTTTGCAATATATATTTTGATGCATTCAGTCATAAAAATATAGCTGCTAAACATCATACATTGCTAGCACACTGGTTGTCTTCCTCTGTGATTTTGTTTCAGGGTTGAATAGGGGAGCAATTACAGCCGAATCAAGAGTAAGGATATAAGGAATATTATAAAACCAATACAAATATCAATAATCTTGTATTTGCGACTATACATACAATTTGTATAAACATATTGCTAATCAATTCATCATAACATCTCTCTCCAAATATGCTGTAATTGTCACTGCAGTACAATAATAATCTTAGTAAAAATAATTTAGCATGTTAATAGGTACCTGTTTTAGTAATCTAGTGCTGCTCTAATAGAAATACCACAAGTGGATGGCTTCAACAAACAGAAGTTTGTTCTATCACAGCCTAGTAGGCTAAACGTCCAAATTCAGGGCATCATCTCCAGGGGAAGCCATTCTCTCTCTGTTGGTTCCGGAGGAAGGTCTTTGTCATCAATCTTTCCCTGGATGAGGAGCTTCTCAGCACAGGGACCTGGGATCCAAAGACTCGATCTTCTCCTGGCACCACTTTTTGTGGTTGGAAACCTTGGTGGCATGGTGGTTAAGTGCTACATCTGCTAACCAATTGGTTGGTAGTTCAAATCTACCAGGCACTCCTTGGAAACTCTATGGGGCAGTTCTACTCTGTCCAGTAGGATTGCTATGAGTTGGAATCAACTCGAAGACAACGGGTATGCTGTCCCCATGTCTTTCTGCTCCCTTTCCGTTTTTATATCTCAAAACAGATTGGCTTAAAACTCAATCTAATCTTATAGATTGAGTCCTGCCTCATTAACATGACTGCCACTGATCCCAACTCATTAACATCATAGAGATAGGATTTACAACACATAGGCAAATCACACCAGATGAAAATCACACCAGATGACAAAATGGTAGACAGTCACACAAAACTGGGAATCATGGACTAGCCAAATTAACAGATAACTTGACGGGATATAATTCAGTCCATAACAGTACCCCCCCTTTGTTTTTAAATAATATTATGATGATTAATATTATGTGTCAACTTAACTAGGCTACGATTCTCAGTGGTTTGGCAGACATTATGTTATCACCTTCCATTTTTTTATCTTATGTGTTGACAGAGAAATTTCCCTGAGGGTGTGGCCTGCCTTCAGTGTTATAAATGAATGTACTGGCAAAGTTCTCTCACTTTCTCGACACTGTACTCTTCTGGTAGCCTGACCTCTGGTTCTTGGATGTAAGGCTGCACAAGTCACTAGCCTGAGGCCTGACCCACAGAGTTTGGATTTACCAGGCCCTGCAAATCTGTGAGCCAGCAGAGGTCTTCAGCCTGTTGCCTGATCCACTGATTTGGGACTCGTCAGCCCCAACAATTGCATGAGCCATTTCCTTAAATATATATATAGATATATTTATATATTTATATGTGCTTCACTGCTTTTTCTCCTCTAAAGAACCCTAAGACAAGTTGTAAATACTATTGAAAGTGACTGTAATTTACATTCAACCTTTAAAAGCAACTACTGCAATATATTATGATTAGTTTCACACCTATTCAAGGTAATTTCCTGATTTTTTTTTAATAATTCTTGAGTCTTAGAAAGTGTTTTCTGAAATTTACTCTACTTGCTTATGTCTAACTGTTTCAAAATCAAACCAGAAGAGAATAATAGGTATTATTCAAGTATATAATAATCTAACTTCAAAACAATTTGAACATTGACTCTGGTTTTGTGGGTTTCCATATTTGAATGCTTACTGAGAGTCAGGCTCCCTTACAATACATTTTGTTATCTAAATTCTCTGAGGTACTTACAACTATAAAGTGAGGAAGCTGAGGTAAAGTACATACGGTATTTGTTCATTGACACTTTGCAGTATGCAGTAGAGACAATATCTGAATCCAGATTGCCAAACTATTGACATTGTTAAGATTTAAAAACAGTTAAGATTTAAAAAAAAACAAACAAAAAAATTAAACAATGAAGGCAACAGGGCACTATTGTTATGAGGATTTCGTACTGTATTTAGGTTGAACTAAGCTAATTTATATAAAACTTCTTTAAATTTGTAAGAGGTAGGTGCTATTGTTGTTATTGTTAGTACTATCTAATGGTTTTCCACTCATAGCGACCCCAAGTGACAGAGCAGAACTACCCCACAGGGTTTTCTTGACTGTAATTTTTATGAAACCAGATTGACAGG
The DNA here is from genome assembly GCF_024166365.1 of Elephas maximus indicus. NCBI lineage: Eukaryota > Metazoa > Chordata > Mammalia > Proboscidea > Elephantidae > Elephas > Elephas maximus. The sequence goes on along the minus strand of NC_064820.1, from coordinate 27,428,384 downwards.
TCTTTCTCACATGGAGCTGCTGTTGTTGTTGTTAGGTGCCGTCGAGTCGGTTCCGACTCATAGCGACCCTGTGCACAACAGAACGAAACACAAGCCTGTCCTGCGGCATCCTTACAATCGTTATGCTTGAGCTCATTGTTGCAGCCACTGTGTGAATCCACCTTGTTGAGGGTCTTCCTCTGTTCCGCTGACCCTGTACTCTGCCAGGCATGATGTCCTTCTCTGGGGACTGATCCCTCCTGACACATTGTCTGATATGGAGCTGCTGAAAAAAAAATCACAAATATTTTGGTTAGCCTAGAGGTAGGTGTTCTTTAACAGAAAAACACTGGATTAATTACTTCTGGCCCATTCCCTCCATGTCCAAATTCAAATATCTTCCTTAACGTTCTGGTAGTGAAAGTAGCTGTGTGTGGAAAACAAATACTGAAGAAGTACAGGCAAGATAGAGAACCAATGAACCTTACCTTTAATTTATACTCTTCTGTTTCAGGACATCATTTGTGAGTATGACCCAATAATGGAATAACACCAGTAGAAGAAGATAAAAAAAAAAAGTTATTGTACCCCCCCACCTCCACAGCAAAATAAAGAGTTTTGCATAAACGTGAAGTTAAATTTTAAATCTTAATGAGTAAGGGCAAGAAAAGAGGAACAGCTTAGTGATTGGATCAAGAAAGATGTGTAAAGAATCAAGATTAAGTGAGGGAACGGATTGAGAACAGAGACACAAGAAGTGGGACACCACTCACATTGTCATGAGACAGAAGGACGAGTAGATAGATATGAACCCAGGAGGTCAGAAAATGAATGGAATGATTGCTTCTCTGATAGGCTTTCTCTTAAACGAGGATAAGTCTATTACTGCAAAAGCTTCTGGCACTGCCCCAGAGGGACAGCTGGTAATAGTCATTATTGACACAGTCTTCGAGGCACATCTAACCGGATTCAGATCCTGGCTCTGCAACTCACTAGCTCCGTATCCTTCATAATTTCACTTAATTTCTCTGTACCTCAACTTCCTCACATTAGAAATGATAATCAAAAATAAAACTTGATTTTCCCCAAGACCATGGTCTGCACAGAGGAACACCTAGCTCAATTGGGATAATACAGTTTATAAAGAAAATGTTCTACATTCTACTTTGGTGAGTAGCATCTGAGGTCTTAAAAGTCTTAAGTGGTCATCTAAGGTACTCCTTTGGGAGCAAGGGAGGATGAAGAAAACTAAAGACACAAGGGGAAAACAATCCAAAGGACTAACGGACCACAACTACCACAGCCTCCACCAGACTGAGTCCAGTACAACTAGATGGTGCCTGGCTACCACCGCCAACTGCTCTGACAGGGATCACAACAGAGGGTCCCCGAAAGAGCTGGACAAAAATGTGGAACAAATTTCTATCTCTCAAAAAAAGACCAGACTTACTGGCCTGACAGAGACTGGAGAATTCCCAAGAGTATGGCCCCGGAACACACTTTTAGCTCAGTAATGAAGTCACTCCTGAGGTTTACCCTTCATCCAAAGGTTAGACAGGCCCATAAAACAAAATGAGATTAAAGGGGCACACCAGCCCAGGGGCAAGAACTAGAAGGCAAAAGGGGACAGGAAAGCTGGTAATAGGGAATCCAAGGTCAAGAAGGGAGAACATTGACATGTTGCGGGGTTGTCAACCAATGTCAGAAAAGAATATGTGTACTAACTGTTTAATAAGAAGCTAGTTTGTTCTGTAAACTTTCATCTAAAGCACAAAAAAAAATTCAAAAAAAAATTACGGCTTAGGAAACCCTATGGTGAAGTTCTACTCTGTCACATGGAGTCACCGTAAGTGGAAATTGGCTTAACAGCACGTAACAACAAGAAGCAGCAGTAATGAAGTGATTCACTTTTCTGTGAAATAGTGGTTGCATTTGGATGGTGGAATTCAGTTGAAGTTGAGAAAGTTGGTTATATGAGTAGATGACCCTGTGAGACTGAAGCTGAGGTAATCTACCTGCAGAGATTCCCTGTTTTCTGCTTTCCTATTTTACCTGGCAAATAGAACTATACTACTCTTGCTGCTCCATCTTGAGCTAATGTTGCTTTTCTTCCTCTCTAATAGTTTTGGGTCAGGTCATGGCTTAGTTTTCTTTTTCTTGACCAGAAAAAACACTTGCAGATTTGGACTTACAGTTCATGACCATTTCAAATTTCTCTAGAGGTTTCTAAATGTTCCCTCTCTTAATTCTGGTCACTTAGTCCTCTAGTGGTGAACACACTTTTACAGGAAGTGTGGACTTCTCACTACGTTGCTTCCATATACTGATTTTAGAATTCCCAAACTGCCTTTCCTGAGTAGAAGTATAGCTTAACGTTCTTTTGGAATGAACAAATGAAGACTGCCTATTAAATTAGTCCATTTTCCATCTTGGGTAGTACCAGAGAGGAACAGATAGCATTTTGTCCAGGTGTATTGCTGCTGTTCTTACATTATCTGCTGTGAGTCCACTAGGCTGTGAGCTCCCTGAGGATAGGACCTGGGTCTTACTTGCCTGACTGTCCAACAGTATTTGCTGGAAGAATCTGTTTTCCACAGCTTTAGCTACATGTGGCTGTTGGTCACCAGCCTGTAACTTTGTTCTTTCAAACCTCCAAGGAAACCAGAGGCCAACAGTATCAGCATATGCTAGTCCCAAAACTCAGATAAGTATAGCTCTCATTCCTGCAAATATTGTCTTTTCTGGCCCTTCCTTCTTCCCTGTGACTTTTTCCAGCGCTATCATAGTCCCTGGGTAATGAACCCTCATGATCAGTTTTCCCATTGGCACTGAGGTGGCAAACTTCAAAAGCAGAGACCACAGAACTCTGGTTACAAGAAACTTTATCCCTCTGGGTCTCATTCCCCGAGCTCCTCTAGTGCTTTAGGACTATCAGAGGACTGACTGTAGTCCACCTGGAGGCAGGACAGTATGCAGGGATGCACGTGTGTATGTGTGTGTGAGAGAGAGAGAGAGAGACAGCGCTGCTAAGATTTTGTGCTCCTGAATTCTCAGCGTAGCACATGGGAGGTAACGTAGGTGAAGGCCCTGACCCTCCACCCCATAAATGCTCTTGCCCTGGTTTTCCATATACTGCTCAAACGTTACCTTTTTATACATGCTAGGAGAGCACTGGTGTAGCTTGTTGTTACTTTCTATTGTCAGTGTTACCTGGAACCACATGTTCCTTACCCATTTCGGTCCTCTGTAGTGCCGCTGACACAATACATTTCACGCGGTGGGTACCCTTTTCTCTCTCTCTCAGATGAATCAATCTAATTTAAACACTTCCTTTTACAAGTGAGAAAGCTGAACAATTGAGAATTGACATGATTTAGTAGCTATGGCCATGCATTTAGTTACTGGCAGTATAGGAGCTGGAAAGGAGTACCTGGGTGATGGTAACAATGAACAGTTAAGTGCTGGACTACTAACCCAAAAGGTTGGTGGCTCAAACCCACCCAGAGGCAATCTTCTGAAAGGTCACAGCCTCGGAAACTCTATGGAGCAGTCCTACTCTGTATACGTGGGTTCACCATGAGTCGGAATTGATCCTATGGCAACTAACAACAACAGGAACTAGAAGAAACCAGGCCCTGGTGTTCTATCTTAGCCTCCACAATGCCTTTTTGAATCATCTTGACTGAAAAGAATCAGCTTACATTCTAGAGCTCCCTTAAGAATGTGTGTCCTTTGTCAACCTTGTGAGTGTGGCAATAAGAATTCCTTCTGGCTGTGTTGTGTTTCTGCTTTGCACTGCATGCAGATGAGTTGTATAACCAAATACAGCCGCCTACCCCAAAATGCCAGTGACATTCATACTTACCTTTTTTTTTCTTTTCCTTTCAGCTCTTATTACATGTAGGTAAGCGATCATCCCCCTTTTATTTTATTATTTTTTTTAATGTTCCCTCACATTTATAATATATATGTACATTGAGATTTAAAGAGACTTTGAAGATTAGCCAGAGGAACTAGGATATTTTGTCTGAGGAATAAATTGGAATTAAAATAAATACTCTTGTAAAAAAAATAAAACTTAAGGAGGGTTCTGGATGTTAAATGTGTTAGCAGAGTTCCTGTCATATAATAAACGCCCAATGTTGTTGTTTCTGTGTGCCACTGAGTCGATTCTGACTCATGGCTGCCCTATGTACAACAGAAAAAATGCTGCCCAGTCCTGTGCCATCCTCACAATTGTTGCTATGCTTGAGCCCATCGTTGCAGACACTGTGTCAATCCATTTTCTCGAGGGTCTTCCTTTCTTTCACTGACCCTCTAACAAGCATGATGTTCTCCAGGGGTTGGTCCCTCCTGATAACATGTCCAAAGTACCTGAGATGAAGCTTGGACATCCTCACTTATGAGGAGCATTCTGGCTGTACTTCTTCCAAGACAAATTTGTTTGCTCTTCTGGCAGTCCACTGCATAGTCAATACTCTTTGCCAACACTGTAATTCAAAGGCATCAATTCTTCTTCAGTCTTCCTTATTCATAGTCCAGCTTTTGCATGCATATGAGGTGGTGATTAGCTAAAATCAACATTAGCTATTACTAATGTACTACTAATTTGCCTGCCCTAAATTCTTCCTCTTTATAAGGGCAATCTATCTAAATCACATTTGAGCCTCTCTTCTTTCTACTCCATCTACACTCTTACATGACAAGAATGATTAAAAGATGATTAAAAGCTTAATTGTCTTAAAGGGATATATAACCTTCTGGATGCTTCCTTATGTCCCACTTGAAAGTTTCTTGGATTAACTGCTCCTGCAAAATAAGCCACTCATCATTCTCTATAAGATTGTTACTGCTTCTCTTCTCGTCCCCTTGCCTTGTAAGCTATACTCAGCTTTATCCTTCGTTTATATTTACCCCCGCTCAGTAAAGTCTAACATTTGCTCATCATCTGAATAAAAATCTGTATTATATCAAAATATGTATTACTATCTATCTCTGTGTAGCAAATTACCACAAATTTAGAAGCTTAAAAAACATACTTTTAATATATCACAGTTTCTGCAGACCTGGCTTACCTATGTTCTTGTGACTCAGGGTCTCTCACAAAACAGTAATCAAGGTGGCACATAAGGCTGCATTGATCTCAAGGCTCAACTTGGAAAAGGTTAGTTTTCAAGTTCCTATGATTGTTGGCATAAATGAGTCCCTTTTGAGTGTTACCTTTAGTGCCTTCCTCTTTATAAAGGCAACCTATCTAAACCACATTTGAGCCTATCTTCTTTCCACTCCATCTACACTCTTACATGACAAGAATGATTAAAAGATGATTAAAAATTTAATTCCTCAATATTGCACTTCCTCAATATTGCAACCTGCTTCCTCAAAGCCAGGAAGAGGTAGTCTACTAGCAAGATGAAGGTTCAAATCTTTCTGAGTCCCTTCTCTCAGCATGGCTCCCTGCTTGTTTGTAGCATTCAAAAACAATATTTGGAATTAATCACAATATTTATAACTATTTGATTTTCATGTGTTTAAGTCTTACACTATGGTCTCCATCACATCAGGGTCTACGTATTAATCTTCTCTTTGTATTTACAGCACAGATTAATTACTAAAAAATATGTTTAATTAATCAATTTAGTAATTATACAGACATATAGACACTCAGTTTCTTGGTGGGTAACAATTATAGTTTTTCACTCACATAAAATAAATTCCTGACATCAAAGCTGAAAGAATCATTTCACTACTGTGTCGGGCATATGTACTGCATAGGGGCAGACTCCAAATAGAAGAGAGCAACCAGAGCTCTAGTTACAAAGAGTAGTTACAGTACAGAAACCTTGAAGTATAACTCAGTGGGACTGAAATAAATGTGTTTTAGCAGAAATAATAAATATTTCACAGATATCATTGGTCAGGAGGTTACTACAGTTTAGGGTCTACCAAGAACTTTTACACAGTTGGCCTCCTGGTATTGATGAGAACTGAATTAGCATACAATACCTCTTTATTGGATTCTTAAAAATGTATTATGAAATATTGCTATTCAATGAATATTGAAAATAGTGAGTCTAAATGAAAAATGGCATTGAGTATGGAGAGAAAAAAATAATTTTTGACTCCCCCCATACCACATTTTCAGATGTGTGTCAACAGTTGCATATTGTCTTGTGATGGAATTATTAAGTTGCATTACTTTATGTAATTTGTCATGGAGTGTCTTCAGAGCAATTATTAGCCTCTGCAGGAAAATAAAAGTAGCAATCACAATGTATTGGATTTATAACATAAAACTTTAGAGTTCAAGCTGAATGTCACAATTAAAGTTAAAATTATTCATATCTGAATAAAGTATGGGTTTCTGAACTGTACAAAGAGAGGTAATTATCAAGTTGATTCAAAGATATTCATGAATTCTTACATAATTAGGTATAAAAGACTGTATTTTTCTGAGCTATCTTGAATTTCCCTGCTCTCATAACATTTTTCCCAGCCCCATTTATCTCAGCTGAAAAATTACACTTGGCCCTGTGTTAAATCTGTGTTAACTGGGAAGTATCAACCAGTATCTTTCTGAAATCAGGGATCCCTGGTGCTGCAGTCATTAAAGCATTCTGCTGCTAACCCAAAGATCAGTGGTTCAAACCCACCAGCTGCTTGCCAGGAGAAAGATGTGGTAATCTGTTTTCCTAAAGATTACAGCCTTGGAAAGTCTACAGGGTAGTTGTACTACATCTTACAGGGTCACTATGAGTTGGAATTGCCTTGAAGGCAGCGGGTTTGATCTGGTTTTTTTGCCTTTCTGAAGCAATAGAACAAGGGCCTTTTTTTCTTACATCACAGATGTGCCCATTTGCTGAAAGTTGGCTGAGGTTTTCCTTCTCAGATTTCTGTTATCACTCTTTGGAGCAGCTCCATGTACCTGAAGCCCTAAATACACTGTCCATTGTTCATTTCTTTCTAAGGGATTTCTATGGAAGCTGTTTTTCCATTGTATTTCACTAAAAAAGGGGAGTCTTCTGTTCTTTCTAAAACCTTTGTTTATTTTAAGAGGTAATTGAATTTTTTCATCCAAGAGCAAAATTTAAAATTCAAATTTTAATGATTCTTAAATAACTCATGGAAGAAAAGGACTATTTACATTCTTTTGGGAGGTTCATTTTTTAACCTGAGAGAGAATGAATGGAATTTTTTTTATTACTAATCTCTGTTTTATAAATGTTTTTTAATTCCATACTACAGTATTAGAAAATATCTATCATTTCCCAATGTGTTTTCAAATTGCAGAGTTACCAGTGCCATTTCCATAATAACATATCTTCAGTATTCTTCAGAATTGTGCTTTTATTTATCTTTGATCATGTGTTAAAAAGTGAATTCAGTTTTTTCTCATCTTGCACCTGTTTTTCACATAGAAAATAATGCAACCTTTCTTGGCAGAGAGAAAAACAGCAATTTAGTTTATAATTTCTCTAGAAGAATCACGTTGCTCAAAAACAGGCATTTTGAAATGTCTTTTCAATGAGTGAATCAGAATTGCAACTGAGTTGCAGCAATCTCTTGGATTTTAGAGGAATGTTATATATATATTCTAGTATTAAAAATTCTGTTTTTTATTGTCCACTTGCACCATATAGGTAAATAGCATGACTAGTAAGTAATTATTTCATCTCAATGTTGGTGTTTTAAAAGGAGCATTGTTTCTTAAAGGGAAAAATGAATTAATGGGTTGGTTGGTTGAAGGGAGAAACAAAAGTAGTAATAAAACTTGTTTTCATTAATCAGCTTAAAAAACTCAAAATTCAAATAATGTGGATTTTCTATATTTAACTCTATTTTGATACAGAAATGTAAAGTTAAGCAGTAGAATGTATTCAAAGTATATTTTTGGGTAGTTCCATTTTATAAATATTTATGTCTAGGAAAATATATTTCATTTTCAGCAACTTAACTATAGAACAGAAATTGTTGCTAAATATAGTGAAACAGCTTATTTCTTATTACATTCTTTTAGCCTAGCATTTGTCACATTTTGGCCATTTCTGTCCTGGTTACCTCTCTATTTCTTTCTCCCTCTCTGTTTCTCTGTCCACACACATGCACACACACACAATCTAAGAGATTCTCTTTGCATCTTTTTAAGAAAATCCTAGTGTTTTCCTTAGTGGCTTTTTTGACTTAGGTGATACTGAACTCCCAAAATTCCTATAGGATATTTATTTACACGGTGTGGATCTTGATGGCATATGGTAATCATCTGTCTTTCCCAACGAAGCTACTATCTTTTATTCTAATGTACTTTGCTCTTTCTTCATGTATTTAGAAGTATTAAAACAAAAAAATTTAATGTTCTTCAGTTTACTTTGTTGTTAATTTATCAACTTTGAAAAGCATTCAAAATAAAAAAAAATTGAGACACTAACTTTTTTTATCATCCATATTAAATCCCATTTTAATAATTTAAAAAATAAGCAGAACTCTTGGAATTTAAAAATAAACTATGTCTTGGTAATTAAAAATACAGAAGTATAAAATGTATCAAAATGTAGTACATATTTTAGCTCTTGTTTCATTTGCATTAATTTTAAATTCTTGAGTTTGGGAGATATTTTATGATTAACATTTTCATGATGTGTGTTATTTTTCAGTTGCCTGGTTTCAATTTCAGCCTGAAATATGGTGTTCAACAATGTCATTTTAAAGAAGATTAAGCATCTTGGTTGTGTGACAAAGTGGACTCAATTTTTAAATTATGCACATTGAAATAATGAAAAAAAATTGAAACTCTATTTGTCAGGGTCCTGCTGTCTAGTATGTAAATCGTTTACAATAGTGTCTTACTTCTCTCGTTATTTACTTTTTACACATTACACTGGAGCACTTTACTATATTTAAGTTATTTCTTAACTTCTCTATTTAGATGTTTAGTGAAGAGACAGAACACAACTAAATATCACTGGGAAAATTTTATCCATATTTTATTTGCTTTTTTTTTTTCCCACTCTTGGAAGTTCCCAGGGGAAAAAAAAATTAAAGTGGCAGAAATAGCCAATATACTACAATAGGACCATATTTAGGTCTCTTTGGTGACTTATTTAAATCCATCCTATAGATCAAAACTTAAGTGATATGTGGCTACCCTAAGAATCTTCCTAAAGAAAACATTTTTTGTTCTCGGTGGTAAAGGTTGCAGTCAAGAGCTGTATTAAATAGTTTTTCTTTTTGCTGTTGTTAGGTGCCGTTGACTTGGTTCTGACTTATAGCAACATTATGTACAACAGAACGAAACACTGCCTGGTCCTTCTCCATCCTTACAATTGTTGTTATGCTGCAGCCCATTGTTGCAACCACTGTGTTCTTTTTACTATCAACAAAACAAAAAAGGTACCTGAATTTGCACTAATAATTGGGTAATGATGCATAACACTTTGTGAGATACATATAGACATATATATATACCAGTGTCTTAGGACATATATAAGTAGTGCCACCTTTACTCTCAAATGGATCTTGGACTGGGTCATCAGTTTTATGCACAGTTTATAGTATATTTAATTTTGTTATATGATTATCTTCTTAAAAACCTTGTGATGCAGGTAGAAATGAATCGTTATTCTAAGTTTATCTATAAAAGACATTGGTTGAAAACATTAGATAACTTGCTGTAGATCCCTTGTCTACCTGGGATCAGAGTAATGAATATTTCAATGTCTTTTGCTCTTTCCAGGAAAAAATGCTATAACTGTTGAACTCTCCCTCTACTTACCAGAAAACCAGTTAATACATCAAACTAAGTTTATTAGGGCCAATTGTCTTAACACAGAACACCACCTTAACAGAATTTTAGTAGTCAGTGTCTCAGGCGGGTGACAATAATAGAGAGATACTTATAAGGTTTTGAGGTTCAGCATCTAGTATTTTAAGCTGCGTCTTACAAGGTGGAGGAAACCAGTGGTGCAGTGGATAAGTATTCAGCTGCTAATCGAAAGGTTGTCAGTTTGAACCCAACAGCCACTCTTTGGGAGAAAGATGTGGCAATCTGGTTCCATAAAAGATTTCCACTTTGGAAACCCTATGGGGCAGTTCCACTCTGTCCTATGAGGGTCACTATGAGTTAGATTCGACTGGATGCTAACAGGTCTTACAAGGTGGGGAATTGGTTCAGATTAGGTAAAATTCATGATCTAACTTTTTTTTAGCAAAAGTGGACACAGTGAGGTGAGAATCCTGAAGTGAATTTTGATTAAATAAATACTTTCATCAGTTAGTAAACAGTTAACTCAGGGAGCCAGGCTATTTCCTAAGACAACCGAATCTTCAGGATGTTCCTGAAGCAAGTGGTCAATATATTAATTGGTGTCCTAGTTATCTAATGCTGCTACAACAGAAATACGACAAGTGGGTGGCTTTAACAAACAGAAGTTTATTTTCTTACAGCTTGAAAAGGAGGCTAGAAGTTCCAGTTCAGGACAAAGGCTCTAAGGGAAGGCTTCCTTTCTCTATAAGCTTTGGAGGAAAGTCCATGTCTCTTTTTCAGCTTCCGTTCTTTGGTGATCACCTGGTGTGGTATCTGTCTTCCCCCATGTCAGCTTGCCTCTCTGTGCCTAACCTGCTGCTTATGTATCTAAAAGTTGATATAAACACCTTTGATTTAAAACATACCATACACTGATTGGCTTCATTAAAATAACAAAGAAAATCCTATTCCCACATGGGACTACATCAACTATATAGGGGTCAGGATTTACAACACATATTTTTGGGGGACACAATTTCACCCATGACAATTAGTTTATAGTCTTACTTTCCTGGGCAAACATTTCCTGGAACGTACAACTAAACATGTTGACAGGGGTGCTCTTAGTTCGCAGTTCCTCGTTGTGGTCATTCAGCCCAAGCTGGAGAATACACTGTTGTCACGAACGGGTTTTACCATTCCAGACCTACACCGCTGTTTTAAAGACTCATAGCTGCATATTATGCTTCTGACGGTGGTAATTTCAAGCACTCTGTATATCAGGTTTTCCTGCTTATGTTGGGTGATCTTTTGTTGCCTCATTTGATGGAACAGCAGCTGTGCAACAGCATTTCAAACTGTGAAAATCGCACATTCCAACACTGTAATAAAGATAAAAGGGTCGTATTTAGAGACTGTAGTACACTTCTAAAACAGCAGCCAACCTTTAAAAATCCGACTCATAGCAACCATATAGGAAGGACAGAGTAGAATTGCCCCATAGGGTTTCCAATGAGTGGTTGGTGGATTCAAACTGCCAACCTTTATCTTAGGAGCCATAACTCTTAACCACTGTACCACCAGGGCTCCAACCAGAACTCAGTGAAAAGCTTCTTCTGAAAATCCGCTTCTCAAGTATGCCTAAAGATCTCAAATATTAAATATTCCACTGAAGTAGCAGTGAAAAGTTGAAACTTTGTCTTTTCAGCTGAATAGCGTGAATCCAGCCATTTATACTCTAAAGCTTGTACTCTAAAGCTTAACAGTGATTTATACTCTAACAGTATACTTCCATAACCCATTGCCATCAGGTCAGTTCCTACTCACAGTGGCCAGGTAGAACTGAATAGAACTGCTCCATATCCAAGGCTATAATCTTTATGGAAGCAGTTTGCCAAATCTTCCTCTCTCAAAGAGACCAGTGGGTTAGAACTGCCAACCTTTCAATTAGTAGCTAAGAGCGTAACCATTGCACCAACAATGCTAGTCCTCAGAAGTACCTGATAATGTCCTTTCCAATCTGGATCCAAAAGATATTTTTCCCTCTGAAGTCTTTCAAAAGACAGAGCCTCAATATAGAGGTTGTTGTGTTAATAACCTGTTACCCAAAAAGGTGTGTGATGTTTGTGAGACACTGAATGTATTACATGGCCCCTATGTAGGAGTTTCCCATGTCTGTGGAAATTTTTGAATGGTATCATTTATATAAGTAAAATTTTGCTTAAAATAATTCGAAAGTGGACATAATAGTATACTGACAGGGAACTGCCAGAAATTCAACTGGATTCAGAAGTGGACTTAGAATGAGGAATATCATTGTTAATTTCAGATGGATCCTGGCTGAAAGCAGAGAATACCAGAAAGATGTTTACCTGTGTTTTATTGAGTATGCAAAGGCATTCAACTGTATGGATCATAACAAGTTACGGATAACATCGTGAAGAATGAGAATTTCAGAACACTTAATTGTGCTAATGAGGAGCCTGTACATAGATCGAGAGGCAATTGTTGGAACGGAACAAGGGGATCCTACATAATTTAAAGTCAGGAAAGGTGTGCATCAGGGTTGTATCTTTTCACCATACCTATTTCATCTGTATGCTGAACAAATAATCAGAGAAGCTGGACTATATGAAGAAGAATGGGGGATCAGGAGTTGAGGAAGACTAACAACCTGCGTTATGCAGATGATATACAACCATGCTTGTTGAAAGTGAAGAGAATTTGAAGCACTTATTGATGGACATCAAAGACCACACCCTTCAGTATGGATTACACCTCAACATAAAGTAAACAAAAATCATCATAACAGGACCAATAAGCAAAATTATGATAAGACTGAAGTTGTCAAAGATTTCATTTTACTTGGATCCACAATCAACATTCATGCAAGCAGCAGCCAAGAAATCAAAAGATGCATTGCGCTGGGCAAATCTGCTGCAAAAGACCTCTTCAAGTGTTGAAAAGCAAAGACGTCACCTTGAAGACTAAGGTGTGACCCAAGGCACGGTATTTTCAATGACCTCATATGCATGCGAAAGCTGAACAGTGAATAAGGGAGACCAAAGAAGAATTCACGCCTTAGAATTGGTGTTGGCGTAGAATATTGGATTTACCACAGACTGCCAAAAGAACGAACAAAGCTGTCTTGGAAGAAGTATGACCAGAGTGCTCCTTGGAAGCAAGGATGGCAAGACGTCTCACATACTTTGGACATGTTATAAGGAAGGATCAGACCCTGGAGAAGGAAGCCATTCTTGGTTAAGTAGAGGGTCAGCACAAAAGAGGGAGACCCTCAACAAGATGGATTGACACAGTGGTGCAACAATGGGCTCAAGCTTAACAAAGATTGTGCAGATGGTGCAGGACTGGGCAGTGTTTTGTTCTGTGAGTTGAAAGTGAGTCAAAGGCACCTAACAACAACAGTTATCTAATTTATGTTTTGTTCATGAAGTTTTAGATTTCTTTCATAGGCTATTTATGCCAAAAATTAGGTCCCCTCAATTGGCACCCTTGTGGCATAGTGGTTTAGAGTTAACCAAAAGGTGGGTAGTTCGAAACCACCAGCTGCTTCTTGGAAACACTGCAAGGTAGTTCTACTCTGTCCTATAGGGTCACTGAGTCAGAACTGACTGGATGGCAATCAGTTTGGTCATTTTTTTTTTTTTTTTAAGTTTTTTTTCCCTATGTTGTCTTCCAGAAACTTTATAATTTTAGCTTTAGCATTTAGGGTTTGATCCATTTTGAATTAGGTACAGATCCTCTTTCATTTTTCTGAAAATCGGTAACAAGTTGTGCTAGCATCATTTGTTAACGAGAGGGTTTCTTCCCCACTGAGTGAACTTGACCCTTTGTTGAAGATTACCTATCCATAGATGGATGGATTTACTTCCTGGCTCTCAGTTCTATTCCATTGGTCTATGTGTCTATCACTGAACCAGTAGCAGTCTGTTTTTTTTTTTTTTTTTTTTTTTTATAATAACTTTTATTAAGCTTCAAGTGAACGTTTACAAATCCAATCAGTCTGTCACATATAAGTTTACATACATCTCACTCCCTACTCCCACTTACTCTCCCCGTCTTGAGTCAGCCCTTTCAGTCTCTCCTTTCTTGACAATTTTGCCGGCTTCCCTCTCTCTCTATCCTCCCATCCCCCCTCCAGACAAGAGTTGCCAACACAATCTCAAGTGTACACCTGATATAATTAGCTCACTCTTCATCAGCGTCTCTCTCCCACCCGCTGACCAGTCCCTTTCATGTCTGATGAGTTGTCTTCAGGGATGGTTCCTGTCCTGTGTCAACAGAAGGTCTGGAGAGCATGACCGCCGGGATTCCTCCAGTCTCAGTCAGACCATTAAGTTTGGTCTTCTTATGAGAATTTGGGGTCTGCATCCCACTGCTCTCCTGCTCCCTCAGGGGTCCTCTGCTGAGCTCCCTGTCAGGGCAGTCATCGATTGTGGCCGGGCACCAACTAGTTCTTCTGGTCTCAGGATGATGTAGGTCTCTGGTTCATGTGGCCCTTTCTGTCTCTTGGGCTCTTAGTTGTCATGTGGGGTTGGTGTTCTTCATTTTCCTTTGCTCCAGGTGGGTTGAGACCAATTGCTGCATCTTAGATGGCTGCTTGTTAGCATTTAAGACCCCAGACGCCACATTTCAAAGTGGGATGCAGAATGATTTCATAATAGAATTATTTTGCCAATTGACTTAGAAGTCCCCGCAAACCATGTTCCCCAGACCCCCGCGCTTGCTCCGCTGAGCTTTGAAGCATTCATTTTATCCCGGAAACTTCTTTGCTTTTGGTCCAGTCCAATTGAGCTGACCTTCCATGTATTGAGTGTTGTCTTTCCCTTCACCTAAAGCAGTTCTTATCTACTGATTAATCAATAAAAAAACCCTCTCCCACCCTCCCTCCCTCCCCCCCTCGTAACCACAAAAGTATGTGTTCATCTCAGGTTTACTATTTCTCAAGATCTTATAATAGTGGTCTTATACAATATTTGTCCTTTTGCCTCTGACTCATTTCGCTCAGCATAATGCCCTCCAGGTTCCTCCATGTTATGAAATGTTTCAGAGATTCGTCACTGTTCTTTATCGATGCGTAGTATTCCATTGTGTGAATATACCACAATTTATTTACCCATTCATCCGTTGATGGACACCTTGGTTGCTTCCAACTTTTTGCTATTGTAAACAGAGCTGCAATAAACATGGGTGTGCATATATCTGTTTGTATGAAGGCTCTTGTATCTCTAGGGTATATTCCGAGGAGTGGGATTTCTGGGTTGTATGGTAGTTCTATTTCTAACTGTTTAAGATAACGCCAGATAGATTTCCAAAGTGGTTGTACCATTTTACATTCCCACCAGCAGTGTATGAGAGTTCCAATCTCTCCGCAGCCTCTCCAACATTTATTATTTTGTGTTTTTTGGATTAATGCCAGCCTTGATGGTGTGAGATGGAATCTCATCGTAGTTTTAATTTGCATTTCTCTAATGGCTAATGATCGAGAGCATTTTCTCATGTATCTGTTGGCTGCCTGAATATCTTCTTTAGAGAAATGTGTGTTCATATCCTTTGCCCACTTCTTGATTGGGTTGTTTGTCTTTTTGTGGTTGAGTTTTGACAGAATCATGTAGATTTTAGAGATCAGGCGCTGGTCGGAGATGTCATAGCTGAAAATTCTTTCCCAATCTGTAGGTGGTCTTTTTACTCTTTTGGTGAAGTCTTTAGATGAGCATAGGTGTTTGATTTTTAGGAGCTCCCAGTTATCGGGTTTCTCTTCATCATTTTTGGTAATGTTTTGTATTCTGTTTATACCTTGTATTAGGGCTCCTAGGGTTGTCCCAATTTTTTCTTCCATGATCTTTATCGTTTTAGTCTTTATGTTTAGGTCTTTGATCCACTTGGAGTTAGTTTTTGTGCATGGTGTGAGGTATGGGTCCTGTTTCATTTTTTTGCAAATGGATATCCAGTTATGCCAGCACCATTTGTTAAAAAGGCTGTCTTTTCCCCAGTTAATTGACACTGGACCTTTGTCAAATATCAGCTGCTCATACGTGGATGGATCTATGTCTGGGTTCTCAATTCTGTTCCATTGGTCTATGTGTCTGTTGTTGTACCAATACCAGGCTGTTTTGACTACTGTGGCTGTATAATAGGTTCTGAAGTCAGGTAAGGTGAGGCCTCCCACTTTCTTCTTCTTTTTCAGTAGTGCTTTGCTTATCCGGGGCTTCTTTCCCTTCCATATGAAATTGGTGATTTGTTTCTCTATCCCCTTAAAATATGACATTGGAATTTGGATCGGAAGTGCGTTAAATGTATAGATGGCTTTTGGTAGAATAGACATTTTTACTATGTTAAGTCTTCCTATCCATGAGCAAGGTATGTTTTTCCACTTAAGTATGTCCTTTTGAATTTCTTGTAGTAGAGCTTTGTAGTTTTCTTTCTATAGGTCTTTTACATCCTTGGTAAGATTTATTCCTAAGTATCTTATCTTCTTGGGGGCTACTGTGAATGGTATTGATTTGGTTATTTCCTCTTCGGTGTTCTTTTTGTTGATGTAGAGGAATCCAAGTGATTTTTGTATGTTTATTTTATAACCTGAGACTCTGCCAAACTCTTCTATTAGTTTCAGTAGTTTTCTGGAGGATTCCTTAGGGTTTTCTGTGTATATAATCATGTCATCTGCAAATAGTGATAACTTTACTTCTTCCTTGCCAATCCGGATACCTTTTATTTCTTTGTCTAGCCTGATTGCCCTGGCTAAGACTTCCAACACGATGTTGAATAAGAGCGGTGATAAAGGGCATCCTTGTCTGGTTCCCGTTCTCAAGGGAAATGCTTTCAGGTTCTATTTAGAGTGATATTGGCTGTTGGCTTTGCATAGATGCCCTTTATTATGTTGAGGAATTTTCCTTCAATTCCTATTTTGGTAAGAGTTTTTATCATAAATGGGTGTTGGACTTTGTCAAATGCCTTTTCTGCATCAATTGATAAGATCATGTGGTTTTTGTCTTTTGTTTTATTTATGTGATGGATTACATTAATGGTTTTTCTGATATTAAACCAGCCTTGCATACCTGGTATAAATCCCACTTGATCAGGGTGAATTATTTTTTTGATGTGTTGTTGGATTCTATTGGCTAGAATTTTGTTGAGGATTTTTGCATCAATGTTCATGAGGGATATAGGTCTATAATTTTCTTTTTTTGTAATGTCTTTACCTGGTTTTGGTATCAGGAAGATGGTGGCTTCATAGAATGAGTTGGGTAGTATTCCGTCATTTTCTATGCTTTGGAATACCTTTAGTAGTAGTGGTGTTAACTCTTCTCTGAAAATTTGGTAGAACTCTGCAGTGAAGCCGTCCGGGCCAGGACTTTTTTTTGTTGGGAGTTTTTTGATTACCGTTTCAATCTCTTTTTTTGTTATGGGTCTATTTAGTTGTTCTGCTTCTGAATGTGTTAGTTTAGGTAGGTAGTGTTTTTCAAGGAATTCATCCATTTCTTCTAGGTTTTCAAATTTGTTAGAGTACAATTTTTCATAATAATCTGAAATGATTCTTTTAATTTCATTTGGTTCTGTTGTGATGTGGTCCTTCTCATTTCTTATTCGGGTTATTTGTTTCCTTTCCTGTATTTCTTTAGTCAGTCTAGCCAATGGTTTATCAATTTTGTTAATTTTTTCAAAGAACCAGCTTTTGGCTTTGTTAATTCTTTCAATTGTTTTTCTGTTCTCTAATTCATTTAGTTCAGCTCTAATTTTTATTATTTGTTTTCTTCTGGTGCCTGATGGATTCTTTTGTTGCTCACTTTCTATTTGTTCAAGTTGTAGGGACAGTTCTCTGATTTTGGCTCTTTCTTCTTTTTGTATGTGTGCATTTATTGATATAAATTGACCTCTGAGCACTGCTTTTGCTGTGTCCCAGAGGTTTTGATAGGAAGTATTTTCATTCTCGTTGCTTTCTATGAATTTCCTTATTCCCTCCTTGATGTCTTCTATAACCCAGTCTTTTTTCAGGAGGGTATTGTTCATTTTCCAAGTATTTGATTTCTTTTCCCTCGTTCTTCTGTTATTGATCTCTAGTTTTATTGCCTTGTGGTCTGAGAAGATGCTTTGTAATATTTCGATGTTTTGGACTCTGCAAAGGTTTGTTTTATGACCTAATATGTGGTCTATTCTAGAGAATGTTCCATGTGCGCTAGAAAAAAAAGTATATTTTGCAGCAGTTGGGTGGAGAGTTCTGTATAAGTCAATGAGGTCAAGTTGGTTGATTGTTGTAATTAGATCTTCCGTGTCTCTGTTGAGCTTCTTACTGGATGTCCTGTCCTTCTCCGAAAGGGGTGTGTTGAAGTCTCCTACTATAATTGTGGAGGTATCTATCTCGCTTTTCAGTTCTGTTAAAATTTGATTTATATATCTTGCAGCCCTGTCATTAGGTGCGTAAATATTTAATATGGTTATGTCTTCCTGATCAATTGTCCCTTTTATCATTATATAGTGTCCTTCTTTATCCTTTGTGGTGGATTTAAGTCTAAAGTCTATTTTGTCAGAAATTAATATTGCTACTCCTCTTCTTTTTTGCTTATTGTTTGCTTGATATACTTTTTTCCATCCTTTGAGTTTTAGTTTGTTTGTGTCTCTAAGTCTAAGGTGTGTCTCTTGTAGGCAGCATATAGATGGATCGTGTTTCTTTATCCAGTCTGTGACTCTCTGTCTCTTTATTGGTGCATTTAGTCCATTTACATTCAGGGTAATTATAGATAAATAAGTTTTTAGTGCTGTCATTTTGATGCCTTTTTATGTGTGTTGTTGACAATTTCATTTTTCCACATACTTTTTTGTGCTGAGGCGTTTTTCTTAGTAAATTGTGAGATCCTCACTTTCATAGTGTTTGACTTTATGTTAGTTGAGTCGTTACGTTTTTCTTGGTTTTTGTCTTGAGTTATAGAGTTGTTATACCTTTTTGTGGTTACCTCATTATATACCCCTATTTTTCTAAGTAAAAACCTAACTTGTATTGTTCTATATCGCCTTGTATCACTCTCCATATGGCAGTTCAATGCCTCCTGTATTTAGTCCCTCTTTTTGATTATTGTGATCTTTTACCTATTGACTTCCATGATTCCCTGTTATGTGTATTTTTTTTTTAATTAATCTTAATTTGTTTGTTTTTGTGATTTCCCTATTTGAGTTGATATCAGGACGTTCTGTTTTGTGACCTTGTGTTGTGCTGATATCTGATATTATTGGTTCTCTGACCAAACAATATCCTTTAGTATTTCTTGTAGCTTTGGTTTGGTTTTTGCAAATTCTCTAAACTTGTGTTTGTCTGTAAATATCTTAATTTCGCCTTCATATTTCAGAGAGAGTTTTGCTGGATATATGATCCTTGGTTGGCAGTTTTTCTCCTTCAGTGTTCTGTATATGTCGTCCCATTCCCTTCTTGCCTGCATGGTTTCTGCTGAGTAGTCAGAACATATTCTTATTGATTCTCCCTTGAAGGAAACCTTTCTTTTCTCCCTGGCTGCTTTTAAAATTTTCTGTTTATCTTTGGTTTTGGTGAGTTTGATGATAATATGTCTTGGTGTTTTTCTTTTTGGATCAATCTTAAATGGGGTTCGATGAGCATCTTGGATAGATATCCTTTCGTCTTTCATGATGTCAGGGAAGTTTTCTGTCAGAAGTTCTTCAACTATTTTCTCTGTGTTTTCTGTCCCCCCTCCCTGTTCTGGGACTCCAATCACCCGCAGGTTATCCTTCTTGATAGAGTCCCACATAATTCTTAGGGTTTCTTCATTTTTTTTAATTCTTTTATCTGATTTTTTTTCAGCTATGTTGGTGTTGATTCCCTGGTCCTCCAGATGTCCCAGTCTGCATTCTAATTGCTCGAGTCTGCTCCTCTGACTTCCTAGTGTGTTGTCTAATTCTGTTATTTTATTGTTAATCTTTTGCATTTCTACATGTTGTCTCTCTATGGATTCTTGCAACTTATTAATTTTTCCAGTATGTTCTTGAATAATCTTTT
This sequence comes from Elephas maximus indicus, assembly GCF_024166365.1. Taxonomy (NCBI): domain Eukaryota; kingdom Metazoa; phylum Chordata; class Mammalia; order Proboscidea; family Elephantidae; genus Elephas; species Elephas maximus. Next base: position 27,408,642 of record NC_064820.1, on the reverse strand, counting down.
TGAGTTCTTCAACAGTTTTATCAGTGTGTTCCTTGGCTTTTTCTGCAGATATCCTAATTTCATTTGTGATATCATTAAGCATTCTGTAAATTAGTTTTTTATATTTTGTATCTGATAATTCCAAAATTGTATCTTCATTTGGGAAAGATTTTGATTCTTTTGTTTGGGGAGTTGGAGAAGCTGTCACGGTCTGCTTCTTTAAGTGGTTTGATATGGATTGTTGTCTCCGAGCCATCACTGGGAAACTAGTTTTTCCAGAAAATCCGCTGCGTGCAGTCCAAATCCCTGTGGGACGGTTCCCCGGCTCGGATGCTGCTCTTTCTGCTCCAAGATCAGTCACTGCCTCCCGGGGACTTCTCCTAACGGCTGCGTCCCACGCCGCCCGTGGAACCGGCTAGTCCCCCTCCCGGGGTTAGTTCAGGGGGGTGGAGCAGGTCTCTGTGCTTGTGCTGTACCTGACTGGTACGCTGGCTCCAGGCTCTGGAAACAATTGCTGCTTCCCCGTATTAGTTCGTTCTCCGTCTCTAAATCTGTGTTTGTTGTTCAGGGTTCGTAGATTGTTATGTATGTGATCGATTCACTTGTTTTTCCGTGTCTTTGTTGTAAGAGGGATCCGAGGTAGCGTCTGCCTAGTCCGCCATTTTGGCTCCGCCCATAGCAGTCTGTTTTGATTATTGTGACAGTATAGTGGGTTTTCAGATTGGGAAGTGTGAATCCTCCTAATTTGTTCTTCTTCAGTATTTCTTTAGCTATTTGGGGCCACTTTCCTTTCCACTGGCATAGTGGTTAAGTGCTATGGCTGCTAACCAAAGGGTTGGCAGTTCAAATCTGCCAGGAGCTCCCTGGAAACTCTGCGGGGCAGCTCTACTGTGTCCTACGTGGTCGCTGTGAGTCGGAATCGACTCAATGGCACTGGGTTTGGTTTTTGTTTTTCCTTTCTATATAAAGTTGAGATTAGTTTTTCCATTTCATTGTGGAATTTTGTTGGGACTTTGATCGATATTTTGTTACATCTATTGATCACTTTGGGGAGTACTGACATTTTCATGATGTTACCTCTTCCAATTCATGAGCATAGATTATTTTTCCATTTACATAGGTCTCTTCTGGTTTCTTGCAGCAGTGCTTTATAGTTTTCCCTGTCTAAGTCCTTTACATTCTGGTTGGGTTTATTCCTATGTATTTTATCCTTTTGGGGACTATTGTAAATGGTATTGTTTTATTAATTTTCTTTTCAGAGTTCCACTTGTTTTAGTGCAGAGAATCTCAACTGACTTTTGAGTGTTGCTCTTGAACTCTGCCACTTTGCTGAGTATTTCTATTAGTTGCAAAATCTTTCCTGTGGAGTCTCTGGAGTTTTCTATGTATAGGATCATGTCATCTGCAAATAAGGATAGTTTTACTTCTTCCTTTCCGTTTTGGATAGCCTTTATTTCCTTTTTTTTTTTTTTGCCTTATTGCTCTAGCTAGGGCTTCCAGTACAATATTGAATAAGAGTGGTGATAAGGGGCATCCTTGTCTCCTTCCTGTTCTCAAGGGGAATGCCCTCAATCTTTTTCAGCTGAGAATAATATTGGCTGTTGATTTTACATATATGCCCTTAATTATGTTGAGGAATTTCCCTTCTAACCCTATTTTGCTGAGTGTTTTATCAGTAAAGTCTGTTGGATTTTATCAAATGCCTTTTTTTGCATCAGTTAATGTGATCGTGTGATTCTTTTCTCTTCTTTTTATTTATATGGTGAATCTGTCAATTGATTTTCTAATGTTGAGTCACCCTTGCACCCTTTGTATGAATCCCATTTGATCATGTTGTTTTATTTTTGTGATATGCTGTTGAATTCTATTAGCTAGAATTTTGTTGAGAATTTTTGTGTTTATATTCATGAGTGATATCTGTCTGTAAATTTTTTTTTTTTTTTTTTGTGATGTGTTTGCCTTATTTTGGTACCAGGGTTATTTATGCTGCCTTCATAGAATGAGTTCAGTAGTATTCCTTTTTTTTTTTTTTTCTGTGTTCTGGAATAGTAGTTTAAATAGAACTGGTGTCAACTTTCCTCTCAATGTTTGGTAGTATTCTCCAGTGAAACCATCTGTACCAGGACTTTGTTGTTGTTGTTGGGAGCCTTTTGTTTTTTAATGACGTCTTCAATTTCTTCTTTTCTTATGGGTCTGTTCAGATACTCTGCCTCTATTTGTATTAGTTTACGTAGGTAATGTGTTTCTAGAAATTTGTACATTTTATCTAGGTTTTCAAATTTGTTGGAGTCAAATTTTTCATAATATTCTGTTATGATCCTCTCTCTGTTAGATGGTTCTGTTGTAATGTTACCTGTTTCATTTCTTATTTTGGTTCTTTGCATCTTCTCATTTTTTTTTTTTTTTCCTTTGTCAATTTGGCCAGTGGTTTGTCAATTTTATTGACCCTCTCAAAGAACCAACTTCTAGTCTTGGTGATTCTTTCTATTGTTTTTCTGTTTTCTCTTTTGTTTATTTCTGCTCTGATCTTTATTGATTCCTTTCTTCTAGTAACTGTGTCTTCTTTTGCTGTTCCTTTTCTATTTAAGTTGTTTTGTTAAGTTGCTGATCTTGAACCTTTCTTCTTTTTTGATGTGTGCATTTATGGGTATAAATTTTCCTGAACACTGTTTTGCTATGTCCCAAAAGTTCCAATAAGTTGTGTATTCATTCCCATTTGATTTTAAGATTTTTCTTTTTTTAATTTTGTGTTTAATTTCTTCTATTACCCAATAGTTCTTTAGTAAGGTGCTATTTAGTTTCCATGTCTTTAATTTTTGTCCTAGTTCTTTCTGTTATTGATTTCTAGTTTTATAGCATTATGGTCACAGAAGATTCTTTGCACTATTTTGATATTTCTGAATTTATTGAGGTTTGCTTTGTGGCCTAAAATATGGGTTATTCTGGAGAATGATTCCTGTACAATTCGTGAAGAATGCGTGCTGTGCTACTGTTTGGGGGTGCGTTCTGCATGTCTACGAGGTTGAGTTTGTTGATTGTGTTATTTAGATCTTCTGTATCTATGTTGAGTTTCTCTCTAGTCACTGTCCGTCACTGATAGTGGTGTGTTTAAGTTTCCTGCTTTTATTTTAAAACTTCAATTTCTCTTTTCAATTCCGTTCAAGTTCCTTTTATGTATTCTGGAGCTCTGTCATTGGGTGCATAATGCATTTTTTATTATTATGCCTTCTTGGTGAATTGACCCTTTAATCATTAAATGATGCCCCTTTTTGTTTCTTACAGTGAATTTTGACTTAAAGTCTATTTTATTGGAGATTATTATTGCCACTTCTGCTCTTTGCTTGGTATACTTTTTCCATCCTTTGATTTTTTTCGCCTATCTACTCTGTCCTATAGGATTGCTATGAGTCGGAATCGACTAGAGGGCACTGGGCTATGTATGTCTTTGGTCTATAGTGTGCCTCTTGTAGGCAACATATTGATGGGCCATGGTTTTTTTTTTTTTTTAATCCATTCTGCCACTCGCTGTCTTGGCTGTTGCATTTAATCAATTTACGTTCAGTGTGAGTACTGATATGTATGAATTCATTACTGCCATTTTGTTTTGCATTTTTTGTTTTTGTGGTGTTAACAGTTTCTTTGTTCAGCTCGATTTTCTGTGCTGAGTTCTTTTGTATATAGATTTTCTTTTCTTATCCTTCGTTGTTTTGGTGTTTACTGAGTCTATTCTTCTTCTTCTTTATTTTGCTGAGTAGATTTATTAATTTTCTTTGTGGTTACTCTGAAATATACCTTTATCTTCCTAAATTTAAAACAGTCTCATACATCTTGATATCACCTGACTTCCTCTCCATGTGGAAGTTCTGTAGCTTCACCATTTATTTCCCCTTTTTTTTTTTTTTTTGAAGTTGTCATTGTTTACAGCTTAACATCTCTGGCATTGTTATTGTTAGGTTCCATCGAGTTAGTTCTGACTCCTAGCAACCCTATAGGACAAAGTAGAGCTACCCCATAGGGTTTCCAAGGAGCAGGTGGTGGATTTTAACTGCTGACTATTTGGTTAGCAGCTGAGCTCTTAACCACTACGTCACCAGGGCTCCCTGTTATCGGTTTTGCAGCTTTATTTTACTTTTGTGAGGCCTTTATCTGGGTTGTTATCTGGGTGATGCTGTTGTATGTCTTTTTCTCAGGTTGTCATCTGATGTCATTGGTTCTCTGTCCAAAGAGCTCCCTTTAATATTTCTTATAAGGCTGGTCTGGTTTTTACAAATTCCTTTAATTTTTGCTTATTTGGGAATGTCATAGTTTAACTATTGTTTTTGAAAGACAGTTTTGCTGGATATAAGATTCTCAGTTAGCAATTCTTTTCTTTCAGGATTTAATATATGTCATCCCATTACCTTATTACCTGCATGGTTTCTGATGAAAAATAAACAGTTTTATTGCGGCTTCTTTGTAAGTGATATATTGTTTTTCACAAGCTACTCTCAGAATTATTTTTCTGTCTTTGATTTTGAAAAGTTTGACTATGATATGCATTGGTGAGTTTTTGTAGGGTCTATCCTGTATGGGGCTTGTTCAGATTCTTAGATGGAAACCTTCTCATCTTTCATGATATTTGGCAAGTTTTCCGCCAGTATATCTTCAAGGATTCTCTGTATTTTTTCTTTTCCTTCTCTTCTGAAATTCCCATTGTTCATAAATTATTTCCTTTGATGATGTCCCACATAACTCATAGGGTTTCTTCATTCTTCTTCATTATTGTTTCTGATTGTTTCTTAAACAAATTAATATCAAGGGATTTGTCCTTTATTTCTCTGATTCTTTCATCCATTGATTCACTTCTACTTCTATGCACTTCCATTAAGTTATTCGTTTCTGATATTTTATTTTTAATCTTCTGGATTTCTAGATTTGTTTTGCATATTTTCTATTTTGTTTGTTATTTTGTTCTTGTATTGTTTCCCTGAATTATTACAGGATATTGTCTGTGTTTTTCTTGATCTCTTTGAAGAGCCTAAATATAAGTCTTTTGAATCCCTTATCAGGTAGTTCTGTTACCATTTTTTTTTCTCAGAAATATTTTCAGTCTATTTTTCTCTCCTGTTTGAACCATCTAGTAATGTTTCTTCATACAGTTTGTTATTGTCTGCTGTCTCTGAGGCATTAAGTTTTTAAGTTATTTATTTATATATTTCTTTATTGATTGTATGTTTGTTTGTTTTGTCCTCATTTGTTTTGTTCTGATATATCAGGAGCTTTGTTTCTTCTCTTTCTGTTTAGAATGTCTTTCTTCCTTTGTACTATCTTAATTGTTTCTTTTATGTGGTACTGGTTTATGTGTGACTTTTTTGGTGTCACTTGACTGGGTGCAACTTTCCCAGACTGATACGTGTGGTGGTTCACACCCCACTTGTGAGCCTTCTGTGTTAGGTTCGTATGTCTTCTTTTATAGGGTTGAGTAGGGGTGGGAGACCAAGTTCTTTCCCTAATATTGGGCAACAAGGGTTGAGTGGTCAGGGTCCATCCACAGTCCTTCCTGGTTGACGCTAGCATATAGTGTGTTATTTGGAGGTCAGGGATGGATGTCTCCATAGCATCTGTGAGTGAGTGCTACCCAAATGGAAGAATAGGCACTCTGCCTGTGCACAAACTGGCATCTTAGTAGATGATGGGGGAGCAAGGGTTTTCAGTGTGCGTGCAGTTAGATTGCCCCAAATGTCTGGGTGTGGGACATGTGACATTGCAGCTGGGCAGACATTAGATGAGGGGACTAGGATCTCCTACTCACTATTTGGCAGAGGTGCAGTTGTAATCTGTCAGGATGTGATGGGCATTGCTGATGATATGATTTGATTGTCCAGCTAGTCATCAGGCATGGGTGTGCAGAGCATTCTCTCTGATTGCCAGGTTATGGCTCTGTGAGTCAGGGAGCTGATGCATGAGTTACCAGTCACTGGGTAGGCAGCATGAGAGCGCACACTGCCAGATGCCTGTTGAGGGATGAGGGAGGGCTCATGCTGCTGGTTACCAGGTGAGCAACATGGGAATGTGTCACCTATCACCAGTTGGGTGGGATAGCAGGAGGGGGGTGGGCAGGGCTGGTGCAGGTGTGCACACATCAGATCACCAGGTGAGGGGGTGCTACCCATTGCTTCATGAACAGAAAGGGTGACTGTCACTGGTTGAGGGTATGACAAGGGTGTGAGGAGGGTTTTGGTACATCAGTCTTAGGATAGGCAATGGGGGGGAGGCACACCACTGGTCACCAGGAGGGCATCCTCTACTCCACATGTCCTCCCCTTGACAAGCACCACCTGTGTAAATGACCAGTGACCTCTGCTGGTGGGCAGTTCTGTCTCTGTTTTCTGGCTCTCTCCCTGCTCTGTGGTCACCTGGCTCTCTGGAGCTCTTGTCCACCATTCTGTATTTTCCCTCCTTAGATCTGGTTCATGTTGTACCACCTTAGTTCACTCCTGGTTTTTCTACAGAGCAACTCTATCACCTATTGGGAATTCCATGAGTTTGTCTTTCTGTGCTCCTCACTTGGAAACACTGCTTGCTTTTTCTCAAGATGGCCATTCTGCACCAGGCTAGCTAGCAGAGCACCTACAATCTGTAAATCTCATTGTTCACTGTTTCCATTCAGTTTCTCCTTCCATTCAGTGTTCAATCTAATTCTTCATCTTTTCAATTGCTAATCAGTGTTCCAAGACTGTCATCCATGTCTGTTTCATTTGGTTTCTCAGGTCTTTGCTATAGGGGGATGACATGGTTTGTCTGACTAATCTGCCATCTTGGGCTGTCTCTACAATCATGTTTTTAAAATAAAGCTGCTAATTTCTAGGATCTTTATGGCTGGATTTAAGTTTGAAATTTGAGGCCTGCACCACCTGAGACTTTGCTGATCTTCTTCTGGGAAACTTTAAAGAGGTGGCTTCCAGGTCCTTGAGTTAACACCTTAGAGTTACATAGTTTTCGAAGAGGCAGAGAAATAATTTACAATTACAAGTTATCTAAAATGTATTTTAAAAAAACAGGGGAGGAGGAAAGATTCTACTCTTATGTTCAGGAGGGAGAAATAAAACCTCTTATTTTCTATTTTATTTGCCCTTAAACAACTCTTTTTTTTTAAACAACTCAAGTGAGCAGATTGCTGTTTTAGATAAATTGGTTTGCAGGAATTTTCTGAAGCAAGTGACCATGCTTTACAGGCATCATTCCTAGGAACTGTTTGCATATGACACAGGTAGCCACCTTTCTAATCATTTGTTTAATATTTATATGTGGATGAGTTGGTATTGAGATTACTAGTCCAAGGCACTATCCCTGCATCACACAATGTGGATTTGGAGAACTTACTTAGCCCTTAGAAAGCCCCTCTTTGAAGATATTAGCAATATCTACTTCATAGAATGTTTGTGAGGAATGAATAAGAAAAATATAAATCACTTAGCACATTGCCCCATAATAACACCAATATAAGATGTTGCTGCTGCTGCTGTTGCTGCTGCAAAGAAAAGAATCTTATATTTTACATAATCTTATATTTTAGAGTTCAGTTCTAAAAAGTAAATAACTCTTAAAATAAGAGTCATTAATATCAGGGCTTCCTTTTTTGGAAGGAGTGATGGATAACAGGCTGAGGCTTTTTCCTCTAATTTGATATTGTGAAATCCGATGTTTTAGGAAGTACTAAGCAAGCCATTATTATGTGGAAATTTTTATTGTTTTATTTAATTCTTAAATAAATCAGTAAAATTGAGATTATATCCATTTTAGTGATAAGCAAACAGTGGCTTAGAGATGCTGTTTAATGTGTTCAAGGTTATTCAAGTAGGGAGTAAAAGAACAACGAATTGAATGCACATGTATTGATTTAAAACCCCATGTTCTTTGTGGTATTTTATCTCGCCATCCATATAATGGATATTAGAAAAGAAGACACAAGAATAACTAATTTTATCTCTTGAACTTATATTTGATTTTTCATTAGATATTTGGAATTATTTAGCTCAATAAGCAATCACAAGATAATCATTCAGGTCAATGCTTGACTGCCTGATTATATATGCACGCAAAATGCCATCACTCTGGGAATTTGGTCACCATTTCAAAGATAAGACTTGACATGGCATAGCAGTTGAGGGAATAAAAATTCTCAACACTGTGGAATAAGCTCCCATCTTTCTTAGGTGCCTGAGGGAGGTGTATCTATAATTGATTACTCGAGTTCTGTCTGCTCTTAGAACTGTGTCATTGAAGTCATGAATTATTTGCTCATTCTAGTATGTGGATAACAGTTGAATCAGCACAGTGAGTTTATTTATCTCTTGTATAATCTCTTGTATAAGTGTGTTCGTCCAAACAGAATATGTATTTATCAAATAAATTAGTCTAAAATTACTGGAAAAAAAATTACAGAGTGTACAAAATAAACACGACTACACACATACACACTCTCTGAGGAAGCAGTTCTTCAGACTGGCCCAGTGGCCACGTCTCCTTCAGTCTTCCTCCTGAAACCAAAGAAAAAAGAAACCTATTGTCATCAAGTCAATTCCGAGTAAAACTTCCCCCCACTATAGTGAAGTCCCTTGGGTGATGTGGGGGGTGCAGACCAAACTAGGTGAAACTGTCAGAGGGGTGATACCAAAATGAGTGACTATAAATTTTTTGTACAGTGTTCCAGCAAAAATTATGTTTTTAATAAAAAATCCGTATAGGTAGTTATCACCAAAAAAAAAAGTAAGCTGAACTTAGATGTATCAATTTGCCTATAAGTCACAAAGTCTATGCTAATTTACCCTTTGAACCTTCTAGTGCCCTCCCATCAAAGCTGTCAGTATTACCCAATTACGATGACACTTTGAATCACTTGATCTCCTCTGCAAGTGTTACAAGTTTTTGTTTTATGTTGCTGTTGTCGTTAGGTGCCGCTGAATCGGTTCTGACTCACAGCTACCTGTATGTGCAACAGAACCAAATACTGCTCAGTCCTGCACCATCCTCATGATCATTGTTAAGAAACAGATTTTGTCAAATTTGCTGGCCTTGTGATTAGTGTTGGTGAACATATACCAATAACTTTTTCAAAAATGAAGTCGTAATTAAAGGAAAAGAAGGACTGATATATGGGAATTGTGATTTACAAGTAACGTTAGAACAAAAAACATTACTAAGGTTCCTGTGTGGTCTGGTACAGGAAGAGGTGCACAGATGGGTGATACCATGAGTTACTGCCATGGGTGACACCAACTCTAGTGATGCCGCTCTCCTGCTAGACTAACCTTGATGGTATTAAGGAGATAAGAAATAATTTTCTAAATGTTAGGTATACAGTGAAGCCTGCTATGTAAGGCAGAAACTTGTCAGAGAAGAAAAAACTCAAATATTTGTCCACTAAATAGTGTTGTAGGGGAAAAAAATCACGAAGTTTAGTGAAGCAAAAAGAGTTTTATTCGGCACATATTCAAAAAGACAAAAGTTGAGAAGTGGACAAGCATGCTGCCAGAGCTAATGTCTGCCCTAGTCCAAGGAAATATTACGGAGTAAGCAAGAGTGGGAAAACGGAGAATCACGTTTCACAGCCATGTCTGCCAAAGTCCAAGGAACATTGCAGGATAAACAAGAATGGGAAAATGGACAAACACACTGCCACAGCTGTGTCTGTCCCAATTTAAGGAATATTACAGGATAGACAGAACTGGGAAAATGGACAAGAATGCTGCCACAGCCATGCCTGCCCCAGTCCAAGGAAGGTAACAGGGTCGTCAGCATATGTTAGCTTTACAAATGGGCAAAACCATTGAAAGCTTCACTTTTTCACAGATTGGCTAGAAACTGTGATCTTACGTTTTGAATTGTCTTTCTTAACAATCATTGGTACAGGTTTCAGTAACGACAGTCAGGAGGGTCATCAGTATATGTTAATAGAAAAAGATGAGTGGAAAGTCTTCTGTGTTCTGGCTTATGTGAAAGATTTCCTAAAAGATATTTTCAAAGGTTATTCTGTCTATTGTCTTTATCTCAGGGCCCAATTGATGTGTCCTTGCGAGCTCTTGTGAGCCCAACTCTAGCTGGGTCACATTCTTTATGCTCAAGGACAGGGAATAATGGCTCCAATATTATTTCCTAAGTCAGTAGAGAATGACACAAAAGTGGTGACTCTACCCTGTCAAAGGTGGACAATTTTTAAGACCTGGAAACAAGGCAGTCCAGTTAAGTTCCAGCTCTCACTGTTTTCACGGTATTAAATATGTATATATATATCCAAAAGCCACGGGAGGTCAGCTGTGGGACAAAGAACTAAGTTTTGCTTTTTGTCTCTGGTTACTGAAGATAGAAACAATTATCTTTTGTCTTTCCAAAACATCCAGGCCTTATATAAACATACGTAAATGAATTGGGTGCACCAAATTCACCTCCTTGGCAACAGAACTCAGGGAGGGAGGAGATATAATGAGATGTCCAGTGCCCCACCCTCTGAGGTCTGGTGGTTGCCCATGTAGCCTGCCATGTGAACTTAGTGATATAAAAATGACCAGCTGAGAAACTTCGTGCTAACCTCAGCTATGGTACAAGTCGAGCATGTCTACTTTTAAGCTTACAGCCCACCTAACTGGATCTACCTGGCCAGGGGCAGCCCAGCAGAAGGTAGACTCTTATCCACAATGCCAAGTGGAAGGCATGTGCAAAAGAGTTATTTATACACACCCGGAAAGCTTCCAGGATCCAGGGGGGACTGGCCTGTCATGATACTGTCCCATTGGATTATCTTGCCCACTACAAAAAGTGGGGTGTACATGGAAGCATTGTCATTTTCTCACAGAAAGTTATTGATCCAAGGGTACTGCTCACCATGGAATTTGTCCTGTTGTATGTTGTCTGTTTCTTTTTGTAAGTTACTAAAGCTACTTTCCATGTGCTAACGTGTGTTCAGGCTCTGATCAGAAGGACGTGATTTTCATGGAGTAACTTGTGTTAGTTATTTGTGCTCTTTCTCTAACGGCCTCCTATCTATCTAGAAGTTGGGCACTGCCTGTTAGCTCCACACAGATTGTGTGTTGTCACATGTGCACATGTGTGTTCAAAAACACTCACAATAAAAAAAGGTGCCAAAATAACTTCACAAAAATTTCAGAGACATTTGTTTGGACGATACTTGTAAACATCTTTGAGACTACGTTCATAAATTGGCTAAATTATGTCTTCAGGTGTCATTAATTTAAGTCCAACTTCCTAAATTAAAAATTAACTATGAAAAAATAAGTGAGACTTCACATACACTGCTGATTAGAACAATGTTGGCCAACTTTTCCTGATAAGAATCCCCCGAGGCATTTGTTGTATTCCCTCTTTTAGAACAATGCTTCTCACCTTTAATATGCACATGAATTACCTAAGAATGCTTTTTTTTTTTTTTTTAATTCAGTAGGGTTGGAGCCAGTGCTGAGAATCTGTATTTCTCCCTAGCTTCAAGGACTGTTTATTGAGTTGCAAGAGTATGAATCTGTGCTGTCCAATAACATAACATCAAAAGAAACTGAGTCAATAATAAAATTAATCTATTAGATGAGGTTTATCTAGGCAGAAGTTTCACTAATCAGGTGGCACTAAACGGAAAATGGAAGGATACTCCACCACTTACCAGTAGTGACTGTCTTTTTATTGACAAAATGTAGAAAAAAAAGCTTATTTATGAGTGGCTTATAGAGTTTACAATTGAACTACTGTCAGACTATTATTGGGAAACAGAGGGTGGCCTGATTTACAAGGGTATTGTCTACTCCATCACCAACGTCATTTTGTAAACCACATGACTCTATTTCAACTTCATTGGACAATGCCCCTTTTGATCAAGACTTTAAAAGAAGGCCTTTGATCAAGTTAGTGGCATCTCATTTTGCCTTCCTGTTGGCCTTCATCTGCACAGGCTTTTGCTGACCGATGCCTCTTATTTCTGGGTCTTCACCATGCCATACCTAAGGTTCCAGGCAATATTTACCAGAGGTAGAAGGGGTGATTGATTAATGGAGTAATGTGTGTTTGAGAACCATCATCACCTGAGTAGAGCAGGTCAAGGCTCCGTAGCTTGATTATTTTTATTGTCAGAGGCAAAAACAATCTGTTCTAGAAGCATTACCCTGTGGCGGGAAAGAATATTGGTAGATTGCTTACAATCACCCTGAAAACAATTTATAATATATTTGATCATTCCATAGGGGAATAAAATCAGATTAAAATTATAATTCTTGGTTATATTAAACAACTCATCAGAGACTACATTTAATAGGGAGCCAGCTAAACAGATCAAATCCCCAGATGGGATTAGATCATACTTAGTGTAACCAGTGTTCTTGTTACTGGATTTTGGTTACAGCTTTTTCAACTTGTCCAGTGAAATTTATCCTTGTTCGAAAAGAAGTGTTAGCTATAACACAGATGTCCCCTGTCTGGCCTGAAGGATATCTAAAAAAATTCTATTATTTGGTACCACTCTAGCTAAAGAGTTGAGAGACAGACTTCTGTTGAGGTTTTATAGACTCATCTGTGAGCTCATCTATACTGCCATAGTTTGAGACAAGTTGTAATTCATAACTTCCTTTGCACTACCAGCCAGAGAAGTAAGGACCTAACAAAGGAAACAAAGACTGTGAGATTAAACTCCACTGGCAAGACATCTTGTTTTTTCTAATTCTTTCAAAAATTTTAGGGTACAAGTCTAATGCTTATTTTCATTGTGCTAGTGGAGCTCTAGTGGGACCCCAAATGTTCCAACAGTGTAGCCTCCTGACATTCTCTAGCCATTGAGTCATTCACTAGAGGGCCCAGGTCAAGAATTTCATGAACTTTGTACCAGCTGGATTCTCCACAAAGAAAAATATAGGCTTTATGTTTACAGAGGACTCCTGATCCATCACAGGGAATGTTATTATTTGCCCAAATTAATCAATTTTCAGAAAGAGAGTAATAGCAAATAGTCTTCCACAATAACTGGAACTGAGGAACCCCTGACAGACCAAACCATTTCTTCTATAAAGCTTAGAATTTTTCCCGGAAAAAGAACAGTTTTCATCTAGGAAATCAAAGTTCCTGGTTCTCTAAAAACAGAACCCAAATATGGCAAAGCCTAAATGATTTAGGGAACCATCAGAATGCTTTCATTTAGATAAGTCCAATCTTTATAAATGTCCCATGTTGTACAAATTGTTTCATTTGATTCTAAGTATTCTGAATGGTTAGCAGTAATGTTTTTCATTTCAGTGAGATTAAAGCAAGGTGGAAGTAAATCATATTGGGCATTTGGAGGATGAGAGAGTCTGACTCAAATTCCATTAGTTATTTGGATGGTTGAGTTGACAGTGGCTTTACAAATTCTGATGTAATTGAGGACAAATAAAGGTAAAGAGTTTGAATTAGAATGTACTGAGTGGAGAGAAGGGTAACAAATCCAAACATCTTTCAAATTTGTGCTGAAATTACTGCCTGGGCTATTCTGACAAAACAATGTCTTTCCACGGTTTGGCTTTAAATACAAGTAGGGATATGCAAGTAAACACAATCAAGTTATTCATTATCAAAAGAATGTTTAAAAAGTCTATTGTGTTACTCTTTCTGTTGTTCTTAGGAAAGCTGTCAACATCTGCTTCTAGGTGACCTCAAGGAAATTTTTTCTTGAAGTCTCCTGTCAGTGTTGTGGTTCAGGTAGATAGAAGAGCTCACTTGAGTTGAAAGATGAGAAACTAAGGTTAGACTCCCTCAAGTTTAGCTACACAGTGGATGGACAACAATTCTTGGTAGGGTCCTTTCCATAATTTGTAACTAATAAAGTCCATATTTGTTGAAACACTCTGGTCAAATGCTTTCAGAGAGTCAGCAAAGTAAAAACTATCTGCAGATGACCAAATTTAAAATGGCCGTGTCTAGCCCATCACCTAAAAAAAAAAAAAAAAAAAAAAAAAAACCACAAGTAATAAAAAACCTAATGAGAATTTATTGCAAAATAATGCATATCTTATTTTAAGTAAATTTAAAAAAATGTAGACAAAATATCTCTAAATATAATGATTACCCTTATTTTCAAAGAACTTCAGATATAACATATGTGACAGTTAAGTGTGTCAACTTGGCTAGGCCATGAGTGTCAATGTATGGAAGTTGTATAATGTCGTGCTCACTTCCAATTTGAGATTTGATACATGATCACTCCCATGATGAAATCTGCAGTGAGGTGTACTGGTGGCAGTGGGGTGTGTGGCAACTCATCTCTGAGCATTCATCTCTCCACCCTCTCCTTCCTACTCTCCTTGCCAGGGCTTTTGCTTGTTCTGGATCCTGCAGCTGGCTCCTGTTCATCTCTCCTGTGGTTCTTGGGACTTGAGCTAGCAGCTTAGCTGAGGTCTTGCCTGACAATCTTGAGATTTGTCAAACTTCACAGCCTGAAATAGCCTTGATCTCCAGCCTGCCGATATTGGGTTCATCAGCCCCTGTGGCTACATGAGTCAGGAGAAACCTCTTTCTTGCCCCATGGACTTGGAACATTACAGACCCTGAAGGCCATGTGAGCCATTTCCTCAATATAAATCTCTCTCTCTCTATTTATGAGCTTTATTGATTAGGCTTCCCTAGAGAACTCAGCCTAAGACATTTGGTACTGAGAGTGGTTATTGAGAAACAAAAGTGTAAGGATGAATTTTCTGAATTGGTTCTCACGTCTGGTTAGTCTTAAAGACGTTGATGACTCTGATTCCAGTAAAGAGGTCACTGCTAATCCATGGCATGAGGTGGCATTTCAAATATGCAAAATATCACCACCAATGCGTCATATGTTGGTGAAAGACGAGGCTTTGGGTGATTGCATAGATGATACCTTTCTACAATTTTGTCATAATGAGAAGTGTAAGGAAGCTGGGTGGTTGGCCCTACTTTTGCTAGACAAACTGGTGAGAGATGAGCTTGGGGCTTCAGAGTCAAAACTCAAGCACCATATAAATGACCTCAAAATTTCCACCTGTGCCTTGAAAGAAAGCCTTATTTCTTGTAGTAACAGAGTTGATATTGCCGAAAACTAAACACAGGGTCTTATTGCAAGTCAAAATTACAATGCCAGCTCAACTGCCAATCTCAAGAGGTGTCTGAAGTTAAAGAGAGGGTATTGATTGGGAAGAACTGGGACCCTGAAGCCTGGTAAGGGGAAATATGGGCAGATAATCAGGAAGCTGGAGACACTGAGCCTCTAAATTCTGTTGTATCACTCCTGACAACAGAACAATTAGCCCCTCCACTCCCATCTAATGAGGTTAACCCAGCTGCATCTAATGTACCTTTGTCTGAATCATTGCCTTGAACATCGCCTGAAGTAGATTCTTTACAAGGCAATGCTGAATGTTCCCAAAACATTTTCCCACTGATTTTGGCTTCTAGACCTATAACTAAACTCAAGCCCCAGGGAGTCCCAAAAGGTGAAGTACAAAGTGTAACTCAGGAGGAGGTACACTACATTCTGAAAGAACTGCTTGGTTTTCCTAATATGTACAAACAGAAACCTGGGTAATATGTGTGGAAATGGCTATTAACAGTTTGGGATAATGGTGCAAGGAACATAAAAATTGATCAGCCTGAGTTTACTGATATGAGCTCGCTAAGCACAGATTCTTCATTCAATGTTTCAGCTCAAGAAGTTAGGAAAGGATCTAATAGTTTATTTGGTTGGGTTGCTGAAGCATGGATCGCATGGTGGCTTACACTAAATTAAGTTGAAGAACCAGACCTGCTTTGATATACTGTGGAAGAAGGTACCCAAAAGCTTAGGGAAATTGACATGCTGGAGTGGATATAACAGTTTAGACCTGCAGATCCACACATGGAGTACTTAGAGGATATACCTTTTACCACAGTAGGAACAAATTTGTGAAGGGAGCTCCAGCATCCTTGAAGACTGCTGTGATTGCTATTTTATGTAAATCAGATCTGAACGTGGGAATTTCCCTAACTGAATGAAGACATCTAATTACAATAAGGGGGATTGGAGCCTATGGTGGTAGGGGTCAAGCGGCAGTGCTCAAATGACAAAGGCAAGGTAGGTGTGGTTACCATAATAAACGTGAGAGTCAACGGAGTAATCAGAATAGTCTGACTCATATGGACTTATAGCCTTGGCTACCTAGTCATGATTTCTCTAGGAGTAAAATAGGGAAGGAATCTACTAAATATTTACTTGACTTACACAAGCAGATGAATTCTACGTCAAGAGAACAGAAGCCTAACTCTAATAGTCAGAATAGAAAGCCATGGACCCTCTATCAATTCCCAGACTTGAGTAAGTTTACAGATCCACAGCCTCTTGATTGAAGGGGAGGCCTTGTCCCCTTAAGGAGGGACTCCAGTAAAGTGTCAAAGATTTATACCATTAATCTTTCTCCCAGCCTTCCCCAAAGGGATCTACAGCCTTTTATGAGGGTGACTCTTCATTAGGGAAAATGAAATAATCAGACTTTTTGGGGATTACTGGATACTGGCTCTGAAATGACACTCATTCCAGAAGACCCAAAAAGTCACTGTGGCCCACCACCAGTCAGAGTGGGGGCATGTGGAAGTTAGGCTATTAATTGAGTCTTAGCTCATGTCAGTCTCACAGCAGGTCCAGTGGGTCCCTGAACCCATCCTGTAGTGATTTCTCCACTTCTACAATGCATAATTGGAATTGATATACTCAGCAACTGGCACCCCCCCGCCCCCACATTGGGTCCCTGACAAATGGAGTAAGAGCTATTATGGTAGGAAAAGCCAAGGGAAGCCATTAGAACTTCCCCTACCAAGGAAAACAGTAACCAAAAGCAATATCACATTCCTGTAGGGATTGCAGACATTACTGCCACCATCAAGGACTTGAAGGATGCAGAGGTAGAGATTCTCACCACATCCTTATCCAACTTGCCTATTTGTTGTTTGTTGTTAGGTGCCGTCAGGTCGGTACCAATTCATAGCAACCTCATGCACAACAGAATGAAACACTGCCCTGTCCTGCGCCATCCTTACAATCATTGTTATGCTTGAGCCCATTGTTGCAGCCACTGTGTCAATCCACCTCATTGAGGGTATTCCTCTTTTCCGCTGACCCTGCACTTTGCCAAGCATGATATCCTTCTCCAGAGACTGATCCCTCCTGACACCATATCCAAAGTAGGTAAGATGCAGTCTCGCCATCCTTGCTTCTAAGGAGCATTCTGGTTGTACTTCTTCCAAGACAGGTTTATTCACTCTTCTGGCAGTCCATGGTGTATTCAATATTCATCACCAACACTGCAATTCAAAGGCATCAATTCTTCTTCGGTTCTCCTTATTCATTGTCCAGCTTTCACATGCATATGATGAAATTGGAAATCAATGGCTTGGGTCAGGTACACCTTAGTCTTCAAGGTGACACCTTTGATCTTCAACACTTTAAAGAGGTCCTTTGCAGCAGATTTACCCGATACAATGCATCTTTTCATTTCTTGACTGCTGCTTCCATGGCTGTTGATTGTGGATCCAAGTAAAATGAAATCCTTGACAACTTCAATCTTTTCTCCGTTTATCATAATGTTGTTCATTGGTCCAGTTGTGAGCATTTTTGTTTTCTTTGTGTTGAGGTGCAATCCATACTGAAGGCTGTGGTCTTTGATCTTCATTAGTAAGTGCTTCAAGTCCTCTTCACTTTCAGCAAGCAAAGTTATGTCATCTGCATACTGCAGGTTGTTAATAAGTCTTCCTCCAATTCTGATGCCCCGTTCTTCTTCATATAGTCCAACTTCTCGGATTATTTGCTCAGCGTACAGGTTGAATTGGTACTGTGAAAGAATACAAACCTGGAGTATACTTATCCTGACTTTAAACCAATCAGCATCCCCTTGTTCTGTCCGAACAACTGCCTCTTGATCTATGTAAAGGTTCCTCATGAGCACAACTAAGTGTTCTGGAATTCCCATTCTTCACAATATTATCCATAATTTACTATGATCCACACAGTTGAATGCCTTTGCATAGTCAATAAAACACAGGTAAACATCCTTCTGGTATTCTCTGCTTTCAGCCAGGATCCATCTGACATCAGCAATGATACCCCTGATTCCACGTCCTCTTCTGAATCCGGCCTGAATTTCTGGCACTTCCCTGTAGATACACTGCTGCAGCTGTTTTTGAATGATCTTCAGCAAAATTTTGCTTGCCTGTGATATTAATGATATTGTTCTATAATTTCCACATTCAGTTGGATCACCTTTCTTGGGAATAGGCATAAATATGGATTTCTTACAAGTCAGTTGGCCAGGGAGCTGTCTTCCATATTTCTTGGCATAGATGAGTGAGCACCTCCAGCACTGCATCTGTTTGTTGAAACATCTCAATTGATATTCCATCAATTCCTGGAGCCTTGTTTTTTGCCAATGACTTCAGGGCAGCTTGGACTTCTTCCTTCAGTACCATTGGTTCGTGATCATATGCTACCTCTTGAAATAGATGAATATCGACTAATTCTTTTTGGTATAATGACTGTATATTCCTTCCATTTTCTTTTGATGCTTCCTGCATCATTTAATATTTTCCCCATAGAATCCTTCAGTATTGCAACTTGAGTCTTGAATTTTTTCTTCAGTTCTTTCAGCTTGAGAAACACTGAGCAAGTTCTTCCATTTTGGTTTTCCATTTCCAGCTCTTTGCACAGGTCATTATAATACTTTGTCTTCTCGAGCCGCCCTTTGAAACCTTCTGCTGAGTTCTCTTACTTCATCAATTCTTCCTTTTGCTTTAGCTGCTCGACGTTCGACGGCAAGTTTCAGTGTCTCCTCCGATGTCAGTCTTGGTCTTTTCTTTCTTTCCTGTCTTTTCAATGACCTCTGGCTTTCTTCATGGATGATGTCCTTGATGTCATTCCACAACTCATCTGGTCTCTGGTCACTAGTGTTCAATGCATCAAATCTATTCTTCAGAGGGTCTCTAAATTCAGGTGAGATATACTCAAGGTCATATTCTGGCTCTGATTTTCTTCAGTTTCAGCTTGAACTTGCATATGAGCAATTGATGGTCTGTTCCACATTCGGCCCCTGACCTTGTTCTGGACTGATGATATTGAGCTTTTCCATCGTTTCTTTCCACAGATGTAGTCAATTTGATTTCTGTGTTTTCCATCTGGTTAGGCCCATGTGTATAGTTGCCATTTATGTTGGTGAAAGAAGGTATTTGCAATGAAGAAGTCGTTGGTCTTGCAAAATTCTATCATTCAGTCTCAAGCATTGTCTCTATCACCAAGCCCATCTTTTCCAAATACTGATCCTTCTTCTTTGTTTCCAACTTTCACATTAAAATCACCAGTAATTATCAATGCTTCAACTTTGCATATTAGGCCTGTGCAAAAAACAGATGGATCTTGGAGGATGACAGTGGATTATCAGAAATGTAAGCAGGCGGTGACCCTAATTCAGCTCCTGTTCCAGATATAATCTCATTGCTTGAGCAAATTAATACATCTCCTAGTACCTGGTATGTAGCTATTGATCTGGCTAAGAACTTTTTCTCCGTACCTGTTTTGAAGGACCATCAGAAGTAGTTTGCCTTCAGGCCAACAATATACCTTTAGTAGCCTATCTCGAGCTATATCAACTCTTTAGCCCTATGTCATAATTTAGTCTGCAGGGAACTTGATCCCTTTTCTCTTCCACAAGATGTCACACTGATCCATTACATTGATGACATTATGTTGATTGGACCTAGTATGGAAGAAGTGCCAATGACTCTGGACTTACTCATGAAACATTTGCCCTCTAGAGGGTGAGAAATTAATCCCACAAAAACTCAGGCACCTTCCACCTCAATGAAATTTCTAGGGGTCCAGTGGTGTGGGGCATATTGAGACATTCCTGTTAAAGCAAAGGAAAATTGATTGCATCTGGCTCCTCCCACAACTAAAAAGGAAGCACAACTCCTAGTTGGTCTCTGGATTTTGGAGGCAACATATCCCTCATTTGGGTATGCCACTTCAGCTTATTTATCAAGTGACTTGAAAGTTGCTAGTTTTAAGTGGGGCCCAGAACAAGAGAATGCTCTGTGAAAGATCAGGCTGCTGTGCAAGCCACCTGCAAGTTAGGCCATATAATCCGACTGATCCAATTGTACATGAAGTGTCCATGGCAGATAGAGATACTATTTGGAGTCTTTGGAAGTGCACAGCTGCACTCTATCATTAAATGGAAGTGGAATATACAAGATTGCCTGAGCAGGACCTGAAGGCATGAGTAATTTGCATGAGGAAGTAGCCTAAATGCCTGTGGTCTCTATTCCTGTCACTTTACTTTCCGTCTCGCAGTTTACACCTATGGCCTCATGGGGAGTTCCTTATGATCAGTTGACTGAAGAAGAGAAAACTCGTGTCTAGTTTACAGATGGTTCTCTGTGGTATACAGACATCTCTCCAAAGTGAACGGTGACAGCCCCGCAAGCCTTTTCTGGAAACTCCTTAAGGGAAAGTGATGAAGAGAAATCCTCCCAATGGGCAGAACTTCAAGCAGTGCACTGGCTGTTCATTTTGCTTGGAAGGAGAAATGGCCAGATGTGCGATGGTATACTGATTCATGGGCTGTGGCCAATAGTTGCTGAATTGTCAGGGATGTGGAAGGAACAGATTGGAAAATTGGAGACAAGGTTTTATGGGGAAGACCTCTCTGAATGGGCCAAAGAAGTGAAGATATTTGTGTCTCATGTGAATGCTCACCAAAGGTATTCTTTGAGAAGAAATTGATCAGCCCCCAAGCATTGGGAGGTTTCCAAATGTCAGTCAATGAATGCCTTGTTTCTCAAGGTCTCCTCTGAGATGCTTTATCTATCGGAAAACTCCCCCATAGCGGCCACTGTAGCTCCAAATTTTTCTTAGTCAATTTCATCCACTTTTAAACAACTTTTGCCTGTGTTCCTCTGATCCCCAAGATTCTATGTCTTATCTGCTTGTAGCATAAAGTCCCAAATGATCCAAGTTCATTAATAGGGCCAGGCCCAGTCAACCCTACTCCCAAATAAAGATCAGAGAACTCAAAACATGAAAAAAGAGCAGACTTTGGGTCTGAGCGGAAGTTTATCATATGGGATAGTTAAGATTGTGTGTCCACTTGGCTGGGCCATGATCTCAATGTTTTGGCAGTTGTACATGGTTGTGTTTGATACGTGATCATCCCCATGATGGAATCTGCTGGTACTCGTGGGGGAGGGGCCTGTGGCAGGTTACTGCCCCCTAGCATTCATTTCTCCATCCTCCGCCCCTACCTTTTTCTTACTCACCTTGCCAAGGTTTTTGGATTGTTCTTGATCCTGCAGGTGCCTCTTGTTTGTTTGACCCCTTGTTCTTGGACTTGAGATAGCAGCTTAACTGCCAGTCTTGGGTTTCGTCAACCTTCACACCCTGCTCTCCAACAGACCTATCTTTGGTTCACCAGCCCCTGTGGCTACATGAGTCAGAAGAAGCCTTTATCCTGATCCATGGACTTGGGACATTCCAGCCTCTACAATCATATGAGCTATTTCCTTGATATAAATCTCTCTCTGTATGTATATACATATTTATACACCTAAGGCACTGGACAACCTCCATGAACACCACAGATCTAGAAAAGGGTTTGTGGATATCAATGCCTGTTTCTGCAGAGTCCTTGTGGGTCACCAGAGTCCCCCTCAGAATCCCACTCCTGATGCCAGAACTGTCAAAATAAACTCAGTCGATAATAAAATTAGTCTATTATTAGATGGGGTTTACTTAGTCACAAGGTTCATGAATTGAGTAGAACCACTGAAAGTGGTAAGGTACTCCGCTGAGTAACAGCAGCGATTGGCTTTTTACTGACAAAATGCAGAAGGAAAATTATTTTATTTCTGGTTGGTTTAGAAAATTTGCTATTGAAGCACTGACAAGATGCCATTGGTCAAGAAGGGTAGAAACGCTGCCAGAATCTCGCTGGTAAATGAGGGTGGTCTGATTTACAAAACAGCTAGGTTTAAGTATCAATAAAGATAAGTCTTAGGGGCGTTGTCCATTAGACCACCAACACCATTTTTCAAACACATAACTCCATTATGATTTCATTCAACAGCAGTCGTATATGGTTACGCAGCAATTGAATTATGGCTGGTCAGAATATCATTCTCCTGTAAGTCCAAAATAGACAGCAGGCTTTGAAGGTTTAGTACGTAAAGTATATCAGTAATGAGAGTTTTATAGTGATTGCATATTGAATAGACAATGTTTTGGCTATATTGGATTAAGTAAAATATATTATTAAGATTATTTTCACGTTTACTTGTTCGTTTTTGAACTAACGTTTTAAAAGTGAGAACATGGCTTTTGCATCGTGTTTCTGTTGCGCCTGTTACTGGTTGCTGTAGTGTCAGCTCTGACTCATGGCCACCCTTTTTGTGTCAGAGTAGAACTGTAATACATAGAATTTTTGATGACTGATTTTTTGGCAGTAGATCACCATGCTTTTCTTTGGAGGCACCTTTGGGTGGGTTCAACTCCCAACATTTCAGTGAGCATCAGAGTATATTAACAATTTCCACCACCCAAGGACTCAATGGTCCAGTAGAGGATCAAGATTAAAATCTGCTACAGTGAGACTGAGATGTTGTTATTTGTCAGTTCTGACTCATAAGGGATTCTGTGAAGGACAGAACGAAACACTGCCCGGTCCTGCACGATCCTCATAATCGTTGTTACGCTTGAGCCCATTGTTGCAGCCACTGTGTCAATAAATCTCATTGAGGGTCTTTCTCTTTTTTGCTGACCCTCTATTTACCAAGCATGATGTCATTCTCCAGGGACAGGTCCCTCCTTATAACAGGTCCAAATTACATGAGATGAGGTCTCACTTTCCTTGCTTCTAAGGAGCATTCTGGCTGTACTTCCAAGACAGATTTGTTTGTTCTTCTGGCAGTCAGTATTCTCCTCCAACACCATAATTCAAAGGCATCAATTCTGCTTCAGTCATCCTTATTCATTGACCAGATTTCCCATGCATGTGAGGTAATTGAAAATATGATGGTTTGGGTCAGGTACACCTTAGTCCTTCCTCAAAGGGATGTCTTTGCTTTTCAACACTTTGAAGAAGTCTTTTGCACCTGATTTGCCCAATGTAATTTTATTTCTTAACTGCAGCTTCCATGAGCACTGACTGTGGATCCAAGTAAAATGAAATCCTTGACAACCTCAATATTTTTTCCATTTATCACGATGCTCCTTATGGGTCCAGTTATGAGGATTTTTGTTTTCTTATGTTGAGGCGCAATCTGTACTGAAGGCTGTAGTCTTTGATCTTCCTTAGTGCTTCAAGTCATCTCTCTCAGATAGCAGTGTTGTGCTATCTACATATGGCAGGTTGTTAATTAGTCTTCTACCAATCCTGATGCCCCATTCTTCTTCATATAGTCCCGCTTCTCAGATTATTTGCTCAGCACAGAGCTTGAGTAAGAATGGTGAAAGTTATATCCCTGACGCACACCATTCCTGATTTTAAACCATGCAGTACCCCCTTCTTCTGTTTGAAAGAATTACCCCTTGGTATATGTACGGGTTCTCCATGAGCACAATTAAGTGTTCTGGAATTTCCATTCTTTGCAATGTTATCCAGAATGTGTCATGATCCACACAGTCGAATGCATTTGCATAGTCAATAAAACACAGATAAACGTCTTTCTGGCATTCTCTGCTTTCAGCCAAAGTCCATAAGTCATCAGCAATGATATCCTCTGTTCCATGTTGCTTTAGTTATCCAGTGCAGCTATAACAGAAATACCACAAGTGGATGGCTTTAACAAAGAGGAATTTATTTTCTCACAGTCCAGTAGGCTAGAAGTCCAAATTCAGGGTGTCAACTCCAGGAAAGGCTTTCTCTCTCTGTCGGCTCTGAAGGAAGGTCCTTCTCATCAATCTTTCTCTGGACTAGGAGCCCTCCGTGCAGGAGCCCCCAGTCCAAAGGATAGGATGCACTCTTCTCCTGATGTTTCTTTCTTGGTGGTATGAGGTCCCCCGTCATTGCTCATGTCTTTTTCCTTTTTATCTCTTGAGAGATAAAAGGTGGTACAGGCCATACCCCAAGGAAACTCCCTTTACATTGGATCAGGGATGTGATCTGGTTAAGGGTATTACAATCTTACCCTAATCCTTTTTAACGTAAATTACAATCACAAAACGGAGGACAACCACACAATACTGAGAATCATGGCCCAGCCAAATTGATACACACATGTTTTGGGGGACACAATTCAATCCCTGACACTTGTCCTTTTCCGAAACTGGCTTGAATTTCTGGCAATGTACTGCTGCAACCACTTTTGGAAGATCATCGGCAAAATTTTACTTGTGTGTGATATTGATGACACTGATAATTTCTGCATTCTGTTTGGTCACGTTTCTTTGGAATGGACACAAATATGGATCTCTTCCAATCAACTGGACAGGTAGGTGTCTTCCAAACTTCTTGGCATAGGTTAGTGAACACCTCCTGTGCTGCAACCATTTATTGAAACACCTCTATTGGTATTCGATCAATTCCTGGAACCTTGTTTTTTGCCAATGCTTCAGTTCAGCTTGGGCTTCTTCCTTCAATACCATCAGTTCTTATTCATGCACCATCTCCTGAAATGATAGAAGTCTTTTTGTTTCTATGACTCTGTATTCCTTCCATCTTCTTTTGATGCTTCATATGTCATTCATTATTTTGCCCATAGAATCCTTCAATATTGCAAATCAAAGCTTGAAATTTTTGTTTATTTCTTTCAGCTTGAGAAATGCCGACCGAGCTTGTTCTTCCCTTTTGGTTTTATAACTCCACATCTTTGCACATTTCTTTATAGCTCTTTACTTTTTCTTCTCGAGCTGGTCTTTGAAATCTTCTGTTCAGAGCTTTTAATTCATCACTTCTTCCATTTGCTTTAGCTACTGTACATTTAAGAGCAAGTTTCAGTCTCTTCTGACATTCATTTTGGACTTTTCTTTCTTTTTCTTCTTTTTAATGACCTTTTGCTTTTTTCATGTATGATATCCTTGATGTCAACCCACAACTCACTTTGTCTTCAGTCATTAGTGTTCAATGTGTCAATCCTATTCTTCAGATGGTCTCCAAAATCAGGTGGGATATATCCGAGGTCATATTTTGGTTTTCATGGACTTGTTTTAATTTTCTTTGGCTTCAATATTCACTCAAATATGAGCAGTGCATAGTTTTTTCTGGCCAGCCCCTGGCTTTATTCTCATTGATGATATTCAACCACCATCTCTTTCCACAGATGTAGTCAGTTTGATCCCTGTATGTTCTGTATGGTGAGGTGCATCACCGTTTAATTTGTTGAAGAAGGTATTTGCAATGAATATGTCATTTGTATTAAAAAATTCTATCGCATGATCACAGGTGTTGTTTCTGTTACTAAGGTCATATTTTCCAACTGCAGATCAGTTTGATCCCTGTGTGTTCTGTATGGTGAAGTGCATGTGTAGAGTCACCGTTTAATTTGTTGAAAAAGGTATTTGCAATGAATATGTCATTTGTATTACAAAATTCTATCACATGATCACAGGTGTTGTTTCTGTTACTAAGGTCATATTTTCCAACTGCAGATCCTTCTTTTTTTGTTTCCAACTTTTGCATTCCAACCACCAGTAATGTTCAATGCATCTTTATTGCATGTTTGATCAATTTCAGACTGTAGAAGTTGGTAAAATTATTCAATTTTCTCATCTTTGGCATTGGTGGTTGGTGTGTAAATATGAATAATAGTAGTATTAACTGGTCTTCCTTGTAGGCATATGGTTATCCTATCACTGACAGTGCTGTACTTCAGGATAGATCTTGAAGTGTTCTTTTGATAATGAATGTGACATTGTTCCTCTTCAATTTGTCATTCCTGTCATAGTAGATCATAAGATTGTTTGATTCAAAGTGGCCCATATCATTCTATTTCAGGTCATTAATACCTAGGAGATTGATTTTTATTCATTCCATTTCATCTTGAGACCTTCTAATTTTTCTAGCTTCATGCTTTGTACATTCTATGTTCTGATTATCAGTGTTTGTAGCTGTTTCTTCTCATTTTGAGTCGTACCACATCACGGGTGTGTCAGTTTGCCTAATTGTGGTGGCTTGCATTTCGCTGTAATAATGGTATTTGATATTTCAAATACCAGCAGAGTCACCCATGGTGGACAGTTTTAGCAGAGCTTCCAGACTAAGACAGGCTAGGAAGAAGGACCTGATCGTCTACTTCTGAAAAAATTGGCCACTGAAAACCTTATGAATAGCAGTAGTAGAGGTTTTCTGATATAGTGCCAAAAAATGAGCCCCTCAGGTAGGAAGGAACTCAAAATATGACTGGGGAAGACCTGCTTCCTCAAAATAAAGGACTGAGATAGGATCTTGAAAATGTGGCATTTTACTACTCACGCACATAATAGTAATGTATTTTCCAAAATTGTAAACTTCCTTAAGGCTGAAACACTTCAACATTTTTTTTTTCTGTGACTGACAAAGAAAAGGTTTTCATATGTTGGTTAAATACTTGAAACATGGCATTTGAAGGCCACAGCCATTTTATGGCAGTTATAATAAATTATGTGATAGAGGAAATTAATTTTTGAGCATTTGATATTTTGAATTTAACATCAGGCAAGATAAAGAGAACTTTGGAAAAACTAGTAATGCTTGCTTTTACTCTGGTATTATTTTGAGGAATGTATGAGTTGTGTCATAGCCCCTGAACAAATGTAAGATGACCTTACCTGAAACCTAAGGAATGATAAAGTGCAGCTCACAGGAATTTTGTACAGAGTCTTAAGGTGATAAAATGTTTTGTAATTCTCAGTTATGAATGACTCCACTGAAATGGAAAAGTTTACTTTCAACAAAGTAATATCCTTCAGACCACAGGAATTTTTTTGCCACTGTAATATGCCACAGAATATACTACGTTATCAGATTCTATGCAGCATACAATGGAGTGTGAGTTTATGAGTGCACACTCATATAATACATATTAATCTGCCCTCAAACAATATGTATGGCTCCCTTATCAATCGTTAAAGGACTCAAAACTTAAGTTGCAACTGTGAGAAATGTAGTGTGATTTTTCCCATGTGTGAGACTATAGAATGTAGTGATTAAGATCATGGTACCTAGAGCCAAACTATCCCATGCAATTTACTTATCTTCTCTGTTTATTAGTGTTAATCATGTGTAAAATGAAGATAGTAATAATACTTATTTCTTGGGGTTATTGTGAGGATAAAATGAATCATACCCCATAGATATAGAGAATTGTCTGGTATATTCAATAAATAATAACTGTTATTAGATTCTGACACGTTACTAATGCTCTGAATTAACAACTGACGTAAAGGATTTCCTGGTCCAAAGATAATGTTATAACTTAAGTATAAAGAAATATAGATTTTTTTTTAGTTTTTAGAGTATTTCTACCTATTAGAAGATTTGAAGATGTTTACATATTCTATTGTCTTCAAGCAAATAGCTCCACAATGCTTTCAAAATTCATTTTGGAGCATTTCTCCTTTAAATGAGAGAATGTCTTAGTGGCTATCCCAGTCTGTAGCATAAAATAGAATATTATCTTCTCTGATAAAATTGAAAAAAATTATTGTGTAAGTAACAACTACTTTATCCAAATTTAGAAATGTATTACCTTTGGATTTTTGAACGTATCTTACATTCTTTTCTACTCTTAATCTCAATATTTTTCAATATATAGGATTTCCAAGGTAATCTTGATGGTATGGGTCATGCATTAACACTTTGACAGTCTATTTTTCCACCTGGGTAACACGATTGTTTTGTCTAAAAATGGTAGCAGTTCCAGTGTTCAAAATATCCTGTAATACATTTGAAAATTACAAAAATGCAGTTTGGAATGAGATATGCCAATTAAATATAGTGTGCTATACTGGATGGGACTCTGGAACTGAAATAGGATATTACGTAAAAACTAAGGAAATCATAATAATTGTTCAATTTAGTTGATAATAGTGTATCAGTATTGGTTTCTTATAAAAATTGTAACATGGTACCATTGCTACATGTTAACAATAGGGAAAATTAGGACTAGGGTATACGGGAAAAGAGAATAAACCAAACCCATAGCCACTGAGCCAATTTCAGCTCATGACACATATTGGAACTCCTTTTAATATTCTTGCAACTTTTCTGTAAATATGAAAAATGATAACAACAAACAAATCTAAATCTAAAGAAGTTTATTGAATGTCAGAAAATACACTTTGAGCTTCCTGAAATAGTTGATACTAAAATTCTTTTCTCTTCATTCTCCCCACTCCTTCCTGCCCTGCACCACCTCAGCCTCCCACCTCTGGCCTTTACTGTCTCTGTTATTGTTCAGAACAGTATTCTTCCTAAGAATTCCAACTTATTAAATATTACCAGAAGCCTACGTTGCATCTACATATTTTTAAGTAGAAATCAAAAAGTTTAAAATCTAAAAATATTTTTCTATAATTATACAAACATAGATTTAAATAAAAAATCATATCCATTTACACTATTCTCAGGTATTAAGAAAATGTACTAAAACATTGTGTAGATCTACAAATATTTCCAAATCAATTTAAATGGCTGAGTGAATAATGAAAACTCTCTTCTACAATAGAAAAATAACATCTAGTTCCCATTCTCTTCCTGCTTGTTCCTTTTATGGGATAGATATTGGTTTAGATAATAGCGATGAAAATTCTTATCACGAGTCTTGTAAAAATACTTCATAAAATTCAACTGATTATTTTTACTTCATCTCACAAATTTAGTTATCCAATTTTATTGTGTTTTCTTTTAATTTCATTATTAAGCTATACTAATTCTAGTTTTTATATTACTTTCTTGCTTTTGATAAACGAGCAAATTTTGATTCATAATACGGTCTAACAAATTCACTTTTGCAAATGTTTTGTTAAAAATATATTTAGCATCTGTTCCTTTAATCCTACACTCTAACCAGCATTTCTAATGTGTCTCTAAATGGGGACTGAGAATTAATGTATTTTTTTTTTTTATTGTGCTCTAAGTGAAAGTTTACAAATCAAGTCAGTCTCTCATGCAAAAACTTATACACACCTTGCTATGTACTCCCAGCTGCTCTTCCCCTAATGAGACACCACACTCCTCCTCTCCACCCTGTATTCCTGGTGACCATTCAACCAACCCCTGTTCCCTTTCTGCCTTCTCACCTTGCCTCCAGACAGGAGCTGCCCACATAGTCTCATGTGTCTACTTGAGCTAAGAAGCTCACTATTCATCAGTATCATTTTATGTCTTATAGTCCAGTCCAATCCCTGTCTGAAGAGTTGGCTTTGGGGATGGTTCAAGTCTTGGGCTAACAGAAGGTCCAGGGATCTTGACCTCTGGGTTCCCTCTAGCCTCCGTCAGACTATTAAGTCTGGTGTCTTTACAAGAATTTGAGGCCTGCATTACACTGTTCTCCTGCTCCATCAGGGATTCTCTCTTGTGCTCCCTGTCAGGGCAGTCATGGGTGGTACCTGGCACCATCCAGTTCTTCTGGTCTCGGGCTGATGCAGTCTCTGATTTATGTGGCCCTTTCTGTCTAAAAAAAAATTTTTTTTTTTGTCTCCTGGACTCATATTTACTTTGTGTCTTTGGTGTTCTTCAGAGAATTAGTATATTTTAAGGGCAGTCCTTTTCAGAAGACCGTAGACTATTTAAATCCTGACATCTTCTTTCACAGATATGCATGCAGTTCTAGAGTCTGTGTTACCTGAATTATAGATTCTGTGTGTTTTGTTCTCTTTATATCGAGTTTTCTTATCTATTGCCTGATTTCTAGGATTTTGGACCCTGTTAATCATCCTAGAGGCTTCCCTGGGAGGAACAGATGGTTTGTGCTCAACTACTAGCTGATAGGCTGGCAATTTGAATCCACTTAGTGGTGCCAGGGAAAAAAAGCCTGGTGATCTATTTCTGTAAAATTACAGCCACCGAAATTCTGTGGAGCACCGTTCTTCTCTAAAGACATGGGGTCACCATGAGTTGGAATTGACTCAACTATATTGGGTTTACCTTTCTAAACACTTTGAAAACATCACCCTGCCCATTCACTTCCCTGGCCTACTACTGGATAACTTGGGACTTGGTGCTTTGTTTGAACTTAAAGAAGAAAAGATATTAACAACAGAATATATAGAAATTCCAGCCCTTTCCAATTATTAACATCTAATTTTGACAGTAATTTATCCATTTGTTTAAAAAAAAATTTTAAACACCCAATCCATATTGAGGATTCCAACATTTACTACCATTTAATAACAAAAGTACTTCTGTAGTTCAGAGTCTTCAAACAAATAATACTTTAAAGTTATCAAAAACCCTTATATCAGCTAGTTTTCATGTTTCATTATGGAGTTCCACAATCAGAAATAACACATACCTTCAAAAACTTTATGTAAGTTTTATTTTATACCATGAACTACAAAATATTTCCTAGTGAAATCAGAAAATGTTAGCCAAGTTTGGCGCTCATAGAAGGTGCATGGGCTAGAGCCCTAAGTCATGTAAAGTAGCAGTTATTGGTGGTAGTAAATATTAGGCCATATATAGAAGGATTAGATGAGCAGCAAGAGGACAAGATGCAGACATAAAGGACTGAGAGACCAGACAGAGCAACTATGAGGAAAAACCTGAATGATGCAGTGGAAGACACTCTTTTTACGGTTGCCTGTGGCTTGATTGCTGTAATTACATGTGTTAGCTTTCAAGCCCCAATTTGTAGAGCTCTCACGAAGTAAATCTCCTCCATCAGATCCAGTCTTCTGCACTGATTCTGCCTTATCATTCCATTGCTTTGGTTTTAAAGAAATCTTGCTTCTTTGCCATCAGGATTTCCATAGGAGGGTAGCCTCTGCGCTCTTGGCTCACACACATGTTGGATGTCTCTCTGAAGAGGTGACAGTGAAAGTAGGTTATATAGGTCATTGTTATGTTAATTTCTCAAAAGACAACATCAAAACAGGGCAGTTACAGAAACAGTCAACAAGGACATGCCCTGGAGTCGATTCCGACTCATAGCAGCCCTATAGGACAGAGTAGAACTGCCCCATAGAGTTTCCAAGGAGCATCTGGCGAATTCAAACTGCTGACCTTTTGGTTAACAGCTGTAGCACTTCACCACTACGCCACCAGGGTTTCCAAGGACATGCCATATATCCTCAAATAGCCTCTAATCAGTCCCTGGAGTTCCTGCTTCTTGAAGCTGGCTACACATAGATAATTTCCCAAAAGAACCTAATGCCTAAGGCAAAACATTTTCCACTAAGCTATTTACTAAGCTATTGTTTGACCTGAAGGAGACTTCAGCGAACCAGTTCCTTCAGGTTTCAGAAGGACACCTAATGACATTTACCCTGCGTGGGTTACTCCAACTTCTAAGAAAGCCAGAAATCTGGTTTCCAGGAGAAATAAAACTCTTCTGTCAAAGTCAAGAAAGGTTTTTGTTGTTGGAAGGTTCATCCTTATTGTGGTGCCACATGCATGGAAGGACACCCAAGGTCAAAGTTCTGAAATGAGATCTTTGATTTAATATTTTTAAAAGGAACTTCTTTGGTAATTGTGCACATAATATTTTAAAACAAAATGTAATTACATTAGTTTTGACTCATTCCATTTTTTCATTACTATTGTTGACATTTATCCACACAATAGCACTTCTGCATATAAATTAGATTAAAAAATTTAATCAAAATGAAAAGTTTGTCTTTTTAATTCTTTTAAAAAGAAAAAGAGAAATTAGTTTATTTCTTTTATTAAATTTTTGTTACGATTTTTTTATAAGTAAGCTAAAAAAAGATTATATAGTTAACAAAAATTTGCTTCTACTTTGATTCTTTATAAAATTTAAGTGGAGTTATTTCCACCTGACATTTTAAAGCTGTATATATGGTGTATCACTATCTTTTACACCAGAGAAAAATGAAAAGGAAAAGTTACAATAATATTCACTATGTCCAAATCCTAAATACATGTTCATATGCCCAGTGTCTTAGTTTCCCAGGGTTGCCATAGCAAAGTGCCAAAAAATGAGTATATTTAAAGAACAGAAATGTATTGTCTCACAGTTCTGAAAACTAGACATCTAATTGAGGGTGTTGACAGGACAGTGCTCTGTACACTCTGTGGGAAACCCCTTACTGTTTCTTACAGTTTCTGGTAGCCCCAGGCATCTCTTGGGGGTTCCTTGGCTTATATGTATAGCTTGACCTGGTGTTTTCCTCAGTGTGGCTCTGTTTCTATGTCAGTTTTCTGTTTTAATAAGAAACCACTCAGAAGGGATCAGGACTCACTCTGCTCAGGTTTGGCTTTGTTATTTTAAATGGTAACATCTTCAAAGAGAGAACCTATTTCCAAACAAGACCACATTAAGAGGTACAGAGGTTAGGACTTCAACATATTCTTACAGGGACACAATTCAAACTAAAACACTCACTGTCAGATTTAGGAATACCCCTGGGTAAAGCTAACCAAACCCAACCTTGACATTGGTTTACTTAAGCTCCTATGTGTACAGAAAAGAAGAAAACAAGAAATTTCAATAAAATTAATAAACACAACTATGCTCAGGAATCCATTTATGGGTTGCTACAAATTTATCTCTGAAATATGTACAAAATTTTAATTCTTTGAAGACTTGCTATTAAGTACTTAACGCATTATCTACTTTGTTTTAGAAGTACTTGGACAGTTCAGGCAATCAATTTGCCCATAATCATTTGTAATATACCACAAATGTACAAGTCATAGAGTGGAATAAAACAAAGTATAACACAAAGATATTTCCTCCAAGAATTCAAAATTTTAGGTAGTGTTGAAGGAGCCCTGGCTTCATAGTGATTAAGCACTTGACTGCTAACTGAAAGGTAAGCAATTTAAACCCAGCAGCTGCTCTGCCGTAGAAAAATGTGCCAGAGTGCTCCTGTAAAGATTACAGCCTTCAAAACCCTATTGTACTCTGTTTTACAGGGTTGCTATTATTCAGAATCAACTCAGTGGCAACAAATATAGGTAGTGTTGGCCATTCACTCACCACAAAGACCAAAAGAACAATCTGATAATCAAAATCAAGCTTAGCCAATTAAATTTACTGTCATACTAGAGAATATCATTTTGATATATTCTCAAAAGAGGAAGTTATGGAAAGGTAATTACATGATTTTGGAGTCTAAAGTGGCGTTATGGATTGAATTGTGTGCCTCAAAAATATGTGTCAACTTGGCCAGGCCATAATTCCCAATATTATGTGATTGTCCTCCATTACGTGATCGGATGTAATTACCTATGTGTTGTATATCCTAACCTCTCTGATGTTAATGAGGCAGGATTAGAGATAGTTATGTTAATGAGTCAGGACCCAATCTACAGCCTTAGATTTTATATTGAGTCAATCTTTTTTGAGATATAAAAGGGAGAAGAGAACAGAGAGGAGAGGGATCTCCTACCACCAAGAAAGTAGAGACGGGAGCTGAGTGTATCCTTTGGACTCGGAGTCCTTGCACTGAGAAACTCCTAGACCCAGGGGAAGACTGATGACAAAAACCTCCTTCCCCCAGAGCCGACAGAATGAGAAAGCATTCCTCTGGAGTTGTCTCCCTGAATTCAGACTTCTAGCCTCCTAGGCTGTGAGAGGATAAATTTCAGTTTATTACCAAACTGGGGAAGGTGGGTCCTTATCTGGCATGCTCAGACCTGCCAATAATCTGGACGCCAGCCTTTGAGAAAGTAGCTTTACTGCAATGAAAAAAGCAAGGAGCTGGAAGGAAGTTCCTTAGATTTGACTATGGGGAAGTAGGGTTTATGTGTGATTTGGGGAACAAGATTGCAGCCACGTAAGTGTACTGGTGACGGAAAATTCTAGAAGGAAACCAAGAAACAAGGTGACGTGTTTCTTGTCTGACCTCTTGCTTTGGAATAGGTTGTAGGTGATGATTTTCCTTCTGATTCATTCCACTTTTTGCTGTGTCCTCTGTCGAGGTCGGTTAGCTGTCTCAGCTGGCCCTTCCACACATAAGGGGCAAGCCAAATCTGGTTTTGGCTAGTTTAAAGACTAATGGAAATTTACTGGCATTTGTAGGATCAGATTAAGTATGTGTTAAAGCCACCCACTGTGGTATTTCTGTTATAGCAGCAGTAGATAACTAAAGAAATTGATTTAAGGTGAATCTTTCAAAAGAGGAGCAAAGTGGGACTGGGCAAAGTTTACAGCACAATCTTTTGTGATTGGTAGACACAGTGACACCTGAATGCTGAAACTGACTTACTGGGCAAATTGTTGCCAGATAAGCAAGTGATTTTCCCAGAGAAATAGGTCAGCATAAGAATTTCCTGAAGCAAGCAGTAGTTATTTATTGGTCAATAGCCTTATCTTTCTGTGCAAGAATTTTCCGGAACAAAAAGTTAAGTCATATTGTCACAGGAGGTTTAAATTCTCAGTAGAATGATAAAATTCAAATAGTAAAAATTATTTGTTACAGTAGAAAGTGCTGGAAGATGTCAACTCAAATTCAATTATCCATATATATTTATTACCATCAAGTATTTTTTTATATAGCACACACTGTGTTAGGTGTTGACTCCACAATGTGAATATCAGAGAAATAAGCCCTCACTTTACAGACCTTACAGTCAGTTAGATGACACAGCAAATACAAGGATATTACTGTGCTTTGATAGGTGTTTGGACTGTGTAAGTACACGGATAATTTAATGGCAACACATAAGAAAAGCATATACACTATTTTATACAAATACTGTGCACATTCTATGTCTGTTTGCCAACCGTCCCCTTCCCCCACAAGGAATTTTCATAAACATGTTATGCTCATACCTCCCTGAGGAGGAACCAGGTGGCAAACTAATGTAGAAGGTGCTCATTATTTGCATAAAATATGGTAATCCAGATTTGGGGGTTCTCAATAGGCTTCTTTAAGAAAATAATGGCTTGAATGAGGTTTTTAATGGAAGCTAAGGGACTTATATAAGGAATAAGAACATAAGAAATATGAGGTTAAAATTTCTAGAATAGTAAGTCTTAACCCAAGCTAGGGCAATGATTACTTTAAAATCTAAGAAAAGCTAAATTTACCTATCTAGATAATTTTACATATTTATACATACATATTGGGAGCCATGGTGGTACAGTGGTTAAGAACTATGGCACGCTACAGTTGCTAACCAAAAGATCGGCAGTTTGAACCTACCAGCTGCTCCTTGGAAACTTTATGGGGCTGTACTACTCTGTCCTTTAGGGTCACTGTGAGTCGGAATCAACTCAACGGCAATGGGTTTGGTATGCATATATGCTAAATTAGATATTTATTTTATTTCCACATGGTATGAAATCTATCTTAATTTTTCTTTTCTATTAAGGGCCCTGGTGGAGTGGTGGTTAAGCATTGGCTTCTAACCAAAAGTTTGGCAGTTCAAATCCACCAGCCGCTCCTACTCTGTCTTACAGGGTCACTATGAGACGAAATCAACTTGAGGACAATGGGTTTTAATTAAGGGTCAGTTTATGAGATAACATAGAAAATAATTTTAAATTTTATTCTGTTTTAATTTAAAAGTTAAGGCTACTGTAGTTTAGTGTTAATTCAAACTTGACATTTGTGAAAAGTTATTAATGCGACAATGTATATATGATCTTTTGAACCAATGAATTAATTTTTATATCTTGATGATCTTAAAAAATATAGAAAATGCAAGAGATTCTCTTTTAATCTAGTGGGGCTGATATATATTCAGGATTCCCTAAAAGAGTTTGAAATGAATTCAAGTTGCATCTCATTCTTTGTCCTCAATTCAGTTGTGCTATCACTAAGATTCCTGTAAAAGACCTCTTTAACGTGTTAAAAAACTGAGTCACTTTGAGGACTAAGTTGTGCCTGACCCAAATCATAGTATTTTTAATCTCCTAATACATATGTGACAGCTGGTCAATGAGTAGGGAAGACCAAAGAAGAACTGATGCATTTAAGTTACGGTGTTGGTGAAGAATGTTGAATATACAATGAATTGTCAGAACAAACAAATCCGTCTTGGAAGTGCGACCAGAATGCTCCTTAGAAGAAAAGGTGGCAAGACTTCATCTCATGTACTTTGTACATGCTATCAGGAGGGACCAGTCCCTGGAGAAGGACATTATGCTTGGTAAAGTAGAGAGTCAGCGAAAAAGAGAAAGACCCTCAATGAGATGGACTGACACATTGGCTGCAACAGTGGGTTAAAACTTAGCAACAATTGTGAGGACGGTGCAGGACCAGGCAGTGTTTCATCCTGTTGTACCTAGGGTTGCTGTGAGTCGGAACCAACTCAATGGCGCCTAACAATAACAACAACATCATTAAGATGGAGTTCCTGTGTAATGTAAATGGATTTCATTCTTTGTTGTTAAACAAAAGTTGAAGTTGGTAGTTAGAGTCCAGAGTCATCCCAAAAGAACAGGCCTGGCAAGCTACTTCCAAAAAATCAGCCACCAAAAACTCTATAGACTTTAATTCTACTCTGACATGCATGGGGCCAACATCATGAGTCAGTCTACTCTCAGGCAACTTTTTTTTATTTTTGTGTATATATATATATATATATATATATATATATATATATATATATATATATCATGTTTAGGCTGGGCTGCATTTTTTAAGTTGTGTTAGTATGGAAAAGATTAAAAATACACTTTTTATTGTTGTTTTTTGGAGGGGAAAAAAAAAACAAACCCGTTGCCATCAAGTCCGTTGTGACTCATAAAAAAAAAAAAAAAAAAAGCAGCCCTATAAAGACAGAGTAGAACTTCTCTCATGGGGTTTCCAAGGAGTGGCTTGTGGATTCAAAATACTGACCTTTTTGTTAGCAGCAAAGCTTTAAACCATTACACCTCCAGGGCTCCTTTTCTAAAAAGTGACTCTCAAAAGAGATTTTCCTGGTGATTATAGATTTATTTTTGTGAAAACCAGGCACGAACATTTCTTCTAATTTGATATCTTTCTCCAAAACACATATTTCTGGAGAATATTCTACATTGGTGGGTCCAGGACTTTGAATTAAAGAAAAAATTACCAAATTCACATGATCAAAATATATATCTCCTCAAGTCAGCCAAGCAATAAATAAATTTCTTTTACCTAAGTATACTGAATTTCAGTTTTAATTTTTTCTTGCTGAAAGAGACTTAATTCAAAAAAGGAATAATTAGTAATTCTCTCTCAAGTTCCATCAAACACTAGAAGACTTATCATCTTGAAAATCAAGTCTCTGTTGTCTAGAACATGAATTCTAATCAACTATTTAAAAAGAAAAACAAAAAAAAACTTAAAATGCTTTTTTGTTGTTGTTATAGATGATTTTTATAACAGAAGATGAGACTTCTTTAGGGATTATTGATGATGTCTTAGAGGTGAGAGCAGTGAGCTATATTTGGAGTTTCTTTCTTCAGCAAAGCAGCAAAACCAGCATCAAGGGTATTCCATCTGCGTGGAGAATAACAAGATTTTCATTGTTTTTAACCTATTCTGTATTTTTTTGTTGTTGTTCCTCTTTTCTTGGCAGAGAAACGTGCCCCCGTATCAAGAGACATCTGTGGCCTTCCAAGCATTTAAGAGGAACTCAAAAATCAAAATATTTCTTTGATGCTGACAACATGCTTACAGTGAATAACAAGCAGTTGGCTCTGTTGAGAAATATCTGAACTTCCACCCAAGTGCATAATGACTAGAAATATCAGAGATGCTAACTGTTAATTCTTAAGAACTACATTAGAGAACTTGTTTAAAAATATTATTAGAAATGTTACAATTTTTTAATTGGTACATATCATTTGAGTAGAAATTATTCTTTACTCCAAACATAACCAAACATACAGTTTTATCACATTCCAACCAAGGGTGGTTATTTTGTTTTCAGTAATATCGATCAATTTTTATGCTGCTTTATGATAAAAGATTTTAGTTGGGATTCAAATGAAACTTCTTAGAGTAAACTTAAAAAATTTAAAGAAAGTCAGTAGAAGAGGGTAAAACTACAGAACACGGTTTCAAAATAACTAAGAGAACCATGCCCAAAAAGTACTGGACTGTTTATAATATCTCCACTGAGTTTATTTACATGATGAGTATTTTAGATTTTGTTATAATCAATTCTTGTAATCAGAAGTGGGTAAAATCACAGTGTTATGGAGATGAAATATAGGAATCCTGGAATATAGAAAACATTCCAGAATCATGAAGGGAGAGAAAAGGAACTTTATTTGATGAAAGATACAGAGTGGTAGAAAGTTTAGCTTTTTATGGGGAGACAGAGTTGTGTATGTTTATTATCAAAAAGAAGCCAACTAAAAGAGAAATGCCTGTTTTCGTTGTGTGCTGTCGAGTCAATTCTGACTCGTAAAGACCAATAGGACAGAGTAGAAATGACACACAGGGTTTTCTAGGATATAAATCTTTATGGAGAGCCCTGATTGTGCATGGTTGAGAGCTCGGCTGCTAACCAAAACGTTGGCAGTTAGAATCCACCAGCCACTCCTTTGAAAACCCCATGGGGCAGTTCTACTCTGTCCTATAGGGTCACTATGAGTTGGAATAGACTCCATGGCAGTGTGTTGGTGGGGTTAAATCTTTATGAGAGCAGATCACCAGGCCTTTTCTCCAGTGGAGCAGTTGGTGAGTTTCAGTCAGCAGCCTAGCGCTTTAACCATTATAACACCAATTGTTAGAGATTTACAATCCCTATGAGGAGGTAAGGGAACCCTCGTGGTGTAGTGGTTAAGTGCTACGGCTGCTAACCAAGAGGTCGGCAGTTTGAATCCACCAGGTGCTCCTTGGAAACTCTATGGTGCAGTTCTACTCTGTCCTATAGGGTCGCTATGAGTCAGAATCGACTCGATGGCAGTGGTTTTGGTATGATAAGGTAAAGGAGACCTGGTGGTGCAGTGGTAAAGGGCTAGGCTGCTAAATGAAGGGTCTGTGGTTGAATCCACCAGCCGCTCTGTGGAAGAAAAATGTGGCAGTCTGCCTCTGTAAAGGTTACAGCCTAGGAACCTCGTGGGGCAATTCTGCTTTGTTCTATAGAGTTGCTCTGATTTGACTCAAGACGAGTAAGATGAGGTAAAAATTTTATTAGTGATGATGTTTTGAAACAGCAAATGAAGAATGGGAAAGAAAGCTAATCAGACATACCTACAAGCATTGTCATGACGTGTTCAAATGAGACAATAGAACATACACTTGTCACAGTACCAAATTTTGAGGCCATGTATTGCTCTAATGATTTTTCTTTAATCAGCTCCAACAGAGTAGATGTCAGTACAGAATGTAGAGACATTTACCAGTAAACATATTTGAATATTTGGAATAGACAAGTACTGCATGGAGCAGGAAAAAGAAAAAGTCCGTGCTCGCAGTAGAATGATAATTAAGTTGGACAAAAATAGGTTAAACTTTGTTCTAAAAATAAGAAGTTCAAAAAGTAAAAATGAATATTCAACCTTCTTATTCTACATATGGATAAAAAGTGGTTCTGTGATTCAGTTTAGTTTTTGGATAATTCCCCCACTAAGCTTTTTATAACAACAGGTTTACGCTTTTTATAAGGAGCTCTGGGGCTGGAATGGTTAAGCTCTAGGCTGCTGACCAAAAGTTCACTGGTTCTAGTGCACCAGCTGCTCTTCAGGAGAAAGGCCATGGTGATCTGCTGTTGTAAAGAGTACAGCTAGGAAATCTTGTGGGGCAATTCTGCTTTGTCCTATAGGGTCACTATGAGTTGGATTGTGCTGGACAGCACACCACAAGAACAACAAAATATTTCATGGCTGGTCACTCACCCTCAATAATGTTTTAAATAATTATACCTCAAATAGAAAAGTGATGTTATCTATTAAAACATATTTCAAAAGAAATACTAGTGCCTTCCTCATGTATATACAGCAGTACTAAATGTAAGCACTGTTTTTGCCAAGGGGTTTCATCTATCCTGCTTTAATTAAAAATAGGAGATTAGTGCTTCCTGTCCAGCTGAGGTCTTGGTATAACAGGAAATAAAATGATAACCAAGTGCTTTGAGTATAGTTCTAGGTTATTACCATAAGATGGTGGTGTTATTAAATGTTGAGGTTTAACCCCTGAAACTAAATTCAATTTGATTTAATAAAAACATATTATTAAAAATAACTCAAAATTATAAAATAAGTAAGATAGGGTCTATAGGAATTTTATAGTAAGTTAGATGTCACTTCAAAGAACGTATTAAGGTAAATTTAAAATTCAGTTTCTGGTATGCCTCTGAATATTTTCTGTTGTTTCTCTTGCTGTCAGTCAAGGATTGATTTAACTTGACACTGCAAGCCTGAATTCAATCGTTCCCACTTGCCCTATTAGTGTTTGTCTACTTCTGTAGCTGCTCTTGCCAATTGGAGATTTGAGTAAAGCCAGTAAAGTGTCAACGTCTTTCCACTAACTCAATGCCTTGCTTACACTGTTTTCTCTAAATAATGATCAGACTCTCTCTATCTCTGTGACAGGAAGAACTTGTCCTTTCCTACAGCCCTAGTCAGATAACAGACCATGGAATTGGCTTAACACCCTGTTGGCTTTTGTAAACGCAGTCAGGTAACTTCCCTGACAAAATCAAAAGCCGACTGCCTCCAAGTCAGTGCCGATTCACAGGGACCCTATTGACAGAATAGAACTGCTCCATTTTTAAATCTTTATGGAAGCAGAGTGCCACATCTTTCTACTGTAGCACCACTGGTGGGTTTGAACTGTTAATCTTTTGGTTAGTGGCCAAGTGCTTTAACCACTGTGCAACATGAACTAAAATCATTTTAAAAAAACAGGTTATTTTCATAAGGTGCACACTTTTTTATTCCTTGTAAAAACCTGTAACATCATTTTAATTATTTGATAAGTTAACTATTTTAATGATAATGTAAAAATAAAAGTAAAAAGTTAAATATATTCTTAAAA
Organism: Elephas maximus indicus; assembly: GCF_024166365.1. NCBI lineage: Eukaryota > Metazoa > Chordata > Mammalia > Proboscidea > Elephantidae > Elephas > Elephas maximus. The sequence goes on along the minus strand of NC_064820.1, from coordinate 27,367,613 downwards.
TATTAACATTAAATACTAGCCTTCTTCTATGTATATATGTATGTATATATAAAACATAATTGGGAATATATTTTGAATATTGCTATCTTATGATGAAATAACAATAGTAGTAAACATTTTTTATATATTTGAGACTATGCCAGGAGTGCACTGGAGTCTCACAAAAAATGGATGGGGTAGTTTTATTAGCCCCATTTTACAGATAGTTCATGGATCTGAGCATGATTGTGAAGATCACACAGCAGCTAAATTCCTTTGCTCTGTTTCAAACCCAGGCTCATCTATCTCATGACCTATTATCTAATTCACTTTATTATACTGAGAAAATATAGCCTTCTGCATGCTTTTTTTTAATTCCTTAATGGAGGTGCCAAAGCTAAAGATCATTTCAGCCATCATTGATTGCCAGTTATTGTCACACAACCGAAGATCTCCTTATTATAATCTCCCATTCAGCACATACTTTGTGTTCAATGTAGAAGAAATTGCTCACTAGGCTGCTCACTCTAAAATCTTCACACTTTGAAAACTAATTTTAAATATAATTTAAGTTTCTATAGTTCAGTAAATGAGTGTAACAGGGATACATGCCTTGGTACGTTTGAAAGCCATTTTGTTTTAATTCTCAAAAGCACAGACCCTATAAAATCTGTAGTTAGTGTTTCTTATATTGAAAAATGCAGAGACATTGGTCAAATAGATTAACATTTCTTCAAAATGAAAGAACGTAGTGTTATTACAATGAGTTTTCACTCTTTTTTTTATTAACTAATACTTGATAAATCATGTTAAAAAAGAAAACTGTTTTACTGATTTCAACATTTTATTTTAATTGTTATTTATAAGTATAAATTGAGCCAAACCAGTTTAAATGCTTTCCCAGCGTAATTTTATGTTATTCCAAGCAAATATTAATTCTGCATATTCAGTAATTTTCAAGATTTGTATGTTGATACAAATAGCTATAACAATGGACTCAGACATATCAATGATCATGAAGATGGTGCACGACCTGGCATTCATTGGTTCAGTTATACATAAGGTTGCCATGAGTCAGAGCCAAATTAATGGCAACTAACAACAGCAACATGCTGATATAATCTTTGTAATTACTAGTATGTGTTTTTATCTGATTCCTATTAAAATTCCTTAGGAATATTTCTACAAGAAAAATACTATTTGGCCAGGTACATAAGAATAAATGCTAAGGAATACACATTGTGTCTACGGGGAAAACCATTAGTGACTTAAGATTCATGGCCATTCCAGCGCATGTAAAGAAATTAGCATATAGTTAAGATTAGAATATTATGTTGATTACAATAAAGTTACATGAAAATCAATTTAGTAGTCCAAAAAAACAACCAAACTCAGTGCTGTTGAGTCGATTCCGACTCATAGTAACCCTATAGGACAGAGTAGAACTGCCCCATAGAGTTTCCAAGGAGTGCATGGTGGATTCGAACTGCTGACCCTTATGGTTAGCAGCCATAGCACTTAATCATTACGCCAACAGGGTTTCCATATCCATGTTGAAAATCTAGAAAAACTCTTGACAAGACCTTCACTTTTGATTCTAAAAACACAATAGTGGTAAATTTAAACTTTTAAAAAGTACAAATGTACATTCTGAATTAGATATAACTTTTTAAATAATGCCTTGTGGTTGAAAATGGCACCTATTTAGGGCTAATACCACAGATAAAAATTATTAATAATATCATGAGTTCTTTCTTTGTTGGAAAAAGCACATCCTCTCATATTTACCCAAGGTAGAGAAATAGATGATAAATCAATTCATAGATTGTTGTTGTTGCTGTTAGGTGTCACCCAGTAACTTCAGACTCATAGTGACTATATGCACAACAGAATGAATCACTGCCCAGACCAGAACCATTCTCACAATCTTTGCTATGTTTGAGCCCCATTGTGCAGCCACTGTGTCAGTCTATCTCACTGAAGGACTTCCTCCTTTTTGTTGACCCTCTACTTTACCAAGCATGATGTCCTTCTCAGGGGCTGGTATCTTCTGATAACATGTCCAAAGTATGTGAGACAAATTTTTGCCATCCTTGCTTCTAAGGAGCATTTGGGCTATATTTCTGCCATGACAGATATGTTCATTCATCTGCCAGTCCGCGCTATATTCAATATTCTTCACCAAAACCATAATTCAAAGGCATCGATTCTTCTTCTCCTTTTTTTTTTTTTTATTGTACTTTAGATAAAGGTTCACAGGACCAATTAGTTTCCCATCAAATATTTAGTACACACATTGTTCTGTGACATTGGTTAACAACCCCACAACATGTCAACACTCTCCCTTTTCAATCCTGAGTTCCCTATTACCAGCTTTCTTGTTCCCTCCTGCCTTCCAGTTCCTGCACTAGGGCTGGTACGCCCTTTTAGGCTTGTTTCATTCCATGGGTCTGTTCAATCTTTGGCTGAAAGGTGAACCTCAGGAGTGACCTAATTAGTGAGCGTCAGTACCTGAGAGCCATACTCTCAGGGTTTCTCCAGTATCTGTCAGGCCACCAAGTCTGGTCTATCTTTTTGAGTTAGAATTTTGTTCTATATTTTTCTCCAGCTCTGTCCAGAACCCTCTATTGTGATCCCTGTCAGAACAGTCAGTGGCAGTAACTGGGCACCATCTAGTTGTAGTAAACTCAGTCTGGAGGAGGCCATGGTAGATATGGCCCATTAGTCCTTTGGGTTAATATTTCCATTGTATCTTTAGTTTTATTGATCCTTCCTTGCTCCCAGAGGTGAGAGACCAATGGAGTATCCTAGATGGCCAGTCACAGTCTTTTAAGACCCCAGACATTACTCACCAAAGTAGAACGTAGAACATATTCTTCATAAACTATGTTATGCCCCCACATGCCTGTCAGTTTATCATATTGTGGGGCTTTCGTGTTTCTGTGATGCTGGAAGCTATGCCACCAGTATTCAGATACCAGAAGGGTCACCCATGGAGGACAGGTTTCAGCTGAGCTTCCAGACCAAGACAAACTAGGAAGAAGGACCCAGCAGTCTACTTCTGAAAAACATTAGCCAGTAAAAACCTTATGGATAGCAGTGGAACATTGTCTGATATAGTGCTAGAAGATGAGCCCCCCAGGTTGGAAGGTACTCAAAAAATGACTGGAGAAGAGCTGTCTCCTCAAAGTAGAGTCAACCTTAATCATGTGGCTGGAGTAAAGTTTTGGGGACCTTCATTCGCTGATGTGGCACGACTAAAAATGAGTAGAAAGAGCTGCAAATATCCATTAATAATCAGAACCTGGAATGTAAGAAGTATGAATCTAGGAAAATTGGAAATCATCAAAAATGAAATGGAACACATAAACATGGATGCCCTAGGCATTGATGAGCTGAAATGGACTGGTATTGGCCATTTTGAATCGGACAATCATATAGTCTACTATGCTGGGAATGACAACTTGAAGAGGAATGGTGTTGCATTCATCTTCAAAAAGAGCATTTCAAGATCTATCTTGAAGTACAACGCTGTCAGTGATAGGATAATATCCATATGCCTACAAAAAAAAAAAAAAAAATCACAACTAATGAGAATTCCAGAACACTTAATTGTGCTCATGAGGAAACTTTACATAGATCAGGAGGCAGTTGTTTGGACAGAACAAGGGATACGGATGGGTTTAAAGTCAGGAAATGTGTGTGTCAGGGTTGTATCCTTTCACCCTACCTATTTGATCTGTGTGCTGAGCAAATAATCTGAGAAGCTGGACTGTATGAAGAAGAACAGGCCATCAGAATTGGAGGAAGACTCATTAACAGCCTGTGTTGTGCAGATGACACAACCTTGCTGGCTGAAAGTGAAGAGGACTTGAAGCACTTACTAATGAAGATCAAAGACCACAGCCTTCAGTATGGATTGCACCTCAACATAAAGAAAACAAAAATCCTCACAACTGGACCAATGAGCAACATCATGATAAATGGAGAAAATATTGAAGGTGTTAAGGATTTCATTTTACTTGTAAGACAAGGAGCAAAGGCCCTGAGATTGGAGGGTGCCTGTTTGAGGAACAGCAAAGAGAATGGTGTGGTTAGAGGAACAAACATAAGAGAAATAGGCTATACTATCAGGGAGGTAATAGGGGGTTGGATGTGGAACCTAGGGACTTATTAACACAGGGAATAGAGGAGTTCCCAAATCTGCAAAGAAAGTAACAAGAAATAGCCCAGGAGGCGGAAACAAAGTCATTCCCCAGAACAATGGGGCAGGGCATCAGAAAATAGCCCGCAAAATTCTTTAAAGTTATCTTTCAGAAGCAGCTGGAGAAAGCCAGCCCCAGGAACATGCACAGAACATGTGACCTGTGACCTCTGTGTGACCTTCCACCAGGGGCACGGAGGGGCTGCAGCACCAACTGGGAGACTGTGCAGGCACAACACCCCATAATAAGTCATGCAACGAATCCCAGAGGTCTCGGGACAGGAGCCATCTTGGAAAGTTGCTACGTTCGCACCGCACCGTAGTTAACATATCCCCACCTATGCCTGTGAAGAAACATGAATCTTTTCCCACCCAAGGGCTTTAAAAAACCCAGGCCAGTCTTTTGTTCTGTGAGACGGGGCTATGCATTGCTTTAGGCCCTCCTCGTCTCCACTAGTGAGCCTCTTCAATAAAGCTTTGCTCATGTGCAAAATTACTTGCCTTACCTGCTCATTCTTGACCAGTGAGACTTAAGAATCTTATTATTCCGGTGACAATTTGATCCACAATACACAGCCATGGAAGCAGCAGTCAAGAAATCAAACAACACACTGCATTGGGTAAGTCTGCTGTAAAGGACTTCTTTAAAGTGTTGAAAAGGAAAGATGTCACCTTGGAGACTAAGGTGTGCCTGGCCCAAGCCATGGTATTTTCAATTGCATCATAAGCATGTGAAAGCTGGACAATGAATAAGGAAGACCGAAGGAGAATTGATGCCTTTGAATTGTGGTGCTGGCAAAGAATATTGAATATACCATGGACTGCCAAAAGAACGAACAAATCTGTCTTAGAAGAAGTACAACCAGAATGCTCCTTAGAAGCAAGGGTGGTGAGACTGTGTCTTACATACTTTGGACATATTGCCTGGATGATCAGTCCCTGGAGAAGGACCTCATGCTTGGCAAAGTACAGGGTCAGCAGAAAAGAGGAAGAACCTCAATAAGATAGATCGACACAGTGTCTGCAACAATGAGCTCAAGGATAACAACGATTTTAAGGATGGTGCAGGACTGGACAGTTTTCATTCTGTTGTGCATAGGGTCGCTATGAGTCAGAACTGACTCGATGACACCTAAAAACAAAGACATTATATTTAAGAGATATGGTGAATACAAGAGGCCAGAACACTGCATATAGTATTTCTCTATAGATTTTTTTTTTAAAAATACTTTTTATTGTACTTTAAGTGGAAGTTTATAAATCAAGTCAGTCTCTCACACAAAAACCCACATACACCGTGCTACATACTCCCACTTACTCTCCCCGTAATGAGACAGCCTGCTCTCTCCCTCCACTCTCTCTTTTCATGTCCTTTTCGCCAGCTTCTAACCCCCTCCACCTTCTCATCTCCCCTCCAGGCAGGAGAAGCCAAGATAGTCTCAAGTGTCCAACTGATCCAAGAAGCTCATTCCTCACCAGCATCCCTCTCCAACCCATTGTCCAGTCCAATCCATGTCTGAAGAGTTGGCTTTGGGAATGGTTCCTGTCCTGGACCAACAGAAGGTCTGGGGGCCATGACCACCAGGGTCCTTCCAGTCTCAGTCAGACCATTAAGTCTGGTCTTATGAGAATTTGGGGTCTGCATCCCACTGCTCTCCTGCCCCCTCAGGGGTTCTCTGTCGTGGTCCCTGTCAGGGCAGTCATCGGTTGTAGCCAGGCACCATCTAGTTCTTCTGGTCTCAGGATGATGTAGTCACTGGTTCATGTGGCCCTTTCTGTCTCTTGGACTCATAATCGCCTTGTGTCCTTGGTGTTCTTCATTTTCCTTTGATCCAGGTGGGTTGAGAACAATTGGTGCATCTTAGATGGCTGCTTGCTAGCATTTAAGACCCCAGACTCCACTCTTCAAAGTGGGGTGCAGAATGTTTTCTTAATGGATTTTATTATACCAATTGACTTAGATGTCCCCTGAAACCATGGTCCCCAGACCCCTGCCCCTGCTACGCTGGCCTTCGAAGCACTCAGTTTATTCAGGAAACTTCTTTGCTTTTGGTTTAGTCCAATTGTTCTGACCTCCCCTGTATTTTGTGTTGTTTGCCCTTCACCTGAAGTAGTTCTTATCTACTATCTAATTAGTGAATACCCTCCTCCCCCCTCCCTCCCCGCCTCGTACCCACAGAAGAATGTTTTCTTCTCAGTTTAAACTATTTCCCAAGTTCTTATAATAGTGGTCTTATACAATATTTGTCCTTTTGCAACTGACTGATTTCACTCAGCATAATGCCTTCCAGGTTCCTCCATGTTATGAAATGTTTCACAGATTCTTCACTGTTCTTTATCGATGCGTAGTATTCCATTGTGTGAATATACCATAGTTTATTTATCCATTCATCCATTGATGGGCACCTTGGTTGCTTCCATCTTTTTGCTATTGTAAACAGTGCTGCAATAAACATGGGCGTGCATATATCTGTTTGTGTAAAGGTTCTTATTTCTCTAGGATATATACCAAGGAGTGGGATTGCTCGATCGTATGGTAGTTCTATTTCTAACTTTTTAAGGAAGCATCAAATCGATTTCCAAAGTGGTTGTACCATTTGACATTCCCACCAGTAATGTATAAGTGTTCCAATCTCTCCGCAGCCTCTCCAACACTTATTCTTCTGTGTTTTTTGGATTAATGCCAGCATTGTTGGAGTGAGATGAAATCTCACTGTAGCTTTGATCTGCATTTCTCTAATGGCTAATGATCGTGAACATTTCCTCATATATCTGTTAGCTACCTGAATGTCTTCTTTAGTGAAGTATCTGTTCATATCTTTTGCCCATTTTTTTAATTGAGTTGTTTGTCTTTTTGCAGTTGAGTTTTTGCAGTATCATGTAGATTTTAGAGATCAGGCGCTGATCAGAAATGTCATAGCTAAAAACTTTTTCCCAGTCTGTAGGTAACCTTTTTACTCTTTTGGTAAAGTCTTTGGATGAGCTTAAGTGTTTGATTTTTAGGAGCTCCCAGTTACCTAGTTTTTCTTCTACGTTCTTTATAATGTTTTCTATACTGTTTATGCCATGTATTAGGGCTCCTAACATTGTCCCTAGTTTTTCTTCCATGATATTTATCATTTTAGATTTTATATTTAGGTCCTTGATCCATTTTGAGTTACTTTTTGTGCATCTATAGGTTATTTTTAAAGTGATAATTTATCTAATAGTAAGAATGTATCCAATTATGTCAAAATTGTGTGACTACCTTGGAGGCAGTAACATGATAGGAATTACAAAAAATAAAAATTAGCAAATTTTTGACATACTGCATTTTTTATACCTTCATACAGGTTAGAAACACTCCCCAAATTAAACTCTGCAATGGTGGTCAAGTGGTAGAATTTTATCTTCTATGCAGGAGCCCCAGGTTCAATTCCAGGCCAGTATACCTCACCTGCAGCCACTACATGTCTGTCAGTGGAAGCTTGAGTGTTTCTATGATGCTGAACAGGTTTCAGTAGAGCTTGCAGGCTAAGAAAGATTAGGAAGAAAGGCCTGTAGATTTATGTCCAAAAACCAGGTCATTGAAACCGTATGGCTCACAACAGTCTGATCCGCACCAAATCATTAGGATGGCACAGGGCCAAGCAGCATTTAGTTCCATTATGTTTAGAGTCCCCATGAGGAGGAGACAACAGCAGTAGAATTAAACTTTTTGCAAACTTTATAAATATAAAATAATCTACATTTTTAATGTATAAAATAATCTTATATTAAATATTATTTGTCCTTTAAATGACTTTGACATAGGTTAACTTTGAACCAAAGAAGAGATCACTTGATACTTGCTTTAAGAAGAATGGCTTTTCAGTGTGCCTTATTTATCTGCTGATGTTTATGGTGCTACCTCAAACTAGGCGATTATATTTGTTTGTACAGTATCATAATCTAAGTCACTGAATTTATGAAATAATGTTATTTTTTCTGCTATTATAGGTTGTAGGAAAATTGCTGTTTGTATTGGAGACTATGTTTTAGCCTCTGTATAGTTTTTTTTTTATAGTTTTAGGTGATGAATGATGATAGGTAGAACTTTATTGATGAAGAACTAAGCTTCTTATTTTGCTTTTAGAATTATGCAACAAAAGTCATCTCTCTCAAAAAGGATGGAATAAATATTTTTCAAGGTAAAGCAATTCCCTCGGATACCAGGTCTTTGTTTGTTTGTTTGTTTTTCAATTCCTCTAACAAGCGTGCTGACTTAAATAAACTTAAAAAGAAAAGTGAAAAATAGCTGCCAGGGAATTCAAACAGCTGGGATGTGTTTTAACGTTGTCCCAGTCATTGCCCATCACCTTGTATTAAAAGCAATACGTAAAGACTACAAAGACTCAAACACTAAGTAGATGACATTCTCCAAGTGATCAATATGAGGGCAGTGACATCCAGAAGAAATCAAGCAGCAACAAAATATAACAAAGGACAGAGAACACACAAACAAATAGAATGAACACCTGGTGAAAAGTGAACAGCCAAATTACAGTTCTCGGAAAATAGAGCTGCTGTCTCAGAGGCATGTGAGTTGTAATTACAGTCTGTGCAAAATAGAAATATTCCCAAAATACAAAAATAAGAGAGATGTTTGTGTCATCGTTTGTCACATCAAATAAGTACTGCAAAGATGAGCAAAAGGATATTATAAAATTTCCCTTTGCAATTTCTTATTTATAAATATAATTCAGTGCATTGAAAATAAGTGTTTTAAAGCCAGCAGAGCAATTAGGTATTAAAAAGTGAGTCATGTTAATAATGATTTGTAATGGAATTATACCACACCCGGTGTGGAAGGAATGTGTTGCCGTTTTAGAGGCCTTAGGCAGGAGTGTTGTTATTTTAGACTCCCTAAAAGGCAAAGGCAAGGTCACTGAACTGAAAGAATTAAAGGAAAAATGGTGTGATAATTGCACTTTCCAGGCTGTGGGTGGCAAGGTGCATGGCCTGCAGCCATGGCGGTGAAACTAATCAAACATGTACATCTGATTAATTTTGATGTGTTAAAGGGCATTTGACCTCCTAAAGAGAGAAGCCATGAATTCCATAATGAGGCCCAAAATGGAACAAATATAGCTACAGCCCTGAAAATATTCACTCCAAAAATGCTTTTCTTATAGAAAAATGTCATTTTTATTACATTTTGGCATTTGTTTTAAAATAGTAGGATTGACAGACCTCATTCTAAAAAAGGATTTCCAAATGAGATAAGGAAATAAAAGAAATTATATCACCAAAAATGAGGCATTGATTGAAAGACTATATTACTTCCCCACTCTAATTTACAGAAATTAGACCAAAAAAAACCCCAAACCCGTTGCCGTCGATTCCAACTCATAGCAACCCTATAGGACAGACTAGAACTGTCCCAAAGAGTTTACCAGAGATTGTTAATATATTGTTACCTCTTTTCTAGGAGTGTAATAGTTCTCGATGAATTGTCTGTTTAGGAACTCCTAATCATTTAGCCATTTTCTCTATCTTTTCTGTTTTTTAAGTTTAGTTACTGAGAGAGAGAGAGAAAGACAGAGAGAGAGAAAAGAAGCATTCAAATTGGTTATTGTGACACCTGTTAATCTGTATAAAAATGAGAATTCAAGTAATACAATCCCAATATTATTTTCATACATTAATGAGCAATATCATATGTTTTAAATTAATGTTGTATTTAAGTACAGAAATATATTTAATACATGCTGTGAATTTTTTTGTGTGTGAAATAAAAGATGGCCCTAAATTGAATAAAGTTGATTTTTCTTTTTCCCAATAAAATTATTTAAAAATAAATATTGTGGCACATATTAAATATATACATTTTTAGGGAAATATATTAACAGGGCAAATGTATATGACAATTTTTAAAATTTATATGTGTATGTATATATACATTGCATAATACATGTTGTTGTTGTTAGGTGTTGTCAAGTCAACTTCCACTCATTGTGGTCCCATGCGACAGAATAGAACTGCTCCATAGGTTTTTCTAGACAATAGTCTTAATGGGAGAAGATTATCAGGTCTTTCTCCCATGTAGTCACAGTGTGGATTCAAACTGCCAACCTTTTGATTAGCAGCTGAGTGCTTAGTAATATTATGTTTCTCTATTCTCACTTTTCATATAAGTATTTTATACAAACTCTTCAATATATCTTTGACATAACCTTCTTTATTTCCAGAGCTAACTTTTGCATGATGAAATAGTTTTCCAAAGCATATGACCTTTACTGCCATCTAAGTTGCAGGAACAATAGATGATATTTCTGGAAATATTATCCCTAATACTATTTGCGTATCATTGGAAGGATATTATTTTTTAAAATTTCCTTGAGGCATATGTTCATGCTTGCTAACACCTAATCAGTGTGTAATTGTGAGGTTTTCCCCTCAGATATAAAGTTAACTTTAGACAAATGCTTTTTATTTTTTATTTGTTTTTAATGGATTCTGCCAGGTTAAGTCTCCAGTCATATAAAATTATTATTCATTTAATTATTTTAAGCCAATTAAAAGCTGTTGATGTCGAGTGGATACTGACTCATAGCAATCCTATGCAACTTGCTAAAAATAAAAACACGGAGAGATCTCTGTATAAAAGGAAACAATACAAAAAGAGTATAAGAAGACTCCTTTTTTTTCCTGTGGGGAAATTCTAAAGGGAGGGAGGACACATCTTATACAAGGGCATATGGCTCAGAGGGAAGCAGTATAGTCTTAGAGATGAGAGACAGATCTAGGTGATATATATACATATATATTTTAAGAGAAAAAATTAAAAATGTGCTAAACTATATATTGTGTTATACATGGAGTTTGCCTTGAAGGCTGTCTCTGGACCCCAAGTACCCACCAGACCACTGGGATGAGAATTCCACCCAGTGACATCTACCACTCCATGGCCCTTAAGTGCCTTTAGCCTGATCAAGTCATACACACATGACACTCAGCAAGTGTTGGCAAATGAAAACCATTTTAATTACTCATAGTCAACAGACAGCAAAAACAAAAATAGTTTCATGACAAGGGGTTCCCCTTGGCTAAAAAGATGTCTGGAGGAAATGAAAAACTCTTCTATGAATGTCCCCAGATGGCTGAGGGAAAGTGTCCATGTGCACTGTGGATGAGAGCCAAGAACGATTTTATGATGAGTTGTCCTCCCTGACTCAAAAGATGTCCGGATGGGATGGAAACTCTTTTACTTGTGTCTCATGATGTACAGTAGGCAAGAGACTAACAAGTCCATTCCTCAGCCACTTTTATACCCCGAAGAGTATGTGACTCTACACGGAATGCAGTGTAGATTTTCCCGCCTTGCCATTCAAGGAGCGGGTGGTTAGACATATGGGTGCCAGCCCAGAATTTCATCTCTTTAGCCCTGTTACTTATTTAAAGAAATAACTAGGCTTTGGGGTGGCGGTGGTTTGCTCCCAAGCACCTAACAGTTTAGCAGAGGGAGGAGCAGGGAAGGCCATAATCACTGGGCTTCTTGGAAGGACTGCCTTCTCCCATATATCATTCATATACATATAAATGTATATGAATGATATATATATGTGAATGATATATATATATACTTTTCCTGTTGTTGTTTGTTGCCATCAAGTTGACTCTGACTCATGGCGACCTTGTGTATAACAGAATGAAACATTGCCTGAACCTATATCATCTTCATGATCATTAATATGTTGCTTTATATATATATATATATATATATATATATATATATATATATATATATATATATATATATATATATATATAAATCCACACCCCCACGCATATGTCAGTTTGTCGTATTGTGGGGGCTTGTGTGTTGCTGTGATGCTGGAAGCTCTGTAACCATTATACAAATATCAGCAGGGTCACCCATGGAAGACAAGTTTCAGCTGAGCTTCCAGGCTAAGACTCAGAAGAAGGACCCAGTGGTCTACTTCTGAAAAGAATTAGCCAGTAAAAACCTTATGAATAGCAGCAGAACATTGTTTGATACAGTGCCAGAAGATGAGCCCTTCAGGTTAGAAGGCACTCAAAATATGACTGGGGAAGGGCTGCCTCCTAAACTAGAGTTGACCTTAATGACATGGATGGAGTCAAGCTTTCAGGACCTTCATTTGCCAATGAAATGAGAAGAAACAACTGCAAATATCCACTAAAAATCAGAGCCTGAAATGTACAAAATCTGAATCTAAGAAAATTGGAAATAGCCAAAAATGAAATGAAACACATAAAGATTGATAACCTAGGCATTAGTGAGCTGAAATGGACTGGTATTGGCCATTTTGATTGGACAGTCATATGGTCTACTATGCCGGGAACAACAACTTGAAGAGGAATGGTGTTGCATTCATTGTCAAAATGAACATCTCAAGATCTATCCAGAAGTACAATGCTGTCAGTGATAGGATAATATCCATGCACCTACAAGGAAGGCAAGTTACTATGACTATATTCAAATTTACCGACTAACCAATAAGGCCAAAGATGAAGAAATTGAAGATTGTTACCGACTTCTGTAGTCTGAAATTGATCGAACATGCAATCAGGATCCACTGATAATTACTGGTAATTAGAATGCAAAAGTTGGAAACAAAGAATAAGGATGGATAGCTGGAAGATGTGGCCTTGGTGATAGAAACTATGCCAGAGACCACATAATTGAATTTTGCAAAACCAAGGACTTCTTCTTAGCAAATACCTTTTTTCACCAACATAAACAGTGACTATAATCATGGACCTCATCAGATGGAATTCACAGAAATCAAATTGTCTATACCTGTGGAAAGAGACAATGGAAAAGCTCAATATCATCAGTCAGAACAAGGCCAGGGACTAGCTACAGATCAGACCATCAATTACTCATATGCAAATTCAAGTTGAAATCAAAGAAAATTAAAACTAGTCCACAAGAGTTAAAGTACAACCTTGAGTATATCCCACCTGATTTTAGAGACCATTTCAAGAATAGATTTGATGTATTGAATGCTAATGACCAAAGATGAGTTGTGAAATGACATCAAGGACATCATACATGAAGAAAGCAAGAGGCCATTAAATAGACAAAGAGAAAGAAAAGACCTAAATGGCTATCAGAAGAGTCTCAAAATTGCTCTTGAAAGTAGAGTAGCTAAAGCAAATGGAAGAAATGATGAAGTCAAAGAGCTGAACAGAAGATTTCAAAGGGTGGCTGGAGAAGACAAAGTAAAGTGTTATGATGACATGTGCAAAGACCCGGAGATAGGAAACCAAAAGGGAAGAACATATTCAGCATTTCTCAAGCTGAAAGAACTGAAGAAAAAATTCAAGCCTTGGGGTACAATACTGAAGGATTCTACCGCGAAAATATTAAATTACACAGGAAGCATCAAAAGAAAAGAGGTAGAATACACAGAATCATTATACCAAAAAGAATTGGTCAATGTTCAAACATTTCAGGAGGTAGCATATGATCAGGACCGATAGTACTGAAGGAAGAAGTCCACCCTACACTGAAGGCACTGGTGAAGAGCAAGGCTCTGGGAGTTGAGGGAATACCAATTGAGATGTTTCAACAAAGGAATGCAGCACTCTAAGTGCTCACTAGTCTAAACCAAGAAATTTGGAAGACAGCTAACCGGGCAAACAACTGGTAGAGGTCCAAATTTATGCCTATTCCATAGAATCCAACCAAATGTGGAAATTATCGAACAAGATCATTAATATCACATGCAAGCAAAATTTTGCTGAAGATCGTCTAAAAGTGGCTGCAGCAATATATCTACAGGGGACTACTAGAAATTCAAGCCAGATTTAGAAGAGGACGTGGAGCCAGGGATATGATTGCTGATGTTAGGTGGATCCTGGCTGAAAGCACAGAATAGTAGAAGGATGTTTACCTGTGTTTTATTGACTATGCAAAGCCATTTGACTGTGTGGATCATAACAAATTATGGGTAACATTGTGAAGAATGGAAATTTCAGAACACTTAATTGTGCTCATGAGGAAACTGTACATGGATCAAGAGGCAGTTGTTTGAACAGAACAAGGAGTATTTCATGGTTTAAAGTCAGGAAAGATGTGCATCAGAGTTGTATACTTTCACCATACTACTCAATCTGTATGCTGAACAAATAATCCAAGAAGCTGGACTATATGAAAAAAGAACGGAGCATCAGGATTAGAGGAAGGCAAATTAACAACCTGCATCATGCAGATGACACAACCCTGCTTGCTGAAAATGAAGCAGACTTGAAGCACTTACTGATGAAGATCAAAGAACACAGCCTTCCATATGGATTATACCTTAACATAAAGAAAACAGAAATCCTCATAACTGGACTACTAAGCAACATCATGATAAACAGGAAAAAGATTGAGTTTGTTGGGGATTTCATTTTACTTGGATCCACAATCAACAGCCATGGAAGCAGCAGTCAAGAAATCAAAAAAAGCATTGCATTGGGCAAATTGGCTGCAAAAGACCTCTTAAAAGTGTTGAAAAGCAAAGACGTCACCCTGAGGACTAAGGTGTGCCTGAGCCAAGCCATGGTGTTCTCAATCACCTCATAAGCATGTGAAGGCTAGACAATGAATAAGGGAGACAGAAGAGGAATTGAGGCCTTTGAATTGTAGTGTTGGGGGAAAATGTTGAATATGCAATGGACTGCCAAAAGAACAAACAAATCTGTCTTGGAAGTACAACTGGAATGATCCTTAGAAGCAAGAATGGCAAGACTGCATCTCACATAGTTTGGACATTGTCTCAGTCATCTAGAGCTGCTATAACAGAAATACCACAAGTAGATGGCTTTAACGAAGATAAATTTGTTTCCTCAGGGTAAAGTAAGTTAAATGTCCAAATTCAGGGCATCAGCTCCAGGGGAAAACATATTCTCTGTTGGCCTTCTCATCAATGTTCCCCCAGACTAGGAGCTTCTTCAAGCAGGGACCCTGGGTCCAAAGGCTGTGCTCTGCTTCTGATGCTTCTTTCTTGTTGGTATAAGGTCCTCCATCTTGCTCCTCACTTCTCTCTTTCATATCTCAAGAGATTGCCTCAAGACACAATCCAATCTCTTAGACTGAGTCCTGCCTCACTATCACAACTGCTGCCCATCCTCCCTCATTAACATCGGAAAGACAGGATTTACAACATATAGGAAAATCACACAATCCTGGGAGTCAAGGTCCAGCCCAACTAATAACACGCGTTTTGGGGGGACATAATTCAATTCATGGCAGACATGTTACCAGCAGGAATCAGTCCCTGGAGAAGGACTTCATGCTTGGCAAAATAGAAGGTCAAGAAAAAAAAAGGAAGACCCTCAACGAGATGGATTGACACACTGACTGCAGCAATGGGATCAAGCATGGCAATGATAGCGACAACAGTGCAGGACCAGGCAGTGTTTTGCTCTGTTGTGCATAGGGTCACTATGTGTTGGAACCAACTCGATGGCACCTAACAACAACAACATAAATTCACAATTATCAAGATGAACATAGAGATAAATGGAACAGAATAAAGACTCAATAAAAGACCCAAGCATACATATGTTCAACTGATTTTTAACAAATATGTCAAGGCACATCAATTAAAAAAATGAAAATGTTTTCAGAGATGGTACTGGAAAAATTGTATACCTATATATGAAAAAATGAACAAAAAACCTCAATCTCTCTTACATCTCATATACCAACATTAAGTTGAAATGGACAATAGTTTAAACAAAGGAGCTAAAGTTATAAAACTTTTTAAGAAAAAGCTTTCAGAATTTTTGTAAAGCAAAGATTTATTACACTGAACACAAAAATTAAAATGAAGAGCACTAAAAGAAATAGTTAAATTGAAATTCTTCAAATTAATTTTTTTTTCAATACACTGTAATAAATGAAAAAGCAGGAGACAGACTGGGATAAAATAGTTACAAAATATATATCTTATAAAGGAGTTGTGCTGAGAGTATATAAAGAATGATTACAACTCAATAATAATAACAACTTGATAAAATATGCCAATGCATTTCTATGCTTCACCAAAGAAGTTATATGCAGGCACATAGGCACCAGAGCAGCTCATACATTAAAACAACAAAAATGTACCACCCTATACCTACTAGAATGATTAGAAAAACCAAAAATTCCAATTATTGGCAAGTTGGGCATGTATAAATGTCCTGCTTTCCTCATGGGTGTGCATAAATAATACAGCCACTTTAAACAACACTTAGACAATTTCTTACAAAGTTAAACCTACATTCACATTATGATCCAGTAATTTTACTTCTAGTTTTTTTTTACCCAAGAGAAATTAAAACATGTATTCCCACAAATACTTGTAGGTAAATGTTAATAGGAGCTTTGTTCATAATATATCAAAACTAGACACAATGTGATTATTCACAAACTGGTGAATAAATATACAAAACTACCGTATAAAACCAAAAATGAAAAAAAAAAATACCAAACTGGTTCCTGGCTAGTCGATTCTGACAAATAGCAACCCTATAGGACAAAGTAGAGCTGCCCCCAGAGGGTTTCCAAGAAGAGGCTGGTGGATTTGCACTACTGACCTTTTAGTTGATGGTCATTCAAATATTTACTATTCAGCAATAAGAAGGAGCCGACTACTGATGCATATAATGCCATGGATGAATATGACAAACAATTGTGCCATTATGGTAAGTGGACAAAGCCAGAAAAAAAAAAAAGTATGCTTATGGTTTCATTTACACGAAATTAAAAAAATATATAAAATTATATCACTAGAAACAGATTAGTTTTTCAGGGCGTGGGAAAAGATTGTCAAATACAGAAACTGAGGAAACTCTGGGTGTGATGGAAATGTTCTATATTTATTTTTACTGGTGAATGATTGAATATATTTTTCAAAGTTCATCATTGTGCACTTATTTTGAGAATGCTATCCCATGAAAATCATACTTTAATAAATCGTAAGTTAAAAAAACAGAGAAACAGCAGGAAAGAGAAGCATAACTGAGTGATTACAATAATAGAATTTAAGACTAGTTTTTAAAATAACAACACTAAATATGTTTAAAGAAATAAAATCCTAAATTGAGGAATGATGGGAAATGGTAACAAATTTTATTAGAGGGATATACAACAGCTGAAATTAAGAATTCATTGAATGAATTTAAAGGCAAATTAGAAACCATGAAAGAAACAGAGAACTGAGTAGGTATAAAGCCTGATCAAGTATGAAGCCTAAATAAATTATGTATAATGCAGAAATGCATGGAAAAGACATAGAGGATTCATAGAGAATGTAATGTGTATGTGTACTCCCAGAAGAAACCAAAAAGGAAAATAAATCAGAAGTGGTATTTAAAGAGGTAATTGTGATGAATTTTCCATGACTGATGTAGGACATCAGTCCACAGATTTAAGAAATCTTACAAATCTTCTACCTATCTATCATTATTTTTTTATCCATCATTATCTATGTATGTATGTATGTATGTATGTATGTATGTATGTATCTATTATCTATCATCTATGTATCTCTCTCTATCTCTCTATCTTTGTATCTATCTGTCTGTCTGTCTGTCTATCTATCTATCTATCTGTCATCTATCATCTATCTATCTATCTAAAGAAGGAGCCCTGGTGCAAAATGGTTAAGAGCTCAGCTGCTATCTGAAAGTTCTGCTGCTTGAACCCACCAGCCACACTGCAAGAGAAAAGACCTTCTGATACGCTCCTATAAAGATTTACAGCCTTGCCTAGGAAACCCTATGGGGCAGTTCTACTCTGTCTTATGTTGTTGCTATGAGTCAGAATAGACTGAATTTCACATAACAACAACATCTGAAGGAGCCCTGGTGGAGCAATGGTTACGCGTTCAGCTGCTACCTGAAAGGTTGGTGGTTTGAAGCCACCAGGACAGAAGACCTGGCTTTCTGCTCCCTAAAGATTACAGTCTAGGACAGCATATGTGGCAGTTCCACTTGGTCACACTGGGTTGCTATGAGTCAGAATGACTCAACAGCACCTAAAAACAACATCTATCATCTATCTACCATCTCTCTATCTATCAACTTATCATAGTACAATTTCTAAAAGTCACATGGAAAGTAAAATCTTAAAAACTGTCTGTAAAAAAAAATCACTATTCCTTTCAACTGAGTTTATTTTTCAACAGAAACACATTGGAACGTAAGATAATAAAATAATACCTGTAAAATATTGAGATAAAATTACTGATGTGACATTCTATATTCTGTAAAAATATTTTTTTGAGAATAAAGGAGACACTCAGGTATTTTTTGAGGAAAAACAAACAACTAAAATGTATTGTCAGCATCAGATTACCTGCTGTTCTTCCATATGAAAGAAAATGACTTCAGGTGGAACACCATGATTTTATAATAACCTTTATTAAGATAAAGGTACATGTTGCAGAGTCAAAAGTAACCACAAAAAGACTAGTTTTTTCTAAATTGTCAAGTAAATGGAGGCACAAAATAGGATAACAACAATAACAACAAAACTTGCCCTCAAGTCAATTCCGACTCACAGCGACCCTATAGGATAAAAAAAAGATAGTGACATATATTTTAAGGGAAAGCCAAAAAAAAAAAAAAAATGAGAACATAACACATCATTAGTTAAAAAAAAAAATTACTAAACCTATGACAAAAAGCTATTTTCAAAATTAAGTATATAATTAATTTCCTTAAATATACACTGGGTAATTTTTCTAAACAAAGGAAAGAAGTTTGTCAGATTGAATTTAAATAATGAGCCTAACAATATGCTCCTTTTAGCTGAGACACATAAAATATGGAAATAAGCAAAATTGAAACTAAAGGGATCAAAAAAGATACGCCATGCAAACATTAATTAAACACAGTTGGAATAACCAGATTAAAATAATGAGGTTTCTGTTAGAAAACATTGTTATGTTGCCATAAAGAACAACTCTAAGCCTCAGCAGTTTATCAAAGGTTTTTTCCTTGTACTTGTTACATGAACCTCACAGGGCAAAAGAGAACCTAGGTACATATTATATTGTGAATTTAAATTCTCAGTTGAGAAATTATAGTCTGATTATAACTCACATGGCTCCATCCAACTACAAGAGTAGTAGGAAGGGGGGTATCTCAAACTTAGGTCTAGTGATCTGGGTCACTAATAACTAATACATAGACTCAAAGAATGTATACTGTATGATTCTATTTATAAAAAAATTCAAAAACAGGCAAAATAAAATCTGTAGTTACACTTTTGTACAGAAGAAAAGGGTCCTTCTTTCATAAGACATGTGTATGCACAGTGTGGTAAGTTACTGAACTGTATTTTATGTTTTATTCCTTTTATGTTTGCTATATTTCAAAGAAATATTAAAAGAAGTGCAATAATAAGAACTAGAAAAACACTAATGGATCAGACTCACTGGGAAGGCAGAATAAAAAATAATTTTAGCACAGGTAAAACTTTTGACATAAAGAGAAGTAGATATTTCCTTCTCAATCACTTAATGAATTTCTCTTTTGAAAGTAAATACCTATTTT
The DNA here is from genome assembly GCF_024166365.1 of Elephas maximus indicus. Lineage (NCBI taxonomy): Eukaryota > Metazoa > Chordata > Mammalia > Proboscidea > Elephantidae > Elephas > Elephas maximus. The sequence continues at coordinate 27,347,890 of NC_064820.1, read as the reverse complement.
TTGTAGGAATCTTTCAGTTCTATATAATAGAAATGCACCCCAGCTAGCTAGAGCATGATGTGAATTTTTTGGTTCACTAAGCTAAATTTCTATGGGGCAGTTCTACTCTTCCTATGGGGTCGCTATGAGTCGGAATCGACTGGATGTCAATGGGTTAGGGGAACGGGTAAGCTAAATTTGGAAAGCCTGGTGGTGTAGTGGTTAAGTGCTATGGCTGCTAACCAAAAGGTCGGCAGTTCAAATCTCTAGGCGCTCCATGGAAACTCTATGGGGCAGTTCTACTCTGTCCTATCGGGTCGCTATGAGTCGGAATTGACTCGAGGGCAATGGGTTTTAAGCTAAATTTAGAAATTATTCTGCATTTTAGTTCCACTAGATTTCTGGCACCTCAGTTCTGCTATTAGGAATCAGTTCTTCACTTTGACCTTTCAACTTCGTCTGTATCTGTGTTGCCTTAATTATCTGCACTCTCTCCACACATGATAAGAAAGATAAGTTATGACCAATACAAAGATGCATGGTTCTTAGACCTAATTCCATAAGAGAGAAATTCATCTTTCTCAGAGCCTATGACTTAATAAAAAATAACCGTAATTATCTTTTTGGGCTACATGGCCACCTATGTGACCAGCACACCTGAACCACATGACATGGGTGAACCTGTGGCTCTGTAATTGAAAGGAGAGGCATAGACAAATATATTCCATTATAATTCCCATTTAGCTATTATTCTTAACCTGCTTCTTACTTTTTCAACAAAGTTTCTTGAACGACTTGATGTTTCCTGCTCTCCAAGACTCCCTTATCTCCTATGCTTTCTTCATTCAGGGTAATCTGCCCTTTGCTATCATTCCTTTTCTGAGACACCTTATTGCCAAGTAATCAACAGCTCCTGGTGACCAAATCCAAAGAGCTGTTTTCTTTTTTTTATTATTATTTGTTTAACTCTTCTGTCTTTCCTTTTTGTTCCTACAGGAAAAAAAAAAAAATCTTTTAGATTTCCATAACGATATTTGCTCCCAGTTGTCCTCATACTTTGAAGCCACCCCCTCTCAGTTGTTAAAGGCAACTGCCTTTGCTTAAATACTACAGTTTCACATCACGTTTCTGACACACTTGTCTTTGAAACATAATCAGGCTGACTGCTCTCTATGAAATTACTTATCACTTGTTATTCATTATTATAACTGAAGTTTTTCTCATAATCTAGGTCAGGTATGTTATCTTGATTTTGCTACTAAGAACAGTCTCTAGAACACTTCGGCATAATCCTAACATAACATACATAAAAAAGAAAAAAACCTAAAAACCAAACCTAGTGTCATGGAGTCGATTTTGACTCATAGCGACCCTATAAGACAGAGTAGAACTGCCCCACAGGGTTTCCAAGGAGTGCCTGGTGGATTCGAGCTGCTGACCTTTTGGTTAGCAGCCAAACTTTTAACCACTACCCTACCAGGGTTTCCAACATACATACCACTCTACTGTAATTGTCTTTTTGTCCACCTCTCTTTTTTTTTTTTTAGCACATAAATTACTTGAGGCCAGAGACTTTAAATTTCTGTGTTAACATATTGGAGACCAGTAGGTACTCAACAGTTATAGCAAGACAGGAAGCTGGGAAGTTAAGAGTGTGTTCCTGCTTGATAGACCCAATTCCATCTGTGAAATAGGAAACTTAGTAATCTATCGAAAGAAAAGTCTACAGAGCAAGGTCAAATTGTTTGATGAGGGGACTTTTAAAGAGTTGACAAGGAGCTTAAAAGTTATTTCCTAAGAGGTGTGTTTAGCCCCTCTAAAGATTCTAATTCCCGAGCCCTAATAAATCTCACAGTGTTACGGCCTCTTCCACTAATGCTCACTCGCCTAAATGGAGAGGACAAGGTATATAGCTGGGTTAATAAGAAAAAAAGTGCTGAGTGGGGATATAGGATAAAGAACAATGTAGTGAGGATGTTTCCAAGAGAGTCTTTTCAATGCAGCACATTTAAAATTGTCTAGGAAGGGAAACTGAAATTATGAAAGTGATTAAAAAAAGGGAAAGTTAAGACTAGAGATCTTAATGAACTCAGTGATCTTATGTAATAAATGTAAAGAAGGAAAGAAGCTAGATTTTTTTTTTCCCTTTCAGTTACTGTTGGAACCCTGGTGATGCAGTGGTTAAGAGCTCAGCTGCTAACCAAAAGGTCAGCAGTTTGAATCCACCAGCTGCTCCTTGGAAACCCTGTGGGGCTGTTCCACTATGTTCTACAGAGTCACTGTGATGATAAAGATTGTGTGTCAACTTGGCTGGGCCATGATTCTCAATGCTTTGGCAATTGTATAATGTTGTGATCACTTTCCTGTTGACATCTGATCCTTGGTCATCCCCATGATGGAATCTGCTGAATGTTATCAGCTGGGATGGGGCCTGTGGCGACTCATCACCCCTCGGTCTTCATCTGTCCACACTCTTCCTCCTCCTTCCTTCACTGGCCTTGCCAGGGGTTTTGCTTGTTCCAGATTCTGCGGCTTGCCCCTGTTCGTCTGGCCTCCAGTTCTTGGGACTTGGGCTCTCAACTTGCTGATGGTCTTGCCTGCCAATCTTGAGATTTGTCTATCTTCACAGCCTTTAGCAGCACTGTTCTACCTTTTGCCAATCTTAGTTTCACCTGCCCCTGAGTTATGTGGATTGGGAGAATCCTCATTCCTGACTCATAGACTTGAGATGTACAGCTTTTAGGGGTCACATGAGCCATTTCTGTGATATAAATCTCTCTCTTGCTCTACATCTTTGCTAATTTTTTACTTCTCTGGAGAAGCCAGCCTGAGACCGTCACTATGAGTCACTATGGTAATAGGATTAGTATTACATTTTTTAAGAAATACATATATATTTGCTTCACCACTTCTTCTCCACCCGTATTTATAAACTATGATAATAAATTTTCCAAAGGTCAATCATCTGACTCTTTGTTCTGAAGGCTACATGTAAGTTCAAGTTGATGAATGCAAATGTTTTATTTATTTATTTTTTATCAGTCTTGCTACAGCAAATATAAATTATATTTATTCCTTTGAAAATTTTCCCTCTGTATTCCTCTGTGAACTGTAACTGATTCTACCGCAGTTTCAAGGACTGATCACATTACTTAAAGCTTGTCCAACAAGCATGATTTTATCTTTCAGGTTATGGGGATTATTCCAGGAAAGCACATTTGACTCAGGTTAGTGTAATTATATGAATCCTAAGCATCACTACCCCCACACATCTGTCAGTTTGTCATACTGTGAGGCTTGTGTATTGCTGTGATGCTGGAAGCTATGCCACCAGTATTTAGATACCAGCAGAGTCACCAATGGCAGGCAGATTTCAGCTGAGCTTCTGGACTTAGACAGACTAGGAAAAAGAACCAGTAGTCTACTTCTGAAAAGAATTAGCCAGTGAAAACTTTAAGAATAGCAGAGGAACGTTGTCTGATAATAGTGCCAGAAGATGAGCCCCTCAGGTTGGAAAGCACTCAACAGAGGACTGGGGAAGAGCTGCCTACTCAAAGTAGAGTTGACTTTAATGATGTGGATGGAGTCAAGTTTTCAGGTCCTTCGTTTGCCGATGTGGCACGACTCAAAATGAGAAGAAACAGCTGTAAACATTCATTAATAATCAGAACCTAGAATGTAGGAAGTATGAATCTAGGAAAACTGGAAATCCTCAAAAATGAAATGGAGCCCATAAAGATCAATATCGTAGGCACTCATGAGCTAAAACGAACTGATATTGTTTATTACTGTGCCAGGAATAACAACTTGAAGAGGAATGGCATTGCATTCACTGTCCAGAAGAACATTTTAAGATCGGTCCTGAAGTACAACACTGTCTGTCAGTGATAGGATAATATCAACACACCTAAAGGAAAACCAGTTAATACTATTATTCAAATTTACACATGAACTACTAAGGCCAAAGATGAAGAAATTGAAGATTTTTACTAACTTCTGCAGTCCGAAATTGATGGAACATGCAATCATGATGCACTGGTGATTGGAATTTGAAAGTAAGAAACAAAGAAGAATCGATAGTTGGAAAATATGGCCTTGATGATAGAAATGATGCCAGAGATCACACGCTTGAATTTTGCAAGACCAAGGACAAGGGTGACTACATACCTGAACCTCAGCAGATGGAATACACCGGAATCAAATCAACTACATCTGTGGAAAGAGACGACGGAAAAGATCAATATCATCAGTCAGAACAAGGCCAGGGGCCAACTGCTAATCAGACCACCAATTACTTGTATGCAAGTTTAAATTGAAACCGAAGAAAATTAGAACAGGTGCATGAGAGCCAAAGCACGACCTTGAGTATATCCCACCTGAATTTACAGACCATCTCAAGAATATATTTGACTCATTGCACATTAATGACCAAAGACCAGACAAGTTGTGGAATGACATCAAGGACATCATATATGAAGAAAGCAAGAAGTCATTAAAAAGACAGGAGAGAAAGAAAAGACCTAAATGGATGTCAGAACAGACTCTGAAACTTGCTCTCGAATGTTGAGTAGCTAAGACAAAAGGGAAAAATGATGAAGTAAAAGACCTGAACAGAAAATTTCAAAGGACAGCTCAAGAAGACTGTCTTAGCTGTCTAGTATTATATGATAGAAATAACACAAGTGGAAGTCTTTAACAAAGAGAAGTTTATTCTCTTATAGTTCAGTAAGCTAGGAGTCTGAATTCAAGGCACTGGCTCCAGGGGAAGCTTTCTCTCTCTGTCAGCTCTAGAGGAAGGTCCTCATCATCAGTCTTTCTTTGGCCTGGGAGTATCTCAGCACAGAAACCTCAGGTCTAAAGGACGTGCTCTTCTCTCAGCCTCAGCGCTGCCTTCTTGGTGGTATGAGGTTCCCAACTCTCTGCTTACTTCCCTTTCCTTTTATCTCTTGCAAGGTAAAAAGGTGGTGCAGGCCACACCCCAGGGAAATTCCATTTATATTGGATCAGGTATGTGACCTGGTCAGGGTGTTACAATCCCCCCCTAATCTTCTTTAACATAAAATTACAATCACAAAATGGAGGACAACCACAGAATACTGGGAATCATGGCCTAAGTTAATACACACATTTTTGGGGGGACATGATTCAATCCATGACAAAGACAAAGTAAAATATTATGATAACATGTGCAGAGACCTGGAGATAGAAAATCAAAAGGGAAGAACACGCTCAGCATTTCTAAAGCTGAAAGAACTGAAGAAGAAATTCAAGCCTAGTGCTGCAATACTGAAGGATTCTACAGGGAAAATATTGAAAAATGCAGGAAGCAACAGAAGAAGATGGAAAGAATACACAGGATCACTGTACCAAAAATAATTGATCGACATTCAACCAAATCAGGAGGTAGAGTATGATCAAAAACTGATGGTACCGAAGCTGCACTGAAAGGAATGGTGAAAATCAAGGTTCTAGGAATTGATGGAATACCAACTGATATATTTCAACAAACAGATATAGTGCTGGAGGTTCACAGTCATCTAGGTTAAGAAACTTGGAAGGTAGCTGTCTGCCCAACTGACTTGAAGAGATTCATATTTGTGCCTGTTTCAAAGAAAGATGATCCAATAGAATATGGAAATTATCAAACAATATCATTAATATCACACACAAGTATAATTTTGCTGAAGATCATTCAAAAGTGGTTGCAGAAGTACAAAGACAGTTAACTGCCAGAAGTTGAAGCTACATTCAGAAGAGGAAGTGGAAGGAGGGATATCATTGCTGATGTCAGATGGATCTTGACTGAAAGCAGAGAGTACCAGAAAAGTATTTACTTGTGTTTTATTGACTATGCAAGGGCATTTCACTGTGTGGATCACAAAAATTATGGATAACATGGTGAAGAATGGGAATCCCAGAACAACTAATTATGCTCATGAGGAAACTCTATATAGATCAAGAGGCAATCATTTGAATAGAACAAAGGGATACTGTGTGTTTTAAAGCCAGGAAAGCTGTGCTCCAGGGTTGTATCCATTCATCATACTTATTCAATCTGTATGCTGAGCAAATAATCCAAAAAACTGGACTATATGCAGAAGAAGGAGGCATCAGGAATGAAGGAAGACTCATTAACAACCTGAGATGCGCAGATGACACAACTTTTCTTGCAGAAAGTGAAGAGGGCTTGAAGCACTTACTGATGAAGATTAAAGACTACAACCTAGAGTATGGATTACACTGCAGCATAAAGAAAATACAAATTCTCACAACTAGACCACTAAACAATATCATGAGAAAGGATTGAAGTTGTCAAGGATTTCATTTTACTTGGATCCACAATCATCGCCCACGGGAACAACTGTCAGGAAATCAAATGGCATATTGCATTGGGTAAATCTTGCAAAAAACCTCCTTAAAGTGTTGAAAAGCTATGATGTCACTTTGAGGACTCAGGTGTGGGTGACCCAAACCAAGGTGTTTTCAATTGCCTCATATGCATTAGAAAGATGGACAATGAATAAGGAAGACCTAATAAAAATTGATTCCTTTAAATTATGATGTGGGTGAAGAATATTGAATCTACCATGTGTTGCCAAAAGAATGAACATATCTGTCTTGGAAGAAGTATAGCCAGAATGCTCCTTAGAAGCAAGGAAGGTGAAACTTCATCTCATGTACTTTGGACATGTTATCAGGAGGTACCAGTCCCTGGAGAAGGAAATTATTGTTGGTAAAGTAGAGGGTAAGCAAAAAAGAGGAAGACCCTCAATGAGATGGATTGACACAGTGACTGCAGTGATGAACTCAAGCATAACAAAGATTGTGAAGACGGCACAGGACCAGGCAGTGTTTTTTTCTGTTGTACGTAGGGTTGCTATGAATTGTAACTGACTTGATGACACCTAAAAACAACAACAAAATATAAATAAATTTTGTGTTTCTGAAAACTTATTGGACATTGAACAATTTTTTTTTTCTTTTCCTCATTATGTTGGGTTTTGTTTTTCGTCGTATCTACTTAGAAAATTAAGTAGAGGTTTTTTTTTGTTTGCTTGCTTTGTTTCTTCTTTTAATGTTAATGTTTTTCATGGTGTATAAAAGATTGTATTTCAAAGGGTAGGTCTTTAATAGTTAAGAGACATTTCTAAAAAACTGAATAGATTTACTCAATGTCTTAATATAGGATGATTTTAGTATGGAACTTTTTATTTTTCTTAAAAATGTGATATGCCATTTTACATTGAGATTAATACCATATTCGTTCAAGGAAATATTTTCAAAGAGCGTTTTGGAATGTTATTTAAATTACTAACTCTATACCCAGTACGCAGTACTAACTCTATAGATATAGACAAACAGACTGACATGAAATGAAGAGCAGGTCATTTGGAAATGATGTCATGTAAGTTGCAAAATAGAACTACTGATGTTTTTATTTGGATATTATATTTACAAAATTATTTTTTATTATTTTTTTTTAATTTAGAGGGTACCTATAAACATTTTGTTAAATAACCAATAGCTTAATATAAGCTTATATATAAAAAGCTATATTTCTAATTTTGTATTTTCATCTGAGACTTTAATGACCCTGATCCATTAAAAGTAATTTAAATTACAAGAAACAAGTTCCTTTGATCTTGATGACAATAATTATATCTCAAAAGAAACAGAGAAACAATTTTTACTGTTGTTCAATCTATAAATGTCTGTTAAATCTGTGAATAATTTTATTTATAAAAACAAAGTTAGAAGCTATGTATTGGATTTCCAAATGTCCTATTCAACGTAAATGGGTAAACTTCAGAATTTACATTGCAGATTTTCAACTAGTCTTACTACTTCTTTTTTTTTTTTGAATGACTCTGTATTTAAATATCCTCCACATATTCAGAAAGAATAAGGAAATAAGTATTTTAGGTATTAAATAATTCGTGATATTTCAAGTAGCAGATGTAGAGCAGGAAATGTAACCATCATTGACTATGGGAAAGCTAATTATTTCAGCTTTTTTTGAATCTGCAGGCAAATGAAAAATCAGACCTACAAGTCGAGGTTCAATGAAGGTAAGGAATTAAGTGTGGGAATTAGACCACTGAGTCCATTTCCCAGCAAGTAGAGAAAAAGTGTTTCTAATAAGCCTTTTAGTGCACTGTCTGCTGTGCCATCATTTGCCTCATGGGAGGGAGTGTCTTCCATTTCTATGAGAAAACCACATTCTAATTCAGTAATTCTTACCAACAAAGTGTTTTCTTACTAGTTGACCTTAATTTTACTCCCTTAAGTTCCTTCTCATTATTCCTAATTGCATCTCCTTGATACAAACTGAGGAACTGCTCTTTAGCTTCAGAGTTTTTCTTAGAAACTTTTCATACATTTATTTGAGCAAGACATAAAATTACCTCACAATTTTACATTTATTCTACTTTAAACTCATAGTAATTTCTTTAAATTCAACTTATTTACATTGCATCTTTCAACTTTTAAATCTAAATATTCTAATTCTTTTAATACACATAAAATAAGCTTTTTTTGTAAATCTACATTGCTACTTCTTTTACTTACATTTCTTAAACACATTCTAGGTTGTTAGGTGCCGTCAAGTCGGTTCCAACTCATAGTGACCCTACGCACAACAGAATGAAACACTGCTCGGTCCTGCTCCATCCTTACAATTGTTGTTATGTTTGAGCTCATTATTGCAGCCACTGTGTCAATCCACCTCGTTGAGGGTCTTCCTCTTTTCCGCTGACCCTGTACTCTGCCAAGCATGATGCCCTTCTCCAGGAACTGATCCCTCCTGACAACATGTCCAAATTATGCAAGGGGCAGTTTTGCCATCCTTGCCTCTAAGGAGCATTCTGGTTGTACTTCTTCCAAGACAGATTTGTTCATTCTTTTGACAATCCATGGTATACTCAATATTCTTCGCCAACACCACAATTCAAAACCTCAACTCTTCTTCAGTCTTCCTTATTCATTGTCCAGCTTTCACATGCATATGATGCGATTGAAAATACCATGGCTTAAAAAAAAAATTTTTTTTTTTTTTTTTGAGTCAGGTGCACCTTAGTCTTCAGGGTGACATCTTTGCTCTTCAACACTTTGAAGAGGTCCTTTGCAGCAGATTTACCCAATGCAATGCGTCTTTTGATTTCTTGGCTGCTTCCATGGCTGTTGATTGTGGATCCAAGTAAAATGAAATCCTTGACAACTTCAATCTTTTCTCCGTTTATCATGATGTTGCTCATTGGTCCATTTGTGAGGATTTTTGTTTTCTTTACGTTGAGGTGTAATCCATACTGAAGACTGTGGTCTTTGATCTTCATTAGTAAGTGCTTCAAGTCCTCTTCACTTTCAGCAAGCAAGGTTGTGTCATCTGCATAACGCAGGTTGTTAATGAGTCTTCCTCCAATCCTGATGTCCCATTCTTCATATAGCCCAGCTTCTAGGATTATTTGCTCAGTATACAGATCGAATAGGTACGGTGAAAGAATACAACACCAACGCACACCTTTCCTGACTTTAAACCAATCAGCATCCGCTTGTTCTGTCCGAACAACTGCCCCTTGATCCATGTAAAGGTTCCTCATGAGCACAGTTAAGTGTTCTGGAATTCTTATTCTTCACCGTGTTATGCATGGTTTGTTATGATCCACACAGTTGAATGCCTTTGCATAGCCAATAAAACACAGGTAAACATCCTTCTGGTATTCTCTGCTTTCAGCCAGGATCCACCTGACATCAACAATGATATCCCTGGTTCCATGTCCTCTTCTGAAACCGGCCTGAATTTCTGGCAGTTCCCTGTCGATATATTGCTGCAGCCATTTTTGAATGATTAATATAATTAACCTTAAATCGCTTACATTTTTATCTTAAGTTTTGTCAGCCTCAAATATTTTGAATACCTTCAATCAAAATCAAGACATTTAAAATGAATTATAAGCTTAAGAAATAAATGTAGTTTTTCTCACATTTATTATGGTAATGTTTTTCTCATTGCTTGTGCAAGAGCTATTCTAATATAATTTAGAAATTTCAGTTATGGATCAAAATTTTTCAACTTGCATATTATTACAAAATGTGAAAAATTATTTAGAATATGGTTTTAACCCTAAAGCTCTAGCTATAAAAGTCGTTTTCTTTCTTAGCTTATATATGCATATATGTATATAAAACTACAACCAGATACAGTTTAGACTTTAAGAAATTATTCTCAAATTGATTTGGCTTAATCCTGCTATTCAGTTAATAATCAGTTTTATCAAAGTGTCCATATGCAATTTCATTAAATTATGTTCATGCATACATTTTAATTTTCCTTTTTTTAATGTTTGAAGTTTTTTTTTTTTTTTTTTTTTTTGCCCAGCAATAAAAAAAAAATACTGACTATGAATTCCTGGTTGCTACTCTACTGCTTAAAATTGGTTCCCAGGGGCTCTTTCATTTACTTCTTTCTCATTTATGTAATAACACTGCCCAAGCCTGCAACTGTCTGTAAGAACTGGGTTTCTTAGGGTGTTTTTTTTTTTTTTTTTTTAACTTCAATTATTATGTGTTGAGCTTAGTTAGGAAATATGCAAATTATATTTTAGCATAGTAAAATTTTCATTACAAAATATTTCTTATAAAAGAAGGGAACTACATCTAAAGTCTTGGCCATGGTTTACTATTAACCATTGGGCTCATTTGCTAACTATAGGCGTCCCAATCAATGAACAGAATTCAGAGCTTTATACACCAATTCCTCTTGACCAGAAAAGTGCCTATCCTTATCTAGCACACCTACCTACCCCAAGACTGTTACCTTGGAAGGTGGATAAACTTAAGCTCAAAAGTTTTTTCATACCCCTTCCTCAAATGCAAATTTCCAGACATCAATCTGGACCATGACTCTCACTACTTAAAGTTTTAATTTGCTCAGATGTTAGCTATGGAGTAAATGTAATGATGTGCCAAAAATTTCCCTTTACAATCTGCTCTAATTTCTCATTCCAGATGTCTGACTCCTTTCTACACCCACCTCACATTCTGATGACATGGGATTAGTTGACAGTCTTCAAATAGCTAAGCCCTTTCAAATGACAATTTTGCTGTTTCTTTCTCCTGGAATCCTTTCCTCCACTTTATACCATTGGAGAAGTCTTTTATTATACACAGCTTTTAATGTGTCTTTCTTAAATATGAAAACGCCAGTTTCTAAGGAATTTGAAAAATGTAAACATATGGAAAGTACCCCTAAGATATGGAATTGCCCCCAACAATTTTGTCATGTTAGAAGACCCTAAACATTGCTCTGTCCTATTTGAGCTTTCTAATATTAGAGGATATTGTGTATTAAAAAATGAGAAATGAAGAATTTTAATAAGATGAAAAGTATTTGTTGAATCAATTGTAGGTACAAGATAAAAATGTGCTGCAAATTTGTGGACGTCTAAGTAAGGTGAGGCTGTGCTAAAGGAGGTAACAAGGTTTACTTGGCAAAACAAGTGTGTACGTCATTCCCATCTGCCATACTCGTCTCTGTGTCTTTATATAGGTCATTTTCTTCCACAATACTATGCCTTTCCTCACATGTAGAATTGCTTGTATCAACTCCCATTCCAGAAATAAAAAGTGTGTGTTCTGCAAAGTGCATCTTAATGTCACTTCTTCTGGGGAAGCTTTCCTGGGTCATTTTCCTTGGCTGACTTAAGCACCGCTCTTTTCTGCACTCCACTGTGCCACTTTTAAAACTCTTTTCTGGATTGTGGTAATAAAATTTTGTCTTTTCCTTTCTACAATTTTAGCTTCATAAGGGAGGTACTTTTAATTCACAAGCACATCAATAAAACTTAAAAGTTTGTTCAAGTAATAACTAAAAAGTATGCCAAGTACTACGATAGCTCAAATCCTGCCGAAACATGAATTGCACAAGGACAGCTTTTGTGTCTATTTTGTCACCTAAGTTTTCCAGGCTGTCATGGACTGGATTATGTCCCCCCAAAAATGTGTGTATCATTTGGGCTGGGCCATGATTCCCGGTATTGTGTGGTTTTCCTATATGTTGTAAATTCTGCCTCTATGATGTTATTGAGGGAGGATGGGTGGCAGTTGTGTTAGTGAGGCAGGACTCAATCAACAAGATTGGATTGTGTCTTGAGGCAGTCTCTGGAGATTTAAAAGACAGAAGCAAGCAGAGAGACGGGGGACCTCATACCACCAAGAAAGCAGTGCTGGGAGCAAAGCGGGTCCTTTGGACCTGGAATCCCTGCACAGAGAAGCTCCTAGTCTACAGGAAGATTGATGAAAAGGCTGACAGAGAGAGAAAGCCTTCCTCTGGAGATGACACCCTGAATTTGGACTTTTAGTTTACATTACGGTGAGAAAATTAATTCTCTTTGGTAAAGCCATCCACTTGTGGTATTTCTGTTATAGCAGCACTAGACTTTTAAGACACAGGCACAAAAGCAGAGTCTGACTCTTACTAATTGACCAACAAATATCTCCCTTAAAGTCATTTACATCTATGATTTGGTGCTACTTTGAAAGATTGGTCAATGTGATTCTGTTCTCAAAATCTCCTATTACCTTGTAATCATTGTCACATTTAGTCAAGGAGGTGAACTACATTTAGTACTTTGAGTAGGCACTTACGAGAACAAACAAAAAACAATCAAGCAAAAAGATGCAAGGAGAGAGGAAACAAAAAAAATACAAACTGATTCTTAACCTTCAAGTTACAATTTTATCAACCTCAAAGATATCAAAGCCTCATGTTTCTAGGAAATGGTGGGAGAAACACATATGGAATTTAAGAGACTAACACACAAGTGATGCTCTGGTGGCTTACCAAAAGGTTGAAAGTTTGAACCCACCAGCCACTCCTTGCAAATCCTACAGGGTAGTTCTACTCTGTCCTGTAGGCTCTCTATGAGTTGGAACCTACTGACTGGCAATGGTTTTCTCCATGGATATTCACACCTAAAAGTACATCATCAACAAGACAAAAACGGACTTCCAAGACTGAAGAAGAGAAACATCTAAAGGATGGGAAAAATCTCTAATTTGTTAGGAGAAGAGAACATACGCCTTGGAGGGAGTATGTGGAGAGAAGTCCATGTTTAGATGAACCTCTGCTTCCACTTAAGCATCACTATACAAAGACAATGTAGCCAGGTCCTGGGAACAACTGGGCAGCTAGTGTAGCATCCAGAGACCTAATTTAATTTCTGAGTGAGCTCACTTTGAAGAGCAGTCCCTGCCAGTATATTATACACTAACTTCCTTACAGAATTGACACCCACTGTTCTCATCCTACTTATTCCACATGGACAAGAAATGGAAGGTGTATATATATCCTCCAAATAAGAGCTAAAACATTAGTTTTATTTTTTTAGCATAATGACTCTGGTATGAAACAAATGTCCTCAAATCACAAATTTACTAAGAAGGAAATCAATGGGACCAGCTCAATATCTCCCACAGGACTAGAGAAACAGTAAAACATACACAACTACAGTCTAGTGAGGAATAGACAAGTCAACAAATGATTGGCCATATGGTGTTCAGGGCTTTGAGAGAGGTAAAAACAAAGTATGAAGGAAGTAGACAAGATGGACAAAGAACACAAACAGGAGGAGTTAATGTAATCTTAAATAACATATACATTATGTAGGAAAGAAAGTAAAACTAACAGAAAAAAATAGGTTATCAGTTAGCAACAAAATAAAATGTTGTAGGTGGAGGTGTGTTATATTAAATATGCCAAAAGTACTACATGTAAAAATGCATGTGGTTTCTTGCACAGAACATACAGCTATAGCTCATAATGTCATCTGGAAATTGTAATAGAATGATTGAATAAAGGGTTAGTTCACCAGAGGTGAATAAACTCTAAGAGTATGCCCAGGGTTCATTTTTCTCTCTCTCTTTCTGTGATTTTGTGTCAAACTATACAGGAACCTATACACACAATGTAATAAGCAGCTACCAATTACACTAAATAAGAGAAAAAATAAGTCATATTTAAGCATAGTGGTAAGAAAGGCTTTTTATATATGATATTAAAAGGCAAAGTAGTAGACTTGATTGCCTAGAAGATTTAAAACTTTTATAGTTTAATATTCTTGTGGTTAGGTGCCATTGAGTTGATTTCTATTTATAGTGACCACATTTGATAGTGTAGAAGTGCCCCATAAGGTTTTCTAGGTTGTAATCTTTATAGCAACTGTTCACCAAGGCTTTCTCCCATGAAGCTATTGGGTGGGTTCAAACCTGTAACTTTCCTGTTAGCAGCCAAGTGCTGACCCTTTGCACCACCAGGGCTCCTACATAATTAGAATGAAAAGATTATGTGTTGGCATTTTTAAAAAACTCTCAAAGTGTCAAGAAACAAAAAATAACACCCACTGTTATTGAGGCTTCTGAGAAAATGATACTTTTTGAGGAAGTAAGAATTATACAGTTTTCATAAATATATGGTTTAGAAAAACATAAAAATCTTAAAATCATTCATTGAATCATTACTGCAAATTTTAGGAATCTATTTAAAATATCTAATCATAAATACCATTACACAGGGTCACTGTATCAAAAAGAATTGGTAGGCATCCAAGCATTTCAAGAGGTAGTATATGATCAAGAACTAATGGTACTGAAGGAAGAAGTCCAAGCTGCTTTGAAGGCATTGACAAAAAACAAAGCTACAGAAATTGACTGAATATCAATTGAGATATCTCACTGAAGAGATGCAGCAATGGAAGTGCTCACATATCTATGACACGAAATTTGAAAGGCAACTACCTGGCAAGCCGACTGTGCCCATTCCAAAGAAAGGTGATCCAACAGAATGTGGATATTATTGGGCCGTATCATTAATATCACACACTAGTAAAATTTTCTGAAGATCATTCAAAAACGGTTGCAGCAGTACATCAACAGGGAACTGCCAGAAATTCAAGCCAGATTCAGAAGAGAACATGGAACAAGGGATATTATTGCTGAAGTCAGATAGATTTTGACTGAAAGCAGAGTATACCAGAAAGATGTTTATCCATGTTTTATTGACTGCGCAGAGGCATTCAACTGTGAGGCTCACAACTTATGGATAACATTTCGAAGCATGGGAATTCCAGAAAGTTTAATTGTGCTCATGCAGAACTTGTCCCTCGAACAGAACAAGGGAATACTGCATAGTTTTAAAGTCAGGAAAGATGTGTTTCAGGGTTGTATCCTTTCACCATACTTATTCTCTCTGTATGCTGAGAGAATAATCAGAAAAACTGCACTATATGATGAAGAACTTGGCATCAGAATCAGAGGAAGACTCATTAACAACCCGCATTATGTAAGTGAAACAATCTTGCTTGCTGAAAATGAAGAAGACTTGAAGAACTTACTGATGAAGATCAAAGACCACAGCCTTCCATATGGGTTTCACCTCAATATAAACAAACAAAAATCCTCACAACTGGACAAAAAGCAACATCATGATAATAGGGGAAAAGACTGAAATTGTCAAGGATTTCATTTTACTTGTATCCACAGGCAACACTCATGGAAGCAGTAGTCAAGAAACCAAATGACATATTACATTGTGCAAATCTGCTACAAAAGACCTCTTTAAATGGTTAAAAAGCAAAGACATCATTTTTAGGACGCAGGTGCTCCTGACCCAAGCCATGGTATTTTCAATCACCTCATATGCATGAGAAAGCTGTACAGTCAGTAAGAAAGACCAAAGAAGAATTGATACCTTTGAATTATGGTGTTGGAGAAGAATATTGAATATATCACAGACTTCCAGAAAGTCTGTCTTGGAAAAAGAACAGCCAGAATACTCCTTGGAAGTGAGGATGGTGAGACTTGGTCTCCCATACTTTGGACATATTATCAGAAGGAACCATTCCCTGGAGAAGGACATCATGCTTGATAAAGTAGAGGGTCAGCAAAAAAGAGGGAGACCCTGGATGAGATGAATTGACACAGTGGCTACAACAATGGGATCAAACACAGCAATGATTGTGAGGAGCACTCAGGGCTAGGCAGTATATCATTATGTTGTACATAGGGTTGCTATGTGTTAGAACCAACTCGAGGACACCTAACAGCAATAATCATAAATATATGCAAGAATTTTAATTCCAAGGAGATTGTCAAAGTGCTACAGGATAACAATTTGGAAGCATTAGTGCAACATTAAGGGATGGATTAAATATGTTGTTGTTACGTGTAGTCAAGTTGGTTCCGACTCATAGCAACCCTATGTACAACAGTGGTGAATAGTTATGGTCCTGTGCCATCTTCACAAACCTTGCTATTTTTGAGCCCATTATTGCAGCCACTGTGTCAGTCCGTCTCGCTGAGTATCCTCCTCTGTTCCATTGACCCTCTACCATACGAAGCATGATGTCCTTCTCAGGGACTCATCCCTCCTGATAGTATGTCCAAAGTACTTGAGAAGAAGCCTCACCATCGCCACAGCCAAGGAGCACTCTGGCCGTACTTCTTCCAAGACAGATTTGTAGTTTTTCTGGCGGTCCATGTTATATTGAATTTTCTTTGCCAACACCATAATTCAAAGACACCAAGTATTCTTCCGTCTTCCTTATTCATTTTTGGCTAAATATAGGGACTTTTTTTTTTTTTTTTGGTTAATCCTTACATGCCATGATTCATTATTCACCATCAATTTATTCACTCAGAAATTACTTATTGGGAAATAATATGTTCTATAAAATAAGGATAAGATGATGATGACGTTTCAGACTTCACAAAATCAAAGGGAAGTAATCTGGGGAGGTTTTAAACCTGCCGGAACCTTTCTTCGACCTTGCACTTGTTGGAAATTAGAAGCCCACAAGAGATTTGGCATGCATCCAGCAGGATGCACTATTACTCTCTACCTATTATTGGCCTCTATAAAAAATATTAAACAGGAAAAGTGACAATATATGAATACAAATTATAAGCCCAAAAAATAGGAATTTTGTCTGTTCCCTGCATTGCCAGTGCCCAGCATGTGGTAGACAATAAATGTTTGTTGAATGAAATTAACCAAGGTTTTCTATTTAAAAAGTTCTCAATTAAATAAGGGATAGTACAAGATTACTCACAACTTCTATCATTATTATTAGTATTGTTCTAAAATTAAAACCAATGTAATTAAACAAGAAATGGCAGAATATGCCCCTATTTCTATTGTTTTTTATTTTGTTGTTCTTATTAAAGAAAAAGAAGACACAAATAATTTTTGCTAAGGATATATTTAGATAATTAACTAATTTAAGAGAAACAACTAAAATAATACAAGAATTGATAAGAAAATCGATCAAGGTGATGGAAGACAAAATTCATAATTACTTTTCTAAAAATCATGTGAGAAACAGCATTGACAGAGAAAAAAAAAAATACCAGCCAAAAAGTTAGCCCACCTAGCGATAAACACTGCAAGAGAATACATAAAGGAACTGTAGAAAGCAGATTTTAAAATAGCATAAAATGAACTCACAACCTCTTCAACTTAATCTCCTGACAACCTTCTTATTGTCCTTCAAAAAATCAGATCCATTGCCATTGAGTGGATTCCGACTCATATGTTCCGCAGGTTCCTAAATTTGGTAAATTGTGTATCCCCAGGATCTTAGCACATGTAGTTTCTCCTGCCCGCTATGCACGTTTTATCTTCCCTTTTCCAATTTTCCCACCTCTCCCTCCTAGAAAGTGTCTGCTCCACCTTCAGGACTAGGTAGGCCTCTCCTGATTCTCTCAGACTAACCAAAATAAATTAATAAAAACCCATTGCCATCGAGTGGATTCCAACTCCTAGTGACCCTATAGGACACAGTAGAACTGCCCCACAGAGCTTCCAAGGAGCACCAGTGGATTATAACTGCCAACCTTTGCGGTTAGCAGCCATAGCTCTTAATCTCTACTCCGTCAGGGTTTCCAATCCTCAGACTAGACCGGGGTAACTTGTTGGATAGTTTCTTCTCACCACAGGTTTTACTTTCATAGTAGGTGGTTCTTTATATTCACTTGAGAGTGTAATTTTGCATTTGAATGGTTATTTGACTAATGTTTATCTCCACAGCTGATTGTAAGCCACAGGACCAAAAAATCAAGTCAAAATCATTGCCATCAATTCCAGCTTATAGTGACCCCATAGGACGGAGTAGAACTGCCCCTTAGGGTTTCCAAGAAGCAGCTGGTGGATTCAAACTGCCAATGTTTTACTAAGCAGCCGAGGTCTTAAACCCTGAGCCCCCAGGGCTCCAAGCCACAAGGACAGGAGCTGTCTTTAAGTAAAAGAATGAAATCTAGGGCTTCAGTGTAGTGCCTGCTGCTGTGGTGGAGATTCTGTAAATATTTAGAAACCGAATGAACAAAACGAGTTGAATCACTACTAAAGAATAAATGCGTGAATTAACGACAGATTGTAGCAGATAGAAGACCAGGGCTGCAACCCAGAAGATTAGAAATACTGACTGATGCAGACAAGGCATTTTAGTGTTCATGTTGTAGGATTACAAGTTCCAAAAATCGGTCAGAAACATACATGACTTGAATGGCCTCAGAAAGCCTGTGGCCTTTAAACTGTTAAATATTAAGTAAGCTTTCATGAAATATTATTAAACAAAATGAAAAGTATACAAAGGACTTAAAATGAAAAGGAAAACAAATGTGGTGCCTGAATATTTTTATTTCTAAAGTGCACAAGAACTGAAATTCTTCTGCTTTCATAGATTATTGTTCAGTTATTCAACTTTATACTAATTTGTGGTAGGTCTAACAGAGATAAAACAGAAAAGCCCGTGTTTTATCTTGAAATGATATATAATTCTGGATAGCACACAATAATGAACTGCCTTTTAATGGCAGCATCAAATGCAACTTCTATGAAAATATGAAATAAGAATTACTAAAAGTATGAAATGAGAATTCTTTAACTTAGTTTCATACTTTTTTTTTCCTAAAAACTTTCAAAGTTATTGTATACACTTCACAGGAAATTTGTATTCATCAGAAAAAAAGTTGGTTGATATTAATCACTAGTCATCATTGGATTTCTTTAAAAATTCCCATTTTACCTTTTTATGACGCTTTCCCAAGTTAAAAATAATTTATTTTTTCACACCACTCCTGGAGTGATGGAATTTTCTGCCCTTTAATTCATTATGTTCATCACTCTTACTGGCTTTTTGTTTGTTCGTTTGCTTTTTGTTTTTTTATAGAACACAGATGGAACATAAAACGAGAAGATACTTTACACTTTTTATATAGAAGAAGCATTGTTTTTATGATTAAAAAACACTACTGTTTTGTTAGAATTAACAGGAAAACCTCAGCCTGTCCTTTTTTCATCTTCTAACAGCAAGCAGACTCAGATAAATTGACTCAAAGTACAAAAGAATGAGTAATGTGTAGCTGGAATAATCTCCTATAAGATGAATGAAAGCTGACGACTTCAATTACAATGTGAAATCTCTCTTTGTGTATAAATGTGATTTAATGGAAATCTGATATTCAATAAACCTGACTTTCTTTATGATTTATAATACCTAGCCCTAGGTTACCCAGGTGCATTTTCCTACCATACAATGGCACAATTCCTTCTTCTAGTGATATACAAAATTTTCCTTTAACCAAGAATCAGAGTTTTTTTCCCTGATCAAAAAGAAACACAGGCATGACCCTATTGAACTGAAATTTTACTATACACTCTGACCTCTCCTACACTGAAATCCTCTCCTTTATTTCTTTAAGCAATGTAATAAATCTGCTGATGATATTATAATCAATCTTTCAGATTACATTTAATTTCTTCAACTTCAAATGTGTTTAAGGTTGGATGAAAGGAAAGTTATTCCAGGAGATATTCTCCTGAAGCCTGATATGTGTATTATATGACTTAGCCTTAAGTCATCAGTATTTTTTTTTTAATCCTATTTCAAGATACCTATTACCTATCTAGTCTCCTTCAACAGCATGATTAAACTATAATCCAGGTTAAGAGTTCATTTTAACTGTAGCTTTAAATGCATTCATATTCATATCTTCCCTTGAAAAACAGCCTATTAGAAGATAACATGCTATGGCCTTATCTAGCACCACTTTCTAGTTCTGTGTCAAAGTGTTCATTCTCATATGATTAAAAAAATACAACAACTAATAAATGATGAGTGCTTCAGGAACTATACGTGGTGCTTAGTATGGCTTATCTCATTGATTTCTGACAACCACTGTATTAGAGCTTATTATCATCATTTTAAGGATACAGGTTTTGAGATTTAGAGAAGGAAGCTTCCCCAGTTCACCCACCTAGTAAACCATTACGCAAATGTACATCTAACTTATACCAGATGTGGAGCCCTGGTGGCACAGTGGTTAAGAGACAGGGCTGCTAACCAAAAGGTCAGAAGTTTTAAACTACCAACTACTTCTTGGAAACCACATATTCTAAGTTAAGGAAAGTGTAGATATTTATTTTAAAAAATCCTAATTTAATTCAACACAATTTTATTGCATTATCTAAGCATCTGTTTAGAAACCCTGGTGGTGTAGTGGTCAAGTACTATGGCTGCTAACCAAAAGGTCAGCAGTTCAAATCCACTAGGCACTCCTTGGAAATTCGATGGGACAGTTCTACTCTGTCCTATAGAGTCGCTATGATTCAGAATTGACTTGATGGCAACAGGTTTGGTTTTGCATTTTAAATATCTCTCTATCTATCTGTCCACCATTATTGTTGGAGTTGGGGTTCCTCAGGAGCTGACTCTGGATTTGGAGACTTAGATTAACATACCTAAAGTTTATTAAGGTGTGCTTTGAGGAGCAAAACCCTTCTAAGAGAAATGGAGGCACAGGACTGGTCCAAGGAAGAACTTTGGAGAACAAGTTGCCTTGATAAGCTGAAGGAGAAACCTGAAGCTTTAATGTTCTCTCAAGTGGGGGACAGAAGAACCAACCTGTATCACCCTTTATTAACTGGCCACTGGATGCAGGCTACTATGGAAATGCAAGTGACCTTTCTTGAGCTTAAATAATGCTGAAGAGCTCTGACAGCTTATGAATCACTGCCAGTCACACATCCACTATCCATTGGAAATAAAACTTCAGCCTGAAAGTGGATTTGAACTTTGCCATCATAATGTTGGTAGCATATGATCCAGAACTGATGGTACTGAAGGAAGAAGTCTAAGCTGCACTGAAGGCACTCGTGAAAAACAAGGCTTCAGGAATTGATGGAATATCAATTGAGATGTTTCTACAAACTGGTGCATTGCTGGAAGTGCTTACTTGTCTATGCCAAGAAATTTAGAAGACAGCTACCTGGCCAACCAACTGGAAGAGATTCATATTTATGCCTATTCCCAAGAAAGGTGATCTAGCTGAATGCAGAAATTATCAAACAATATCATTAATATCACATGCAAGCAAAATATTGCTGAAGATCATTCAAAAGCAGCTGCAGCAGTATATCAACAGGGAGCTGCCAGAATTCAGGCTGGATTCAGAAGAGGATGTGGAACCAGGGATATCACTGCTGATGTCAGATGGATCCTGGCTGAAAGCAGAAAATACCAGAAGGATGTTTTCCTGTGTTTTATTGACTATGCAAAGGCATTTGACTGTGTGGATCATAACAAATTATGGATAACATTGTGAAGAATGGGAATTCCAGAACACTTAATTGTGCTCCTTAGGAACCTTTACATAGATCAAGAGGCAGTTGTTCAGATAGAACAAGGGGACACTTCGTCGTGGTTCAAAGTCAGGAAATGTGTGTTTCAGGGTTGTATCCTTTCACCATACCTATTCATTCTATATGCTGAGCAAGTAATCCAAGAAGCTGGACTATACGAAGAAGAATGGCTTGAAGGAAGACATCAACAACCTGTGTTATGCGATGACACCACCTTGCTTGCTGAAAGTGAAGAGGACTTGAAGCACTGATGAAGATCAAAGATCACAGCCTTCAGTATGGATTATACCTCAACATAATTGGTCCATTCTTACAACTGGACCAATGAGCAACATCATGATAAACAGAGAAAGATTGAAGCTGTCATGGATTTCGTTTTACTTGGATCCACAATCAACACCCATGGAAGCAGCAGTCAAGAAATCAAAGGATGCATTGAACTGGTAAAATCTGTTGTATAGGACCTCTTTAAAGTGTTGAAGAGCAAAGATGTCACCTTGAAGATTAATGTGCGCCTGACCAAAACCATGTTATTTTCAATCTTATCATATGTATGCGAAAGTTGGATGACGAATAAGAAAGACAGTGTGAGAATTGGCATCTTTGAATTGTGGAGCTGGGGAAGAATATTGAATATACCATGAACTGCCAAAGGTAAGAACAAACCTGTCTTAGAAAAAGTACAACCAGAATTTCCTTAGAAGCAAGGATGGCGAGACTGCATCTTACATGCTTTTGACATGTTGTCAGGAGAGATCAGTCTCTGGATAAGGGTATCATGCTTGGTAAAGTATAGTGTTAGTGGAAAAGAGGAAGACCCTCAATGACATGGATTGACAGAGTTGCTGTAACAATGTGCTCAAGAATAGCAATGATTGTGTGCATGGCGCAGGACCAGGCAGTGTTTTCTTCTGTGATACATGGGGTCACTATGAGTTGGAAATGACTTGAGGGCACCTAACAACAACAGGAAACCCTGGTGGCATAGTGGTTAAGTGCTACAGCTGCTAATCAGGAGGTCGGCAGTTAGAATCCACCAGGCACTCTTTGGAAACTCTGTGGGGCAATTCTACTTTGTCCTATACGGTTGCTATGAGTCAGAATCGACTCGAGGGTAGTGGGTTTGGTTTTTTTGGTTTAACAACAGCAACATAATGTCCACCACAGTCATATTCATAGAAATAGCTCTATACAATTATTCACATATAGAGCTATGCATACAAAGTGTATAATTTACATTTCTTATGTACGTACACCAATAGTCGATTTAGACCACACATTATTATAAAACAAATAAATATAAACACTTTGCATTTTATTTGGAGATTCTAATATAGACTAGGCACTTACTTAAAGTGGTAATACAGAAAAATTAAAACAAAAACTAGTCTTATGTTTTAGGAGCCAATAGGCTGTGACTATTTATTAGTACTTTGAAGGCAACTGTAATGAACTTGGACCTGTTATTAATCTTTCCACTAAGGTAAGGCTGCACAATTTCTATGGAACTAACAAAAACCGTGTACTCAGCTTCAGGGGCTGAGAGACATTCACCTAAGTGGGTAAAATTAAATGTTCAAACTGTTCAAAATCAGCACCTGCAGTTAGGATGTTCTTACATGTTTTGTTCAACTGAGCAAGGCCCAGAAATAGGAAATACAAGTTGGGTCATTTTGAAATGCTCAAGAAAAAAGGTGGTTAAATTTTAAGAGAGATTAAACTTCAAAAGGAGAAGTACCATCATGGCAAGAGAATTCAGAGGAGCTCACCTGAGAAGTGTAAAAGAGTGGCCTGTTGTGTAGAGAGCTGGAGTATTATGTAGTGGACGTGAATTCAAAAGAGATAACCCAACTGTGGTATTTGATTTAGAGAAACCTATTGCTGCTTTGACCCTGTCTACGTCTACTCAGGACTCGTCTGTACCTTGCGGCAAGGACATGCCTACCTTCACATTAGTGTTTGTAACTGAATCTAGTGTATGAAACTCAGAAATAACAGAGAAGTGGATCTGAGACTGCCTGAGGAGGAAAACCTTTTCACAGTTTATTCAATAACAACACTAAATAGGCAAGAATACCCAGAAACTAAAATGACTTACAAATACACACGAGCAGTCTAAAATGCCCTTTTCGGCAGACGACAGTACCTTTATACTTCTTCCTCCCTCCCTCAAAAACCCATCTGAAAAGAAATCCTGAGTAAGTTTTACCTTTCTTGCATGATCTTTCCATTTGCCTCTATTCTAGTTATCATTATTACTTCTAGTTCAGTGGTGTAATTCTTTCTTCCATTAACTTTAATAGGCTTTACACCAATGTTAAGCAATAGAATAATTTTACACTGACTGGGTTGATGAGAAATACCTCCAGTCAATTAGTTTCTCAATACTGGAGTATTTTGAAATGAAGAAGAAATAGGCAATGTGAAAACTCTACACTGAAAATGATTGAAAAAAGTGCCTCTATTTTTATATTGTACTATGTCTGAAAAAGTCAATTCTATTTTTATAACAACAATGAGAAAAATGAATTCAATAAACCTTTATGGAGAATAGTGGATTATGTACTATCTCTCACAGAATATTTTCCAAAAAGACACAAGTGATTTTCAAAATGTCTCACTTTGCCTGGGACAAAGTCTCACGTATTGAGAATTTTTGCATTTTTAGTTTGGATTTCCATTGTAATTTCAGAAAAATATGTTTTAT
Source organism: Elephas maximus indicus (assembly GCF_024166365.1). Taxonomy (NCBI): domain Eukaryota; kingdom Metazoa; phylum Chordata; class Mammalia; order Proboscidea; family Elephantidae; genus Elephas; species Elephas maximus. The sequence continues at coordinate 27,323,513 of NC_064820.1, read as the reverse complement.
CATATATAAAATTGAGACCCAAATATTATTTTAATGCATTTTTCTATAGAAATTTTGCTCCTTCTTGTCAAATTTTATCTAAGACTTAGGCATTTCTTACTTGAAATAAAATATTTTTTGACCATCAGATTGTGTTTTAAAAATCTCTGCAGAATTTATTACAATGCAAAGCATTGAAGGGAAAAAGCAAGGCTTTTTTTAACCATATTAGTTAAAAGCTGTACATTAACATGCAACTTCTCTAGTAGGGGGAGAGAGGTAAAATTGTAGGAGAATAGAATACAAAACACATTTTAACAAAGAGACAAGTGTGCTCTTTTTATATAAAATATATTAGCATCCATTCCATTCATCAATTAAAAACACAATTTTGTATTATCCTTGCCTATATGTGCACCACAAATGAGAATGCACGGTTATGCTGACAAACACACATGTGCATAGAAACACAATCACAGTTCTGGGTGTTCTCAACACACTTGCCCAAGTTTGAGAGAATCATACTGACCGAATATCTGTATGCTTCCCTGATAGAGCACTGAGTTACTTATTCAAGAAAATCAAAATGCCTAAGAATTCTTCTTGATTGCCTGAGGATAAGGGAGATTATCCCCTTTTATGTTCACTCCACTGTGAAAAGGGTTAGAATATAATCACTGACATAGATTTTTCTGTAGGTAATAGAAGTTGTGGGGTTTTTTTTGGGGGGGGGGATTTTTATTTTGCATGGTACCTAATCTTTCTGTATATAACTGGTAAATGATAGATAAACAGAATAGAAAATATTAACCTTTTACCTTGGTTGTCCTGATCATATAAAAATATACATATATATATATTTTAATTCTTACAGATTACCTCACATAGTTTTAGAGAAAAGACACCCAATATACAGGGCAACAATCAGTTCAAGAAAGATTCCATATCAACAGATTTAAAAAATTATGAAAAAAACACAAGAGCAAGGAAAAACAATAATAACAAATTTCAAAAGGGAATGATGAGTTTCCAAAGCAAGAAACGATTAGTCAGGTTATATTGTCTTAACTACTGACCTACTAGATTACCTCGTGACTCTGGCTTTTGTACTTCCCATAAATGGGTTAAAAATAAAAAAAAAAAAATTAATGGGTTAGACTCTGTGATATCTAAGGTCCTTTCCATCTCTGGTAATCCTTCAGTCTATTTCTTCTTTAGACCACTGGAAAATCTCCTTATGATTAAATTGATTTGTATCTGTTAAAAACTCACATAGTTAAAGCACCATGGTTTTTATTCTTTATGTTTGTTAAGGGTTATTTTATAGTCCAAATATGGTCTAAATTGGTGAATGTTCCATGAGAACTTGAGAAGAATGTGTATTCTGCTGTTATTTGATGCCAATGAACATCAGTTACTTCAAGTTTGTTAACAGCGCTTACTAAATTTCTCCCTATTTATTCTGTTAGTTGTGGAAAGAATTATTTTGATATCATCAACTCTAATTGTGGATTTGTCTGTTTCTCCTTTCAAGGTTATCAATTTTTGCCTCATGCATTTTGAATCTCTATTGTTAGGAGCATACATGTTTAGTATTGTCATGTCTTCTTGGAGAATTGGCACATTTATTATCATATGTGTTCTCTTAAGGAACCCTGGTGGTGCAGTGGTTAAAAGCATTCGGCTGCTATCCAAAAGCTCAGTCGTTTGTACCCACTAGTCTCTCCGCAAAACAGAGGTGTGGAGGTCTGCTTCCACAAAGATTACAGCCTTGGAAACCCTATGGGGCAGTTCTACCCTATTCTGTCTGGTTGTTGACGTCAGTGGGTTTGGTTTTTTCGTGTCATTCTATCCCTGGTAAAGAAAGAAATTTAGAAATTAATATAACTACTGCAGATTTCGAATGAACAAATCTGTCTTGGAAGAAGTAGGACGAGAATGCTCTTTAGAAGCAAGGATGGCGGGACTATGTCTCACATACCTTGGACATGTTATCAGGTGGGACTAGTCCCTGGAGAAGGACATCATGCTTGGCAAAGTAGAAGGTCACTCAAAAAGAGGAAGGCCCTCAACCAAATGGATTGACACAGTGGCTGCAAAAATGGGCTCAAGCATAGCAACAATTGTGAGAATGGCATAGGACCGGACAGTGTTTCCTTCTGTTGTATATAGGGGTCGCTATGAGTTGGAACTGACTGGATGGCACCTAACAACAACAGCAACTGCAGATTTATATTGTTTAGAGTTTGCATAGTATATCTTTCTCTATCTCTTTCCTTTTAATGAAGCTAAACATTTCTATTTAAAGTAGTTTCTTATAAAAAGTGTACAGTTGGGTCTTACTTTTTGATCTGCTTTATCCTTTACATGGAGGGTTTAGATAATTCATTTTTAAAATTATCATTGATATACTTTTATTAAAATCTACCATCTTACTCTTATCTATTAGTTGTGTTTTTTCTTTGCTTGTTATTTCCTCTTATTCTATCTTTTCTGGCTTTATTTCAATATTTTCTTATAATTCCATGTATCTCCTCTTTTGACATATTATAGTCTTCTCAATCTTTATTTTTTATTGTGGTGACTATATATATATAAAACAAAAATTTTCCGTTTAAACTTTTTTTACATTTTTTCAATGACATTAATTAATTTCATAATACTGTGCAACAATCATCACTATAAAAACCAAAAACCAAGCCCAGTGCCGTCGAGTCGATTCCGACTCATAGCAACCCTATAGGACAGAGTAGAACTGCCCTATAGAGTCTCACCTTTTTAAAAAAGAAAAGCTCATTTTTAGTGGTACCACTAGGATTAGAATATACATTTTTCAAATGATCTATATCTTTGTTGAAATAATATTATTCTGTTTCATGTGTAGTAAAAGGAGTTATTCCAGCATATTTCTACTTCCTTCCTCCAATCCTTATGTCATTGCATCATTTATATATGTTATAAACACCAAATTTTATGAATCAACTTAGCTATGTTATCTTGCCCAGTAGTTTAAGCATTAATTGGGTCTAAATACCTTCATAGTAACATCTAGATTAGTGTTTGACCAAACAACTGGGCACCAAAATATAGCAAAGTTGACTCAGAAAATTGACCAGTCCACCCCTTGTCAGCTTGACACACATACTCAACCCTTAGACTATACTTCATATCCAAACAAAGGCAATAACAAAATAATACACCTGCTTAAAGCAATACAACTATTCTGCATAGAACCAAAAGTACACTAACCTTTCTCCCAGTGGAGGGTGCAAAGCCCTTGGGCGACTTTCACTCTTCTCCTTGATATCCTGTAACTTAAATACTTATATTATTTGATTATTAACGAGATAAGAGATTTAAAAAAAACACAGGCACACATATTTACAACAAAATAAAGAAGGGATATTCATTATAGCAATCATAATCCCCCTTTTTGCAACTAGTCATGTGGTCATAGCTGGTATATTTATATTTCTTTCTTCCACTATTTGTTGCCACCCAGTTTATTACACTACCCATTCCATAATCCTTTTGCCCTCTGCAAGCTCCTTAACTGGTCATGATTCTTTGCCTGAAGGGTCTGAGCAAGTAGTACTCATACATAAGTTCGGTCATTATAATTTTCCTTTGGCCTTAAGCGCAGGGCTTGGTATCAAAAAAAGATGCCCTAAGGGACATCCTGTACTCCAGCTATATACTTTGTTGCCTCCATTGTGTATTAACAGTCCAATTTCCCTTTGGAAATTAGGACCAATGACACCAGCCAGTAGAAAAACCACCTTCTTTGGCCGTTGATTTAAAAGCATGAGAATTTCAAAATGGCTGGTGGCAATCTCAACTCCTAATTCAAAGGTAACATTGTTGGACAAAATTGATAAATAAAATTAACCATCATATCTGTCACTCCCAAAATACTCAGCTGCTTTTAAGATTTTCTATTGGTCTAGGTGTCATGGATTGAATTGTGTCTGCCAAAAATATGTGTCAACCTGGCTAGACCAGGGTTTCCAATACTGTGTAATGGCTCTTCATTTTGTCATCTTGATGCCCCATTCTTATTCATATAGTTCAGCTTCTGTAATTACTTGTTCAGCATACAGATTGAATAGGTATGGTGAAAGGATATAACCCTAGTGCACACCACCTGACTTTAAACCACACAGTTTCCCCTTGTTCTGTTCGAACGACTGTCTCTTGATCTATGTACGGGTACCTTATGAGCACAATTAAGTGTTCTGGAATTCTCATTCTTCACAATGTTATCCATAATTTGCTATGATCCACACAGTCAAATGCTTTGCATAGTCAATAATGGAATTCTGTGCTTTCTGTCAGGACCCATCTGACCTCAGCAATGATAACCCTGGTTCCACGAACTCTTCTGAATCCAGCTTGAATTTATGGCAGTTTCCTGTTGATCTACTGCTGTAGGCACTTTTGAATGCTCTTTAGCAAAATTTTACTTGTGTGTGATATTAATGATACTGTTCGATAATTTCCACATTCAGTTGGATCACCTTTCTTGGGAATAGCCATAAATATGGACCTCTTTCAGTCATTTGGCCAGGTAGCTGTCTTCCAAATTTCTTGGCATAGATAAGGGAGCACTTCCACTGCTGCATCCATTTGTTGAAACGTCTCAATTGATATTCGGTCAATTCCTGAGTGTTGTTTTTGCCAATGCCTTCAGTGCAGCTTGAATTTCTTCATTCATTTCCACTGATTCCTGATCATATGCTACCTCCTGAAATGTTTGAACATCCACCAATTCTTTCTGGTATGGTGACTCTGTGTATTCTTTCCATCTTCTTTTAATGCTTCTGGCATCATTTAATATTTTCCCTGTAGAACATTTAATATTGCAACTGGAGGCTAGATTTTTTTCTTTAGTTCTTTCAGCTTGAGAAATGCTGCGTGTGGTCTTCCCTTTTGGTTTTCCACCTCCAGGTCTTTGCACTGATCATTATAATACTTTACTTTGTCTTCTCGAGCCGCCCTTTGAAATCTTTTCAGCTCTTTTACTTCATCATTTCTTCTTTTTGCTTTAGCTACTTGATGTTCAAGGGCAATTTTCACAGTCTCTTCTGACATCCATTTTGGTCTTTTCTTTCTTTCTTGTCTTTTTAATGACCTTTTGCTTTCTTCAGGTATGATGTCCTTGATGTCATTCCACAACTTGTCTGGTTTTCGGTCATTAGTTTTCAAGGCATCAAACCTATTTTTGAGATGGTGTCTAAATTCAGGTGGCATACACTCAAGGTTATACTTTGGCTCTTGTGGACTTGTTCTAATTTTCTTTGGTTTCAACTTGAACTTCCGTATGAGCAATTAATGGTCTGTTCTGCAGTCGGCCCCTGGCCTTGTTCTGGCTGATGATATCGAGCTTTTACATCATCTCTTTCCACAGATATAGTCGATTTGACTCCTATGTATTCCATCTGGTGAGGCTCTAGTGTATGGTCGTCATTTATGTTGGTGGAAAAATGTATTTGCAATGAAGAAGTTGTTGGTCTTGCAAATTCTATCATGCAATCTCTGGCATTCTTTCTATCACCAAGGCTATATTTTCCACCTACCAATCCTTCTTCTTTGTCTTCATCTTTGGTCTTCCAATCATGAGCAATTATCTATGCAACCTGGTTGTAGGTCTGATCATTTTCAGACTGCAGAAGTTGATAATAATCGTCAATTTTTCCCTCTATGGCTTTAGTGGGTGGTTGGTAAATTTGAATCATAGTAATATTAACTGGTCTTCCTTATAGGCTATTGGTATTTTTCTATTACTGACAGTATTGTACTTCAGGATAGATCTTGAAATGTTCTTTTTGAGGACAAATGCAGCACCATTGCTCTTCAATTTGTTATTACCTGCATAGTTGGCCATATGATTGTCAGCTTCGAAATGGTAATACCAGTCCATTTCAGCACACTAACGCCTAGGATATTAATGTTTATACATTCTATTTCATTTTTGATGCTTTCCAATTTTCTTAGATTCATATTTCATACATTCCACTTTCCAATTATTAATAGCTGTTTGCTGCTTTTTTTCTTTTTTCTCATTTTGAGTTGTGCCACATCAGCAAGTGAAGGTCTTGAAAGCTTTACTCCATCCATGTCAATAAGGTCGACTCTACTTTGAGGAGGCAGCCCTTCCCCAGCCATATTTTGAGTGTCTTCCAACTTGAGGGGGTCATCTTCTGGCACTGTATAAGGCAATAAACCAAAAAACCAAACCCAGTGTTGTTGAGTCAATTCCAACTTGTAGTGACCCTATATATTCTGCTGCAATTCATAAGGTTTTCACTGGCTAATTCTTTTTAGAAGTAGTCTGCCTGGCCCATCTTCCTAGTCTATTAGTCTGGAAAATCAGCTGAAACCTGTCCACCATGAGTAACCTTGCCATTATTCTAATACCAGTGGCATAGCTTCTGACATCACAGCAGCAACACACAAGCTCCCACGATAAACCAAATTGACAGATGCATTGTTGTTAAAAAAAAAAAAAAAATTGTTGTTAAGTCCTGTTAAATTGGTTCCAACTGATAGTGACCCTATGTACAACAGAATGAAACACAGCTGGATTTTGTGCCATCCTCATAATCATTGCTCTGTTTGAGTCTGTTGTTGCCGTCACTGTGTCAATCCATTTTGTCTATGGTCTTCCTCTTTTTTGCTGACCCTCTATTTTACTAAGCATGATATCCTTCTCCAGGGATTAATCCCTTGACATCAGTGGTGGGTTTTATAGTTACTTTAAATAACGTGCCTGATAATTCTAAGAACTAGCATATCTACATCTTATCTAAGAATTTATTTGTCTTTTCCGACTATTTTTAATTGTCTTTTGGCATGTCTTAAAATTATTTGTTAAAAGATGGACATGGTGTATAGGCCAGGAGATACTGATGTAAGTAGGTATTTATTGTGGGATGTATGTTATTTAGCCTGAAGATTTTTTTCGTTTTTATTGTAATGTAGATGAAGCTTTACAGAACAAACTAGCTTCTCATTAAACTGTTAGTACACATACCTTTTTGTGATATTGATTGTCAACCCCACGTCATGTCAACACTCTCCCTTCTCAAGCTTGGTTTCTCTATTACCAACTTTCCTATCCCCTCCTGCGTTCTAGTCCTTGCCCCTGAGCTGGTGTATGCCTTTAGTCTCCCTTTGTTTTATGGGCCTGTCTAATCTTTGGCTGAAGGGTGAACCTCAGGAACGACTTCATTACTGAGCTAAAAGGGCATCTGGGGCCATACTCTCGGGGTTTCTCCAGTCCCTGCAGGCCAGTAAGTCTGGCATTTTTTTTTTTTCTTTTTTTTGAGTTAGAATTTTGTTCTAACTCTGTCCAGGGCCCTGTATTATAATCCCTGTCAGAGAAGTCAGTGGTGATAGCTGGGCACCATTTAGCAGTACTGGACTCAGTTTGGTGTAGGCTGTGGTAGTTGTGTACTATTAGTCCTTTAGACTAATCTTTCTCTTATTTCTCTAGTTTTCTTTATTCTTCCTTGCTCCCAATGGGGTGAGACCAGTGAAGTATCGTAGATGGCCACTCACAAGCTTTTAAGACCCCAGATGCTACTCACCAAAGTAGAATGTAGAACATTGTCTTTATATTTTGTGCCAACTGGGCTAAATGTTCCTGGAGACCATGATCCCCACAGCCCTCAGCCAGTGATTTGGTTCCTCAAGGAGTTTGGAGGAAGTGTCTATGGGGTTTCCATTTGCCGCATTTCCAACTTTTTTTTTTAATTTTTTCGTTTGCTTTAAGTATAGATTTTATGTATATAGATAGATAGATACATATAGCTATATAGATATCAGAGATTAATCTGGAAGTGGTTAATATACTATGGAGTAAGGAAACCTACAATATTGAGTTCCTTGATTTTATTCTACAGAAAGACATATTTCAAGTAATAAACCTGATCTGAGAAAACTGAAAGCTAAAAATAATAATGAACCATTTGAAAATAATAATTACTTATATTATTTAAATACATGTGTGCACAGCTTCTAGTTAGTTGATTATATTTTCTCTCTCCTAACCCTTTGACCTGAGGGAAAAATATTAAACTAAGCAGATTAAGCACATGCAAAGGAAACTGAAATACATAGTTCCAAACATGAGTCTTCTTAAAATAAATTTAGTAATGGGATCAATAGGGAACTAAGATTATATTTTTTTACTCAGAAAAAACAATTGATTTATGTGCTTTAGAAAGCAACTTGCTCAAGTTTATTGATTATATCTTGCGTTATCTTGGATGTGAAGACAACAATGTTGATAATGTCAAAGATAATAATGATTATGTTGTTGGTGGTGATGATGATGATGATTGAAGTTCTAATTCTCTGGCAAAAAAAAAAAAAATGATTCCTTACTTGCTGTGGTAATTATTTCAGTTCATAATGTTCTCAAATAAAAATCATCATTATCATCATTGAGGTTTATTATTTCATTTTGTTAGACAAATGACATGCAGTCCCTCATTTAATATTTTCAAAACCTCTGCAAATCTCCATATTTATTCTAAATTTTGAGATATTGGGCAATGATTTATAGATATTAGATCATATTCTGCAAGTTAAAAATCTAAGAAGAAAGTAAAACTTTGGCCTAAGGACTCTAAAATCTTAACATTTTCCTCCTGGAGTAGTACAGAATGCACTAACAATCTATAATTTATATGTTCCAGACACTGTTGAAAACCCTAATTACATTTATTTCATGTAATTACATCACTTTGAATTAGGTATTATTGTTATTATCTCTCCTATCTTATTGATAAAAAAATTGAAGCAAAAAAAGTTAAATAACTTATCAAAAATGTAACAGATAGTATGAGAAGACTTAAAGGTGTCTGTCTTCAGACTACATACTGCCTTATGAGATGATATATGGTTGAGATTTTATATGAGCTATATTGTTGTTTTTGTCAGGTGCCATAGAGTCAATTCTGACTCATAACGATCCTATGTACCACAGAATGAAACACTGCCCAGTCGTACACCATTCTCACAATCCTTGTTATGCTTGAGCCCATTGTTGTAGTCACTGTGTCAATCCATCTTGTTGAAGGTCTTCCTCTTTTCTGCTGATGTACTTTGCAAAGGATGATGTCCTTCTCCAGGGACTGATCCCGGCTCACAACACATCCAAAGTATGCAAGACAAAGTCTCTCCATCCTTGCTTCTAAGGAGCATTCTGGTTGTACTTCTTCTAAGACAGATTTGTTCATTCTTTTGGCAGTCCATAGTATACTCAATACTTCTCTCCAACATCACAGTTCAAAGGCATCAGTTCTTCTTCAGTTTTCCTTATTCATTGCCGAGCTTTTATGTGTATATGATGCAATTGAAAATACTATGGCTTGGGTCAGACCCACCTTAGTCTTCAAGGTGACACCTTTGCTTTTCAATGCTTTAAAGAGGTCCTTTGCAGCAGATTTGCCCAATGCAATGCTTCTTTTGATTTCTTGACTGCTGCTTCTATGGGTGTTGATTGTGGATCCACGTAAAATGAAATCCTTGACAACTTCAATCCTTTTTTCGTTTATCATGAGGTCGCTTATTTGTACGGTTGGGAAGATTTTTGTTTTCTTTATGTTGAGATGTAATCCACACTGAAGTCTGTATTCCCAAGGGTGGTGATCCAACCAAATGCAGAAATTACCAAACAATATCATTAATATCACAAGCTAGCAAAATTTTTCTGAAGATCATTCAAAAGTGGCTGAAGTAATATATCGACAGGGAACTGCCAGAAATTCAGGCCGGAGTGAGAAGAAGATGTGGAACCAGGGATATCATTGCTGATGCCAGATGGATCCTGGGTGAAAGCACAGAATACCAGAAGGATGTTTACCTGTGTTTTATTGATTATGCAAAGGCATTTGACTGTGCGGATCATAACAAATTATGGATAACATTGCGAAAAATGGGAATTCCAGAACACTTAATTGTACTCATGAGGAACCTTTATATAGATCAAGAGGCGGTTGTTCGTACAGAACAAGGGGATACTGATTGGTTTAAAGTCAGGAAAGGTGTGCGTCAATGTTGTATTCTTTCAGCATACATATTCAATCTGTATGCTGAGCAAATATTCCAAGAAGTTAGACTATATGAAGAAGAACAGGGCATTGGTATTTTGGTATTAACAATCTGCTTTATGCAGATGACACAAAAATGGTGAGATATATAGATGTGTGCTTATGTCTCTATTTTTCTACCTCTTTCTATCTACCTGTTATGGATTGAATTCTGTCCCCCGAAAATATATCTTGTATGTAAATCCTAACCTCTGTGGCCGTGGTTAAAATCTTGTTAATGAGGCAGGATTAGTGTAGGGCATATCTTGAGTAAATCTTTTTTGAAATATAAAAAGAGATTAAACAAATGAGTAGACAGGTGACAGGGAAGAGAAATGAAAAGCCACATGAAGTTTACCCAGGAGCAGAAGCTCAGGAGGCACGAGGACATTCCTCCAGGGCCAACAGAGGGAGAAACCTTTCCCTGAGAGCTGTAACCCTGAATTTGGATTTAAAGTCTCTTTACTCTGAGAAAATAAATTTGTTTGTTAAAGCTATCCACTTGTGGTATTTCTGTTATAACAGCACTAGATAACTAAGACAGTCTCCATTGAGAGAGGGAGAGAAAGAGAGAGGGACAGAGAGAGAGAGAGAAGTTATTTGGATATTTGCAAAATCTATAAATGTTCATTAAGAATTAGATACAATAAACTGTTATTTGAGTATTCAAAATTCTCACTTTTAGAGATTAACATCATTAGTATACATTTACTGTAGGATTGTGGTATTTTTTTCTTGGTACATAAAAATCATGTTTTACATGATAGATATTTTATAATACTGTATTATAAAAATTATCTTGTAATAAATTTTTTTTTCTTGTAATAGCCTTCAAAAAATTCATAAATGGTATAAGCCATGCTATCCAATTTTACTGCTTATCTTACACACACACACGGAAAAGAGCAACCTTACCAAAACCTGGTGTGAATTTTCATGCTGTGTCCTGTGTGGTGTGGCTGAAACAAACATGGAGATGTCTTGTTCATATATTTCTTCAAGAAAAAACTTGGAGGAGAAGTATAGTTAGCTGACAACTTCTAGTTGTTAAATCCTTGAGGTCTGCCTAATCTTTTGAGCCAAAGTCATGTTCTTCTTGGGTTGGCTCCAAACAATGAGTAAGGTTGTGGTAAAAGTACTTAACCACATTTTTCTTTGTGAAATTAATTAATGAGAAATTTTTGCTCTGAAACTTCCTGTTGGATAATAAATCTTGGCCATTTCTGTACCATGGACCGACAGTTTCCTCTCTTAACTTTGCTTTCTCTATTTTTCTTTGTCAGGTGTTAAACCTCAATAATATTTTGAACTTCTAATCTCATCTCTGAGTCTATTTCCCAAATGATCCAATTGACGTAATGGTTATGGGAGTGGTGTCTGGTAATTTTGTTTCATAAGAAGACACAGAGGGCACACAATTTACCATGGCCATAAAAAATACACTGGTAAGTGGGTCCCCAGCATCGTTAAGTAGTGCAGTGGCAACTCTCTTCAGGTTAAAGCTGGCGGCAGGAAAAGTCACAGAGTTTAACTTACTAATATCAGTGGAAATGAAGAGCCCTTTAAAGACCACTAGAAGCCTCAGGGCGATGCAAGTTTAAATAATGGCTAGCAAGGTCAAAGTAGTAGCCAAGAAGGGTTTAAGCAGCAGAGTGTTATTGGGACAGATAAGAAAAAAATGGCATTTTTAGAAGCAAAAGAGAAGGGTCACCAACAGATCACTAGGTAATGTAATCCTAATGTAATACGTGATTAATTCAGTGTGAGAATGAGTGAATAGGAGACTGAGAATTATATCATTTCATTTCCAGTGTCCATGATTTTTGCTTGTTTGTTTGTTTTTTAGTTTTATTGTGTTTTAGGTGAATGTTTACAAGGTAAATTAGCTTCTCATTAAAAAATTTAAATTTATACACAAATTATTTTGTGACATTGGTTGCAATTCCCTCAATGTATCAGCAATCTTCCACTTTCCCTTTACATCCGGGGTTTCCCCTGTCCACCCATCCAGGTTTTTTGTCCCTTCCTGCCTTCTCATCTTTGCTTTTGGGTGAGTATTACCAATTTAGTCTCATTTTTTTTTTACTTGATTGATCTAAGAAGGAAGTTCTTCTCTTGTGTTGTTGTTTGTTTTATAGGACTGTCTAATCTTTGGCTGAAAGGTAGAATTCAGGAGTGGCTTCAGTTCTAACTTAGCCAGGTGTCCAGGGACTGTTGTCTTAGGGGTGTCTCCAGCCTCTGTCAGACCAGTAAGTCGGGTCTTTTTGTGTGTGTGAGTTTTGTTCTACATTTTTCACCTTCTCTTTCCAGAACACTCAATTGTGATTCCTGTCAGAGCAGTTAGTGGTGGTAGCTGGGCTCCATCTAGCTCTTCTGGGCTCAGGCTATTGCAGCCTGTGGTTACTGTGATCCATTAGCCCTTTAGACTGATATTTTCCTTATGTCTTTGCTTTTCTTCCTTTGCTCCAAAATTATGGGACCAATTGATGTATTTTACATGACTGTTCACAAGCTTTTAAGATCCCAGATGCTACTCAACAGAGTATGATGTAGAATATTTTCTTTATGAGCTATGTTATGCCAATTGACCTAGATGTCCCTAGAGACCATGGTTCCCAGCCCTCAGAGTCAGTAACTCAGTCGCTTAAGGTGTTTCAATGTGTTTAAGAAGTCTCTAGGAAGAACAATTTAAAATGAGAAGTAATAGTTGAAAAAATCCATTAATAATCAGAAAGTGAAATGTACAAAGTATGAACCTAGGAAAATTAGAAATAGTCAAAAATGAAATGGAACACATAAACATCAATATCTTAGGCATCAGTGAGCAGAAATGGACTAGTATTGGCCATTGTGAATCAGACAATCATATGGTCTACTATGCTGGGAATGACAACTTGAAGAGGAATGGCATCACATTTATCTTCAAAAAGAATGTTTCAAGATCTATCCTGAAGTACACTGCTGTCAGTAATAGGAAAATATCCATACGCCTACAAGTAAGACAAGTTAATATGAATATTATTCAAATTTATGCACCAACCACTAAGACCAAAGATGAAGAAATTGAAGATTTTTACCAGCTTCTGCAGTGTGAAATAGATCAAGCATGTAGTCAGGATGCATTGATAATTACTGGTGACAGGAATGCAAAAGTTAGAAACAGAAGAAGGATCAGTAGTTGGAAAATATGACCTTGGTGATAGAAATGACACCAGAGATCGCATGATGGAATATTGCAAGACCAACAGCTTCCTCATTTCAAATACCTTTTTTAAACAACATAAAAAGGTGGCGAGACACATGGAGCTCACTGGATGGAATACACAGGAATCAAATCACTACACTAGTGGAAAGAGATAAAGGAAAAACTTAATATCATTAGTAAGAACAAGACCAGGGACCAACCATGGAGCAGACCATCAATTGCTCATATGTAAGTTCACGTTGAAGCTGAAGAAAATTAGAACAAGACCACAAGAGCCAAGGTACAAACTTGAGTATATCCAACCTGAATTTAGAGACCATCTCAAGAGGGTAATTGACACATTTGACACTAATGACCGAAGACCAGACTAGTTGTGGAATGACCCAAAGGACATAATACGTGAAGAAAACAAGAAGTCATTAAAAGACAGAAAAGATCTTTCAAATGGAGAGGAATTCAAGGCTATATCAAGAAATAAAAGATTTTTTTAAACAGAATACAGGAGTAAATATTAAGGTAACCACAAAGGAAACTAACAGTCCTACACATCAAAATAAAAAAAAGGAAAAACATAAAGATTCAGCAAATACAAAACAAACAATAATGTAAAAGATGAAAAGAAAACATGTAAAGAAAAATGACTCAGCACAGAAAATTAAGTGGAACAAAGAAACTGTCAAGAGCACACACACAAAAAAAGACTTTAAAATGACAACACTAAACTCATACCTATCCATAATTATGCTGAATGTAACTGGACTAAATGCATCAAAAAAGAGAGTGGCAGAATGGATTAAAAAAAAAAAAAAAAGATCCATCTATATGCTGCCTACAAAAGGTACATCTTAGACTTAAAGACTCAGACAAACTAAAACTCAAAGGATGGAAAAAAATATATATCAAGCAAACAAAAATCAAAAAAGAGCAAGAGTGGCAATGTCAATTTCTGACAAAATAGGTTTTAAAGTAAAATCTACCACAAAGGGTAAGGAAGGACGCAATATAATGGTTAAAGGGTCAATACACCAGGAGGACATAACCATAATAAATATTTATACACCCAATGATAGGGCTCCAAAATACATAACATTGAAAAGAGAGATAGACAGCTCCACGATAATAGTAGGAGACTTTAACATACCGCTTTCAGTGAAGGACAGAACATCCACAAAGAACCTCAGTAAAGACACGGAAGATCTAAATACTACAATCAACCAACTTGATCTCACAGACGTATCAGAACACTCCACCCAACAGCAACCAAGTGTACTTTCTTTTCCAACACACATGGAACATTCTCCAGAATAGACCACATAATAGGCCATAAAGCAAGCCTTAACAGAATCCAAAATATCAAATATTACAAAGCATCTTTTCTGACCATAAAGCCATAAAAGTAGAAATCAACAACAGGAAAAGCAAGGAAAAAAAAAAATCAAACATATGGAAACCAAACAACACCATGCTCAAAAACTACTGTGCTATAGAAGAAATTAAGGACAGAATAAAGAAATTCACAGAATCAAATGAGAATGAAAACACATCCTACCAGAGCCTTTGGGTCACAGCAAAGGCAGTGCTTAGAGGTCAATTTATAGCAATAATGCATCCATCCAAAACGAAGAAAAGAACAAAATCAAAAAATTAACCGTACAACTTGAACAAAGAGAAAGAGAGCAGCAAAAAAAAAAAAAAAAAAAAAAGCCCTTGGGCACCAGAAGAATGCAAATAATTAAAATTAGGATAGAATTAAATGAAATAGGAAATAAGAAAACAGTTGAAAGAGTTAATACCAAAATGTGGTTCTTTGAAAAGATCAACAAAATCGATAAGCCATTGGCCAAATTGAAAAAAAGAAAAACAGGATAAGGAAGCATGTAACCCAAATAAGAAATGAGATAGGAGATACCACAACAGACCCAACTGATATTAAAAGAATCATAGCAGAATACTTTGAAAAACTGTACTCTAACAAATTTGAAAACCCAGAGGAAATGGAGAGATTTCTAGAAACATAGTACCTACCTAAACCAACAGAAACAGAGGTAGAACAACTAAATAAACCTGTAAGAAGAAATTAAAAAGGTAATGAAAAATCTCCCAACAATAACAACAAAAAACCTGGGCCTGGACAGTTTCAATGGAGAATTCTAACAAACTTTCAGAGAAGAGTTAATACCACTACTACTAAACATATTTCAGAGCATAGAAAAGGATGGAATACTCCCAAACTTATTCTATGAAGCCAGCATAACCCTGATACCAAAACCAGCCATCACAAGAATAGATATATGCACACCCATGTTTATTGCAGCACCGTTCACAACAGCAAAAGGATTGAAACAAACTAGGTGAATGGATAAACAAATTATGGTATATTCACACAATGGAATACTGCTTAGCGATGAAGAACAAAGATGAATCTGTAAAACATCCCATAACATGGATGAACATGGAAGGCATTAGGCTGAGTAAAATTAGTCAGTCTCAAAAGGACAAATATTGTATGAGATCCTGATTGTAAGAACTCAAGAAAAGTTTTAAATATGGAACAGAACATTCTTTGATGGTTATGAGGGTGGGGAGGGCAGGAGAGGGGTATTCACTAACTAGAAGAATTATTTAAGGTGAAGGAAAGGACAACACACAATATGGGGGAAGTCAGCACAACTGTACTAGTCCAAAAGCTGTGAAGTTTCCTGAACACAAACAAACACTTTGAGGGACAGAATAGCAGGGGCAGGGATCTTGGGACCATGGTTTCAGGAGAAGTCTGGGTCAACTGGCATAACAAAGTTTATTAAGAAAATGTTCTGCATCCTACTTTGGTGAGTGGAGTCTGGGGTCTTGAAAGCTAGCAAGCAGCCATCTCAGATGCATCAATTGGTCCAAAACCACCTAGAGCAAAGGAGAATGAAGAACACCAATGACACAAGGAAAATATGGGCCCAATAGAGAGAAAGGGCTGCATAAACCAGAGACTCAACCAGCCTGAGGCTGGAAGAACTAGATGGTGCCTGGCTACCACTAATGATTGCCCTGGCAGGGAACAAAACAGAGAGTTTCTGACGGAGTGGGAGAAAACGAGTTGCAGAACTCAAATTCAAGTAAAGAAACCAGACTTAAAGGTCTGGGTGAGACTGGAGGGACCCCAGAAGACATGGCCTCTGGACTCTGTTAGCTCAAAACTAAAACCATTCCCAAAGCCAACTCTTCAGACAAAGATTAGACTGGAGTATAAGACACAAAATGATATTCATGAAGAGTGTGGTTCTTAGCTCAAGTAGATACATAACACTAAATGTGCGGCTCCTGTCCAGAGGCTAGAAAAGAAAACAGAAAGGGATAGGAGCTGGCTGAATGGACACCGGAAATCAAGGGTGGAGTGTGCTGTCACATTTGGGGGAGAGCAAATAGGGTCACAAAACAATATGTGTGTAAATTTTTGTATGAGAAACTAACCTAAGCTGTAAACTTTCACATAAGGCACAATTAAAAAAAAAAAAAAACTAATTTAAAAAACAGATTGAAAAATACAGAAAAGAAAGAAAACACCAAAAGGGATGTCAGAAGAGACTCTGAAACTTGCTCTTGAATATTGAGAAGCTAAAGCAAACAGAAGGAACAATGAAGTAAAAGAGCTGAACAAAAAGTTTCAAAGGGTGTCTTGATAAGATAAAATATTATAATTAAATGTGCAAAGACCTGGAATTAGAAAACCAAAAAAGAATATACTCAGCATTTCTCAAACTGAAAGAACTAAAGAAAAAATTCAAGCCTCCGGTTGCAATATCGAAGGATTCCACTGGGAAAATATTAAACGTTGCAAGAAGTGTCAAAAGAAGGTGGAAAGAATACACAGAGTCAGTATACCAAAAAGAATTGGTCGATATTCAAGCATTTCAGGAGGTAGCATATGATCGGGAACCAATGGTACAGAAGGAAGGAGTCCAAGCTGCACTGAAGGCACTGGCAAAAAACAAGCCTCCAGGAATCAACAGAATACCAATTGAGATGTTTCAACAAACTGGTCCAGCACTGAAAGTGCTCCCTAGTCTATGCCAAGAAATGTGGAAGACAGCTACCTGGCCAATCTACTGAAAGAGATCCATATTTATGCCTATTTCCAAGAAAGGTGATCCAACCTAATGTGGAAATTATTGATCAATATCATTATTGTTACATACAAGTAAAGTTTTGCTGAAGATCATTCAAAAGTGGTTGCAGCAATATATCAACAGGGAACTGCCAGGAATTCAAGCCGGATTCAGAAGAGGATGTGAAACCGGGGATACCGTTGCTGATGTGAAATGGATCCTGGCTGAAAGCAGAGAATATCAGAAAGATGTTTACCTCTGTTTTATGGACTATGCAAAGGCATTCTACTGTGTTGAGCATAAAAAATTATGGATAACATTATGACGAATGGGAATTCCAGAACACTTCATTGTGCTCATGAGGAACTTGTACATAGATTTAGAGGTAGTCTTTCTAATAGAACAAGCGGATACAGCCTGGTTTAAATCCAGGAAATGGGTGCATCAGGGTTGTATCCTTTCACCATACGTATTCAATCTGTATGCTGAGCAAATAATCTGAGAAGCTGGACTATATGAAGAAGAACCAAGCATCAGGATTGGAGGAAGATTTATTAACAACCTGTGTTATGCAGATGTCCCAAACATGATTGCTAAAAGTGAAGAGGACTTGAAGCACTTACTGGTGAAGATCACAGACTTACACCCTTCAGTATGGATTACAACCCAACATAAAACAAAAATCCTCACAACTGGATCAATAAGCAACATCTTGATGAATGGAGAAAATTTTGAAGTTGCCAAGGATTTCATTTGAATTGAATCCACAACTAACATCCATGAAAACAGCAGTCAAGAAATCAAATGACACATTACCTTGGGCATATCTCCTGAAAAAGACCCCTTTAAAGTGTTAAAAAGCAAAGATGTCACTTTAAGGACAAAGTTGCGCCTGACTCAAGCTGTGGTGTTTTCAATTGTCTCATATGCATACAAGAGCTGGACAATGAATAAAGAAGAGTGAAATAGAACTGACGCCTTTGAATTGTAGTGTCATTGACTTCGAGTTGAATATATAATGGACTGCTAAAAGAAGGAACAGATCTCTTTTGGAAGAATTATGGCCAGAATGTAATTATTTTCTTTTGTTCCATTTATCTGGTAGATTAATTGATTGATTTCCTAATGTTGATCCATCCTTGCATTCCTGGTATGAATTCCACTTGGTCCTGGTGTATTATGTTTTTGATATGTTACTGAATTCTATTGGCTAGATATTTTATTGAGAATTTTTGCAACTATATTCATGAGAAATATTGGACTGTAATTTTATTTTTTATGTGGTGTCTGTGCCTTGCTTTGGTATTAAGATTATGCTGGCTTCATAGAAAGATTTCAGGAGTATTCCCTCCTTTTTTATGCTCTGAAGTAGTTGAGAAATACTGGCGTGAGCTCCTCTCTGAATGTTTAGTAGAATTCTCCAGGTAAGCTATTTGGGCCAGGGCTTTTTTTGTTGGGATTTAAAAAAAAAAAAAAAAAAATTTTTTTTTTTCCTCTTAAATCTCTTCTTCTGTTAAAGGTCTGTTCAGATTTCTGATCTCAGTTTATCTTACTTCAGGTAGGTACTGTGTTTCTAGAAATTTGTCCATTTCCTTTACATCCTCAAACTTGTTTTAGTACATTTTTTCACAGTACTCTCTTATGATACTTTTTATTATAATTGGATCTGTTGTAATGCTCCCCATCTCATTTCTTATGTGTGTTATTTGCTTCCTCTCCTGTATTTCTTTTGTTAGTTTGTTAGTGGTTTGTTGATCTTTTAAATGAACCAGCTTTTGGTCTCATTGATTCTTTTTTTTTTTTTTTCTGGTTTTTATTTAATTTACTTCTGCTCTTTATTATTCCATTTCTTCTGGTGGCTGTGGGCTCCCTTTTCTGTTCTCTTTATAGTTGTTCACATTGTAGGGCCAACATTTTGATTTTGGCCCGTTTCTTTTTTTAATGTCTGCATTTATTGGTATAAATTTACCTCTGAGTACTGTCTTTGCCGTGTCCCAAAGATTTTGGTGTATGTTTTCATTCTCATTTGATTGTAGGACTTTTTTTTTTTTATTCCCTCTTTGAGTCCTTTTATTATACAGTCGTTTTTAGGCAAGGTATTATTCAGTTTTAATGTAGTTGTTTTTTTTTTCTTGACCTTGTTACTGATTTTTACTTTTACGTCACTCTGGTCAGAGAGGAGGCTTTGTATTATTTCAATGTTTTGGATGTTGTGTGGAGTTGCTCTGTGGCATAAAATGTAGTCTATTCTGGAGAATATTCCATGTACATAGGAAAAGAATGTATACTTTGCTGCTGTTGGCTGGAGTGTTCTGTATATGTCAGTGAGGTCAAGTTGGTTGATTTTAGCCTTTAGATCTTCTGTACGATTGTTGAGTTTGTTTCTAGATGTTCTGTTCTTTACCAAGAATGGTGTGTTAAAGTCTCCTTCTATTATTGTGGAGCTACTTCTCTTGTTAGTGCTGTTAGAGTTCGTTGTATGTATTTTGAAGCCCTGTCTTTGGGTGCGTAGATACTTTTTAAGTTTATGTCTTCTTGATGGATTGTACCTTTAATCGTTACATAATGATTTTATATATATATATATATACAAAATGACAGTATATAATGTCTTTCCTTGTCTTTTATGGTTTATTTTGCCTTAAAGTCTACTTTATCTGAGATTAGTATTGCCACTTCTGGTTTTCTTGGTTACTGTTTGTTTGATTTATTTTATATTTGTATATATACACCTATATATTTATATATATATTTCCATCCTTTATAATATACTTATATCTTTCCGTCTTAGGTGTGTGTCTTATAGCAGCATATTGATGAGTCATGATTTTTGATCCATTTTGCCACTTTCTGTCTTTTTATGGGTGCATTTAAGCCATTTACATTCAGTGTGATTGTCAGTAGATATGAGTTTATTGCTGTCATATGGTTGTGCTTTTTTTTTTTTGAGGGGGTCTTGACATTTTCTTTGTTTCTCGTATTTTCCTGTGCTGAGTTCCTTTAGCTTATGGAATTTCTTTTGTTTTGTTATTATAGATTTTGTGTTTACTGAGTCTTTATGTTTTTCCTCTTTTTTATTCTAATGAATAGGCTTGTTAACTTTCTTTGTGGTTACATTGAAGTTGACCCTTATCTTAATTAGTTTGAACTAGTTATTTACTGATATCGCCTTGACTTCCTCTCCATTTGAAAGTTTTATACTTACAACATTTTCTCCAATTTATTGTTTTGACATTGTCATTGTTTACATATTGACATCTCTGTTTTCCTTTTTCAAGCCTTCTGTCTTTGTTTTATTATTGTGAGTTATTTACCTAAGTTGGCACCTGGCTCATGCTCTCCTGTGTCCTAGACTCCAGTTGTTGTCTGATATTATTGGTTCTCCAACTGAAGGACTCCCTTTGATATTACTTGTGAGTTTGGTTTTGTCTTTACAAATTCCCTTTATTTCTGTTTATCTGGAAATGTCCTAATTTTGCCATCATATTTGAAAGAACTTTGCAGGATATATTCTTGGTTGACAGTTTTTTTTCTCCTTTTTACAATGTTTTATATATGTCATCCCATTGCCTTCCTGGCAAGTAATCAGTGTTTATCTTATTATTTCCCCTTTGTAAGTGACTTTTTCTTTTCCTTGAGCTGCTCTCAGGAGTCTCTTTGTCTTTGGTTTTGGCAACTGTGGTTATGATGTCTTGGTGACTTTCTTTTTGAGTCTCTCCTATATGGTTTTAGGAGCTTCTTGGATGGTCAGCTTTTCGTCTTTCATGGTATTTGGGAAGTTTCCTGCCAGCAAACCTTCAGCAAACTATTGTGTTTTACATTTTCTCCCTTTGTCCTGGAACTCCAATAATGTGCAACTTTTTGCTCTTGATTGTGTCCCACATAGCTCTTAGGTTTTCTTCATACTTTTCTCTGATTTTTCCTCAAACAAAGCAGTGTCCATGGATTTGTCTTAAATCACGCTAATTCTGTTTTCCTTTGTTTCAAATTTGCTCCTACAACCTTCTATTGAGTTGTCCATTTCTGAAATTTTGTTATTTATTTTTTGGATTTCTAGTTGCTGTTTGTGTATAATTTCTAATTGTTTATTTACTTTGATGTTTTGTTCTTGTATTATTTTCCTCGATTATTCTACTGCTTTGTGTGTATTTCACATGATTTTTCCTATTTATTTCCTTGATTTTGTCTGTGTTTTCTGTGATCTTTTTCCTAACCTCTTGGAGAGCCCTAAATATTAGTCCTTTGAATTCCATATCAGGTAGCTCCACTGCTTTTTCTTCTACTGGAAGGTCATCTGATTCTTTATTTTAGTTGCTTGCTGGGGCTATCTTGTCCTGCTTTTTAGAACGTTTTGATATTGTCTGCTGAGTCTAAGACATTAAGGTATTATTTTCTTTATATATTGATTGTTTGTTTTGTCCTGCTTTTTTACTTCATTTTAATATGTCATGGTGGGCGGACCAGGCGTGCTTGCTCATCTGTTGGCATGATAGCTCTCACCATCTTGTCTGGGCAGACAGGGTAGCAGCATGCAGGGCAAGCCCACTTCACTATACACTGGTTTGGCAAGACAGTTGAGAATGGACTGGGTGGAAATTGTCTTCCTTCTGTTGTTGGTCCAGCAGGGTGGGAGAATTCACAGCCCCTTGCCAGATAGGTGGAAGTGTTACATGGGGAGTGGTACAATCTTGCTTCCCACCATGCAGCAGCTGGTCAAGTGGTGGGAGGGGTAGGGTGTGCCAGCCCAGTGTCGTGGTGAGCCTGAAAGCTGGGTACACTCCATCCTTGATGGCACAGCAGGGTTACCAGGAAGGGAGATCCATATGGAGCTAGGTGGTAAGGGAAGGAAGAGAAAAGAAAGAAAGAAAAAGAAAATGAGAAAGAAGAAAAAGAAACCAGTGGCATGATGGGGGCTGTTCACTGAGGGAGGGGCAGACCAGAGGGCCTGTGAGAATGGAGGGGAGGTGATGTACTTGGCTAGGTGGGAGGGAGAAAGAAAAGAGATAGAAAAAAAAGAAGAAAGAAAGAAAACAAAATTGGTGGTGTGATGGGGGCCGTGGGTGGGGGAAAGGTGGACCTAGGGCAGCAGCAGGCTGGTGCTCCAGTGTCTCTGTAGCCACAGTGTTGTGGTAGGGTCTGGCAGGAATGGGCAGAGCTGACATATAAGGCTAGGTGCTAGGAAGAAAGAAAGAGAGAAGAATTTTTAAAAAGATAAAAATAAATTTAAAAACTGGTTACATGGTGAGGGCTAGTAAGTGGTGACAGGGCAGACCCAAGGGTCAGCGAGAAGGGAGGGGAGGTGGCTAATGGGGCTAGGTGGAAGTGGGAGAGGAAAGAAAGAATATAAGCAGAAAATAAAATGGCAGCTTTGTGGAGTGGGTAAGTAGGGATGGAGTGGACCTGGGGCGGTGATGTGCTGGTGGGAGCAGAGTGGGCCTGGGATGGCAGTGGCCTGGTGGCTCTTTAGCTGAGCTGTGTGGCATGGCTCATTGGGAAGGGGCAGAGGTGCTGTATGGGGCTGCGTGGGAGGAAAAAAGACAAGAAAGAAATGGAAAAAATGGAATATTGGGAGCCAGTGGGTGGGACAGGGTGGGCTGAGGGTAGCAGCTGGCAGGTGGCTCTCTAGCCATGTGGCACGGCATGACTTGTGTGGAAGGGGTGGAGATGGTATAAGGGACTAGGTTGGGGGAGGAAGAAAAGAAAAAAAAAATGTCTTTGTGGGAGCTGGCTTGTGAAGGCAGGAGAGACCCAGGGTGGCTCTCCCTGTAGCTGAATAACATGGCATGGCCAGTCAGGAAGGGGTGGAGGTCATGTGTGGGGCAGAAAGGTGAGGGGTAGGAAAGCATGTGTCTCTGGTTACTGGGTGCTCTGTCTCCTGTTGGGGGCTCTAGGAATTTGCCTTCTCATACTCCCTGTCCAGGGCCCTCATTGGCTGTGTTCCAAGATGGCAACACAGTGCCGTGTTAGTTGGCAAGTGATCCCCACTCTGTAACTCTTCTTCTTCTCTGTTTGCCTTCAGTTTCTTCTTCCATTCAGTGTTTGATCTAGTTCTTTATCCCTTCATTTGACTCTTAGGGTTCCAGGATTTATGTTTGTATGTGTTTTACTTAGTATCTGGGATCTTTGCTGCAGAAGGTTGGCATGGTGCATCTGTCTACAGTGCATTGCTGGCCCTGCATCCCAGTGTTCATAGTTTAACACCTGGTACATATGGATTGGAAAGATTTCTACATCCCCAGGAAGAACTTGGCAACGTCATCGCAAGAATATGCTATAATAGTACCACTCCTATTCCATGTGACCTGTGTCCATTTGCTTGTGCAACAGGACAGTGCTGAAACAAAATTACTGCAATATTTCAAGGACTATTGAACCAAGATCTGAGCTGACATTGATTCTCAGATACGTGAAATGTCATCATGCCCCTCTCCTCATTAGATTGGGGTCCTTCTGGCCCAGGTAAAAACAATGGAATCCAGGCCAAAGTCTAGCTGATAGTGGATTCACTGGATGAGAGAAACAACCTGGTGCTCATTCTGCCAGTTTCTCAATATATAACTGGGATTGGCATAATTTTGAGTTAGAGTATTGTCCACATTGGGAACCTGAGCTGTGTGGTAAGATCTATAATAGTGGGGAAGGGCAAGTGGAAAGCCTCTAAAACTGCCACCAATTAAGATAGTAAATAAGAAACAATATTGCATGGTGGAACAAGATAATGGAGATTAGTTCAACACTTAAAAATATAAAGGAGGTAGAGGAGGTAGTCCTTATCATATCTCAATTTAATTCACCAGTCTGATAAATCCATTTGATGGATTTTGGAGAATGACAATGGATTACCAGAAGTTCACACATGCTGACCCCAAAAGCATCTGCTGAGTCAGACACAGAATTGTGTTTGAGTTGAGCATTATATTAATCCCATTGATGTCATCTTGCTGAATAGACAGGTCTGTCATTTGAGAAGCCTCTGGGTGGGTTCGAACCACATACCTTTTGGCTAGTGGTCGAGTGCTTAACCATTTGTGCCACCCAGGAACTTCATAGGGTGGGCAAAAATAAAATGTTCCGAAAAAACGGTAGTATGCAGAAGACATGAAGCAATAGAAACCATAAACCAAGACATTTCTTAAAATAGAGAGAAGATCAGATAATGAATTGGAATCAACAAAAGAATTTAAAGGGTACATGATAAGCATTACTGTCGCCATGACAGGAAGGATCTAGAGTTAGCAGTCTTTCTTTTGAATTTGTGATGAAACTACATCCTCACTGGAGATGTGTTGTAGGATGAAAAGAAAAAAAAAAAAAATCCAGTTTGTCAAGTGTGCAGAATAAGAGATTATGGTTGTATTCTGTATGGCATTTATCTTGAAATAAGGCATAATGACTATCTCATGCAACCTCACTTCAAAGATTTTAGACACGTTTTTCTTTATAATCTAAAATTGTTTAACAAGTGTGTGGTCTTTAATTTTCTGTGGGTGGTCAGTGTCTTATGTTCACAACTCATTTATCAAAATCACATATTTAAAACTTTTTGGTGTTGTTTTTATGTGCAATCCAGTCAGTTCCAACTCAGAGTGACCATACGTACAACAGCATGAAACCCTGCCCAATCCTGCGCCATCTTCACAATTGTTGCTATGTTTGAGTTCATTGCTTCAGCCACTGTGTCAATTCATTTTGTTGAGGGTCTTCCTCCTTTTTACTGACTCCACTTTACCAAGCATGACGTCCATCTCCAGGGACAGGCCCCTCCTGATAGCAAGTCCAAAGTACGAGACAAAATCTCGCCATTCTAGCTCCTAAGGAACATTCTGGCTGTGTTTTTTCCAAGACAGATTTATTCATTTTTTTGGCAGTCCATGGTGTATTCAATATTCTTTGCTAATACCATAATTCAAAGGCATTAATTATTCTTCAGGCTTCCTTATTTATTGTCCAGTTTTCACATGTATATGAGGTCATTGAAAATACCATGGCTTGGGTCAGGCATCCCTCAGTCCTCAAAGTGACATCTTTGCTTTTTAACACTTTAAAGAGATCTTTTCCAGCAGATTTGCCCAGTGCAATATGTCCTTTGATTTCTTCACTGCTGCTTCCATGGATGTTGATTGTGTATCCAAGTGAAATGAAATCTTGACAACCTCAATCTTTTCTCTGTTTATCATGACGTTGCTTATTCGTCCAGTTGTTTTCTTTAAAACTGCCTAATTTAACTCACACAAAACATTAATTACCATTATACACTGTCATAAGTCATCCTTAAGCTTTTGTTTGAACAAGATCTGTGACTAGGTGTCACAAAAAAAAAAAAAAAAATCATCGAGAAGCCTGTGGCAGCCATGTATGTATACCAATTCAATTCCCTTCTAGAGAAAGCCTGTTGTAAGGACTACAGTTACTGGACAACCTCTAGCTCCCACACTGTTGGAATCTGCCATTGTTGACGTCAAGTCTGCACCTTAACAGGCTGCTATTAGTTAATGACTGAGCAAGACAGGGATCCTAGAGCCTTACCCTGTCTTTCCAAATAGGGTCCTCTTATGGACTCCTCTGGAGCTCTCATCATCATGGGCAAGAGTTTCTGAACTCTACACTGCAATGAGACACTTCTCTTACCCAGTCCTCCTCTTGTCCCTTCTCCTTGCACAGATATCAGACCTGCATCATGACTTGAAGTCTCATCTTACCTACTCTTAGTTTTCACCCTCCATTACTTTTCAAGAGCATTGCCACTATTAACTTTTTAAGGTTCTAATTACAACTTCGTGTCTGTTTTCCAAAAGACCCAAACAAACACAAAGTGAATCCAATTATCTGACTGAATGTATTTAATTTTCTATATTTATGTGAAATCTCTGTCCATATTCTCTCTTGTACTTCTCTTATTTTTGTTCTCTGGACTCAGGTGACATATGTATATGTCATTCTAGAGCAAGACATTTTAAGTTCTTGTAACAACGTATTTTCCCTTATGTTATTTATTTATTGGTGTATTTATTTATTTATTGTAGTAAATCATCCTCTGACACTGGTTATTTTCTCCTAAGCACACTCTATTTTGAGCAGTAGATTTTAAAGTCTAGCAGGCAAACTGATTTTTTTTATCCTAAATGCACTCCCAGCCTGGGGGTACAATGGGAATATTGAGTTCTCTGTTCTAAATTCTGTATATATGTTAATAGAATTTAAAATCAAATTTTCATTTTTTGTGCCATGCAATAGACTCATATCAAAGCTGCAGTCATCTAGAACTTATTTATGTTTTTTTCCCATATGCCAGTGTAAAGATATTTCATTCATTCCATGTTTCTTCAATGTTTCTTTGGAAGTAAGCTTAATACTTGACATTTATTCCCACTGTATTTCATTTAACTTGCTTTGGTTCATCTAACCCATCAATACTCTGTCTCATTGTGATCTGTCATCTAATATGCTTACTAATATACTTTAAATTAGTTTCACCTTCAGGTTCATTCATCGTGCCATCTCTTTCCCAGGAACTGGTTTAAATGCGCAACAGGATAAGTTCTGTTATTTAGAGACTTTTTGGCAAAATGACATCAATCTATTTATCAGAAGCTGGTATTCAACCAAGTATGGAGCCACGTAACCTTACATTTATTATCATTAAGTCCACAGTACATTCTGTTTTCCACAAATTTTCATTAGGTATTTTATCAAATAAAAAACTTGTAAAAACAAGATAAATCATAAACATTTCTTTATCTATCTCTGGAACTGTTGGGAAAAGGAAGAAAATGTAAGACAGGTGGGATTGTAAAACAATGCTAATCCTCTTAAAAATCAAGTTCATAACTAGTTGCCTATCACCCCAAGTTACCGAGAGCAAAATGGACATATCATATGTTTGAATACATAATCATAGTGGCTTAATTTAAGGCCAAGGAGTGAAGTTTTGCCCCCAAACCCAAAACACCGGTCAACTATGACAGAAATCTCTTTGCCTGGAATAGACTTAGCCTAGAGATAGAACAAAAGCACTACAATTTAATTCATGTGTCCTTTCCAATTTCTATGGCATTTTCATTC
The DNA here is from genome assembly GCF_024166365.1 of Elephas maximus indicus. Taxonomy (NCBI): domain Eukaryota; kingdom Metazoa; phylum Chordata; class Mammalia; order Proboscidea; family Elephantidae; genus Elephas; species Elephas maximus. The sequence continues at coordinate 27,296,073 of NC_064820.1, read as the reverse complement.
AGTAAAAAGAGGTATGAAATTGGTAAGTCCAGGAATTTTCTCCCTGTGACTAAGGCAGGACATGATTTGACTGTCAACCTCAGGTCTTTCGGGAACAAGCTTATAAGAACATGGCATTACTTACCTCTGTACTCTCACAGAAAGATGTGTTCAAAGAGCCACTCAGACTCAAACTTTTATTTCTCTTCACGTAGGTTTTTTCCTACCCTTAAATCTTATTTGGTCTGCAATGCAATGATCCTTTGCATTCTTCCTGATCCATCCAAAGACTTGGTAAAGAGAAATTGGTGAATGGGTAAGAACATAAAATGAGCCATGAATTTTTCTATCAGGCCAATATTGCTTTTCCTGTAATATGACATTATGCTTTAACTCATGTATTTACGAAACTGTTTTTCTTTTTCATGTCTTCTATGTGAAGTTCACTGTGTTTTTATCATATTTTTAAGATTCAGTATTTGGTATAATGGTTAGAATTCTTTTGTGTCCAAATAATAGAATACCCAAATAACCGGCTTTTAAAAATGACAGTACAGTATAACCACACATTTTTTTCCTTCACGTTTTTGAGGAAACTAGAAATTTTGATTCTAATCATTCAGGCATCTGCTGTTCATATAAATTTGTAATTATATTTGATCAGGGATTAATGATCAGAATTGGTTTAAAATATTCTGCTCAGGGAACTTTGCATAATATCAGCCAACTAAAATAACAACTTAGGCAGTATAAACACCTTAGCAGCATCAATCGGCAAGGCATTTTTATAAGTATTCTTGTTTGTTTGGTTTTTGGTGTCTTGGCCAAAGGTCCTCAAATGACAGCATGGAAATTAATCTAAGCATGTTAAAAGCGTTTGCTTATATGAACAGGGTACATGGCTAGATATTTATCAGCATTTAGCTATACCTAGGGGAAAAAAATGCACTTTACTAAGTTGATTTAGTGATTTTAAAAGTTCTGCTTCATAGTAACAATTGGGAATATATTCGATCCTTATGCATTCCTCTGTTATAAAAAGAAAAATATGCTTATCACTATTTGCTGAAAAAATTTATCACGTTGGCATTTTTTTTTAATCTGATATAATGTCAGAAAAAATGTGGATACATTAATAATGTTTGTAAATATGACCTTTGTTATAAGAGAAAGGAGAACAAATAAATCAGTCTGAGAGAAAATATAGAAAGTAGTTGATTAAAAATTATGAAGATGAGTTATTAAAATTGATATACAAACTTCCTGGAGCCTAGAAAAAGAAAGTAATTTTCACAACTCAGTGGCAATTTTCCTTGGTGTTTTCAAATTAAGCCAAAATCTCTCTTTTTCATGTTGTACAATCTCACAAACATTCTGTCTTGCTTATGAGCCCCAGGTAATACTCAATAAATGTCTGCACACCCCATTATGCCTATTACCGTAATGGAATGATTTATTGTTTTATTTTGTTTTTAATTTTAGCACTTCGTTTACTTGACTATACATAAATTAGTCTGCATGTAGCATTTATCACACAAGCTGAGCGTTAATAATACAATACTAGTTCAGGAATAGATTCAATACACTAGAAAATGAAACTCGAATTCTAAAATGGTAGAAATAAAAAAGAAAATTAAAGTTAAATGATACAATGAAATAGTTATTCCAGTGTCTTTTTTTTTTATCATGAATGAAAAATTTGAGCTTCACAAAATGAAACTGTGTATATATGTTGTTGTTGCTGTTAGGTGCCATGGAGTCCGTTCTGACTCATCACTAACAGAACTTTTATCAGAATCTATTTACTAATTCTATTAAATTTAACATTTTCAGTTAAACTGTCATTATTTTACTAATATGGGGATATCTAAAACAGATTAGCTTCACCTTGGCACTATTGATATTTTGGACCAATTAATTCTTAATTGAAAAGGGCTGCCCTGTGCATTATAGGATGTTTAGTAGCATCCCTGGCCTGTACCCATTAGTTGTCACAATCATCCAAGTGGTGACAATCTCCAGACATTGCCAGACTCCTCTGAATGAATGATAAGGTTGCCTTGGGTTGGAAGCCACTGTCCTAAAATTATTAAATAATAAATTACTAAATATACATAAATGTGTCTTATGATTTGCATCAGTTATTTTTCTAAATATTCAGCAAATATATGTAATTTACTCAACATTTGTAAAGAACTCTGCAGTTTCAAATTGAATAGGAATTGATATAGTTTAAAACAAGAATAGTAGCCTGTAGTGAATACAATCTGCAGGAATGTTAATGGGAATCAAGTTTCAGAACAAGGAAGCAGTAGAAGCAATAGAAAATGGAGAATAAGAACATGGAGATATTCCTCTGAACATTGTAAAAGAAAAAAGGAATAAGAATGGCACCTATTAAGTCAATTTTTTTTTATATATTCCATCCATAATTTACTCTTTTGATAGATGACGAAGATCAAAACAGCTCCAACTAGAAAAGCTATTGTTTAAAACCAACTCATTGCTGTCCAGTTGATTCTGACTCATAGAGACCCTAAGTACCACAGAACAAAACACTGCCCAGTCCTGCACCATCCTCACAATTGTTGTTATGCTTGAGGCCATTATTGCAGCCACCATGTAAATCCATCTCATTGAAGGTCTTCCTTTTTTTCCCTGACCTTCTACTTTACCATCGTAATGTCTTTCTCCAGGGGCTGGTCCCTCCTGATAACATGTCCAGAGTATATGAGACTAGTCTCACCATCCTTGCTTCTAAGGAGCATTCTGCCTGTTCTTCCAACACAGCATTGTTCATTCTTCTGGAAATCCATGATATAGTCTATATTCCTTACTAACATAAAAATAATTCAAAGGTATCAATTCTTTGGTCTTCATTATTCATTGTCTAGCTTTCACATTTATATGAAAAACCAAAAACCAAACCTGTTGCCATAGTCTATTTCGACTCGTAGTGACCATACAGGACAGAGTAGAACTGCCCCATAGAGTTTCCAAGAAGTGCCTTGTAGATTAATACTGCTAACCTTTTGGTTAACAGCTGTAGCACTTAACCACTATGCCACTAAGGTTTCCGCGTGCATATGAAGCAATCAAAAGTACTATGGCTTGGGTCAGACACACCTTAGTTCTCAAAGTGATATTTTTGTTTTACCTGTGAATAGTTTCTTGCAAAACTGTGTGAAATATAAGAAATCACATAAAAGTGAAGAAATCATTAACATGATTAAGCAGTCAAGATTATACTTCCTTTCTTCAGTTTAAAAATGCAAATGTTTATTTTAGTTTATTTCCTGGCTCGGTCACCAACCTGTTTGAGAAGGACATATAGTGGAATCTTTTTTTTAAAAAAGATCAACAGAGTGGGTGGAGAACATAGTTCTCCATAACAACCAAGCTCATTGCCATTGAGTCTATTCCAACTCATAGTGACCCTATAGTACAGAGTAGAATTGCCCTGTAGGGATTCCAGGGAGCAGCTAGTGGATTAAAACTGCTGACCTTTTGGTTAGCAGCCAAGGTCTTAACCACTGTACCACCATGGCTCCTCCAAAACAACAGAGGTGCATAATATCTGGTACTACCTGGTGGACTCGAGGTCACATTAGATTTTCCTTTTTAAAATATGCATCTCTACCCAAAACAAAGAGTGAGGATTGTTTTTATCAAGGTAACTTGTATATAATCTACTCATTATCAATTATTTGTCTTTTATTTACCTTTCTTTCTGCCTGATAAATAGAAAAGACCCAGTAAAATTTTTTGAAGCCATAGTCTCTCCCTTTTATTCTCCCCATAAATAATTGCAGTTGCCTCTATCATTTATGGATTTTTATGTCCATTTAATATTTTAGAATTCTAAACAGAAATCTTCGTTTATTTTTTTTTTCTAGATTATGTGATTGTACTTCAAGATACTTATGCCACTGAAACCAGAACTGTGGCCCCATATGCCAATCATTTATACAGCTATAATAGATGCATATTGTTCTCTATACAGATCCCCTTTTCAAGAATGGTACATGTCTTGCCCAACTCCTGGGAAAAGCTACTGTTAATGACTCATAGCTGCTGTCCTCACAGGGAATTGCCTTCTCTGAATGCGACCCAGTTTCCGAATAGTGAACTGCAGCCATTGAGAAATTCATGTGGAAATACAAACATTAACCTACTTGGCTCAGTTTGGGCTATCTCTGAAGGGGAACCCAGATCCAGAACACCTTCTTCTGTCTGAAGCCTCAGTTGCAACCATATTACAGATGAACTTCTCTCTGTCCAATCCTGCATTTTGGGTATATCACTTGGAAAGCTCTCCAGTAAATGTTCTACCTCGAGCCCCCTGTCTCAGAGATCATTTCAAGGGAAATTAATACAATAGTGCCAGGATTAGTTCTGAAAGGAGGCTTTAAAATGGGATTTGGGAGTTGTTCTCCTTGCCAGTCAGCCGGTAATTTTGGATACCATCACTGGTAGACGGAGTTTGCATATTTTCTGATTTATGGTGTTGGTGAACTGGGATGGGATATGAGTGGAAAGAAATATGTTAGCTAGTGCAATATTCCCAGTGAGGGAGAAAGTAATGGTAACTATAAGGTCTATGCAAATGATAGCCATTATTGTGGATCATTGATTTATTGAAGGAAGGTAATCACAGGTTCAGTGTTATTAACCATCAATTCAAGGCAAATATTAAAAGCCAGAGGGCCACATTGATAGTGTACAAGGAACCCCTAATCTACTGTACATGAGGGTAGATGGAATGGAGGAGTGGGTGTAGAACTTAATCATAGGGTGGCCAAGATTCAGAGAAGAATGGACTCTTAGTCCTGTAGAATTCTTAGGCCAAGCACAAGGACTCCTAAAGAAATGGGGCACTGATACTTCAGAAGGGAGTATCTGAGTTGGTGCAGGTGAGAAACTACACTCTCAGATTGCTTCAAACCAGAGTTTTTCAACCTCAGCACTGTTGATATTTTGGATCCAATAATTCTTAGCTGTGGTGGGCTCTCTTGTGCTTTATAGAATGTTTAGCAACATCCCTGGTCTCTACCCACTAGAGGTCAGTAGCAGTATCTACCCAGACTTGATAATTAAAATATCCCCAGACATCTCCAATGCTGGAAATTTCATCTCAAACAGGGGTGGAAAATCTAACCCTGATTGAAAACTACTGTTCTCTGCACTCTGAGCCCCAAATGTGGCCCACTCCTCTTTAATGACATTTTCTCCTCTCTTAAATACCCTACAGAAACCTCAAGAGACATGAGGGCCTAAAAAAACATTGAATCTACTTGTGAAAAGATGTGTGAGTGTTCTCTACAAGGGAAGATTAATAAAGACAAAATTTTGAAGGTTTTTAATGGAAACTAGTAACGCAGGCACACTCTGCCTGGCATGTACCAAAATTCCAGTCTCCAAGAAGGAAAGCATGTGCTCAACATAGACCATATTAATTGTACAAACATTATACGTACATTGAGCCACTTTCATCGTTTAGGATAATGAGAACCCTTCCAAAAACTAAGTTGCCACCAATTGGTCTCAACGCACCTGGATCAAAGGAGAATGAAGAACACCAAGGACACAAGGTGATTACGAGCCCAAGAGACAGAAAGGGCCACATGAACCAGTGACTACATCATCCTGAAACCAGAAGAACTAGATGGTGCCTGGCCACAACCGATGACTGCCCTGACAGAGAACACAACAGAGAACCCCTGAGGGAGAAGGAGATCAGTGGGATGCAGACCCCAAATTCTCATAAGACCAGACTTAATGGTCTGACTGAGACTAGAAGGACCCGGTGGTCATGGCCCCCAGACCTTCTGTTGGCCCAGGACAGGAACCATTCCCGAAGCCAACTCTTCAGACATGGATTGGACTGGACAATGGGTTGGAGAGGGATGCTGGTGAGGAGTGAGCTTCTTGGGTCAGGTGGACACTTCAGACTATGTTGGCATATCTTGCCTGGAGGGGAAATGAGAGGGTGGAGGGGGTTAGAAGCTGGCGGAATAGACACGAGAAGAGAGAGTGGAGGGAAAGAGCGGGCTGTCTTATTAGGGGGAGAGTAATTGGGAGTGTGTACCAAGGTGTATATGGGTTTTTGTGTGAGAGACTGACTTGATTTGTAAACTTTCACTTAAAGCACAATAAAAATTACTTTCAAAAAAAAAAAGCTAAGTTGCCAGATGCTAACCAAAGGCCAACTTCGTAAACAGAACTTTCAAAGGATAATATTTATGCCTGCCATGTTAACTCTTTTCTGCATATGTATGCAGTTTGCTGCCAATGATTAGCTGATGCATATACAAAGGCATGGAACACTTTCTTCAATTTTAGATATCTCTGAAAGGCTAGGAAACCCTGGTGGTGTAGTGGTTAAGTGCTACGGCTGCTAACCAAAGGGTCGGCAATTCGAATCCGCCAGGCGCTCCTCGGAAGCTCTATGGGGCAGTTCTACTCTGTCCTATAGGGTCGCTATGAGTCAGAATCAGCTCGACGGCACTGGGTTTTGTCTGAAAGGCTATGGCAGCAACAGAACTCCCAGTGATCTTTGAAGAGGCCTCATTTGTGACTTAATTGCAGTGAGTTTCTTCCTGACTTCTTCACTCCTTGCTTTCTCCAGTTCCTCACATTGATCTTCATAGCTCTTCTCCATAAAACTATGCACACACCATCCTATCTTGGAGTATGCTTCCAGGCAACCTAATCCAAGGCAAATGCCCTAATAGTGACTATCTGAGATGGACCGAATAGTAGATAGAAAGAGCTAGTGGTTCTCAAATATTAAGAAAATAATAAGAATCTTCTATAAAATTTAGAATTTTTCAGTTATAAATATGTAGATGTTCTGATAAATAACGCACAAGCATAAAATTGAAGAGTCATAGGTCTAGAAAGTTAGACCTATTACAAGTGAAGTAAACTATCTGAAGGGTCTCATTTGGAGTACTACTCTATATTAAAAAATGGAAAAAGTAAATATCTGCAACCTCAGGTGTCTGGTGAAAATAAGTAAGGCATCTAACTTCTTCTAGACTTAGAAATCAGAACAGAATAAAAGTAGAGAGAGGATTTGGCACACAGTTGGTCATAAAAGCAAAAAAAAATGTATATTTAAATATATATATATACATATATAATATATGTAAAGCTCTATATATTTTTTTTTTTCTATATAGTGTCCTTAATGTCAAATGAATTGAATGAATATGTATAACAAAGATAAGCTTTCTACACTGTGGCACATCATAGCTGTTCAGTAAATGTTAGGTGATCTTGATTCAAAACAACTATCAGTACTTTGTGTAAAAAACTAATAATAACATGTTTATGGATGAATCCAAACCAAAAGCCAAACCCAGTGCCGTTGAGTCAATTCTGACTCACAGCGACCCTATAAGGATAGAGTAGAACTGCCCCATAGAGTTTCCAAGGAGCACCCGGCGGATTTGAACTGCTGACCATTTGGTTAGCAGCCATAGCACTTAACCACTATGCCACCAGGGTTTCCTATGGATGAATAGGAAGGATTTAATTAATCTACCTTCCTAGTTAAAGCCCGTGAAAGGATTTGAGATCTTAGACTCTCATATAAAAGGATAATCTAAGTAATCCTTTTAAATTTTCCTAATTTTCTAATCCTGAAAATGTCTCCATTGAATACAAATTGATCCTGTGCCTGCATTTGCAAGTCCTTCCTGCATAAATCAGACAGTTTATTATTTAGCTGAATGTAATAAAAAGTCCTATTTGGTTGAATCAGCCTCATTATCTGAATAATATCTGAAATCTTTCTCATTTGGTGGTAAATTACATACAGTTACTTGCATGCTCTCCTGGATCCCTCTACACACCTTTGCTATATCGCTCTTAAGACTGTTTTGTAACATTTCTTTTTCTTCTCCATCTCTCCCACTGATCTGTGAGCCTCTTGAAGTCAGTGTATTCTGAATGCTTATAATGCGTTCTGCTCTGAACTCACGAAATAACTAATTATACTGAAAATAGTTTGACTTTCCAGTATTAGTCAATTTCCCAAATGTTAATTAAATGGGCAATTCATCTGAGTTGAGGAAAACCTGAGGTTGCATTTCATTGCTCTGAAAAACTCAGGAAAGTGTTCTTAACTTCTATAAACTTCCTCCTCCAGTTTTTCTCTCACAAGGGAGCTGATGAGGCATTTTCTACATTCATTCCGAATCATAATATAAAAGACTGAGTTTTCAATTTCCCAGAAACCCTCATCCGCAGGGTTCCAGCTTAGATTCTACTAATAAGAGACAACCATGCAAGATTTGGAAAGTCAGAGGAAATAATCGGCAATTTTTCACCAACAGAAGCTGTGAAGAGACCCACGTATACTGCCAGCTGCAGACTTGGGGCTTTATCAGAAGTCCCTGCTGTCCTCTGTAAAATCCAAATTCAATACTTAGGCAGCCAAAATCTTCCAAGGTGGCTTTCCTGCACTTTCTGCATTCTGGATTTCCGCTCAATTAGCAGAGGTCTCCCTATTCTTAACGCTCTAGGCCTCCCAAAGGTTGTATGAGCCACTAATTACCGGTATTCAGTTCCTTTCTTCCTGAAATATTTAGACGGCTTCCTCCTTTCACTGATCAACTCTGACTGACGTAGGAGGTAACGCGAGAAGGGGTAGGCATTCGTGCTGAGAAACTTCCAATATGGGAGAGTTACTTTTTTTTTTTTTTAATAACTTCTATTGAGCTTTAAGTAAACGTTTACAAATCAAGTCAGTCTGTCACATATAAACTTATATACACCTTAATCCATACTCCCACTTACTCTCCCCCTAATGAGTCAGCCCTCTCCCTCCTTCCAGTCTCTCCTTTCGTGACGATTTTGCCAGTTTCTAACCCTCTCTACCCTCCTATCTCCCCTCCAGACAGGAGATGCCAACATAGTTTCAAGTGTCCGCCTGATACAAGTAGCTCATTCTTTGTCAGCATCTCTCTCCAACCCATTGTCCAGTCCCTTCCGTGTCTGATGAGTTGTCTTTGGGAATGGTTCCTGTCCTGGGCCAACAGAAGGTTTGGGGACCATGACCGCCGGGATTCTTCTAGTCTCAGTCAGACCATTAAGTCTGGTCTTTTTATGAGAATTTGGGGTCTGCATCCCACTGATCTCCTGCTCCCTCAGGGGTTCTCTGTTGTGCTCCCTGTCAGGGCAGTCATCCGTTGTGGCCGGGCACTATCTAGTTCTTCTGGTCTCAGGATGATGTAAGTCTCTGGTTCATGTGGCCCTTTCTGTCTCTTGGGCTCATAGTTACCGTGGGACCTTGGTGTTCTTCATTCTCCTTTAATCCAGGTGGGTTGAGACCAATTGATGCATCTTAGATGGCCACTTGTTGGCATTTAAGACCCCAGATGCCACATTTCAAAGTGGGATGTAGAATGTTTTCATAATAGAATTATTTTGCCAATTGACTTAGAAGTCCCCTTAAACCATGTTCCCCAAACCACCGCCATTGCTCGGCTGACTTTTGAAGCATTCAGTTTATCCCGGAAACTTCTTTGCTTTTGGTCCAGTCCAGTTGAGCTGACCTTCCGTGTATTGAGTATTGTCCTTCCCTTTTCACCTAAAGTAGTTCTTATCTACTAACTAATCAGTAAATAACCCTCGCCCACCCTCCCTCCCTCCCCCTCCCGTAACCACAAAAGTATGTGTTCTTCTCAGTTTACACTATTTCTCAAGATCTTATAATAGTGGTCTTATACAATATTTGTCCTTTTGCCTCTAATTTCACTCAGCATAATGCCTTCCAGGTTCCTCCATGTTATGAAATGTTTCACAGATTCCTTACTGTTCTTAATCGATGCGTAGTATTCCATTGTGTGAATATACCATAATTTATTTAACCATTCATCCGTTGATGGACACCTTGGTTGCTTCCAGCTTTTTGCTATTGTAAACAGAGCTGCAATAAACATGGGTATGCATATATTTGTTCGTGTGAAGGCTCTTATTTCTCTAGGGTATATTCCGAGGAGTGAGATTTCTGGGTTGTATGGTAGTTCTATTTCTAACTTTTTAAGAAAACGCCAGATGGATTTCCAAAGTGCTTGTGCCATTTTACATTCCCACCAGCAGTGTATAAGAGTCCCAATCTCTCCGCAGTCTCTCCAACATTTCTTATTTTGTGTTTTTTGGATGAATGCCAGCCTTGCTGGAGTGAGATGGAATCTCATCGTAGTTTTAATTTGCATTTCTCTAATGGCTAATTATCAAGAGCATTTTCTCATGTATCTGTTAGCTGCCTGAATATCTTCTTCAGTGAAGTGCATGTTCATATCCTTTGCCCACTTCTTGATTGGGTTGTTTGTCTTTTTGTGGTTGAGTTTTAACAGAATCATACAGATTTTAGAGATCAGGCACTGGTCGGAGATGTCATAGCTGAAAATTCTTTCCCAGTCTGTAGGTGGTCTTTTTACTCTTTTGGTGAAGTCTTTAGATGAGTATAGGTGTTTGATTTTTAGGATCTCCCGGTTATCTGGTTTCTCTTCGTCATTTTTGGTAATGTTTTGTATTCTGTTTATGCCTGTATTAGGGCTCCTAACGTTGTCCCTATTTTTTCTTCCGTGATCTTTATCGTTTTAGTCTTTATGTTTAGGTCTTTGATCCACTTGGAGTTAGTTTTTGTGCATGGTGTGAGGTATGGGTCCTGTTTCACTTTTTTGCAAATGGATATCCAGTTATGCCAGCACCATTTGTTAAAAAGGCTATCTTTTCCCCAATTAACTGACACTGGGCCTTTGTCAAATATCAGCTGCTCATATGTGGATGGATTTATATCTGGGTTCTCAATTCTGTTCCATTGGTCTGTGCCTGTTGTTGTACCAGTACCAGGCTGTTTTGACTACTGTGGCTGTATAATAGGTTCTAAAATCAGGTAGAGTGAGGCCTCCCACTTTCTCCTTCTTTTTCAGTAATGCTTTTCTTATCCGAGGCTTCTTTCCCTTCCATATAAAGCCGGTGATTTGTTTCTCCAACAAATTAAAAAATGTTATTGGAATTTGGATTGGAAGTGCATTGTATGTATAGATGGCTTTTGGTAGAATAGACATTTTTACTATGTTAAGTCTTCCTATCCATGAGCAAGGTATGTTTTTCCACTTAAGTATGTCCTTTTTAGTTTCTTGCACTAGTACTTTTTAGTTTTCTTTGTATAGGTCTTTTACATCTTTGGTAAGATTTATTCCAAGTATTTTATCTTCTTGGGGGCTACTGAGAATGGTATTATTTGGTGATTTCCTCTTTGAAGTTCTTTTTGTTGATGTAGAGGAATCCAAGTGATTTTTGTATGTTTATCTTATAACCTGAGACTCTGCCAAACTCTTCTATTAGTTTCAGTAGTTTTCTGGAGGATTCTTTAGGGTTTTCTGTGTAGAAGATCATGTCATCTGTAAACAGAGATAATTTTACTTCCTCCTTGCCAATCCGGATGCCCTTTATTTCTTTGTCTAGCCTAATTGCTCTGGCTAGGACCTCTAGCACAATGTTGAATAAGAGCGGTGGTAAAGGGCATCCTCGTCTGGTTCCCGTTCTCAAGAGAAATGCTTTCAGGCTCTCTCCATTTAGACTGATGTCGGCTTTGTATAGATGCCCTTTATTATGTTGAGGAATTTTCCTTCAATTCCTATTTTGCTGAGAGTTTTTATCATGAATGGGTGTTGGACTTTGTCAAATGCCTTTTCTGCATCAGTTGATAAGTTCATGTGGTTTTTGTCTTTTGTTTTATTTATATGGTGGATTACATTAATGGTTTTACTAATATTAAACCAGCCTTGCATACCTGGTATAAATCCAACTTGGTCGTGGTGGATTATTTTTTTGATATGTTGTTGAATTCTATTGGCTAGAATTTTGTTGAGGATTTTTGCATCTATGTTCATGAGGGATATAGGTCTATAATTTTCTTTTTTTTTGTGCTGTCTTTACCTGGTTTTGGTATCAGGGATATGGTGGCTTCATAGAATGAGTTAGGTAGTATTCTGTCATTTTCTATGCTTTGAAATACCTTTAGTAGTAGTGGTGTTAACTCTTCTCTGAAAGTTTGGTAGAACTCTGCAGTAAAGCTGTCCGGGCCAGGGATTTTTTTTTGTTGGGAGTTTTTCGATTACCATTTCAATCTCTTTTTTTCTTATGGGTCTATTTAGTTGTTCTACTTCTGATTGTGTTAGTTTAGGTAAAAAAAAAAAGTAAGTAGTGTTTTTCTAGGAATTGATCCATTTCTTCTAAGTTTGCAAATTTGTTGAATACAATTTTTTGTAATAATCTGATATGATTCTTCTAATTTCAGCTGGGTCTGTTGCTTGTCTCTTATTCAGGTTATTTGTTTCCTTTCCTGTATTTCTTTAGTCAGTCTGGCCAATGGTTTATCAATTTTGTTAATTTTTTCAAAGAACCAGCTTTTGGCTTTGTTAATTCTTTCAATTGTTTTTCTGTTCTCTAATTCATTTAGTTCAGCTCTAATTTTTATTATTTGTTTTCTTCTGGTTGCTGATGGATTCTTTTGTTGCTCACTTTCTATTTGTTCAAGTTGTCGGGACAGTTCTCTGATTTTGGCTCTTTCTTCTTTTTGTATGCGTGCATTTATCGATATAAATTGGCCTCTGAGCACTGCTTTTGCTGTGTCCCAGAGGTTTTGATAGGAAGTGTTTTCATCCTCGTTGCATTCTATGAATTTCTTTATTCTCTCCTTAACGTATTCTATAACCCAGTCTTTTCTGAGCAGGGTATTGTTCATTTTCCAAGTATTTGATTTCTTTTTCCTAATTTTTCTGTTATTGATTTCCACTTTTATGGCCTTACGGTCTGAGAAGATGCTTTGTAATATTTCGATGTTTTGGATTCTGCAAAGGTTTGTTTTATGACCTAATATGTGGTCTATTCTAGAGAATGTTCCATGTGCACTAGAAAAAAAGTATACTTGGCAGCTGTTGGGTGGAGTGTTCTGTATAAGTCAATGAGGTCAAGTTGGTTGATTGTAGCAATTAGGTCTTCCATGCTCTGTTAAGCTTCTTACTGGATGTCCTGTCCTTCTCCAAAAGTGGTGTGTTGAATGAAGTCTCCTACTATAATTGTGGAGGTGACCATATCACTTTTCAGTTCTAAGTTTGTTTTATGTATCTTGCAGCCCTGTCATTGGGTACATAAATATTTAATATGGTTATAACTTCCTGGTCAATTGTCCCTTTAATCATTATGTAGTGTCCTTCTTTATCCTTTGTGGTGGACTTAACTTTAAAGTCTATTTTGTCAGAAATCAATATTGCTACTCCTGCTGTTTTTTGCTTATTGTTTGCTTGATATACTTTTTTCCATCCTTTGAGTTTTAGTTTGTTTGTGTCTCTAAGTCTAAGGTGTGTCTCTTGTAGGCAACATATAGATGGATCATGTTTCTTTATCCAGTCTGAGACTCTCTGTCTCTTTATTGGTGCATTTAGTCCATTTACATTCAGTGTAATTATAGATATGTGTTTAGTGCTGTCATTTTGATGTCTTTTTATGTGTGTTGTTGACAACTTCATTTTTCCACTTACTTTTTTGTGCTGAGACATTTTTCTTTGTAAATTGTGTGTTCCTCATTTTCATAGCATTTGACTTTATGTTTGCTGAGTCATTACGTTTTTCCTGGTTTTTATTCTAAGTTATGGAGTTGTTATACCTCTTTGTAATTACCTTAATATTTACCCCTATTTTTCTAAGTAAAAACCTAACTTGTGTTGTCCTTTATTGCCTTGTATCCCTTTCCATATGGCAGTTCTATGCCACCTGTATTTAGTCCCTCTTTTTGATTATTGTGATCTTTTACATATTGACTTCAATGATTCCCTGTTTTGAGCGTTTCTTCTTTTTAAAATTAATCTTAATTTGTTTTTGTGATTTCCCTATTTGAGTTGATATCAGGATGTTCTGTTCTGTGACCTTGTGTTGTGCTGGTATCTGATATTGGTTTTCTGAGTAAACAATTTCCTTTAGTAGTTCTTGTAGCTTTGGTTTGTTTTTGCAAATTCTCTGAGCTTGTGTTTATCTGTAAATGTTTTAATTTTGCCTTCTTATTGTAGAGAGAGTTTTGCTGGATATATGATCCTTGGCTGGCAGTTTTTCTCCTTCAGTGCTCTATATATGTCATTCCATTGCCTTCTTGACTGCATGGTTTCTGCTGAGTAGTCTGAACTTATTGATTCTCCTTTGTAGGAGACCTTTCTTTTATCCCTGGCTACTTTTAAAATTTTCTCTTTATCTTTGGTTTTGGCAAGTTTGATAATAATATGTCTTGGTGTTTTTCTTTTTGGATCAATCTTAAATGGGGTTCGATGAGCATCTTGGATAGATATCCTTTCATCTTTCATGATGTCAGGGAAGTTTTCTGCCAACAGATCTTCAACTATTCTCTCTGTGTTTTCTCTTATCCCTCCCTGTTCTGGGACTCCAATCACATGCAAGTTTTTCTTCTTGAGAGAGTCCCACATGATTCTTAGGGTTTCTTCATTTTTTTTTTTAATTCTTTTATCTGATTTTTTTTCAGCTATATAGGTGTCAATTCCCTGGTCCTCCAGATTTCCCACCCTGCTTTCCAATTGCTCGAGTCTGCTCCTCTGACTTCCTATTGCATTGTCTAATTCCGTAATTTTATTGTTAATCTTTTGGATTTCTGAATGCTGTCTCTCTATGGATTCTTGCAGCTTATTAATTTTTTCCACTATGTTCTTGAATAATCTTTTTGAGTTTTTCAACTGCTTTATCAGTGTGTTCCTTGGCTTTTTCTGTAGATTGCCTTATTTCATTTCTGAGGTCATCCCTGATATATTGAAGCATTCTGTAAATTAGTTATTTATATTCTGCATCTGGCAATTCCAGGGTTGTATCTTCGTTTGGGAAAGATTTTGATTCTTTAATTTGGGGAGTTGTAGAAGCAATCATGGTCTGCTTCTTTATGTGGTTTGATATCGATTGCTGTCTCCGAGCCATCACTAAGATATTGTAGTGATTTATTCTATATTTGCTCACTGAGTCTTATCTCATTTTGTTTTCTTTCAATATACATTGATGGGCTACTAGGTTGCGCTGTCTTGATTGTTGTAGCCCTTGAATCACTTATGTCCTATTACCAGCTGGTTTAGGCTGTTACCAGTTCTATAAGCCTAAGAGTCCATTCACTATTCTTGAGTAGAATCTGATTTTGGGTCACCAAGTGTGTGGTGCAGACTGTCACCTATCCACCTAGAGAAGTAGTGGTGATAGTTGTGTGCACCAGATTCTTTTAGCAGCAGGGTTTCACACTCCAGGGGGGCGGGATGCTGACAGGCTTCCCCCAAGTGCCAGTGAGGTAGGTGTGTCTCTATTTCTAAAGCACTTTGGTGGGTGGGCTCTGCAGCTGTACCTTAGGCCCCCAATGCAAGTACCTCTACAGATTGGTAGGTGTCACCCTCCTTAGACCACTAAAGCAGGAGGCTAGGTGGTCTGGGGGGAGCTTCAGCCCTCAGTTCCCTGTTGTGGGTGAGTGAGGGCTCTGTTGAATACACAGAGATATCAGACCTGGGAAACTTGTCTTTCCAGTAATCCACTAAAACAATTACAGTCAGATCCCTATCAGAATTGCCTTTGCATTATAATAGCCACCTTGTTCCCTGTAGGAATGAAAGCCCAAGGCTGTGGATCACATATGCTTGGCTGGAGCTGGTTCTGTGTTTTTAGTCCAGTTAGGGAAGGATTTTTGGTCCCTGGGTTTTTTTGTAGCTGCTTCTCTCAGGCCAGGAAAAGATCAAAAAAAAAAAAAAGGGGGGGGGGGAAGAAAATCCATAGCACACTTCTCTCTCTGGCTCAGGAAATTCCATTGTTAATGAAGCCCCCTGGGAAGGGGAGGGGAGGGTTCAGATAAATAGGAGAGAGTAGCACCCCAGAATATAGACAAAGTCACTTATCTTGCTTGGGATGACTGTTTTATCTGAGATTCCCGAGTGGTGCGTTGACTGTGTGCACTGGCTGGGTAGAGATTGCCCCCGAGGGTCAGGCCTGCATCCCGTGCTTGTGCTGTCTCAGAAACCGTGGTCAGTTCCTCCGCTCCCAGTCCAAAGCCCAGCACCAAGGTTCCCCAGGTGGGATGCCGCACTCCAGGCTCCAAAACCAGTCGCTGCCTCCTGGTGACTTCTCCTCCTGTCAGCTGCGTCGCTGCGCTGCCTGTGTTCACTGGCTGGGCTTCCCCCGAGGTCACTTCTGGGGGCTAGGGTTGCTTCCCGTGTTTGCACCGTCTCAGGATGCTGTGCTCAGCTCCCCTGTGCCCAGTCCAAAGCCCAGCGCCAAGGTTTCCTTACTGGGATGCTGGCTCCAGGCTCTGAAAGCAGTCGTTGCTTCCCCGTGGTTGTCCGTTTTCAGTCTCTGTCACTCAGGTCAACTCTTTAGATCTGTGTTTGATGGTCAGGGCTCATAGATTGTCACGTATGTGATCGATTCACTTGTTTTTCCGAGTCTTTGTTGCAAGAGGGATCCAAGGTAGCTTCTACCTAGTCAGCCATCTTGGCCCCGCCTCCAAGAGCTATTTTTAAATCTCAGCTTTAAAAACCAAAAACAAACAAAAAAAGTGAAGCTCATTGCCATCGAGTGGATTCCAATTCATGGCGACCTCATATGTTACAGAGTAGAACTGATCCATAGGGTTTTCTTGGCTGTAATCTTAAAAGAAGCAGATTGTCAGGGCTTTATTCTGTAGCACTGCTGGATGGTTTGAACTACCAACCTTTAGGTTACTAGCGGAGGCAAACCCTTTGTGCCACTCACGGACCTCGAACTTGAAAAAATAGGTATATTTTTACTAACCCTTCACTCCTTTTTGAGAGAAGATGGAAGGGAGATTGTAACTTAAAGGAAATAAATTATATTAGGATTTTTTTTTTTTAGTATTCTGAGTAATTGTTCATTGAGCAGGGGCACTGTTATCCCCTTTTTCTCATTGTTCCAGGCAGCGTTTACAATTTACACTTAAAATACATATAATTTTATAATTACTAAAAAATGAGAAAGGAACTACTTATAATTACGCTCAATGTAAACCACTGTTCAGTTCTAGGGAAATAAGTTAACAATTAAAGAAGTAAAAATGCAGAAGTTTCTTAAGTAATATTTGAAGGCTAAATAAAAATGAGTTGAAATAATTTACCTTCAAACCCTAAAATTTGAGATGAGACACATATTCAAATCCACGTGGAGATTATATATACATGTGCATATATATATTTATTTTTATATATACATGTATATATACGTATACATACACAAGTTTGCACACATACTTGCGTACATTAACATCAAATAAGTTGAGGTTGAAGGTGGGACTATAAACTCATGTATATTCAAAATTTGGTCTTGATACAAGAGCTAATTTAAGTCTATGAAAAGAATAGTTATGTGGTATTCATATTTCATAAATAACAGACAAAGACTGCAAAACTTTGAAATGACATAATGAAATTTATTTTAATATTTTTTTATTCTTCTTGGCAGCAATTTTCCTTGAAGAAAAAACCATCTGTAGAAAGAATGAGTCATTTTATGCGTTTTGTATAAATTTTTTCATTTTCTTCTGTAATAGTTATGTGTTAAATTAAAATTAAATTGTAAGGTATTGTATTAATTCTGCTCAAATTAGATTCACTACATTGACAAAAGAGACATAATCATTCAAAAAAAAGAGATATAGCTACGCTTCAGCTAGCTTATCTTTAGAATTGAATTACCTATGGTTGGTTGTTAAAGTATTGAAACTTAAGTTGCGAGTGACTAGTTCTAAGCATTTAAAATAGTGTTTTTATCTCTCTTCTGCCAATGCATCACAAAAAGTTTAAGTAGATCGGTGAACTTTTATTTTTATTA
Source organism: Elephas maximus indicus (assembly GCF_024166365.1). Taxonomy (NCBI): domain Eukaryota; kingdom Metazoa; phylum Chordata; class Mammalia; order Proboscidea; family Elephantidae; genus Elephas; species Elephas maximus. Next base: position 27,278,202 of record NC_064820.1, on the reverse strand, counting down.
ATTTTTGAAAACATACAGTCTAAAATATTCTTACTCTTACTGCTAACGGATATACATTTTCTTCTTTCTCCAGTGGTGTTCAAATGACTGCTTTTAGGCAGTCAGAACTGAAATACAAAAGTACATATGTTTTCTTTTAGTAGGAAAAAACCTAACAAAGTATTAAAAAAAAATACTAAAGTAGTTTATTATTTTATGTAGCGTAAAAGTCATTGATTCATTACAGGCATTTTATATTTAAATTTGTATAACAAATGAGCTGAATTTAAATGGAAGCTAACGATAAGAAAAAAATTGTATTACAATCATTTAACTAGAAAACTTTTTTTCTTTTTATTTATTTATTTATTTAATAACTTTTATTAAGCTTCAAGTGAATGTTTACAAATCCAATCAGTCTGTCACATATAAGTTTACATACATCTCACTCCCTACTCCCACTTGCTCTCCCCCTCTTGAGTCAGCCCTTTCAGTCTCTCCTTTCTTGACAATTTTGCCGGCTTCCCTCTCTCTCTATCCTCCCATACCCCCACCAGACAAGAGTTGCCAACACAATCTCAAGTGTCCACCTGATATAATTAGCTCATTCTTCATCAGCGTCTCTCTCCCACCCGCTGACCAGTCCCTTTCATTTCTGATGAGTTGTCTTCGGCGATGGTTCCTGTCCTGTGTCAACTGAAGGTCTGGGGAGCATGGCCGCCGGAATTCCTCCAGTCTCAGTCAGACCATTAAGTTTGGTCTTTTTATGAGAATTTGGGGTCTGTATCCCACTGATCTCCTGCTCCCTCAGGGGTCCTCTGCTGTGCTCCCTGTCAGGGCAGTCATCAGTTGTGGCCGGGCACCAACTAGTTCTTCTGGTCTCAGGATGATGTAGGTCTCTGGTTCATGTGGCCCTTTCTGTCTCTTGGGCTCTTAGTTGTCGTGTGGCCTTGGTGTTCTTCATTTTCCTTTGCTCCAGGTGGGTTGAGACCAATTGCTGCATCTTAGATGGCCGCTTGTTAGCATTTAAGACTCCAGACGCCACATTTCAGAGTGGGATGCAGAATGATTTCATAATAGAATTATTTCACCAATTGACTTAGAAGTCCCCGCAAACCATGTTCCCCAGACCCCCGCACTTGCTCCGCTGACCTTTGAAGCATTCATTTTATCCCGGAAACTTCTTTGCTTTTGGTCCAGTCCAATTGAGCTGACCTTCCATGTATTGAGTGTTGTCTTTCCCTTCACCTAAAGCAGTTCTTATCTACTGATTAATCAATAAAAAACCCTCTCCCACCCTCCCTCCCTCCCACCCTCGTAACCACAAAAGTATGTGTTCTTCTCAGGTTTACTATTTCTCAAGATCTTATAATAGTGGTCTTATACAATATTTGTCCTTTTGCCTCTGACTAATTTCGCTCAGCATAATGCCTTCCAGGTTCCTCCATGTTATGAAATGTTTCAGACATTCGTCACTGTTTTTTATCGATGCGTAGTATTCCATTGTGTGAATATACCACAATTTATTTAACCATTCATCCGTTGATGGACACCTTGGTTGCTTCCAGCTTTTTGCTATTGTAAACAGAGCTGCAATAAACAGGGGTGTGCATATATCTGTTTGTATGAAGGCTCTTGTATCTCTAGGGTATATTCCTAGGAGTGGGATTTCTGGGTTGTATGGTAGTTCTATTTCTAACTGTTTAAGATAACGCCAGATAGATTTCCAAAGTGGTTGTACCATTTCACATTCCCACCAGCAGTGTATGAGAGTTCCAATCTCTCCGCAGCCTCTCCAACATTTATTATTTTGTGTTTTTTGGATTAATGCCAGCCTTGCTGGTGTGAGATGGAATCTCATCGTAGTTTTAATTTGCATTTCTCTAATGGCTAATGATCGAGAGCATTTTCTCACGTATCTGTTGGCTGCCTGAATATCTTCTTTAGTGAAATGTGTGTTCATATCCTTTGCCCACTTCTTGATTGGGTTGTTTGTCTTTTTGTGGTTTAGTTTTGACAGAATCATGTAGATTTTAGAGATCAGGCGCTGGTCGGAGATGTCATAGCTGAAAATTCTTTCCCAGTCTGTAGGTGGTCTTTTTACTCTTTTGGAGAAGTTTCTAGATAAGCATAGGTGTTTGATTTTTAGGAGCTCCCAGTTATCGGGTTTCTCTTCATCATTTTTGGTAATGTTTTGTATTCTGTTTATACCTTGTATTAGGGCTCCTAGGGTTGTCCCAATTTTTTCTTCCATGATCTTTATCGTTTTAGTCTTTATGTTTAGGTCTTTGATCCACTTGGAGTTAGTTTTTGTGCATGGTGTGAGGTATGGGTCCTGTTTCATTTTTTTGCAAATGGATATCCAGTTATGCCAGCACCATTTGTTAAAAAGGCTATCTTTTCCCCAGTTAATTGACACTGGTCCTTTGTCAAATATCAGCTGCTCATACGTGGATGGATCTATGTCTGGGTTCTCAATTCTGTTCCATTGGTCTATGTGTCTGTTGTTGTACCAATACCAGGCTGTTTTGACTACTGTGGCTGTATAATAGGTTCTGAAGTCAGGTAAGGTGAGGTCTCCCACTTTCTTTTTCTTTTTCAGTAGTGCTTTGCTTATCCGGGGCTTCTTTCCCTTCCATATGAAATTGGTGATTTGTTTCTCTATCCCCTTAAAATACAACATTGGAATTTGGATAGGAAGTGCGTTAAATGTATAGATGGCTTTTGGTAGAATAGACATTTTTACTATGTTAAGTCTTCCTATCCATGAGCAGGGTATGTTTTTCCACTTAAGTATGTCCTTTTGAATTTCTTGTAGTAGAGCTTTGTAGTTTTCTTTGTATACGTCTTTAACATCCTTGGTAAGATTTATTCCTAAGTATCTTATCTTCTTGGGGGCTACTGTGAATGGTATTGATTTGGTGATTTCCTCTTCGGTGTTCTTTTTGTTGATGTAGAGGAATCCAAGTGATTTTTGTATGTTTATTTTATAACCTGAGACTCTGCCAAACTCTTCTATTAGTTTCAGTAGTTTTCTGGAGGATTCCTTAGGGTTTTCTGTGTATAGAATCATGTCATCTGCAAATAGTGATAACTTTTCTTCTTCCTTGCCAATCCGGATGCCTTTTATTTCTTTGTATAGCCTAATTGCCCTGGCTAAGACTTCCAACACGATGTTGAATAAGAGCGGTGATAAAGGGCATCCTTGTCTGGTTCCCGTTCTCAAGGGAAATGCTTTCAGGTTCTCTCCATTTAGAGTGATATTGGCTGTTGGCTTTGCATAGATGCCCTTTATTATGTTGAGGAATTTTCCTTCAATTCCTATTTTGGTAAGAGTTTTTATCATGAATGGGTGTTGGACTTTGTCAAATGCCTTTTCTGCATCAATTGATAAGATCATGTGGTTTTTGTCTTTTGTTTTATTTATGTGATGGATTACATTAATGGTTTTTCTGATATTAAACCAGCCTTGCATACCTGGTATAAATCCCACTTGATCAGGGTGAATTATTTTTTTGATGTGTCGTTGGATTCTATTGGCTAGAATTTTGTTGAGGATTTTTGCATCAATGTTCATGAGGGATATAGGTCTATAATTTTCTTTTTTTGTAATGTCTTTACCTGGTTTTGGTATCAGGGAGATGGTGGCTTCATAGAATGAGTTGGGTAGTATTCCGTCATTTTCTATGCTTTGGAATACCTTTAGTAGTAGTGGTGTTAACTCTTCTCTGAAAATTTGGTAGAACTCTGCAGTGAAGCCGTCCGGGCCAGGGCTTTTTTTTGTTGGGAGTTTTTTGATTACCATTTCAATCTCTTTTTTTGTTATGGGTCTATTTAGTTGTTCTACTTCTGAATGTGTTAGTTTAGGTAGGTAGTGTTTTTCCAGGAATTCATCCATTTCTTCTAGGTTTTCAAATCTGTTAGAGTACAATTTTTCATAATAATCTGAAATGATTCTTTTAATTTCATTTGGTTCTGTTGTGATGTGGTCCTTCTCATTTCTTATTCGGGTTATTTGTTTCCTTTCCTGTATTTCTTTAGTCAGTCTAGCCAATGGTTTATCAATTTTGTTAATTTTTTCAAAGAACCAGCTTTTGGCTTTGTTAATTCTTTCGATTGTTTTTCTGTTCTCTAATTCATTTAGTTCAGCTCTAATTTTTATTATTTGTTTTCTTCTGGTGCCTGATGGATTCTTTTGTTGCTCACTTTCTATTTTTTCAAGTTGTAGGGACAGTTCTCTGATTTTGGCTCTTTCTTCTTTTTGTATGTGTGCATTTATCGATATAAATTGGCCTCTGAGCACTGCTTTTGCTGTGTCCCAGAGGTTTTGATAGGAAGTATTTTCATTCTCGTTGCTTTCTATGAATTTCCTTATTCCCTCCTTGATGTCTTCTAAAACTCAGTCTTTTTTGAGCAGGGTATTGTTCATTTTCCAAGTATTTGATTTCTTTTCCCTAGTTTTTCTGTTATTGATCTCTAGTTTTATTGTCTTGTGGTCTGAGAAGATGCTTTGTAATATTTCGATGTTTTGGACTCTGCAAAGGTTTGTTTTATGACCGAATATGTGGTCTATTCTAGAGAATGTTCCATGTGCGCTAGAAAAAAAAGTATATTTTGCAGCAGTTGGGTGGAGAGTTCTGTATAAGTCAATGAGTTTAAGTTGGTTGTTTGTTGTAATTAGATCTTCCGTGTCTCTGTTGAGTTTCTTACTGGATGTCCTGTCCTTCTCCGAAAGTGGTGTGTTGAAGTCTCCTACTATAATTGTGGAGGTATCTATCTCGCTTTTCAATTCTGTTAAAATTTGATTTATGTATCTTGCAGCCCTGTCATTGGGTGCATAAATATTTAATATGGTTATGTCTTCCTGATCAATTGTCCCTTTTATCATTATATAGTGTCCTTCTTTATCCTTTGTGGTGGATTTAAGTCTAAAGTCTATTTTGTCAGAAATTAATATTGCTACTCCTCTTCTTTTTTGCTTATTGTTTGCTTGATATACTTTTTTCCATCCTTTGAGTTTTAGTTTGTTTGTGTCTCTAAGTCTAAGGCGTGTCTCTTGTAGGCAGCATATAGATGGATCGTGTTTCTTTATCCAGTCTGTGACTCTCTGTCTCTTTATTGGTGCATTTAGTCCATTTACATTCAGGGTAATTATAGATAAATAAATTTTTAGTCCTGTCATTTTGATGCCTTTTTATGTGTGTTGTTGACAATTTCATTTTTCCACATACTTTTTTGTGCTGAGGTGTTTTTCTTAGTAAATTGTGAGATCCTCATTTTCATAGTGCTTGACTTTATGTTAGTTGAGTCGTTACGTTTTTCTTGGCTTTTATCTTGAGTTATAAAGTTGTTATACCTTTTTGTGGTTACCTTATTATTTACCCCTATTTTTCTAAGTAAAAACCTAACTTGTATTGTTCTATATCGCCTTGTATCACTCTCCATATGGCAGTTCAATGCCTCCTGTATTTAGTCCCTCTTTTTGATTATTGTGATCTTTTACCTATTGACTTCCATGATTCCCTGTTATGTGTATTTTTTTTTTTAGTTAATCTTAATTTGTTTGTTTTTGTGATTTCCCTATTTGAGTTGATATCAGGACGTTCTGTTTTGTGACCTTGTGTTGTGCTGATATCTGATATTATTGGTTCTCTGACCAAACAATATCCTTTAGTATTTCTTGTAGCTTTGGTTTGGTTTTTGCAAATTCTCTAAACTTGTGTTTGTCTGTAAATATCTTAATTTCGCCTTCATATTTCAGAGAGAGTTTTGCTGGATATATGATCCTTGGCTGGCAGTTTTTCTCCTTCAGTGTTCTGTATATGTCGTCCCATTCCCTTCTTGCCTGCATGGTTTCTGCTGAGTAGTCAGAACATATTCTTATTGATTCTCCCTTGAAGGAAACCTTTCTTTTCTCCCTGGCTGCTTTTAAAATTTTCTGTTTATCTTTGGTTTTGGCGAGTTTGATGATAATATGTCTTGGTGTTTTTCTTTTTGGATCAATCTTAAATGGGGTTCGATGAGCATCTTGGATAGATATCCTTTCGTCTTTCATGATGTCAGGGAAGTTTTGTGTCAGGATTTCTTCAACTATTTTCTCTGTGTTTTCTGTCCCCCCTCCCTGTTCTGGGACTCCAATCACCCGCAGGTTATCCTTCTTGATAGAGTCCCACATAATTCTTAGGGTTTCTTCATTTTTTTTAATTCTTTTATCTGATTTTTTTTCAGCTATGTTGGTGTTGATTCCCTGGTCCTCCAGATGTCCCAGTCTGCATTCTAATTGCTCGAGTCTGCTCCTCTGACTTCCTAGTGCGTTGTCTAATTCTGTTATTTTATTGTTAATCTTTTGGATTTCTACATGTTGTCTCTCTATGGATTCTTGCAACTTATTAATTTTTCCAGTATGTTCTTGAATAATCTTTTTGAGTTCTTCAACAGTTTTATCAGTGTGTTCCTTGGCTTTTTCTGCAGTTATCCTAATTTCATTTGTGATATCATTAAGCATTCTGTAAATTAGTTTTTTATATTGTGTATCTGATAATTCCAAGATTGTATCTTCATTTGGGAAAGATTTTGATTCTTTTGTTTGGGGGGTTGGAGAAGCTGTCATGGTCTGCTTCTTTAAGTGGTTTGATATGGATTGTTGTCTCTGAGCCATCACTGGGAAACTAGTTTTTCCAGAAAACCCGCTAAAAAAAAATGCAGTCCGATCCCTATCAGAGTTCTCCCTCTGGCTCAGGCTATTCAGATGTTAATGAAGCCGCCTGGGGAGGGTGGGGGAGGGAACAGAGAGATAGGAGAGTAGCACCTCAGAATATAGCCAGAGTTGCTTGTCTTGCTTGGAATGACTATTATATCTGAGATTCCCGTGGGGCGCGTTGCCTATGTGTGCTGGCTGTGTGGAGATTGCCCCCGGGGGGTCTGGCCCGTTGGAGTCACGGTCAGATCCTCTGCTTCCAGCCCCACGCCCAGCGTCAAGGCTCCCCTACTGGGACGGTGCACTCTCGACTCCAAAATCAGTTGCTGCCTCCCGGGGACTTCTCGTCCCTCCAGCCGCGTGGCTGTGCCGCCTCCAAGAACCAGTTGGGCCTCCTCCCGGGGTTAGTTCAGATGGGTGGAGCAGCTCCCCGTGCCTGTGCCATGACCGAGTGTCCCGGCTGGGACGCTGTTCTCCCCGCTCCAATACCTGTCGCTGCCTCCCGGGGACTTCTCCTACTGGCTGTGTCCCACGCGGCCCGTGCGACCCGGCTGGTCCCCTTCCAGGGGTTAGTTCAGGGGGGTGGAACAACTCTCTGTGCTTGTGCCGTACCTGACTGGTACGCTGGCTCCAGGCTCTGGAAACAATCGCTGCTTCCCCGTATTAGTTCGTTCTCTGTCTCTAAATCTGTGTTTGTTGTTCAGGATTCGTAGATTGTTATGTATGTGATCGATTCACTTGTTTTTCCGTGTCTTTGTTGTAAGAGGGATCCGAGGTAGCATCTGCCTAGTCCGCCATCTTGGCTCCGCCCTCTTTTTTTTTTTTTAAAGGATGGTTAGAATTGATATCTATCTAACATGAAGTCATTCCTCTCTGGAAAAGTAAAAGGGTCAGAGAAAACAAGCAGTTTAACTCAGTGGTGAAAATGCTATGATGTTCTATTACCAGCTTAAATCTTTTCTTGATTCAAGACTTGTGAGGTGTCCAGGCCTGATTTCTCTATTTCTAGTTTATGTTCCTACAGAAAAGCTCTCCTATCCAGTCACCGCTCAATTTTCTCAAAGGTTGTAGTCAGTGCTCCAATAGAGATAAGAGAAACTAACCCAAGGAAACCAACATGTGCACAGGAAACCCATGGCAGCTACCTTTATCACTCAGACCATTACTCAGATCAGTTAGCATTTGAAAAGGACAAGAACTTATAAAGAGAGGGTATCCTGACTTCTTAAAAGGAGAAGTTGGTGGAAGAGAAGAGAGCTTTTCTTCCTTTCTCTGTTTGAAAACATTGAGATAACACTGGGAATATTTACTTGTTGAAGATTTGGTAGAAACATTTGTGAAAAATCTGAGTCTTGTTTTATTTTGGAGAGGAGCTGTTTGACAGCTTTCTCAAATCTACCATGATAATTGGTTTGTTTACATTTTATGCTCTCCTGATAATTTATATTTCCTGAGAATTTGAAGTCAATCTTCAAATTTATTTAAATAGAGTGGAGCAAAATATTGTCCTATAATTAGTTCCCACAGTGTAATTATATTAATACTTCCTTGTTTGATCAGATTAGCTAGTAGTTTATCTATTGAATTGGTTTCTTTCAAAGTACCAGCTATTGCATTGATTTATCAATGCTAGTATTTGTACATTCTAATTGTTAATATAGTTTCCCAGGTGGTACAAGTGGTTAAGGGCTTGACTAACTGAAATATTGGCAATTCAAACCCACCCAGAGGCACCTTTGAAAATGGAACCGGTGAACTGCTTCCAAAATGTTACAGCCTTGAAAACCAGGTGAACTGCTTCCAAAATGTTACAGCCTTGAAAACCATAAGGAGCAGTTCTACTCTGGACACATGAGGTCACCAAAAGTGGAAATCTATTCAATGGCAACTAACAACAACAACAAAAATTGTTAACATATTTTCATCTTCATTAAATATTTCCTTTTTCTTTCATTGGCTTATTTTGTTATTTTCCTAAATTCTTGAGTTTAGCATATCATTTATTTATTTACACTTCTTATTCTTCAAACTACTAGAAACTCAAGCCAGGTTCAGAAGAAGACATGGAACGAAGTGTATCATTGCTGAGGTCATCCGGATGTTGGCTGAAAGCAGAGAATACCAGAAAGATGTTTACCTGTTTTTTATTGACTATGCAAAGGCATTCGACTGTGTGGATCATAACAAATTATGATTAACATTGTGGAGAATGGGAATTCCAGAACACTTAATTGTTCTCATGAGGAACCTATACATAATCTAGAGGCAGTTATTTGTACAGAACAAGGAGATACCGATGGTTGAAAGGCAAGAACGATGTGCATCAGGGTTGTATCTTTTCATCATGCTTAGTCAATCTGTATGCTGAGTAAATAATCCTAGAAGCTGGACTATAAGAAAAAGAACAGGGCACCAGGGTTGGAGGAACACTCATTAAAAACCTGTTTTATGCAGATGACACACCTCCCTTGCTGAAAACAAAGAGGACTGAAGCACTTACTGATGAAGATCAAATATTGCAGCCTTCAGTATGAATTGCACCTCAACATAAAGAAAACAAAAATCTTCACAACTGGACCAATAAGCAACATCATGATAAATGGAGAAAATACTCAAGTTATCAAGGATTTCATTTTACTTATATTCACAATCAATGCCCATGGAAGCAGCAGTCAAGAAATCAAAGGACACATGGCATCGGGAAAATATGCTGCTTTTTAAAGTGTTAGAAAGCAAAGGTGTCACCTTAAGGACTAAGGTGCCTGACCCGTGCCATGGTTTTCAATCACCTCATATGTATGTGAAAGGTGGACAATGAATAAGGAAGACAGAAGATGAATTGTGGTGTTGGCTAAGAATATTGAATATACCATCCACTACCAGAAGGATGAACAAATCTGTCTTGGAAAAAGTACAGCCAGAATGTTCAGTAGAGGCATGAATTGCGAAACTTTGTCTCACACACTCTGGACATGTTATCAAAAAAACAAAAACCAAACCCCGGGCCGTCGAGTCGATTCCAACTCATAGCGGCCCTATAGGACAGAGTACAACTGCCCCATAGAGTTTCCAAAGAGTGCCTGGCGGATTCGAACTGCTGACCTCTTGGTTAGCAGCCGTAGCACTTAACCACTAAGCCACCAGATTTTCCAGACGTGTTATCAGAAGAGACCAGTCCCTTCAGAAGGACATCATGCTTGATAAAGTAGAGGGCCAGAGGAAAAAGGAAGACCCTGAATGAGATGGGTTGACACAATGGCTGCAACAATGGGCTCATGTATAACAATGACTGTAAGGATTGCACAGGACTAGGCAGTGTTCCCTTCTGTTGTAAAAAGGGTCACTATGAGTCTGAATCAACTTGATGGCACCTAACAACATAACAATACTTTGCACAAATTATCAGGAGGTACCAGTCTGGAGAAAAAGACAACATACTTGGTAAAGTAGAGGGTCAACAAAATAGAGGAGGACCCTCAATGCGATATATTGACACATTGGCTGTGATAATGGGCTCAAACATAGCAAAGATTGTGAGGATGGTGCAAGATCAGGAGTCGTTATGTTCTGTTGTGCACAGGGTGGCTATGAGTTGAAACAACAACATTCACCTAACCTATTTAAGCATTCGGCCTTAAGCCCAGACAATCTTACACTGAATGAGGATAAATTTTAGGCAGTTCTTGCAACACTTGGTGAAACATTGGTGAAGGGAATGGTGACTAGAGGGGCTCTTGGGTGTCAACTATTCCCGTAAAGAAAGCAGGAACTGGGAACTAATGTATTAACCTCAATCCCATTGCAGGTCCTTCTCCTACTGAGTTATTTTCTCATTTTTATCCTCAATTCTCTTCCTGAAGGAAGAAATGTGTTCCAGCTGAGCCTAATGTATATGAAACCAGAGTCACTACACTCTCTGGGTTCCGAGTATTACTCAAGCTACTCTTAGCAATGTTATTACTAGCTGAGGAGTTTTTACGGTCAGATTTTCGTTCAAAACAATTTTTTTTTCTATTTCTGAGTCAATCATTGCCTTTATAACTTGGACCTAACTGCAGGAATTGAGTTTAGTTTTCCAAGGAGAAGCTCAGTCTTTCCAGAAATCAGAATCTTAGAATGGGATCTAAATGACAAATTTCTGCTATGTTTTATTTTTATGAAAATAAATAGCTAACAGATTCTGTACACTCCATCACTCACAGAGTCACAGGCTTTATCTCAAGTGGTTTGGATCTCTCAATTTAGGCAAAGAGCTGTAATTAACAAGTAATACAAGTATTTGCTATAAAAAAAAAAAAAAAGGATTGTGAAGGTTTAACCTTTTAACCTCTACCTCTATGGCTGCTTGGGGCCATGGATCTGGCTCCGTGAAGAAAGCTTCAGGAGGAAGAAACTCAAAAAAATGAACAAACAAACCAAACCCGTTGCCTCTATTCCGACTCATAATGACCCTAAAAGACAGAGTAGAACTGTCCCAGAGGATTTCCAAGGAGCGCCTGGTGGATTCAAACTGCCACCTTTTAGTTAGCAGCCATAGCTCTTAACCACTACGCCACCAGGGTTTCCATGAGGAAGAAGCTGACAGTATATTTGTGCTGAATTGCTAATGACTATAATTTTTTTTTATTATGTGCATACTCAGTTTACTTGTTAACTGTGTGCATATTCAGTTTACTTGTTAAAATCAAAAACAACAACAACAAAAACTGAACGCACTGCCATAGAGTCGAGAGTCGATTCCTACTTGTAAAGACCCTATGGGACAGAATAGAACTGTCCCATACAATTTCCAAGTATGTATTCTTTCCTGAAGCCTATTGCCACATCCTTCTCCCTCAGAGTGGCTGGTGGGCTCTTAAAAAAAAAAAAAAAAAAAAATTTTTTTTTTTTAAGTACTGATAAAAAGCAAAAAAAAAAAAAAGCCAACAAACCCATTGCTGTCAAGTCACTTCCGACTCATAGCAACCCTATAGGACAGAGTAGAATTGCCCCATAGTGTTTCTGAGAAGTGGGTGGTGGCTTCAAGCTGCCACCCTCTGGTTAGCAGCCATAGCTCTTAACCACTGTGCTACCAGAGCCACTTAACCCACTGCCGTCAAGTCGATTCTGACCCTATAGGACAGAGTAAAACTGCCCCATAGGGTTTCCAAGAAGCACCTGGTGGATTTGAACTGCCACCCTCCTAGTTAGCAGCCATAGTTGTTAACCACTACACCACCAGAGTCTCCAGGGTAGTGGTTAGTAGATTACCATCTTCATTGCTTAAAATAACATTATAATTTTCTTCTCTGCTTGGCAGATGTAAGCTTCTATGTCATGCCTTAAGTACTTTTAGAGGCTCAGAGGAAATTTTTGACCCATCTAGGAAAAAAAAAATTATTATCATAAACATCAATTTTCAACACTGGGAAATTTCATCTCTATTTCCAACAATGTCTTTGTTGAAGAGATATTTGTATCTTATGGGTCATTTTTTTCCTCTACTGGACTTTTATATTTATTCAAACATTTATTCCATCAAATTATGTCTTATTCTATGTCAAAAAAATTATCTGCAGATGTGCATATACAGATTCTTTGACACCATAGATACTATATAAAACAAAAGAGAATTCAACATCAAGAGTCATCAACACATTTAAATCTATACATATCTGTCTATATCAAAGGATAGTAGAGGTAGATGAGAACATTTAGGCAATCCAGACCAAGGTTAGCGAGCTTTTTCTGTATAGGGTCAGATAGTAAATATATGAGGCTTTTTGAGACACATATGTTCTCTGCTGCATATTCTTCCTTTAAAAATGAAAAAGAGAAAAATGATGCAAAAAAAAAAAAAAACCTTAATGCAAAGGCTATTTAAAAAAAAAAAGTGCCATAGTTTTCCGAGCCCTCAATCTTCATCTTACATACGAGAAAAACAAGACACAGAAATTGATTTCCCCTAGAAAACATGTAGTTCTTTAACATGGTGTCTCAGGTTGGGTTCTCACTCAGAATCGTGGCCCAGCCCAGATGACAGATAATCTTAACCATCACACATGGCTATATACTGAACTCCTGTTAAGATTCCTGGTGCTGTGTAGTTACTCCAAGACCACACTGTCTTCCATCCCTAACAAAGGAATCCTCCTGAGAAGCAGTATTCATGACTAAACAGAATCCACTAGGCAGAATCCTGTCTGAGCAAAAGAGTTGTCTCAGTTCTGTTTTTCTCAGAACATCCACCATGCATTTGTTTCTTTGATGGCAGCCTAGAATAAGAGTTGTTTTCTTTGTTTCCCCCAAGTTTTTTGCCTTGGTTGTGAGAGGCATAACAACTGTTGGACACAATCACTGCATATTCATCATATTCATCAAGGACCTACCTTTTGCCTTATTGAGTGTCTACTAGAAGCCAGGCACTGTTCTAGGTGGAGCTACATTACAGGAAGAAGAAGAAAAAAAGCATAGAATTCCCTGGTGGCAGTGGGTTATATTCCAGAACTGTAGGATGGAAGGGAGTTTGTAACAAAAACATAACATAAAGTAAAAATGTTACGTTAAAATATGAAAAACGCTGTAGTGGAAAAAAGAGCAACATAAGGGAGAATAGGAATTCTTAAGTAAGATGTAAGTTTATAGTCAGAGGCTTTTAAGTAACAGGCAATTAGATATTTAAAAATTTACGAATGCTTTGTGTAAAAGAGAAAAGATATCAGCTGTTAATGTAAATTATTTATTAATTGTATTTTGTGTAGCTCAGTTATTATTATATAGCCTTAGTGTGTGGCTTGATGTACAGAGGCAAACCCATTATAAATATTCAGTTAATTTTAAAATACTAGAATCTTGATACTACTAGTTAAATTTGATTTTGTGCTGTATAATTTTTCCAGGCAGGGTGATCAAGACTAGAGGGTAGTGACAAACATCATGATTTAGAATTTTGCTCAATGACTAAAATATTTTGTACTCCAAATTTAAAAATAGAAAGAAGTACATCTCTGTATTTACTTTAAGCTGTCTAAAACTAAGTAGTTTTTTTGTTCTTTTCTTTAAACTAAAAAAAAAAACAAAAAAAAAGGTTTTTTTAATTTTTTTTGTTCTTTTCTTTAAACTAGATCTCCAAAAAATTCTATGCCATAGCACATAAAATATATATATATATATTGAAGTCTCTGCATGTACAAATCCATACAATTTAAATGCTTGTTAATGTTAAAGGCAACATTTTAAAGACAATAGTATTTTAGTTTTTGAAGACATACTCTGTGTACTTACTTGTTTGCTATTTGAGGGTACATTTGTTTCTCTGCTTTAGAAATCATTTCTTAAAAAGATCCTGTCATCATTTTCCACATGACATATTCCTCTCTCCTAAAGTTGGACTAGAGCCCTGGTGGAGTAGTGGTTACAGGCTCGGCTGCTTAACAAAAGGTCAGCAGTTTGAATCTACCAGGTGCTCCTTGAAAACCCAATGGGGCAGTTCTGCCCTGTCCTATAGGGTCCCCATGAGTCTGAACAGACTCGATGGCAATGGGTTTGGTTCTTGGCTTTTAAAGTTGCACTTATTTCACTTTTAACTATGGATGATCTTCTGTTAGTAATCCTGGGCTTCACTCACCTTAGCTTTTCTAGATACTCTCAGAAGGTATTGGGACATGTTTTTCCCAAGAGAGATGCTTTGTGTTTGGTTCACTAATATAAGGTGCTAGGATGCATCATATGGGTCAAATATTTGTCTGTGAGAGCTAAAACAAAACCAAGCAAAACAAAACAAACAGACAAAAAACCTTCCCACTAAGTACTAAATTTGACATTTCATTTATTTTATATAGACAGAATGGTGATAACAAATCCAATAAACCCAACTCCACATCTCTTTTTCCCCCCACAGGTAAGCTAATGCCTTTTTTAAACATAAAAGATAATTATCTGATCATTTCATCTGTCCGTGTGATATTGCCTTTTATTTATAGAAGAAAAAAACTGAAATTGAAGGATGTTATATTTTTTGCCAGGAATTCCTCGGTGGCACAAATGACTAAGTGCTTGACTGCTAGCTGAATAGTTGGACATTCAAACCCACCTAGAGGTCACTTGGAAGACTGGCTTAGCAATCTGCTTCTGAAAGGCCACAGCCTTGAAAACCCTATGGAGTAGTTCTACCCTGCACACGCGGGGTCACCATGAGCCAGAATTGACTCAACAACCACTACTAACAAGCTCTTGCCTAAGGTTACGTAGCTAGTATGGATGGGTATGAATGAACCCCATTTTTTCGGTGAAATAACACATCAAATCTAAATTTTAGCCAAGCGAAATCTGTTGCAGACCTGGAAGGCACACTTGTTATAAGTCTTCTCTATCCAGTGTCCATTTCTCTTAGCCTTATCCATCTTGGCAACAGTGAAAGGCAGATAAAGAAGTGGTTCAGCCTGGTCGAGACACACATTTTTTCTAGTTCTTATTCACAGGGATCTGCTCAGCAGCAAGGAACTTGGAATTGCAAGTAGATGGAAGAGGAGATGAGGGTGGGTGAGCGAGCACCATCATTATGTAGTAGGTAGTATGGGAGAGAACTGAATTTGAACCCAAGCTGGCTGACTCTAGAGATTAGTATACTGTCACCCCTGAGACTATAAAGTAATTGTAACAAGCCAAAGTTCTCACTGGCAATCAACTTATTTTTTCAAACTAGAGCAAGGAATGGTCTCGACTTAAAAAAACAAAAACAAACTAAAAAACAATAGTTGCCATGGAGCCATTTCCAACTCACGATAACCCCGTGTGCTACAGAAAACTACACCCCCAGGGTTGTCAAGACTTTGACCTTTCAGAAGCAGGTCACCAGGGGTTTCTTCCGAGGCAACCCTCTACGAGTTTGGACCACCAGCCTTTCCCTTACTAGTTGAGTGTTTAGCTGCTTCTCCCGCCAGGGACTGCTATTTAAAACACAGGCATGTTTGTATAGAGGAAAAGGCTTGGAACTTATAATTATTTGGAAATTATTCTAATTCATTCATTCTACAATTCCAAAATCTTATCTAATAAACAGACACGTCTGATGCCTCTTAACCAGAATTACTCTTGCCCGTTTTTGCTATTCTTTTCTGCACAGGCCTTTATGTTTGATATGTTCTTGCCATCTAATGAAGATCTTCCACCAAAAGATATTCCCATATTTTGTTTTCTTAGAATTAAATTTAGCAGATCATTTATCACTTGCATATTCATATTATAATGTGGTATTTCATTTGTCTCTATGGCTGAGCACAGCAAATTGAAATAGAATCTTCTCCTGACATATTATTCAGGAGAAAAACAATCACGTTTTTTTTTTTTATCATAGTACAATTATCCATTATAACAAAATATCATTCTTGTCAATAGCAATAATGATGCCAATTGACAATGGCCCATGTACCTAAATAATAAACAATTCTTACATTTTGTATAACCGTTAAAATCTTAACTATACGTTGAAATGCAAATTACATCACATTTTATGATTTAAATTTTCTTACAAGAATAAAAACCAAATATCAGTTTGAAAGTTATTTCAAAAAACTTACTGTATTCTCATATTTATTTCAATATAATAATAAATTTGTTCCTGGGTGTGTCAAATCATTTTTAATGAGGTTTTTAACTTGAAGTAAGTAAGCTTATAGAGTTCAACTCCTCATTTAAAAAAAAGAAGTACATTCTCCTTCTTCATATTGAATCAGAATCAAACACCCAATTCGTTTATTTTTCAAGTAAAGAATAAAATGTTTAATCTCCTTGCAAAGTGGAGCTATTCACATTTGCCTTGTATCTGAAACTGAGAGTTATAAATACATGTTACACTTTATATTTCATTGTCAAAAGCCATCAAAAATGTGGTGTTTAAATGCATTCCAATTGGATCTTTTTCATTGTCTGTATTCATCTACTTTCCACTACCGGGCCTCTCCTTTCATGGATTACTGTGTCAGTTGCTATCACAGTTAGAGTATTTATTTGAGAGGACATATTAGAGGCTCAGTGAAAATGAGAATATAATTCCTTTTCAGCAGCCAGTTCTATTTCTGAGACTTCAGAATCAAATTGGCTACTGCCTCATCATTTGGCCAATGTCTGACCTTTCACAGGTCGATGACAGAGGGGTACTAAAATATATAGAGATACTGAGATGAAACAAATTATATGACTGATCCTATACTCCAAAAGTAGAAGATTCAATAAAATTATAATAATTGCATTTGCAGTTTTTTATTACTTCCTAATTTATTTCACTATATCTAATCTTTTTAAATTACTCCTTGTTTTCCAACATTTTTCTTTATTTAAAATTCACTTTACTATAACTTCTAACCTGGTTAAGCGCTACAGCTGCTAAACAAAAGGTCGGCAGTTTGAATCCACCAGACGCTCCTTGGAAACTCTATGGAAGCAGTTCTACTCTGTCTTATAGGATCGCTATGTGTCAGAATCGACTCAGTGGCAACGGGTTATAATGTCCAAGACATGTTCTGTGAACTAGGACGTTATATGATTTGGACGTTGTGCGAACACCATATTATACACAAGCAGTCTCCTGGTTATGAAAGTTCAACTTACATATAACCTGTAGTTACAAATCAACTCTCATAAAGCCTATGATATTAAAAATTCAAGAACATACAGTGGTTCATAATAACAACCAGGCACTTGGCAGCGCAATTACTTTGTGTACAAGAAACATGAGATACACATGCTGTGTGTGGGAAGCGGTTGTGTTCGCTGTGTCTGGTTAATTCCTCTATATCTCTTTCTCCCATGGATTTCTGAACTTATGTGACCACAGACGTATATGCGGTTAGACGTTGCCTGAATGAATGTTATGCAGTGGATGACTGTTTAAAAATTCTATTCCTCTCCTTCCTGGTCTAACTGAAAAATGGCAACCTCAAAACAAGTATAAACTCTATCAAAGACTGACAAATCTCTCTAATCCTCAACAATTGCCTTATCTTTAGTAATTCTTCCACATCAAGGAAACCATAACACAATGATCGTATTACATCTTTACTTTGCCTCAACCCCTTGGTATCCTGACTTACTTCCATTCTGGCTTAAATCTATCATGTAAACACAATCAGTAAGCATTCATTCCGATACTAAAAACACATGCCATCAAATTAAAAAAAAAATAAATAGAAATTTGGTAAAGAAAGAGTTAACTTCCATTAAAAAAAAAAAGATTACCATGGAGCCCATTCTGATTTCATGGCGACATGTGTTTCAGAGTAGAGCTGTGCCCCATAGGGGTTCAACTGATGATATTTCAGAAGTAGACTGTCAGTCTTTTCTTCTGAGGCATGTCTGGGTGGACTCAAACCACCAGCTTTTCAGTTAACAGCTGAGTGTTTTAACAGTTTATACCACCCAGGCGCTCCTAACTTCCGTGGTCAACAATTTTGACCTTCCCTTTCTTATACCTTAACTGTTTGTCCTTATTTCACTTTATCGCATCTTTCTATTGAAATCTCTGCCCTGAATAAATCCGACTTTCTCCCTACGCAGAGCCTGCCCTACGCAGCTAACTTTAAGGCCTCAAAATGACCTAAACATGACCTTGCCATCATAGTGACTGCTCTTCCTTGTCATTCATCTCAAGTGTGTCCTTGCTGGCTAACAATGATACTATATTTCCCTAGTCCATTTACTCTTCCACTCTCTTAGACAAATATCTCATACTTTCTCCTCTATTTTTAATATTCCCCTACAATCTACATTACAGCTTTGAACTTGCTCTCTATTTCATTGAAACAATAGTAGCAACCTGATGAGAACTTTCACAAGGCTTCTTTATTATATTAATCTTGTTAAACAGACTTTCTGCATCTGTGTCTATACATTCTATATTTTGTCTGATTACTTGACATGAATCATTCCCATTTATATCGAAAACCAGTCCCTTCAATTGATAAAGGATAATTTTCACATGGATTCATTTTAATGATGTAACTAAGCAGATGTTTATCTACATGTGGACTTGATCTCATCTCCTTTTACTACACAAAGACATTTCTACAGAAATTCTCACTGGCTCTCCTCATCACTGATACTCGCTTTCTGCTTGACCTTTACCTTTGGCTTGTTATTTCTCCCAGCTGAATAAAATAAAACACAACAGAGGCGGGACCAAGATGGCTGACTAGGTAGAAGCTACCTCGGATCCCTCTTGCAACAAAGACTCGAAAAAACAAGTGAATTGATCACATACATGACAATCTATGAGCCCTGACCATCAAACACAGATCTAAAGAGTTGACCTGAGTGACAGAGACTGAGAACGAACAACCATGGGGAAGCAGCGACTGTTTTCGGAGCCTGGAGCCAGCGTCCCAGCCAGGGAACCTTGGTGCTGGGCTTTGGACTGGGAGCGGAGGAACTGACCACAGCTTCTGAGACAGCGCAAGCATGGGACACAGGCCTGACCCTTGGGGCAATCTCTACCCAGCCAGCACACACAGTCGACGCGCCCCTCGGGAATCTCAGATAAAACAGTCATCCCGAGCAAGATAAGTAACTTTGTCTATATTCAGGGGTGCTTACTCTCTCCTATTTATATGAACCCTCCCCTCGCTTCCCAGGTGGCTTCATTAACATTGGAATTTCCTGAGCCAGAAAGTGAACTGCACTGCGGTTTTTCTTTCCTTTTTTTTTTTTGGTCTTTTCCTAACCCATTCTCCTGGCCTGAGAGAAGCAGCTACAAAAAACCCAAGGACCAAAAATCCTTCCCTAATTGGACTAAAAACACAGAACCAGCTCCAGCCAAGCATATGTGATCCACAGCCTTGGGCTTTCATTCCTACAGGGAACAAGGTGGCTATTATAATGCAAAGGCAATTCTGATAGGGATCTGACTGTAATTGTTTTAGCGGATTACTGGAAAGACAAGTTTCCCAGGTCTGATATCTCTGTGTATTCAACAGAGCCCTCACTGACCCACAACAAGGAACTGAGGGCTGAAGCTCACCCCAGACCACCTAGCCTCCTGACTTGGGGGTCTAAGGAGGGTGACACCTACCAATCTATAGAGGTACTTGCATTGGGGGCCTAAGGTACAGCTGCAGAGCCCACCCACCAAAATGCTTTAGGAATAGAGACACACCTACCTCACTGGCACTTGGGGGAAGCCTGTCAGCATCCCGCCCCCCTAGAGTTTGAACCCCGGCTGCTAAAAGAATCTGGTGCACACAACTATCACCACTACTTCTCTAGGTGGGTAGGTGACAGTCTGCATCACACACTTGATGACCCAAAATCAGATTCTACTCAAGAATAGTGAATGGACTCTTAGGCTTATAGAACTGGTAACAGCCCAAACCAGCTGGTAATAGGACATAAGTGATTCAAGGGCTACAACAATCAAGACAGCACAATCTAGTAACCCATCTATGTATACTGAAAGAAAACAAAACAAGATAAGACTCAGTGAGCAAACATAAAATAAATCACTACAATATCTTAGTGATGGCTTGGAGACAGCAATCGATATCAAACCACATAAAGAAGCAGACCATGATTGCTTCTACAACTCCCCAAACTAAAGAATCAAAATCCTTCCCCAATGAAGATACAATCCTGGAATTGCCAGATGCAGAATATAAAAAGCTAATTTACAGAATGCTTCAAGACAACAGGGATGACCTCAGAAATGAAATAAGGCAATCTACAGAAAAAGTCAAGGAACACACTGATAAAACAGTTGAAGAACTCAAAAAGATCATTCAAGAACATAGTGGAAAAATTAATAAGCTGCAAGAATCCATAGAGAGACAGCATTCAGAAATCCAAAAGATTAACAATAAAATTACAGAATTAGACAATGCAATAGGAAGTCAGAGGAGCAGACTCGAGCAATTGTAATGCAGAGTGGGAGATCTGGAGGACCAGAGAATTGACACCAATATAGCTGAAAAAAAATCAGATAAAATAATTAAAAAAAAAAAATGAAGAAACCCTAAGAATCATGTGGGACTCTATCAAGAAGAATAACTTGCGTGTGATTGGAGTCCCAGAACAGGGAGGGAGGACAGAAAACACAGAGAGAATAGTTGAAGATCTGTTGGCAGAAAACTTCCCCTACATCATGAGAGACGAAAGAATGTCTATCCAAGATGCTCATCGAACCCCATTTAAGATTGATTCAAAAAGAAAATCACCAAGACATATTATCATCAAACTAGCCAAAACCAAAGATAAAGAGAAAATTTTAAAAACAGCCAGGGATAAAAGAAAGGTCTCCTACAAAGGAGAATCAATAAGAATAAGTTCAGACAACTCAGCAGAAACCATGCAGTCAAGAAGGCAATGTGATGACATATACAGAGCACTGAAGGAGAAAAACTGCCAGCCAAGGATCATATATCCAGCAAAACTCTCTCTCAAATATGAAGGCGAAATTAAAACATTTAGAGATAAACACAAGCTTAAAGAATTTGCAAAAACTAAACCAAACCAACCAAAGCTACAAGAAATACTAAAGGAAATTGTTTACTCAGAAAAATAATAATATCAGATACCAGCACAACACAAGGTCACAGAAGAGAACATCCTGATATCAACTTAAATAGGGAAATCACAAAAACAAATTAAGATTAATTTTAAAAAGAAAAAAACACTCAAAACAGGGAATCATTGAAGTCAGTATGTAAAAAAAAAAAAAATACAATACTCAAAAAGAGACTAAATACAGGTGGCATAGAACTGCCATATGGAGAGGGATACAAGGCGATATAGGACAATACAAGTTAGGTTTTTACTTAGAAAAATAGGGGTAAATATTAAGGTAACCACAAAGAGGTATAACAACTCCATCACTCAAAATAAAAACCAAGAAAAACGTAACGACTCAGCAAACATAAAGTCAAATACTATGAAAACGAGGAACACACAATTTACAAAGAAAAACATCTCAGCACAAAACAGTGAGTGGAAAAATGAAATTTTCAACAACACACATAAAGAGGCATCAAAATGACAGCACTAAACAAATACTTATCTATAGTTACGCTGAATGTAAATGGACTTAAAGCTCCAATAAAGAGACAGAGAGACTCAGACTGGATAAAGAAACACGATCCGTCTATATGCTGCCTACAAGAGACACACCTTAGAGACACAAACAAACTAAAACTGAAAGGATGGAAAAAAATATATCAAACAAACGATAAGCAAAAAAGAAGAGGAGTAGCAATATTAATTTCTGACAAAATAGACTGTAAAGTTAAATCCACCACAAACGATAAAGAAGGACACTACATAATGATTAAAGGGACAATTGACCAGGAAGATATAACCATATTAAATATTTATGCACCCAATGACAGGGCTGCAAGATACATAAATCAAACTTTAACAGAACTGAAAAGTGAGATGGACACCTCCACAATTATAGTAGGAGACTAGGCTAGACAAAGAAATAAAGGACATCCGGATTGGCAGGGAGGAAGTAAAATTATCTCTGTTTACAGATGACATGATCTTCTACACAGAAAACCCTAAAGAATCCTCCAGAAAACTACTGAAACTAATAGAAGAGTTTGGCAGAGTCTCAGGTTATAAGATAAACATACAAAAATCACTTGGATTCCTCTACATCAACAAAAAGAACTTCAAAGAGGAAATCACCAAATAATACCATTCTCAGTAGCCCCCAAGAAGATAAAATACTTGGAATAAATCTTACCAAAGATGTAAAAGACCTATACAAAGAAAACTACAAAGTACTCCTGCAAGAAACTAAAAAGGACCTACTTAAGTGGAAAAATATACCTTGCTCATGGATAGGAAGACTTAACATAGTAAAAATGTCTGTTCTACCAAAAGCCATCTATACATACAATGCACTTCCAATCTAAATTCCAATGACATTTTTTAATGTGATGGAGAAACAAATCACCAGCTTTATATGGAAGGGAAAGAAGCCTCGGATAAGTAAAGCATTACTGAAAAAGAAAGTGAAGCATTACTGAAAAAGAAAGTGGAGGCCTCACTCTACCTGATTTTAGAACCTATTACACAGCCACAGTAGTCAAAACAGCCTGGTGCTGGTACAACAACAGACACATAGACCAATGGAACAGAATTGAGAACCCAGATATAAATCCATCCTCATATGAGCAGCTGATATTTGACAAAGCCCAGTGTCAGTTAAATGGGGAAAAGATAGTCTTTTTAACAAATGGTGTTGGCATAACTGGATATCCATTTGCAAAAAAATGAAACAGGACCCATACCTCATACCATGCACAAAAACTAACTCCAAGTGGATCAAAGACCTAAACATAAAGACTAAAACGATAAAGATCACGGAAGAAAAAATAGGGACAACGTTAGGAGCCCTAATACAAGGCGTAAACAGAATACAAAACATTACCAAAAATGACGAAGAGAAACCAGATAACCGGGAGATCCTAAAAATCAAACACCTATGCTCATCTAAAGACTTCACCAAAAGAGTAAAAAGACCACCAAAGATTGGGAAAGAATTTTCAGTTATGACACCTCCGACCAGCGCCTGATCTCTAAAATCTGTATGATTCTGTTAAAACTTAACCACAAAAAGACAAACAACCCAATCAAGAAGTGGACAAAGGATATGAACACGCACTTCACTAAAGAAGATACTCAGGCAGCTAAAAGATACATGAGAAAATGCTCTCGATCATTAGCCATTAGAGAAATGCAAATTAAAACTATGATGAGATTCCATCTCACTCCAACAAGGCTGGCATTCATCCAAAAAACACAAAATAAGAAATGTTGGAGAGGCTGTGGAGAGATTGGAACACTTCTACACTGCTGGTGGGAATGTCAAATGGTACAAGCACTTTGGAAATCTATCTGGCGTTTTCTTAAAAAGTTAGAAATAGAACTACCATACAACCCAGAAATCCCACTCCTTGGAATATGCCCTAGAGAAATAAGAGCCTTCACACGAACAGATATATGCACACCCATGTTTATTGCAGCTCTGTTTACAATAACAAAAAGCTGGAAGCAACCAAGGTGTCCATCAACGGATGAATGGTTAAATAAATTGTGGTATATTCACACAATGGAATACTACGCATCGATAAAGAACAGTGAAGAATCTGTGAAACATTTCATAACATGGAGGAACCTGGAAGGCATTATGGTGAGCAAAATTAGTCAGAGGCAAAAGGACAAATATTGTATAAGACCACTATTATAAGATCTTGAGAAATAGTTTAAACTGAGAAGAACACATACTTCTGTGGTTACGAAGGGGGGAGGGAGGGAGGGTGGGAGAGGGTTATTTACTGATTAGTTAGTAGATAAGAACTACTTTAGGTGAAGAGAAGGACAATACTCAATACACGGAAGGTCAGCCCAACTGGACTGGACCAAAAGCAAAAATGTTTCCGGGATAAACTGAATGCTTCAAAGGTTAGCGGAGCAAGGGCGGGGGTTTGGGGACTATGGCTTATGGAGACTTCTAAGTCAATTGGCAAAATAATACTATTATGAAAACGTTCTGCATCCCACTTTGAAATGTGGCATCTGGGGTCTTAAATGCTAATAAGCGGCCATCTAAAATGCATCAATTGGTCTCAACCTACCTGGATCAAAGGAGAATGAAGAACACCATGGTCACACGACAACTTTGAGCCCAAGAGACAGAAAGGGCCACATGAACCAGAGACTTATATCATCCTGAGACCAGAAGAACTAGATGGTGCCCGGCTACAACCGATGACTGCCCTGACAGGGAGCACAACAGAGAACCCCTGAAGGAGCAGGAGATAAGTGGGATGCAGACCCCAAATTCTCATAAAAAGACCAGACTTAATGGTCTGACTGAGACTAGAAGAATCCCGGTGGTCATGGTCCCCAAGCCTTCTGTTGGCCCAGGACAGGAACCATTCCCGAAGACAACTCATCAGACATGGAAGGGACTGGACAATGGGATGGAGAGAGATGCTGATGAAGAGTGAGCTATGTGTATCAGGTGGACACTTGAGACTGTGTTGGCATCTCCTGTCTGGAGGGGAGATGGAGGGTAGAGAGGGTTAGAAACTCGCAAAATTGTCACAAAAGGAGAGACTGGAAGGGCTGAATCATTAGGGGGAGAGTAAGTGGGAGTATGGAGTAAGGTGTATATAAGCTTATATGTGACATACTGACTTGATTTGTAAACGTCCACTTAAAGCTCAATAAAAATAAATAAATAAATAAAACACAACAAAGCAACTATTTTAATTCCTGTCTTAGTCATTTAGTGCTACTGTAACAGAAATATGACAAATGGGTGACTTTAACAAAGAGAAATTCATTTTCTCACAGTCTAGTAGGCCAGAGTCCGAATTCAGGGCATGAGATCCAGGGGAAAGCTTTCTGTCTCTGTCAACTCTGGAGGAAGGTCCTTGTCATCAATCTTCCCCTGATTTTGGAGCTTCTCCTCACAGAAACCCCTGGTCCAAGGGAAGTGCTCTATTCTGGCACTGATTTCTGGTGGTACGAGGTCCCCAGCTCTTTGCTTGGAAGACAAGAGGTGGTGCAGGCCACACCCCAGGGAAACTCCCTGTACACTGGGTCAGGGACGTGACCTGAGCAAGCGTGTTACATCCCACCCTACATGTTACTTCCCACCCTAATCCTCTTTAATCACAGGCAGAGATTATGATTTATAACACACAGGAAATCACAAAATGAGGAAAACCACACGATACTGGGAATCATGGCCTAACCAAGCTGACACATATTTTGGGTAGACACAATTCAATCCATGACAGTACCTCTTCACATTTCTTTCACCAACCCCAGCTCTCCCTAATGCAGAGAACATAGGGAGTATTTCTAATTTGCTATAATACAAATTTAGAAGTATGTGACATGGAAAAATAGTTTGGTTTTAATAAATTAAAGAAACGCACATTTTGACATATGAACTAACAAAGATAATTTGTAGTCCAAGTATATTTCCTTTTGAGAAGCTATTCCTTCAGTAAATACTAAAGAAATATCTTGAAAGAGTAGCAATTTTCTAAAACTCTAAAGAATGGTTTGCAAACTATTCATTTTTTTCCATCATTACATTCCAAAGAACGTGTTTAAGAAGTAATGTGTCCTGTGTTTAGCACTTCATCAGTTAAGTTAAAGTAATCCACATCCAAAGTTGGTCAAGAATATGCACGCATTTTTTTTTTTATCTGAACCAGTGAGGTTAAGTTAAAAATGCTTTACAATGATTCAGTATTTAAAAGAATATTTATGCGTGAAAAAAAAAAAAAAGCATAAATTGCCAAGATATGTGATAGAATGGGGCAGTCAAAAATACTGGTTTATCAAACAGGAATCATGAATTCTGGGTTCTAAACACATACACAATATAAGCTTTATCTTTAAAAAAAAAAAAAGGGTTCATCAAATTGTAGAAACTATGTAAATAACAGTGGAATAATCATCTCAAATCCTTTTCATTCTCAACTTCTTCATCTGATGAATAAATATATTGGCCTAGATCAAGAGTCTACATACTACAACCAATAACTCAAATCCAGTTCACCTCTTTCTTGTAAAAATGGTTTTATTGAAACTAGCCACAGCCATTTCTTCACCTATCGTTTATGGCTGCTTTCACGTTACAACTGCAGAGTTGAGTATATGTTTGCTGACTCTGGGTTAGATGATCTTTAAGGTCCCATTCAGCTGTAACATTCCATGAGAGATGCTACATAATGTGACCAGGTACACAAGTTGGGAGAAAAAAAAATCTACCTATGTTTCCTAAGAATTTGTTAATGTATTCTGCTAATCACAAATCATAGTACACATTTTTCCCAAATTTCTTAAAGCCACTACTGAAAATATCATTAACATGCATGTGAATATACACAATATTTTCCAGTTATGTCTAATAACAAAAGAATAATTAAGTAACCAAACAAACTCAAAATAATCAGGCAGGCTGATTCAGAACAGGCTTGCCACAATTAGAGTTTTACAGGGAAGGAAGTTCATCTCCTGGGAGAGAATCGATGACCACGAATCAGATTGTGCATAGTAATTTCACACACATTTGTTTATCTGGACCTAATTCAAGATCAAGTGTTCAAACATTCCACTATATCTAAGACAGAGAACTTTTCAGCGCTAAATCTTCATGTTAAAAAAAAAAAAAAATTTAGCCAGTGGAAATTATTATAATTTTAGGTATGTTTATTCAAGAGTGTGAAATATATTCTCGGGTAGTTATAGAAATGACATGTGTTCTATAAATAATTTTCTATAGACAAATAGAAATAACATAATGAAGTTACAGACAACGCGACTATAATTGTAATTACAGTTCTCAAAGATAAAAAAATAGTAAGACCTTAAGACAAAGAGGAAGACAAGGCATAATATCCATATAACTGATAATAAACCGACTTTTGTCTTCAGATTATTCGGCAAATATTACCTGAACATTTAATATGTGCCAGGCATTTTAACTTTCAAGGTAATCTTTGTGTTCTGACTGTGGTCAGTTAAGCAGATATTCATTGCGCTCACTCCTACCCCTGTCCCGCTGATGTTGGGCTTGATCAAGCGACTTGTTTGGCTGATAATATGAGCAGTGTGATGCATGGCACAACTGAGCAGTGGCTTGTAACATTTCATTACAACTCTAAAGCAGACAAATACAGAAGTCCTGAAAAATCCTGACTCTATCCCTTCTATTCCTGCAGGAAAAGTTCCAGTATCATTTATAGAGTTTAGGAACTATTAAGATATATAGAAATGGTCAACACAGTACAAGGCAAAAACTGAGTATATCCGTGGAAGCTTAGACGTCTTCATTGTTTCAAACAACAAATGATAATTCAAAGTATAAGATTTACATCATTCATTTTTTTTATAATCCAGATTATGTAGCTAATTTCCACTCTTGTGTATTCAGTCTTTCTCAAAATAAATATTTATGTGACATTTGAGCTTCAGTTTAGACTATCAATTCTCCTACCGTCCATAAATTTATGTATGTAATCTTATTATGCTTATCTTGCCTTCACTTAATTAGTAACATGTCTAAAATCAAAATAATAATCTTTCTTCAAACTGGTATTCTTCACCACTTGGTACATAGAGTTATTTCTCCCAGAGTAATCATTTTTAGACATATTTTAATAATGCACTTTTTCACCTCTGTTGTAATTTACTAACAAACTTAATACCTGGCTTTAACGGATTTCTTATATTCTCCCTTTATTCTCCAGGCCTGTTAAGAATGTTCTAGTACTTCTGTGTGCTACTGAACTCTACCTGTTTTGGGGTTATTAAATTACATAATAGGCATATTGTCTGCATCCAATATATTGTGTGAGTTGTTATTAACTCTTTAATATATTCTGTTACTAACTTTAATATATTTTGTCCTGATTTGAATTTGTTATCTCTCTCCCCCAATATATGCACTTAACCACTATGCCACCATGGAAACCCTGGTGGCGTAGTGGTTAAGTGCTACAGTTGCTAACCAAAAGGTCAGCAGTTGGAGTCCACCAGCTGCTCCTCGGAAACCCTATGGGGCAGTTCTACTCTGTCCTATAAGGTTGCTTTGAGTCAGAATTGACTTGATGGCACACAACATCATGTGTATATTAGATAGATAGATGACAGATAGATAGATGATGATAGATAGATAGATGATAGATAGATAAATAGATGATAAATAGACAGATGATAGATTGATAGATAGATAGATAGATAGATACATAGATAGATGATAGATACATAGATTGACAGACAGACAGATATACACATATGTGTACATACACTCACAGAATTTGAAAAATCTTTGTGTTGGAAGAATTTGCAGTTCTATCAATATGCCGTGATGAATTATAGCAATAATATTCTTGATGTTCTTATAAGGAATAATGCAAGGAACAGGTACCAAAATATATTTTTAATTCCAGTTTCACATTCTATAATCTAATTCACTACAGAGATTTGGAACTCATTGATTTTGATATCCTTATCTGTAACAGAGAAATTGATTCATACAGTTGATATGAGAAGATAAATAAATCATTTGTCTCAGAATAGGCTTGCCATATATCAGCTCTCATCATATTTATTCTCATAATAAAATTACACTCTATTTTTAGACTTTATATATAGAAATATAATACATAAATAAATAAATTTGTGTATTTATTAATAGTAATTATCATTAAGCACTTAGCATGGATTGTTTCCTTTAATTTTTAGCACAAACCTGCAAGACGGGTAACAAATTACTATTCCCCACATTACAGATCAGAGTATTGCATCTTAAAGAGATTAGGTATTTTATTCAAGGTCAAGGGCACAAAGAAAATGCATGGTAAAGCTGATTTGTAAATCCAAAATTTCTTGCTACATTGCATATGCCCTTTTACGTGTAAGTACTGTCTCTTAGACTCTGTATTAAAATGTGCATATTATAGAGGATTTTTAAACAAAATATGATGTACAATCTTCATGATGTGTGACTTCCTTCCTGCAATAATATCATGCTAACTCTTGATAAGTTAAATTTTAAACTCCAGGGGAAAATGTTTAGGTAAGGCCTAGAATGATAAGCTGATATATATATATATATATATACAACCTATTTCTTTCATCATTTTTTTTTCCTTTCTCTAAATCCTCTTACATTCTTTAAGAA
The DNA here is from genome assembly GCF_024166365.1 of Elephas maximus indicus. NCBI lineage: Eukaryota > Metazoa > Chordata > Mammalia > Proboscidea > Elephantidae > Elephas > Elephas maximus. The sequence continues at coordinate 27,248,848 of NC_064820.1, read as the reverse complement.
TGCCCAGGAAACCACCACTGAACTATGTTTGGATCTGTGGAACTACATTCCAAAGTACTGGTGGGTGGATAGTGAATCTGATAATTTTAGTAACTTTGAAACTATACTCCATTGGGCTTCTTCCATGGCACTGATGAGAACAGATGGAATGAAAAATAACTATATATATATATATATATATGTCTGAATGTATGTATATACCAAACCAAACCAAACCTATTACTGTCAAATGTATTCTGACTCATTGCAACCCTATAGGGCAGAGTAGAACTGTCTTGTAGGGTTTCCAAGGAGCAGATGATGAATTTCAACTGCCAATCTTTTGGTTAGCAGCCGAATGCTTAACCACTGTGCCATCAGGGCTCCATATAAATACATATATATATATACACGCACATACATATATATGTATTACATATCAATGTATGTATATGTATGTGTGTATATATATGATAAATATAAAATCATGTATGTATACTTTTTAGGCTTCAGGAGTCATGTTAACACAACTACTGCAGCATTATTGACTTGGGGTAGAAAATCTGATGATTTCCCGTGGAGCTTGTATAGTGAGATAAACAGTGTGGTTCTCTTCAGTGAAACGGGGTGTTAATCTGGCAGTTTTACATGATGCCAAAATAAAGGTGCGTGGAGCTGTGAGGCACATGTATCTCATCAAAAGAAATATTAGTAATGTAATTTGACACTTAAAATTGCCCATACCCCCCAAGGGGAATATAAAATATCCTACAACTTAGATATTAGAAAGGATTTGAGAGGTTATTTCTTTGCTGAGAGCTGCTGCAATACCATGATTTCCCACTCTCCACCAAACACAGAAAACACAAGTTTGGACCTTAGTCAAGGAAGGATTATTTTATCCTACTATTCCACATTTATAACTACCCAAAGTCGAAGGGATACAAAAAGCAACCGATGAGTTGGGACAGAGTTAAGAGTGAAACAGACCACAAGCCTGGAAAATTCCTTTCACCCAAGGCCTACGGTACACCTGAAGTAGAGGGAGTGGGAGTCTCTCCTGTAAATAAAGATTAGATCCTTGGTCAGAAGACTTTAATATCTTAATTGTAATTTGGTGGTATTACTTATGTGACGATAGAACCTTCAATTTAAAAAGAGTTATAAATTCCATGGGACCTTCTGACTTTTTATCTAGTGTTAGGGAAGGGCCACAATCACTGAATGAAATTTTAAGGGGGAGAAGGGGACCAAAATTAAGTCCCTTTTATCTTGCACCCATGAATCTGGTTCATTCAACACTCTGACTGCATAAACCAAACCAAACCAAACCCGTTGCCATGGAGTAGATTCCTACTCATAGCGACCCTACAGGGCAGAGTAGAACTGACCCATAGAGTTTCCAAGGAGCACCAGGTGGATTCGAACTGCTGACCTTTTGGTTAACAGCCATAGCACTTAACCACTACGCCACCAGGGTTTCCTTCTGCCTGCATAGTTTCTACTTATTTGAAACATATGACTGCTATGAATCCATTAGAGCAAAGATGTTGTTTTAATTCAATTTAATAATTATTTTATTATTCCCATTATACAGGACAAAGTTCCAGCAAGTGTGCACATATCAGCACATTTGAACACCAAAATTCCAGTAATTTTCATATATGAGCACCAAAATAGTACAGCATACCATAACTTAGTTACAGATAACTTCTAACATATATCATGGTAGGTTAAAAATACGAAAACTTCTTTTTTGAGAAGTAATGGTGAGACTAGGAAGCAAGAATTCTTGACGAGTAAACAGGATGTTGGAGCCCTGGTGCCTCGATGGTTAAGCCCTCAGCTGCTAACAGAAAGGTGGAGGGTTCGAAACCACCAGTTGCTCTGTGGAGAAAGACGCAGCATTCTGCTTCCATGAAGATTACAGCCTTGGAAACCCTATGGGGAAGTTCTACTCTGTCCTATAGGGGCGCTATAGGGTTGCTATGAGTCAGAATCAACTCAACGGCATTTTTTTTTTTTTTTTTAAAGCAGAATTTAGGAGCACTGGCGGCACAACAGTAAAAGCTTAGCTGCTAACCAAAAGGTTAGCAATTCTAACTCACCCAGCAGATGTGCAGGAAAAAGATGTAGTGATCTGCTTCTGTAAAGATTATAGCCAAGAAAACCTTATGGGCAGCTCCACTCTGTCACATGGAAACAAATCGACGGCACGCAAGAACAGCAACATGAACCAAGATTTTGACAGTCAATCTTGATAAAAGGGATAAAATAGATATTCCAAACAAAGGAAGATGCACAAGGAAAAGTACTCAGAAATAAAATAAAGACTATGTTTAGGTGGCAACAGTGACTCTGGTTTGAAGTAGATCCTGAGGTGCATGTAAAGGAAACGGAAATGTAAGAGTTCAGAAAAGAAGAAAGTTCATGAGCTGATGCTGTTGTTAGGTGCTGTCTAGTAAATTCTGACTCATAGTGACTCCATGTGATAGAGTAGAACTTCCCGCAAAGGGTTTTCTAAGCTGTAATCTTTATGGGAGCAAATCTCCAGGGCTTTCACTGGGTTAGTTCAAGCTGCCAACATTTGTGTAAGCAGCAGAGTGCTTCAGTTTGCACAACCAGGGCTCCTTCATGAGTTGATCACATCCATCCATCCATTGCCATCTAGTCCATTCCAACTCATAGCAACCCTATAGGACAAAGTAGAACTGGCCCATACGGTTTCCAAGGAGAACCTGGTAGATTCAAACTGCTGACATTTTGGTTAGCAGCTGAACTCTTAACTACTATGCCACCAGGGTTTCCTCATGAGTTGATACCAAAAAAAACCAAACCCACTGCCATTGAGTCGATTCCGACTCACAGTGACCCTATAGGAGAGAGTAGAACTGCCCTACAGAGTTTCCAAGGAGCACCTGGTGGATTTGAGCTGCCGACCTCTTGGTTTGCAGCCGTAGCACTTAACGACTAGCCACCAGGGTAGATAGATGATAGACGGTAGAAAGCCAGGAAAATAAGTAACAGTTGTATTTGAGAGTTTCTTGCATAATTTTAACTCAAGAGAAATTAAGAGACTATAAATAAAATCTGAACCCAAGAGTAAAATGAAGGAGCAGCGTATTAAGAATATCAATCTTTTAGATGCTATAGGGAATAATAAAGCATGGATAGTCTGGAGCCAGGGGACAAGCCATACAAAATGGGATTTAAGTTTGTTTTAGAGTGTTAAATGGAAAGGAGAGGACATGGATATACAAAATGTGGAAAAGATCAAAATTATAGTAGCTAACATCTCAGAGAGGTAGAAAGACAACTAAAAATAAGAGTATCTATTTTAATCTAGTGTGACTAAAAAAACAGTGGTACTTTTGAGAAAAATTGAAACGTCAGGAAGAGAAGCAAAAAGCTAGAAAATAATAAGACAGTAATTGGGAATCTCACGCAGAAAATATGGGCACACCATTTTAAACTTAAAAAAAGAAGAAATAATTTTTTTTTTCCTCAAAAATATCACTTCTAAGAGTTACAAAATGTTTAGAAAGGGGCTTGTGAGAAACTGATTCTGTTCCCAGGGACAAGAGTGATGATGAAACGTAACTAAAATATCTGAGTTCTATTTATATGGAAAGGGGTTTCTGCATTCGCTGTGACAGTCATTGTTTCCCTGTGACTCTCTGATGCTTAACACTTTCCATCTGGCTCTCCCTTGAATGAAGAGCTCCAAACCACGCCACCAAATCAGTCTAGAAAAAAAGCCTTAATGACGTTAATATTACATCTCAATCTATTGTAAGCTTCTTCCACCCCTGGGAAAAGTCTTCTTAGAATCAGGAAGTTTTTCTATTTTGTGTAAGGATTAGAGAAAAGCAAAAACCAGAGCTAAACCAGTTACCAAAACCAACCATTTCCCCAAACCAAAACTCTGACTCATGGCAACTCCGTGAGTTTTGGAGTAGAACCGTGCTCCACAGAGTTTAAAATTGGTGTGATTTTTTGGAAGTAGATCCCCAGGGCTTTCTTCCTAGTGATAGGCTGATAGGTACAAATTCTATCTTTTTGTTCATATTCTAAGTTTTCTTAAATACAATTGCTTTGTATTCTAAAAAGTAGCATTAAAATGCGTTTCAATTATTTGACTCATTGTGTTGGACTAAGAAATACTGAAATAAGCTGTAAATTATTTATTTTGCCACATAAAAATTATGCAAAAGTTACATAGTTTGGTTGCCCTTAAATCCAGTTCTGGGGAAACACTCCTGAAATTCAATCTAAAGGAGAATTTGTAGAGCAAATTACATTTAAAAATCTTGTATTTATTAAACAAAAATCACTATGAATTCTGCACTCTACTGTATATTAGTGCTATAACCTCAAACCATATTGCAGATTATTTATAATTGAATACAATTAATATGCCAGGAAGATAATCTTTATTTTAAAATTTATCACATAGCCTAGGATTTTTTTGATTTGAGAACAGTGATAGTCAAACCCAAACCAAACTCATCGCCATCAAGTCAATTCCTTTTCATAGTGACCTTATAGGACAGAGTAGAACTGTCCCATAGGATATCTGAGGAGCAGCTGGTAGGTTGAAACTGCCGACCTGAGCTCTTACCTACTGGGCTACCTGAGCTCCACAGTGATAGTAAAGAAGGATGAAGACAGATGATAAGGGACTGAAGAGTAGCTAATGATAAGGAAGATATGCAATCAATAGAAGTAATTTCAGAAATTCCAGTTAACAAGGGCAAGGTTGTGTCAGAATAGATGCTAAAGAGAGTAATCTCATGTGAAATATTTTTTGCTGTTTGCTTTTAGTGTATGCTGTTATTAGGTGCCATTGAGTCAATTTTTGACTCATAAAGACCCAATATAACAGAGTAGAACTGCCCCTTAAGGTTTTCTAGGCTGTAAACTTTATGGGAGTGGATATCCTGGTCTTTTCTCCTGAGGTGCCCCTCGGTGGGTTCGAACTGCCAACCTTTCAGTTAGCAGCCAAACGTTTAACCATTGTGCCAGCGGGGCTACTTTTTACAGGATAGAGACCTAAATATAATTCTGTGTTATATCATCAAAAACATAAGATAATGAGTTAGTGTGGGATTTATAGAGAACATTTTTTCTCACTCTTTTCACCAAAGAGTGGCAAAAGCTGGAAGATGTAAATTCAAATATGCTTTAAAATAGATGAAAACAAAAGGCGGCAATAGTTATGATTTAACGAGAGCATCCTCCAAGTCATTGACATACATAATTTACAAATATATTTTAAGAAGAAATCCTCACAGTAAACTGGAGAGATGAGTTTTGTCATAACCATTTGATATGCAGCATAGCTAAGTAGCTTGCCTATTGCTCGGTCAGAAAGGGGTATACCGGTAATCTGGATCACAGCCATTTCTATACCAAAGCTCCTGCCATTGGCCATTGTATATTTTTTGTTGTTGTTAGTTGGTATATAGCCACTTCTGACTCATAACGAACCCAGGGAGGCAGAAGAGAGCTGATTTTCTACATAGTTTTCAAGGCTGTGATCATTTGGAAGCAGATTGCCAGATCCATTTTCCAAGACACCTCTAAGGGTGTTTGAACTGCTAAACCTTTGGCTAGTTGTCAAGCACTTAACTGTTTGTGCCATCCAGGGATTCCCTGAGTATACTGACTCAGGGCAAAAACCATAGTAGTGGCAAGTGAGCTTCTCTCCTAAGGTTAAGGTGACGGAGAAACACAGGGATATAAGGAATAGTGCAAATATCTTTAAAGGATTCAAAATGAGTATTGATATATACTTTTCTTAAAGATTTTGAACAAAAAAACAGTGAAGATTAGTCAACATGAGTTTCTTCAGGACACCATCTCATCTAAAGTTATGATATGGCTGCTACCTATTGGTAGTGCCTTCCACAGTCAATTTCTCTGACAAATTATGGTGGAAAACCAGATAGCTTAAATTCAAAATTGAAAAAGAATGAACTACTGTTATGAATTCATCAGCGTATTCAGCATTTTCCATGTAATCATCCTGGAAAATAAATAAATAAATAAAAAGCAAAAAAGAAAGCACTATAGAGCAGCTCTTCCTTTAATAGAACAAAATATCTGTGCCAAAATTTTGAAGTAAACATGACAGAACAATATAATTTTGATAGTTCATTCACATTTCCAAGCAATCAATGCCACGATTTTATCCTTCTCACTCACTCCTTCCATGCACGTAGAATTAGCCAAATTCTAGAACAGAGAAAATCATAGCCTCTGCAGTAGAAAACAATTGCAGCAGCAATTGGGATGCTTCTTTAAATGTATTTATTTAGTCAATGCACTATATGAGCTAGACCTCAACAAACAACGAGCATAGATTTACATCCTTGTAAAAACACTATGGTGCTCCTTTTTTTTTTTTATGTTTTGATACCCCCACATGTCTGTTAGATTGTCATTCTGTGCACGGATGCTGAAAGCTATGCCACGGGTATACAAATATTAGCAGGGTCACCCCTGTCGGAAAGATTTCAGCTGAGTTCCAGAGTAAGTCAGGCTAGGAAGAAGGACCAGGCAGTCTACTTCTGAAAACAATTAGCCAGTGAAAACCTTGTGAATTGCAGCAGAATATCCTGCTGATATTTGAAATACCGGTGGCATAGCTTCCAGCATCGCAGCAACACACAAGCCACCACAGTAGGAAAAACTGACAGAGTAGAGCCCCAGTCTGTAGGTTCTTTGCTAAGTCTTTTTTTGATGAATATAAGTGTTTAATTTTTAGGAGATCCCAGTTATCGAGTTTATTTTCTGTTGTTAGAGCATTTTTATTTGTTTGGTATTCTATTTATGCTGCTTATTAGGGCCCCTACCTTTGTTCCAATTTATCTTCCATGGTCTTTATAATTTTAGGATTTACATATAGGTCTTCGATCCATTTTGAGTCAGTTTTTGTGTGTGGTGTGAGGTATGATCTTGTTTCATTTTTCTACAAGTGGATATCCAATTTTGCCAGCACCATTTGTTAAAGACTTTCGTTTCCCCGTTAAATGAACTTTGATCGCATGTCAAAGATCAGCTGTCATAGGTGGATGGATTAACTTCTGGTTTCTCAACTCTGTTCCATCGGTCTACACGTCAGTCAACTAGGACCAGGCTGCTTTAACTACAGTGGCTGTACGGTAGGTCTGAGATCCGGGAGTGCGAGGCCTCCTACTTTGTTCTTCTCCTTCAATAATGCTTTGCTTATCCGAGATCTCTTTAATTTCCACATAAAGTGGGTCATTGGTTTTCATTAAAGAATATTGTTGGAATTTGGATTGGGATTGCATTACATTTGTAGATCGCTTAGGGTATCATTGATTCTTTCACAATATTAAGCCTTCCTATCCATAAGCATGCAATGTTTTTCCATTTTGTAGGTTTCTTTGAGTTTCTTGTAGTAGTATTTTGTAGTTTTCTTTAAATAAGGCTTTTAAATCCCAAGCTATACTTATTCCTAAATATTTTATTTTTTGAGATCGATTATAAATGATTCACTACACGTCTGTCAGTTTGTGTTACTGCAAGGGCTCACGTGTTTCTGTGACACTGGAAGCTATGCCACCAGTATTCAAATACCTGCAGGGTCACCCATGGCAGACAGGTTTCAGCCGCCTTTCCAGATTAAGACAGACTAGGAAGTAGGACCTGGGGGTCTACTTCTGAAAAAAATTTCGCAGTGAAAACCTTATGAATAGCAGCAGAATATTGTCTGATATGGAAACCCTGGTGGCATAGTGGTTAAGTGCTATAGCTGCTAACCATGAGGTTGGCAGTTCAAATCCACCAGGTGCTCCTTGGAAACTCTATGGGGCAGTTCTACTCTGTCTTATGGGTCACTATGAGTTGGAATTGACTCAATGGCAGTAGGTTTTGGGTATTGTCTGATATAGTGCTGAAAGATGAGTGCCTCAGGTTGGAAGGCACTCAAAATATGACAGGGGAAGAGCTGCCTCCTCAAAGTAGAGTTGACCTCAAGAATGTGAATATGTCATGCTTTCTGGATCTTTATTTCATGATGTTGCATGAATCAAAATGAACAGGAACAGCTACAAACATCCATTAATAATCAAAATGTGGAATGTACGAAGTATGGATTTAGGAAAACTGAAAATAGTCAAAATTGAAATGGAACACATAAATGTCAATATTCTAGGTATTAGTGAGCTGAAATGGACTGATATTGGACATTTTGAATCAAACAGTCATATGGTCTACCATGCCAGGATGACAAATTGAAGAGGAATGGCATTGCATTCATCATCAAAAAAAAAAAAAAAATTCCAATCTATCCTGAAGTACAATGCTGTCAGTGATAGGATAAAATCCATACACCTAAAAGGAAGACCTGCTAATACGAGTATTATACAAATTTACACACCAACCACTAATGCCAAAGATTAAGAAATTGAAGAATTTACCAACTTCTGCTGTCTGAAATTGATCTAAAATGCAATCAGGATGCATTTATAATTACTATTGACTCAACGGCACTGGGTTGGGTTTTTTTTTATTGATTGAAAAGAGAAAGTTGGGTATATGACCTTGGTGATAACATGATACCAGAGATCACATGACAGAATTTTGCAAGACCAATGGCTTCTTCATTGCAATACCTTTTTTCAACAGCATGAACTGTGACTACACGCATGGACCCGATTAGATGGAATACATAGGAATCGAATCAGGTACATCTGTGGAAAGGGACATTGGAAAAGCTCAATATCATTAGTCAGAGAACAAGGCTGGGGCCTGACTGCTGAACAGACAATCAATTGCTCATATGCAAGTTCAAGTTGAAACTGAAGAAAATTAGAACAACGACATGAAAGCTAAAGTATAACCTTGAGTACATTCCACCTAAATTTACAGCCGACTCTACAATAGATTTGATGTATTGAACACTAATGACCGAAGGCCAGACGAGTTGTGGAATGACATCAAGGACGCCATACATGAAGGAAGCAAGAGGTCGTTAAAAAGACAGGAAAGAAAGAAAAGACCAAAAAGGAAGTCAGAAGAGACTCTGAACTGGCTCTTGAACATTGAGTAACCAAAGTGAATAGAAGAATTGATGAAGTATAAAAGCTGAACAGAAGATTTCAAAGGGCAGCTCAAGGAGACAAAGTAAAATATTACAGTGACATGTGCAAAGACCTGGAGATACAAAGCCAAAAGGGAAAAACATGCTTGGCATTTCTCAAACTGAAAGAACTGAAGAAAAAATTTAAGCCTCGAGTTGCAATATTGAAGGATTGTATGGGGAAAATATTAAACAACACAGGAAGTATCAAAAGAAGATAGAAAGGATACAAAAGTCATTGTACCAAAAAGAGTTGATCTATGTTCAATCATTTCAGGAGGTAGCATATGATCAAGAAATTATAATACAGAAAGAAGTCCAAGTTACACTGAGGAGAATGGCAAAAAACAAGCCTCCAGGAATTGAAGGAATACCAGTTGAGAGGTTTGTACAAACTGATGCTGCACTAGAGGTGGTCACTCATCTATGGGAAGAAATTTGGAAGACATCTTCAGGGCCAACCAGCAGGAAGAGATCCATATTTATGTCTATTCCAAAGAAAGGTGATCCAACCAAATGCAGAAATTATTGAATAATGTCATCAATATCACAAGCAAGTAAAATTTTGCTGAAGATCATTTAAAAGTAGTTGCAGCAGTACATGGACAGGGAACTGCCAGAAATTCAAGAAGAATTTAGAAGAGGAAGTGGAACCAGGTATATCATTGCTGATGTCAGATGAATCCTTGCTGAAAGTACAGAATACCATAAACATGTTTGTCTGTGTTATTGACTCTCCAAAGACATTCAACTGTGTGGATCATAAAAAATCATGGGTAAAAAATAAAAAAAATTCTTTTTTTTTTTAATTTTGGGAAGAATGAGAATTCCAGAACACTAAATTGTGCTCATGAGGAACCTGTGCATAGATCAAGAGGCAGTCGTTTGAACAGAACAAGAGTCAGGAGAGGTTTGTGTCAGGGTTGTATCCTGTCACCATACCTATTTGATCTGTATGCTGAGCAAATAATCTGAGAAGCTGGACTATATGAAGAATGTGGCATCAGAATTGGAGGAAGACTCATTAACAGCCTGTGATATGGTGATGAGGCAACTTTGCTTGCTGATAGCGAAGAGGACTTGAAGCACTTACTGATGGAGACCAAAGACCACAGCCTTCACTATGGATTACACCTCATCAAAAAGAAAACAAAAACCCTCACAATTGGATCAATAAGCAACATCACAATAAATGGAGAAAAGATTGAAGTTGTAAAGGATTTCATTTTACCTGAATCCACAATCAATGTCCATGGAAGCAGCAGTCAAGAAATCAAACTGTGCATTGCACTGGAAAAATCTTTAGCAAAATATCTCTTCATAGTATTAAAAAGCAAAGATATTATTTTAAGGACTAAGGCATTACTGACCCAAGCCATGGTCTTCCAGTCACCTCATATGCATGTGAAAGCTGAGCAATGAATAAGAAAGACTGAAGAAGGATCAACGCCTTTGATTTATGATGTTGGTGAAAAATATTGAATATACCATGGTCTGCCAAAAGAATGAACAAATCTGTCTTGGAAGAAGTACAGCCAGAAAGCTTAGAAGCAAGGATGGCCAGGCTTTGTTTCATGTACTTTGAACATGTTATCAGTAGGGTATCAGTAGGGACCATTCCCTGGAGAAGGACATCATTCTTGGTAAAGCAGAAAAAAAAAAAAAAAAAAAGCAGAGAGTCAGCAAAAAAGAGGAAGACCCTCAACAAATTGGACTGACACAGTGGCTGTAACAATGGGCTCGAGCATAACAATGATCATGAGGATGGTGCAAGACAGGACAATATTTAGTTCTGTTGCACGTAGGTTCACTATGAGCCGGAACTGGCTTGATAGCACCTAACAGCCACAAAATTGTAAATAGTATTCTTTTCGAATTTCCTTTTTGAAATTCTCTTTGTTACTGCAAAGGAATCCCACTGCTTTTTGTATTTTGGTCTTGTACCCTGTCATTTTGCTGAATTCTATTACTGTATTTTGGGCAAATAATGAACCTCTTTGTTTACCAATGTTCCCTCCCCCTTGAAGTATTTTAGTATACCACCATGCCAACTTTTTCTTTTTAATGCTGCTGTGCAAAAAATAAAAAAATAACATAGCTTCCTAAAGAATACCTTTCAGAGCTAGGGAGCAGTTGGCAAACAAATGTAGAAGGCTCATGTTGTTTGCATCAAAATACAGGTAGCTCTCCTGTGGAGTCTCCTTCTATGAAAATGATCATGTCATCTGCAGAAAAAAGGTAGTTTTACTTCTTTCTTAACAATTTGTGTGCTGTTTATTTCCCTTTCTTACCCTATTGCTCTAGCTAGGACTTCCAGTTCAGTATTGGATAAAAGTGGTGATAAGGGTATTCTTGTCTGGTTCCCATTCTCAAGGAGAATGCTTTCAGTTTCTCTACGTTGAGAAAGATGTCAACCATTGGTTTTGCATAAATGCCTTTAATTATGTGGAGGAATTTCCCTTTTATTTCTATTTTGCTGAAAGTTTTTATCAGGAATGGGTGTTGGACTTTATCAAATGCCTTTTCTGCATCGATTGAAATAATGTGATTCTTGTCCTTTGTTCTATACATTTGGTGGATTATCCAGATTGATTTTTTAATGTTGAACCACCCTTGCATACTTGATCTGAAGCTCACTCTATAATTTTAGTTTTTAATGATTCCTTTGTTTGGCCTTGGATTCAGGATTATGCACGCTTCACAGAATGAATTCTATTTTCTTGAGTAGTTTGAGTAGTATTGGTGTCAACTCTTCTCTCAATGTTTGGTAGATTACTCCAGTGAGGCAGAGTGGGCATGGGCTTCTTTTTTGTTGTTGTTGGGAGATTTTTGGTTTTTTTTTTTTGTGATCTCTTCAATTTCTTCTTATGGTCTGTTCTGATTTTCTAATTCAGATTATATTAGTTTGGGTAGGTAGTGTGTTTCTAGAAATTTGTCCATTTCCTCTAGGTTTTCAAATTTGTTTGAGTATAATTTTTCATAATTTTTTTTTATGATCCTTTTTACTTCAGTTGGTTCTGTTGTAATGTCATCCACTTCATTTCTTATTTGGGTTATTTGCATCTTTTCTTTTATCCATTTGGCCAGTGGTTTGTTGATTTCATTTCTCTTTTCAAAGAACCAACTTCTAGTCTGGTTGATTCTTTTGATTATTTTTCTGCTTTCTGATTTGTTTACTACTGCTCTAATCTTTATTATTTCCTTTCTTCTGGCAACTGTAGGCCTCTTTTGTTGACCTCTTTCTATTTGTTTGAGTTGTAGGGTTAAAGTGTTGATTTTGGTGCTTTCTTCTTTTTTGATGTGAGCATTTATTGCTATAAATTGACCTCTGAGTACTGCTTTTGCTGTGTCCCAAAGGTTTTGTTATTCTGTGTTTTCATTCTCATTTTTTCCTAGAAATTTTTTTTTTGAAAAATTGTAGTTTAGATGAAAGTTTACAGAACAAACTAGCTTCTCATTAAACAGTGCACATATTGTTTTATAACATTGGTTAAAAATCTCACAATATGTCAACACTTTCCCTTCTTGACTTTAGGTTCCCCATTACCAGTTTTCCTGTCCCCTCCTGTCTTCTAGTCCTTGCCCCCTGGGCAGGTGGGCCCCTTTAGTCTTATTTTGATGCATGGGCCTGTCTAATCTTTGGATGAAGGGTGAGCCTCAGGAGTGACTTCATTACTGAGCTAAAAGGGTATCCAGAGACCACACTCTTGAGGTTTCTCCAGCCTCTGTCAGGCCAGTAAATATGGTCATTTTTTGGGAGTTAGAATTTTGTTCTACTTTTTTCTCCAGCTCTGTCTGGGACCCTCTATTATGATTCCTGTCAGAGCAGTCAGTAGTGGTAGCTGGGAACCATCTAATTGTATTGGACTTTGTGGTAGAATGTTTATTTCATTTTTAATTTCTTCTATTACCCAGTATTTTTAAAGCAACATGTTATTCAGTTTCCATGCATTCAGTTTTTTTCTTTGTTCTTCCTGTTATTGATTTCTAATTTTATAGTGTCATGATAAAAGGTGATATTTTGTATTAATTCAACATCTTTTAATTTATTGAGGCTTGCTCTTTGGCCTAAAATATGGTCTATTCTGGAGAATGATTCATATATATTGGAGAAGAATGTGTACCGTGCTGCTATTGGGTGGAGTGTTCTGTATATGTCTATGAGGTCAAGTTGGTTGATTTTGATGTTTGGATCTTCTCTGCCTTTGTCGAGTTTCTTTCTAGTTGCTCTGTCCCTCATCGAAAGTGGCACGTTAAAGTCTCCTACTGTTATTGTGGAATTGCCCATTTCTCTTTCCAATACTGTTAGAGCTTATGTATTTTGGAGTTCTGTCCTTGTACAAACATTTATTATGGTTATATCCTCTTGGTCAAAGGATTTTAATCATTATATAGTGCGCTTCCATGTCTTTTATGTTAGATTTTGCCTTAAAGTCTGCTATATCAGAGATTAACATTGTTGTTCCTGTTCTTTTTTTGTTATTGTTTGCTTAATATATTTTTTTTTCCATCCTTTGATTTTTAGCTTGTTTTTACCTTTGTCTCTAAGGTGTGTCCCTTGTAGGCTACATTTTGATGGGTCCTGTTATTTTTTCCATTTTGTTACTCTCTGCCTCTTGTCTGGTGCATTTAACCCATTTGAATTCAATGTGATTATTGATAGGTATGAATTAAATAGGTATGGTGAAAGAATACAACCCTGACACACACCTTTCCTGACTTTAAACCAATCAGTATCCCCTTGTTCTGTCCGAACAACTGCCTCTTGATCTGCGTACAGTTTCCTTACGAGCACAATTAAGTGTTCTGGAATTCCCATACTTCGCAATGTTATCCACAGTTTGTTATGGTCCACACAGTCGAATACCTTTGCATAGTCAATAAAACACAGGTAAACATCCTTCTGATAGTCTCTGCTTTCAGCCAGGATCCATCTGACATCAGCAATGACATCCCTGGTTCCACATCCTCTTCTGAAACCAGCCTGAATTTCTGGCAGTTCCCTGTCAATATACTGCTGCAGCCGTTTTTGAATAATCTTCAGCAAAATTTTGCTTGCAGGTGATATTAATGATATTTTTCTATAATTTCCACATTCGGTTGGATCACCTTTCTTGGGAAAAGGCATAAATATGGATTTCTTCCAGTCAGTTGGCCAGGACGCTGTCTTCCATATTTCTTGGCACAGACGAGTGAGCACCTCCAGCACTGCATCTGATTGTTGAAGCATCTCAGTTGATATTCCATCAATTCCTGGAGTCTCGTTTTTTGCCAATGCCTTCAGAGCAGCTTGGACTTCCTCCTTCAGTACCATCGGTTCCTGATCATATGCCACCTCTTGAAATGGTTGAACATCGGCTAATTATTTTTGGTATAATAACTCTGTGTATTCCTTCCTTTTTGTTTTGATGCTTCCTGCGTTGTTTAATATTTTTCCCATAGAATCCTTCATTATTGCAACTCGAGGCTTGAATTTTTTCTTCAGTTCTTTCAGCTTGAGAAACGCTGAGCATGTTCTTCCCTTTTGATTTTAAATGCTGTCATTTTGTTGTGCTTTTTTTTTTTTTTCCTGTGGTGTTGATAGTTTCTTTGTTCCACTTACTTTTCTGTATTCTTTTTTGTTTATGGATTTTCTTTTCATCTCCTTCACTTGTTGCTTTTGTATTTTCTGAGTCTTCGTGGTTTTCGTCTTTTTTTTATTTTAGTGTATGGGTTTATTAATTTTCATTGTGGTTACTCTGAAGTTTACCTTTATCTTCTTAAGTTTAAAAGCCTGTTAATATCATGATATTGCCTTGAATTCTACATGTGGAAGCTCTGTAACTACATCATAAAAAAAAAAAAAACATGTATTCCCCCTTTTTATTTTGATGCTATCATCTTTTACAGATTGACATCTCTGGTTCCTTATTTTCAGTCTTGTAGATTTAATTTTCAAGAATTCTTTATCTTGGTTGGTATCTCGGTGATGCTGCCATGTGTCTTAATCTCAGTTTGTTGTCTGATGTTGTTTCTCTATATGAAGGATTCCATTAAATATTTCTTATATAGTTGACTGGTTTTTAAAAATTCCTTTAATTTCTGTTGATCTGGAAATGTTCTAGTTTTGCCAAGCCAACATATTTGAGAGAAAAGTTTGATTGATATATAATTCTTTGTTGGCAATTTTTGTTGTTGTTTTTTTCCGGGTTTTATATATGTCATTCCATTGTCTTCTTGCCAAAATGGTTTCTGCCAAGAAATCAAGCTTTTTCTTATTGGTTCTCCTTTGTAGGTGACAATTTGTTTTTTGTGAGCTGTTTGCAGAATTCTTTCTTTGTCTTTGGTTTTGGGAAGTTTGATTATGATACGTCCTGGTGAATTTCTTTTGAGGACTATACTGTGGGGTTAAATGAGGTTCTGGGGTGAATACCTTCTCATCTTTCATGATTTTAAGGAAGGTTTTTGACAGCAAAGCATCAAAAAAATTTCTGCACTTTTTTTGTCTCCTCCTGTTCTGGAATTCCTATCAAGTGTAAATTATTTCTTTTGATATTGTTCCACATAACTCTTAGGCTTTCTTCATTTTATTCTTTGTTCTTTTTTCTGAATGCTCCTCAAGCAAATTAGTGTCAAGAAATTTGCCTCTATTTGCTGATTTTGTCTTCCATTGATTAAATTCTATACCTATGTTCGTCCATTGAGTTATCTATATCTGAAATTTTATTGTTACTCTTCTGGATTTCTAGTTGCTGTTTTTATGTGGTTTCTATTTATTTTGTCATTTTTTTATTGAAGTATTTTCTTGATTTTGTCTGTTTTTTCTGTGTTTCATCTCTGCCGTGAATTGAATTATGTTCCCTCAAAAATGTGTGTATCAGTTTCACTGGGCCATGATTCTGGTATTGTGTGATTTTCCTATACGTTGTAAATTCTGCCTCCATGATGTTAATGAGGGGGGATGGGCGGCAGCGTGTTAGTGAGGCAGTATTCAACTTATAAGACTGGATTGTGTCTTCTGGCAATCTCCTGATGTATGAAAGAAAGAAGAAAGCAGAGAGACAGGGAACCTCATACCACCAAGAAAGCAGCACCAGGGGGAGAGTGTGTCCTTTGGACAGGGGGTCCCTGCACCTAAGAACTCCTTGACCAGGGGAAGATTGAGGACAAGGATCTTTCTCCATAGCCAACAGAGACAGAAAGCCTTCCCCTGGAGCCAACACCCTGAATTTGGACTTGTAGCCTACTGGTTACTCTTGCTAAAGCCATCTACTTGGAGTATTTCTGTTATAGCAGTACTAGATAACTAAGACAATCTCTTTCTTGAGCTCTTGAAGGATCCTATATGGAAGTCTTTTGAATTTCTTATCAGGAAGCTCCATTACCATTTCTTCCTCAGGAAGATCTTCTGGCCTTTTCTTGGTTCACTTGCTTGAACCAACCTGTACTGCTTCTTTATGGACATTGATATTGTCTGTTTTCTTTGGGACATTAAGGTGTTATAATATTTATTGATTGATTATATGTTTGCTTTGTCCTAATTTTTTGTTTTGTTTTGATATACCTGATTAGGTGGAGTGAGTTGCTACTCTGATCACTAATTTGTCAGCACTGGGGCACTCACCACCTGTCTCCAGGCGGTTGGGGTAGTGGCTGAGAGTGTGAGTGCATCTGTTTGCTGGTCATGCGGGGCAGCTGAGGACAGGCTGGGTGGACATTGGCTACCATTTGTCATTGATCCTGTGGCACAGGAGCAGGCAATGGCACTTGCCAAGTGGGTGGGATGTCAGGTGTGGTAGGGGCATGGTCACTGCCATTCATTGGGTTGAGGAGTGGGTAGCAAAAGAGCGGATGGAGAAAGCATGAGCACATGTGGGCTCGGTTTTGTCCACTTATCAGGTGGGGGAGTGGCAGGTTGGTGAGCATGTGGGTGAATGGCTGTCACTACTCATTGGGTCAGGGGAAGATGTAATGAGTAAATGCAGGGGCGTGTGGTTACCACTGCTTGCTGGGTCAGGGGGGCAAGTAGCGGGCAGGTGCATGTGTGCAGTTGCACAGACATTGCCATTAGCTGGGTCAGGGTGGCTGAGTGGCAGGTGGATGAGCATGCAAGAATGCACTTACTGCCTCTGATTGGGTGTGCAGGGAGATGGCAGATGGGACTGATGTAGCACTCCTAATATGATCTCCACTCAGGCAGGGCAGCCAAGATATCAGATTCTTCACCTCTTTCAATCAGGAAAGTGGGAGAAGGGAGAGTGCGCTTGTCTCAGTTATCTAGGGCCGCTATGACAGAAATACCACAAGTGGATGGCTTTAATGAAGAAATGTTATTGTCTCACAGTAAGGTAGGCTAAAAGTCCAAATTCAGGGTATCAGCTCCAGAGGAAGGCTTCCTCTCTCTGTTGGCGCTGGAGGAAGGTCTTTCTCCTTACTCTTTCCCTGGACTAGAAGCTTCTCAGCACAGGAACCCTGGGTATAAAGGATGAATTCTACTCCTGGTGCTTCTTTCTTGGTGGTATGAGGTCCCATGTCTCTGCTAACTTTCCTTTCCTTTGATCTCTTGAGAGATAAAAGGTGGTGCAGGCCACACCCCAGGGAAGCTCCCTTTACATTGGATCAAGGATGTGACCTGGTAAGGGTGTTACTATCCCACCATGATCCTCTTTAACATAAAATTAGAATCACAAAATGGAAGACAACCACAGAATACTGGGAATCATGACCCAATCAAGTTAATACACACATTTTATGGGGGATATAATTCAATTCACGACAGCACATTTTTGGCTAGCGGACATGGGTGCCCTGGCATTTTCTATCTGATTCACCCAGCAATCACGACCTGCCCTCAATCAAGTGTGTGTGGGGGGCAGGGTAGCACCCTTAGTTCAGTTGGGTTGTAGACCTCCTGCTGACATTCTGTGTATCCATGGCCTCGTGCACACCACTCAACACAGAGGTCAGGGAATCCCACTCATGAGTATGCCCAACTCTGGACCCTGACTCCCTCCCTATTCTGTGGATGGTAAGGCTCCTGGAATTGTTGCCCTCCCTTCTGTGTTCTCCTTCCGTAGATCCATATCATGATCTGCTCACCTTTCTTCTCTTCGTGTGTGTCTATAGAGTTTCTCTGCCTCTTATGGGAAGGCCAAAATTCGTTGGAACTGTTGGCAGAGTGCATTCACTCCATGTTGCTCCTCGTTTGCTGTGTTCTTTCAATTTTTACTTCCAGTTGGTGGTCAATTCAATTCCTTATGGCTATAACACTTATGGGAGCAGATCGCCAGGTCTTTCTCCTGTGAAGCCACTGGGTGGGCTCAAACTACCAACCTTTCAGTTAGCAGCCAAGTGCTTAATTGTTTGTGCCACCAGGACTCCTTCAATCTTGATTCTAGTTGCTATTATTTATTATTTCTGATATGACTTGGATTCCACCCTTAGTGTTCACCCATTTCCCTGCTTAATTTAAAACAGCAATTATCTCTGAGACTGGAGCATAACTTGAACCTACAGTTGAATACAAATCTATTTTGATAAATTGTTAAATAGTAATTGTATGTCTTTCTGAGTTTTTATATCCTGGACATAATAATTTGTAAGTCTATAAGAAATTATAAACTCCATTAATCAAATTACTTCCCTGTTCCCAAACCTCAGTGATTCCAAAGGGAAATTTTATAATTTTGTTTCTGTTACTTCTTTATTCAGACAACATGACAATGAAAGTGAACTTTGTGTTTTTTTCACATGGAGTCTAATGTTTACAACTGTCATATCTATTATTACATTACTCCTGCTGAATCTATAAATTTATATATGACCTATTCTACTTAAATTCTATTTTTTTCCCTAATGCTTTCTGTAATCTTCCACATGGGCCTAAGATTTGTTTAATCTACCACATGAGCATGGGGAAAAATGAGTATTGAAGTAAACCAGAGGTGTTTTGGATTCTAATATTAGCTACTAATATTAAAAATTCTTTGGGGAAAAGGTAAATTAATTTCTCCATGACATGTAAAACCACAAAAATAGTAATAACAATGCCTTTCTCTAAGATGAATGAAAATAAATTATATTTACAAAGTAAAAACAAAATGTCTTCCACATAATAAATAATAAATGGTGGCTATTGAGTTTATTTGGAGCCCTAGTGGCACAGTGGTTAAAAGTTATGGCTGCTCACCAAAAGACTGGCAGTTCAAATCTACCAGATGCCCCCTGGAAACTCCGTGAGGTAGTTCTATTCCATCTTAAAGGTTTGCTATGAGTCAGATTCGACTATACCACAAGTTTTTTTTTTTTTTTTAATTGGGTTTGTTGACAATTGGATTTATGATTATTTCTCAATTATAATTTACATTATAGTAATGAGAAAATTCTACTTTGAATAAAATCGTGAACTATGTATTGTTATTTTTCCAAGTATCTATTAGCTACATAGTACCTCACGTTTAGAAATTAGCTCTTAAAGAGGTTTCGCGTTTTATCTGATTGATTCTCACAAATATTTTAAAGCACAGAGACAATAATATTATCTAAATAACAATGTTGTCGTTGTTGTTAGGTGTCCTCGAGTCGGTTCCAACTCATAGCGACCCCCCTTGCACAACAGAACGAAACACTGCCCGGTCCTGCGCCATCCTTACAATTGTTGTTATGCTTGAGCTCATTGTTGCAGCCACTGTGTCAATCCACCCTGTTGAGGGTCTTCCTCTTTTCCGCTGACCCTGTACTCTGCCAAGCATGATGTCCTTCTCCAGGGACTCATCCTTCCTGACAACATGTCCAAAGTATGTAAGACGCAGTGTCACCATCCTTGCCTCTAAGGAGCATTCTGGCCACACTTCTTCCAAGACAGATTTGTTTGTTCTTTTGGCAGTCCATTGTATATTCAATATTCTTTGCCAACACCACAATTCAAAGGCATCAACTCTTCTTCCATCTTCCTTATTCGTTGTTCAGCTTTCACATGCATATGCTGCAACTGAAATAACAATATACAACCAAAAAAAGCTAAAAAAAAAAAAAAAAGCAAAACACAACTAGTAGTATGATGCTAATTTTTGGATTTCTAGGTTCATTCCATTACTTCAAGTAACATTTGTCACAATAATATATACATTTTAGATATTCTTTTTATATTAATTTTTCCCTATTTAATGCACATACCACCTCAACATAAAGAAAACAAAAATCCTCAGAACTGGACCAATAAGTAACATCATGATAACTGGAGAAAAGGTTGAAGTTGTCAAGGATTTCATTTTACTTGGATCCACAATCAATGGCTGTGGGAACAACAGTCAAAAAATTAAAAAAATGGATTGCATTGGGCAGATCTGCTGCAAAAGACCTCTTTAACGTGTTAAAAAGCAAAGATGTTTCCTTGAAGACTAAGGTGCGCCTGACCCAACCCAAGTCATGGTGTTTTCAATTGCCTCATATGCATGTGAAAGCTGAACAATGAATAAGGAGGTCCTAAGAAGAACTGAAGAATTGATGCCTTTGAATTATGGTGTTGGCAACGAATATTGAATATACCATGAACTGCCAGAAGAATGAACAAATCTGTGTTGAAAGAAATACAATCAGAATGCTCCTTAGAAGCAAGGATGGCGAGACTTTGTTTCACATACTTTGGACATGCTACCAGGAGGCACCTGTCCCTGGAGGAGGACATCTTGCTTGATAAAGTAGAGGGTCAGTGAAAAAGAGGAAGACCCTCAAGGAGATGGACTGAAGCACCACAATGACTGTGAGGATGGCACAGGATGGTGCAGTGTTTTCTTCTGTTGTACATAGGGTCACTATGAGTTGGATCCAACTCGATGGTACCTAATAAAAAACATCCATCTTAGCTTTGGGAATGATTCTATAAAATTAAACCAAATGCTATGGGTATTTTCTTGTAAATTACAGATTTAGAGGAATGTGAAAATGATATTTAATAGCCCTGCAGAAACTGTTAGGAAATATATTAAGATTTTACTTTTATGTAATTTTAATTTTATTTCTGTATTCTACATTTCTACATATAAATCTGAGTTTATCAGAATAAATATACTCGTAATATTTCTAACTGCAAGATAATTTACAACCAAAATGTAGTCCTTGTTTTTTATAAATTGATTTTAAAAAAAGTAAGCAATCAACAGCACTTTTTTTTTTTAAGCAAAATAGGTTCGTTTACTTTCACTGAGTTTTAAAGATCACGCAGTTAAGCTATTTTCCAAGCTGCCATGTTACCTGTGTAGGTGAATTGATCATGATTTTTAAATAGACAGTTATAAATATGAGGGACTACATTCAGTTCCTTCTTTAATGAAGTGAAGATTGAAGGCATATTGCTTCATATCTTTTTAATAAAGATGTATCAGGAAATCTAAATCCAGCTGGTAATATTTTTAGATTAATTTATCTCATCATATTTACCTAAGAAAGTAGGCTACATCAAAAGGCTCAGAAAATAGTACACACACACACACACACACACACACACGCAATCACTGCTAGATCAAGTACCACACTGCACTTTCCAGAATCTATACCGTGTACCCTATCTTTTCCCATATGTGCATCAGTTACAAAGGAAAGTTTTATGAATGCAACTAAGTTATCCAAATCATCTCTGTCAAGTTCCAGAATGATGCTTGATACATTAAAAAAAAAAAAATTGCTCTCATGTTGATTCCGACTCATAGCAGCCCTATAGGAAAGAGTAGAACTGCCCCATAGAGTTTCCAAGGAGCACCCGGTGGATTCAAACTGCTGACTTTTTGGTTAGCGGCCGTAGTACTTAACCACTACACCACCAGGGTTTCCAAGAGCAGCATAGGAAAACTAAATTGTGATAAAAGCAATTAATTGAATAAAATCTCAGTCTCTCCTCTTTTCTCTCTCTCTCCCCATATGCGTACGCCTGTATGTAATGGATTGCCTTCTTTATTTTTATTTACAACTTTCAACCTTATCAGTCCTAAATATAATTAACTAGTTAAACAGTTGTCATCAAGTCTATTACAAAATGTATATTAGGTATATACAAAATCTAATATATATTATATGTGCTTCATTTGAAGCCTACTTGTTCTCAGAAATTAGCATGAAATCTCTTAAAGAGCTGAGTTCAATAATTTTTCAACTTGAACACCATTTTATGTATTATTCAGTAAAACACACTTATTCAAAGGACCACTTTGTTGTTATTAGGTGCTGTCCAGTTGATTACAACTTGTACAGACCCTGTGTAAAACATAACAAAACCCTGCCCAGTCCTGTGCAATTCTCACAATCGTTAACTTGAGCCGGTTGTTGCAGCCACTGTGTTAATCCATCTTGTCGAGGGTTTTCTTCTATTTCGCTGACCCTCTACTCTACCAGGCATGATGTCCCTTTCCAGGGGCTGGCCCCTCCTGATAACATGCCTAAAGTATGTGAGATGAAGTTTCTCCATCCTCGCTTCTAATGAACATTCTGGCTGTACATCTTCCAAGACAGATTTGTTTGTTCTTTTGGCAGGTATATTCAATATTCTTCACCAACACCAAAATTCAAAGGGATAAATTCTCCTTTTGTCTTCCTTATTCGTTGTTCACCTTTCACATGCATCTGAGGTGGTCAAAAATACCATGGCTTGAGTCAGGTACACCTTAGTCTTGAAGGTAATATCTTTGCTTTTTAACACCTTAAAGAGGTCTTTTATAGCTGTTTTGCCCAATGCAATGCATCTTTTGATATCTTGACTTCTGATTCCATGGGTGTTGATTGTGGATCCAAATAAAATGAAATCCTTGAATACTTCAGTCTTTTCTCTGTTTATCATGATGTTGCTTATTGGTCCAGTTGTGTGTATTTTTGTTTTCTTCATGTTGAGGCATAATCTATACTGAAAACTGTGGTCTTTGATCTTCATCATAACTATATCATTACATAATTGCCAAAATACAGCATTCCATAACTACCTAACCACTGAGAATCATGGCCCAATCTAGTCAACATACAATCTTATCCATCAGAGGGAGATTAATCATTTTATATTGGCAATAATGTTTCTATCTTCAGTCTCACTGTGTAGGAGAAAGAGCTTTGAATAAATTAGAGTAAAAAGTATCGAGGATGAAGCATATCAGGTAGAATGCAGATTGATGGAAAGATCTATGTCTCTTTTTATGTTTTCACAATCCTTTACACACACAACTGATATTAATTTGTCCATTGGTACAGAAGACCCTGGATGCAAGGAGACTATTAACTATACTATGGAGTATAAACAATACAGGGTATAGGAAGCTTATCTATGCCTGACTGCTCCATTTCTCTGTGTTTTCTACTGGACATGCAATTGCATGTATCAGTCCACAAACCTTTGGCTATACTATATTTGAGGGAGGACACATTCGTGATAATTAAGTGTTCTTTTGTTCATATGGTTTCCATCTGCACTGTAAAATGACTTACACTAAAGGTGTATGTGCTTTTGATCAAGATCACACTTTTAAACAGCTGGTTTTTACCAATCCTTGCACCAAAAACAGCTTGGTGAGATCAGATCGCATCCATGTTCCTCAGTTTTCAATCATCTTCTGAAGTATTCTCTACTCCAGTACTCAGAGAACAGATATCCTCTATACAGTCTCTCTGCAAATGACTTCACATCACCCCTGAAAGCAGGTCCCCTGCAGAGGGTAATTAAATGAGTCTATTCAGAACTCTAAAACATTTAAATGACTAAAATTAGTGGTTGCTTGGTAAAGATAAAATTGAACCAATTGAAAAGAGCAGAACTTAACATCAGTCTGCCTCATATGCCAAGTCTTATGATATCTGTACTGTTAAAACATCATTTTTATTTGTGCTAATGCCAAATCATTTAGGTGTATAGATTTACTGTAAACAGTTTGCTTCTACATTTCTCTCTATAATTAAAAGCAAACATGAAAACTATTACATCTATCTTTTAAATATTTATTTGAACATCTTGTTGTGCTTGCTATGTACATCCAAATTCTTAATTTTTTGTTCATTAAAATAATTTATTCTCTAAAGGATTCATAAGTCTAGTTAAATAATTATGCAACTAACATAATAAGGGCCGTTCTAACCGTCATGGTCCCCTAATTTTTTTCCAGATATGTTGGTTGAATCAATAAAATTATGCTGAATCATATACTTCTATTTCTGAAGAATACTGCCATTAAAGTACATTAATTTTTGAAGTATATTAGTTGAAAAAATATGCTATATGTCTTAGTCATCTAGTGCTGCTATAACAGAAATACCACAGGTGGATGGCTTTAACAAAGAGAAATTTATTTCCTCACGGTAAAGTAGGCTAAAAGTTCAAATCCAGGCCATCAGCTCCAGGTGAAGGGTTTCTCTTTCTCTGTCTGTCTCTGCTCTGCTCTGCTCTGCTCTGCTCTGCTCTGCTCTGCTCTGCTCTGCTCTGCTCTGCTCTGGAGGGACCTCAGTCTTTCCTTGGTCAAGGAGCTTCTCAAGCATAGGGACCCTGAGTTCAAAGGATACTCTGTGTCCTGGTACTACTTTCTTGGTGGTGTGGGGCCCCCCTGTCTCTCTGCTCACTTCTCTATTTTATATCTCAAGAGATTGCCTCAAGACACAATCCAATCTTGTCAATTGAGTCCTGTGTCATTAACACAACTGCTGCCCATCCACCCTCATGAACATCATATAGGCAGGATTTATAACATATAGGAAAATCACACAATACCACGGAATCATGGCCCAGCGAAATTGATACACATATTTTTGGGGGGACATAATTCAGTCCATGACACTATAACTTTTGGACAATCTCCTATTAATGGAGGTAATGTTTATTGCCAAATACTTGAGAAAACATGCTAAAAGTTATTTTAGTAATCACATTTTATTAATTTTCTTGAATAGTATGTTTACAGTTTTCTGGGATGGAATTAATTTTTCAACACACTGAATAAATGTATTTCTACACTAAAGGATAAGCAGACAGGGAATTACTCCATAAAATTTGTGTTTTAGTTGAGCAATGAGGACACAACGTACCTCATGTGGATACAGTTAGTCATTTTGCAGTTCATGCGGCACCTGGATCTTCATCTGTTTTACTCCGTTTTTATTTTAGGGAACAAACCATTACCATGAACACATTTGCACCACCAGTTTCCATAGAGTTGTAGAATTATAAAGCTGGAAGAAATCTCAGAGTTTAGCTCATTTAGCATATTAGGAATTTCTAGCTGAGTTTTTGGCAGGGATAAAATACAGTGACTCTACAAAAGGAAAATATGTGAGATACAAAAATTCATTCTTCCAGAAAATGTGTTAGAACAGAACTTATACCCTCACACTGTACATCTTAACATGAGCATTCATATGTCCCTGAGGCATTCTTTTATTCCCAATGTTCAAACTACTATTACTTAGAGATTCACATCCATTACCATTACTCTATACCTGAACCATCCCGCAATTCTTCTGAAAACAATTCCCTGAAACTTCCTGTCGTGTACTTTCCTGTGGGAGCGTAAATTTAGAGCTAATTCTATTTTGGCACAGAGGCGTTCTCTTCAGTGGCAATGGTAGCTGCAGTCATGGTTAAATGAAATCTCAAAAAGTGGTAGCGCAGAACTCAATTTAGGTAGTTATTTACAGAAAAGGTAATTTGGACAATATATTTTTAAACGCTTTAGTCCCCAGTAAATGATGTTAATCAAAGCTCCCTAGCCATGCCATCACAGAGCTAAGTAAACATTAAGACTGAATGGTTAGTTATAAGAAGAGTTATGGTGTAGATCAGATAAACAAAGTATAAGGAAGCTGAGAAAAGAGTCAAGTTGTTTTCCTCGTCTTTGTAGTTCTACATAAGGCAGCTGGGGGCAGTTTCTTAGCATCAAATCGATTGAGTTTTATAGCTAAATTTATTTTTTAAGGCATATGGTTTTCTCTAATTTAAAAATCAACCTGTAGATATTTCGAAGAGCTGGATCTTTTTCAGTATAGTATGGTATATTGTCCAATTTTGAAGGGTATTAATAAAAGAGTAAAAATAGAGAACTAAATAGGAAACAATAAAATAGATTAAATACAATAAAGGAAATACCTGCTCCAACCTTGTACATGTGCATAAGGGCCTGTGCACTGTATGACTCAAACTGCTTAAACCTCAGTTATCAATTGGACCTTGTTAAGATCTATGCCCAACTGCTGCCCACACAAATGGTATCATGATGCACTCATGTCCAAAACCAAGAAAAAATTTAATCACCTGTAGCCAATTATAAAGGGTCCCTTGTGGTGTAATAGTTACAAGTGCTCAGCTGTTAAGCGATGGTCAGGAGTTTGAACCCACCAGTCCTTCTGTGAGAGACAGATGCAGCAGTCTGTGACCTTAAAGATTACAATCTTGGAAACTATGGGGCAGTTTTACTCTGTCCTGTAGGGGATCCTTATGAATTGGAATTGACTCCATGGCAACGGGTTTGGTTTGGGGTTTTTGGTAAAAAATTATAAAGAGACTTTTGGAATTCTATGTTACTAGAAAGGATTTTTCTCTTTCCTGTTATTCATATGACCCTCATATTTCACAATCAGATAGACTTACAAATTTGACTCCAGAATAATGCTCTCTATTGCTTGGAAAGGTAAGAAATTCATCTTCAGTATCAATTAATTTTATGGGTTTTGGTTATTCTTTGATAAATATTAATGAATTCTGTCTTAATTGCCTAGTGCTGTAGTAACAGAAATACCACAAGTGGGTGGCTTTAAACACAAAACTATTTTCTCACAACTCAGGAGGCTGTTGTTATTGTTAGGTGCTGTCAAGTCGGTTCTGACTTATAGCAACACTATGTACAACAGAACAAAATACTACCTGGCCCTGCACCATCCTCACAATAGTTGTTATGCTTGAGCCCAATGTTGCAGCCACTGCGTCAATCCATCTCTTTGAGGCTCTTCCTCTTTTGCGATGACTCTTTACTATAGCAAACATGATACCCATCTCCAGGGACTGATCCCTCTTGATAACATGTCCAAAGCATGTGAGATGTAGTCTCTTCATTCTTGCTTCTAAGGAGCATTCCGACTGTACTTCTTCAAAGACAAATTTTGTTTGTTCTTTTGGCGGTCCATGGTATATTCAATATTCTTTCCCAGCATCAGAATTCAAAGGTGTCAATTCTTCTCTGGTATTCGTTATTCATTGCCCAGCTTTGGTATACATGTGTGGTAAATGAAACACCATGGCTTGGGTCAGGTGCACCTTAGTCTTCAAGATGACATCTTTGCTTTACAACATTTTAAAGAGGTTTTTTGCAATAGATTTGCCCAATACAATGCATCATTTGATTTCTTGCTGCTTCCAAGGGTGTTGGTCATGGATCCAAGTAAAATGAAATTCTTGACCACTTCAATCGTCTCTCTGCTTATCATGATGTTGCTTACTGGTCCATTTGTGAGGACTTTTGTTTTCTTTATGTTGAGGCGCAATCCATACTGAAGGCTGTGGTCTTTGATCTTCATCAGTAAGTGCTTCAAGTCCTGTTCACTTTCAGCAAGCAAGGTTGTGTCATCTGCATAATGCAGGTTGTTAATGAGTCTTCCTCCAGTCTCAATGCACTGTTTTTCTTCATATAGTCCAGCCTCTCAGATTATTTGATCAACATACACATTGAATAGGTATGATGAAATGATACAACCCTGACACACACTTTTCCTGACTTTAAATAACACAGCATCACTTTGTTCTATTTAAATGACTGCCTCTTGATTTATGGACAGGTTTCTCATGAGCACAATTAAGTGTTCTGAAATTCCCATTCTTTGCAATGTTATCAATAATTTGTTATGGTCCACAAAGTTGAATGCCTTTGCATTGTTAATGCATAGGTAAACATTTTTCTGGTATCCTCTGCTTTCAGTGAGGATCCATCCAACATCAGCTATGATATCCCTGATTCCATATCTTCTTCTGAATCCTGCTTGACTTTTTGGCAGTTCCCTGTCAATACACTGCTACAACCATTTTTGTATGATCTCCGGCAAAATTTTACTTGCATGTGATATTAATGATATTATTCGATAACTTCCTCAATCAGTTGAAACACCTTTCTTTGTAATAGACATAAATACAAATCTCTTCCAGTCAGTTGGCCAGGTAGCTGACTTCCAAATTTCTTGGCATAGATAAGCGAGCATTTCCAGGCTGCATCCAATTGCTGAAACATCTTAATTGATATTCCATCTCTTCTTGGAGCTTTGTTTTGAACCAGTGTATTTAGTGCAACTTGGGCTTCTTCCTTCAGTGCCATGGGTTCCTGATCATATGCTACCTCCCAAAATGGTTGAAAATGGACCAATTCTTTTTGGTATAGTGACTCTGTATTCTTCCATCTTCTTTTAATGCTTTCTGCTTCCTTTAATATTTTCACTGTCGAATTCTTCAGTATTGCAACTCAAGGCTTGAATTTTTTCTTCAGTTCTTTCTTCCTGAGAAATTCCGAGCGTGTTCTTCCCTTTTGGTTTTGTATCTCCAGATCTTTGCATTTGTCATCATAAGACTTTATTTTGTCTTCTTGAACTGCCCTTTGAAAACTTTTGTTCAGCTCTTTTACTTCCTCTTTTCTTCCTTTTGTTTTAGCTACTCAACATACAAGAGCAAGTTGCAGAGTCTCTTCTCACATCCATTTTGGTCTTTTCTTTCTTTCCTGTCTTTTTAATGAGCTGTTGCTTTATTAATGTACAATGTCCTTGATATCATTCCACAACTCGTCTGGTCTTTGGTCATTAGTGTTCAACATGTCAAATCCATTTTTGAGATGATCTCTAAATTCAGGTGGGATATACTCAATGTTGTACTTTGTGTCTCATGGACTTATTTTAATTTTCTTCAGCTTCAGCTTGAACTTGTATATGAGCAATTGATTGCCTGTCCCACAGTAGGCTCCTCACTTTGTTCTGGCTGATGATATTGAGCTTTTCCATCATTTCTTCCACAGATGTAGTCCATTTGATAACTGTCTATTCCATTTGATGAAGTCCACGTGTAGAGTTTCTGTTTATGTTGGTGAAAAAAGATGTTTGCAACGAAGAAGTTGTTTGTCTAACAAAACTTGTCATGCAATCTCCAGTGTGGTTTCTATTACCAAAACCACATTTTCTGACTACTGATTCTTCTTTGTTTCCAACTTTTGCATTCCAGTCACCAGTAATTGTCCACGCATCCTGATTGCATGTTCCATCAGTTTCAGACTGCAGAAGTTGGTAAAAAAATCTTCAATTTCTTTATCTTTCGCCTTAGTGCCTGGTGTGTAAATTTGAATAATAGCCCTACTAACTGATCCTCCTTGTAGGAGTAGCGATAGTATCCTAACACTGACAACATTGTACTTTGGGATAGATCTTGAAACGTTCTTTTTGAGAATGAAACATCATTACTTTTAAAGTCATCATTCCCGGCATAGTAGGCCCTATCATTGTCCGATTCAAAATGGCCAAAAGCAGTTTGTTTATGTTCACTAATGCCTGGGATATCAATGTTTATGTCTTCCATTTCATTTTTGATGATTTCCAATTTTCCTAGATTCATACTTCATGCATTCCAGGTTCTGATTATTAATGGATGTTTGCAGCTGTTTTTTCTCATTTTGAGTCATGCCACATCAGCAAATGAAGGTCCCGATAGCTTGATTCCTTCCATGTCATTAAGGTCCACTTTACTTTGAGGAGGCAGCTCTTCATATTTTGAGTGCCTTACAACCTGAGGGGCTCATCCTTCTGGCACTATATCAGACAATGTTCCTCTGCTATTCATTAGGTTTTCACTGACTAATTCTTTTCAGAAGTAGACCAGCAGATCCTTCTTCCTAGTCTGTCTTAGCCTGGAAGTTCAGCTGAAATCTGTCCACCATGGGTGACCCTGATGGTATTTCAATACTGGTGATATAGCTCCCAGGATCACATGAACACTCAAGCCCCCACATTACAACAAACTGACAGATGCATGGAGGGCTAGAAGTCCAAATTCTTGGTATAGCTCTATGGCAAAATTCTTCCTTGTTTATTTTACCTTCCAGTAGCTGCTACCAATCCATGGCCTTCAAGGACCTGTAGATGTATCTGTCTCCATTATCTGCCTTCCTCTTCCACCGAGTTTATCTCTGTCTATTCTGGTATTTTTATAACTCAGAAGTAATTAGGTTTAGTATCCACTGTACACTGCTATGACATCATTAACATAGCAAAAGAAAAACGTCTGTTTCCAAGCAGGGTAACTTTTATAGGTACATAGGTGCGGAGTAAAACATATTTTTAGGGAGCACAATTCTCTTTGTCTCTTGGTATGATTAAATGAATCAGTAAAGATCATGTGAATTCTCAAACCTTCACATTCCTATAAATTTGCAGTTGGGGTCACATAAACCATGGTTTTAGGATATGCCTACCCATAAATATTGGAAGAATTTCAAATCAAAAGAAAGTGAAATAAAAAGAAGCCATATAGTCAATTATTCAGCACCAAAAAATACTATATTCAATCCAACGTTGTCCTTGATATCTTGGTTTCTCAAGAAATGTTTAGTCCTGACGGTTTAAATTATTTTGCTAACTCATTTTGATTATACAATCACACTATATAATTAAAAAAATTCTATTTTAAATACTTATTTTGTTTAGTTTTGTTCATTAAGTTTTGTCTTCTATCTGTTCTTTTCCGTTCTTGTAGGTGATGCTTTTCGTTAGTGACTTTTGCTAGTTTGGATTCTGATCATTTATTAAAGAGTCCATTTAAGGTTTAAAGCAAAGTCAAACTTTAGGACCAGTGCTTATTCTCAATGAACATCTTTATATTCTTTGATTATTTCCCTAGATTTTAATTTGATAATCTTTAAAATGATAAACTTTAGTCTAATAAATGCCATGGTACAAAGCTCTCAATTGAGTAATCTTTTTTTTTTTTTAATCTCAAAAGTAGCTGTACTAATATTGCTCTGTCTCATATAGTAGCATTAGACATGTATAGTTATTTAAATTTATATTTCAATTGTTTTAAATTAAATAAAATTACAAATTAAGTTCTGCAGTCTCACTAGCAATATTTCAAATGCTCAGTAGGCACATACAGTGTATAGCTACCACACTGGCCAGTTCAGATTGTCTCCATTCATCCAAAATTTCTCCTGGACAGAGTTGCTCTAGAGGACATTTCCTACTATAGCCAGGCTGATAATCATCAACCAGCTGAGGAACCCTCCAATTATTTTTGTGTATGTTTCTTAGAACTACTACCGAATGAAATTAATTGTATCTCTCAATTTATTTCTGTGTGTTTATCCGTAAATCCCTGGTTATTCTCAGCTATTTCTTTATTCTTAGGGACATCCTCCCATAACTATTTATGATACCAGTCACCATATCAAAGATAACATTCAAGTTTTCCCTATTTTTTTCTTTTGCTTATCCAGTTGTGTTGTTCTTTAAGATAAAGTAAAAATGATAAAAGTAAAGCATCTGATGCTAATTTCTGTTATTCACCCATTCCATTGGATTTGATTTTGAGTCACTTGCAATTGGACATATTTAATTTTGACTTGAAGGTATTTAGAAGCATCATAGTTTATCGTGAAAAAAAAATTATTAACTGCCTGTTATGAGCCAGTCATTCTTCTGTACCAAATATTTGAAAAATAATGTATTAATTTCCTAGGGAAGGCATTGCAAATTACTGTGTGTTTTCATCATGTAATGCTGGTATAACAGAAATATCATGAGTGAATGGCTTTAACAAACAGAAATTTATTCTCTCACAGTTTAGGAGGCTAGAAGTTCAAATTCAGGGGTTCAGCTCCAGGGGAAGTCTTTCTCTCTCTGTTGGCTGTGGAGGAAGTTCCTTCTCATCAGTCTTTCCCAGCCGAGGAGCTTCTGAGCTCAGAGACCCCAGGTCCAAAGGATGCAGTATTTCCCTGGCTCTTGTTTCTAGGTGGTGTGATGTCCCCCTGTGTCTCTGCTCACTTCTGTCTTTAATATCTCAAAAGAAATTGACTTAAGACATAACGTAGTCTTGAAGATTGAGTCTTATCTGTTTGACATAAAAAACCCCACTAATCTCACTTCATTAACATCACAGAGGTAGGATTTACAACACACAGGAAAATCACTTCATATGACAAAATGATGTACAATCACAATGCTGGGAATAATGAACTAACCAACTTGACACAAATTTTGGGGGAACACAATTCAATCTATAGCATCACAAAATGGATAGCTCAAAACAAAAGAAATTTATTCCTTCACAATTAAGTAGTTAGAGTTCCAAAATCAAGATGATGGTAGTTATTTCCTTTTGAAGGCTTTGAGGAAGAAACAGCCTCATGTGCCTCTCTTAGATTCCGGTAGTTAAGAAATTGGGAGTGGAAGGGAAATTGTTCAACCTTACAGAGAGAAAGAAGTAAATAATGTAACTCTAGGAAGAAGACACAATCAAGGCAATGAAGCCTTTTGGTTCAAACACCTTGAGTAGGACCATACCTTGTGATTTGGAAGAACAACAAAGCTAGTATAATCAGAATGATTAAGAAGGCACATCTTAAAAGATGAGTCAGAGATTTAAAAAAAAAAAAAAAACGTTGCCATCAAGTCGATTTCGACTCATAGCGACCCTATAGGACAGAGTAGAACTGCCCCATACGGTTTCCAAGGAGTACCTGGTGGATTTGAACTGCCGACCTTTTGGTTAGTAGTCAGAGATTACAGGGCCTAAATTATATAGAGAACCAAGGGCCATAGGTGACCTCTAAAAATTTTCTAGCAGAGAATTTATAAGTGGACCAATTGATGTATAAATGGATTAAGTGAATTCTATGCTAGTAATGGACTTCATGTGGTAAAGGATGAAAGTATGGAGAAAATAGGAGGCCCTTGCATTAATTCAGAGAAACACTGTTAGTAGCTTGACTAGGAAATTCATGGTAGATATAAGGAGAAGTGGAAGAATTCTGGACATGTCTTAAAAGTGAATCATCAAAATATTCTCCTGGATAGGATGTGCAAAGTGAAAAAAGGCATAGAGAAAATGATGGCTCCTAATAGTAAACAAATCAACTAGACAATAATCTTTTGTTAGCTTTTAACTGAGGTGAAAAAAGACAGTAAACAGCAAGATAGTAAAAAACCATAGTTTTTTTTTTCTTAAGAGAGTGAATCAAAAGTAGAAGTAAATGTAAAAGTAAAATATATGTAGAAACAAGTTTGTCAATTTCAGCAAATAGATGACAATTAACAACATGAAATTAGATTGGATTATCAAAAGAAAAAAATGTAAAGACAAATAGTCTCCAAAATTGAACCTGAGGCCCTCTTCAATTATGAGGTGCTGAGAATGAGGAGGCACCAGCAAAGGAGACTGAGAAGACATGACAGGAAAGATAGAACTAAAACCCTGAAGCTGGTGAAAGTATTTCCAGGAGAAAAGAATAATTTACTAAGCCAAGGTGTACCGTGAATATGCCAAGTAAAATGAGGATTGTACTTATCCTCTGATAAGGGCAGTATTAGTAAAGAGGTAAGGACAAAAGACTGATCAAATGACACATAAAGGAGAATAGGAAGGGAGTGTTTAGAAGAGAGTGTGTATAGCAAATCATTTTGAGAAATTTTTGTCCTATAATGGAGGAGATACATTGCCAAAAGGGTAAGTAAAGATAAAATAATATTTATTTATTTATTTTTTAATGGGAGAAACAGTATCATGTCAGTATACTCAGTAGAGAAGAAAAACTGATGATTTCAGAAAGAGAAATGAAAATAGGATGGTTGAGAAAAAATGGTGTCTAACCTCACACAGAATAAAGTTCATCATCATTACAGGAAGATTGGAAGAAAATATTGTGCATATCTAAGTAGATAGGCTCATGTGGTGGGAGTGTCTAGAAGCTCTCTTCTGGAAGTTCCTCTCTCCTTAGTTAGTTTAAATAAATAAATAAATACCATTGGTTGAGACTGAGCAAGTGGTATTCTAGAAAAAAAGATGTAAAATGGCCTTCTAGAAAAAGGAGAAAATGAGTTGCTAAGCAACAATAGGGATCCATGTGAGACTGATGACCGTGAAACTTATCATCGAAAGTTAATAGTAAGCGTATTTTCCCTCCATACCTTCAGCTTCTAGAATACAGGCTTAGATAAGGTAAATAATTGGATTTAAACTTAAAAGAATGTCAAAGATTGAGCAAAGGGCAAGGGAGTTGCAAGTGAATCTAGAAAGTGAGTATATATGACCAGAAGATTTAAGCTGAAAAAGTATTTCCAAACTGAGGGCATGAAGGGCTTGTTGGATCACAGTAGGGCAAGAATTTTAGATGTTTATGGGATTAAATGCTTGCTGAAAGTTCAGAGGACTTGAAGTACTTACTGATGAAAATCAAAGACCATAGTCTTTAGTCAGGAGTATACGTCAGCATAAAGAAAACAAAAATTCTCAGAACTGAATCAATAAACAACATCATGATAAACAGAGAAAATATTGAAGTTGTCAAGGATTTCATTTTACTTGCATCCACAATCAACACCCAAGGAAACAGCAGTCAAGAAATCAAACAACGTATTTCATTGGGCAAGTCTTTTGCAAGAGACGTCTTTAAAGTGTTAAAGAAGTAAAGATGTCACTTTGAGAGCTAAGGTGCGCCTGAGCCAAGCCATGGTACTTTCAATTGCCTCATATGCATGTGAAAGCTGGACAATGAATAAGAAAGACCAAAGAAGAATTGATGACTTTGAATTATGATGTTGGCAAAGAATACTGAATATACTATGGACTACCAGAAGAAAGAACAAATCTGTCTTGGAATAAGTACAGCCAAAATGCTCCTTAGAAGAAAGGACGGCAAAACTTCATCTCAAGTGCTTTGGACATGTTATCAGGGGATGGAAAAGGACATTATGCTTGATAAAATAGAGGGTCAGAGAAAAAGAGGAAAA
The DNA here is from genome assembly GCF_024166365.1 of Elephas maximus indicus. Classification (NCBI taxonomy): domain Eukaryota; kingdom Metazoa; phylum Chordata; class Mammalia; order Proboscidea; family Elephantidae; genus Elephas; species Elephas maximus. The sequence continues at coordinate 27,213,801 of NC_064820.1, read as the reverse complement.
CCCTCAATGAGATGGACTGACACAGTGGCTGCAATAATGGGCTCAAATATAGCAATGATTATGAAGATGGTGCAGGGTCAGGCAGTGTTTCCTTCTGTTGCACATAGGGTCACTATCAGTCAGAACCGACTGGACAGCACCTAACAACAACAACAATGGATTAAATAATCATTAAAACCTGAGTATCCAAAAACCCCTTGCTCTCAAGTCAATTCCAACTCATATTGACCCTAAAGGACAGAATAGAACCGCTCATAGATTTTCTAAGGTTGTGATCTTTACAGAAGCAGAATGCCACAGCTTTCTGCTGTGGAACAGCTGGTGGGTGTGAATTACAGACCTTTTGGTTAGCAGCTGAGCACTTAAGCACTGCACCACTAGGGCTCCTAAAAACAGGGTAAAGCCAAAGCCCCATTGCCGTCAAGTTAATTCCATCTCATAGGGAACAGCGGAATGAAATGCCACCCAGTCCTGCAGCATCCTCACAATCGCTGCTAAGCTTGAGGCCATCCTTGCAGCCACTGAGTAATCCAGGGTAACCCGTTGCCATCTAGTCCATTCTGACTAATAGCGACCTGTTAGGACAGAGTAGAACAACCTTTTGGTTAGCAGTCTGATCTCTTAACCACAGGGAGTAAATGAGAAAGACGTGATATGTTAGACTGTATGATGTGACGCTTGAAACTGAGATTATTGGAGGCATGTCAGGCACTGGAGTTCAAGGTTATAATACAGGAATAAATGGTTGAGGCAGCAGAGAAAAGGCCATTGGGGTAGAGAAATTTCAGAAACTGGGAGCTCTGGTGTGGTAAGTACACTTCTGTGAATAAGAAAATCAACAAGGATTGAAGCAAAAAAATGCTGGAGAGAGTGCTAGTAAACTAGGGGTTAAAATCTGGAAGAACTGATGGAGACTGACAAGCTGCCAGTGGCAGCCTACAACATTGAGAGGGACTAAGCAGCCTAGGCCTCTGGCACTAGATTCAAAGATGAGTCTTTTCAAGTAGGAGGGAGGCAAGACTTTGAGAGAAAGATAATAATTTAAATTACAAATGTAAATCTGTGGATCACAGCTGTGAAAATGTACATGATGGTATTTTAAAATCGTATAAAGCAAATGTTGTTTCACAGAATCTAAGAATGCTTGCTTTCCCTAACTTTTTTGATTTGTTTTGTTTTAAGTGCTTTTATCACTTAGACCCCATTCCACCTGCCATGTGAAATTGTCCAGGACTAGTACAAGCTCCACCATTGTGTACTTAATAGTTTGACCTTGGTTTCCGGGTACTCCGGAAACTGCCTGTGTCATTTCCCTGTTATCCTTCTACCCCCTGTGCAGAAGTTAAAGGCACATTTGATAGGTTTCGATATGTATGTCTTTTGTGCAGCTCCATGGTGTGAAAGTCCATTGCTCTTAATAGTTTTACTTCCCAGGGTAGTTCTACTTTTTCCCCTTCAAATACATTGTCCCTTAATCTTTCGAGCATAAAGATCAAAAGATAATATACTGGCTATAAATATATCCTGACAAATCAGGAGGCTTATTTTCAGACTGAACATGCTGCTCTTATTCCTACTACCTGCTATTAGGGGGAAAAAAGTGATGTAGGTCACTTTTCATTCACAACTATACTGGGAGGATTAGAAAATTTTCAGCAAGCCTCAGGGGTTTATTTTAAAAATCCAATCTAAAAAAAAGATTTTAATTGACTTGAGATTGTTTAAATATTTGAGTTTGCTTATTCAAAATAATCAAGTGATACAATTAATCTCACCTTAGATCCACTCAGGAATATTCTTAATTTGATTAAGATATGTCATAATATCTCTGGTTTGAGTTACCGAGGTGGGAAGAGATAAAGCTTACTAAATTACAGTGAATGACTTTAACAATTTTATATAACTCAATGTTTCATTTTTGAGGAACTCTGTGACAGAAACTTGATTAGATCACCTCAGACACTCAGCTTTGTCTTTCCAAGCTTTACCGTCACCAACTGGCACTGCCTCATCTACTCCCTAGTGACTAACTTCATGCAGGCATAAACCAACACTCCCTTGTCTTAGGGCACTAAGTCCTACCAGCCTCTTGCCCCAAGGATGCTTCTTTGCTGCTAAGGCATGAGACACCAAGTAACCCATACATGCCTAACTCATAAATGTAAGAAGCCTATAGCTATGGGGAGAATCTCGGGCAGTTAAGGGACAGGAGCTGGGAGGTTATTCTTCTTTCTTTCTTTCCATTTCATAACTTGTCCTAAGATGCAATACTTTATAAGGCTCTTGGAAGATTGTTTCAGTTAGTTGGCATCAAGTTGACTCCAACTCATGAAGACTCCAAGTATAACACAATGAAACATTGCCTCTGCTATCTTTATGATCATTGGTATGTTTGAGTCCCTTATTGTCACTATTGTATCAATCCATGTCATTGAGGGTTTTCCTCTTTTTTTTTCCCTGACCCTGTACTTTACCAAACATGATGTCCTTTTCTAGAGATACGTCTTTCTTGATGGTGTGACCAAAGTAAGCAAGATGATGTCTAGCCATCCTTTCTTCTAAGAAGCATTCTTATTATATTTCCACTAAGACAGACTTGTTCATGCTTTTGACAATCCATGGTGTATTTAACATTATTTACCAACATCACAATTCAAATGTATCAATTTTTCTTTGATGTTCCTTTTCATTGTCCAGGTTTTGCCATATGTGGCAAATGAAAAGATCATTGCTTGGGTCAGGGGCACCTTAGTCATCAAAGTAACAGCTTTGCCTTGAAGACAGGCCATCCATGAAAGTATGCCACTCAACCCTCTTTCTATAGAAATCTTACTTGATGGATTAACTCAGCTGGTATGCACTGAGTCTACGACCATATTTATTCCAAGGCTCTTCCTCCTACAGACAGCTTCCAACCAATGTTTGAGCACAGCAGGGATACTAAGATAGGCCCATTTCTGTAAGATCCAGAGATCCTCTGATAGGTGACAATGGCTAATGGCCTCCTCGTTGCTCTGGCCAACTCTTTCTTTGAAAGATGAAATCTGAGACTCTTCCTAGCCATCACTTTTCCTTCTCTCTTTCCTTCACCCAGAACAGACTTGTATTGTTCTCTGATAATCACTCCCACCTCATCCAGCTCCCATTGCTTTTTTCCCTTACAGGTCTTTTTTTTCTCAATAAATCTCTTGTACCAGAAATTAGCTTGCAAGAAGGCCCTCATTTTCTTCAGTAGAAGAATAGGTATACCTGAGCAACAAGCTGAATGTTTGATCATGGGAGGCACAGAGATCCAGAGATATTGGAATGCCCAGCCAAGGCAAGTTAGCTCATCTAAGGTCAGGGTTCTGGTTAGGAAAGTTCCAAGCTCTGAGACATGAAACACAAATATTCAGTTATATGTTCTTGAGGATGTTGGTTCTGTGGACACCTATGAAGCATCAGAGCCCACATAGGTAGCCTACCCTTCTCCATTAAGAGATAATCCTTCCCTCATGATAAGAGATGTTACAGAGTCTTCTTCCCACAAGGCAAGCATAGATCCCCTCAGAAACTGCCCCTATCTTCTCTCCTGCCTGTCAGGCCAATAAATAGAGGTAGGTCACAGCATAAGCAATCTGTCAAAAGGCTGAGTCTGATAAATGTGAGGCTGTGCACTGAGAGTGTTGCAAGAATTTTCCTGTACGCACTGGTAGGAGACAGAAGAATATCTCTGGATATGAATTTCAAGAATGCTTGATCAGGTGGCTGAGATTTAAGACAGGAATAACAATACTTTTCTCGGGACATGAGATTAAACACTCTGGCCAGGACTCCAGAGGATGGGGCTATCTCACTGATAGAATGGCTCTTAGAAGCCAGGAAAAAAATGATGGCCAATGTTCAGTGAAGTGTAAATGCCTGAATTCAGTTCAGCAGATGGTAAAAAAAAAAAAAAAAAAGAATAAAGAGGCTGGAGGAAGTAATCATGAATGAATTGATATATCATGTAAGGCCAGAATACCCACCAGAAGATAATGCTCCATAAGAGAGTCCAGAGGACAGACCTCTAGGGATGTATTAGTGAGGCACCTGCGTCATGAAGTTCCATGACAACTCCCCTATGCATGGAAGGGCAGATGGTAGGAGAAACGATCACAGATTTGGACTCCTTAGTATACAGAGGAATGATGAGTCCCCAAAGAAATAGAGACCAGATGACTGTGCTTAACCAGCAGAAGCCAGGAAGCTTTAATTACCATGATGAATAGCAAGATTGGAGAGGCAGTTGAGGAGGTTTAATCTAAAGGGTATTGGGTACTGGTTTAAAAACATGTGAATTCCCTAAAGATAAAATAGGAAGCCATCAAGGGTGTTGCTTAATATGTATAACAACAAAAATAAAAGGCAAGAATGGAGGAGCTGGAGAGAAAAATGATTGTTCCAATAAAAAGCTATATTCCCCTGCTCAGTTTATAAATTTGAACCAATTTTTTCAGTGTAGAAACCTCTGCCTAAAAAACCCTTCCTAAGATGGGTTTCTAGAAAAAAGGGCCCTGAAACATTGTGGCAAATCTATGCTGCATTCATCACCCAGTCCTTCCCCAAAGGCATCTATGGACTATTACTTAGGTTACTGGACACTGTACATATGGTCTAAATTTGAAACATTACCTACCCACTAAACATTACCTAGAGACCCCAAAAATCATTATAGCCTTTTTTTTTTTTTTTTTCAGAGAGGGGCTTTTAAGATCCAGGTGATAAATGGAATTCTGGATGAAGACCCAGTCAAAGTGGGTCCATCGGACAGTCTGCAAACCCGGATGTCATCTTCCTGATTCCCAAATATATAACTAAATTCATATTCTAGACCACCATGAAAGGAAAACAAAAAACACAAAACACATGGGGTCATTGTCCTGTTGGGTAAGTGCTATTATAAAAAAACTAGTGCCATACTAGTGCTATTATAAAAAAAAAAAAAAATTTTTTTTTTTTTTTTTTATAATAGAGGAGGTTAAATGTGAACCTCTTAAACCATCTGCCACCCTGGCCAAGATCAAAATAAAAAGTAATGCTGTATCCCAGGGGAAATGACAGAAATTAGTCCCACCATCCAGACTTAGAGTAAGTAGCATAGGTTACTCTTATAATGTTGTTGTTGTTAGGTGCTGTCAAGTTGGTTCCAAGTCATAGCAACCCTATAGAACAGTGCAGAGCTGCCCCATAGGGTTTTAAAAGAGTGATTGGTAGATTTAAACTGCCAAACTTTTGGTTAGCAGCCAAGATCTTAACCACTATGCCACCAGGGCTTCCTATAATATCTCCATTTAATTCACAAGGGACGCAAAACAAACAAAAAAAGAAACCAGATGAATAAATATTCAGGTATATGTTATGTAGCCATTTATTTGGTGAATAGTTTCTTTCCCACTCCAATCATAAAGACAGATTATAAACAGTTTACCATGGCATGGGATGAACAACAATATTCATTGACAGTTTGTCTCAGGGCTGTGTAATATCTCCTGCCATCTGTCACAAGATAACCTAAAGCTATCTGGACTGCTTGTATTTTTCACAGAACATCACAATGATCCGTTACATTGATAATATCATGCTGACTGAACAGGATGAGCAAGAGGTCAATAGTACATTGGAGGTCTTAGTAAGATAACTGGGTTTCAGAGGACAGGTGATATACCCTCTGAAAATTCAGAGAACTACATCTTCATTGAAGTTTCTAGGGGTACACTGGTGAAGTATTTACTGGAATATTTGTTGGAAGAAAATTTTTCATGGATCTCTCATGTTTCTGCACTGCTTACAGGCAGAATCACTGACAGCCTTTGTTTCAGGCCAGCTTTTCAAGAATGTTTACATAGGAAATAGACATAGAACATAGAAAGAGTGTCTCCCTCAAGATTAAGTAGGAGAAATATTTAGTGTCCAATGTAATAAAGATAATGTCTCTCTCTGGGACAAAAGTCAGTCCTAACATAAAATATTTAGTTCTCTGAATTAATTATTTCTAAGCTATGGTACAAACTTACTGCCTATCTGAGTTGTGCCCCCGTGAGATTTATGACAGAGATGAACAGATTCAACAAGAACAGGAAACTCATGAAGACTGCTATACCATCTACCATCATTAATGACATCCTATATATCTGACCCAGGAGTCTCATGTCATCTGCCAACATCCATGCAACTGTGGAACGCTAACTTTTTATCTTGAAAGAACAATAAAATCTCAGATCTTTCATATGTTCTTGAGAGTTTTTTGGTTACAAGGATGAATTGATGTCAAATAACATGGTTCTGGAAGAAAAAGGATGAGGTCATGGGGGTGGATATATGAAGTATAAAGTCATGGTATACGAGAAGACTCCTTAGAATCTGGTAGCAAAAACTATAACTCAAGTAGTTAGGCAAGGAAGTACATTTTTCCAACTGGTCTGACTGTTATTGAATTCTTAGAGGCTTAGCAGCTAGAAGTGTGATTGAAAAAAAGTCACCTGACTAGTGATTTGACTGCTGATTACTCCCCCTAGGTAGTAAAAAGAAGGGGTGTTATCATGATAAGGGGTCAGCAAGTTCTGTGGCACCAACCCCAAGGAAATTAAATCAATGGTATCAGTAATGAGAATGCAGAGCTATAGCTCCCTTCTACTCCCTGTCAAATTACAAGAAATTTTCTCATGAGTACACCACTCAATTGGCTAATTTGATTAATCTGACTGGCAGGGGCTAAGACTATATCCATTCAAGTTGTGTCATATATCAAGTAATTAAGCATTGTTGTGAGACCAATCTGTAGTATTTACCTGAACCCTACATTCTCAGGATACTAGACCCAACCAGCTGAACAAGCCACATAATTAACTTTTAGAGTTTCATAAACCATCAGGATTGAGCTTGAAAAGCCAGGTAGCTTTCTTTTCAAAATTTTCCTCAAGTTATCAAATTGACCTTCCCACTTGATCCAAGATATTAACACACATGTAGCTGGATATATTAGTGACTGAGCAGACTTTACCTTAAACTGCAAAAAGCAGGTGTAGGCCAGTTCTCCACCAATGGTCTGTCAGTTCGTGTGTTGCTGTGATGCTGGAAGCTATGCTATTTGAGTTTCAAAGACTAGCAGGATCACCCATGGTGGACACGTTTCAGCAGAGCGTCCAGACTAAGACTGACTAGGAAGAAGGACTTGGCAATCTACTTCTTAAAAAACTGGCCAGTGAAAACCTTATGAACTGCAGCAGAAGATTGTCTGATATACTGCGGGAAAATGATCCTCTCAGTTTGGAAGGTACTTAAAATACCAATGGGGAAGAGGTGTTTCCTCAAAGTAGAGTTAACATTAATGACATGCATGGAGTAAAGCTTTCACGACCTTCGTTTGCTGATGTGGCGCAACTCAAAATGAGAAGAAACGGCTGCAAACATCCATTAATAATTGAAACATGCAATGTACAAAGTATGAAAGTAGAAAATTGGAAATGGAATGTTTGAAGATAGATATCTTAGGCTTAGCGAGCAAAAATGGAATGATATTGGCCATTTTGAATCAGATAATTATATGGTCTACTATGCCAGGAATGACAAATTGAAGAGTAACAGCATACATTCACTGTCAAAAAGACCATTTAAGATCTATCCTGAAGTACAAAGCTGTAGGTGATAGGATAATATCCACACTCCTACAAGGAAGACCAGTCACTAAGACTATTATCTAAATTTAGGCACCAAACACTAAGGCCAAAGATGAAGAAATTGAAGATTTTTACCAACTTCTGCTGTCTGAAATTTATTAAACATTCAATCAAGATGCATTGATAATTAGTGCTGATTGGAATGAGAAAGTTGGAAACAAAGAAGGATCAGTAGTTGGAAAATATGGCCTTGGTGATAAAAAAAAAAGGACACCAGAGATCTAATGACAGAATTTTGCAAGAGCAACAACCTATTAACTAGTAATACCTTTTTTCAAAAACATAAATGGCTACTGTACAGATGGACCTTACCTGATGGAATTCACAGGAATCAAATTGACTACATCCATGGAAACAGGTGATGAAAAAGCTCAATATCATCACTTAGAACCAGGCCAACTGCAGAACAGATCATCAATTGCTCATATGCAATTCAAGTTAAAGGTAAAGAAAATTAAATCAAGTCTACAAGAGCCACAGTATGACCCTGAGTATATTCCACCCGAATTTAGAGACCATCTCAGAAATATATTTGACACATTGAACACTAATAATCGGAGACCGGATGAGTTGTGGGATAACTTCAAGGACATCACACATGAAGAAAGCAAATGGCCATTAAAAAGATAGGAAAGAAAGAAAAGACCAAAACGTATGTCAGAAGAGACTCTGAGACTTGCTCTCAAATGTAGAAGTGCAAGGAAGAAATGATGAAGTAAAAGAGCTAAAAAGAAGATTTCAAAGGGCAGCTGGAGAAGGCAAAGTATTATAATGAAATGTGCAAAGACCTGAAGTTAGAAAACCAAAAGGGAAGAACATGCTCAGCATTTCTCAAGAAAAAATTCAAGGCATGAGTTGTAATTCTGAAGGATTCTGTAGGTAAAATATTGAATGGCACAGGAAGCAACAAAAAAGATGGAGGGACTATAGTCACTGAACCAAAAAGAACTGGTAGACATTCAACCATTTCAGGAGGTAACATATGATGAAGAACAAATGGTAATTCAGGAAAAAGCCCAAGCTGTACTTGAAGGCATCGGTGAAAAAAAAGGCTCCAGGTATTGACGGAATACTGATTGAGATGTTTCAACAAATAGATGCAGTGTTGGAAGTGCTCACTCCTCTATGCTAAGAAATTGTGATGACAGCTAGCTGGCCAACTGACTGGAAGAGATCCATATTTTTGACGATTCCAAAGAAAGTGATCAACAGAATGCAGAAACTATTGAACAATACAGTCAATATCATATGCAAATAACATTTTGCTGAAGACTAAAAAAAAAAAACAGTTTCAGCATTATATCAACAGGAAATTGCCAGAAATTCAAGACAAATTCAGAAGAGACATGGAAGGAAGGATATCATGGCTGATGTCAAATGGATCTTAGTTGAAAGCAGAGAATACCAGAAAGATGTTTTACCTGTGTTTTATTGACTCTGCAAAGGCATTTGACTGTGTGGATCATAACAAATTATGGGTAACATTGTGAAGAACAGGAAGTCCTGAGCACTTAATTGTGCTTGCGTGGAACCTGTACATAGACCAAGAGGCAGTTGTTTGAACAGAACAAGGGAATACTAAGTGGTTTAAAATCAGAAAAGGTGTGCTTTGGCGTTGTATCTTTCACCGTATTTTTTCGGTATCTATGCTGAGCAAACAATTAAAGAAGCTGAAGGATATGAAGAAGAACACCTCATTAGTACTGGAGGACTCATTAACAACCTGGGATATACATGGTGAAAATGAAGAGGATTTGAAGCACTTAACCAATGAAATCAAAGACTACAGTCTTCAGTATGGATTACAACTCAACATAAAGAAAACAATAATTCCCATAACTGAACCAGTAATAAACATCATGATAGAGGAAGAAAAGATTGAAGCTGTCAAGGATTTCATTTCATTCGGATCCACAATCAACACCCATGAAAGCAGCAGTCAAGAAATTAATCAATGTATTACATTGGGAAAATCTGCAAAAGATCTCTTTAAAGTTTTACAAAGCAAAAATGTCACTCTGAGGACTAAAGTGAGCCTGACCTAAGCCATGGTCTGTCAGTCACTTTATAGGCATGTGAAAACTGGACAATGAATAAGGAACATCAAAGAAGAATTGATGTCTTTGAATTATGGTGTTGGTGAATATTGAGTATACCATGGACTGCCAGAAGAACAAACAAACCTGCTTTGGAAGAATTAGAGCCCGAATGCATGTTAGAAACAAGGATACAGAGACATCGTCTTTGAGCATATCATCAGGAGGAGTCGGCCTCTGCATAAGGACGTCATGCTTGGTAAAGTGGAGTGTCACCAAAAAAGAGGAAAACCCTCAAGGAGATGGACTGACACAGTTGCTACAACAATGGACCAAAACAGAGGAACAATTCTGAAGATGAAGTATGACTGGGCTGTGTTTCGTTCTGTTGTAGGAAGGGTCGGAACCTATTCAATGGCACCTAACAACAATGGCAATTACAGCATCCATCACAAATCTGGCCAGTAAGTTGAAGCTGACCTGACAGCTTTCTTTGGGCAAAGTGTTGTCATTGACCAATTTAGCTAATATTAGGGAAAGTATTAATATAACCTTTTCAATTTGATGAATACTTTGTAGAGAAAATTGTCCACAGGGTGACAATAGATATTTTGCCGTTTTATCCTCCAAGAAATTTGTTTTAGTAACCAAAGGTAGCCTCATTTCCAATAGGCTTCCGCAATCCACTCCCTAAATGTTTAAGCTTCATGAAGAAAGGGGTTTATGTCTGTGTTTGCACTGATGTATCTAAGTTCCTAGGATACAAAAAAAAAAAAGTTGCTATCGAGTCAAAATAAATATTGGTTTTCAAGCATTTTTTAATTAATGCACAAACTTACACAAGCATTTTTATTAAAAGTTCCTGGAGGATATTTTATTAAATAGAAATGATAAGAGAAAATAGCACTTGCCCAAGATTTCATTCAGTTTTATGAAAGGAAAAATAGAACTTATCTGAAAAGATAGTAGAGAGAGAAGAATAAAACCCTTTGCTGAATATACTCCATGAGCCTGGATTATTCCAAAATCATTAGCATAACCCACAAACATTTACTGAACATCTAAAAGTTGCAAATATTTGACTGGATGCAAGAAAACGAGTAAGTGTCATTGCCATAATGGTCGCAAAATTTCAATGAAGGAAGAGGGTAACAAGGCCTAAGACGAGGAAGGAAACCTTGAAAGGAACATATAATGGTGATTAAATAGGACAGGATGGAGTTAAAAAAAAAAAAATCTTCTCAAGAGACAAAGCATAAATGAGAAGGTTTTATTCAATAATGAGATTGTTAAAATAATGGTGTTGCTATATTTAACCGAGGAAACCCTGGTGGTGTAGTGGTTAAGTGCTATGGCTGCTAACCAAAGGGTTGGCAGCTAGACTCCACCATGCACTCCTTGGAAACTCTATGGGGCAGTTCTACTCTGTCGTATAGGGTCGCTGTGAGTCAGAATTGACCCGATGGCATGGGTTAGGTTTTTGGTTATATTTAACCGAAGGAAAACAGAAAAACAAATAACCCAATTCAAACTGTGAAAGGAGTTATAATGCAGTTTTCCCTGAAACAGCAGTTTACTACACCTGCCTTATCACCCACTGTCCTGAGTACATGTCAATGCTCAGGAAAATCACATAATAGGTGATTTTTCCCATCATTCATATTTGGATAACCCAGGAATAAATATAAAAATAGTATGATGAATGGGTACAAAATTTAGAGTTCAAAATAAAATTCCTGAATGCATGTACTATAGGTAACATTTGGGAGAGAATTATCTACAAAATAAGCAATCAATATATCATGGTCTCAAGCTAAGTCAACAAGATCCTTATATTATCAAACCAAGACACTATAGTGGTTAAGAGCATGGGTTTTGAGTCATATGGAAGAGATTTAAAATCCTTGTTATGCTGATAAAAAGCTATTTCATCTAAGAAAATTAGTTTTATTTTTGAAGCATGGTTTTCTTATTTGTGAATATGTCAGTAATAATAGAGATCTCACTAATATGGTTATTGTAATATATAAAGTGATATGATACTTGTAAAGCACTTGGGGCTGTCATTGTTTTCAGTGTGGTATTGAAGCTATTACTTTTGCCAATGCTTTTCTGAAATTGAAAATTTAAGTCACAATCCACTTCTGCATAGCTCATGTTTATAAAAAAACCTTGTATGCTATAACCAAAATGACGGTTTTCTTCTTTACAGGTAGTATTAGTTTCCTAGGGCTGCTGTAACAAAATACCAAGAATTAGGTGGTATGGAACAATGACAACGTATTCTCTCACAATTCTGGAGACCAGAAGTTCAAAATCAAAGTGCTGGCAGGGCTGTACCTCCTCTCAAGCTCTAGGAGATAATCTGTCCTTGCCTCTTCTAGCTTCCGGTGGCTCCTGGCTTTCCTGGATTTGTGGCAGCATAACTCTAATCTCTGCCTGTGTCTTTACATGGTCTTCTTTTCTGTGTCTCTCTGTGTGTTCTCTCCTCTTTTTATAAGAACATCATTTACTGCATGTGGGCTCCACTCTACTCCAGTATAAACTCATTTTAACTTAATCTTCAAACCTAGTGAGTACAGACTGAGAATGAGATAAGAGATCAACAGAAACATTTTTTGGTTTTACAAAACTATTTTTACAACCTATCGTTAAATTAAATTATGGATAACCTTGAGAAGAATGGGAGCTCCAGAACACTTAATTGTGCTCATGAGGAACCTGTACATAGATCAAGAGGCAGTTGTTCAAACAGAACAAGGGGACACTGACTGGTTTAAGTCAGGAAATATGTGCATCACTGTTGTATCTTTTCACCATACCTATTCAATCTGTATAATGAGCAAATAATCTGAGAAGCTGGACTATACAAAAAATAACATGACATCAGGATTGGAGGAAGACTTATTAACAACCTGAGATACGCAGATAACACGGTTTTGCTTGCTGGAAGTGAAGAGGACTTGAAGCACTTACTGATGAAGATCAAAGACCACAGCCTTCAGTATTGATTACATCTCAACATGAAGAAAACAGAAAACCTCACTAAAACTAAAAAAACCAAACCCAGTTCCGTCAGGTCAATTCCAACTCATAGTGACCCTAGAGGACAGAGCAGAACTGCCCCCATAGAGTTTCCAAGAAGCGCCTGGCGGATTTGAACTGCCAACTGTTTGGTTTGCAGCTGTAGCACTTAAACACTACGTCACCAGGGTTTCCACACTGAACCTATAAGCAATATCATGATAAAGAAAAGATTGAAGTTGTCAAGGATTTCATTTTACTTGGATCCACCATCAACACCCATGGAAGCAGCAGTCAAGAAATCAAAAGACATATTGCACTGGCCAAATCTGCCACACAAAAAACCTCTTCCAAGTGTTACCTTAAAGACTAGGGTGTGCCTGACACAAGCTATGGTGTTTTCAATCTCATAAGCATGTGATAGCTGGATGATGAATAAGGAAGACTGAAGAAGAATTGGTGCCTTTGAAGTGTGATGTTGGTGAAGAATATTGACTATACCATGAACTACCAAAAGAATGAACGAATCTGTCTTAGAAGTACAACCAGAATGTTCTTTAGAAGCAAGGATGGTGACACTATGTCTCACATACTTTGGACATGTTATCAGGAGCAATCAGCCCCTGGAGAAGGACATCACACTCGGTAAACTAGAGGGTCAGCAAAAAAGAGGAAGAGACTCAAGGATTGATACAGTGGCTACAACAATGGGCTTAAGCATAACAATGATTGTGAGGATGGCTCAGGATCAGGCAGTACTTTGTTCTGTTGTACACAGGCTGGCTAATAGAACTGACTCCATGGCACCTAACAAGAACAACACTACCTTAAGTTCCTTGGTAACACTTATCGATCTAAAGTCTTCATTATTTTGATTGTTTTAAATAGAGAGAAAAAAAAAATCACATAGAAAATTAGAGAGAATATTTTCTCTCTAAATTTGAAAAAAAAAAAAGATCATCTCATGACTAACTTACCTCTATGTCTACAGCCCTGTACTCCTCTCCTAAATTTTATGCATAGCTATGTTTATTTTATTATATTTCAGTACAGAGAATAATTGTTGAGAAAAAAAATTTCATCTGTATTTAAAAAGAACATCATCTTTCCAAATTTCCATAAATGTTTTAGTTTGTAGCCCTAAAGGAAAAGCCTACTTAAAAAAAAAAAAAAAAATAGCCACTATAGCTTTATCACTCTTAAAACATAAGTTGATTATTCCTTAATATCTTTCAATGTTCAATCATTCATTGGTCAAGTTTTTCTCATTTTATAATAAATATGATTTTTGAATCAGAATTCTAACATAATCTACTCATTGCAAATGTTTTATATGTCTCTTTTTATATTTGTAGTTTGTCCTATATTGTTTTTCCCCCCTTACAATTTATTTTTGAGATAATTTTTTTTCTTCTTGATCTGTCCTGTTGTTTTTTGGTAGAACTTCTCACCATATGCTTATCAATATATATTCTCCTAGAGTTAAAAATGTTCCTCTGTTTCCTATTACACCTGAGAGTTGGTATCCAGAGCTACAGAATTGGTCACATTCAGGTTTTATATTTTTTACTAAAATATTATAAAAATAAGTACTGGGTACTTCCATCAAGAGGTGCATAATATCTAGGTATCATTCTTTGATGTTAGCAGCCAGTGGTGTTCACTACTAAACCAAAAAAAAAAAAAAAACCATTGCTGTCAAGTTGATTCCAACTCATAGTGACTCTATAGAACAGAGAAGAACTGCCCCATAGGGTTTCCAAGGAATGACTGGTGGATTCAAATTGCTGACCTTTATTGTTAGCAGCCGTAACTGTTAGCCACAGGGAGTAAATGAGAAAGATGTGATAGGTTAGACTGTGTGCCCCATCAGGGTTTCCACTGTTTCAAATAGTGTTTTATCTCTAGCATTATTTATTGGCTAGAATACTTCCCTTAGTCAACTATTTTTGTAGTCACACATGATTTAAAAAATAACGAAATAAACTTCTCTGAGCTTGGATCTAAATGTCCCTGGCTCTAATTACACATCAATAGATTTTTTTTTCTTTTTTGATTAATTGTCATACTGCAGATTAGTTCACTACAACAGATTATCCTAGTTTGTATGATTGCACGTGACCATTTAAAATTATCAGAGTTGCAGCTTAAAAACCATTGAGAATGAGGAACTTCAGATATGCAATGGAAGGTGTGAATTTAGAAAAACAGTGTTTCGTGTAAATTATTTAGGCCATTATCTCTTTATGGGATTCTTCCATAATTTTTTTTAAATTAAGGTATATACTCTTTTTGCTCTTTGAACAATGTGCTAAGTACTATTTGACAAACTTCTCAGCATTTTTTTTTTATTTTATATATAGCCTTTTGCCATCAAGTCTATTCTGACTCATAGCGACCCTACAGGACAGAGTAGAACTGCCTCATGAAGTTTGCAAGGAGTGCCTGGTGGATTTGAACTCTGACCCTTTGGTTAGCAGCTGTAGCTCTTAACCACTTCACCACCAGGGTTTCCTTTCATATATAGTGTACGGTATATATCTTTTTTACTCACGATGGAAGTATCGAGAAACAATGATGTAAGATAAATTGTTGAAACTGGTAGGGGAAACAATGCAGCATTTTGTAAGTCATGGCAATGAGAAAAACTAATACAAGACTAGCAAGCAGTTTGCTCACATTCTGTCCAGTTCTATTAATGTATCCGGCATCACCATTGCTATTAAATAGAGTCAATATGCTACATGATGTACAGAACAACAACAAAAAAAAATGTGTCTCTGAACCAATAAATGACACTTTTTTGTTGTTTTATGTATTTTGCAGGTATTTATAAAATGAAAAAAAATAGAGCAGAATATTTTCTTATGTTTCTTCCTCAAATATTAGGGTAAAGGGATCAGTCTGCGAACAATTTTGTGGTTAGTATTTAATTCAGATTAGCTCCAAACAGAGAAAACACATAACACTAGTAGTATTATCCGGAGCCATGGTGGTGTAGGGTTAAGAGCTCGGCAGCTAACCAAAAGGTCAGCAGTTGGAAACCACTACTGGCTCTGAGGACACCCTATAGGGCAGTCCTACCCTGTCCTATGGGGATGCTATGAGTCGGAATCCACTGGAAAGCAACAGGTTGGTTTGTTTGTTTGTTCGTGTTCTCCACCCGATATTGGGTGTGAAATAGTTCAATACATAATTCCAGAAATTGGTATACTTTGTTGGTGAGAAAGACGGGAAGACATGTCCGGAAAGCAGAAAGAAAGTAGTTCAGTTGTGTAGACATATGGTATCATGAAGTCCACCTTTCTGCTACCAACCAAACCCACCAACGACTAGTTGATTCTGACTCATAGTGACCCTATAGGACAGAGTAGAACTGCCCCATAGAGTTTCCAAGGAAAGCCTGGTGGATTCAAACTGCTGAGCTTTTGGTCAGCAGCCATAGCTCTTAACTACTAGGCCACCAGGCCACCTTTCTAATAGCAGCCGATGGTTTTTTTTTTTTTTTTCCAGCTCAGACATTAACTGGGAATATATTTTCTCTGACAAACAGAGCAAATGGAGAACAGGTTTATTAACACAGCCAGCCAAGAACAGGAGAGCTATTTAGGAAAAAGAAAGGAAAAAATTACTAGAGTGAGTAAAAATGCTGGAGGGCCTTAGAGAAACTGAAAAAAGAGTGGGGAATATTCCAATGTGAGGATAAATAGAGCAATAGGGAATTTGTACTGGCAACGATGAAGTTTGTAACAAATTGTTAAACATAGTTTTAAAGACAGATTGTGAGTAAATTCACAAGAAGACATTAAGATATAGAAAAGCACCTATAAAAGAATAATCTCAGCAGATTGACACCAGGTGAAGCAGTGTGAGTCACACAGAAAAGAGAAATCTAAATCAGATGACAGGAAAGACTAGAGTTTTAAGACATTCGGGACTATTTTCACTAGCTCCTTAATGAGAAGTAACTGAGAAAGAGCTGAACTCCTCTGAATTCCTAGCAAAATTTATGTGCCTTATTGTTATGTTTCTATGGGTTTATTATAAAAGCTCTTTTCCATTATGCGGATTTGTAACATAAACAATTATTTTACTCTTTTCATAAAGAAATGTATTAAAAGGACCCTCTCTGTATTGCTTTAGATAGATTTTCTGGACAAAATAAATCCCAGACAATGCAATGCACTGAAGAGCTGGTAAAACCAGGGCAGCTCTTTACAGACTATTGCCTCAGCCACATGGATTTCTTTTGGAGGTGCTACATTTGTATAGTGCAAACCAGATATGTAAACCACCCATCACACATACTGGCATAAAACCATAACATTTATAATGAAAATAATAATAGTTTATTAAGTGCTATTCTAAGCATTTCGTATGATCTCATTTAATCATCACAATATCCTTATTGGATAAATGTTGTAATAAAACCAGTTGCCAGTTGTATGGACTCTGACTCTTGGTGAGATCATGTGTTTCAAAGTAGAACTATGCTCCATAGGATTTGCAATGGCTTGTTTTTCAGATGTAGATTGACAGGCCTTTCTTATGAGGTATTTCTGGGTGAACCTGAACCTCCAACCTTTTGGTTAGCAGTCAAGTGTGCTAACAATATGCACCATCCGGGAATGTTGTCATAACCCTTTGCCATTGAGTTAATTCCGATTCGTTGCAGTCCCATAAACCAAAAAAACCAAACCTGTTGCTGTCAAGTTGATTTCGACTCATAGCAACCCTGTAGGACAGAGAAGAAATGCCCCATAGGGTTTCTAAAGAGTGACTGGTGGATTCAAACTGCTGATGTTTTGGCTAGCAACTGAGTTCTTAACCACTGTGCCTCCAGGGCTTCCATAGGACACAGAACTGCCCCCATAGGGTTCCCAAGGGTCGGAATCAGCTCTGTGGCAATGGGTTAATCTTAGATGCAAACTGCCACATTTTTCTTCTGCAGATCTGCCAGTTTTTCAGTTAGCAGTGGAGTGCTTAACCACTATTAAGCCACCTACCAAAAAAAAAAAAAAAAAAATTGCTTAACCACTGTGCTTCCAGGGCTCTGTTAAGCCACAGGGACTTCTTAGTCCATTTTTAATGATGAGAAAACAGGCACAGAGTCTTTAAGGAACTTGGTCAATTCAAAGCTGTAAATCTAAATGCAAGAGTTGGATTTAAAACTTGGCTAATCTGGCTCCAGTGCTACACTTTTAATCCTACATTGTATTGCGCATCGACAATAGAATAATATTGACAATCAGCATTAGAATAGTTAACAACTGTATACTCTTCAAAAAATGAAAAGTAGATAAAACAAACAAAAACCAAGAAGAGAGCATGATCTCTATCCTAGCTCTGAAAATAAATAAGAATTTTG
The DNA here is from genome assembly GCF_024166365.1 of Elephas maximus indicus. NCBI lineage: Eukaryota > Metazoa > Chordata > Mammalia > Proboscidea > Elephantidae > Elephas > Elephas maximus. The sequence continues at coordinate 27,195,676 of NC_064820.1, read as the reverse complement.
AGGGAAATTCATTCTCTCTCTCTCTCTACATATATGCACATATGTAAATTTTTCTTCTTATACCACTTTATAGTTGGGCAATATTAACAATATTTTAATCAACAGATAAACTTAAAGTTCAATACCCTATGTAATACTAAAATGCTGAGCAAATCTGTCTATAGAATCCTGTTATGAGGCTTTTGGCTTACTGGGCCTGTCCCTGGAAAGGGATGCTATTAAAAATAAAGTAGGAACCTAGTGAAACAGAATCAGTAAGCCTAATAGGAAAATGTCATTCACTTTCTCTTTTTGTTTGCTGTGTTGTGGGAAATTTATGTCTTTAGAGGTTCTGAATATATTTGCTAATGACAAATACCTAAAGTCTTAACCTAGTAAAACAGAAATCTAAAATAATATTCCTTTATTCCTATATCTTTCACTGAGTCCCATTATTTATTTATTTGTTTGTTTATTCATTAATTTTTTATCTATCTATTTATTCATTTATTATGGTAATCACAGTGTTAAAGGTTAAGAATTTTTAAATGTAAAAGGAGAATTTCCTGCCCTGTATCTATTCACAGTTTTGTAATGAAAGAAATGGGGAAGAACAAAGTTGAAGTTAAAGAGGGTGTGCCATGCTGTGGTCTTGACATAAATTAGCACTCAGAAGGAACAATGAATTTTGGGTGTGCTTTGGGAATTGATAAGGACTTTGCAGGTTTATTATAATTTTTAAGTGTTTCCTGAGAGGATATGGCTAGATCCTTAAAAATTATTTTAGCTAGTCAAGAATTTCCTACTTTCCAGACACTTAATGAATAGACTCTTAAGTTAAAACATACTATTAAATTCTTTCCTACCCTTGAACTGCTGAAGATCTGTAGCAGGTTTGCTTCATCCTTTCTGATGCCTCATGGATATCAGACACTTTCCATCACTATCATTCATTAAAGGATTTTATCCTAAACTAGTAAACCCAAGTACTAAAAATAGAACAGCTTTTGTAAGGGAAAATAGTTCTATAATTCTGATGCTAACTAAGTAGATCAGTTCTTCTTCCTCTGATCCTAACCGTTAGAACTAGGTCAGATCTCACAAATTAAAAGGGCTTAGTACCTCCAGACTGCCAATTTTGCCCAAGACCTCAGATGTCAGCCATAAGCTCAGGGTCCCCAGACCATTTTTACTTATGACTTCCTAGCTTCCATTAATCCTTTGGGTTCAATAATTGGCTGGAATGGGTCACAAAACTCACAGAAAGTGCTATATTTAAATTTACAGTTTTAACATAGAAAAATGGAATCAAATGAAGAGACACATAGGGTGAAGTCTGGAAGGGTTCCCAACACAAAGGAACTAGCTACCCTTCCACATGCATTGATGTCTATCAACCAGGAAGCCCATAGAGCTCTCACGTCCAAATCCTTTATAGGGGTCTCATTATGTAAGCACAATTGAACGAATCAGCAGTTCTGTTGATGTTTGGCTAATATTACAGGCTGGGTCTTCTGGCATGGCCAGCCCTCATTCAAGAGGCACCTCATTAGCATAAACCTTCAGGTGTGGTTTGGAGGTCTCATCAAAGACACTTTAGTCACTGGAGAAATTCCAAGGTTTTAGAGGTCATCTTTCAGGAACAAAAGGCAAAGACTCAGTTCTCCGGATAAAGTTAAATTCTTTACCCCGCAGCTTCCTTCCATCCAATAATTATCTACCAGGCCTCATAACTCTTATCGCAAAGTTTGATCTTTTCTACATTTGCATTCTCCTTAAGTCTATGCAAATAAAATAGGCTCAGATGGACTAAGCATGTGCTATTTCTTTAATTTCTTTGTTATTGTGTATAAAGCTCACACATGTGAATGATTTGTTTTTATTCTCAAAAGAATTCTTAAGTGCCTGCTGTGCGTGAGTTGCACATGCCCTCTTTCAAATTTTATTTATAGGCTTTTCCTTGATTTTTAGTCCCTGCAATCATTTTTAAAAGTACGTTTTTAGATGTCACTTGTCAAAATAATTCAACAATTAATCACAAATATTATACTGTCAAACATTATTAATAAATAATGTAGCACATGAATTAGGTCACCTAAAGAGGAAAGAAATGCTCAACAGAAATCTAATAATTTTACATGAGAATTTTATAATGATTTCATCAGCAGACACAATAAGAAAAACAACACAAATTTGAATAACTGACAATTTAAATCCCAGACAGTTATTTTTTTTCCGAGATACTCTGTACAATCTCTCCTTACTGAATGTATAGTGTGACCGTATGTTCTATTTGTCAAATATTTAAAAATTTCTTTTGATAACTGTTTGGGATTTATGGGCTATTTCAGAAATTGGAGACTGATTGCATTTATTTCTTTGTTTTATTTGAAACAAGCTCTCCCTACAAACAATTCTTATTGTCTAGTCACACACTTTATTTTACAAAACATCTGATGGTAGGAGACGTTTAATTAACTGGCCAACATGAATAATCCTATAAACTGTGGAACAAGAGAAAAGGATAACTGATTAATGTTCACTGTGTCAGCATTGTGTCTCCTAGACCTTGAGCAAGTAGTCTGATACTTGTATAATGGTTGCAAGTCAATACCTGCTGGACAATATAAATGAGTCCTTGAATTTATGAGGAATATCACTATACTTATTGGAGAGAATTAAGCTGTAATCCATTGTAGCATGGATAATTTGGTCAGTAGCACAAAAAAATTCAACACCTAAAACAAGTTAGAGACACCAAGTTGAGTGTTATTGGAGAGGTACAAATGAAATAGGGAAAGTTTAGAGAAGGTCAAAGTTTAAGGATAAAAGAATTCACAAAAGCTTGATTAACTACCCACTGGAAACCTATGAAGTAGTAAGAGCCTTAAAATGCAATTTGGAATCTAGTTTCTGATAAAATCAAAGTCCTTCTTCAGAAAGCATTCAAACTACAAAATTAAATAAGCATTATAGTTGGTAATCGTACCTTGCTTTGAAGGTGTTGAAATGATGAAGAGTTATAATAAAACAAGAAGGACAAATGGAAGGTTAACAGTCATTATGGAAATTAGGGAGAAAAAAAAAAAAGCTAAGAGTGATAATATATCCTAGCACCTCCCTCCACTAGACTTGTTAAAGAAAGCATGACACTTAATCTGAATGGATAGGAACCTTCTAATTATCAGAAAAATGGCTCATCTATGATGAAGAAAGGATTTTATTAGATAGAATAAATGAAATAGTATTTAGACTTTCCACATATCTTTCTCTTCTCTTTATTTTTTTCTTTTTTTATTGTGCTTTAGGTCAAGGTTTACAGAGAAAATTAGTTTATTAAATTCCCTTGTAACTTCAGTAAATTAGAAAGAAGTGTTAATTGGAGCACTCAATTTTATGCCCACAGAGATGGTTAATGATTTTATCTCTGTTCAGGAGTACTAATAAAATACTACATATCATTTATATATTATATATAAAATTCAATGGTGAAATGTTATTTACAGTAACATAAATATTGCATTTACATTAGACATTTATGTGTAACCTGCCCTGGTGGTGCAGTGGTTAAGAACTCTGCTGCTAACCAAAGGTGGGCAGTACGTGTCCAAGATGCTCCTTGGAAGCCCTATGGGGCAGTTCTACTTTGTCCTATAGGGTCGCTGTGAGTCAGAATTGATTCCTCAGGTCCCAAGAACCGTAGGTCAGATGAACAGGAACTACCTACAGGATTCAGAGGGAGTAAAAGCCCAAGAGCCGTGCCAGAAAGTCCACCTATATTAGATGTATGCCACACCCCCAAAGAAGCTTCCTTTCAGCTGATTGGCTACTCATAGCAGATCCCATCATGGATGTGATTACATCATTATATGACTGCCAAACTACATCATAACTGTCAGATTGTTGAGAATTATGACCTAGCCAAGTTCACACTCAACAGTCAGAATAACATACACATATTCATTCTATTTTCACAATTGCCTGGAATGATAACAGAGGGATATTAGCAATCACAGTTAAGTATAAATTGGGGACTGAAATATGGTCAAGAATAAAAATTGTATCTGGAACATAAAATCTCCTGACAAGACAGATGACCCAGACTAGAAAGACATGGGAAAGGTAATATCAGAATTGATTGGAAAAATCTGATTACACTGAGCTGATGTCTAACATTTATCATGGCTGTTTCCGGGTTTTGTGGGGCTTTCAATTCTTATACCTCTCTTTAAGAAAATAAACACTGAATTGAAAACACAAAATTCAGATGCAAAGTTAATATTTATTTAGAATGAAAAAATATGATTTTTAAAAGCTTACAACTACCAAAACATATCACAGAATTCAAACTTATAGCATGATACATTTATTAAGCAATATTTTAATACACATTTAGACTACATTTCCCTTATATTTTTGACTGCATCAAGTTCCTGCATTATTATTTACTATAAAGAGAATCAAAATACTTTTTAGTATTTAATGTAGCATGATTGATTATTTTGTCATTTAGAAAACTTAACTTCATAAGTTGCTGTTGTTAGGTGTCGGCGAGTTGGTTCTGACTCATAGCGACCCTATGTACAACAGAATGAAACAGCGCCGGGTCCTGCAGGTCCTGTACCTTGCTCACAATCATTGTTATGCTTGAGCCCATTGTTGTAGCCACCGTGTAAATCCATCTTCATAAGTAGTTATTGGTAATATTATGCTACGATATAATTGATACCTTGGTACCCTTAAAAGTTACTTGGTACACTTAAAATTTCTATAAGCATGACATTGCTGCTTATAGAACTGGTACAGATTTGTCTCCTAAAATCACAGGAATACTGATCAATATATTGTTATGCCTCTTAATGTGGGAAGAAGGAAAACAAAGGACAGTATGTTTATAATTACTTAAATTGTGTGATTTGATTTGGAATATTACAAACAGGAGAGATCTTTTTAAATGGGCATATGTTGAGAACATAATTAAAAGCTTATAATTACACATAAATAGTGATCAAAAGATTTTCCCCAGACTAGTTGCCAATCTAGGATATTTAAAACCTTATTTCCTCTATATTATCACCTGCTTTTAGTGTCCACGTTACAATAAATTTTGTGGCTTGACATCTTCATGACATGAAGCCAGGAGAGTTGGCACAGTGTTGGTAGATATATTCTTAGAAGGGAAAGGCTAACAATAATTTAAATATACATGGAAATGATTGTGAGCTATGTAATTATATCCAACAAAACCTAAATTAAAAAAAAAAAGAAAAGAAAGTGCCCCAATGCAACTTTCCCTAGGAGTTTCATGGCCACACCAATACCAAGCAAAATGAAGGCAAGTGTGGTAGAGGAGGAACCATGATGGAAAAAACGTTGGTATAAGCCAGTTGAAGACATTTCTAAATTTGATAAAAATTTATAAATACGTGAGTACATAACAAGGCCTATCCTATCACAGTGTAGACAGTGGAACAGCTATACGGACCGTTTCCCCTTGATAGTTTCATGAGGAGCTTCACTCCCTCCTGTTCATGTCCTCAAGCTTGTCAGATTAATATGGACAGGACAGCACATAGAGCTAGGAACCACAGGGAGACACTCAGGCTTCTTGATTTCTTCATATGTTTTTTGCTGTCTCTCTTTCTGTCTCTCTCTCCAAATAGGGATGGGATAATTAACATAAAGAAAATTTTCAATAAAATATAAACTCTGCCTTTTCAGCTTATTTCCTAAGGAGGCTTGTATAAAATGTTTGTTATAAAATAACAATTAGAAGCCTTAGGCAGTGGTATGAAATTCATAACTATATCAAGTTATTAAATGAAAAAGAGGGTACCTTTTACAGATGATATGCTATACACTGAAAAGAAGTCATATCTAGTACCCACATGCTCTTCTGTTTCTACAGTAAAAAGGAGTTCATATATGTGGTAGTTGTGGTTGAGTTTGCTTCAACCCAGATGATGTTGGGTGACAGCCACTGTGGGACATATATTTCAAAGTTCATACTTACTTGAGGTTTCAGACTCTGGAAATTTAATCTGGGAAAATTTGAAAACTCCAAACAAACATTATTGCGACCCTATGCAACGCCCCATAGGGTTTCCGAGGAGCGCCTGGCGGACTTGAACTGCCGACCCTTTGGTTAGCAGCCATAGCACTTAGCCGCTACGCCACCAGTGTTTCCAAAACAAACATTGGTGTAGTGTGAATTTGAGTGGGGGCATTTTTACTAATAAATATGATCATGATAATTAGAATGCTTAGGATATTTTTATGAAGTGCTGATGTTGTCGTTAGGTGCCATCAAGTCAGTTCCAACTCATAGCGACACTATGCACAACAGAACGAAACACTGCCCAGTTCTGCGCCATCCTTACAATCGTTGTTATGCTTGAGCCCACTGTTGCAGTCACTGAGTCAATCCACCTCATTGAGGGTCTTCCTCTTTTCTGCTGACCCTGTACTTTACCAAGCATTATGTCCTCCTCCAGGGACTGATCCCTCCTGACAACATGTCCAAAGTATGTAAGACACAGTCTCACCTTCCTTGCTTCTAAGGAGCATTCCTGTTGTACTTCTTCCAAGATGGATTTGTTCCTTCTTTTGGTAGTCCATGGTATATTGAATATTCTTCACCAACACCACAACTCAAAGCCATCAATTCTTTTTTGGTCTTCCTTATTCATTGTCCAGCTTTCACATTCTTGGGTTAAGAACTTCAAGGTGACATGTTTGCTTTTCAACACTTTAAAGAGGTCCTTTGCAGCAGATTTGCCCAATGCAATGTACCTTTTGATTTCTCGACTGTTGCTTTCATGGATGTTGTTTGTGAATCCAAGTAAAATGAAACCCTTGACAACTTCAATCTTTTGTCTGTTTATTATGATCTTGTTTATTGGCCCAGTGGTGAGGATTTTTGTTTTCTTTATGTTGAGGTGTAATCCATACTGAAGGTTGTGGTCTTTGATCTTCATCAGTGAGTGCTTCGAGTCCTCTTCACTTTCAGCAAACAAGGTTGTGTCATCTGTGTAATACAGGTTGTTAATGAATCTTCCTCCAATCCTGATGCCCTGTTCTTCTTCATATAGTCCAGCTTCTCAGACTATTTGTTCAGCATACAGATTGAGTAGGTATGGTGAAAGGATACAATCCTGACACACACCTTTCCTGATTTTAAACCACTTGGTATCCTCTTATTTGGTTCGAACAGCTGCCTCTTGATCTATGCACAGGTTCCTCATGAGCACAATTAAGTGTTCTGGAATTCCCATTCTTTGCAATGTTATCCATAATCTGTTATGATCCACACAGTTGAATGCCTTTGCATAGTCAATAAAACACAGGTAAACATCCTTCCAGTATTCTCTGCTTTCAGCCAGGGTCCATCTGATATCAGTAACCATGTCCCTGGTTCCACATTCTCTTCTGAACCTGGCCTGAATTTCTGGCAGTTCCCTGTCAATATACTACTACAGCCGCTTTTGAATGATCTTCAGCAAAATTTTGCTTGTATGTGATAGTAATGATATTGTTTGATAATTTCTGCATTCGGTTGGTCAGCTTTCCTGGGAATAGGCGTAAATACGGATATCTATCAGTCAGTTGGCCAGGAAGCTGTCTTCCATATTTCTTGGCATAGACGAGTGAGCACTTTCAGCACTGCATCCATTGGTTGAAATATCTCAATTGATATCCCATCAATTCCTGGGGCCTTGTTTTTTGCCAATGCCTTTCATGCAGCTAGGACTTATTCCTTCAGTACCATCGGTTCCTGATCATATGCTACCTCTTGAAATGGCTGAACATCTACTAGTTCTTTTTGTTATAATGACTCTGTGTATTCCTTCCATCTTCCTTTGATTCTTTGTGCATCATTTAATGTTTTCTGCATAGAATCCTTCACTATTGCAATTCAAGCCTTGAATTTTTTCTTCTTTCAGCTTTGGAAACACCAATCGTGTTCTTCACTTTTGATTTTCTGTCTCCAGCTTTTTGCACATGTCATTATAATACTTTGTCTTCTCTTTGAAATCTTCTGTTCAGTTCTTTTACTTCATAGTTTCTTCCTTTTGCTTTAGCTGTGTTCGAGAGCAAGTTTCAGAGTCTCCTCTGACATCCATCTTGGCTTTTTCTTTCTTTCTGGTCTTTTCAATGACCTCTTGCTTTCTTCATGGATGATGTCCTTGATGTCATTCTACAACTTGTCTGGTCTTCAGTCATTAGTGTTCAGTGCATCAAATCTGTTTTTAAGATGGTCTCTAAATTCAGGTGTGATATACTCAAGGTGGTATTTTGGCTCTTGTGGACTTGCTCTGATTTTCTTCAGTTTCAGCTTGAACTTGCATATGAGCAATTGAGGGTCTGTTCCACAGTCAGCCCCTGGCCTTGTTCTGACTGTTGATATTGAGCTTTTCCACCATCTACATTTTTCCACAGATGTAGTCAGTTTGATTCCTGTGTGTTCCACCTAGCGAGGTTCGTGTGTATAGTCACCGTTTATGCTGGTGAAGACAGGTATTTGCAATGAAGAATTTGTTGGTCTTACAAAATTCAGAATGTCCAATACCAGTCCATTTCAGCTCATCAGTGCCTAGGATATCGATGTTTATGCATTCCATTTCATTTTTGATGATTTCCAATTTTCCTTGATTCATACTTCGCACATTCCAGGTTCCGTTTATTAATGGATGTTTGCAGCTGTTTCTTCCCATTTTGAGTTATGCTACATCAGCAAATGAAGGTTTCAAAACTTTACTCCATCCACATCATTAACGTCGACTCTACTTTGAGGAGGCAGATCTTCCCCAGTGGTCTTTTGAGTGGCTTCCACCTTGGAGGGGGCTCATGTTCCAGCACTATATCAATGTTTCACAGCTATTAGTAAGGTTTTCTTTGGCTAATTGTCCTCAGAAGTAGACTGCCGGGTCCTCCTTTCTAGCCTGGAAGCTCAGCTGAAATCTGTCTGCTGTAGGTGACTTTGCTGGTAACTGAAAACCAGTGGCATAGCTTCCAGCATCACGGCAACAGGCAAGCCGCCACAGTATAACAAACTGACAGACATGCAGGGGGACTATTAACTGTTCACTATTGCTAAAACCTGGTAAATGAGGATGATTCGATTCTTATTCATTTATGATTATTCCAAGAATAAGAAATAAATGAAATGCATCATTTGCTCCAAAACTTTCAAAAGATTAGAAAGAAATGTCAAATCTGTGCTTTCAAAGAGCCAGCTTGCCAGGTCTGTTGATTCATGGGTGGTAGATCTACCTTCTATCCTACAAAATAAACAAAATAAGGAATACTCTATTGCAGTAACTCAGATTCAACTTTTTTTTTTTTTGTTAATCTTTTTATGTGTACTGAGGAGACAACAATTTTACTCACAGCTGTGGGTGTATGTAGAGTATGTATGCATTGGTACACATGCATATTCACCATATCTGTTTGTATGAGCATAGACAAAAAAGATACATAGAAATATTTCAATTATTTTGTGTTTCTACCACTCAAAGATTCAACAAAAATAGCCTTTTTAGTAATTCAACTGAAAAGCATAATGATAGCATATATTTTTAAAAAGAGAATTAATTACCCTGAGGGGTCAAATTGCTGGACTGAGAGCTGTGGGGACCATGGTCTCAGGGAACATCTATCTAGCTCAATTGGCATAACATAGTTCCTAAAGAAAATCCTCTGCATTCTACTTTGCTGAGTATCATCTGCAGTCTTAAAAGCCTCTGAGTGGCCATCTGAGATACTCCACTGGTCTCACACTTTTGGGAGCAAGGGAGAATGCAGAAAACTAAAGACACAAGGGAAAGATTAGTCCAAAGGTCTAATGGACCACAACTACCACGGCCTTCACCAGACCAGACTGAGTCCAGTGTAACTATATGGTGCCTGGCTACCGTGACTGACTGCTCTGGCAGGGATCACAACAGAGGATCCTGGACAGAGCTGGAGAAAAATGTAGAACAAAATTCTAACTCACATAAAAAATACCAGACTTACTGGTCTGACAGAGACTGAAGAAACACTGAGAATATAGCCTTAAAAAAAAAAAAAAGCCTTAGGACACTCTTTTAACTCAGTATTGAAGTCACTCCTGAGTTTCACCCTTCAACCAAAGATTAGACAGGCCCCAAAACAAAAGAGACATAAGGGGCACACCAGCCCAGAGGCAAGGCATAGAAGGCAGGAGGGGGAAGGAAAGCTGGTAATAGGAAACCAAGGTCGAAAAGGGGGAGTGTTGTTATGCTATGGGGTTGTTAACCAATGGCATAAAACAGTATGTGTACTAACTGTTCAATGAGAAGCTAGTTCGTTCTGTAAACCTTCATCTAAAGTACAATAAAAAAAAGAGTAATTATCATTGGTTTTCAAAAGGGAAACAGGAAATCAAATAAGCATTGCTATGTTCAGATAATTTCATGGACTTACTGCAAACATAAATCACTGTAGTAGTCATTGTTGTTTTATTTTATCCCATTGTTAATAAAGGATTGACAGAAATGATAAATAAATATTTCAAACTCACATAGCAAGTAAACAGTAGAGCTGAAGTCTGAAATCAGACACAAGTTAACTAATGTATATTCCATTATATAATGAAATGTCTTTGTTGTAGTTGTTGTTGACTTCAAATCTGCTCCAACCTACAGAAGCCTTATGTATAACAGAATGAAACCTCACCCAGTCCTTGCACCATCCTTACAATCAGTGCTATGTTTGAGCCCATTGTTAAGCCAGTGTATCTATCCATCGCATTAAATGTCTTGCTTTTTTGCTGACCCTCTACTTTACCACACATAATTTCTTTCTCCAAAAATCAGTCCCTATTGATGACATGTCAACGAAATTGAGGCAAAGTCCCATCACCCTTGTTTCTAAGGACAATTCGGGCTGTACTTCCTCCAAGAAAGATTTGTTTGTTTTTTTGGAACTCCATGGTAAATTTAGTATTCACCAACACCACTAACACTAAGATCATGTCAATTCTTCTTCAGTGTTCCTTTTTCAGTGCCCACTTTTCACATGTATTGAGCTACCTTAAAATTTTTTTCAGAAAAGGGTATATACACCACCACATTGACCTTATGATTAGGTTGACCTTATGCTCGGAAAGGAGTCCCAGGATGCTCTTCCCTTTTGGAGGAATACATGTCCCAGAAATGTTGATATGAGGCTTGCATGGAGAACTGCTCAGGCCAATCAAATATAGGCAAAATGGCATGAGCCACTTCCCAATCCACTGCTGGTCTGTCACTTTGTTGTATTGTGGTGGCTTTTTCTTGCTGTGATGCTGGAAGCTATGCCACCAGTATTTCAAATACCAGCAGGGTTACATATGGGAGACAGGTTCAGCAGAGCTTCCAGACTAAGACAGATTAGAAAGAAGGACCCGGTCACCTAATTCTAAAAAAAAAAAAAAAATTAGTCAATGTCATGGATTGAATTGTTTCCCCCCAAAATATGTGTCAACTTGGTTAAGCCATGATTCTCAGTATTGTGTGATTGTCCTCCATTGTGTGATTGATATAATTTTCCTCTGTGTTGTAAATCCTAATCTTTGCCTGTGGTTAATGAGGCAAGATTAGATTATGTTAAAGAGGATTAGGGTGGGATGTAACACCCTTACTCAGGCCACTTCCCTGATCCAATGCAAAGGGAGTTTCCCTGGGGTGTGGCCTGCATCACATTTTATCTTACAAGAGATAAAAGGAAAGGAAAGTGGTCAGAGACTGGGGGATCTCATACCACCAAGAAAGCAGTGCCAGGAGCAGAGTGTGTCCATTGGACCCAGGGTGCCTGCACAGAGAAGCTCCTAGTCCAGGGAAAGACTGATGACAACTACTTTCCTCCAGAGTAAACAGAGAAAGAGCCCTTAATTTGGACTTCTGGCCTCCTAGACAGTGAGAGAATAAAATTCTGTTTGTTGGAGCCATCCATTTGTGGTATTTCTGTTACAGCAGCACTAGATAGCCAAGTCAGAGAGTGAATACCTTATGAATAGCAATTGAGTATTCTCTAACATAGTGCTGGAAGATGAGCCTCTCAGGTTGGAAGGCACTCAAAATACACCTGGGGAAGAGCTGCCTCCTCAAAGTAGAGTCAAAGTAAATGACATGGAATGTAGTAAAGCTTCCGGGACTTTCATTTGTTGATATGGCACTACTCAAAATAAGAAGATAGAGTTCCAAACATCCATTAATAACTGGAAGGTGGAGTGTACAAAAAATGAATCTAGGAAAGTTGGAAGTTGCCAAAAATGAAATGGAACACTTATCAATTGACATCCTAGGCATTGGTGAGCTGAAATGGACTGATATTCGCCGTCTTGAAACTGATAATCATATAGTCTACTATTGCAGGAATGACTAAGTGAAGAGACACAGACTTACATTCATTGTCGAAAACAATATTTCAAGATTTATGCTGAAGTACAAAGCTGTTAGTGATAGAATAATATCCATATACCTGCAAGGAAGATCAATTAACACTCCTATTATTCAAATTCACACACCAACCACTGATGCCAAAGATGAAAAAATTAAAGATTTTTACCAACTTCTGCAGCCCTAAATTGATCAAACATGCATCAAGGTACATTGATAATTAATGGTGATTGGAATATGGAAATTGGAAACAAAGAAAATGGATCAGTAGGTGGAAAATATGGCCTTTGGTGAAGGAAACCATGCCAGAAAGGCTGGAGGTTGCATGATAGAATTTTGCAAGACCGATGACCTATTCATTGTAAATATCTGTTTCAACAACATAAACAGCACCTATACACATAGACTCACCAGGTGAAATACACAGAAATAAAATCCACTACATCTGTAGAAAAAGATGATGGAGAAGCTCAGTATCATCAGTCAGAACAAAGCCAGGAGCCAATTGCAGAACAAGCCATCGATTCGAAGGCGAAAATATTGAACTATGCAGTAAGCATCAAAAGATGGAAGGAATACAGAGTCACTGTAACAGAAAAATTGGCCAACATTCACATGCACATTTCAGTAGGTAGGATATTATCAAGAACTGATAGTATTGAAGGAAGAAGTCCAAGTTGCAATGAAGGCATTGGTGAAAAACAAGTTTCCAGGAATTGCCAGAATACCAATTGAGATGTTTCAACAAACAGATGCAACACTGAAAGCACTCACTTGTCTATGCCAAGAAATTTAGAAGACATGTACTTGGTCAACTGATTGGAAGAGATGTATATTTATGCCCATTACAAATAAAGGTGATCCAACAGAATTTTTTTTTTTTTTTACAGAATATGGATGTTAACAAACAATATCATTAATATCACACACAAGTAAAATTTTGATGAAGATCATTTAAAAACATTTGCAGAAGTGCATTCACAGGGAACAGCCAGAAATTCAAGGTGGATTCAGAAGAGGATGTGCAACAAGGGATATTGTTGCTGATGTAAAATGGATCTTGGCTGAAAGCAGAGGATATCAGAAAGGTGATTACGTGTATTTTATCGACTGTATAAAGGCATTTGACTGTGTGGATCCTAAGAAATTATGGATAACATTGCAAAGAATGGGAATTCAAAAACAATTGTGCTTATGCAGAAACTGTACATAAACCAAGAGTCAATCATTCAAACAGAACAGGGGTATACTGAGTGGTTTAAAATCAGGAAAGGTGTGCATAGGGTTGTATCCTTTCACCATACTTAATCTATATGCTGAGTGTCATTGATTGAATTGTGTCCCTCAAATGTCTGTCAACATGGCTCGGTCATGATTCCCAGTATTCTGTAATTGTCCACCATTTTGTCATCTGATGTGATTTCCCTATGTGGTTTAAATCTTATCTCTTTGATGCTAATGAGATAGGATTAGTGGCAGTTATGTTGATGAAGCAGGACTCAATCTACAAGATTAGCTTATGTCTTAAGCCAATCTCTATTGAGATTTAAAGAAAGAAGTGAGTGAAGAGACATGGGGATTTCATACCAACAAGAAGAAAGAGCCGGGAGAATTGTGGAGCCTTTGGACCTGGGGTCCCTCTGCTGAGAATCTCCTTGACCAGGGAAGATTGATGATGAGGACCTTCCTTCAGAGCCGACAGAGAGAAGAAGACTTCTCCTGGAGCTGGCACCCTGAATTTGAACTTCTAGACTTCTAGAGTAAGAGAACAAATTTTTCTTTATTAAAGCCAAACACTTGTGGTATTTTTGTTATAGCAGCACAAGATAACCAAGGAACTGAGAAAACAATTCAAGAAGCTGGGCTATGTGAAGAGGAATTTGGCATCAGGATTGGAGGGAAACTCATTAACAACTTGTAATATGCAGATGACACAACCCTGCTTGCTGAAAGTGAAGAAGACTTGAAGCACTTACTGGTAAAGATCAAAGACCACAACCTCTAGTGTGGATTACACCTCAACATAATGAAAACAAAAATTCTAACAACTGCGCCGATAAGCAACAGCCTGATAAACTGAGAAAAGATTGAAATTGTCTTAGGTTGGGTTCTCTAGAGAAGCAAAACCAGTAAAGTGTAGAGAGAGAAAGAGAGAGAGATTTATATCAAGGAAATAGTGTACAGGTTCTAGAGGTTGTAACACCCAAGTCCATCATGTAGGAAAGAGGATTCTCCTGATTCATGTAGCCGCAGAGGCTGGAGAACCCAAGATCACTGAGAAGATCTGCCAGGTGGCATTCTTAGCTTCCAGTTCCATGAAATCAGTGATGTGTCTCCAGGTGGGAGCATTCCTCCCTTTGGAACTAAGACCTCTAGGCCTGCAGAGCATAATGTCGTGGGGACAGCAAGCAAAAATCTTGTGAGTGGGTCACTAGAGGGAATAGTGAGTTGTGCCACTCCCATTTCCACCCCTTGATTCCTGGACCTGTGAACGTTGGCTATGGGAGAAACAGCACCATATATTGGATGCTGGTTTAGAGCATATGCATCCTCCTGGAGACATTGCCCCAAACCTGCCAGGTATTGCAACCTAGCTGACACCATACGGGTGTCTTTAGGATGTCATCACATCACTCTTATAGCCAGCTGCTTCAGGATGACAGAGAACAGTGAATTCCAGGAGTACGGGCCCACTTCTGCATTTCATTTACTGTGAAGTGAGTCCCTTGATTACAGGCAATAGTGTGTGGGACACCATGATGTTGGATAAGGCATTCTGTAAGTCCACAGATGGTAGTTTTGGCAGAAGCATTACTTGCAGGGAAGGCAAAATCATATCCAGAGACAGTTCTTATTCCAGTAAGAACAAAACACTGCCCTTTCCATGATGGAAGTTGTCCAGTGTAATCGACTTGCCACTAGGTTGCTGGCTGATCACCTTGAGGAATGGTGCTATATCGGGGGCACAGTCTTGGTCTCTACTGCTGACAGATTGGGCATTCCAGTCAGCCTTGGTGAATGGAAGTCCATGTTGTTGGGCCCATGCATAACCTCCATCCTTGCCATCATGGCCACTTTGTTCATGAGCCCATTGAACAATGCAAGAATGCCTGGGGAAGGAGGATGAGTGTTTTCCACAAAACGCGTCATCCTATCCCCTTATTAAAATCCTCCTCTGCTGAGGTCACCGTTTGGTAAGCATTCACATGAGACACAAATATCTTCACATTTTGGCCCATTCAGAGAGGCCTATCCGCATATATCTTCCCCATAAATCCTTGTCTCCAATTTTCCAATCATGTTTCTTCCAAGTCCCTGACCATCCAGACAAACCATTTGTCACAGCCTATGCATCAGTATACAATCACACATCTGGCCATTTCTCCTTCCAAACAAAGTGAACAGCCAGGTGCACTGCTCGAAGTTCTGCCACTGGGAAGATTCCCCTTCACCACTGTCCTTCAGGGATGTCCCAAAAAGGCACTGTAGTGCTGCCGCTGTCCATTTTCAAGTGGTGCCTGCGTATCGTGCAAAACCATCCATAAACCAGGCATGAGTTTTCTCTTCTTCAGTCAGCTGATCATAGGTTCAGATTGCGAGATAGAAGGTAATGTGACAGGAGTGGAGACCATGGGCATTTGGGCCACTTCCTCATGCAACTTACTTGTGACCTCAGGTACTGCTCAGGCCCCGTTTTGTACCTACCACTTCCATCTAATGATGGAGTACTGCTTGCATGCCTGATTTTATGATTCTTGGTCAGACAACACCCAGTTCATGTTGGGCAGCTCAGGTCGCATGGTGACTTAGTGTCCCATGGTTATGCATTCAGTCTCTACTAAGGCCTGGTAACAAGCCAAAAGCTGTTTCTCAAAAGGAGTGTAATCATCTGCAGAGGGTGTCAGGGCTTTGCTCCAAAGTTCTAAGGGTCTGAAATGTGGTTCACAAATAGGGCCTGCCAAATACTCCAAACAACATCTTTATCTGCCACTGACACTTCAAGCACCATTGGATTGGCTGGATCTTATTGCCCAAGTGACAGACCCACTTGCACAGCAGCCTGAACCTGTTGCAGAGCCTTCTCTTGTTCTGCGCCGCACTCAGAATTAGCAACTTTTAGAGTCATTTGATAAATTGGCCTGAGTAGCACATCTAGATGAGGAATAGGCTGCCTCCAAAATCCAAAGAGGCCCACTAGGTGCTGTGCTTCCTTTGTAATTGTTGGAAGAGCCAGATGCAATAACGGTACCTTCACTTAGAAGGAATATCTCAACATGTCCCACACCACTGGACCTCTAGAAATTTCACTGAGGTGGAAGGTGTCTAAAATTTTGTGGGACTAATTTCACACCTACTATCGGGTCACTATGAATCAGAATCAACTCAACAGCAATGGGTTTGTTAGTTTATTTATTTATTTTTGGTTCCCCATGCAAATATTTCACCAATAAGTCCAGAGTCATGGACACGTATTCCTTTGTAGGTCAGCATAATGTCATCAATGTAATGGGCCAGTGTGAAATCTTGTGGAAGGGAAAGGTAATCAAGATCTCTGAGAACTAAGATATGACATAGGGCTGGAGAGTTTATGTAGCTCTGAGGTAGGCAATTGAAGGTGTATTGTTGGCCTCTGCCAGGTGCAGGCAAACTTCCTCTGATGGTCCTTCAAAACAGGTATGGAGAAAAACGCACTAGCCAGATCAGTAGTTACATACCAGGTACCAGGAGATATATTAATTTGCTCAAGCAATGAGACTACATCTGAAACAACAGCTGCAATTAGAGTCACTGCCTGCTTCAGTTCTCTATAATCCACTGTCATTCTTCACGATCCACCTGTTTTTTACATAGGCCAAATAGATGAGTTGAATGGAAATGTGGTGGGAATCCTTGCATCCTTCAAGTCCTTGATGGTGGCAGAAATCTCTGCATTCCCTCTAGGAATTTGATATTGCTTTATGTTTACTATTTTCCTAGGTAGGGACAGTTCTAATGGCTTCCATATGGCTTGTTCTACCATAATAGCCCTTACTACATTTGTCAGGGATCCAATGTGGGGAGTCTGGCAGTAGCTGAGTATATCTATTCCAGTTATGCATTCTCAAACTGGAAAAATCACTACACAATGGGTTCAAGGGCCCACTGGACCAACTGTGAGACGTACATGAGCGAAGACTCCATTCATAACCTGACCTCCAAATGCCCCCACTATGTTGGGCCACATTGAGCTTTTGGTCTCCTGGAATTAGTATCAGTTCAGAGCCAGTGTCAGTAGACTCTGAAAATTCTGATTTTATTTTCCCCAATGAACAGTCACACTAGTAAAAGTCTGTGGGTTGCTTTGGGGAAGGTCGTGAGAAAGATTAACAGTATAAATTCTTGGAATGTATTGGAGTCCTTCCTCAAGGAGACCCAGCCTCCTTTTCAATCAAGGGGCAATGGGTCTGTAAACTCATTCAAGTATGGGAGTTGATTGAGGGGCTATGACTCTCTAATCTGGTGATTTGATTAAACTGTGGTTCACTTGACCATGAATTCATCTTATTGTATAGATCAAGTACATGTTTAGTAGATTTCCCATCTATTTCACTCCTAGGGACACCATAACTAAGTAGCCAATGCTATAAGTCCATACAAGAAAGACTATTCTGACTACTGCTTTGACTCTGCTCTCCATTACTATAACCATGCCTACCTTGTCTTAGTTGACTGAGTGCTGTTACTTGGTCCCTACCACCATGGGCTTCAATCAGCTCTATTGTAGTTAGGTGTCTTAACTCAGTTCCGTCAGTTCCCACTGTCACATCTGACTTACACAAAATAGTAACCACAGCAGTCTTCAAGGATGCTGGGGCTCAAATTTGTTCCTCACAGTTGTGGCAAGTTGTGCCTTCTGGGCACTCCATGTGTGTGTCTGTGGGTCTAACCTGATAAATCCACTCTAGTACGCCAAATCCCTTAAGCTTTTGGATAACCTCTACCATATACCAAGACAGGTCTGGTACTTCAGCTTTATTTAATGTAGGCGACCATATAGTCCATTTTTCAGCAACCCAACCAAATAAACTATCAGATCCTTTTCCTAACTTCTTGAGCTGAAACATTGAATGAAGAATCTGTGCTTAGTAAGCCCATATCAATAAACTCCGACTGATTCACCTTTATGTTCCTTGCACCATTATCCCACACCTTTAATAGCCATTCCCACAAGTATTTCCTAGGTTTCTCTCTGTATATATTAGAAAAGTCAAGCAGCTCTTTCAGAATGTAGCATACATTCTCCTGGGTTAGACTTTGTATTTCACCTTTTAGGGGTTGCTAGGACTTAGGTGTTTGTTTTTAGGACTTAAGTCTAGTTATAGGTGTAGAGGCCAAAACCAGCGGGGGAAATGTTTTGAGAGCATTCAGCGTTATCTTGTAAAGCATCTGCCTCAGGCAATTTCCCAGACAATGACTCAGACAAAGGAGCTTTTAGATGCAGCTGGGTGAATCTCATTAGATGGAAGTGGAGGGGCTAATGGCTCTGTTGACAGGAGTGATTCAATGAAATTTAGGGGCTTAGTGTTTCCAGGTTCCTGATTACCTGCCCAGGTGTTCCCATTCCAGGTTTCAGGATCCTAATTCTTCCCAATAAATGCCCTCACTTTAATTTCAGACACCTCTTGAGATTGGCAGTTGAGTAGGCGTTTCAATTTAGCCACTCCTACAATAAGACTCTGGGTTTGGTTTTCAGTAATATCAACTCCGTTACTGCAAGTAGTAAGGCTTTCTTGCAAGGCACAAGTGGAAGCTTTGAGGTTGTTTATGCGACCCTTGAGCTTTGACTCTGAGGCCCTGAGCTCATCTTTTTCTTTCACCAGTTTGTCTAGGGAAAGAAGGACTAACCACCCAGCTTCCTTATACTTCTCATTATGACAAAATTGTAGAAAGGTATCCATGCAATCACCCAAAGTCTTATGTTTTACCAATACCTGACCTATTGGTGGTGATATTTTGTGTATTTGAATTGCCACCTCATGCCATGGATTAGTAGTGCCCTCTTTACTACTGGAAGCAGAGTCATCAACATCTTTAAGACTAACCAGACCTGAGAATCAATTCAGAAAATTCATCCTTACAATTTTCTTTCTCTAGAACCGCTCTTGGTACCAAATGTCTTAGACTGGGTTCTCTAGAGAAGCAAAACCAGTAAAGCGTATATATATATATATATGTGTGTGTGTGCGTGTGTGTGTGTGTGTGTGTGTGTATAGAGAGATTTATATCAAGAAAATGGCTCACACAGTTTTTAGAGGCTGTAATGTCCCAAGTTTATGGGGCAGAAGAGAGGATTCTCCTGATTCACGTAGCCACAGGAGCTGGCGAACTCAAGATAGGTAGGCCAGAAAGCAGAGTTGTTGCAGACTTCTGCTGATTCACATAGCTGCAGGGGCCGCCAAAGCGAAGATTGGTAGGCCACAGAGCAGGGCTGTTGTAAGCTGTGAAGACTGACAAATCTCAAGATGAGCAGGCAAGACTGCAGGTAAGTTGCTAGCTCAAGTCCAAAGAGCCAGAGGTCAGATGAACAGGAGGCAGCTGCAGGATCTAGAACAAGCAAAAGCCCTGGCAAGGTAAGTAGAAAGAGCTAAGCAACTGAGGGTGGAGAGGTGAAACCTGGGGGGGGGGGCGGGGCGAGTCACCACAGGCCCCACCCCTGCCAATACCACAGCGGATCCCATTATGGGGGTGATCACATATCGAATCTCAATAGGGAAGTGATAACATTTTACAACTGCCCAAACACTGAGAATCAAGGCCCAGCCAAGCTGACACTCAGTCTTAACCATCAATGATTTCATTTCATTTGACTCCACAATCAGCACCCACGGAAACAGTGGTCAAGAAATCAAAGGATGTATTGCATTGGGCAAATCTGTTGCAAAAGAGCTGTTTAAAGTGGTAAAAAGAAAAGATATCAATTGAGGACTAAGGTGCCCTTGATCAAGCCATGGTATTTCTAATGGCCTCAAACATGTGCCAAATCTGGACCATGAATAAGGATGACCAGGAGTAATCTGCACATGTGAATTATGGTGTTGGCAAGGAATACTGAATATACCATGGACTGCCAGAAGAAGTAATAAATCTGTCTTAGAAGAAGTACAGGGAGAAATCTCCTTAGAATGAGGATGGTGGGACTATGTCTGTGTTACTTTAGGTATGTATCAGGAGGGACCAGTCCCTGGAGAAGGACATCAAGTTTAGTAAAGTAAATGGCCAGCAAAATAGAGGAAGACCCTCAATGAGACGATCGACACAGTAGCTGCAACAGTGAGCTCAGACATAACAATTTTGAGAATGGCACAGGACTGGGCAAATTTTTGTTCTGTTGTACAGAATGTACAGAACCAACTCGATGGCACGTAACACAACAACAACACTTCCCAGCAGAGGTTTTAAGAGCCAGCTTTAGATCCCCTGGAGTTTCTGGGGGTACAAACAATTACGTGCTCAGGTACTAATGGAAATTTTGGCGGTTCGAATCATCAGAAAAAAATGACTGATGTTTTTCTTTGAAAGCCTGCTAATGTACTTAGAAAGATCGCAGTCATTGAAAACCCTGTGGAGCGTTGTTCTACTTTGAAATGGATCGGTTCGCCATAAATTGGACTGGACGACTACTGTTTTTCTCTTTAATTATTATATTTTTAGATCATCTAGTCATTTCGTTTCCTGTCAGAGACTGACTACGTGCCAGATAGGGTAACTCTTCAGCCTGCATTCTGAAATAAAGTTGACATTGAGCAGAGACAAAACTGACACATCATGGAAAAGTAATCTTAGGAAAAAAATGAACCTCTATTATTGTTAGCCTTTTTTTTCTTTTTTTGCCATTTTCACTTACTTCAACGTAACTTGGCATAAACTTAAATAATAAGGAGTTTTAAAATTTAGAAGAATTATTTTAATCTTAGGGATAATTTAATTAGAAAAGAAGAATTACTGAAGTAGGTATAAATTTCTTGAATTTCATGGGTTATGAGACTCAAACTTTTCCTTGACGCAATTGTGCAACTCCCTTAAAAGTTCCTAAAAATATGTACATTTTCACCATTATAAATCCTGCATGTTTTTCAAAGAGCAAAACTCCAAATAATCGCCATTTCAGGGCCTAAGATACCCTGGTCATATGTTATGTGCAAATGTTTCCAAAGCAGCCAATGTTCTGTCAGGGAGTCTCACTGATGTTTTGATTGCATTATTCTATTATCTGAGCAAGCCTGCCAAAAGAAAGCACCTGCACAATAAAGAGTGCACAGGAGCTGTCAGGCTGCAACAGTGGAAAGAAAAGGCAAAGAAAGTATATGCTGACAAGTTACCTGTCATCCTCAAACTTGCCAAGTAATTTATGATAGATGCCTCTGCATACCTGACATCTCACAATAACTATTGCACACAAGGGAGACCCTTATGTCCTTGGGGATCCAATGGAGAATCTCATCTGAGATACGGAACAATCAACTCTCATATTTTCTACACCAGTTCCCTTCCTAAGAGATAAGAAAACCTAAATGGCAAAAAAAGAGTGATGTGCGTTCTCTCACACTTTCTCTTTTGAATTCCAAGGTACCTCAAAAAGATTATAGAATGTTAATGTAATTTATTCTAAGTATATTGTTTTGTGTATTTTTTTTAATCAAACAAGAATGTGAAGAAATCATCCCTCACAATAGAGTTGATTGCGACGATTCCACAATATCATTTTCAAATTAAACATACGATTACTACTTATTTGAATTTCTCGAATTATATTTTCTTGCAATGGAACTATGGAAAGAAGTACTTTATGGAAAATTATAAAGAAAATAATGGTTTATCAATAAGACAGATCACTTTGTATTATTATTCCAGATTTCCCTTCCCAAGAATGAAAGTGGAAGAGAGCACACTTGAGATTAGAAGCATTTACACACACACACACACAGATGCACACATGTGCACATACAGGAACACAGACTTAATTTTACAGGAAAATTGCCACAAGTTGTGACTTTTCAAGTTAAATTACTGTTACCTGAGACTAGATAGCAGAAGATAGAGAGTGGATTGAAGGTTTGCTTCTATTTCTTTTTTATGAAAACTTGAAGTTACTTTTCTTCTTTAATTTACAAATACAATAAGAAATTCAAATTCAACTATAACACCAACTTACATCTTGTTCAGTGCCAACCTAGTTGGCTCAAAAGCATCAGCCTAGCAGTTTTAGGCACAGTCTTAGCACCTTCTCAAATTAATTTAAAAAGACCAATTTTTTTGTTATAAGTCTGATGTTAAATGTATAGTCTCCATATTACAAAAAATAATTCCACTAATTTTTTTTTTTTTTACCAAAAGAGCTATAAAATAACAGGAGAATGATATTCCCTCTGACTCTCTAATTCAATTGTATCATAAAAACTCATTGTGTACTTCAAAAATAAATTAACACAAGATGTTACTCAACACCTCATCTGCTCTATTGCCTTAAATGCCTACCATGGAACCTGTATAACTGTAAGTGATTTTCCATCAAGAGCCATGGGCTGTTTTTTTAATGCCTGACTTTGTTTCAGAAACGACCTCGTAAACTCTTTGATGATTTTCTTCCCTTTTCCTACTCTCTTTTTCTTTCCATAAAAAGGGGAAATATGCTGCAAGATGTTCTTACCTGCTGTCTTTAATGCAAATTACCTTTGATTGCTGTTCTGATCTTTTAAAGACAATGAAGCTCATGCCCCACTTTCACAACAGAAGAGACACTTTTAGAAAAACAAGTGAAAATACCCAAAATTGACTACTCCCATAATTTTCTTCTCTTGTTGTTGTGGTTGATAGGTGCTGTCAAGTCAGTTCTGACTCATAGCAACCCTATGCACAACATAACGAAACACTGCCCAGTCCTTCACCATCCTCACAATCGTTATGCTTTAGCCCACTGTTGCAGCCACTGTGTCCATCCATCTACTCTAGGGTCTTCTTTTTTTCACTGACCCCCCCTTTTTTGCCAAGCATGATGTCCTTCTGCAGGACTGATTCCTCCTGACAACGTGTCCAAAGATGTAAGACGCAGTCTCGCCATCCTTGGTTCTAAGGAACACTGGTTATACTTCTTCCAGGACAGATGTGTTTGTCCTTTTGGCAGTCCATGGCATATTCAATATCTTTTGCAACACCACAATTCAAAGGCATTAATTATTCTTTTATCTCCCTTATTCATCATCAAGCTTTTGCATGCATATGAGGCTATTGAAAATACCATGACCTGGGTCAGGCACACCTTAGCCTTCAAGGTGACATCTTTGCTCTTTAAAACTTTAAAGAGGTCTTCTGCAGCAGACTTGTCCATTGCAATGTATCCTTTGATTTCCTGCTGCTTCCATGGATGTTGATTGTGGATCCAAATAAAACAAAATCTTTGACAGCTTCAATCTTTCCTCTGTTTATCATGATGTTGCTTATTGGTCCAGTGGTGAGGATTTTTTTCTTTATGTTGAAGCTTAATCCATACTGAAGGCTGTGGTCTTTGATCTTCGTCAGTAATGCTCCAAGTCCTCTTCACTTTCAGTAAGCACGATTGTGTCATCTGGATTAACACACGTTGTTAATGAGTCTTCCTCCAATTCTGATGCCCTGTTCTTCTTCATATAGTCCAGCTTCTCGGATTATTGTTCAACACACAAATTTAATAGGTATGGTGAAAGGATACAATTCCAATGCACACCTTTCCTGACTGTAAACCACAGGGTATCCTCTTGTTCTGTTTTAATGACTGTCTCTTGTTCTATGTACAAGTTCCTCATGAGCACAATTAAGTGTTCTGGAATTCCCATTTTCGACAATGTTAATCATAATTTGTTATGATCCACACAGTCAAATGCGTTTACATTGTCAACTACAACACCAACTTACATCTTCCTTCCTTCCTTCCTTCCTTCCTTCCTTCCTTCCTTCCTTCCTTCCTTCCTTCCTTCCTTCCTTCCTTCCTTCCTTCCTTCCTTCCTTCCTTCCTTCCTTCCTTCCTTCCTTCCTTCCTTCCTTCCTTCCTTCCTTCCTTCCTTCCTTCCTTCCTTCCTTCCTTCCTTCCTTCCTTCCTTCCTTCCTTCCTTCCTTCCTTCCTTCCTTCCTTCCTTCCTTCCTTCCTCTCTCTTAACAAGTCAGTGAGTAAAAGACTCACAATACAAGAAATACATATCAGCCCAGAAATAAAAAACAAAGGTCTTTTATAATCTGTATAATATAGTATTAAGTAATAATCAAAGATGATTGGCACCTTGGCACTTTTATATTGAATAGTGTTTCTTTAACAATCACAAAGATCCAAGCAAAGGTGGATTACCACTTCTTAAGAGTGTAGATATGATGCACAGAAGAGGCACAATGTTGTCTATCTTTACGTCAGTGAAGAGATCCCTTCGCTGCTTCTCTCCCTTTTAGGTGATTCTTGCTTTTTGTTACTGTGAAACTGACAGACGAAAGTGACAACCAATTATAATATTTGCAATCTCATTTATGTCACTGAAAGGTGGGATTCTACTATCTCCTTACAAAAATATTACAAAGTAACAACCATTTTAAACTAGTATACATAGTGCAAGATGTAATGAGAAACTTCTTTCCCTTGCTATAAAGAATCCTGTGATAATGAAAAGCCTAAGCCTTTTGCTGCCATAATTTCCTATGGAGTTTTTAAAATAGATCTATCAGTGTATAATAAACTGAATATATTTAAAATGTAAAATTACTTACATTTTCCAATATACATGCATACATATATATGCATATACATACATATGTATTCTCATAAAATGTAAACGCGAACCAAGAAAATGAACATATTCATCACCACCAAAATTTTTCTTGTACTTCTTTGTAATACCTCCATGCTGCCCATCCCAATCCCACTATTCATTCCAGACAACCACTGATCCTTTCTGTCACTATAAATTAGTGTGCATTTGTCAGAATTTATATGAATGGGATCATACAGTGTGTACTCTTTTTAGTTTGGCTTATTTTGTTTAGTATATTTATTTTGAAATGTATCCATGTGTTTACATTTTATTGCTGAATAATACACCATGGTGTGAATAAAACACTATTTATCTAGACATTTGTTGATTAGCACTTGATTTGTTCCCAATTTTTGTCTACTACAAATTAAGCTGTTCTGAACATTTGTGTATAAGACTTTATATGGACATATATTTTCACTTAACTTGATAATTACCTAGGAATTAGTAGACTATAAGGCTGGTATATTGTTATCGTTGTTAGATGCCATCAAGTTGGTTCCAACTCAAAACGACCCTATGCACAATGGAACAAAACACTGCCCGGTCATGAGCCATCTTTACAATCGTTGTTATGCTTGAGCTCATTGTTGCAGCCACTGTCAATCCACCTCATTGAGGGTCTTCCTCTTTTCCACTGACCCTGTACTCTGCCAAGCATGATGTCCTTCTCCAGGGACTGATCCCTCCTGACAACATGTTCAAAGTATGTAAGATGCAGTCTCGCCATCCTTGCTTCTAAGGAGCATTCTGGTTGTACTTCTTCTAAGACAGATTTGTTCATTCTTTTGGCAGTCCATGGTATATTCAATATTCTTCGCCAACACCACAATTCAAAGGCGTCAACTCTTCTTCAGTCTTCCTTATTCATTGTCCAGCTTTCACATGCATATGATGCAATTGAAAATACCATGGCTTGGGTCAGGCGCACCTTAGTCTTCAGGGTGACATCTGTGCTCTTCAACACTTTGAAGAGGTCCTTTGCAGCAGATTTGCCCAATGCAATGTGTCTTTTGATTTCTTGAGTGCTGCTTCCATGGCTGTTGATTGTGGATCCAAGCAAAATGAAATCCTTGACAACTTCAATCTTTTCTCCGTTTATCATGATGTTGCTCATTGGTCCAGTTGTGAGGATTTTTGTTTTCTTTATGTTGAGGTGTAATCCATACTGAAGGCTGTGGTCTTTGATCTTCATTAGTAAGTGCTTCAAGTTCTCCTCACTTTTAGCAAGCAAGGTTATGTCATCTGCATAACTCAGGTTGTTAATGAGTCTTCCTCCAATCCTGATGCCCCATTCTTCTTCATAAAGTCCAGCTTTTCAGGCTGTATGTTCAGCATACAGATTAAATAGGTATGGTGAAAGAACACAACCCTGCCACACACCTTTCCTGACTTTAAACCAATCAGTATCCCCTTGTTCTGTCCGAACAACTGCCTCTTGATCTGTGTAAATGTTCCTCATGAGCACAATTAAGTGTTCTGGAATTCCCATTCTTCGCAGTGTTATCCATAGTTTGTTATGATCCACACAGCCGAATGCCTTTGCATACTCAACCAAACACAGGTAAACGTCCTTCTGGTATTCTCTGCTTTTAGCCAGGATCCATCTGACATCACCAATGATATCCCTGGTTCCACGTCCTCTTCTGAAACAGGCTTGAATTTCTGTTAGTTCCCTGTGTATATACTGCTGCAGCCGTTTTTGAATGACCTTTAGCAGAATTTTGTTTGCGTGTGATATTAATGATATTGTTCTATAATTTCCACATTCAGTTGGATCACCTTTCTTGGGAATAGGCATAAATATGGATCTCTTGCAAGTCAGTTGGCCAGGAAGCTGTCTTCCATATTTCTTGGCATAGACGAGTGAGCACCTCCAGCGCTGCATCTGTTTGTTGAAACATCTCAATTGATATTCCATCAATTCCTGGGGGCTTGTTTTTCGCCAATGCCTTCAGAGCAGCTTGGACTTCTTCCTTCAGTACCATCTGTTCCCGATCATATGCCACCTCTTGAAATGGTTGAATATCAGCTAATTCTTTTTGGTATAATGACTCTGTGTATTCCTTCCATCTTCTTTTGATGCTTCCTGCATCATTTAATATTTTCCCCATGGAATCCTTCACTATTGCAGCTCGAGGCTGGAATTTTTTTCTTCAGTTCTTTCAGCTTGAGAAATGCCGAGCGTGTTCTTCTCTTTGGTTTTCCATCTCCAGCTCTTTGCACATGTCATTATAATACTTTATTTTTTAATCTTCTCGAGAGGCCCTTTGAAATCTCCCGTTCAGTTCTTTTCCTTCATCGATTCTTCCTTTTGCTTTAGCTGCTCAATGCTCAAGAGCTAGTTTCAGAGTCTCCTCTGACATCCATCTTGGTCTTTTCTTTCTCTCCTGTCTTTTCAGTGACCTCTTGCTTTCTTCATGGATGATGTCCTTGATGTCATTCTACAACTCATCTGGTCTTCAGTCACTAGTGTTCAATGTATCAAATCTATTCTTGAGATGGTCTCTAAATTCAGGTGGGATATACTCAAGGTCATATTTTGGCTCTCATGGACTTACTCTGATTTTCTTCAGTTTCAGCTTGAACTTGCATATGAACAATTGATGATCTGTTCCACAGTCAGCCCCTGGCCTTGTTTTGTCTGATGATATTGAGTTTTTCCATTGTGTCTTTCCACAGATGTAGTCAATTTGATTTCTGTGTGTTCCATCTGACGAGGTCCATGTGTATAGTTGCCGTTTGTGTGGGTGAAAGAAGGTATTTGCAATGAAGAAGTCGTTGGTCTTGAAAAATTCTCTCATTCCATCTCCGGCATTGTTTCTAGCACGAAGGCCATGTTTTCCAACTACTGATTCTTCTTCTTTGTTTCCAACTTTCGCATTCCAATCGTCAGTAATTATCAATGCATCTTGATTGCATGTTCGATCAATTTCAGACTGCAGCAGCTGATAAAAAATTCTTCTATTTCTTCATCTTTGGCCCTAGTGGTTGATGCGTAAATTTGAATAATAGTCGTATTAACTGATATTCCTTGTAGGCATATGGATATTATCCTATCACTGACAGCGTTGTACTTCAGGATAGATCTTGAAACATTCTTTTTCACGGAGAATGCAACACCATCCCTCTTCTCTTTGTCATTCCCAGTATAGTAGACTGTATGTTTGTCCGATTCAAAATTGCCAATACCTGTCCATTTCAGCTCATTAATGCCTAGGATATCGATGTTCATGTGTTCCATTTCATTTTTGACAATTTCCAATTTTCCTAGATTCATACTTTGTACATTCCAGGTTCAGATTTTAATGGAATTTTGCAGCTGTTTCTTTTCATTTTTAGTTGTACAAATCAGCAAATGAAGGTCCCAAAAGCTTTATTCCACCCACGTCATTAAGGTCGACTCTACTTTGAGGAGGCAGCTCTTCCCTAGTCATCTTTTGAGTGCCTTCCAACCCGGGGGGCTCATCTTCCAGCACTATATCAGACAATGTACCGCTGCTATTCATAAGGTTTTCACTGGCTAATGCTTTTCAGAAGTAGACTGCCAGGACCTTCTTCCTAGTCTGTCTTAGTCTGGAAGCTCAGCTGAAACCTGTCCTCCGTGGGTGACCCTGCTGGTACCTGAATACCGGTGGCATAGCTTCCAGCATCACAGCAACACACAAGCCCCCACAGTACAACAAACTGACAGACACGTGTGGGAAGGTTGGCATATGTGTACCATTATAAGGAATTATAATAAAGTATTTCTCAAAGTGACTGTATATTATTTACATACTCTACATTAGTGTTTCACCTTCCATTTCTTCCACATTCTCAAATTTGGTACAGCCAGTCTTTTTAATTTTATCTATTGTCATAGGTGTATAATGGTAGTTTCTTCATGCTTTTTATCGAGGTCCTTTCATTAGCGAGTTTCTAGTCATGCAATCTGTAGTCTTGTGGCACACAGTCTCTTCTGCACAAGGCTCCTCTCTTAATCATCTAGTGCTGCTATAACAGAAATACCACAAGTATTTAACAAAGAAAAATTTATTTTCTCACAGTAAAGTAGGCTAAAAGTCCAAATTCAGGGTATCAGCTCCAGGGGAAGGCTTTCTTTCTCTGTAGGCCTTCTCATCAATCTTCTCTCAGACTAAGAGCTTCTCTGTGCACAAACCTCAGGTCCAAAGGATGCACCCTTATCGCAGTGTTGCTTTCTTGGTGGTACAAGGTCCCCATTCTCTGCTTGCTTCCCCTTCCTTAGGGTCACTATGAGTTGAAATTGACTCAACAACAATGGGTTATGGGTGACATAAAAGGTGGTGCAGGCCACACTCCAGGGAAACCCCTTTTCATTGTATCAGGGATGTGACCTTAGTAAGGGTGTTACAATCCTACATTAATCCTCTTCAACATAAAATTACAATCACAAAATGAAGGAAAACCACACAACACTGGGAATCATAGCCCAACCAAGTTGAAACATAGGGGACACAATTCAATCCATGACAGCTCCCAAGAGCTATACATTCAAACCTGCCAAAAAAAAAAAAAAGAAAAAAGCTTATCTTCACTGGCCATTTACTGTTCATTTTCATGTTGGGTAATTCTTTCTTTACCCTTAACAACTTTTGAAATGGAGGTGTCAGTTGTTCTTAAACTCTTTT
Source organism: Elephas maximus indicus (assembly GCF_024166365.1). Taxonomy (NCBI): domain Eukaryota; kingdom Metazoa; phylum Chordata; class Mammalia; order Proboscidea; family Elephantidae; genus Elephas; species Elephas maximus. The sequence continues at coordinate 27,165,835 of NC_064820.1, read as the reverse complement.
ATTCCTTCTACCCAGGTCTGATTTTTCTCCCTTCCTCCACCTCATTGCCACTCTGCTGGTTTCTTCTAGAAAGCTCAGGTGTCATTATCTGAAATTTATTCTTTGACATTTGTCTTAGACTTGTTTCTATTAGAAAAGTAAAACCAGTGAAGCATGTGTGTGTGTACATATATATATACCAAAAAAAAAAAAAAAACCTGTTGCTGTCAAGTCGCTTCTGACTCATAGTGACCCTATAGGACAGAGTAGAACTGCCCCATAGAGTTTCTAAGCAGTGGCTGGTGGATTTGAAAAGCTGACCTTTTGGTTAGCAACTGAGTTCTTAACCACTGTGCTACCCCCTACCCCCTACCAAAAAAAAAGGGCTCCATATATATGTATAAACATCTCTCTCTCTCTATATATATATATATGGAGAGAGAGAGAGAGAGAGGGAGGTTTATATTACAGAAATGGATCATGTGATTGTAGAGACTGGAAAGGCCCCAGTCCTTGGATGAGGCTGGAGGCTGCTCATGACTTATGGAGCTGTAGGGCCTGGTCAACCCAAGATCAGCGGGTAAGATAGCAGGCCTCTGGCTCACAGGCTGTGGAGGCTGACAAATCCCAAGATCAGCAGGTAAGATGATAGAGCCCTGGCTCACAGGCTGCAGAGGCTAATGAATCCCATGATCAGCAGGCAAGCTGCTAGCTGAAGTCTTAAGTATTGGAGGCCATCTGAGGATCCAGAGTCAGCAAAAGCCAGTGAGGTTTGCCAGAAAGTCCACCTATATTGGATGCAGACCACACCTCCAAGGAAACTCTCTTTCAACTGATTGACTCCTCATAGCAGATCTCATCTTAAAGGTTATTACATCATATCATATCTCATTATGGGGGTGATTTCATCATTAAATAGTTGCCAAACTATATCAGAACTGGAAGAAGGTCCTTGTCCTCAATCTTCCCCTGGTCAAGGAGCTTCTCAAGCACAGGGACCCCTTGTCCAAAGGATGCATTCTGCTCCTGGTGCTTCTTTCTTGGTGGTATGAGGTCCCCAACTCTCTGCTTGCTCCCCTTTCCTTTTATATCTTCAGAGATAAAAGGTGGTGTTACAATTCCACTCTAATTCTCTCAACATAAAATTATAATCACAAAATGGAGGACAACCATACAATACTGGGAATCATGGCCTAACCAAGTTGATGCACACATTTTTGGGGGGACATAATTCATTCTATGACAGTAACTAAAGCAAAAAAGAAGAAATGTTGAAGTAAAAGAGCTGAACAGAAGATTTCAAAGGGCAGCTCGAGAAGACAAAGTAAAGTATTACAATGGAGCACAAAGACCTGGAGTTAAAATCAAAAGAACTGAAAAAAAATTCAAGCTTTGAGTTGAAATATCAAAGGATTCTAGGGACAAAATGCTGAACGGTGCAGGAAGCATCAAAAGAAAATGGAAGGAATAAATAAAATCACTGTAATAAAAATAACTGTTCCACATTCAATCATTTCAGGAGGTAGCCTATAATCCAGAACAGAAGGTACTGAAGGAAGAAATACAAACTGCACTGAAGATGTTGGCAAAAAACAAGGATTCAGGAATTGACAGAAACCAACTGAGATGTTTCAAAAAACAGATGCACTGCTGGATGTGGTCATTTGTCTATGCCAAGAAACTGGAAGTGAGCAGCCTGGCCAACCAACTGGATGAAAGCCATATTTATGCCTATTCCAAATAAAGGTGATCCTACCGAATGTGGAAATTATTGAACAATATCATTAACATCACACACAAATAAAATTTTGCTGAAAACCATTGAAAAGCTGTTGTAGCAGTACATTGACAGGGAACTGCCAGAAACTCAAGACAAATTCAGAAGATGTGGAACAAGAGATATCATTGCTGATGTTAGATTGATCCTGGCTGGAAGCAGAGAATACCAGAACCATGTTTGCCTATGTTTTATTGACTATGCAAAGGTATTCAGCTGTGTGGATCATAACAAATTATGAAGAACATTGCAAAGAATGGGAATTCCAGAGCACTTAATTGTGCTCATGAGGAACCCGTACATAGATCAAGAGGAAGTTGTTCAAACAGAACAAGGGGATGCTAGGTGGTTTAAATACAGGAAAGGTATGTGACAGGGCTGTAGCCTTTCAACATACTTATTCAATCTGTATGCTGAGCAAGTAATCAGAGAAGCTGGACTATACGAAGAAGAACAGAGCATCAGGATTGCAAAGGTAACTAATGACCTGTGTTATGCAGATGAAACAACCTTGATTACTGAACATGAAGAGGACTTGAAGCACCTACCAATGGAGATCAAAGACTACAGCCTTCAGTATGGATTACATCTCAATATAAAGAAAACACAAATCCTCACACTGGATCAATAAGTAACATCACGATAAACAGAGAAAATACTGAAGTTTTCTAAGGATTTCGTTTTACATGGATCCACTCTCAACACCCATGGAAGCAGTAGTCGAGAAATCAAAGGGCACATTTCATCGGGGAAAACTGCTGCAAAGCACCTCTTTAAAGTATTAAAAAGCAAAGATATCACCTTAAAGACTAAGGTACACCTGACCCAAGCCATGGTATTTTCAATCACCTCATACGCATGTGAAAGCTGGGCAATGAATAAGGAAGACCAAAGAAGAACTGATGTCTTTTGAATTATGGTGTTGGCGAAGAATATTGAATATACCATGGACTTCCAGAAGAATGAAAACAAATCCTTCTTGGAAGAAGTACAACCAGAGGGCTCCTTGGAAGCTAGGATATTGAGACTTTGTCTCTCATATTTTGAACGTTATCAGGAGGTCCCAGTTCCTGGAGAAAGACATCTCCAGGGTCAGTGAAAATAAGAATGGCCCTCGAAGAGATGGATTGATGTGGTGGCTACGACAATGTGCTCAAACATAGCAACAATTATTAGGATGGTGCAGGACCAGGGCCAGGCTATGTTTCATGTTGCACATTTGGTCACTGTGAGTGGGAACCGTCTGGACGGCACCTAACTACAACAACAACAATTATCCTTTAGGTCACTACCTGTAAAAAAAGCTGTTGCTGTCAAGTTGATTCTGACTCATATAATAAAAAAAAAAACAAAAACAAAAAAACCCTATACCCTATATAAAAAAAAAAAAAAATTAAAATAGGACAGGGTAAAACTGTCCCACAGAGTTTCCAAGGAGCATCTGGCAGATTCAAACTGCCAAACTTTTGGTTAGCAGCTGTAGCTCTTAAGCACTATGCCATCAGGGTTTAGGTCACTAGGTGGTGCAAACATTTTTTGCTCTACTACGAACCCAAAAATTGTTGCTTTGAGCCCACACAGTGTCACCAGGGAAGGAAGTCCTGGTGATCTATTTCCATGAAGATTACAGTCCAGATAACCCTAGAGAACAGTGTATTCTGTAACACATCAGGTTACCATGAGTCAGAATCAACTCCATAGCATGGGATTTGGTTTGATTTGGAGTGTTTATTCCTTAACACGTTGGAGCTCCATGATGTCAAGGATTTATATTTTTGTAAGGTGCCATTGAGTCATTTCTAACTCATAGCCACCGAATGTACAACAGAACAAAACACTGCCCCATCTTGCATCATTTTCAAAATTGTTGCTATGCTTAAGCCCATTCTTGAAGTCACTGTGTCAATCTATCTCTTTGAAGTTCTCTCTTTTTTGTTGATCATTTATTTACTAAGCATGATGTCTATCTTCAGGGACTAGTCCTTCCTGATATCATGTCCAAAGTAACTGAGATGAAGTCTCACTATCATCATTTCTAAGGAGCATTTTGGCTATACTTCTTCCAACACAAATTTGTTCATTTTTCTGGCAGTCCATGGTATATTCAATGTTCTTCTCCTACACCATAATTCAAAAGCATGAATTATTTTTCTATTTTCCTTATTCATCATCAAGCTTTCACAGGCATATGACGTGATTGAAAATGTCATGGTCTCAGTCAGACCTACCTTAGTCCTCAAGCTAACATCTTTGCTTTTGACCACTTTAAAGATGTCTTTCGCAGCACATTTGCACATTGCAATACATTGTTTGATTTCTTGAGTGCTGCTTCCATGAGCATTGATTTTGGCAACAGGTAAAATGAAATCTTTCTCAACATAAATCCTTTCTCCATTTCTCATGATATTGCTCATTTGTCCCATTGGGAGGATTTTTGTTTTCTTTTTTTTTTTGTATTAGGGTGTAATCCACACTGAATTCTATAGTATTGGATTCTCATCAGTATGTGCATCAAGTCCTCTTCTCATTCAGCAAGCAAGATTGTGTCATCTGTATATAACAGGTTGTTAATGAGTATTCTTCCAACCTGACGATGAGTTCTTCTTCATATAGTCCAAGTTCTCGGATTATTTGCTCAGCATACAGATTGAACAACTATGGTGAAAGGATACAACCCTGACATATACCTTTTCTGATTTAAACCATGCAGTATTCCCTTGTTCTGTTTTAAGGGCTGCCTATTGATCTATTATAGGTTCTACATGAACACAATTATGTGTTCCTGAATTCCCATTCTGTGCAATGTTATTCATAATTTTTTATGATCCTAACAGTCCAATGCCTTTGTATAGCCAATAAAATACAGGTAAACACTTCTCCGGTATTTTCTGCTTTCAGCCAAGATCCATGTGTACTCAGCAATAACATCACTCATTTCACGACCTCTTCTGAATTCTGCTTGAGTTCCTGGCAGTGGATGTACCACTGCAATCATTTTTGAATTATCTTCAGCATAATTTTGCTTGCATGTGATATTAATAACATTGTTCTATAATTTCTACATTCTATTGGATAACCTTTATTTGGAAGAGGCATAAATATGGATCTCTTCCAATTGGTTGGCCAGGTAGCTGTCTTCCAAATTTCTTGGCATAGTAAGCTCTTCCAGTGTTGCATTTATTTGTTGAAATATCTCAATCAGCATTCCATCAATTCCTGGAGCCTTGTTTTTCGCCAATGCCTTGAGTGTAGCTTGGATTTCTTCTTTCGCTACCATTGGTTCTTGAGTATACGATACCTCCTGAAGTGGTTGAAGGTTGAACAATCATTTTTAGTATAGTGGCTCTGTGTATTCTTTCCATCTTCTTTTGGTGCTTCCTGTGTCATTAAGGTATTTATATGTGTTTTTTTTTTTTTTTTCCCTGCATTCCCAAGGACCCAAAAACTGCCTGGAATATAGGAATTAGTAAATAAATATCTGGACAGTGAATACATACAAAAATCTTATGAAGTAGGAATTGTAATCATAATTTTATAGTTGACTATGCTAAAACTTATAAAAGTTAGAAATTTGCCCCAGGTTATAAAGCCAGAATTTGACCTCAGATCTAATTTCCAATATGAGGTATGGTATTATGGACTATCTACGCTGCCTTTTTTCTTGAAGAGTGAGTTATATTCATTCATAGTTGACATAGATGGACTGCAGAGTTCAAGGACTTAGACAGTTTAGCAGAAGCTTTAAGTAGGAATGTCAGGAATAGGGTAAAATGGAGGGAGTTACTTTGGAAAGAAGTTGAGTTATTGGTCGGAAAATACCGGCATGCTTGTCTATTTCCACCTGTATGACCCATGGAAGGTAACAGTTTTCCTCGTATCTAAAATTAAAACCAAGCTTACATGTCTTCAAGTAGATTCAATGTAATGTGAATAAAGAAAGCACTGAATTATTAAAATATGCACTTTATTTTGATTATATGTAAAATCCAGGTAAAAAGTGGTATGATTATTTTTTCTTGCATTTGAAAATATAAATACCATAGCGTTTGAGTCATGAGAACATGAATGTTGGTACCTTGTCTTATTCAATTTTGTTCCTGAATACAAAAATTTTGTAACTCATTTTTGTGGCACATGCAGGTGCTCTATAAATGTTTGGTGGATAAATATATTGTTGAATTTATTAGTCAATCCCTTTGATGAAACATAACAGAACAAAGGAGCAATGGTTTCTGAAGAAATTCAGTCTTTCCTGTATATTCCATATTCTTTACAGGCACATATCATGTAGCAGAAGCTCTGGCTAAGATGTTGGAAAAAGTAGGATCATAGAAAAGAAATTCTTGACGTTAGCTGCCAGTGAATTGGCCCTTACTTATACACAATTGAATGAAACATTTTCCAGTCCTGTGCCATCATGATACTTATCAGCATGTTCCAGTCCATGTGGTTACTGGGCCAATCCATCTCCTTGAAGGTCTCTTTCTCTCTTGCTTGTACTTTACTTCACCAAACATGATGTCCTCCTGTAGCAGGTTGTACTTCTTCCAAGACAGACTTGTTCGTTCTGACAGTGCATGGTATATTCAGTATTCTTTGCCAACACCATGATTCAAAGGCATCGATTCTTCTTTGGTCTTCCTTATTCATTGTCCAGCTTTTGGTTGCATATGAGGCAGTTGAAAAAACCATGACTTTGGTCAGTCACACCTTAGTCCTCAAAGTGATGTCTTTGCTTTTCAACACTTTAAAGAGGCCTTTTGATACCTCCTGATGACATGTCTAAAGCAAGTCTTTGGACAATATTCCACTGTTATCCATAACGTGTTTACTGGATAATTTTTGGAAGTAGATCACCAGGCCTTTCTTCCTAATTATGGGAATAAAAAAAAAAAAAGAATAGCTTTCCTAATTTCTCGGATTCTAGGACTACATGCTATTTTACCCCAGTTACCCAAGAAAACAAATCCTGAGACAAGAAATAAGCAATAATGTTAAATTAAAACCCTTTCCTGTTTAGCCAATTCCGACTCATAGTGACCCTATAGGCAGGGTAGAACTTCCACATAAGGTTTCCAAGGCTGTAAATCTTTACAGAAGCAGACTGTCACATCTTTCCCCCATGGAGCGGCTGGTGGGTTTGAACCATTGACGTTTGGGTTAGCAGCCAAGCATGTAACCACTGTGCCACCAGGGCTCCAATGCTAAATTAATGAAGTATAATTCCAGTGCAGTATAAAGAAGGAAAAGGGACACAAGGCAGGTTAGACTATAAAGAGAAAACAAAGGAATTTTTTTCCTGAGATGCTGCATCATGTTGACCCTTGAAGAGACATAGATGGTTGCTTGATTTGTTGACCTGTTACGTGAACCAGGACATCTCAGAATGGTTTATATGGGGACAATATATGTTTGAATTGTTCTACAAAGGGAGGGATGGAGAGATCACTTATTTTCTTGTACCCTCTTATCTTCAACGTCACATTATTCAGTTTGTCCCATAACAGGGACTTGTTTTTGTGGTTGTCAGGTGGCATTGAGTGCAACAGAAAAAGCTTTTGGTTGCATATGAGGCAGTTGAAAAAACCATGGCTTTGGTCAATCACACCTTAGTCCTCAAAGTGATGTCTTTGTTTTTCAACACTTTAAAGAGGCCTTTTGCAGCAGATTTACTAAATGAAATACTCCTTTTGATTTCTTGACTGCTGCTTCCATGGGTGTTGATTGTGGATCCAAGTAAAATGAAATCCTTGGCAATTTCAATAGTTTCTCTATTTATCATGATGTTGTTTATTAGTCCAGTTATGACGATTTTTGTTTTCTTTACGGTGAGGGCTGCTTCCATGCATGCTGATTGTGGATCCAAGTAAAATGAAATCCTTGGCAATTTCAATATTTTCTCTATTTATCATGACGTTGTTTATTAGTCCAGTTATGATGAATTTTGTTTTGTTTATGGTGAGTTGCAATCCATACTGAAGACTGTAGTCTTTGATCTTCACCAATAAGTGCTTCAAGTATTTTCCACTTTCAGCAAGCAAGGTTGTGTCATCTGCATATCTCAGGTTGTTAATAGTCTTCTTCCAATCCTGATGCTCTGTTCTTCTTCATACAGCTCAGCTTCTTAGATTATTTGCTTAGCATACAGATTGAATAACTATGGTGAAAGGATACAACCCCGATGCACACCATTCCTGACTTTTAAACACTAATGACTGCCTCTTGGTCTATGTGCAGCACTCTACGATTCTGGAATTGCATTAACTGGCCCATTTGGTAGTTGCCTGGAAGCGAAATCCCATTATTCTTTCATCTGAGTCTGGAAGTGACTGAAGGAATTAGGCTGCCGTATGTGCTTGTACCAGCTTCGGGCAGCAGAAACTCGAAAGTCTGCAAGGAGATGGTAGCCTTCAGCAGTAGCTAGAGTGGAGAGTCTGAGGGTTATGAAGGCAGGTAAAGCCATACGAATCTGAGGAGTTCTGTGAATCTCTTGATGCTGACTCAAGTTGACCGACTCATAGTGACCCTATAGGACAGAGCAGAACTGGCTCATAGAGTTTCCAAGGAGCAGCTGGTGGTTTCAAACTACTGACATTTTGGTTAGCAACTATAGCTCGCAGTGGCTCTTAACCACTGTGCCACCAGGCCTCCAATTCTGTGAAAGTTGTCCCATGTATTTGCCAACCAAGATTTCTATCAGAGAAATAACAATGTCACATTCCAGTATTTAAGAGCCACATTGCCTAAAGTATGCACTTTCTAATGGAAAGTACACTTTCATAGAATTGGAGGATGAAAAATAATTTTCATGTAGCTAGTCAGCATGTCTCCTTGTTTCCCAAACTCAAAACTTCAATGATAAGAAAGTAATAATAATAATAACAACAACATATATTTGAATGAATTAATTGCCAACATGTAATCGTGTCTACTGGTATGTCAGTTCAGTATAGTAATGCCAACTGAAGCACTGAGTGTTTCAGTTATATTTCACCTATCTATAAATCTTATTACTTACGACTACTTCTCTTGAAAACAACCTATGATTTTTAAAAATCATTCATTACAGAATAATGACATAATTTTATGCCTTCAGTATTGCCTAGGAGAAGTTGTATTTATTATTAATTTATAGGATGTAGTTCTTTTTATAAACTATGACATGTTTTAGGATTACAACTATAGTTGAAATAACTATTAAAGAAATAAGCATAATTTATTATATTCATAAGCATAAGTTTGTTATAAAAAATGAAATATTTTATGTAAGGCCTACTTTCAGCTGTAGATATGTGTAAGGAATTGGGCAATTGAGGGAGTCAGTTTTATTTATTTTCATAACACATTTTATATAGAACTACATTAATATATTGTAGGTGTTATGAATTGAATTTAGTCTCCCCAAAATATGTGTTGAAATACTAACTCCAGTATCTTGTAAATGTGAGCCTGCCTGAAAATAGCGGTTTTTGTAATGTTAATGAGTGCATGCAAATGTACTTATTGTTGTTAGGTGTCATTCAGTCAGTTCCCACTCGTAACGACCCTATGTACGAAAGAACAAAACAGTGTCCAGTTCTGCACCATCTACACAATCATTGTTAAACTTAAGCCCACTGTTGGAACCATTGTGTCAATCCATCTTGCTGAAGGCCTTCCTATTTCTCACTGGCCTTCTCTTTTACCAAGCATGATGTACTTCTCCAGGGACTGAACCCTCTTGATAGCATGTATGAAGTATGTGAGACTTAGTCTCACCATACTTGCTTCTAAGGAGCATTCTGATTGTACTTCTTCCAAGACAAGTTTGTTCCTTCTTTGGCAGTCCATGGTATATTTAATATTCTTTGCCAACACCACTATTGAAAGGAGTCAATTCCTCTTCGGGCCTCCTTATTCATGGTCCAGCTTTCACATGCATATGAGGCGATTGGAAACACCATGGCTTGAGTCAGGCATACCTTAGTCTTCAAGGTGGTATCTTTGCTTTTCAACACTTTAAAGAGGTCTTTTGGCAGCAGGTTTTCCCAATGAAATGCCTTTTGGTTTCTTGACTGTTGGTTCCGTGGGTGTTGATTGTGGATACAAGTAAAATGAAATCCTTGACAAATTCAATCTTTCCTCTGTTTACGATGATGTTGTTTATTGGCCCAGTTGTGAGGATTTTTGTTGTATTTACATTGAGGTGCAATCCATTCTGAAGGCTGTGGTCTTTGATCTTCATCAGTAAGTACTTCAAGTCCTCTTCACTTTCAGCAAGCAAGGTTGTAACACCTGCATAATGATGGTTGTTAATAAGCCTCCCTCCAATCCTGATGCCCTGTTCTTCTTCATATAGTCCAGCTTCTCGGATTATTTGCTCAGTATACAGATTGAATAAGTACGGTGAAAGTATACATCCCTGACACATACCTTTTCTGACTTTAAATCACGCAATATCACCTTGTTCTGTCCAAACAACTGCCTCTTGATATATGTACAGGTTCCTCATGAGCATGATTAAGTGTTCTGGAATTCCCATTCTTTGCAATGCTATCCATAACTTATATGATCCATACAGTCGAATGCCTTTGCATAGTTAACAAAACACAGGTAAACATCTTTCTGATAGTCTCTGGTTTCAGCCAGGATCCTTTGGACATCAGCAATGATAATTCTGCTTATACCTGCTCTTCTGAATCCAGCTTGAATTTCTGGCAGTTTCTTGTCCTTATACTGCTGTAGCCACTTTTGAATTATCTTCAGCATAATTTTACTAGCTTGTAATATTAATGATATTGTTCAATAATATCCACATTCAATTGGATCACCTTTCTGGGGAATAGGCATAAATATGGATCTCTTCCAATCTGTTGGCCAGGTCACAGTCTTCCAAATTTCTTGGCATAGATAAGGGAACGCATCCAGTACTGCATCAGTTTGTTGAAACATCTCAATTGTTTCTCCTTCAATTCCTGGAGCCTTGTTTTCTGTCAATACCTTTAGTGCATCTTGGACTTCTTCCTTCAGTAACATAGGTTCCTGATCACAAGCTACCTCCCAAAATGGTTGAAAGTCAACTGATTCTTTTTGATATAGTGGCTTTGTGTATTCCTTCCATCTTCTTTTGATGCTTTCTGCATCATTTAATGTTTTCCACATAGAATCCTTCAAGATTGCAACTCGAGGCTTGAATTTTTTCTTCAGTTCTTTCAGCTTGAGAAATGCTGAGAGTGCTCTTCCCTCTGAGTTTTCTACCTCCAGGTCTTTGCACATGTCATTATAATACTTTACTTTGTCTTCTCCAACTGCCCTTTGGAATCTTCTGTTCAGCTCTTTTACTTCATCATTTCTTTCTTTCATTTTGGCTACTTGACATTCAGGAGCAAGTTTCAGCGTCTCTTCTGACATCCATTTTGGTCTTTTCTTTCTTGCTTGTCTTTTTAATGACCTCTTGCTTTCTTCATGTATGATGTCCTTGACATCACTCCACAACTTGTCTGATCTTCGGTCATTACTGTTCAACTCATCAAATCTGTTCTTGAGATGATCTCTAAATTCAGGTGGGAGATGCTCAAGGTCGTTCTTTGGCTATTGAGGGCTTGTTCTAATTTTCTTGAGTTTCAAACTGAACTTGCATCTGAGCAATTGATGGTCTGTTCCCCAGTCGGCCCTTGTTCTGACCAACGATATTGAGCTTTTCTATCATCTCTTTCCACAGATGTAGTGAGTCGATTTGATTCCTGTGTATTCCATCTGGCGAGGTCCAAGTGTACAGCTGCCATTTATGTTGGTGAAAAAAGGTATTTGCAATGAGGAAGTTGTTGGTCTTGCAAAATTATATAATTCTATCTCCAGCATCATTTTATTACCAAGGCCATATTTTTCAACTACCAATCCTTCTTCTTTCTTTCCAGCTTTCCTATTACAATCGCCAGTAATTACCAGTGCATCCTGATTGCATGTTTGATCAATTGTGGACTACAGAAGATGGTAAAAATCTTAAATTTCTTCATCTTTGGCCTTAGTGGTTGGTGTGTAAATTTGAATAATAGTCGTCATTAACTGGTCTTCCTTGTAGAAGATGAATATTTTTTCTATCACTGACAGTGTTGTACTTCAGGATAGATCTTGAACTGTTCTTTTTGTTGATGACTGCAGTGTCATTCCTCTTCAAGCTGTCATTCCCCATATAGTATACCTCATGATTCTCTAATTTAAAATGACCATTACCAGTCTACTTTAGCTCACTAATGCCTCGAATATCAATGTTTTTGCATTCCATTTCATTTTTGATGATTTCCAATTTTCCTAGATTCATACTTCGTACATTCCAGGTTCAGATTATTAATGGAAGTTTGCAGCTGTTTCTTCTCATTTTAGTTGTGCCACATCAGCAAATGAAGGTCCTGAAAGCTTGACTCCATCCATATTGTTAAGGTTGCTCTACTTTGAGGAGGCAGCTCGTCCCCAGTCATCTTTTGAGTGCCTTCCAACCTAAGGAGCTCATGTTCTAACTCTATATCACACAATATTCCACTAATATTCATAAGGTTTTCAGTGGCTAATTCTTTCAGAAGTAGGCCGCGGGGCCATTCTTTGTCTCTCTTAGTCTCAAAGCTTAGCTGAAATCTGTCCACCGCTGGTGACCCTGATGATATTTGAATACAGGTGACATAGCTTCCAGCATCACAGCAGCACACAAGCCCCCACAGTATGACAAACTGACAGACATTTGTGGATGCCAATGTAGGATTGGTTCCAAATCAAATCACTTCAGAGTTATAAAAAAAAAAAAGTGGAATAGATACAGAGACACACATACAACGAAGATGTCATATGAGATAAATACACACGGTAAAAAAGCCTAAGAACTCCAAGGGCTGCTGTTAATAGAAGCTGAAATAGACTAAGAAAGATCACCCTCCAGAGACACACCCTGAGTTTTGACTTCTTCCCTTCTGAACTGATGGAAAGTAAATTACTGTTCTTTAAAACCACTCACTTGTGTAATTTCTGTTTAGGCAACCCTGGGTAATTAAGACAGTAGTTAATACAAAATACGGTGACAAGAATGTATTATAAAATACTGGAATTATTTGAGCTTTAATTTTGAATGTACCAGTAACTCATTCTAAAAATAGGGACTTTGGAAGCTCTTGCTGGGGGAAGGGTATAATAGGTAGATTTTTTTTTTCCTTGCTGGTGAATAGTTAGAAGTTCTCATGTATACAAAAGAAAATATGAAAAATAATTTACCATTTTCATGTGTTAGTTGTCCACTTTGGCAATTCCCCCTCTCCATTACATACATTACAAATATAACATACATTACGTGTATTACATTACATGCATAAATAACTTAAGGGTCGGTTCAAAAAGTAAACTCAGGCCAAACTCACTTTTTTAACAATGTTGCTAAAATCCTCAAAGATTCTGATTTTCTTGAAAGTGTTAGGTACAATGCACAGATGATGCTCAGTTTCTTTGGCTGGAGTTAATCAGCCAAAACTTGTACTTTGCTTCGTTGACTTTCTACAAGTATCTTTGTATTTAAGTAGTTAAGGTGAAAATGCAGATTTGAATCTTGCAAATAAGCACATCTCATGACTCTGTTAGATACCATCAAATGTAAAATCGATTATTTTTTTTTTTAGCAAGGCTAAGTAAATCATAGTTCCATGCTTTTTTTTTTTTTCTTCTTCTTCCTTTCTTTTTCAGGATCAGTTTTCTAGGATCTCTGATTAAATGGGGAATTTGGGACTATTCTGCTTTACTGGATGAGCAACAGTGAATAAGCTGCTATAGGAGTGAAGGCAAATGAATTCCCATTTTCATTCTAGCTTCCTTAGGTTACTGAATTGGATCCTTCTTCAATGCACATTTTATTATTTTAATAATGAACTTATTTCAGCTTCTGATTTAAAAAAAATATGATAAGCACATGCTATCATGAGCTAAAAAAAAATGGTCAGGGATAAGGTATTTTTTATGTAAAGTTGCCAATAGAGACATGTGATTCAAAGTGACAAGGAACTTGTCAAAATGTTAAACATTTCAAATTGCACTCCTGTGTAACCTTGGTAACTAATATTGAATGTACTCTCAGGCCAATACCTTATCTCTGATCTCTCCATTATGGACAAAATACCCTGATCTAAATTAATTTTTTGAGTGCAATTTAAACATGTATTTCTTACCCACAGATGTCTAAGCTTCCTTCTATGTATTTTTCATTAAATTTCAGACCTTTGTACTTTGTAGCAACACCGTGCCTGTCTTAACTCCCACTGTCTTGGGGTTCTGTTTTTTCTTTATCAACCTAATGCCATTGAAATTAGTTTATTATCCTATCAATCAATTTTGCATCTAAGACGTAGTAATATATAATTTTCAGAAAGGTAAAATACCTCTAATACAATTATAAAATAAACCCTGTCAAAGGTTTTACTCAACTCATTTATTAATGCAAGAATCAGTAAGATGTTAAAGCAGACTCAATGAGCCTTTGAAGAGCTAGGTATAGATAGACAGACAGACAGACAAACAGATACATACATACATGCTTGCATACATACATAGGAATAGAGATGCTGCTGTGGTTGTTGTTAGATTCCACCATGACAAAGTCAAGTTATAGTGACCCCATTTGACAGAGTAGAACTGGCCCAGAGTGTTTTCTAGGCTGTAATCTATGAGAGCAGATCTCCAGGTTTTTATCCCATGGAGCCACTTGGTAGGTTCAAACAACCAACTTTTGGTTAGCAACTGAGTGCTTAATCATTGTGCCTCCAGAGCTCCACATATGTGTGTGTACACATATACATACTTATATATGAATAAATATTTCATACATTGAATATGGCATTTCATTATACATAAAAATATATATATCAAATTCAATGTAAAAAATTTTATGATAAGACTCCTAGGTTAGATCCAAAACTTGTTAACATCATGACATGTCATGAACTGTAACCTTTGTGGTTATTTGTTCCACCAGACAAAAAATTATTTGTATTTCTACATAAAAATATATACAATAGAGCACATAAGTTTATGAAGTCTGAAAACTTTAATCAATAGTAAATGCAGAAATAAATTTATTTTCTGAAATAAATGTAGGCTGGCCTTCATTCCCTATGACCAAGAAGTGACATGGCTTTTGCCAATTTGGCTTTTATCAAAAATTTTGAATAATTATTTTTATAACAGATGCTTTTATTCCTCAGTAAATGCAATTCAAAAACCATTTCTTTGAAAAACAATACAGACTCCAAGTCCCCTACAGTGATTAGGGTAACAACATTTACTTATTTTATGAGTTGTCATTGAGTATTAATAGCTAAATACCCAAATAAAAAGCAGTTGCTGTCAAGTCTATTCAGATGCACGGTGACCTCGTGTGTGTCAGTGTAGAATCGTGCTCCTGACAGTTTTCAATGCTGGTTTTTCCTAAGTCAATTGCCAGGCCTTTCTTCTGAAGCTCCTCTGAGTGGACTCCAAGTTCAAACCTTTAGGTTAGCAGCTGAGTACATTAACTATTTACACCATACGAGGACTCAAATCACCGAGTAAAAAACCAAAGCAAACCCAGTGCCATCGAGTCAATTCCAGCTCATAGCGACCCTATAAGACAGAGTAGAACTGTCCCACAGAGTTTCCAAGGAGCGCCTGGCGGATTCGAACTGCTGACCCTTTGGTTAGCAGCTGTAGCATTTAACCACTACGCCACCAGGGTTTCCAAATCACCAAGTATTGCAGAATAATAGACCCAGGAAAAATATTATTTGGACTCCTCTCCTCTCTCTGTTTTTCTTTCCTCTGAGGAAAAAAAGTTGGTAACAAGGTATGGACAATATTTTTTGCCATTTTTTTAAACATTAAATGACTCTTTCTAAAGGGAAAGGGTAATCAAACTAAAAAATGCTATTATTGAATTTAATGTATGATTGCTCTGTCTCAGACACTTTACTGTGTAATTGTGAAGTAGCATCAAACAAGATTGGACTGTGTGTTCTTTCAAGGGTTGAAGCTTAATTTTATGTTCCGATTTTAAAGCAAATTACACACCTTTTCTTTTTTTTTCTCACATAAAATCTAACTATCCATCTATGTATCAAAGAAAAGAAACAATGTCAGTTTCCAAGCACTCAGTGTAATTTAAAATTAGAATTAATTTAAAATTAGATTCTAGCCCTTATAACCAAATCAAAATATCTCACCCACAGAAATACTCTGTTTTCATAGTGATAAAACTAAAAATGCCTTTGGGTATTACAGATCTTGAAAAAAAATATGTTGATTTGGAAATTGTAAAAAAAGAAGCTGTGCCATATGGAATGGATTACATAAGCAAAGAATGGCTGGAATATGGGTATGGTAACACTCAGATCACAAACGGTTGAGAGATAACACATGGTATTTCATTCGTAAATGTATTTTTCTTCTTGATACAATGAGAATAAAAAAAAATTTTCATCATGTGGGCAAATTGTTTTTGTGTAGATTTCAAAGGCTTAACCTATTAGAAATCTAATTTACTCTAAATTAGAAATCTACTTTCTTTATGAAATAAGATACATGCATATATTTATTATTGGCCAATTGCTTTGCATAGTGAGCAATGGAATAAATTATTTTGTAATAAAGGTTATGTACTGAATATACGCTTGAGTTACCATAATGATAAACAGAGCCCAGATCAATTAAGAATATAAACATTCTTTTTTTTCCCTCCAGATACCACAAACATTATTATTATTATTATTTTAATATCCTAAGGTGTAGGATTCTTTACAGCACAGGTTTGAAACTACTTAGAGAGAAAGAAGTCAAGTTTTAAAATCAAACTACACCAATATGCATATAATAATTAACTTGAAAGGATTTCCTTTTGGGGCTGAATCCACATATTCTCCTCATATATAAGTCCATAAATACTCTTTGAATTTAGAGCCAATTTTCTGACATTCGCACTAAAAGTGTTGCTCATACGTCATACGCCTTGACTGACTTCCAAATGATTCATTAAATGTAACCTGGTGGACATGGATGAATGGTCCCTGGTGGCGTAGTGGTTAAGAGCTACAGCTACTAATCAGCAAGTTGGCAGTTTGAATCTACCAGGTGCTCCTTGGGAACCCTATGGGCAGTTCTATTCTGTCCTATAGGGTCTCTATGAGTGGGAATTGACTCAATGGTAATGGGTTTGGTTTTGGTTTATGTAAAAGAGTGATCTGGAATATTGAATGCCTGCTGGAAGAAACAGGATCTGTCTCTAGATAAAGAATATTACTAAATGGTTCCAAGTCTTAAAACTACAAGGACTATTATTTTTATCACAGCAGTACTTAGACTATCAACAGATATATAAACTAATTAACACATATTTTTGAAACTCATATGTCAAAATCACTAGCTTCTTCTGGTGGGTGATACAGAAAAGTAGGCCAACAATTGCAGTACAGTGTGAAACTAAGGTGATACAAACAGAAAGCTATGGGCGCTTCTAACACTCTAAACAAAAATCATCTCTTTTTAGAAATTTGGATGTAAAGTTTCAAACATGTAATCCATTTCCACTTAAATTTTATATATATATATAATTATAAATATATAATGCATCTGTGAAGGTCTTAAATTTCTAATCATGTATCTTTTGTTCTTATCCAAATTTATTAGAATTTTTGGAGAGCCATATGAATATGAGAACCTTCTATAGTTATGCTCTCTCATTCCTGTTGTTATGTTCTGACTCATAGCAACCTTATGCACAACAGAATGAAACATTGCCCTCTCCTGCACGATCCTCACAATCATTGCCATGTTTGAGCCCTTTATTTCAGCCACTGTGTCAATCCCTCTCTATGGAGGTCTACCTCTTTTTTCGATAATCCTCTACTTTACTAAGTATGATGTCCTTCTCCAGGGACTGGTGCCTCCTGATTACATGTCCGTGGTTCATGAGATAAATTCTTGCCATCCTCACTTCTGTATGACTTCCAACACAGACTTGTTTGTTCTTCTGGCAGTCCAAGGTA
Organism: Elephas maximus indicus; assembly: GCF_024166365.1. Taxonomy (NCBI): domain Eukaryota; kingdom Metazoa; phylum Chordata; class Mammalia; order Proboscidea; family Elephantidae; genus Elephas; species Elephas maximus. The sequence continues at coordinate 27,148,057 of NC_064820.1, read as the reverse complement.
TATTCAATATTCTTTGCCAACACCATAATTCAAATACTTCAATTCTTCTTCAGTCTTCCTTATTCATTGTCCAGGTTTCACATGTATATGAGGCAACTGAAACTATCACGGCTTAGGTCAGGCACGTGTTAGTCCTCAAAGTAACATCTTTGCCTTTTAATACTTGAAAGAGATCTTTTGGAACAGATTTGCCTGATGCAATATGTCGTTTGATTTCCTGACTACTGCTTCTATGGGTGTTGATTGTGAATCCAAATTTTTTCTTTTTTTTTTTACTTCATCTTATTCATAAACCTGAGAAATATGGAATTTCAAAATAATTATACTATGCACAATGTCATCTTTCTGGGAAAATAATTTGAATATTAGTCCCACTTTAAATACTAGAGTCATGTTTCTCAATTTTTTTGACAAGAAAGTATAATACACATTTAAAATTTCATGAAATTATATGTGTAAAGAGGCAAGAGAAAGTGTCTGGGAGCCATGACGTTACTACTGAAGCTTGCATTTCATGAAAAATATTTATGTTTACTTTAATCATGCATTTTAGGCCTTAAACTAGATAGATGTGTTCATCGGGGTAGTGCCGCACGGTTAAGTAACATTTAAGAATTTCTGAAAAATATAAGTGATGTTATTTTATCATAGCATTTACAAAATGGGTAACAGCTACCAACATGGAATTATTATAAGTATGCAAAGAAACATATAGATATATTACCAAAAATAGCCCCTAACTTTCAATAGTTTCTGTTCAGTTTCCAAAATCTACCAATGAAGTTGTCCTTTGAGGAATTATCCAGAAATATGACAAAACCATTTAAGCTGGATTGTATTTACTAAACCTGCAAGACTAATGGAAATAGTAGATGTGCACTCCCCCATCCACATTAAGATAAACATCATATACATACAAAAAACTACAAATTAGTTGAAGGGGAAGAAAAAAAAAATACACATTTCATTATGGAAACACATGTCCTTAGGCTGGACAGAGAAACCCATTTCTGTCTCTCAGTGTGTTCTCTGAAATGCAATAAGGATGATTGAGCGGCTGTGAATTATCACCATTTATTTGCATCTTGGCTGAAAAACAGTTTGAAAGGCAGAATCATTCTGAGGAACAGAGTGAGCTCTCTGTATGTATATAAAAGAGAGCCAGCTCCTTGGAAATCCCCCAACTCCTTAATTATCTGGCCTGATATATAAAAATAGCATGCTGTGATAGTTTCAAAGACATTGAAGACATTTCACTTTAGCAAGACTCTAATGGAAATGGTGATATACAAATAGAAGAGTCATGCAACTTCTTAAATATGTATTTAGATGTAGATGTGTAAAAAATAAATATTTGTATGTTATATGCACTCAAGAGTCTCTTAAAAAGGCAAAATAACTGTCATTTTCTAAACTTCAACTTTTTATGAATGAGCATTGTGGTTTAAATTATAAATGTTTGAAATGTTGACAGAAGGAAAGAAATTAGGCTAATATCTACTATCCATTCAGTCTAACCAATTTGCATTCTATTCATCTTTCTAAGAAAAAGCAGGCTACTTTATTTGTGTTGGAACTACACCTATTTCTTAGTACTCACATCCTCAAAACATGAGATTAGAGTTGTTCCAAAAAGATAAAAGTACAAATCTACAAAATTTACCTTTCTTCCACTTTCTGGGTGAATTGCTTACTTAATGCATAGAAGTGGAACTGTCACCATAAGATCACAAGAACAAAAGCCCAAGAAAAGTTTAGTAAAGGAGCACACTAAAAAAAGAAAAAAAAATATTGTGGCTTTTTAATGAATTATTATTCAGTAATTTAGAAATGTAGTGGGTGCCATCGTTCTAATCATTTTCTACTCTACCTCACAATCACTGAGTCCTCCATTTCTCCAGTTGCTGGGAGGCATGGTGGCTGAGAGTTCTCAGCTGAAATTGACTTCTGGATTTTCCTTCAGCTGACGTGAGCTGCAAAGTCATCGAAGGAGAGCCTCTCTGGGCAGCTCAGATCCAGTAACTGAACCAGGTAGGGATGATGTGGTATAAAGCTCTGGCCTTTCATCTCAGGTTGGGAGAAATTTTAAGTTCCACTCCAGTCCCCAAGCTTCCAAAGAGTGGACTGAGACCTTGATGCAACTGCATCGTAATATGATTTTACATTCTTCCCAATTGTCGTCCCTTCACACCACCTCCCATTGTTGATCATGAGAACATTCCCCAGTAACGTTCCTGCATGCAAATTTTCTGTTTAAGTCTCGAAAGCTGCTGACGACTTAAGATTTGGGAATATGATTGTGAAAGTTAAAAGGAAAATATACATTTAATAAACATCTATTATTTCATTTTTCCAACAAAAGGAAAATAAGTACTCAGAGTATGTTTTTTTTTAACCTGCAACAGTCATTGCTCTGCATAAACATGTTGATTTTTTTAGGATTATATTTAATTGTAACTATTTAGAGATAGTAGCTCATAGAATGTGCTGTTATATTTTGAAAATGATTTAAGTAATAAATGGAAAATAACTTTGACAAATTTAAAGTAAAAAATCAGGAAAAAATGTTAGAGCAATATTAGTGTTGCTACTGTTTTTGTCAGAAACGTTTTAATGTAATAAGTCTTGCTGAAGAGATCATATATCATGTCAGAGTGCCCAAAAATTCTCCCAAGCCCTGAAGTTCATATCCACAGTATTCTGTTTTCTTTTAAATGTGAATGGCAAAAGTAATCTTTAATACTTACAAACCAAAAAAGAAAAAAATCTTTTTTTTTTTTTTTTTAATATTTTACAAAGTAAGATACATGCAAATGATTGATGGCACATACCAAAGAGCTGAGAGGGTATGAAAGAGGAAATAAAAACTACATTAAATCTAATATATGTATTGATCTAGCCAAAATTAAAGAAAAATATAAAGTAGATTAGAAAAATAAAGAATGCTTCTAAAATGCCTTCTTTAAAATAAGCAAAACTTCTAATGTAAAATCATCCAATGTTTTAAAGAAATATCTATTCTAGATAATATTCCAAATACCTCCTGGTATATTATTCATATTAATGATACTTAAATACACAGTCCAAAAATACTTTATGATTCATTTGTTATAGACATATAAAAAATTCACAATACTAGTTCTTTTATTAGTATTATCACAATGAATAAATCACAATCTCCATTTTCTTAAAAAAAAAAAATGATAAACAACCCCCTCACACACCCACACACACACTCTTTTCACAAAGCATTAAATTTTCCTGTGAATGATAGCGTGACTTCCACTTTTCAATGCAATAAAAATCTAAATTTAAATAAAAAGTTATAAAGAATGATTTCTTTTATTGTCTTCTCAGAAAAATGATTAGCATTAGTGAATTCTGTTTTTCCATTCACCTCAAAACTGAGTGTTTATTGACTGTGGAAGTAAATGGATGATAAAGCAGAAAGTCATAGAGATTCTGAGAGGCTAATGAATAGGAAAACACATTGTTCAGAGAAGAAAAAAGAGCCATCTTCTTACCAAAAAATTATAGAGAGTGGCATTGAAGTAAACGCAGTTTTTATTGTAATAAAAGAGTAAGACAACAATGGTCAAGTAAATATTTGTATTGTAATTGATTGTACCAATGGCTATTTATTAAATTACACCATGGGATAACTTACCTCGGAGTCAATTTTAATTAAAACATCTGTTCACACTCCAAGGTAGTCTATGAATGATTAATTTGCTTGCATGGCGTTTTTAACTGTGTATTTTTCTTTCAAAGAAAATCAAAGATATTCATTAGGTATAATGGCATTTTAATTTCTTAAAATTAATTGAATCTTATTTTCAAATAATCAAAAGAAAGGCTCAATGTGAGCAATAATACATGAAGAGCAAATGAAATCCAGGAAGACCTCCTTGTAGAGATAATCAGAAAAACCCACTCGCCACATCTACAAGTCCCATTGCAGGAAAAAAAGTCCTATTGTTGCTTGTTTATTTCTCATAAGGGAGTCTAGCAATATCATTCCAGGAGGAAATAAGTTAACATAAATGATATTGAAACATTCTAAAATGTAATTTGGGAGTTATAAATATATAACTAAGTGTACCTACAAGAATATTTGTATTCCAACTGTTCTTAAGTATTTGAATTTTTTTATAGTTAAATTAGAATTTACTTTGCAATTGTTGTTTTTGTTATTAGGTGCCATCGAGTTAATTATGATTCATAGTGACCCTATCTACAACAGAATGAAACACTGCGCAGTCCTGTACCATCTTCTCAATCATTGTTATGCTTGAGCCCATTGTTGCAGCCACTGTGTTAGTCCAACTTCTTGAACATCTTCCTCTTTTTCATTGATCTTCTACTTTTCTAAGCATGATGTCCTTCTCCAGACACTGATCACTCCTGATAACATGTCCAAAGTATGTGAGACGTAGTCTCGCCATTTTTGCTTCTAAGGAGCATTCTGGCCATACTTCTCCCAATACAGATTTGTTCATTCTTTTGTCAGTCCATGGTATATTCAATATTCTTCTCCAATACCATAAAATTAAAAGGCATCAACTCTTCTTTGGTTTTCCTTATTCCTTGTCCAGCTTTCTCATGCATATGAGGCAATTGAAAACACCATGGCTTGTGTCAGGTGCACATTAGTCTTCCAGGTGACATCTTTGCTTTTCAACACTTTAAAGAGGTCTTTTGCTGCAGATTTGCCCAATGCAATGTGTCATCTCATTTCCTGACTGCTGCTTCCATGGGTATTGATTATGGATCCAAGAAAAATGAAACCCTTAACAACTTCAATCTGTTTTCCGTTTATCATGATGTTGCTTATTGTTTCAGTAGTGAAGATTTTTGTTTTCTTTATGTTGAGGTGTAATCTGTACTGAAGGCTGTGGTCTTTGATCTTCATCAGTCAGTGCTTCAAGTCCTCTTCACTTTCGGCAAGCAAGGTTTTATCATTTGCATAATGCAGTTTGTTAATGAGTCTTCCTCCAATTCTGATGCCATGCTCCTCTTCATACAGTCCAGCTTCTAGGATTATTTGCTCAACATACAGATTTAAATGGGTATGGTGAAAGGATACAACCCTGACACACAACTTTCCTGACTTTGCTTGTTTTTACTTTGCAATAGGGTTAAGTTATCCTGAAGGTTTTCAACCTAAACTTAATTTTTGACTTATGTTGACAATATAATAACAATAGGCATATATTTTTCATCCTAGGAAGTAAACTACAATTAAATTTATTGATTTATGAATTAACTATTCTTGTATGTGTTATCTTTGACGTGGTTTCCAATGTATCAATAAATAAGGATCATTGGGGAAAAAATTCACATTTAAGAATAACAGAATAAGAAAGTAATGTTTACTTTGTGAACTAAAATAAATTTGTGAATAAAATTATACAGAAAATTTGCAATACGATAGTTTTCTTTCAATAAACAAAGACATAAAGATACTATGCAATTTGAAATATTTGCCTATAATACAGTCCACTAAATTTTCCCAAAACCTTTTTTATCATGTTTTAAAATTCATCTCAGCTTATTACTTCTTCAAATAACATCGTTTAATATTTGTTCCTTTGATTAAACATTATACTTTAAAATTACTATAATCAGATAAGTAAAAAATAAAAAGTCAATTACCAGAAGTAATTATTTTACTTCTAAACTATTCAAACAACTTAAATAATCACTTGGAAATGACAAAATAGGTTGTAGCCTGTCAGCAAAATGTTAACATAAATATTTTTTTCCATTGTATTTGGCATTATTGTTTTAAATTTGCATAGTTAAAGACAATTTCAGTAAAACACATGATGATTTTAACACAGGCTTCAATGTAATGGGTTTATTTACCCTTGACAAATGTGTATGGTTTGGGATACCATGACTCCCCTGTCAGTTTGTCAGCATGGCTTGTGTGTTACTGTGATGCTCAAAGCTACGCCACCCGTATTTCAAAGACCAGTAGGGTCACCTAACTGGATAGGTTTCAGCTGAGCTTCCAGTAAAACATAGTAGGAAGAATTGGTGGACAACTTTTTAAAAAAATTACACAGTGACAACCTTATGAATAGCAGTGGAACACTGTCTGATAACAGTGCTGGAAAATGAGCCCCTCTGGTTTGAAGATAGTCAAAAGCAAGAGCAGCCTCCTCAAAGCAGAGTCGACCTTAAAGACATGGATGGAGTCAAGCTTTCGGGACCTTAATTTGCTGATTTGATACAACTTAAAAAGAGAAGAAACAGCTGCAGGTATTCATTAATAATCAGAATGTGGAATATATGAAGTATGAATCTAGGAAAATTGGAAGTTGTCAAAAATGAAATAGAATGCGTAAAGACTGATATCTAAGCATTAGTGAAGAAGACTTTAACCACTTACTGATGAAGATCAAAGACCACACTTCAGTATGGATTCCACCTCAACTTAAAGAAAACAAAAATCCTCACTACTGGAACAATAAGTATCATCATGATAAATGGAGAAAAGGTCGATGTTGTCAAGGACTTCATTTTACGTGGATTCACAATCAACACACATGGAAGTAGCAGTCAGGAAATCAGATGACACATTGCACTGGGCAAATCTGCTGCAAAAGAACTCTTTAAAGTGTTAAAAAGCAAAGATGTTACTTGAAGACTAAAGTGCACCTGACCCAAGCCAGGGTATTTTCAATTGCCTCATATGGATGTGAACACTGGAAAATGGATAAGGAAGACTGAAGAAGGATTGATGCCTTTGAATTTTGGTGTTGGCAAAGTATGTTGAATATCCTATGGACTGCCAAAAGAATGAACAAATCTGTCTTGGAAGAACTATAACCAGTACAGTCAGAATGCTCCTTAGAAGCTAGGCTGGCGAGACTGTGTTTCACATACTTTGGAGTTATCAGGGAGACAAGTCCTGAGTAAGGACAGCATGCTTAGTAAAGTTGAAGGTCAGTGAAAAAGAGGAAGACACTCAATAAGATGGATTGACACAGTGGTTGCAACAATAGGCTGGAGCATAACGATGATTATGAGACTGGTGCAGGGCCAGGCAGCGTTTCATAATGTTGTACACAGGGTTGCTATGAGTTGGAACCAATTTGAAGGCACCTAACAACAACAAAAACAAATGAGCTGAAATGGACTGGTACTGGGCATTTTGAATTGGACAATCATAAGGTCTACTATGCCAGGAATGAAAAAGTGAAGAGGAATGGTGTCACATTCATCATCAAAAAGAACATTTCAAGATCTACCCTGAAGTACAAAGCTGTTAATGATAGGATAATATCCACACGCCTACAAGGAAGACCAGTTAATATGACTATTATTCAAATATATGCACCAACCACTAAAGATGAAGAAATTACAGACTTTTACCGATGTCTGCAGTCTGAAATTGATCAAACATGCAATCAAGGGGCATTGATAATTATTGGTGATTGGAAGACAAAAGTTGAAAACCAAGTGGACAGATCGGTAGTTGGAAAACACAGCCTCGGTCATAGAAACGTTTCCGGAGGTCATGTGGCAGAATTTTGCAAGATCAACTATGTATTCGTTGCAAATGTCTTTTCTCGACAACGTAAATGGAATTATACATATGGACCTCACTGGTGGAATACACAGGAATCAAATCTACTCTATCAGTTGAAAAAGACAATGGAGAAGCTCAATATCATGAATCATAAAAGACCAGGGGCTGACTGAGGGACAGACCATCATTTGCTCATATGCAAGTTCAAGTGGAAGGACTAGAAAAGTAAAATAAGTCCATGAGAGCCAAAGTATGACCTTAAGTATATCCCATCTGAATTTATAAAGCATCTCAAGAATAGATTTGACAAACTGAATGTTAATGACCAAAGACCAAACTAGCTGTGTGATGACATCAAGTACATCAAACATGACAAAAGCAAAAGGTCATTAAAAACACAAGAAAGAAAGAAATGAACAAAATGGATGTCAGAAGAGACTCTGAAACTGGCTCTTAAATGTAGCGTAGCTAAAGGGAATGGAATAAATGATGAAATAAAAGTGTCAAACAGAGAATTTCAAAGGGTAGCTCTAGGAGACAAAGTAAAGCATTACAATGAAATGTGCAAAGTCCTGGAGTTAGGGGACCAAAAAGGAAGAATGTACTTGACATTTCTCAAGTTGAAAGAACTAACATAAGAATTCAAGCCTCGAGGTGCAATAAGGAAGGAATCTATGGGTAAAATATTAAACAATACAGGACACATGAAAAGAAAATGGAAGGAATACACAAAATTCTCTTACCGAAAAGAACTGGTTAACATTCAACCATTTCAGGAAGTAGCATATGATCAAGAATCGATGGTACTGAAGGAAGAAGTCCAAGCTGCACTGAAGGTATAGGAAAAAAACAAGGCTCCAAGAATTGACAGAATACCAATTGAGACGTGTCGACAAATGGGTGCAGCACTGAAGGTGCTCACATGTCGATGCCCAGAAATTTGGAAGACAGCTACCTGGCCAACCAACTGGAAGAGATCCATATTTATGCACATTCCAAAGAAAGGTGATGCAACAGAATGTAGAACCTATCTAACAATATTATTTTTCTGAAGACCATTCAAAAGCAGTTTCAGCAGTACGTCAACAGGGAACTGCCAGAAATTCAAGCAGGATTCGGAAAAGGACATGGACTGAGAGATGTCATTGCTGATATCAGACAGATATTGGCCAAGGGCAGAGAATAACAGAGAGATGCTGGCCTGTGTTTTATTGATTATGCAAAGTTATTTGACTGTGTGGATCATAACAAATTATGTATATATATTTGGGTATATATTTGGGAAGAATGGGAATGCCAGAATACCTAAATGAGCTTATGCAAACCTTACATACATCAAGAGGCAGTCATTCAAACAGAACAAGGGAATGCTGTGTAGTTTAAAATTAGGAAAGGTGTGTTACAGCATTGTATCCTTTTACCATACTTATTCAATCTGTATGATGAGCAAATAATTAAAAAAGCTGGATTATATGAAGGAAAATGTTGCATCAATGCTGAAGGAAGACTCATTAACAACCTGTGATACAAAAATGGCACAACCTTGCTTGGTGAAAGCTAAGAATACTTGAAGCACTCACTGGTAACAATCAAAAACTACAGCCTTCAGTATGGATTACACCTCACCATAAGGAAAACAAAAATTCTCACAACTGGGCCAAAAAGCAACATCATGATAAATGGAGAAAAGACCGAAGTTGTCAAAGATTTCATTTTACTTGGATCCACAATCAACACCATGGTAGCAGCAGTCAAGAAATCAAAGGACGCATGGCACCGGGAAAATCTGCTGCAAAAGACATGTTTAACATGTTCAAAAGCGAATTTGTTATCTTAAGGACTAAGGTGTGATTGACCCAACCCATAGTATTTTCAATCGCCTCATATGCACAAGAAAGCTGGACGATAAATAAGAAAGACCCAAGAATAACTGATGTGTTTGAATTATTGTATTTGCAAAGAACATTGAATATACCTTGGACTGCCAGAACAACATACAAATCTGCCTTGGAAGAAATACAGTCAGAATTCTCCTTAGAAGCAAGGATGGCATGACTTAGTCTCATGTACTTTGGACATGTAATCAGGAGGTCAGTCCCTGGAGACGGACATAATGCTTAAAGTGGAGGGTAAAGTAAAGTAGAGGGTCAGCAAAAGAGAAGAAGACCCTCAAGGAAATGAATGGATTGACATACTGGCTACAATGATGGACTCAGCCACAGGAAAATTTTGAGAATGGTGCAGGACTGGACAGTGTTTTGTTCTGTTGTACATAAAGTCTCTATGAGTTGGAAATAACATTAATAATAAATGCTACAGGACTGTACTCTGCTATCATTTATAAATAGGGCTATAAGAGCCATCTGAAAAACATAATGTCCACAGCCACTTCTGTGAACTTGACTACGTGTACTGATTCAAATGAATGCTTCTAAGATTAGAATGAGTACTTAAGTATTTTTAAAACTTAAAAATTACCACTGTTGTTAAAGTACTAATTAGTATGTGTTTCTCATTTGCCATTCAGTTTTCCAGTGGAGGCCAGGTATAGTATCCTGCCTCACTGCCCGGTAAAAAGAGACCTTTGTCATCAGTTTATGATCCAATTAGTCCATCTACATATTTATTACACTGGAGACAGTTTGCCTGACAGTAGAAAAGCCATAAGATAAAAACAGTTTCAGCCTGTCTGCCCCTGTACCCAGAGTAACTGTCACCTCCTGTCCTTTCTCTGCTTCAGGCAACATGAACTGAGGAGAAAAGAGGCAGTCTTTGGCCCCTCAAGAGGAAAGAAAACCATCTTAGACATCCATTGAAATGCACATTGTCTATCTGAATTAATTTTATATTATTCTGTAGTGTTTCAACAAAACATGACAATTTTTCTTTATTGTCTGTGTTGTTGAATGGTTTTTTAATTCTGAAATTATGTAAATTGCCAGATGATATTCTGAATTAAAAGTACTTATTGACACAATAGCTTTTACAAAAATAGAGAAATTTCAATTGAGACAATGCAACATATAGACAGTTTAACTATTACTTAATCTACCTTTTGCTGAGAGGAACATTGCCAGGCTGGAGACCAACCTAGAGAAGATTGAAGTAGGTATTAAGAGCTGAATTGTAATTGCTAAACTCAAGCAACATTTACAGCCTGGAACACATGTAAATTTTGTTTAAGTAAATGGCTGTAGCCCAGACATGAAAATAGTTATTGAACTCAACTTTGTTTTTATTGTGTGACTTTTTAAGTTATGCAAACACAGAGCTTTACTACACTATGGTTTAATTTACAATACATGATATTTCAATACATTGCATTTTTTAAAATCAGATATTCAAATGCAATTCATGTTAAAAGTCATAACTCTAGGATAAAAAAAAAACTAAATTACATACACATAGAAGGACGCATTACTGTTTAGTTGTAGTGTTTTCCTTTCCTTGATACCTCATAGGTGTTCGTTCTGATGATACAGATCATTATTAGATGTGTGTTTCCCTAAGATTCTTACTGCAGTGTCATTTCTTGGGTCCTCTGTTGAGAATTCAGGACTACGGAACGACTTGTTTTTAAGTAACTAAAATCACTTTGAAATTATATGTTGATCAGCCAATATTTAAGACCCATATACTGACCCGCTTTTTAACAAATGGATATTCAGGCCTTGAAGACTTTGGACATACTGAGACTACAGCAGCCTGTGGCTGCTTGCAGGAGCAAAACAAGCAAAATAAAATCTCTTCTTGAATTTTCTTCCCCTAGGACATAGAGGGCATTTAAAGTGTGTTTTCAACACCAACTGTTGCTTAGACATTTAATTTTCCCTGCTGATATTTTAGAATCATCACTGAGGTGTCAACACTAACATTTTAGCTGTTTATTCTTGGAGTGCATATTGAGCAATTATTAAGTTCGGAATGCTCATCAAATGCCTCTCCACAGTACCTCTTAAATGAAACACTAGCTCTGTCAATAAAGTTTCTATCAATGAGAAACTCTGTATAATTGATATGTTTCATTAATATAGGCACAATTTTATATGGTGGGAACATAATGTCTTTAGTACTTAGGCATAAAGTCAAACTGTCCTTAAAAATATTATTTTCATATTAGATTTACTCCCCTAAAAAAATAGTGACAGAGGACTTCCAGCCAACATAGGTCCATAGACAGAAGCACCATGCCATCCCTCCACAGCAAAAACCCAAAAAACTAAGTAAAGCAGAGACAAATGTCATTCCTGAAACCTGAAGTATCAAATGAAGAAATAAAGAGCTCAGCCAAACACCAAATGGAATAAGAAACTGACAGAGAACACAGAGCGAAGAGAGATACGTGCGGAGGTCCCCTATCAGCTAACGCAGCACGGATTCACCATCTTGGACACCCATCAGGGATCAACGGTCAGGGAGTGTAGGAAAGCAGCTTTCCAGAGCTCCCAGCAGGAGACAGAGCACTTGGTAGCCAGCAACACATGCTTTTCCACCCCCATCCTTTCCCTACTGCTCTACCTCTTAGCTTACTGGCTGGCTATGGTGGCTCTGCTGGCCAGGAAATACAGTGTCCATGCCACTTGGATTTGCCCCACCCACATCAGAGATCAGTGGACAGGGAGTACAGGGAAGCAGCTTCATAAAGTTCCCAGCAGGAGACAGAGAACCCAGTAAAGAGCCATATAAGCTTTCCTAACCCCCATCTTCACCTCCCCCCTCTCCCCACTTCAGCAATCCTCTGCTTCCTGCTAGCCACAGTCTCTTGGCTGGGAGGCAACTTCTCTGGTCCTGGGCTGCTTGGATTCACCCCACCCACACTGGCTGGCTCCCTGACCTGGTGTTGCGTCTTCTGTTTCTTTTGGTTTCTTCCGTGCCTCCCACTACCTCCCCCTCCTTTCTCTTGAACATCTGGCTCCATGTGCCATCTTTGCTTCTTCTCAAAAGGCTTTGAAGCCCCTCTGGACTGGGGAACCACTCCCCCAGCCCGTGACATCATTCTGGTGGGATCCCTGGGACTTTTTTATTTTATTTTGCTTTCTTCTGTTTTCTTTTTCTTTTCACAGCTTGGGACCCCCTTCTAGCTGGGCTGCACTGCACAGCTTAGGAGCCACTCTTCCAATTTGCCCAGCCATGTAGGTGAGATCCCTGGGGGCATTTTTTTTGTTTCTTTCTTTTTCTTTTTTTTCTCTCTTTTTCCCTTTCTTTCTTAATTTTTCAGTTCTTGTCTCTCTATACTTACCTTCCTTCCCTGTCTCCTGAATGCCTAATGCAGTGTGACATCTACATTCCCTCTAGCCAGGCTATGCTGTGCAGCGTGGGAGGCACTTCCTTGGTTTTTGCAGCTGCACTGGTGGGACCCCTGGAGGCTTTTCTTTTCCAAATTTTTATCTAGTTCTTTTTTTTTTTTTCCTTTTTGCTTTTCTCCACTTCTTGGTTTCTCATCTCTCTGCTCCAATGGCAAGCTCCCGTTTTTGGCTCCTGTTCCTCTCTCCTCTCTCTCCTCTTTCCCTTACCCATATTAGCTCCACACATCACAACATCCCCACTCTTTCCTGACTACCGACATCATGCACTGAACATCACACCCCCAAGCAGCACAAGCACAGTCTACCAGAACCTGCCCAGCACTGATTCCTGGCCCACCGTGTTGGTCCTAGTATGTGCCACAAACAACCCATCCCAGCCCCTCCACTTCAGCTGCATCTGCTCTGCTGCACCACAACTGAGTAAATAGCCCTACCTATTGGACAAGGAGGTGAAAGTATCGTGACTACAAACGAGCAAACAACAAAGAATGCACAACTTGCCTCCTCAGACATAATCAAATAAAACAAAAAATCAGGACGAAACAAATAAATCTACAATCAAGAAATGAAGAAAATAACTACTGAATGTTCCAAAGACAGCAGGCAATATCAAAACATATATATATATATATATATATATATATATATATATATAAAGGACAGGATGGTTCCAGTAGGGCTCAAAATAAAATACCAGATGACTTTCCAGTAGAAGAAAAAGCACTAGAACTACCTGAGAGGGAATTCAAATCTCTAAAATTCACAGTTATCCAAAAGTTGAAGCAAAAAGCAGACAAAAATGAGGAAAAAACAGACAAATTCATGGAAAATACAGACAAAACAATGGAAGAATTCAGGAAAATAATACAAGAACAAAATGCCAAAATAAATTCACAACTAGAAATCATACAAAAATGACAATTAGAAATCCAAAAGATAAACAAGATTTCAGAAATGGTCAGTGTCATAAAAGGGCTGAGGAGCAGGTTTGAAATGATGGAAGACAGGATCAGCAAAATTGAAGGCAAACACTTGGATACAACTTTGTTTGAGGAAAAATCAGAAAAAAGAACAAAGAAAAATGAGGAGAAACAATAAGACTAAGCTCTGATTATTCAGCAGAAACCATGCAGGCAAGAAGGCAGTGGGATGACATATATAAAACCTTGGAAGAAAAAAATTGCCAACCAAGAATAATATATCCTGCAAAACTTTGATTTAAATACGGTGGTGAAATTAGGACATTTCCAGATAAACAGAAACTAAGGGAATATGTAAAAACCAAAACAAACTTATATAAGAATTATTAAAGGTAGTCCTTCCATCTGAGAATAAACATCAACCACAGCTTGAATCTAGGATGCAAGATTGTACCAGCCAGATACCAGTGTAGGGAATGAACTCTCAAGGACTATCCAAAACCAAAAGAATTGCAACAGGGAACCAGAGAGATTAATCTGTAAATGACAACAACATCAGAACAATTAAAGAGGGAATAAACAGTATAGGTATAGAACTTTCTAATGTACAGTAAGGCAAGGCGATACCAAATAATAATAGACTGGTTCAAACCTAGGAAGATAAAGGTAAATTCCAAGGTAACCACAAAGAAAATTAACAAACCTACTCATCAAAATGAAGAAAAACATAAAGTTTCAACAAAAACAAAATCTACAAAAACAAATAGATGAAAAAGAAATCCACAAACAAAAGGAACTCAGCACAGGAGAGTAAGAGGAACAAAAAAAATTTTAGCACCACAGAACAAAAGCACTACAAATTGACAGCAATAAACTCACACCTATCAATAATTACACTGAATGTAAATGGCCTAAATGCACCCATAAAGAGACACAGAGTGACAGAATGGTTAAAAACAAAACAAACAAAACAGGTTCCATCAATTAGCTGTCTACAAGAGACACACCTTAGAAACAATGACAAGTGAAGGAGGGAAGCAGGACAGTCAGTGATTCCGTATTACAAGGACTGGACTGGCACAGCCCTGGCAACACCTGGACTTTAACCCAGTGAACTAACCAGTTCCCATGGAGTCGACTCCAACTCCTGGAGACCTCACGTGAGTCAGAGTAGAACTGCACTCCACTGGGTTTTCAATGGCTGGGATCTTTTGTAAGTAGATTGCCAGGACTTTCTTCCATGGTGCCTCTGGGTGAATTTGAACTGCTAATCTTTTGAGTGATAGCCGAGCACTTAACCATTCATGCCACCCAGAGACTCCTTGATTTTAGCTCATTGAGACCCATTTCAGATGTCTTCCGACCTCCGGAAATGTAAGATAATAAATATGTACTGTTTTACGCCACTTAGTTTGTAGTAATTTGTCACTGCAGCAAGGAAACTAATATACCATCTCTGTTGTCCACTTCCTAAGGACAGAACCTTGGAGCCCCATTTCTGATATTGGCTCCCTGGAGTAGTCCTCTCCCACATTGAGTCTGTGCCACCTGCGACTTACCAATGGACAGCAACAGATGTAACGCTGTACAAGCTCCAGGCAAAAAAACGACTGCTCCATTTTTGCACTTTGGGGAACCCCGAGATACAATATAAGAAGTCTCACCATCCTGCTACAGAGCCCATGAGACAGTGTGGAGAGACCAGTAGAGAGATGAGGCCTTGAAATGATTTGGAGGAGGACAGCGGCCCCGCTTTCCCATTCCCAACAACCCGCTCAAGCCTTCAGAGGACTCCGGCTCCGTAGCCAGCAAATGGATAAACAGTGCGAGAGACCCCAAGCCAGATCAGCACTGGAACAGCCCGGCTGAGGCTGGTCAACTATAGAACTAGAGAGGTAATAGCTGATTGTTTCAAACCACTACATGCCGGAGGGCTTCTTTCGCAGCCATTGTAACCAAACTACCATCTATTTTTAGCTACCATGAGTTGAGGGCCAACCATGGTGCTGGGAAACCAGGATCTCACCCAAATTACATAACGCCCTGGGAAACTGGCCTGAGTATCACCCCCATTTCTATGAGGAAACTGAGGATCTGAGAGGGGAGGTAGCTAAAGTTCCTGGTAGAATGGGGAGCTGGGTTTGATCGGGTCTATTCAAATCCGGAGCCCCAGGCCATTTACACTTCCCAGTGCTACCTCTCCTTGAGGCTCTTTACCTTGTTTACCCAGAGGCCTGTGTGTAGCTGGGTCGGTCACAGTCAATGCTTTGGCCGCCATGCTGGTTTCTGCAAGCCCAGTGCTACATCTTCCCTTTTTCTCCTCTATCACTCTCGTATCTCATTGGAGAAGCAGGATTACTTACAGTAAATGAAAACCAAGACTTGTACAGGAAGCACAGCCTGATCTGTTACAGGGTTATTCTAGCCTGTAATGTACCTGTGAACTTTCAAACACAGCGAAACTGATTGCAGAGGGGCTGGGAGCGTTTCAAGGTGCCCTGTTGCTGCTCCCTGGGGCCAAAGCTCAGAAATGCCGAACAGCGGGGAGCAAATGACTTCTGAGTGGTTCCTCTTGGCGTCCTGGAACTGCCTCCCCAGGAATCGTCAGCAGGGCTGTCTCAGATACTTCCAACAGCTGCTCTGCTGTGTTTACCTGCTGCAGTCCTGGACCTGCGGTTAATTCCCCGGGAGGGGTGAGAGGCAGACAGGGCCTGGCAGCAGCAAAGGCTACACCAAGATTCAGCAGCTACTCCGGGTCATTGCTCCCTCTAGTGGCCACGGGGAGAGAAGAGAAGCATTTTAGAAACTCAGTGTACATTCCGAAATTGCGTCCCAGGTGGCGTTGGAACGTCAGACTCCCGTGACTTGCACCATCAGGTAAATAGAAGAGACAACTTAGAAGAATGCATGTTGCCGATCAGACATCTCTTTCCTAAAGAATAGTGAACATACAATGGAGTATTATTTAAACAGAGAGAGAAATGAAGTTCTGATATGCACTACATAGTGGATGAACCTTGAAAACATTAAAATGAAATAAAACAAAAATCCAGTTGCTGTCAGGTAGATTCCAACTCATGGTGACCCCATGTGTGTCGAAGTGAAACTGTGCTCCACTGGGCTTTCAGTGGCTGGTGTTTTGGAGGTGAATCACAGGGCCTTTCTTCAAGGTACCTCTGGGTGGACTCAAACATCCAATTTATCGGTTAGTAGCCAAGAACTTTAACCATTTGCCCTACCCAAGGACTCCTTGAAAACGTTATGCTGAATGAAATAAGTCAGACATAAAAGGACAAACATTGTATGATCCCATTTACATGAAATGTCTAGAGTAACCATATGCATAAAGATCAAAGTAAATTAGGGGCTACCAGGGGCTGGGAGAAAGAGGTATGGAAAGTAATTTCTGAATGCATTCTGAGTTTTCGTTTGGGGTGATAGAGAGTTTTGGAAGGGGATAGTGTGATGGTTGCGCAAGACTTTAAATGTATTTAATGTTCCTGAATTGCACGCTTAAAATGGCAAACTTTGTTATGTATCTTTTTTATCACTACAAAATAAATAAATAAAATTTAAAAAAGAATGATAGTGTTGAATAAATGCAGATATTTATGACCTTATCAAATACACATGTCCCAGCCTTGTTAGCTATATAAAAGGAATCTTGTTTTCTCATTATTTTTAGTTTTTTTTTTTAATTGTCATGAAAAGACACACAGCACATCATCCACCAATTCAACAATTTCTACATGTGTAGTTCAGTGATGTTGATTACGTTCAAGTTGTGTAACCATTTCTCACGATCCTTTTCCAGATTATCTCACCATCATTAACATAAATTCACTGCCTCCTAAGCAAAAACTCTCCCTTTGCCCCTTCCTCCCACTCTTGGTGACCACTAATAATTTTTGGTTTCTTTTTTTTTTTTTTTTTATCTTGGAAACCCTGGTGGCATAGTGGTTAAGTGCTATGGCTGCTAACCAAAAGATTGGCAGTTCTAATCTGCCAGGCACTCCTTGGAAACTCTACGGGGCAGTTCTGCTCTGTCCCATGGGGTCACTATCAGTCTGAATCGACTCGACGGCACTGGGTTTGGTTATGGTTTTTATATATATTCTTAGAAAACTTGGTGGCATAGTGGTTAAGAGCTACAGCTGCTAACCAAAAGGTCCGCTGTTCAAATCCAACATGTGCTCCTTGGAAACCATATCGGGCAGTTCTACTCTATCCTATAGGTCACTATGAGTCGGAATCGACTGGAGAGCAGCAGTTTTTTTTTAAATATATTTTCTTAAGGAGCCTTGATGGTGCAGCCATTAACGTGCTCAGCTGCTAACCGAAAGATGCTCAGTTCAAACCCGCCAGCTGCTCCTCGGGAGAGAGATGTAGCAGTCTACTTCCATAAAGATTTACAGCCTTGGAAACCCAACGGGGCACTTCTATTCTGTCACTATGAGCTGGAATTGACTTGACAGCAAAGGGTTTGGTTTTGTATATTTGCTTAAGGAGCCCTCGTGGGGCAGTGGTTAAGCACTAGGTTGTTAACTGATAAGTCAGCAGTTCGAACTCACCAACCACTCCATGGAAGAGAGACGTGGCCCTCTCCTTCAGTAAAAAGTTACAGCCTCGAAAATCCTATGGGGCAGTTCTACTGTGTCCTATGGGGTCACTAAAAGTTGGAATTGACCGGGCAGCAACATTTTGTTTTTTTTTTTTTAAATATATTTGCTTATTTACTCAGTTTTTACTACAGAATTGAGATA
Source organism: Elephas maximus indicus (assembly GCF_024166365.1). Taxonomy (NCBI): domain Eukaryota; kingdom Metazoa; phylum Chordata; class Mammalia; order Proboscidea; family Elephantidae; genus Elephas; species Elephas maximus. The sequence goes on along the minus strand of NC_064820.1, from coordinate 27,129,528 downwards.
GATTTGCATGAGTAAAAAATATTAGGTGACTATTAGAGAAACTTTCTCTAGATATATCTGACACCATTTTCCTTTTCTTAAAGTGACTCCTTATCCCCCAAAGCACTTCTTGACCTGGAAGCCCATGGGCCACCTAAGTCTCCATGTATGGGCTTTCAGAGAGTCAGAGAATCTTCTGGAATTATCTGTGTAACTTAAGCCTCACGTAGGTGCTGGATCCAGCCAGGCCCGAAGTCTTCCCTTGAACTTTGAAATTATGTGACTCAATCACTTCCATTTTTAGCTTAAGCCAGAATCAAATGGACATCACTCACTTGTAAGCAAAAGATTTCTAGCTGAATGTAATCAATGTCACTGAATTGTACAGTTAGAAATTTTTGAATTGGTGTATATTCTGCTGTTTATATTCGCAACAACAATAAAATAAATTATATAAAAAAATAGTGACACCTTTCAAGAGTGAAGAAAAGGTGTAATTCCAATTAGAGGTATGCTATCACACGTGTCCATGTGTGTTGGAGTGCTTCTGTGGGGTTGTGTGTGCATGTATTTGTGTGTGCGTGTGTGTGTTCTAATGATCTTGATTTCATGAAGGATCTCAACAGCTGGATAATGAACATACTATGGTGTAGAGTAGAGGAAAATGAAATAAAACCTGCAGAGCTTCTCATAAACCTAAAAAAAAAAAAAAAAACCCAAACCCAGTGCCATCGAGTCGATTCCGACTCATAGCGACCCTATACCTATAAATATACCTATGTTAAATAAAAATTAGTGACACATTCTATAATTGTGTTCTCAGTTTAGTAGCTATATAATAATTATACCACAGAAGTTATTTTTACATGCTATTGAAGAGGAAATGATAGCAGGAACCTTGAGCATTTAAATGTTCAGACTCCAGATATTTAGAGGGAGATGTTATTTTTTTATCTTTAAGAAGTTGTCCCCCACACTTCGAAGAGATAACCTCAAGTGTTGGCTCAATACATGAATCTAATATAAAGCCTTTCTGTGAGTTTGTTCACCTCAGCAACATCTATATAGAACAGTAATGAACACTCAGAAACTGTAGCATATCATTTAACACAATTCAATCTTTTGGACTAGCTTGAAATGGAAGATGAATTACCTTTTATTTCTAGAGCAGAATCCCAGTTAGGGTTCACGGTCAATAAATTACAAATGTGAGAAGAAAACACACACCATGGTTTCTATATTTTTACCATTAAATTTTTATAAGAATACTCAAATAAAAAAAATTGTAAGAATTGAATAAGTTTTCAGACATGTGCTGCTAAAACAGAGATGCCATTAACTTGAAGGATGACTGTTTGAAATAATGGATATTAGTGTTTAAGATATAGATATTAAGTATGATAATTTAATCATAGTTTTAGGGGTTGATGTGTGTCCCCCAAAATGATATATCCTCCAAGATGCTAACCCATGTTACCTGTGAATATGATCTTATTTGCAAATAGGGTCATTGCAGAGGTAATTAGCCAACATAAAATCATTTTTAGCACAGTGAATCCTAATTCTTTTGTGAATAATGTCTATAAAAGGAGAAGAGATGCACAGATGAGACAGCCATATGAAGGTGGAAGCAGATATTTATGTTTTGTTGCCACAAGCCACGGAATACCTAGGTCCACCTGATTCTGGGAGAGATAAGAAAGGGCCTTCCACTAAAGTCTTCGGAGAGAGTAGATAGCCTTGACAGCACCTGGAATTCATTCAGACTTCTAGCCTCCAGATTTGTGAGAGAATTTTAAATATCTGTTATTTTAAGCCACTCAGTTTATTTTGTTTTATTAGAGAACTCCTAGGAAATGAAAACTGACTTTGGTACCAGGAAGTGGGCTGCTGCTGTATCAAATATCTAACAATGTGAAAGTCACTTTGGAATTGAGTAAAGGGAAAAGGCTGCAAGATTTTTGATATGCATGCTAGAAAATACCTAGATTGTCTATAAAAAGATTATTCTATAAATATGGGAGTTAAAGGTGATTCTAATATGATCTTATAGAGAAATGAGGAAAATGTTATTGGACACTAGAGAAAAGGTAATCTTTGTAATAAAATGGCAGAGCACTTGGCTGAATTGTGTCCTAAAATTGGGTATAAAGTAGAATTTCAAAGCAATGAACTTGGATATTTAGCTGAGGCTCTTTCTAAGCAAGATGTTGAAGACATAGCCTGGTTTCTTCTTGCTGCTTTATAGTAAATGAAAGAGGAAAGAGACAAATTGAGAAGGAAGTTGTAAGCAAATAGGAACTAGAACTTGAAGATTTGGAAACCATTCAGCCTATCTAGAGAGCAATGATGAGAAAGTATGCTCTGGATAGAGCACCAAAGGTATGGGCTGCACAAACTTTTGCTAGAGATATGAGGCATGTAATGTCTGGATCCAGTCAACCATCTTGGCAAAAATACTGTAAGCTTAGACTGAAGAACACAGAGATGAGATGAAATGAAAGAAGATTGTTGGGCTTCTGGGATTCTACAGGCAGGAAATGGGATGATACTGCTACTAGGCTCTTAACATGTGTTATCCTTCAGGCAAAGGGAAGAATGACTATGATGCCGTGGGTACTAGGGGAAAAGCCACTGTCTCCCTGTTTCCCGAGAGCAGGGCCAACTCTGATGGCCCAAAAGATGAAGTCTGCAAAGCCTCCACAGGCCCGGAGGATAGCGTATTGAGCAAGAGAGGATTATTCTCAAGCTTTGAAAATCTATTGTAATTTGTCCTCCTGAGTTTCAGAGTTGTTTGGGACTCCTAAACACTGTTTTCTTCCAATGTCTCCTTCTGGAATGGGAATATCTACTCTATGCCTGTCTCCAGATCATATTTTGGAATCAGGGAACTTGTTTGCTAAGTTTCACAGGTGAGAGAGAGAGAGAAAGGAGAGAGAGAGAGAACAACAACAAGAGCAAAACAAAAACTCTCAAGCCAATAATTTATTTTAAGGTGTTTCACTGCTGGAATATGCCCACAATCCTGACACAAGCAAGATGTGCAAACCATTTGAGGAAACATATATGAAACCAAAGATTTAAAAAAGATACTTCAAATAGAATTTATACAACTATTATCTTCAAGCTTTCTCAATGTTTAACTTATGCATATAAAATATATTATAAAAGCTAAATATGTTTTGGGTTCTATGTACATAGCACTTTTACAGTGAAAGAATACTTCTTGGGTCAGATTAACCAGTTTTAGTAGGTGAAAGTACAAAGGACTTTGGGTTTTAGAGGCTCAAAACTTGCTGATTACCTTTCACTTAAGGAGAAATTATGAAAGAAAATATAAGATTTATTAAAAGTACAAATGATTGGGCCAGAGAGCAAAGAAAAATGTTTATTACTGCATGTCTTAAAATATTAAAAAGAGGTATATGACTAATTATAAACAAAACTGTTAGAAAAGAAACTGAACCTTTGTGAAAAGAACAGGAGAACAACAGAGGAAAAAGAGGCTGTATCTTAATATTACAGACTGAGATGACGCAGGGGTGAGACTACTCAAGACTAGCCCTTTCATAGACTTCACAAAGATAAGGCTTATAAGAACAAATGACAGAATTATTGACTGTCACTAGACTCCTAGGAAGTCAGACTTCACAATATTCACAGCACTCTCAAAACATGATATATGCTGCCTTCTTTGAAGTCTCAAATCCTTTAAATATTACCTTTCCTCATATTTCAATAATTTTCTATATCTCAAACTTTCAAGATCATTCCCCAGATGTTGAAATTTTAGGGGAGGAACAACGTAATAATCTTCTCTTCTTTACTCAGTTTCAAAACTATTTGAGATTTAGACACAATAATTTGAAAATTCAAGACCAAAATATCAGCTTTATCTGTGATCAAAATTCCCAGGAGAACATGTTTTATATCTGGAGGATTTAGTCTTTCTTCACTATCTACTTAGACCTTTCCACCCAGTCACAGACATAGTTGGAAACCACAGGCATTGCCTGTAGAGCAGGCCGTTTTACTTTCCACCAGAGAGTAAGTCACCAACAATGGATTCTGTAGGTGGGATGTCCTAAAGAGAAAAAAGAAAGACAAAATAGCTAGGCCAGGCATGACTACTTTAACCTGTCAAACTCTACAAACAGAAAAGTTATGCGTTGAAAAGAATTGAGCAAGGATACTATATAAATACTCTATATCATGTCTATCTTCCAATTCAACATTTCAAAAAAAAAAAAAAAATTCTGTGAGTCACCAGTTCTAGTATATCAGAAAAGATACCAAAAAACTAACAAGGGTTTTTTGGTGAACATTTATGTTAATAAAGCAGGAGCACCCCCTGCAAATCAGTCATCCGGAGATTGATAATTGTCCAGTCCTGGACCATGGATATAAAAGGATACTGCCACATGAGGGAAGCCCTGGTAGCGTAGTGGTTAAGAGTTTGGCTGCTAACCAAAAGGTTGGCAGTTTGAATCCACCAGGTGCTCCTTGGAAACTCTTTGGGGCAGTTGTACTCCATCCTATAGGGTCACTATGAGTCAGAATGGACTCAATGACAACTTTTTTTTTTGCCATATGAGAGCATAGAACTTATCAGGAGCTGGAGGAATGATTATCAGAAGGCGAAGGCCAAAGTCGCACCCGGAGATATGGCCGAGCAAAGAACACTCAACTCTCCAACATTCAAGTCTTCCCATACTTAAAAATTATTTAGGAAATTGAAGACCAGGAAACCAGAGACCAGGCTGCATAGCTAAAACATACGACTGGTCAAACAAAAGCCAATGATTTGGGAGTCAAAGGGTCAGTTGTTTCTGAACAGATTTTTTTTTTTTTTTCTAGAAATCAAAGCAAGTAGTACTTCCATTTCTGGTAATGGCGTACTGTGTAATTCAGAACAGGCCTCGCCATGATGATACTATTATAACTTGGCAGACTATTTTTTAACCTACCTGAAGTTATGAAAGCATTAACAAAAAAAGAATTATGGAGCTAAAAACAAGACGAGAGAAACAAAAGGATATAAGCCTTTCATCTGGGCTGCTTTTTCCCATAAGGGCTTCTGAATAATGAAGGTTAGGGGCAGAAATCTAGAGTCCAAGTTCACTAATAATTGGCCTTGGTAAGCCCTCTTGCTTTAAGTTAGGATCTCAAATAGTAACACCATAAAAGTTTCAATCAACTGGAAGTATACAGCCTCCCAGTGACAAATGCCCGGATTTAAAAATTTATTTTAATCTATCAAATATAGTTAAGTGGCTACTAGTGTCCTAGCAAGCTGCCAAAAGTAAATACTCTATGAATGAATATAATATTTTGCTAAATTTGTTATTTTTACCATTCTTTGTTTGCTACTTGCACTCAAACAAAATAAAGCAGACAGATTAAGAAAAATGAACATAATTGAAACTCAAAAGAAATACAATCAAATTCAGTTATCAGAAACCGACAGTAAATTATCTCTCCTTAATATATTAAAAGACATATGGCGGGGATGAGAATTTTCACAGAGAACTGGAGACTATTTAAAAAAGTAAAAATTCTAGAACTAAAAATACAAAACTTGAAATTAACAGCATAGTAGAACAGATACAATTTGAAAAGAGTTAGTGAACAGGATACATGACAGATGAAGGATTTATGTCATAACACAGATCATTAAAAAAAAAACATTAAGGGATACAATGAAGAAATCAAACATATGTGTTATTGAGACTCTGAAGGAGAAGGAGAGATAATGGGGCAGAATCAGTAGTGGCTAAGAACATTCTAAAATTGATAAAAGGTTTTTTTTAAGGCACATTATGAACTCAAGCAGGATAAATGAAAGAAACAATAGCAAGGCAAATTCAGGGTCCAGATGGAGACAAAAATCGTACTAAATTGAACTTAATTCTGTTTCAAGTACCTTTTTAGACTTCCTTCATTAACTCTGTCCTTGGATCAGTCTATTCTCTGTGGGTAAGAGTTAATTGCAGTCAGAGAAACACAATCAGAAGAAAGACTGAACTCCGCAAATATCCAGAGAGTCAAAGAATCAAGGATCAAAGCATAATTTTAGAAGCATGATAAAATCAATACTTAACTGATTTATCCTTCATGTACTTCAGTTTGAAAATTAGGTTTCTCTGAGATGAGCCTAAGCAATCTATGTGTAGGTAAAGCCAAACTATCACAACTTTATATACACAGCAGTTATAACAATCTCATTTCTCTTCAAGGCAATGGATGCCTCTGGTTGAATAGAGAAAAACTTATGTATAATAAAGTGAAAAAATCCATTAATACATTTTAAAATAAATCTAACTACAAAGCATATTCCAAACTCAATGATAAGAAAATTCATCTCACATTGTACAAAATTTCTTTGACTTAAGACACCTAATTTTCATCTAATTAGAATCAATCTGTCTTAAGTGCACAGTGACATTCTTAGTCATTTTATTAAGAGATGTGTTATATTTCCATTTTTAATTTCTTTCTATCTGTTTTTAATTTTTGATCTATTTCTTTATTTCACATATGTCTCTCCGTATCAGTAGTGACGTCATACACACGCATGCACGCACGCGTGTGCATGTGCACACACACACGCAAAGATGACTCATATCTCCTAGAATAATAAAAATAATTAGAAGGAGCAAATTCCAGTTAGGTTTTCGCCAAGTACAAAAAAAACTTAAAAAGTGAATCAAAAGTGAGCATCTGTAGTTATATGTTGATAGGACTAAAATCCATTGCCATTAAGTTGATTCCCACTCATAGTAACCCTATAGGACAGAGTAGAACTGCCCCATAGGGTTTCCAAGGAGCAGCTGGTGGATTTGAACTGCTGACTTTTTGATTAGCAGCTGAGTTCTTAACCACTGTGCTACCAGGGCTATGACTATTATGTAAATTATGTGTTTTATATTCAGTATATGTTACATATTATATACCAAAATGCAAAGTTGATTTCCTTATAGGGTTATAATCTGGGGATTGCCATACCTAGAATGTGGAAAATATTAATACGATAACATATGTGAAGTTTTCAACACATTTCCTGACATTTTATAAATGGCGATTATGTGATAACTACAATTCTGTGTTTTTATCATTATAATGGGATTATATGGGGAAGGATACTCCAGTTGTTTTTCAACATTGTATTCTTTCAATTTTACACAGGAAAAAAAAGGAAGCTTGGTAATAAGAAGGATAAAGACAAATAAATTTACCTTCTACGAACCATGCTAACTCAGTTAATCATGCTCAGAAAATGCATTTCCCAAATAAAATAAAAATTTGAGTTGAGGTGACATCAAGCAAACTAGAGGAGTATGAAGTTCTCAGGATCAGTCTTTATTCCAAAGCAACAATTGAACCGGAAAGGACAATTGGAATCAAGTGTTGTGGAACTCTGCAACCTGCATGTGGACTTATAGCAATGAGGGGAGGGCCGAATGAAGGAGAGGCTGTTGGTTTCTGTGAGCTGGAAGTCCAAACCAGCCACCATTCCTTATTTCTCAGCCTCAATGCATTGGTGAGAGTAGTGGGTCATTTTTCTGGAGTGGATGGATGATACCAAGGGGACAGTACAGAACTTTCACTCCAATCATTTGGGATTGTGCAGCATCTAGGGAAAGCACCCCTCTTTGTCTTTTTTTCTTCCCTTTTTTTTTTTTTTTTTGGTGAAGTTTATATCAGGTCACTGGATGACTCTACAGGTATAACAGAACAGAAAATTGACTGGTATCATGTAACTTGTTCTCTCATACGAATTATTAAAATGACTTTCTAACAAGTCTCTTTCACTTTCATCCCTATAGTTTATTGTCCATTAAGCAACCAAAGTGAATTTGAAAGTATATGAAACAGATGATGACACTTCATTAGATCAAGTTGTGCAATGACTCCTCCAATATATTTCTGATAAAATGAAAACCTTTGACCTCAGTCTACAGATCTCTTCATGATGTTACTCCTGGCCACATCTCCAACAACATCTACACCACTCTACTCTGGCTCTCTGTTTCAAGCCCTCTGGCTCCCTTCCTGTTCCTCCAACAACTAAGCTTATTTTTCTTCTCTTATGGCACTCATCTCCCCCTTTAATGTGAAGTATTCTTCCTCACATATCTTAATCTGTCTCACTTTTTTCAATCTTCCACTCAAATATCCCTTTATCATAGAGGGCTTCAAGACAACCCCATGTAAAATATTTGCCACCACATTTTAAAACCTCATTTCATACTTTAGTTTCATTGAATCCAAACTTATATTTTTATTTGTTTACATGTTGATCATTTACCTGTACTTCAAAAAAGGTATAAACTACAAGAGTTTAGAAAAGTTTTCTCTTTTATTCTCCATTTTATACCAGTGGATGACACTCAGTGACGGATGAATGAAAGGAAGAGAAAAAGAGAGAGAGAAAGGAAGGAAGAAAGAAAAAAAAAGTTGATATATGTACAAATGTGTGTGCTTGTGTGTGTGTATATATGCATACATATATATGTATTTTGTTGTTGTTAGGTCAGTTCCCACTCATAGCGAACCTAAGTACAACAGAACAAAACACTTTCCAATCACGTGCCAGCCAGCCTCATACTAGTTGTTATGCTTGAGTACATTGTTGCAACCACTGTGTCAGTCCATTTCATTGGGTCTTTCTCTTTTTCATTGACCCTCTACTTTACCAAGAATGATGTCCTTCTCCAGGGACTGATCCCTCCTGATAACATGACCAAAGTATGTTAGACAAAACCTTCCAATCCTTGCTTTCAAGAAGCATTCTTGTTGAACTTCCTCCAAGACAGACTTGTTCATTCTTTTGGCAGTCCGTGATATAGACGATATTCTTGGCAAACACCATAATTCAAAGGCGTCAATTCACTGGTCTTCCTTATTCATTGCACAGCTTTTGCATGCATATGAGGTGATTGAAAACATCATGGCTTGAGTCAGGCGCGTCTTAGTTTTCAAAGTGACATCTCTGCTATTTAATGCCTCAAAGAGGTCTTTTGCATCAGATTTACCCAATGCAACGTGTTTGATTTCTTGACTGTTGCTACCATGGGTGTTGATTTTGTATGCAAGTAAAATGAAATCTTTGAAAACTTCAAAATTTTCTCTGTTTATCATGATGTTGCTTATCAGTCCAGGTATGAATATTTTTGTTTTCTTTATGTTGAGGTGTAATTCATACTAAAGGCTGTAGTCTTTGATCTTCATCGGTAAGAGATTGAAGCCCTCTTCACTTTCAGCAAGCAAGGTTGTATTATCTGCATAACACAAGTTGTTAATGAGTCTTCCAGTTCTGATGCCCTGTTCTTCGTGTAGTCCAGCTTCTCAGATTATTTGCTCAGCATACAGATTTAATAAGTATGGAGAAAGGATACAACCCTGACATTCAGCTTTCTTGATTTTAAAACAAGCAATATTCCCTTGTTCTTTTTGAAAGACTGCCCCTTGATTTAGATACAGGTTCCTCATGAGCAAAATTAAGGGTTCTGGGATTACCATTCTTCACAAGATTATTTGTAATTTGTTATTATCCACACAGTCCAATGCCTTTGAATAGTCAATGAAACACAGGTAAATATCTTTCTGGTAGTCTCTGCTTTCAGTCGATACCTATCTGATATCAGCAAGGATATCCCTCATTCCATGTCCTTTTCTGAATTCAGCTTGAATTTCTGGCAGCTCCCTGTCAATGTGCTGCTGCAACTGTTTTTGAATGCTCTTCAGCAAAATTTTACTTTCATGTGATATTAGGGATATAGTTCAGTAATTTCCACATTCGGTTGGATCACCTTTCCTTGGAATAGGTGTAAATATATATCTCTTCTAGTTGGCTGTCCAGTTAGCTGTCTTTCAAATTTCTTGGCGTAAAATGAGTGAGTACTTCCAGTGCCACATCCATTTGTTAAAACTTCTCAACTGGTATTCCATCAGTTCCTGGAGCCTTGTTTTTCCCCAATGTCCTCAGTACAGCTTGAACTTCTTCTTTCAGTTCCGTCGGTTCTTGATCACATGCTACGTCCTAAAATCTTTGAACTTTGACTGATTCTTTTTGGTATAGTGACTACATGTATTCTTTCCATCTTCTTTTGATGCTTCACACATTATTTAATATTTTCCCTGTAGAATATTTCACTATTGCAACTCAAGGCTTAAATTTTTTCCTTAGTTCTTTCAGCTTGAGAAATGTCAAGCATTTTATTCCCTTTTGGTTTTCTAACTTCTGGTCTTTGCACATGTCATTATAATACTTTGGCTTCTTGAGCTGTCCCTTGAAATCTTCTGTTCAGCTCTTTTACTTCATCATCTCTTTCTTTCCCTTTAACAACTTGACAGAGTCTCTTCTGACATCCATTTTGTTCTTTTCTTTCTTTTCCTTTTTAATGACCTCTTGCTTTCTTCATGTATGATGTCCTTCCACAACTCAAGTGGTCTTTGGTCATTAGTGTTCAACGTGTCACATCTATTCTTGAGATGGTCTTTAAATTCAGGTGGGATATACTCAAGGTTGTACTTTGGATTTCATTGACTTGTTCTAATTTTCTTCAGTTTCAACTTGAAATTGCATATGAATGATTGATGGTCTTTTCCACAGTCAGCCCCCTGCCTAGTTCTGACTGATGATATTGAGCTTTTCCATTGTCTCTTTCCACAAATGTAATCCATTTGATTTCTATGTATTTTATCTGGTGAGGTCCACGTGTAGAGTCACCATTTATACTGGTGAAAAAAGGTATTTGCAATGAAGACGTCATTGGTCTTGCAAAATTCTATCATGTGATCTCCAGCATTGTTTCTATCCCAAGGCCATATTTTCCAAGTACCAATCCTTCCTCTTTGTCTCCAACTTTTGAATTCCAATCACCAGTAATTATCAATGCATCCTGATTACATGTTCAGACAATTTCAGACTGCAGAAGTTGGTAAAAATCTTCAATTTCTTCATCTTTAGCCTTTGTGGTTGATGTGTAAATTTGAATAATAGTCGTATTAACTGGTTTTCCTTGTAGGTGTATGAATATCGTCTTATCACTGACTGCATTGTTCCTCAGGATAGATCTTGAAATACTCTTTTTGAGGATGAATACGATGTCGTTCCTCTTCAATTTGTCATTCTGTGCATGGTAGACCATATGATTGTCTGATTCATAATGGCCAATATCAGTCCATTTCAGCTCACTAATGCCTAGGATATGGATATTTACTCATTCCAGTTCATTTTTGACAATTTCCAATTTTCCCAGATTCAAATTTTGTCCATCCCACATTCCAATCATTAATGGATGTTTGAGCTATTTTTTCTCATTTGAAACCATGCCACATCAGCAAATGAAGGTACCAAAATCCTGACTTCATCCATGTCATCAAGGTCACCTCTACTTTGAGGAGGCAGCTCTTCCCCAGTCGTGTTTTGAGTGCTTTCTAACCTAAGGGGCCCATCTTCCGGCACTGTATCAGACAATGTTCCGCTGCTATTCATAAGGTTTTCACTGGCTAATTCTTTTCAGAAGTAGACAGGCATGCCCTTCTTAATCTCTTAGTCTGGAGGCTCAGCTGAAATCTGTCCACCATGAGTAACCCTGCTGGTATCTGAATACCGATGGGAATAGCTTCCACCATCACAGCAACATGCAAGCCCCCACCATGAGACAAACTGACACACTGAAATTTACCAGATTCCTCAAGGTACTTTTTTTTTTTTTTTCTTAGCGTGTTTATTTCTGATAGATCCTGCTAGGCACTAATGAGCATTTGTAATTTCAAAACATGTATCTCACCTTTTGAATTTATTATTTTTTTAATCATTTTGTTGATAAATTTTTCCTTCTATTTTCTCTATTCTTCCTTTCTGAAATTTCTTTTAGGTGAATGTTAAATCTCTTAAATTAATGATTTATATCTCTTAATAGTCTCTTCATGTTGCTCATCTCTATTTCTTTTTTATTTTACATTGGGAAGTTTCCTTTTTTTTTTCTCTCTTCTTCTTTATATGGCAGCTTCTTCCATTTTTGTGGATCCAATATCTATTAAGTCTATCTGCAGCTATTATTTATAATTACTTTAAATTATTTTCTATTTCCTGATTTGGCTTTGCATCATGAGAGTTACATTATATGTTTTACTTTGGTTGTTTTATTTATATATGTGTGCTTCTGTTTTCCTTAATTTCTGGTAATTCTTGCTTGTCTATTCATATATATTAATGAATACTACATGGAGAACTGCATGGAATCCCTCAGCAGCTGTGTTGATCAGTTTTTGCAGCAAATCTCTGTCCAGCCTGGGAGTTTTGACAGAGGTTTCTATTTTTACCAGTATGGTGTGGTCATTGGCAAGTTTTATTTTATGAAATAAAGGGTAGGGCAAAAATGCTGGCCAGCTCAGCTCAAATGTTTTCTTTCTGCTCATGTATCTACTATAACCATCTCCCATGAATGTTCTGAGCTGTGGTTTTTATTTATTTATTTTTTATTGTGCTTCAGGTGAAAGTTTACAGCTCAAGTTAATGTCTCATGCATAAATTTATACACATATTGTTTTGTGACATTAGCCAAAATCCCCACAGTGTAACAGCACAAGGTTTTAATCCCCCTTTCAGCCCCCTGTTCCTTGTGTTCATTCGACCAGTTCCTGTCTCTTCCTGCCTTCTCATCCTGCTTTTGGACAGAAGCTGCCCATTTGTTCTCTGATATCTGATTGAACTAAGAAGTACATTCCTCACATGTATTATTTTTGTTTTATAGTCCCGTCTAATTTTTGTCTGAAGAATGGACTTCAGAAATGTTTTCAGTTCTGGGTTAACAGCACGTCTGGGGGCCGTAGTTTTGGGAGTTCCATCAGCCTATGTCAGACCATTAAGGCTGGTCTTTTTACCTGAATTTGAGTTCTGTTCTACATTTTTCTATTCCTCTGTCTAAGACTCTCCATTGTGCTCCCTGTCAGGGTAGTCATTAGTAGTAGCCAGGCACCATCTAGTTCTTCTGGTCTCAGTCTGGTGGAGTCTCTGATTCATGTGGTCCCTTAGTCCTTAGGCTAATATTTTCCTTGAGTCTTTAGTTTTCTTCATTCTTTGCTCCAAGTGAGATGAAACCAATTGGAGTATCTTAGATGACTGCTCACATGCTTTTAAGACCCCAGGTGCCACTCACCAAAGTAGGATGCAGAGCATTTTCTTAATAAACTTTGTTATGCCAATTGACCTAGATGTCCCCCAAAATTATGGTCCCCGGGCCCAAGCTCCAACTGCTCTGTCCCTTGAAGTGTTTGGATGTGTCCAGGAAACTTCTTAGATTTTGCTTTGGTTCAGCTGTGCTGACTTACCGTGTATTGTCTGTTGCCCTTCCCTTTGCCAAAGTTGATCCTTGTCTACTATCTAGTTATTTCCTCTCTCTACCCTTTATGGCACTGGGCACTGGGCTACCATTGTAACCATCAAAGAATGCTTTTTTCTGTGTTTAAAACTTTTCTTGAGTTCTTGTCATAGTGGTCTCATTTAATATTTGCCCTTTTGTGACTGACTAATTTCACTCAGCATAAAGCCCTCCAGATTCATCCACATTGTAAGATGTTTCACGGATTCATCATTTTTCTTTAAGTTTGCATAGTATTTCATTGTGTGTATGTATCGTTGTTTGTTTATCCATTAGTCTGTTGATGGGCATTTAGGTTGTTTCCATCTTTTTTTGCTATTGTAAATAGTGCTGCAATGAACACGGGTCTACATATGTCTATTTATAGGATGGCTATTATTATTTCACTTGAGTATATTCCTCATACGTGAAGAAAGCAAGAGGCCATTAAAAAGACAGGGAAAACAGAAAAGACCAAAATAGATGTCAGAAGAGACTCTGAAAAGTGCTCTTCGCTGTAGAGTAGCTAAAGCAAATGGAAGAAATCATGAAGTCAAAGAGCTCAACAGAAGATTTTGCACAGCTAGTTATTGTACTTGCCATCAATAAGTTGGATACCTGTAAAAAGTTGAATTGGTAAAAGTTATGGGATAGATATACTTACAACAAGTACAAAGAAAAAGAAAAAGAAATAGTAGCTGATGAGGCTGATAATACAACCAAAAATCTCATGCGATTTCCTTTCTTGGTTTGGAGGTTTAAGATCATGATTTCATGGACTGTTGTTGTTGTTAGGTGCCATCAAATTGGTTCTGACTCATAACAACCCTATGAATGAACCCTATGAATAAACAGAATGAAACACTGCCTGGTCCTGCTCCATCCTCACAATCTTTGCTATGTTTGAGTTCATTGTTGCAGCCACTGTGTCAGTCCAACTTGTTGAGGGTTTTTTTTTTTTTTTTTCATGACCCTTACTTTACCAAGCATAATGTCCTTCTCCAGGGACTGGTCCCTTCAGATAACCTGTCCGAAGTACTGGAGAAGTCTCGCCCATCCTCACTTCTAAAGAGAATTCTGGCTTACTTTTTCCAAGACAGATTTATTTGTTCTTCTGGCAGTCCATGATATACAGGCAGTCCCGAAGATAAGAACAAGATTTGTTCCTAACTGTGCCTTTAAATGGAATTTGTAAGTTGGTATCAGGAGCATACAGGTCTTATTTAGCCTTACTTTAGTGCAAGATAAAGCTTGAAGACTTTTCAATGATTTAAAAGCTGAAAATGCAGCAAGCGGTGGTGATTGTGTTGAAGAAAGTGCTACCAGTAGAGGCTGGAGTAGTGGTTGGTTCAATCATTTCAAAGTTATGGCAAATTTACCTAATATTAAAAGGCAAGTATGAGTTGTCAATAACTAGGATGTTAGTAAACCAGGGGCTGCCTCTGTTCAATATTCTTTGCTGACATCATAATTCAAAAGCCTCAATTCTTTGGTCTTCCTTATTCATTGTCCAGCTTTTGAATGCTTTTGAGGTGATTGAAAACATTATGGCTTGGGTCAAGAGCACATTAGTTCTCAAAGTGATATCTTTGCTTTTTAACACTTTAAAGAGGTTTCTCACAAAAGATTTGCCCAATGCAACTTGTCATTTGATTTTGTAACTTCTGCTTCCATGGACATTGATTGTAGATCTAAGTAAGAGGAAATCCTTGATGACTTCAATATTTTCTCCATTTATCGTGATGTTGCTTATTGGTCCAGATGTGAGGATTTTTGTTTTCTTTATGTCGAGATGTAATCCATACTGAAGACTCTAGTCTTTGATTTTCATCAGCAAGTGGTTGAAGTCCTCTTCATTTTCAGCAAGCAAGATTGTGTCATCTGCATATCAGATTGTGAATGAGTTTCCCTCTAATCCTGATGCCACATTCTTTTTCATATAGTCCAGCTTCTCAAATTATTAGCTTAGTATACAGATTGAATAAGTATGGTGAAAGAATACAACTCTGACACATGACTTTCTTGATTTAAACCATGCAGTATCCCCTTGTTCTCTTCCAATGACTGTCTCTTGGTCTATGTACAGGTTCCTCCTGAGCACAATTAAGTGTTCTGGAATTCCCATTCTTCACAATGTTATCTATAATTTGCTATTACCCATACAGTTGAATGCCTTTGAACAGTCAATAAAACACAGATAAATATCTTTCTAATATTCTCTGCTGTTAGCCTAGATCCATTTGACATCACCAATGATATCCCTTGTTCCATGTCCTCTTCTGAATCTGGCTTGAATTTCTACCAGTTCCCTGTCCATGTATTGCTGCTGCAACTGCTTTTGCATTGCCTTCAGCAAAATTTTGCTTGTGTGAGATACTAATGAAATTGATCGATAATTTCCACATTCCGTTGGATCACCTTTCTTTACAATTTGCATGTATATGGGCCTCTTCTAGTCGGTTGGCCAAGTACCTGTCTTCTGAATTTCTTGGTATAAACAACTGAGTGCTTTGAGCATTACAACTGTTTGTTGGAACATCTCGATTGGTATTCTGTAGATTCCGGGCACCTTGTGTGCAGCTTGGACTTCTTCCTTCAATACCATTGGTTGTTGATTATATGCTACTTCCTGAAATAGTTGAATGTCGACCAGTTCTTTTTGGTACAGTGACTCTGTATTCCTTCCATCTCCTTTTGATGCTTTCTGTGTTATTCCATATTTTCCTGTAAAATTCTTTGATACTGCAAAGCATAGCTTGAATTCTCTCTTCAGTTCTTTCCTCTTGAGAAATTTGAGTGTGTTCTTCCCTTTCGGTTTTCTAACTCCAGGTCTTTGCACATTTCATTATAATAATTTACATTGTCTTCGGGAGCTGCCCTTTGAAATCTTCTGTTCGGCTCTTTTACTTCATCATTTCTTCCATTTGTTTTAGCTACTCTACATTCAATAGCAAGTTTCATGGGTCATCCCAGTTAATTGGACTAATTGCATGTTTAGTGCCTCTGTTCTATCTCCTAGTTTAATGTGTAGTTCCTGGGGTCTTAAAAACTTGGAAGTGGCCATGCAAGGCACAACAATTGGTCTCTATTCATCTGGCACAACAGAAAAAGAAGGAGAGTCCAGTATAGGAAGAGGATATGGAATGTGTGGCTTATTGCTTCCATGTACAACTACCTCCTTTGCCACGAGACTAGAAGAACTGGTTGGTGCCTGGCTACCATTACTGAACATTTTGATCAAAGATTCCCATTAAAGTATCCTGATCAAAAGGGGAAAAATACAGAAAAAAAAAAATTTCTCTGGAGCCATGAAAAGTTGGATGACTCCTGAAACTATTACCCTGAGATAATCTTTAACACATCAACCAAAAAGTCTCCAATGAGGTCTTCATAAAATCAAGCATTCAATTAGCTCAACTAGTAAAAAACATCTGCTTCGAGCATTGTACTTTTTAAAAAACTATCCATATGGACCAAATCGACAACAACAACTCAAAAGATTAGACAGGAAACTTAGTGGGCAGTGAATTTATATTAATGGGGGAGAAAAAACTCAGAAAATATGGGAGAATGGTTACACAACTTGAAGAATTTAATCAATGTCACTAAATGGTATATATAGAAATTATTGAATTGGTGTATGTTTTGCTGTGTATATTCTCAACAGCAAAATAAATAAAATTATACGGATATAAATATTAGCCTAATACTGCATCTCTACCTCACTCTCATGTACTAGAATTATTACAGATAGACTCATTGGATGAAATTGAGGTGGGATTATTGCACTCAATCAGTCTCATTCATCCCTATTTTAGTGTTTTTTAACTTATATTCATGATATGTAAGAAGCCTACTTTTATGACAATATAAAAGGCTGTATTCCACTTCTTACAAAATTACTCTTTTCTGAGAGTAAAATTCAAGAAGAAACTTATCAAAGAAAATGTTGCATGATGACTTTCTGGATTTCTTTCTTCTAACTGAGCAACTTGAGTAGAGTCAGAAACCTGAATGACCTTTGGTTTGGGGAGCCCCAAAAAACATTCTCTGTCCCTCTATGGCAAAGTGGTTAAGAGCTATGGCTGGTAACCAATAAGTCGGCAGTTTGAATCTACCAGCCACTGATTGGAAACTGTATGGAGCAGTTCTACTCTGTCCTATAGGGCCGCTATGAGTTGGAATCAGTTTGACGGTAATGGGTTTGGTTGTTCCTCTAATAAGCCATTACTCAAAGAACAGAGATTAGAGAAGGCAGAAGATTCAACGCCACCCTTCATGTTAAATTATAAATTTGCTTATCTTTCTGTTTCTCCCACTAGACTAGGATTTATTTGAGAGTAAAATTTAAGTATTTTGAAATTGACTAACCATGCAATCTTTAGTGAGAGAAAAACCAGGGTCCATATATTACTCTTCCTCGTACAGGTGAGTCACTTTGAGTGAATGTTAGATTCCTCTTCTGGGAAGGAACAATAATAATATTATCTACTTCAAAAGAGTGATGTGAGGATTAAATGAATTGATGGTTGAAAAATGCTTCACTAGTGCTTGAGATAATATGATGGATAAAAATATGTTATTTTACACATCGTTAGATCAAACACTGAAGTAGGAACAAAGTAGTTATTTAATAAATGTCTGTTGAATGAAAAAAGAACATCTTATTGTTACATTCTTTGTCTCTAATTAGACAGTTCCTCAAAATCACTGACGGGTGAAACAGAGGAATGTAACGCCACGTTAAATTGATGACAATGCCAATATGGCAGTTGTACTAAATAATTAAACTCTTAAGCAATAACAGGCTCCATAACTCATTGAAAACTGAGAAATCACATTGACTTCCAGTTTTTTACAGTCAATATTCATAATGTTTTATTTTATTTTTTCCAATTTTTCTTTTCCTTCTCACATCTTATTTAAATGATAGGGAAAAGTAATTACAAGGGTAATTAATATCATAAGAATGAAAAAAAAGTTACAGTGGGAAAAAGATGACATCAAATTCCTGGAAAATAAATTAAAGATTGAAGAATACTGACGACTTAAGTATGACGCATGAAGTCAGAGCCAAGAATAACTGAAGCCCAGAGCTACAGACAGGAGGAAACTCCTTTCCCACAGGATATTTTGAGCTTAACATTAGGAAGTAGTGAGGACAAGAACTAAAAACGGATCCCTGCCTATACAACAACAATGTCACTTCTATTCTTAAGTACTTATGTACATTTATACCTGAAAAAAATACCACAGCATTATGCTGAGATATGAATTATAGTAGCCTTAGGTAAATCCTCTCCATAAGTTTCTCTTTCCTATCCACCAATTCTACAGTATTTTGTGTTAACTGATTATATCTTTCTCCAATTGCAGACACAGAGCTCTCAATTTTTGTTTATTTTACATCAGAATGATAACTAGTGGTAAATAAATATAACATAAAGTAGATCTACACATAATCTATATATTGTCTACCTATGTATAAAATATATTCACATATAATGTAGAAAAATTACCTAGGAAAATTTAAACAAGTTCTTCATTTGAAATTTAAATGGACAATCAAGGATCATAACACTCTAGGAGAATAAAAGAGCTAAATAAATTTCAAAATTGAAGATGTATTTAAAGAAATTTTTAACAGATATAATTAGGCAAATTCTCTAATCACAGTGGAATACAACTAGAAAATAATAACAAAGAGTAGCAAAAGGAAAGTTTTCAAGTGCTCACAAACTATGCTAATACTTAACAAGTGAAGCAAAGAATAAATCATTTTGGAATCTAAAAATAATTGTTTGAAGTAAAGATAATAAAGATACAACATATTGAAATGTGGTATGCAGCTAGATCAAGGCCTAAAGGAAAATTTGCAGCCCTTGGGTAGTGCCAATGGTTAAGTGGCTAAAACGCTGGTCTAAAGCTTGGTGGATCAAACACTCAGAGGCACCTCAGCAGACAGGCCTGGCAATTGCTTCCAAAGATTGCAGCATTGAAAACCCAATGGAGCAGTTCTATTCCACTCACATGGAGTCACCATGAGTCAGATTTGACTTGATGGCAACTAACAACAACAAAGGACAATTTATAACCTCAGTGCATACATTAGAAGGAATAAAAGGCATTAATCTAAGATTTTATCTCATAGCATAAAATAAGATCAAATCAAACTCAAAGAATGTGTTGCTATTATGTGCCATTGAGTCAATTCCAACTCAGAGTGACCCTGTATGACAGAGTAGAATTGCTTCAAAGGGCTTCCTAGGCTGCAATCTTTACAGCATCAGTTCTCCAGGTCTTTTCCCCCACAGAGCAGCTGTTGGGTTTGAACTGCTGACTTTCTTGTTAGCAGCTGAGTGCTTAACCATTGTGCTACCAGGGCTCCTTCTCAAAAAATGTAGAGGGATCCAAACAAAATCAAAGAATGTAGAAGGAGGGAATAGTAATTATAAAAGCAGATATAAATTAAATAATGCAAATGAGCCATGATGAAAAATAAAAGGGACATAAATTTTATCTTTGAAAAAATTAACAAAATTTTTAAAATTCTAGTTAAAGTGAATAGAAAAAATACAAATGACTAAAATTTCCACTAACAAAACTACAGGCCCAAAATGCTTCACTCGAAAACTTTTTTCAAGTAATTAAGAAAATAAATATATCAATTTTGTATAAACTCTTGCAGTGACTAATAAATAGGAAATATTTTCCAGACTTTTTTATGAAACCAGGATAACTTTGAGAACAAAACCTGAAAGGAGGATGTAAAGTGCTAATGTCAGGCCTCAGCTAAATTTAGGGGGAGAGAGAATCAAGATCAACATCAGCCCAAAGCTAATTCCCATGACGTGGAAGTCAGGCATATCTCCATTCTCCAACATTTTTAACCAATTCTGATACCAGCCGTCCCTCCCCTGGCACTCTACTTCTCTTCTGGGTTCCATACTTCCTCACAATGGCCACCCAGAACTCATAGACCATCCTTATGATTATGGGGTTTATTAGGGAAGTAGCAGGTTACATTCAGGATCAGGATCAACTTAGAAGTACTAGAAACAACTCAGTATACAATTCTTTGATAAGCACAGCTTTTTTTCTGCCACCAAGCCCTGCTCAAGCCTGGCCTCTACCCTACTCGGACAAGTGTTATAGCCCTTGAGTTGGCCAATAAGTGCCTGGAGGCACCCCATGCTGCCAGGAAGCCTCCTTCCCCAAAACACTCAGCTCTCTCACTCCATGGAGCAGTGAACACACTGTCATTTGCAGGTCCTATGCCACTGTTGTCTCATGCCACTGTCACCTCCAATGTTATAGCTCTCCCATGTTATAGCTCTCTGTCTCTTGGGTCTAGGAGATTTTCAGTACAGGGACTCAGGGTACAAAAAATACTCTGTTTCTGGATCTTCTTCTTGATGGTAGTGAGATGCCCCTTCAACCTGTAGTATTGACTCTTTTTAAGCCTAGCAGGATGGCAAAACTGACCAATCCCCTCATTGGGCCACTTATTTGCATAGTCAATCCCAGCAAAGATTTACACACTTTATTTGCACAGACCCACCTAATGATTTTGTGAGAGTTACAAGACCATGGCCAGAAAGGCCCTATAAAAAGAAAAAGAAAAATAAAAAAAAATTGCCCTGCAGAGAAATACAGACTTATTTATTTCAAAAACATAGTTGCAAAAATCATAATCACACCGTTAAGTAGTTTTATCCAGCAATACTTACAAAGGATAATGTGCCATAGCCAGAGAGGGTTTGTTTCATTAATGCAAGGGTGATTCCTTAAGTGAAAATTAGTCAATGTAAGTCACTACACTAAGAAAAAATGAAAAGAATGCATATGATCATCTAGATATCTACAGAAAAAGTATTTGATAAATCTCAGGCTTCTCTTATTAAATATTCTTTACAAACTGAGTAATAGAAGAGAATGTTCTTAACCTGATTTTTAAAAAAATATATATAAAATAACAGCAGCAAACATCACACTCATAGCAGTCAACCTGAAATCAGCAATGAGGCAAGGGTAATCTGCTATCATTAATACTTTGTAATGCTTTAATTCAGGTTCTGGCCACTGCAATATGGCAGAAAAGGTGAAATAAAAAGCAAAAGTATTACAAAGAAAGGAAGGGAGAAAAGTGTGGTTATTTTTATACCAGTGCCACATGCTGTAAATAAAAATTGATTTCAGGTGGATTGTAAACCTAATGTAACAAGTAAACCAGTAAAGACAAGGAAGTAATCTTCAAGACAAATACATTTAAAGAGGATACCTATCACAGAAAAATTTTGATTGTAATAAATTAAGCATTTCTGTTCTTCAAAACACATGCTCAGAAAAATGGCAAACCACAGAGTGGGAAGACATATATGACAAAGATCATATATCTTCTAGAATATAAAAAGAATCTGTACAAATCAAAACGGAATATGGAGAATACCAAAAAAAAAAGATGAAAAAACACTTGAATAGGTCTGTAACAAAACAGGAAATCCAAATGGCCAATAAATATATTGATATGTCTCAGCTTCGGTAGTTAACCTCAGTAGTCATCAGGAAAGCTCATAGTAAAACTATCGTGAAATATCATTACTCACCATCCAGAAGAGGCAAAAATTGGAAAATACCCAATGCTGGTAATGACAGAGAAAAGGCAAAACTCTCATACACTTTTGATAAAATAACTTTCCAAAACTCTTTGCAACCCTGCTTTCAATAATGGATGGAACATCTAGACATAAAATCAGTAAGAAAATAAAGAACTTGAACAACACTATTAACAAACTAGACCAAACAAAGACATATAATAACACTTTCCAACAACAGCTAACTACACATTCTTCTTAAGTGTACTTGTAACATTCTCCAGGATAGACAATATGTTAGGCCGTAAACAAGTCTCAATAAATTGAATAAGATTGAAATCACACAAAATATCTTTTTAACAACAAAGTGATGAAACCAGAAATCAATAACAAAAGGAAAATTTACAAATATATGGAAATTAAACAACATACCCTTACACACACAGTGAATGAAAGAAGAAATCACAGAAGAGTTTAGAAAATATTTTGAGAGGAATAAAAGTGATAACACAACACACTAAGTCTTATGGAATGCAATGAAAGGAGTGCTTGAAAGGAAGGGCATAGTTATAAATAATAATAATAAAAAATCTCAAATCAATTACCTAACTTTAAACTTAAGCAACTAGGAAAAAAAAAAGAGAGAGAGAGAGAGAGACCAAATTAAACTCGTATCTACCAACCTGTTGCCATCGAGTTGATTCTGACTCATAGTGACCTTATAAGACAGCCTAGAACTGCCTCATAGAGTTTCCAAGAAGTGCCTGGTGAATTTGAACTGGTAACCTTTTGGTTAGCAGCCGTAGCTCTTAAAAACTACTCCACCAAGGTTTCCAAATCTATCAAAAGGAAGGAAATAATATTGTAGTGGTGAGGAATGAAAGAAAGATTAGAAAAAGAAAAGATAAAGCTAATGAAACCAAAAGCTGATTCTTTAAGGATTCTGGGAATATGGCAGCTTGACAATCCTAAGATCCTGAGCCTCCCAGGTGAGCACGAAGAAAAGAAGCCAGACTCTCTGCTAACCCAGAACTGAACCTATTCCCGAAGCCCACTCTTCAGACAAAGATTAGACAGGGCTACAAAACAAAAAATAATATATGTGAAGAGTGTGCCTCTCAGTTCAATCAGATACACGAGACCAAATGGGCAGCTTCTGTCGGGAGGCAGGAAGGGAGAGGAACTGGTTCAATGGACATGGAGAACCATGGTGGCAAAGGGGAGTGTGCTGTCACATTGTGGGGATTGCGATATGTGTAAAAAAGAAAAGCAGCTAGAAATGTATAATCTTAACTGTGTAAGAACTCTGAAAGTAAGTGGAGGATAGTAGCAACTAACCGCATGGTGAAACTAAAAAAGGCGACTTTTAGATGGCAGAAATTTTTTTCTCTACTGGCTCTGCCCCAGCTCCTCCTGGTATGGTGACCATGGCAACAGCTGCAGCAGAGGTAGACCACAGTTTGCATTCTCCGAAAGGGGTCTAAATGCTTGGGTCAGGAGTGAGCAGGGAAGATTGTGCTGGTGTAATGTTCAAGAGTACCTGTTCTGATGTCCTGGGGAACTCCCTAAAGAATCGAAGCCTTGATATGGCCTTACTTGGAGTTCACACAAAGCAAGAAGGAACTGCAAGCAAGGACTAGACTGTGACCACCCGAAAATTTCTTGCAGAAATTGGTGCAGTCAAAAGTATTGTGCATACTATTAAACCCCTTGCCACGGAGTGGATTCCCACTTATATCAACCCTATAGGACAGAGTAGAACCGCCCCAGAGGGTTTCCAAGGAGCACCTGGTGGATTTGAACTGCCAACCTTTCGGTTAGCAGCTGTAGCACTTAACCATTATGCCAGCAGGGTTTTCTAGGTGAATGGAAAAGCCACATGCATCATCAGAGCTAAGCCATTTTGATCTTCTAATGCCCCAGATTAAAAAATCACAAGTCACACAAATAAAGCAGGAATGATGGCCCGTTCGAAAGAACAAGATGAAGGGAGATGTATTGTCTGTATGGAAGCCTGAATAATAAACGGACTAGAAGACTTTTAAACACTAGTATTAAACATGCTCGAAGCACTAAAGGAAAACATGGACAAAGAACTAAAAGAAAACAGTATATGAAAAAAACAAAAATATCAAAAGAGAAATGTTGTTTTTGTTAGTTGTCACAGAGTCAGCTCCAACTCAGGGCGACCTGATATGTAACAGAATGAGACATGGGCAGGTCTCGCACCATCTTCTTGATCATTTTATGTTTGAGTCCATTGTTGCGGCTATTGTGTCACTTCATCTCACGGAGGGATTTTCTCTTTTTTGTTGGCTCTCTACTTCACCAAGCACAATGTGCTTTTCTAGCACTTTGTCTTTCCTGATGACATGACCAAAGTCTAGCCATCCTCACTTCTAAGAAACATTCTTGCTGTATTTATTTGAAGACCGACTTGTTTATACTATTCACAGCCTACGATACAGTCATTATTATTTGCTGACACCACAATTTCAACTTGTTTGCTCTCCTTTTTCATCATTCAAATTATGCATGCTATGAGGCAATTGAAATGACCATGGCTTGTGTCAGACACACCTCAATTGTAAAAGTGACATCAATAGCAAAAATAAAAATAACCCAATTAGACAACTGTTTGTCAGTTTGTCATACTGTGGGGCTTGTGTGTTGCTGTGATGCTGGAAGCTATGCCACTGGTATTCAGATACCAACAGGGTCACACATGGAGGATAGGTTTCAGCTGAGCTTCCAGTCTAAGACAGACTAGGAAGAAGGACCTTGAAAAGAATTAGCCAGTGAAAACCTTATGAATAGAAGCAAAACATTGTCTGATATAGTTCCGGAAGGTGATCCCCTCAGGTCAGAAGGCACTCAAAAAATGACTGGGGAAGGGCTGCCTCCTCAAAGTAGAGTCAACCTTAACGAAGTGGGTGGAGTAAAACTTTGGAACCTTCACTTGCTGATGTGACATGACTCAAAATGAGAAGAAACGGCTGCAACCATCCCTTAGTAATCAGATCTTTGGAATCGATAATCAGATCCTGGAATGTACAAAGTATGAATCTAGGAAAACTGGAAATCATCAAAAATGAAATGGAGTGCATAAATATCAATATTCTAGGCAGTAGTGAGCTGAAATAGACTGGTATTGGTCACCTTGAATCAGACAATCATATGGTCTACTATGCCAGGAATAACAACTTGAGGAGGAAAGGCATTGCATTCATCTTCAAAAACAACATCTCAAGATCTATTTTTACCAACCTCTGCAGTCTGAAATTGATTGAACATACAATCAGTATGCATTAATAATTACTGGTGATTGGAATGTGAAAGTTGGAAACAAAGAAGAAGGATCGGTAGTTGGAAAATACGGCCTTGGTGATAGAAATGGTGACTATACAGGTGGACCACTCCAGATGGAATATACAGGAATCAAATTGACCACATAGAAAGAGATGTTGCCTTAACAGTGTTGTTGTTGTTGATAGGTGCCATTGAGTAGGTTACTATCTATAGCAACCCTTAGCACAACAGAGCAAAAACTGCCAGGTCCTGTGCCATCCTCATAATCGTTGTTATGCTTGAGCCAACTGTTCCAGCCACTGTATCAATCCATCTTGTAGAGGGTCTACCTCTTGTTCACTGACCCTCTACTTTATCAATCATGATGTCCTTATCCAGGGTCTGGTCCCTTCTGACACCATGTCCAAAATATTTGAGAAAAAACCTCATCATTGTTGCTTCTAAGAAGCATTCTGGCTGTACTTCTTCTAAAACTGAATTGTTTTGGCAGTTCATGGTATTCTCCACCAACACCAAAATTGAATGGCACCAATTCTTCGGTCTTTCTTATTCACTGTCCAGCTATCACATGCATATGAAGTGGCTCAAAATACCATGACTTGGGTCAGGTGCACCTTAGTCCTCAATGTGACATCTTTGCATTTTAATACTTTAAAGGGATCTCTTGCAGTAGATTTGCCTAAAGCAATGCTTCTTTTGAATTCTTGACTGTTGCTTCCATTAGCTTTGATTGTGAAGCCTAATAAAATAAAATCCCTGACAACTTCAATCTTTTCTCCCTTTATCATGATGTTGCTTATTGGTCCAGTTTTGAGGGTTTTTTTTTTTTTTTTCTGTTTGTGTTGAGGTGCAATTCATACTGAACGCTGTAATCTTTAATCTTAATGAGTAAGTGCTTCAAGTCCTCTTCATTTGCAGCAAGCAAGGTTGTGTCATCTGAATAATGCAGGTCGTTAATGAATCTTGTTCCAATCCTGATGCCAAGTTCTTCATTGTCTGGCTTCTAGGATTATTTGTTCAGCATACAGACTAAATAAGTATGGTGGAAGGATACAACCCTGACACACACCTTTTCTGAATTTGAACTACGCAGTATCCCCTTGCTTTGTTCAAATGATTGGTGCTTGGTCTATGTACAGGTTCCTCACAAGCACAATTAACTGTTCTGGAATTCCCTTATGTTATCCGTACTTTGTTATGATCCACGCTGTCAGATGCTTTTGTATAATCAATAAAACACAGGTAAACATCTTTTGGGTATTCTCAACCAAGAGCCATCTAACATCAGCAATGATATCCTTTGTTTCATGTCCTTTCCTGAATACAACTTGAATTCCTGGCACTTACCTGTTGATGTACTGGTGCCACCACTTCTGAATGATCTTCAGTAAAATTCTACTTATTTGTGATATTAATGATGCTGTCTGATAATTTCCACATTCTGCTGGATTATCTTTCTTTAAAATGGACACAAATATGAATCTCTTCCAGTCAGTTGGCCAGTTAGCGTATTCCAAATATCCTGGCATAGACAACTGAGCTTTTCCAGTGTTGCATCTGTTTGTTGAAACATCTCAATTGGTTTCCCATCAATTCCTGGTGCCTTGTTTTTTGCTGATGCTTTCAGTACAGCTTGGATTTCTTCCTTCAGTACCACTTGTTCTTGATCATATTAAAAAAAAAAAATTACCGTCAAGTCTATTCCAACTCATAGTGACGCTATAGGACAGAGTAGAACATCCCCATATGGTTTCCAAGGAGCACTGTGGATTTGAGCTGCCGACCTTTTGGTTAGCAGCCCAAAGCTTAAGCACTGCACCACCAGGGCTCCCTTGATCATATGCTACCTCCTAAAATAGTTGAATATTAATCAATTATTTTTGATATAGCAACTGTGTATTTTTTCCATCTCCTTTTGATTTTTTCTGTGTCATTCAATATTTGCCCACAGAATCCTTCATTATCAAAACTCCAGGCTTAAATTATTTCTTCACTTTTTTCAGCTTGAGAATAGCTGATGGTGTGCTTCCTTTTTGATTTTCTAATTCCAGGTCTTTTCACATTTCATTATAATACTTTACTTTGTCTTCTCAAGCTGTCCTTTGAAATCTTCTGTTTAGCTCTTTTACTTCAACATTTCTTCCATTCACTTTAGCTGCTCTACATTCAAGAGCAAGTTTCAGACTCTCTTCTGACATCCAATTTGGTCTTTTCTTTATTGCCTGTCTTTTTAAATGATCTTTTGGTTTCTTCATATATGGTGTCCCTGATGTCATTCCACAACTTATCTGATCTTCAGTCATTAGTGTTCAATGTATCAAATCTATTCTTGAGATGGTCTTTAGATTCAGGTAAAGGATATACTCAAAGTTGTACTCTGGCTCTCATAAACTTGATTTAATTTTATTCCATTTCAACTTGAACTTTTATTATAGAGAAATTGATGCTCTGTTCCCCAGCTGGTCCCTGGCCTTGATTTGACTGATGATATTGAGCTTCTCCATCATCTCTTCCCACAGATGCAGTTGATTTTATTCCTGCATTTTCCATCTGGTGAAGTCCGTGTGTGTAGTTGCCATTTATGTTGTTGAACAAAGCTATTGGAAAAGAAGAAGTCGTTGGTCTTGCAAAATTCTATCATGCTATCTCTAGTGTCATTTCTATCACTAAGGCCGTATTTTCCAACTGCCAATCCCTTTTTTGTTTCCAACTTTTACATTCCAATCACCAGTAATTGTAACTGTGTCTTGATTGCATGTCTGATCAATTTCAGACTGCAGAAGTTGGTAAAAATCTTTGGTTTCTTCATATTTGACATTAGTGGTTGTTGAGTAAATTTGAATAACTGTCATATTAATTGATCTCCTTTTAGGGTTATGGATGTTATCCTATCACTGATAGCATTGTACTTCAGGATACATTTTGAAAGCTCTTTTTGATTATGAGTACATCAGTCATCTTCAATTTGTCATTAGTGCCATAATAGACCAGATGATTGTCCACTTCAAAATGACCAATACCTGTTGATTTTAACTCGTTAATGCCTAGTTTATTAATCTTTATGCATTCATTTCATTTTTGAGGATTTTCAATTTTCCTATATCCATAATTTGTATATTCCACATTACAGTTGTTAATGGCTGTTTGCAGCTGTTTCTTTTTGTTATGATTTGTGCCACATAAGCAAATGAAGGTCCCAAAAGCTTTACTCCAGCCACATCATTAAGGTTAACTCTATTTCGAAGAGGCAGCTCATCCCTAGTCATATTTTGAGCTCAATATGATAAATATGAAAAACAAATAAACCAAAATGGATAAAACAACCGACCAAACACAGCTACATCATTTATATTATATTTAAACTTCAGAAAACCGAAGACAAAGAGAAAATCATGAAAGAAAGCAGAGGCAGGAAAAAAAAAAAAAAACCTTACTTATAAAGAAACAAGGATAAGAATTACAATGAACATCTAGTTAGAAATCACGCAAACAAAAAACAGGAAGAATGAATTATCAAAAGGTCTCCCAATAGTGACTTATCTGAACATTTAAAGTGTTGAAACAAAGAAATAAATGAACAAAACCAACCTAGACTTTTATATTCAGCAAAATTATCCTTCTAAAGAGAAGAAAAAAACTTTCTAAGAAATACCAAAACAGAAAATTCATCACCAGCAAACCTATTATGAAAGAACTGTTAAAATAACTTCTCCAGAGAGAAGGCAAAAGATGCTAGAAACACTGATCTACCTAAGAATAGGAAGAACATCAGAGAAGGAATATATAAAAGTGAAATGAAATATTTAATTTTTCTTATTCTTCATTGATCTAATAATAACTTTTGCTTAAAATAATATAATACACTGTGTTTATGGTATATAGATGAGTTATTAGCAATATCATAAGGGACAAGAGGGAAGACTTGGGACTACTTTGCTATAAGGTGTCTGCGTTACACATGAAGCAGTATAGTGTTATTTGAAACTGGGTTTAGATGAGTTAAAAATATGTAATCAAAAATTGATGCAACCACTATTTTTTCTTAAAAAAGAAACATAACTGATATTCTAAGAAAGGAGATAATATGAACTAAGATAATTGTACAAAAACTTAAAAAAAAAAGCCTTTCTTTTGTTCACTGCTGTATCCCTATAATCTATAATTCCAGACTCATAAGAATAGGAAAAAAAAAAAAAAAAAACTATACATGGAATGAAAGAGTAAGTAAATGAGTAACAAACAAGACTAAATGAAGCCTCACCAGATCTGAAAGTTATGAATAGCCTTGTCAGATGTTTAGAAAGATTGATAAAATCATTTAAACAAATATTATTGCATTTCTGCAAAGAAATAACTTTTAAATGGCTAAAGAAATTAATGCAAGTAACTCCTCTCCACACACACAAACACAAACATCATCTAGAGCTATTGGCTCCAAGAAAGAAAAGCAAGAATAAAGATGCTTTTCCCAACGATATTTATTTTAATGGCTCAATATTTGTAGAGAAAAAAACTGTGCCTCTATTTCACAAGCATTCATCGAACTAAAGTTTTAAAATCAATACTATAATTTTTAATGATAAAACTACAGTCACCATAAGTGAAGATCAATATTTCACACTTTTTTATATCTCGTAGTTTATTAAAGCACTTAATTAACAGTAGAAAATGGTTTTCCTTTGACAGCATCATTTAATTTTTTTCTTCATTTCCATTTCTAATGTTGCTATTCTTACAAGTTGAATTTAGTTTCCAAAGCTGAAATGAGATAATTATACTGTTTGTGCTGAAGTCCTTTTACAAAATATAAATCTCTAAAATAGTCTTATAAATAAATTCAAACAACAGAAGACTGGCCCATTACAAATACTTTCTATAACCTGCTAAATATCTTAACATTGATGTAATTTTAGTAAAATATAAAAGTCTTCAAAACAATAAAGCAATAATTCTGAATGCAAATTAAATTCCTGGAAGTACACTTTCTTTCGTCATCTTATCCTTTAAATCTCTTTTTCTTCTATCCCATTGTCTATGAAAATGACAACTACGCATCCAATTTTCTAAGACAGAAATAAAGCTTATTTGTCTTCTTAACCTTTATTCACGTTGCTTCAATTGACAAAATCAATTCAATTGACAAAATACACACTTCTGCTGTTGAATCCCCAAAACTCCAATTCCCTCAGCATTTGGAGATTCCTATGATTTGGCGCAGTGGTTAAGAGCTACGGCTACTAATCAGAAGGTCGGCAGTTGGAATCTACCACGTGCTCCTTGGAAACCCTATGGAGCAGTTCTATGAGTATCTACTAGTCGGAATCAACTCGATAGCAGTGGGTTGTGTTATGATTTGGTCTCTGCTTCATTCCCATTTTTATCTCAAGCCTCTGACCAAAGTATATCTTTTTCCAGGAATGTATCTGGTATTTGCCTTCCAGTGTTTGATCTCTCTGGCTATCTTTTGGAACAGAAACTTCTTCAGAATGTTCTCTCATCTTACTCTAAGTCTTTGGTTATAATGCAGCTTCAAAATGTCTTACCTCTGCCCTATCTTTTGAAGATTAAATTTTCTCAATATGTATTAAGCCTCCCAGTTTTCCCTCATTTGACAAGCTATTAAAATTAAAAAATTAGGCCAATTTAATTTCCTCCCCCCACCCAGGGAAAACACACACACACGCATACATTGGAAGAGGTAAGATGGAAAGATTTCATCTTTCTTAGCAAAGACAATGGTTATAAGTATCTGAGGCATAAAGTTTATATAATTCAAATGATTGAACTCAATTTTAATAACAAAGTCTTACAAGGGTCCTATGCCTGTAAGGGCCAATGACAATTAAGCTTCCTTAGCTTTATTATAAATCTACCTCTGTTGGGGCCATGGTGGCACAGTGGTTAAATGCTCATTTGGTAACCAAAAGGTCTGCAGTTCGAATCCCCCAGATGCTCTTTGGGAACACTATAGGGCAGTTCTGCTTTGTCCTATAGGGTTCCCTACTAGTTGGAATTGACTTGACAGCAAGGAGATTTTGGTTTGGATTCCTATCCTAAAATACTCTAAATCCAGGGTACTGTGTCTAAAGATGGAAATACAACAAAAGAAAAGTCCTTGACTGGCAAAACTATTATCAAGTGTGGAAATGTCTTTCCATCATATATGTACATATCTGGTTTGTTAACAATTGGTTAAATTTGATCTGTAAAGTAGTTATGCTTATGAGAATTTAATATAATTAAATCCATTAAAAAAATTTTGATTGTATAGGGTCACACATTTTAATTTATATGGCAGACATATTTTCTGAATTAATGCATAAATAATTAAAAGGCATTCTTTATAAATCATAGCATTAAGCATTTAATATTCAGTAAAATGTTAAGGAGTTTAAAGCAACTTAATTGCTATTATTGTATTTTATTTGGATATTAATCCCGTTTTATATTTGACTTATCCAAGATCAAATCTATAATGCTTAGTGAGAATTCAGAAAGTATGACTTCTGATATTTGGCCCAGTATTCCTTGCACAGTACTTCACGGTATATCTTAAACAGATCTGTCAGTACCGCAATGTAATTTTAAGAAAGTTTTTCTTAATACTTTTATTAAAATATCAGACTTTTCAACATTTAAAATATATTATGTGGAATATAGATATTTTATTATAACTTTATATTTTGAAATTAAATTTTTGTTCCCTTTCATGTGTGTTATGTAGAAGAAATGGCTAGTCTCACCCTTTTAGCTGGCTGTCTGTACACAATTTGACATACACAGAAAAAGATTAGAGTGTGATTAATTTACATAAGTATTTAAATCATTATACTCAAGATATGTACTTGTTGCAGTATATTTTTGAGAGTTCAAGTTGAGAATAAAATGATCATCATTAGTATATACACATTATTGGTGACTATCTAAATTCTAGTATGTCATATTCCTAAAATAATGCCTTGACTTTATAACGTCTTATTTAAGTTTTTAAAACTTTTATTGAAATAACAACTGCATTGTTGTAATGCACTGATACATTTCCATATTTGAATCATGCCACTGAATTGGTTTGGAAACCCTGCTGGCATAGTGGTTAAGAGCTATGGCTGCTAACCAAAAGGTCAGCAGTTCGAATCCACCAGGTGCTCCTTGGAAGCTGTATGGGGCAGCTCTACTCTGTCCTATATTGTTGCTATGAGTTGGAATTGACTCGACAGCAACGGGTTTGGTTGGGGTTTTTTTGGGACTGAATTGGTTTGGCAGATTATCTCCAGAGTCTTCAATTTTCTCAGTATGTATTAGGCTTTAGAGTTTCAAAATATAAGAGAATTGCGTTTTTTTAATTTTATATCACAGAATTCTAGTAGTGGAAATGTAATAAAATGAATAAAACAAACAAAAAAATACCCAAACCTATTGTTGTCCACTCCATTCCAACTCATAGCATGTAAATACATTCAAAAATGATTTTTTTAAGTCCACTGATAAGTAATACAAAAAAAGAAAATGCAATTATCAAGTCTGTTATTACACTGCAACTTTGGTAACCATGTCACTTTTATTCATACGGTTTTTAGCCCCATGATATTTTTGCTAAGATTCAAGTCATTTTACATTACTTTATAAATCGCTTTACGGTATTATGAGTTTTGATTCCTACAGGGGAAAAGAGTGAATAGATGAATTCACAATAAATAATATCATATTCTTTAATCTAATTGAAAAATATAACTTTAAAGGAAAATTAGTGTTTGCTATGTTAAAATTAAAATGACTGGTATATTATTAAACCTGAATTGTCACAATAATATAAAATATCATAAATCAATAAATCATTTCCACATTTATAAAGTTATATATCTTTCTCAAGTTTTCTCAACTTTCTAGAAAAAATAAAATTTTTATTAGTAAGTATAATACAAATATATTTCTTATTAAAAAATCATCAGATTTTTTTTCTTTTGTAAATATAAGCTTGATTTGGTAAAATAAAGCCTGCAAAAAAATTCTCAAATACTAGTAATTCAGTAAATTACTATTATTGATTATTTTCTGATGAATAAAGATCATATACCATTATACTAATGAAAATATAACATCAGCTTTTCAACAAGTATCAAGAAAAACAAATGTTAAAATTCTTTTTATAAACCTGAGATCTAATTAGCAAAGATAGAATCTGGGTTTCTTTTAAAAATTATGGAAAAATACTCACAATCTGACGCTATGTTCACAGTTAAGTTAAAAAAAAAAAAAGGATTCTTTTCCGCACCTTAACACTCCCAAAAGCAACTGAATCATGAGTATTATTTTTAACATATAAAACCTAGAATAAAATTCTGGAACTTGCAATTCCAGATGATAGTGAAATGACTATTTTTAATTGTTGGCACATATCCCTTATGTTTTCCTTTAATGTCTTCAATTAAATTGTCTTCTGACTATAAGCAACAGCCTACCAGTTCCTTGTTACCACCCAATTGTTGGTATAGAAAGTTATGATTTTATAATTTGCACAGCTAAGTTTCTATACAGAGTATTTTTTTATTTGCTTAAAGAGAAACTAATGGCTTGCTATCAATAGCTGTCAGTCTCCTAATGCATCTCATAATGATAGTTGTAATATGGGCATTAAAATATATTTTTAAAACTTACACCTAGGCAGCTTTTTACTAGGATTTGGAATTTTGATAATTCACTGCTCTGATATGGAATGAGGGCAATCTTAGCTATGATGGTTCTCTCCCATCTCCAAAAAAATATGTTATGGCATCACAATTTGCTCATTATTTTATTTTTTTTTTTTTACAGTTAATCATTGTCATTCGACAACTATTTATTAGGTGCCTTGTGTACGAGTAGGAGTCGACTCAATGGCACTAGGTGCATTGTATTTCCAAGGCATCATGTTGACACTGAAGACAAAGGAGAAATCAAGTGACAGAGGCACCGCCTTCATAGAGTTTGCAATTTATTGGGGGTGACAAACAGTAATGAAGTAAGTAAGTGTAAAACCCAACTGAAATATGTACTACGAAGATGTATAAATCAATCAGGCTTCAGTCAAGAAAGAAGAGCTGCTATGAATAATATGGGATGTATTAGTTTTCTATTGCTCCATAACAAATGAACGCAACATTAGCAGCTTAGAACAAGACAGATTGATTATCTTATAGTTCCAGTGGGTCAGGAATCTAGATATGGCTCAGTTTGGTCTGCTCAGGTTCTGACAAAGCTGCAGTCAAGGCTGCTTTCCTTTCTGTTTCTAGGGTTCTTTTAAGAGTGTACGTTGTTGTTGGAAGAATGCAGTTCCCTGCACCTGTGAGAATGAGGCCCTCAACTCCTAGAGGTTCCGGTTTGTTGCCAAGTGGCCCTTTGCATAACGTGTTCATGTCATAGCATCTTGCTTCTTGAAGACAAACAGAAAAATCTCTATGGTCTATTATGAAAGAGTGCCAGCTAAGTGTGTCACAGCTGACCATAAAGAAAGACTTTTCTGTTTGTCTTCAAGAAGCAATTGGCACAGTGGTAAAAGTGCTCTGCTGCTAACAGAAAGGTCAGTGTTTCAAACCCAGCCAATCTGAGGGAGAAAGATATGGCAGTCTGCTTCCGTAAAGATAACAGTCTTGCAAACCCTATAAGGGCAGTTCTACTTGTCCTATAAGTTCACTATGAGTCTAAATTGACTGCAGTGGGTTTAATATAACACTTCCAAGACCCGATTCTTTTCTGCTTTGAATTTTTTGTTGATACTATGCATTTTCATTAATGGAAGCATACTGAATCATTGAGGGTGCCTGAAATTTTGGTAGGTAGTATGGATTTATTTTCCTTGTCCCCTCCCTAAACCTACCCTAAAAGTCTCAAGGGACATATGGTATTCCACTAATTCTACCTTCACAGTCCCCCTGAGTCCACTGGGACAAATGTTTCCCCCTCAAAAAATGTTCAAAATTTCTAGTTTTCTTACCAAAAATTCAGACATCACATACAATACCCTGTAAAAACAGTAATTTGTGGCACCTCCCTGTTTCTTCAATTTCAAACAGTTATAAAGGGCCCCGCCCTGTGGCAACATGCACTGTCAGTGGGAAAATAGCTTCCCAATAAATCTGAGAGGTGGAAAATGTTAGTGGGCAAGAGTATATCCCAATGGTCAAGAGAGAGTGTAAGAGAGAGTGTCATATAATGTAGTATAATTAAGGGAGGAATATTCTATCACTCTTATCATATTCTATTGGTTAGAAGCAAGTCACAGGTTTCACCCATACTCAGGGGGAAGGGATTACACAAAAGCATGAAGATTATTAAGGTCAACCTAGATCTGCTTGCTATATCGAGTAAACATTTATTAGAAGTTTACACAATTTTAGGAGGAGCTGTGGTTGTGGAAGTCAAAGTCTAGAAAAAGGAGCTGAAGCATTACTAAACAATCTACTTGAAGCATTGAGCAGTGGCAGAAGTTAGGACTTGCAGAAAAATCTGAGAAACCAAGCACAACCAGCCGCTGTAGTGAAACTACTGTCAGTCAACCGTTATACTCAGCTATATACGGGATACACCCTGAGCAGTGTAGTACCCATCTTAATGGAGATGACAATAACACTATCAAGTATCCACAAAGCATTCACAGTCCTCAGAAACATAACTCAAATTGCATAGAAAAAGAGCTTCAAGAAATGTTTCATAATCTCATTTGTATACTTCAAGTAGGAACAGTGTCATACTCAAAAGAAAACGTTAACCAAATTAGAAAATAATTACAAAGCTAGTAACATTTTTATGGGTGGGGGAAGACATAGAGAAAGAGAGACAGAAACAGAAAAGAGACAGAGACAGAAAGACTTCGTAGTGAGTTTAAAAAGATCTTAAAGAGATTATATCTCAAATTAAAAAGAAAGTACTATACATGTAGTTTAAAAGTGGGAAAAAAGTCTGGAAGGAGAGACACCAAACAATGAACAGGCTTAGCTCTGGGGAAAGGGAGATTTAGAAGCTGTGGTGAGGGAAGATTCACACTTTCAATTTTTGCTCATCTGCATTATTGAATTTTTTTACAATTATCACACATTACTTCTATAATGAAAACCAATAAAATGTACTTTTAAAAAAGTACTTAAAGGGTTGTTGAGGAATGAATGTTGGCACAGACGAAGTAAACCTCTGTCATAACGCCAGTTCTTTCAACTATGAACTTGGGACCTGTAGTAGGCAGAAGAATGGCTTCCCCAAAACGTCCTTAACCTAATCTCTGGAGAAAGACTCAGGCAACCATTGCTACCTCTGAAGATGGAAGAGGACCATGAGTCAAAGAATATGGACAGACTCTAGAGGCGTAAAAAGCCAAGAAAATGAATTCTCCTCTAAGACTCCAAATAGAATTAAGCCCTGCCAACACCTTGATTTTAACCCAGTGAAACTTATGTTGGGTTTCTGAAGTACAGAGCAGTAAAAAAAAAAAAAAAAAGGAAATCTGGCATTTTTATTCCATTAGTCACTCAAAGGGAAGAACTCCTTCACACATGATACAGACAATCCTTGGATTATGAATGAGTTCCATTCCTAAATCTGTCTTTAAGCCAAATTTGTACATAAATTAGAAGAGTTAGGTATGGTTTGTATCTAATGTCAGTTAGTCAAATGTTTGTCTTAGTACATAGTGTACACTTTCATGCATAAAAACCATTAAAAAAATACTTCCAGATACATTAAAACATTTTTAACATAATAATACAATAAAAAGAATAATGTCCGCACACGCTTCAAAAAGTAGTGCCCTTTTGTTTTTACAAACCATTCATGAACCTTTTCCACAGTTAAGAAGATACCTATAAGGCAAAGGTTACCAGAGATACTCAGAAAATTCTGTTCTGTAAAATCTTTGAAACCAATCAGATATTTCATTGTAGACTCTGAACTAAAAAATCTATGTTGTACCACAGGGCCAAATTTCTGCTGGGTTTTGAACACTCTTCAGAAAAGGTAGGGAGGGTTGGGGGCATGGGTTGGATGGTGCTGCGGCCAGATGGATCATTCATTCCCCCATCACCTCCTCACCAAACCTATCAACCCCATGCACCAACTATGAGTTCCCTGCCTTGGGGTGCAAGGGAGAAAGTGCCACTCAGGGTGTCCTAAGAGCCAGTCCAGGACCCAGTGTTTGGGAAGAGGATGCTTAGGGAAACCCAAGTCCCAGGTTCTCCACGGATCCCCAGAAACCATATGGACACACCAAAA
Organism: Elephas maximus indicus; assembly: GCF_024166365.1. Taxonomy (NCBI): domain Eukaryota; kingdom Metazoa; phylum Chordata; class Mammalia; order Proboscidea; family Elephantidae; genus Elephas; species Elephas maximus. Next base: position 27,092,039 of record NC_064820.1, on the reverse strand, counting down.
CCAAACCCATTGCCATCAAGTATATTCCGACTCTTAGCAACCCTATGGACACGCAGAGGTCAGGAATTAAGATCCACCCTCCCCCCTGCCACCCTCCCCCCCACTTAAACTACCACAAGGCCAAGAACTGCAGCAATAGTGAAATCTCAACTGTGTAAGGTAGGGGAAACAGGCCCAGAGAGGTGCCGCAATGGCCCCGGGTTTGCACAGCATGCAAGGTACAGTGGAATGGGGTGGGGCAGAGCTGGGTTAGGCAACGCCTCAGGGACCGGGCTCTGTGCCCAGCGCCCAGCACCGGCGCTGATCAGTTGTACTCTAAGAGCCAGGTTAGAGACCCGCTCTGGTTCACCCGCCACTGGCCGCCACCGGCCGCCACCACCTGCAGGCCCGCACGTGGAAACAGAGTGGTGGTGCTTGAAGCACGCTGACGGTGAGTCCAGCCCTTTGGGAGCCCCAGGCAGGGGCTGCGTGTTGGCTTTCCCTGCTGCTGCAGGCCATGACTAGGCGCATCATGTTGCAGGGGCCCACCCCCCTTCCAGAGGCCACCCAGTGACCCTCTGTGGTTCCTGCATGTGCGGGAGAAGCACGGCGGGTCATGGAAGCCCTGGAAGCCCAGGGACCTGAACGCTGAGTCAGTTTTTTTTTTTTTCCTCATAGTTTTTGCAGGGGTTGGTTTCTAACTAGTATTATAGGTAAATCAGACGTTTGTAACCCCGAGGACTGCCTGTATTATGAAAAGGGTATGGAACATTCAGTTTTGCTAAAGGGAAAGCAGGTAATATCTTTTATCTTTTATGATGTTTGTTCCAGTATTTACTTGATATAAAGAGGTTTGCTTTAACTTATAAAAAATTTAATTGTTTTTTACTCTTCCTTTACTATTACTTCTCAAAATTCATTTGTAAAATGACTTAAAGAATTAAATATTTTAAAAGGATCCGTTGGGATGAGACAGAAAATGGCAAGATTCTTCTTAGTATACTGGAAAATAACACCTCTCTTTCCTTGTGTAATTATGCAGAATATCTAATGATGAGGTAGCTATTTACATTTTATTAAATTTACAATTTTCATACACACCTTAAATAACTGCTAAAATAAAAACTTTGTTATTCTATAAAATACATATTTGAAATTTATGATATTGCTGTCATAAGTTGCTAATGTAGTATGAGTTTCCTTTATTATAGCATGAGAAGAATATTACATTAGGCTACTGGCTATAAATAACAAATTAGAAATAATGGCATAACATTTATGCTTAAAGCAAAACAAAAAAAAGTGAGAGACAAATTTTGCCTTCACCACAATGTTATTAATTTATGATTGTCAATCAAATGAGTGAAAATGATTTCAAATGACCAACTGATAAGCCCTCCTGAGGAATAAAAATGGAATCAATTATTGGGATTCTATGCAAGGTTTTTTAGAGGCCTGATAACAGGAGTCACAGGGAAAATGATGTTTAAATCAGCAGTTTGCAAACTTTCTGACCTTAAAATGTTTATTTGACAGAAAATATAAAATTAGTATTCAAGAACCAAGCACGGGGAAAGGTGGTTCTAGTTTCTGGGTAATTACAAGAAGACAGTATTTAAAGGAGCACTCAGGATATGTCTCCACCGTGCCAAATACGTTTAATCAAGTTGAAGTGATGGAGTAGCAAGGTCTCCATACTTATTAATTCACTCACATATACATTTATTGAGCAACCAGTGTGTGCAGAGTCATAGGTAGTGGAATAGAGGTAAAGTTGGAAGAACTGTGTTAACATTTTGGCGCACTAAAATTTTTATTTCCTTTTTTTTTTATCACCTACAAGAAAACAACCTATTACTGCCAAGTCGATTCCAACTCATAGCAACCATATAGGACAGAGCAGAACTACCACCACAGAGTTTCCAGGGAGTGCCTGGTGGATTCAAACTGCTGACCTTTTGGTTAGGAGCCATAGCTCTTAACTACTACGTCACCAGGGTTTCCAAAAGAAAATAGTACATAGAAAAAATAAAATAAGAATAAAATAGTTCCTTGTGTGTTTCAAGATATTCCTGAGTGTTGTGTGTTTACAATTCCTCCCATAGAGAAGATGTTTTACACAAAATCCTGAAAAAGAGTAAATTAAAATAGTCTCATATTTAGGGTTACATATGGGAAATATGAAGAAGGAAATTAAAACAAGTCCACGAGATCCAAAGTATGACATTAAGTATCTCCCACCTGACTTTAGAGACCATCTCAAAAATAGATTTGATTTATTAGACACTAATGACCAAAGATCAGACAAGTTGTAGAATGACATCAAGGACATTAAACATGAAGAAAGCAAGAGGTCATTAAAAAGACATGAAAGAAAGAAAAGACCAAAATGGATATCAGAAGAGACTGAAAGTTTCTCTTGAAAGTAGAGTAGCTATAGCAAATAGAAGACATCATAAAGTCAAAGAGCTGAACAGAAGATTTCAAAGGAAGACTCAAGAAGACAAAAAAAGTATTATAATGAAATGTGGAAAGAGCTGGAGATAGAAAACCAAAAGGGAAGACTATGCTTGGCATTTCTCAAGGCTGAAAGAACTGAAGAAAAAATTAAAGCCTCTAGTTGCAATATTTAAGCCTTGAGCTGAAGGATTCTACAGGGAAAATATTAAACAACACAGGAAGCATCAAAAGAAGATGGAAGGTATACACAGAGTCACTGTACCAAAAAGAATTGGTCAACATTCAACCATTTCAGGAGGTAGCACATGATCAAGAACCGATGGTACCCAAGGAAGATGTCCAAGCTGCACTGAAGGCATTGGCAAAAAAGAAGACTCCAGAAACTGACAGAATGCCAACTGAGATGTTTCAACAAATGAATGCAGCGCTGGAAGTGTTCACTCGTCTATGCCAGGAAATTTAGAAGACAGCTACCGGAGCAATCGACTGGAAGAGATCTGTATTTGTACCCATTTCAAAGAAAAGTGACTCAACAGAATGTGGAAATTATACGACAATGTCATTAATATCACACACAAGTAAAATTTGTTGAAGATCATTCAAAAGCAGCTGCAGCAGTACATTGACAGGGAACTACGAGAACTTCATGCCAAATTCAGAAGAGGACATGGACCAAGGTATATCATGGTTGATGTCAGATGGCTCATGGCTGAAATCAGAGAACAAAAAGATGTCTACCTTTGTTTTATTGACTATGCAAAGGTATTTGACTGTGTGGATCATAACAAATTATGGATAACATTGTGAAGAATGGGAATTCCAGAACACTTAATTGTACTCATGAGGAACCTGTACTTAGCCCGAGAAGCAGTCATTTGAACAGAGCAAGGGGATACTGCATAGTTTAAGTTAAGAAATGCGTGTGTCAGGGTTGTCTTATTCACAATACTTATTCAATTTGTATGCTGAGCAAATAATCAGAGAAGGTGGACTATATGAAGAAGAACAAGGCATCAGGATTGGAGGAAGACTCATTAACAACCTGCATTATGTGGATGACACAACCTTGCTTGCTTAAAGTGAAGAGGATTTGAAGCACTTACTGATGAAGATCAAAGACTTCAGTATGGATCACAACTCAACATAAAGAAAACAAAAACCCTGACAGCTGGACCAATAAGCAACATCATTATAAATGGAGAAAAGATTGAAATTGTCGAGGACCTCATTCTACTTGGATCCGCAATCAATGCCCATGGAAGCAGCTGTCAAGAAACCAAAAGATGCATTGTATTGGGCAAATCTGCTGCAAAAGACCTCTTTAAAGTGTTAAATCAAAGGTGTCTCTTTAAGGACTAAGTTGCTCTGACCCAAACCATGGTGTTTTCAATCTCCTCATATGCATGTGAAAACTGGTCAATAAAAAAGGAAGACCAAAGAAGAATTGATGCCTTTTAATTATGGTGTTGGTGAAGATCATTTAATATACCATGGGCTGCCAGAACAAAGGAAACCCTGGTGGCCTAGTGGTTAAGTGCTATGGCTGCTAACCAAAGGGTCGGCAGTTCTAATCCGTCGGGTACTCCTTGGAAACTCTATGGGGCAGTTCTACTCTGTCCTATAGGGCTGCTATGAGTTGGAATCGACTCGATGGCACTGGATTTTTTTTTTTTTTATGCCAGAACAAACAAATCTGCCTTGGATGAAGTACAGCCAGAATGCTCCTTAGAAGCAAGGATGGCGAGACTTCATCTCACATACTTTGGACATGTTATCAGGAGGTACCAATCACTGGAAAAGGAAATCATGCTTGGTAAAGAAGAAGACCTTCAATGAGATTGATTGACACAGTGGCTGCAAAAATGGCCTGATGTATAACAAAGATTGTGAGGATGGTGCAGGACTAGGCAGTATTGCCTTCTGTTTTACATAGGTTCACTATGAGTTGGATCCAGCTGGGTGTAACCTAACAACAACATAGGAAATATGTTAGCCATATTAATGATATTAAGCAATCATTCCCTATTTCCACCTGCTCTCAGCCCCTAGCAACCACTAATGTACTTTCTGTCTCTACGGATTTGCCTATTCTGATACTTTATACAAATGGAATCCTGCAATATGTGGTCTTTTGTGTCTGGCTTCTTTCACTTAGCATAATGTTTTTAAGGTTCATCTGTGTTGGTTTTTTTTTTTTTTGGTTTATGTTGTAGTATGCATTTATTCTTCATTTCTCATTATAGCGGAATAATACTACATTTTATGAATATATAATATTTGTTTATTCATTCTTCAGTGAGTAGACATTTGAGCAATTTGCACCTTTTGACTATTGTGAATAGTGTTATGAACATTTATGCTAGCTGATTGAGGAAGCAGAAAAATGTTTTCCACAGCAACTGCACCAGTTCACATGCCTACAAGCAAGGTGTAAGGGTTCCAGTTCCTCCACATTCTCCTCAACACTTGTTATTTTATGCATGTTGTTTAAAGCCACTCTATTGGGAGGGAAGTGATGTCTTATTGTGGTTCTGGTTTTCATATCCCTACTTATTTTTAAGCTCCAGAGTTTCTATTTGGTTCCTTTTTAAAGTTCTTCTTTTTTAAAAAATATTTTTTATTCAGTGAGTGTCATGAATTGAATTGTGTCCCCCGAAAACTATCTATCAACTTGGCTAGGTCATGATTCCCAGTATTGTGTGACTGTCCACCATTTTGACATCTGATGTGATTTCCCTATGTGTTGTAAATCCTACCTCTGTGATGTTGATGAGGTGGATTAGTGGCAGTTATATTGATGAGATCTACAACATTAAATAGCGTTTTAAACCAATCTCTTCTGAGATATAAAAGAGAGAAGCGACCAGAGACATGGGTGACTTCATACCACTAAGAAAGTAGTGCCGGGAACAGAGCACATCCTTTGGTACTGAAATTCCTGTGCTGAGACACTCTTCGACTGGGGAAAGATTGATGACAAAGACCTTCCTCCAGAGCAGAGAGACAAAGCCATCCATCCCCTGGAGCTGACATCCTGAATTTTTTTTTTCTGTGAATGAGTCAACTTTCTTGTTTACATGAATGCTTTGTAAATTTTTTGTTGTTGAAAACTGGTCATTTTGGATATTCTAATGTAGTAATATTTGAAGCCATACTTGCCCCCCTTCCAAGGGTTTGTTGTTGCTGCTTAATTTGGGTTACTCTTTGTTTGTTTAAAGGCTTTTCTATACTGTTCTGTAATGATTGTACTCTTTGTCAGAGCCCTGGTTGTGCAATAAAGAGTTTGGCTGCTGACCAAAGGGTGGGCAGTTCAAATCTACAGCTGCTCCTTGGAAACTCTATGGGGGCAGTTCTCCTCTGTGCTATAAGGTCTCTGTGAGTCAGAATCAACTCGATTTCAATGGGTTTGGGTTTTGTATTTTTTGTCATATGTGTCACTAAGTCTCTGTTCAATTTAATTAGCTAAGTGATCATTTAAGATTTGACAGATTGCCCTCAATGTGCGAAGTCAAAAAAAAAAATTCTGTCTTTCAACTGAGTTCTGTGTGTCTTAGGTCATGTCTTCAACACTCTACAAGTAAGTTTTTGCCTTTACCTTTACGTTTAGATAACTTAGAGATGAGAGTCTAGGGACTTCTCAGGTCTTTTATGAGCATGTTCCCCCTTCATGTATGTGCTTGCCTTTGTAGATTCTAGGAGTATGTGTAAGGTTTAGAAAGCCTATTCTCTAAGTATCTCACTCCCCATCTTATCTACGTAGGTTTTCAGCATGTCTATTGATTGCCCTCACTGATTCTTTGACCCAGGTGGCAGTGGCTAGTTCATTTACCTTTGCGGAAAGGCTCTGTCTAGCTATTTCATGCCCATGAGGGAGTTCCAAGTGTGTTGCAGTAATAATAGCATCAGACCTGGTCTATATTCAGATGGAGAGTTGAGAACAGCACAAAGCTAGTTCCTATGAAATGGAGGTCAGACATATATCGCCGTACTCCAGTTTCTTTATCATTTCTGACACCTACCCCCCTACCCCTGCCTCACCAAGGCACTCTATTTTTCTGCTGTGTTCGAGAGTTCATTGCAATGGCCCCATAGAACTCACAGATCATACATACAGTTAAGTGGTTTATTAAGGAAGTAACAGGGTCCTACTCACGATAAGGATCAAAAGGCTACAACTCAGGATCAGGATCAACAGGCTACAACTTGGGATCAGAATCAGGAAGTATGTAGGCAAAGTCTGGAAGGCTCCCCTGAAGTGGAGAACACACCCTTCCCTTCATCAATGCAGGACGGCTCTCTTAGCTATTCTTGGCTGTGCAAGCAAGTTCGCTCTTCTGTCTGCTGTGCATGCCCCCTTCCAGCAATGCAGGACTCCTTTCAGTCACCTTAGCATGGGCCTCTTCTCAGCCTCCTCAGGACATACCTCCTTTTGCCATGCACCCTCTCAACCATGCAGTCCTCTCTGTCTGCAGGCTCCCTGCCATCAGCCTCTCAATTGGTGACTGACCCAGTTCACAGCCAGTGCAGCAGCTTTGTTCAGCTCTCTCTTAGCTGCATTTCTAGCAACAAGTTTCTGTAGTCACCGCTGACTGCCACAGAGCTCCTTCCAGGCCTCTTGCTGTATTCAGTGTTGTGGCCTGAGGCCCATGTTACAGCTCTTTTAGAAGCTTCCTCACCTCCTTTCTGCTTATTCTCTCTTCTTTCTTCTTGCTTCTCTTGCCTTTTCTGCTTTCTGAAATCTCTGTGGGATTGACTACTTATATGAGCAAATTCCTTGTCAATTTCAAGGCATGGCCCCCCACCCAGCAGGGCCACAAACTGATCGATACCCTCAGTGGACCCTAGTCACTTCATTTGCATAGTCTATAATCACTTAATTTACATGGTGTATAGTCATGTAATTTGCATAGTATATTGGCCAATCCCTGCAAGGTGCATACCAATCACAGAGTAGGCCACCAAAAAGTTTCAAATCAAGTTGTTTACAGCTTACTCAGGAAATGTCAATCAACCTGGACAAAAGTAACAAACCTTCTCTGGTAGAAAACTAGGGCAAAGGTAACTCCGCAGGGCTTAGGGGAAAACATTTCACAAGCTGCTTACCCAAAAAACCAAGGCAAAATGTCACATAAAGGAACTCATTTCACCACAGAAGTTATGTAAAGTTATGTAAAGTAAGAATTGTGTGGTAGTTCTTTAGGAAACTTCCAAACATGTCAAAAAAGGCAAACACAATGCTTTGAGAACACAGTCTGCTCTGTTCCCTCTGGAAACAAACCTGTACCAGGAACAGAAGATGCCGTCTTCAAGACTGCTACTGAATTGGGAAGAAGAGGACAAAAAAAGTATGTTAGAAAGCCACAAAGATTTCCTACTGTATTACAGTTAACTTTTTCTTGAATAAATATTCACTCGATTGTTGTAAAACTTCACTATTTTCCACACACAGAGTCCTGGATAAAGTTGATTGTGACAGTTTTTTTTTTTTTTTTTTTTCAATTTTCTCTTGGCAACAAATATTTAACTGGTACACCAAATGCATTATGTATAAAAGAATCGTAATAATAATAGTTCGATTTATATTAAAATTAAGAATTTATTTTTGTAAAAATGCACACTGTAATGTACTCAGTTTCTATTGTGTTTAACAATTCACCACAAACTTAGCAGCTTAAAACAACATACATTTATTATCTCACATTTTTTGTATGTCTGGCTTATCTCCAGGCCCAGCTTATGTGTATTCTTTGCACAGGCTCTCACAAGGCTGCAACTTCGATTTCAGCCAGACTTTGCTAGTTTGTTTGTTTTTTCAGAAGCCCAGAATTCTCTACCAAGGTTTCCTTATTATTGGCAGAATTCAGTTCTTCCTTGTGTTGTGGGGCTGAGGCCCCCACGTCTTTGTTGGTGGCCAGCCAGGGTACGATTTCAGCTCCGAGAGTCCTTCACGGTTCTTTATACAAGGTCCTATCACAGGTTCTCTCACAACATGGAAGCTTATTTCTTCAAAGTTCCTGAGATAGAGTTTTTCATATGATGTAACATATTCATAGGAATGACTAGCCTATTACATTTCCCATATTCTGATGGCTAAGAGCAATTCAAAAATTTTGCCCTCACTCTGGTGGAGAAGATTATACAAGATTGTAACTCATTAGGGATCATTCTGGAATTCTGTCTGCCAAAGCTAAGGTACAGTAAAACCAGAACTCTTCGCCACTGTAGGCATGAGAGAAAACTGGTATCAACACTTGGAAAACTGCTTGGCAATATGTACAAAAGCTGAAAATATGCATTCTTCACAAAGCAACTATTCCACTCTTACATCTAAATTCAACATAAAGGGATAGACTTGTTCACTGTGAGGTAGATACTAGAATCTCCATTGGAATACTATTTGTAACAATGCAAAATTGTAAATTATCCAAATGTCCATCATCAGTAGAATCACTAAACTGATTAGTATGCATTTACATAATGTAATACTATACTGCAATAACATAAACTAATTATATCCAACATTATGGATAAATCACGAACATAATGTTGAATTAAAGAATTCCAACTGAAATGAGCACATGATTCTATTTGCACAAAACACATAATAAACAGGCAGAAGTAATCACTTTGCTAGATGGAGTGGCTGATTTTGCTCTCAAATTACAGTACTTATCTGTAACATTTGTTACCGGAAAACTTTCTTTGTTGCCTACCGGGGCTCACGGTGCTCTTAGTTTTCTCGCTTGCTCATTCTCAGCACTTAGATCTCTTTTAAAAATTCCTGAATAGTCTGTCCCTGTTTTTCCCTGTCTACACCAAAGCTGTTTTCTTCATATGAGACAATGTCACTCCATTCTAACAATTTCATGTATTGAAAATTTTCAGTCTACATCTACTCCATAATCTTCTTTGTCTATTTTCAGTATATACAGAATTCTGTCATTTCTCACGACCATCTCCACTACTAGCACCTTGTTTGGTCCATTAACATTTATCACTTGGATTACTGTAATGAATTTCTAAATTTATCTCACTTTCCACCTTTGCTGTTCAATAATTAGGCAAAATATAGCATCCGTAATGATAGAATTATGTGTTAACAAATAAGTTGGATTATATCACTTCTGTTAAAAGCAGAATCATATCTTATCACTCAACTGCTCAAAATATTTTTAGTAGCTCTCTTTTTCAGGTAGTTATGTCTTTGTCCTCTTCTCCTACAGTCATCTCCCTTGTTTACTCTGCTGTAGCCACATGGGTCTCCTCAATGGCCATGAAAACCTGAGGGATGCCTCTGATTCTAAGTCTTTTTTGTTCCTGCTGCCTGGAAGTGTTTTTTTCTCGTTTTCCTCATGGTTCATCCACTCACCTACTTCATGATTTTGTTCAAATGTCATCATTTTTTTTTGAAGCTTTCCCTAAGAAACCTACTTAAAATTGGACCCCAATCCAGCATACCTTGTTTCCATTGCCTACATTATTTCCCCCTCATAGGATTCATCATCTTCTAATGTATTATTTATCTTCTTTACTTTCTGATTTCTCCTGCTACGATGTAAGCTTCAGGAGGGCAGTGATATTTGTCTCTATTTCTCACTATTTTATTCCTAGAACCTAGAGAAGATTTTGGTATATAATAGAAATATGTTCAATAAAGATTGAATAAATGGGTAAATGTTTACTACTGAAGTGAAAATGGCTCCACACATCTGGTTGTCAATCTGTTACTAATTCACACATCGGCCATTCCATGAACCACAGCCACCAAACAAAACCTGAAACATCAAGAATTTATTCCTAACTGCCTATTATCATATCAAAAATTGTTAAATGTGGAGAGTTAATTTATAATTTCTTCAGGATGCGCTTATCACAACAGTTTTAAAAGGTAGCTATTTTTATTCCAATTTCAGAGAAAGTCAAGGTGACAATGGCACTAATTTGCCTAAACCCCACAGTTGAAATGAGGCAGAGCCCGGATTCAAACTCTGTCTCTCCAATTCCCAAACCCTTGCTCCTTTCGTTATTACATACTACTTTAAGGAAAATGGGCCTATTGTTTCAAAATTTATACTACTCTGACATATTAAACTAGTTTGCACTGTTGCAGGGTAAAAGCATCACAAAGTTTTGCAAAGCAAGAAGAAAAATTTACTCTGCCTATGTTCAAAGAGGCAAAAGTAGGAAGCCAGACAAGCATGCTGCCAGAGCCATGTCTGCTCGAGTCCAAAGATTATAGAATAAACAAGACTGGGAAAACAGACAAGCGTGCTGCTACAGCCATGTCTGCTTGAATCCAAGGAAATACACAGAATAGACAAGAGCTGGAAAACAGACAAGCATGCTGCTAGAGCCATGTCTGTTTGAATCCACGAAGATAAACAGAATGGACAAGAGTGGGACAATGGACAAGCATGCTACTAGAGCCATGTCTACCTGAATCCAAGGAAATATTACAGACTAGGCAAGAGTGGGAAAATGGACAAATATGCTGTCAGAGCCATGTCTGCCCGAGTCCGAGGAACGTTACAAAATCATCAGTATATATTAACATTACAAAATGGGCAAAACCATTGAAAGCTTCACCTTTTTGCAGATTGGCTGGAAACCATGATCTTATATTCTGAATTGTCTTTCTTAACAATCATTGGTACAAGTTTCAGCAAGGACAGTTAGGAGAGTCCTCACTGGTCCAACAAATTTTCTATTCACTAAATGCTAATAGAAAATGATAAGAGTAGAAAGTCTTTAGTGTTCTGTTTGATTACGTTATGTGAAAGGTTCCCTAAAAGATATTTTCCAAGATTAACCTAGCTATTGTCTCTAGTGTCTGTCAGTTTGTCGTACTATGGGGGCTTGCGTGTTGCTGTGATGCTGAAAGCTATGACACTGGTATTCAGATGCCAGCAGGGTCACCCATGGAGGACAGGTTTCAGCTGAGCTTCCAGACTGAGACAGATTAGGAAGAAGGTCCTGGCAGTCTACTTCTGAAAAAGCATTAGCCAGTGAAAACCTTATGAATAGCAGCAGAACATTATCTGATATAGTGCTGGAAGATGAGCCCCACCAGGTTGGAAGGCACTCAAAAGATGACTGGGGAAGAGCTGCCTCCTCAAAGTAGAGTTGACCTTAATGATGTGGATGGAGTAAAGCTTTTGGAAACTTCATTTGCTGATGTGGTGTGGCTCAAAATGAGAAGAAACAGCTACAAACATCCATTAATAATCTGAACCTGGAATATACGAAGTATGAATCTAGGAAAATTGGAAATCGTAAAAAATGAAATGGAATGCATAAACATTGATATCCTAGGCATCAGTGAGCTGAAATGGGCTGGTATTGGCCATTTTGAATCAGGCAATCATATAGTCTACTATGCTGGGAATGACAACTTGAAGAGGAATGGTGTTGCATTCATTGTCAAAAAGAACGTTTCAAGATCTACCCTGAAGTACAATGCTGTCAGTGATAGGATAATATCCATACCCTACAAGGAAGACCAGTTAATACGACTATTATTCAAATTTAAGCACTAACCAGTAGGGTCAAAGATGAAGAAATAGAAGATTTTTATCAGCTACTGCACTCTGAAATTGATCAAACATGCAATCAAGATAGCATTGATAGTTACTGGCATTTGGAATGTGAAAGTTGGAAACAAAGAAGAAGGGTCAGTAGTCGGAAAATATGGCCTTGGTGACAGAAACAATGCCGGAGATTGAATGACAGAATTTTGCAAGACCAACGACTTCTTCATTGCAAATACCTTCTTTCACCAGCATAAATGGTGACTATACACATGGACTTTGCCAGATGGAACACACAGAAATCAAATTGACTGCATCTGTGGAAAGAGACAATAGAAAAACTCAATATCATCAGTCAGAACAAGGCCAGGGGCTGACTGTGGAACAGACCATCAATTGCTTATATGCAATTTCAAGCTGAAACTGAAGAAAATCAGAGCAAGTCCACAGGAGCCAAAATATGACCTTAAGTATATCCCTCCTGAATTTAGAGACCATCTGAAGGACAGATTTGACGCACTGAACACTAGTGACCGAAGACCAGACGAGTTGTGGAATGGCATCAAGGACATCATCCATGAAGAAAGCAAGAGGTCACTGAAAAGACAAAAAAGAAAGAAAAGACCAAGATGGATGTCAGAGGAGACTCTGAAACTTGCTCTTGAGCGTCGAGCAGCTAAAGCAAAAGGAAGAATTGATGAAGGAAAAGAACTGAACAGATTTCAAAGGGCTTCTCAAGAAGACAAAGTAAAGTATTATAATGACATTTGCAAAGAGCTGGAAATGGAAAACCAAAAGGGAAGAATATGCTGGGCGTTTCTCAAGCTGAAAGAACGGAAGAAAAAATTCAAGCCTTGAGTTGCAATAGTGAAGGGTTCTATGGGGAAAATATTAGACGACGCAGGAAACATCAAAATAACATGGAAGGAATACACAGAGTCATTATACCAAAAAGAATTAGTCAATGTTCAACCATTTCAAAAAGTGGCATATGATCAGGAACCAACAGTACTGAAGGAAGAAGTCCAAGCTGCTCTGAAGGCATTAGCAAAAAACAAGGCTCTAGGAATTGATGGAATATCAATTGAGATGTTTCCACAAACAGATACAGCACTGGAGGTGCTCACTTGTCTATGCCAAGAAATATGAAGACAGCTTCCTGGCCAACTGACTGCAGAAGATCCATATTTATGCCTATTCCCAAGAAAGGTGATCCAACCAAACGTAGAAATACAGAACAATATCATTAATATCACCAAATCAAAAATCCAAACCCACTGCCGTTGAGTCGATTCTGACTCATAGCGACCCTATAGAGTTTCCAAGGAGCGGTTGGCAATTTTGAACTGCCGACCTGTTGGTTAGCAGCCGTAGCTCTTAACCACTATGCTACCAGTGTTTCCTATTAATATCACACGCAAGCAAATTTTTGCTGAAGATCATTGAAAAATGGCTGCAGCAGTATATCGACAGAGAACTGCCAGAAGTTCGGGCTGGTTTCAGAAGAGGACGTGGAACCAGGGATATCATTGCTGATGTCAGTTGGATCCTGGCTGAAAGCAGAGAATACCAGAAGGATGTTTACCTGTGTTTTATTGTCTATGCTAAGGCATTCGACTGTGTGGATCATACCAAATTATGGATAACATTGGGAAGAATAGGAATTCCAGAACACTTAATTGTGCTCATGAGGAACCTTTACATAGATCAAGAGGCAGTTGTTCGGATAAAATAAGGGTATACTGATTGGCTTCAAGCCAGGAAAGGTGTGCGTCAGGGTTGTATTCTTTCACCATACCTATTCAATCTGTATGCTGAGCAAATAATCTGAGAAGCTGGACTATATAAAGAAGAATGGGGCATCGGGATTGGAGGAAGACTCATTAACAATCTGCATTTTGCAGATGACACAACCTTGCTTGCTGAAAGTGAAGAGGACTTGAAGCACTTACTCAAGAAGATCGAAGACCACAGCCTTCAGTATGGATTGCCCCTCAACATAAAGAAAACAAAAATCCTCACAACTGGACCAATGAGCAACATCATGATAAACAGAGAAAAGATTAAAGTTGTCAAGGATTTCATTTTACTTGGATCCACAATCCACAGCCATGGAAGCAGCAGTCAGGAAATCAAAAGACGCATTGCACTGGGCAAATCTGCTGCAAAGGACCTCTTCAAAGTGTTGAAGAACAAAGATGTCACCCTGAAGACTAAGGTGCACCTGACCCAAGCCATGGTACTTTCAATCGCATCATATGTATGTGAAAGCTGGACGATGAATAAGGAAGACCGAAGAAGTGACACGTTTGAATTGTGGTGTTGGCGAAGAATATTTAGTATATCATGGACTGCCAAAAGAATGAACAAATCTGTCTTGGAAGAAGTGCAGCCAAAATGCTCCTTCGAGGCAAGGATGATGAGACTGTGTCTTACATACTTTGGACATGTTGTCAGGAGGGATCAGTCCCTGGAGAAGGACATCATGCTTGGCAGAGTACAGGGTCAGCGGAAAAGAGGAAGACCCTCAATGTGGTGGATTGACACAGTGGCTGCAACAATGAGCTCAAGCATTACAACGATTTTAAGGATGGCTCAGGACTGGGCAGTGTTTCGTTCTGTTTTTCATAGGGTAGCTATGAGTCGGAATTGACTCGAGGGCACCTAACAACAACAACATTGTCTTTATACCTCAGGGCTCAGTTGATGGTCCTTGTGAGTCCTTGTGATTCCAGCTCCAGCTAGGTAATATTCTCTATGCTCAAGAACAGGGGATAATGACTCCAATATTATTTCCTAAATCAGCTGGAGAAAAAATAAATTCCATAATTTTACTAACCTGTGTTTTACTATAGGATCCCTGGTGTGGCAATGGTTAAATGCTTGGCTGTTAACAAACAGGTTTTCAGTTTGAACCCACCAGCCACTCCACTTGAGAAATATGTTGTAGTCTGCCTCCCTAAAGATTGAAAACCAAAAGCCAAACCTGTAGCAGTCGAGTCAATTTTGACTCATGAAGATTACAGCCTTGGAAATGTCCAGTAGGGTTATTATGAGTCCCAATTGACTTGATGGTAATTTTTTTTTTGGGGGGGAGTGTTACTACTTTTTCCACCTTACTGCCTTTATGCTTCACTTATTAACTAATAGAATACGATTTTTTGTTGTCGTTGTCACCAAAATTACTAGTATTAGTCCTGGGGAAATGTTGTTTCCCTTCTTGCCTTAGACAAATAGATCCACCTAGATACTCCAAAGACTGTGACTACCTTAATTCACATTTATTTAATTGTTCAATGGTGTTTTTCTCATGTCTGTACTGGTAGTGTGTTTATAGAGACAGTCCCCAAAGTAAAGACATTATTTGTATTTTAAATTTGTTACATTCCATCAAGTGGTCTCATTTAAATGCCATTTTCTTTTCACTGTTATTTATATTTCCTTTTAAATGACTTTTCAATGATAACAGTCAAATATTCAAGAGATTTGTTTGTATTTTGTTGAGAATTTGCATGAAAAACTTAAGAAACAATGGTGTTAAGTAGATAACTCTGTTGACTATAGGTGGAAATGCTACTCACTGCCATTCCTATAATTTTATTATACAGCAAGTACAGTATTCTATTATGAACAAGTACACCAATATGTCTTAAAAAGAAAAACACAAACCTATAAAAAGCTTTGTATGGTCATTAGGTGCTATCCTGTCAGCTCCAACTCATAAGAAAAACGCCGCTATGAACAGCTTTGTATAGACAAGTGAAAATACTTAAATACATTTTACCTATACGTAATAATTTTAATTTCATAGAATGACTCAAAATATTTCACATGGACAATAAACCCAGCCAGAGCTGATGACATTCAACTGACAAATAAAGGCTAGCTACTCTTCTAAAAGTGCTGAGTTTATCATTTTTTAACTTCATGACCCAGTTTACATACATCATTGAAATGTAACCTCAGGCCATGCAGTCAAGAATATTTCTTTTGATAAGTGTTTATTAACATCTCACTCTTCACAGTTGTTTTAGCCACATTGGATTTAATAAGTGATTAGGTCAGATTTACTACCTTTGTAAGTGTGTCCATTGTTTAGTTTGGATTAAAACCCATTTAGGAAACTGTGTACTTGACTATGGAGTAGATAGATTGACTGTGGCTAGACATGTGCCAAACATTTCAGGTCATTCCATTGGTTCTAAAGAAATTGCCATGCAGTTTGTTATTTCAAATATTTCAAATAACAACTTTCATGTATTTCAAGTATTTTAAATACAGTTTTCATATATAATACAATGTGCCATATATTCCTAAATTTCTATCATCAGGATATTAATTGTACATATTTTTGCCCTTCAAAAATTAAATGAAGAACTGGAGAAAATATTTCTAAATTTTGAAAATGTTCCATGAATGCGTACAAGAGATTGCTGACAGGAGCTCCCTGAGGAAATTTCAGGGGAAAAAAAAAGATAACCACCTGTCATGTTATGCCCAAATTGTTTCCTAATTATTAAATATAGTCCATAATGCTTTAGTCTGCTCTGAAACAAAATGTATTCATGAATATACAAAATACATTTGTAAATACACTCTTTTCAGAAAATCCTATCATTTCTATAAAGCTGTGTTATTGAATGGTTGAAAAATATTATTTTATTTCAAATTTAAGACTTGCTATTGTTGATAGTATTGTACAGTAGAAAGAGAAGAGCAATTTGAGTCAGATAGATCTATCATGATATCCTAGCTCCACAATGTCTAGTTGTGCGAACTTCAGTCAAGTTATGTAATGTTTCTAAATTAACTAGTATGTGTGGGTTATTGCAAGGATTAAAAACAGAGTTTTACAGGTTCATAGAAACAATGCAACATGTATTAGGAACTCAGTGAATATTTTTCTTTTATTACAGTATTGTCTCCTTATTCTGTTAAATAATAATCTTTCATTTCCCCTAAAAATAGTATTTTTATATTGTCTACTTATTCAATGATATTCCTTCCAATGGGCATGTTTACTGAGACCTTGCTGGCTTTACTGTCAATGCATAGGTCAGTCTTTCTGATTGGGTTACGAGGTGTTTATCATAAGCAAGTTGGCCTAGCATGGCTCAACACAAAAAGTAAAAATTTTTTTAAAGCCTCTTTAAAAAGTCAACAGAAACACAAAAAGATATATTTTATAGACAGAATGAGGCATAATAATGCTCTAAGTAATCTCAAGTGTTGTCTTTACTGTAGATCGTTCAATGTTCTAGAAAGTAACAACCAAAAATTTGTATCAGTCACTTTAATAATCTGTTTCATTTGACAATCAACCCTATTCCAAAGATTCTGCTCTCTGAAAGACTGGGTACAGATGTTATTTTTGCCTAGGGAATCTCTCATCCAGTATTCTCAGAAAGCTTGACATTCTTGAACCACAGCTTTGCAAGCGGCCATAGCCAGTCCAGTGACAGAACAATGTTTTACAAACAATATGAAAATGATTGCACTGTTTGGAGTCCTCAGGGTAGATTCATCAAATTGGTTATGAAATGGATGCTGTCAAACAAGTTCAACCATGTTGCTGTTGTTAGGTTTCATCGATTTTGCTCACAGCGACCATATATATGTACAACAGAACTAAACACTGCCCCACCTTGCTCCATCCTCACATTCATTACTGTGTTTAAGATCATTTTTGCAGCCACTTTGTCAATCCATTTCATTTAGGGTCTCCCTCATTTTGGCTAATGCTGTATTTAACTAAGCATGATGTCCTTCAGGGAATGATCACTTCTAATAACCCGTCCAAGGACTGTAAGATGAAGTCTCACTTTACTCTCTTCTAAAGAGTATTATGACTGTACTTCTTCCAAGAGAGATTTGTTTGTTCTTCTGGCAGTTTACGGTATATTTAATATTCTTTGCCAACACCATAATTCAAATGCATCAATTCTTCGGTATTCATTGTTCAGTTTTTCATGTATATGAGGCAATTGAAAATAACGGGTTTGGGTCAGGTGCACCTTAATCCTCAAAGTGCTATCTTTGCTTTTTAACACTTTACAGAGTCCTTTTGCAGCAGATTTGCCCAGTGAAGTACATCATTTGATTTCTTGACAGTTGCTTCCATGAATGTTGATTGTGGGTTCAAGTAAAATGACATCCTCGACAACCTCAATCTTTTCTCCATTTATCATGATTTATGTATTGGTCCAGTTGTGAGGATTTTTTGTTTGTGTTGAGGCATGTCATGGATTGAATTATGTCCCCCCAATAATGTGTGTATCAACTTGGTTAGGCCATGTGTGGTTGTCCTCCATTTTATGATTATAATTTTATGTTGAGAGTATTAGAGTAGGATTGTAACACCACCCTTACTCAGGTCACCTCCCAGATCTAAAGTAAAGGGAGATTTCCTGGGGTGTGGCCCGCACCACCTTTTATCTCTCAAGAGATAAAAGGAAAAGGAAGCAAGCAGAGAGCTGGGACCTTACACCACCAAGAAAGCAACACCAGGAGCAGAGTGCATCCTTTAGACACAGGGTCCTTGCACCTGAGAAGCTCCTTGACCAAGGGAAGACTGAGGACAAGGACCTTCCTCCAGAGCCTACAGAGATAGAAAGCCTTCTCCTAGAGCCGACACCCTGAATTTGGATTTGTAACCTACTAGACTTTGAGAAAATAAATTTCTCTTTGTTAAAGCCATCCACTTGTGGTATTTCTGTTATGGCAGCATTAGATGACTAAGACAAGGTGTAATCCATACTCAAGACTGTAGTCTTTGGTCTTCATCAGTAAGTGTTTCAAGCCCTCTTCACTTTCATTCAGCAAGAAAGATTGTGTCATCTGCATGTTAGGTTGTTAATGAGTCTTCCTCCAATCCTGATGCAGTGTTCTTCTTCATATAGTCCAGCTTGTCAGACTATTTGCTCGACATACAGACTGAATAAGCATAGTGAAAGGATATAACCTTTTCGTGATTTTAAACTCTTCTGATCTGTATACAGGTTCCTCATAGCACAATTAAGTGTTCTGGAATTACCATTCTTTGCAATGCTATCCATAATTTTCTATGATCCACACAGTTGAATGCCTTTTCGTAGTCAATTAAACGCAGGTAAACATCTTTCTGATATTCTCTGCTTTCAGCCAGTGAACTATGGAATGACATCAAGGACATCATCAAAAAGTCATTAAAAAGACAAGGAAAAAAGACCAAATTTGTTGTCAGAAGAGACTCTGAAACTTGCTCTTGAATGTAGAGTAGCTAAAGCAAAAGGAAAAAATGATGAAGTAAAAGAGCCGAAGAGAAGATTTCAAAGGTGGCCTCCAGAAAACAAAGTAAAGTATTATAATGACATGTGCAAAACCCTGGAGATAGAAAACCAAAAAGGAAGAATATGTTTGGCATTTCCCAAGCTGAAAGAACTGAAGAAAAAAATTCAGGCCTTGAGTTGCAATATTGAAGGATTCTATAGGGAAAATAATAAATAAAGCTGGAAGCATTCGAAGAAGATGGAAGGTATACACAGAGCCACTATACCAAAAGAACTGGTTGATGTTCAACAGTTTGCAGCTGTTTCTTCTCATTTTGAGTCATGTCACATCATCAGATGAAGGTCCCATCCATGTCTTTAAGGTTGACTCTACTTTGGGGAGGCAGCTATTCCTCAGTCATATTTTAAGTGCCTTCCAAACTGAGAGGCTCATCTTCTGGCACTATCAGACAATGTTCCGCTGCTATTAGTAAAGTTTCTGCTGGCTAATTTTTCAGAAGAAGACCACCAGGTGCTTCTTCTTAGTCTGTCTTAGTCTGGAAGTTCAGCTGAAACCTGTCCGCCATGTTTGACCCCACCTATATTTGAATAGCATAGCTTCCAACATCACAACAACACAAAAGCCTCCACAGTACAACAACTGATAGACTCATGGGGGAACTTAAACCATGTAATGGGGGTGCATATTTTTCTTACAGAGTCTGTACAATAATGTTTTAGAAAGTGTAAGGCACACTACTGCTGTTCAACTATAAAATTAAAAGGAACCCTGGTAGAGGAGTATTTAAAGTGATTGGCTGCTAACCAAAAGATCTGTGGTTCAAACCCACCAGTCGCCTTGTGGGGGAAAGATGTGGCTTTCTGCTTTCATAAAGATTTACAGCCTTGGAATCCCTATGGGGCAGCTCTACTGTGTCTTATAGGGTCACTATGAGTTGGATTCAACTGACATAGTGATTTTGGTAAAATTAATTAACTTGAAAAAAAAATGCTTTATACTGATTCCAAAGCTCAGGTTGACTCACTAAATTATCTGCTGCTATCAACAGTTACCATGAAGTGAATCCCGCCTCATGGCAAACCCACATGTATCAGAGTAGTAATGTTTTCCATAGGATTTTCGATAGCTGGTTTTTTAAATGTAGATCTCCAGGGCTTTCCTCCAATAAGCCTCTTGGTGGACTTGAATTATCAATTTTTGTTGAGCAGGTAAACTCATTAACTGTTTACACATTCCATGGACTCTGACTAAATTGTACAAATTGATCAAAAAGTTAGCTTTCTCTTGGCGTGCATGCATAGCCTTCATGCGTTTTTCAATACAAGTTTAAATCCCACAAAAGAGGCTTTGGATATCTTTAATTATTAACTCTTAGGCTAGTTTAACTGTGTTTTTTAGCAAAAAAGAAAATAAGCACTAATTCTTTGGATACATGTAATTGTCATATCAGATATCAGATATGTATAATAACACACAAAATTGATAAAGTAATGTGTGATCTCATTGCTAACTACACTGCAATTTTTATGAAAATATGAATTATGAAAATCTGAAATTGTACAGTATGAAACTATTAAATGTCTTTTAAAATATGAGCAAAATATAAAATAACCCATGTCTTCTAACATTGAAACTGCAATCGATAGTTCCAAAATTTCAAAACATGTGGGGCTAAGAGAATTGTAAAATGTGTTTAAGGAAACAACATTTAGCAAGTGAACCAAAATCTTGTCCTTCATTCTTTAGACTAGTCTAGAATTATAAGATATGTATTTATATAAGTTCATTGGGAGTACATTTCTTGACAATTTGAATTAAAGAGAGGAAAACAAGATTGTGAAAACTGCCATTTTTTTCTATGAATCCAAATTAGTTTCTGAGAATGTGTTGAACAGATATAAAGAGAAAAGTCTTGCTCCATCAGCAACTGTCTGTAGAGAGTCAAACTTAGGAAGAAAACATGTAAGTACACCAATTAAGCCAAGTGAGTGGTTTTAATGTTTAATGACTAGTTTTATTTGTAGTAAAAGCCAGAGAATAGTTATTGCTGCATTGTAAGCTACTGGATGACTTTTGATGAGAAAAATTGTATTATACTCTTTTTCTAACAAAATATATAAAGTACCTTAAATGTGTGTTAGATACAAGAAAAACAACACATTTTTTGAGGAATTTTATTAAGTTATAGCATTTACTTCCCATAAAAACTCAATGAGATCATCATCATTTTCATTGTTCCACAATACAAATTAAGAAATTTTGACCTAAAAAGTCACTCTGGTATTTAGGATAAAATATAGAATTTGAACTCTACTTTCATTGTGGCAAATACTCATCTCTCTATAAAATGTGTGTTTAAGGAACAACCTAGGTTTCTTCATGGAGGATGATTAAAGGGCTTTAAATTAGAGTATTGGTCTTTGTGTTGTCCCTGGAGAGCTCCCTGCCTTCCTTATTAATATCATTTGTTGTGCCAGATACCATACATTATGCTGTTAACTCTATGACTCGGTTAAAGGAATACCTTCATCCTCATAATAGTAGCCACTGGCGATACTCAGTGGCTCTCAACATTTGGTTGTCATCCATATTTACTTTCTGAGAATTCTTTGAAATAGCTTTAATTTTACCATCGCATGCAGTATCTGTTGGAGATTCATTATTTCTGCCTTTCTTATGTCTGTAATGTAGACCATTCAATACTCAACAAATATTTACCAAGTATCTTTCTATAAGGCAGGCAATTGTTCTAGGCAGTTGACCAATGTCAGTGAACAATATGCTAGAATATCTTTCTTTGAAACTTATGCCCCATGTTTGCTTGAGGTTACACTAATGTCAGGGTTACCTCCATTAAATGCATTTTTTCATAAAACAATTTTTTTTTTTTTTAGCTCTAACTTTGATGCTGGAGATATGGAAATGAAATAATACAGACAAAATGTTGGCTGTCATAGGGTTAACATTCCAGTTTGGGAGTGGCAGACAACTATCAAATGAACATATGAAAAAGTGAAGTTTCAGAAAATTATAACTACATATTTAAGACAAACCAGTGACTACAAAGTCAATAAAATAGAGAATGACTATGAAATTATTAAAAATAATGGTGTGTTTTATTGAATAGTAAAGAAAGACCTTACTCAGGAAATAAACCTTAAGGAAAGACCGTATTTGTGAGAAATAAATAGGAAAGAAGATATAATAGGAAGGGTATTACAGCCCAAGGGACATTAAAGAGACTATGTCTTGAGCATACTGAACAAATAAAAAAATGGTATAAAAAAGGTGTAACACAATTTTAAAAGATCCCCTTGACTACATTGAGAAGCATGAATTAGAGGGGGCCAAGACTGAAAGCAGAGAGGCCTGTTAAGGGTATATTCCACTGGTCCAAGAGGGATGGTGATCACTGATACAAGTGTAGTAAGAATAAAAATAGAAAGCAGAGAAGAAACCATGATAAATTTTGGAGGTGAAGTCAACAGGATCTGGTGATATATCAGAAGTTGTGTTAGGTGTTGGATAAAGAGAAGAATTAAGTGTAATTCCTTTTATTTTTAGCTTGACCAAGTATGTGTGTGTGTGTGTATACTGTAGTTTGTTTCTTGAATTGAGAACATCAGTGATAAATCAATTTAGGTGGAAAGTAAAAAAAAAATTAATTGGTAAATTTTGAGCACAATTATTTTGAAATTCCTTAGACTACTGTGGGAAGATATTAAGTAAGTACAGTGTTTGTCTTTCAAAAAAAGACTACTGAAGGGAAGATATAAATTTTGTAATAATCTGTGAGAATAAAAGATATCATCCTCTCATAAGAGAGTTTACATAAGGAAAGAACAAAGGAAATACCTCTTAGAAAACTCCTTAAGAAATCCAAAAGTGGTATATTAAATAAAAGAATATACACTGACATATAATCTTCTAAGGGTTTCTTCATTAAGTAAAAGGTCAATTTCAAATGTGTAAGAATAAAAAGATGAATGGATAAATAAAATGTGGTACATATGCACAATGTAATATGCAATCATAACAAATAATGATGAGTCCTCTTAACAGTTTGTAAAGTAGATGAATCTGGAGGTCATTATGCTGCATGAAATAAGTCAGTTACAAAAGGACAAATATTGAGCGATTGCACTTTTATAAGAAAACAAGAATAGATGTACTTACAGAGACCAAGGGTCATTGGTGGTTACCAGGGATGGGGGGGGGGAGGAATGGGGAAGCACTACTGAGGTAGTAGCTAATTGTTACTTTTGGCGATGGGAAAGATAGCATCAAATGTGGGCGAGGGAGGTGGAGCCAACATGGCACTCTAGATAGAAGCACCATGCCGTCCCTCTGCAGCAAAGACCCAAAAAACTAAGTAAAACAGATACAAATGTCAATCCTGGAACCCCAAGTACCAAATGAAGGAATAAGGAACTCAACCAAGCAGCAAATGGAATAAGAAACTGAAAGAGAACAGAGAACGAGGAGAACTACAGAGTGGATGTCCCATACCAGCTAACAAGGCCAAATTCGCCATTTTGGGCTACAGCCACCAAAGAATTCAGACAGGGAGTACAGGAAGGCAACTTCACAGAGCTCCCTGCAGGAGACAGAACACCCGGTAATTGGGGATACATGCTTCCCCACCCTTCATCTTTCTTCCATCTATGCAGCCTCAGCTGCTTGCCAACAGGCCATGGCTGCTTGGTTGGAGAGACACTAACTCACTGCCACTGGGGTTTGCCTCATCCCCACCAGCTGGCCCCTTCAGTGTCATTTTTCTGGTTTTTTTTTGGTTTGTATTTTTGTTTTCTTTTTTTTATTATTATTATTTTTATTGTTTCTCTCTCTTCTTTCCTTTCCTTTCTCGTGCCCAGCTAGTCCCATGGGCCATCCCTTTCCCTTCTTGACAGCCTGTGATTTTTGGTTTGTTTGCTTTGTTCATTTTTTGTGTGTGTGTGGGTTTTTTTTTTTTTTTGCTTTGATCTTTTTTTATTTATTTTGCTTTTCTTGTCTGCTTTTTTTCCTGCTTCTGTTCTGTCTTTTCTCTCCTTCTTTTCCTTTCTCCCAACCATTCAGTCCTGTGCATTGCCTTCACCCTTTCTGGAAAGGCCATGCTATACAGCTCAGTTGAAGAGCCACTGTGCACAGTCTCCCCAGGTCTGTGCCACCATTGTCAACCAGTGCCCTCAGTGCAATTTATTTGTTTGTTGTTTTGGGATTTTTTTTTTTTCTTTTATGTGATTGTTTTCTCTCTCTCCGTTTCCTCCTTTCCTTTCTCCCAGCCACCCAGCCCCATGTGCTGACCCCAACTTTTTGGTGGGTTGTGCTGTCCCACTCAGCTGTCCCACACAGCCTACCCAGGTCTGCACCGCACCCACAGGCCAGCTCCCTCAGTGCCATATTTTCTATTTTTCTTTATCATTCCCCTCTCCTTTTCCTCCTCCCTCCCACCTAGCTTCTGTGTTGCCTCTGCCCCTCACGGCTGGGCTGTGACACACCATATGGTGAGAGAGATATTTGGTGGCCATTACCCCAGTTCTGCCTCACACCCAACAGCCGGTGTCACCAACACCATATTTTTGTTGTTTTCATTTGTATTTGTTTGATTGCTGGTTTATTCTCTCTCTTACCCTTTTTTCCTTTCCTTTCTCCTCCCCACCTAGCTCCATGAGCCACCCGTGCCGCATCTCAACAGGCTGAGCCACACTGCTTGGCTAGAGAACCACCAGCATATGGCCTCACTGGGTATACCTCACTTACCCCTGCTAAATTCTCCCACACTACCATTTTATTTACTTTTTTCCTTATTAGTTTTTAAGTTCATTTTTTGCCTTTGTTTCTCTCTTCTTTTGGCCACTCACTCAGCTCTGTGCATCACACCCTATTCTTTCCCTCCTGCCTATTTGCACCGTGTGCTGAGTGCCATCCCTTGAGTGGCATTGATGTGGTTTACTGGGCCCCACCTTGCACTTCCCCCCAGCCCTACCCCATCACCCCCAGTTTGTGCTGCAAACTACCCATCCCCACCCCTCCAACCCCACTGAACCCACCCTGCAGCACCATAGCTGAATGACCAGACCTGCCCACTTGGATAAAATGGGAGAAGTATCATGCCCACAGGTCAGCAAGCAACAAGACACCCAGCCTACCTGCGCAGGCATAACCAAATAAAAGTAGGATGAAACCATCAAATCTACAATCAGTAAACAAAAATAATTCCTGAATATCCTGGAGGCAGCAGACAATATCAAAATATAAAACAAAAACAAACAGGGGAGGATGGCTCCAGAAAGCAAACAAAATAAAACATCAGATGACCTTCTACTAGAAGAAACGGCACTGGAACTACCTGGTAAGGAATTCAGAACTCTAATATTCAGGATTCTCAAAAAGATGAAAGAAAATTAGACAAAAATAAGGAAAAAATAGAAAAAGGAATATAGACAAAATCATGGCAAAGACAGAGAAAACAATGGAAGAAATCACGAAAATAATACAGGAACAAAATGTCAAAATGAATAGAAATCAAACAAAAACAGGAATTAGAAATCAAAAGATAAATAACAAGATTTCGGAAATGGACAGTGCAATAGAAGGTTTTAGGAGCAAAGTTGAAACACTGGAAGACAGAATCAGTGAAATGGAAGACAAATCCTTATATGCCATTTTGTTTGAGGAAAAATAAGAGAAAAGAATGAAGAAAAATGAAGAAACCCTGAGAACAAGGTGGGATACAATCAAAAGCATAAACTTGAGTGTGATTGGAGTTCCAGAACAGAGGGAAAAATGGAAAATATAGAAATGATCTTTGAAGACTCACAGACAGAAAACTTCCCTAATATCATGAAAGATGAAAAGCTCCAAGAAGCTCAACACATCCCACATAGGATAGACCCCTAAAAGAAAAACACCAAGACATATCATAATCACACTTGCTAAAGCCAAAGAAAAGAATACTGAGAGGAGCTTGAGGAGAGAGAAAAGCCACATAGAGGGGAAACAATAATACTAAACTCTGTTAAAAAAAAAAAAAAAAAAAAAAAAATTTTTTTTTTTATTTACTCAGCAGAAATTATGCAGGCAAGAAGGCAATGGGATGACATATATAAAATCTTAAAAGAAAAAAAAAAAAAACTGCCAACCAAGAATAATATACCCTGCAAAACTCTCACTCAAATATGATGGCAAAATTAAGACATTTCCAGATAAACAGAAATTAAGGGGATACATAAAAACCAAAACAAACTTACAAGAATTATTAAAAGGAGCCTTTTGGTTACAGAACCGACATCAGACAAAAACCTGAATGTAGCACATAAAACAGCATCAGCCAAATACATACCTAGATAATGAATTCTCAAGGATAAAACTAACAATATTTACAACAGGGAACCAGAGATATCAATCTGTAAATGACAACAATGTCAGAACAATAAAAGAAGGAATAAATGGTGTAGGTAGAGAACTTTCAAATGGAGAGGAAGTCAAGGTGTTATCAAGTAATAAAAGACTGGTTTAAACTTAGAAAGATAGGGGTAAACTTAACAAACCTACTAATCAAAATGAAAAAAACATAAAATCTCAGTAAACACAAAATCTACAAAATTAAAGAAATAAAAAAGATACACAAGCAAAAGAATTCAGCACGGAAGAGTAAAAGGAACAAAGAAAACATCAGCGCCAAAATAAAAGCACTACAAAATGACAGCAATAAACTCACACCTATCATTAAAAAAAAAAAAAAATACTGAATGTAAATGGCTTAAATGTACCCATACAGAGACAGAGAGTGAAAGAATGGATAAAAAAACAGGACCCATCAATATGCTGTCTACAAAAGCTACAGCTTAGAAACAAAGGGATATATTTATTAAAAATCAAAGAACGAAAAAAAAAAAATTCAAGCAAACAGCTACGAAAAAAAAGCAGGAGTGGCAATAGTAATCTTAGATAAAATTGACCTTAAAATCCAACATAAAAGACAAAGAAAGGCATAATATAATGATTAAAGGGACAATCCACCATGAAAACATAACCATAATAAATATCTACACACCAAATTATAGGACTCCAAAATACATAAAACAAACTCTTAAGAGCATTGAAAAGAGAAATTGATTGTTTCACAATAATAGTAGGAAACGTGAACGCAACACTCTTGGTACAGGACAGAACATCTGGAAAGAAACTCAGCACAGATACAGAAGATCTAAAGGGTGCAATCAACCCACCTGACACTATACATATATAGAAAACTCCACCCAACAGTTACAAAGTACACATTCTTTTCCAGCTCACCGGGAATGTTCTCCAGAATAGATCACATCTTAGGCCACAAAGCAGCCCCAACAAAATCTAAAACATTGAGATAATACAAAATATTTCCTCTAATCACACCATCAAAGTAGAAATTAATTATTAATATTACTTAATTGTATTATTAATATTAATTACATTAATATTATTTAATTATTAAAATTAGTAAGAAGAACAAACTTACATGGAAACTGAATAACACCCTGCCTAAAAACCACTGGCAAGAAGAGAAATAAAAGATGGAATCAAAAAATTCCTGGAATCAAATGAGAATGAAAACACATTATACTAAAACCTTTGGGACACAGCAAAGGCAGTGCTCAGAGGTCATTTTACAGCAACAGATGCACACATCAAAAAAGAAGAAAGGCATAAAATCAAAACATTAGATACACAACTCAAACAAATAGAAAGAGAACAGCAAAAAGCCCATAGCCACCAGAAGAAAGAAATAGTGAAGATCACAGCAGGAATAAATGAAATAGAGAATAGAAAAACAGTAGAAAGAATCAACAAAATCAAAAGTTGGTTCTTTGAAAGGATCAACAAAATTGACAAACCATTGACCAAGCCAACAAAAGCAAAACAGAAAAGGACATAAAAAAAAAGAAATAAGAAATCAAATGGAGGACATTACAACAGACCAAACTAAAATAAAAAAGGATCATAACAGAGTACTATGCAAAACTATACTGAAACAAATTTGAAAACCTAGAGGAAAAGGAAAATTCTAGAAACACACTACCTACCCAAACTAACACAAACAAGTCAAAACTCTGAAAACACCCATAACAAGAGAAAAGATTGAAAAGGTAATTAAAAAAAAAAAAAAAAACTCCCAATTAAGAAAAGCCCTGGCCCAGATGGCTTCAATGGAGAATTCTACAAAACATTCAGAAAAGAGCTTGCACCAATACTACTCAAACTATTTTAGAACACAGAAAAGAAAGGGATACTTCCAAATTCATTTTACGAAGCCAGTATAACCCTGATACCAAAACCAGGCAAAGATACCACACAAAAAAAAAAAAAACAAAAAAACTACAGACCAATATCTCTCACGAACATAGATGCAAAAATTCTCAACCAAATTCTAGCCAATGGAATTCAGCATCCTGTAAAAAAAATTACACCCAATGACCAAGTGGGATTCATACCATTTATGCAAGGATGGTTAGACATTTGAAAATCAATCAACATAATCCACCACATAAAGAAAAAGAATCACATGATCATCTCAATGGCTACATAAAAGGCATTTGACAAAGTCCAACACCCATTCCTGATAAAAACTCTCAACAAAATAGGAATAGAAGGGAAATTCCTCAAAATAATAAAAGGCATCTATACAAAACCAACAGAGAACATCAGTCTTAATGGAGAGAAGCTGAAAATATTCCCCCTGAGATCAGGAACAAGACAAGAATGCCCTTTATCACCACACCTCTTTAACACTGTGCTGGAAGTCCTAGCTAGAGCAATAAGGAAAGAAAAAGAAAAAAGGGTATCCAAATCAGTAACAAAGTAGTAAAACTGTCCCTATTTGCAGATGATATGATACTGTTCATAGAAAATTGAAAAGAATCCACAAGAAAACTAGTGGAACTAATAGAGAGATTCAGTGGAGAAGAAGGATACAAGATAAACATACAAAAATCAGTTGGATTCCTATACACAAATAAAGATAAATATGAAAAGGTAACCAGGAAAACAGTATCATTTATAATAACCCCTAAAAAAAAAAAATACTTAGGAATAAATCTAACTAGGTATGTACAAGCAAAAAAAAAAAAAAAAAACCCATTGCCATCCAGTCGATTCCAAGTCATAGCGACTTATAGAGTTTCCAAGGAAAGCCTGGTGGATTTGAACTGCTGACATTTTGGTTAGCAGCCATAGCACTCAACCGCTACACCAACAGGGTTTGCCCAGGTATGTAAAAGAGACCTATACAAAGAAAACCACAAAACACTGCTGCAAGAAACCAAAAGATAGCTACATAAGTGGAAAACCATACCGTGTTTATGAATAGGTAGATTTAACATTATGAAAATATCAGTTCTACTCAAAGCAATCTACAAATACAATCAATTCTGATCCAAATACCAACAGCATTCTTTAAAGAGATGGAAAGAAACTAATCATTAACTTTATATGGAAAGGAAAGAGGACCTGGAAAAGTACAATACTACTGAAGAAGAAGAATAAAGTAGGAGGACTCATGCTACCTGACCTCAGAACCTCCTATACAGCTACGGTAGTCAAAACAGCCTGGTAGTGGTACAACGAGAGACACATTGACCAATGGAACAGAATTGAGAACCCAGATATAAATCCATCCACCTACAGTCAGCTGATCTTTGAAAAAGGCCCAAAGTCCTGAAATGGGGAAAAGACAAACTTTTTATTAAATGGGGCTGACAAAACTGAATGTCCATCTCCAAAAAAAAAAAAATGAAGCAGGACCTATTCCTCACACTATACACAAAAATTAATTCAAAACGGATCAAAGACCTAAATACAAAACCAAAGCCTATAAAGATCATAGAAGAAAAAATAGAGTCAATGCTAGAGGCCCTAATACACAGCATAAACAGGATATAAACCATAACTAACACTAGACAAACACCAGAAGATAAGTTAGGTAACTGGAATTTTCTAAAAATGAAGCACTTACGCTCAGCAAAAGACTTCACCAAAAGAGTAAAAAGAGAGCCTAGAGCCTGGGAGAAATATTTTGGCTATGACAAACCTAATAAAGTTCTAATCTCTAAAATCTACAATAAAATGCAATACCTCTACAACAAAAAGAGAAATAATCCAATTAAGAAATGGGCAAAGGATATGAAGAGAGACTTCACCAAAGAAGACATTTAGGAAGCTAACAGATACATGAGGAAATGCTCATGATCACTAGCCATTAAACCAAAAAAAAAAACCAAATCCACTGCTGTTGAGTCGATTCTGACTCATAGCAACCCTATAGGACAGAGTAGAACTGCCCTATAGAGTTTCCAAGGAGTGCCTGGAGGATTCGAGCTAACTCTTGGTTAGCAGCCCTAGCGCTTAATTGCTACACCACCAGGGTTTCCCACTAGCTATTAGAGAAATGCATATCAAAACTACAATGAGATGCCATCTCACCCCAAAATTCCTGGGATGAATAAAAAACAAAACAAAACAAAAACAAATATTGGAGAGGCTACAGAGGATTTGATCTCTTATGCACTGCTGATGGGAATGCAAAATGGTACAACCATTTTGGAAAACCGTGGGATGCTTCCTTAAAAAGCTAGAAATAGAAATACCATATGATCCAGCAATCCCACTCCTAGGAATATATCCTAGATAAATAAGAGCTGCCACATGAATAGACATATGCATACCCATGTTCATTGAAGCATTGTTCACAATAGCAAAAAATGGAAACAACATAGATGCCCATCGACAGATGAATGGATAAATAAACTATGGTACATACACACAATGGAATACTATCTAAAGATAAAGAACAATGATGAATCTGTGAAGCATCTCACAACGTGGATGAATCTGGAGGGCATTATGCTGAGTGAAATAAGTCAGTCACAAAAGGACAAATATTGAATGAGATCACTACTATAAAAGCCCATTAAAAGGTTTACACACAAAAAGGAACAATCTTTGATGGTTATGAAGGAGGAGAAGTGTAGGAGAGAAAAACACTAAATAGACAATAGATAAGTGATAACTTTGATGAAGGGTAAGACAGTACACATTACTGGGAAAGCCAGCCCAACTTGTCCAAAGCAAGATCATGGAAGCTCCATAGACACATTCCAACTTCCTGAGGGACCAAATTACTGGGTTGAGGGCTATGGGGACCATGGTCTTGGGGAACATCAAACTCAATTGGCATAATATAGTTTATAAAGAAGATGTTCTACACTGTACTTTGGTGAGTAGCATCTGGGGTCTTAAAAGGTTGTGAGTGGTTTTCTAAGATACGTCTGGAGCAAGGGAGGATGAAGAAAACCGAAGATACAAGGAAAAGATTAGTCCAAAGGACTAATTGACCATAACGACTACAGCCTCCACCAGACTGAGTCGAGCACAACTAGATGGTGCCTGGCTACCATTAACAACTGCTCTGACAGGGACTACAATAGGGGGTCCCAGACAAAGCTGGAGAAAAATGTAGAAAAAAATTCTAACTCACACACAGACACACACAAAAAAAGACTCACTGGTCTGACAGAGACTGGAGAAACCCCAAGAGTATGGCCTCTGGAAACCTTTACAACTCAGTAATGTAGTCAATCCTGAGGTTCACCCTTCAGCCAAAGATTAGACAGGCTCATAAAACAAAATAAGACTAAGTAGGCACACCAGCCCAGGGGGAAGGATGAGAAGTCGGGAGTGGACAGGAAAGCTGGTAATAGAGAACCCAAGGTCAAGAAGGGGAGAGTGTTGACATTTAACGGGTTTAGTAACCAATGTCACAAAACAATATGTGTATTAATTGTTTAAGGAAAAACTAGTTTTCTTTGTAAGCCTTCATCTAAAGTACATTAAAAAAACAAAAAAAGGCCAGAGGTTCCTGGAAAATAAGTACTATATGGCAACTTGTTTTCTTTTTTTAAACTGATATATTTCTGGAAGAAGGAACGTGTGTAATGTATTTTTGTTGTTGTTGTTTTGTTTTTTAAAGAAGCTGTGGTATTGGGCAGAAAATGAAATGCTTTGCTTTAAGCCACATTAGGGTATTCATTCTTCCCTGATTGTGGGTTAGGCACCTTTGGAGATAGCATGAAGTAATATACAATGCTGTCACTTTTATGCAGCATTATGCCATTTCTAAAAGCGCTCAACTTATATTTTTAAAAAATAGCAAGAAGAAGCATCTGCCTTTGTGAGAAGCTGACTCACTGACTTGATTTCTACATTAAAATTTTCCCTTATAAAGTGTGCCTTAGAGTACAGAATTATAGAGTTGTTTTTCTATGTGAGTTCATATGAATGTATAAAGATGTGAGAAGATACTTATAAGGAATTTTTTGTCATAAATTGAATATATAAATAAACTAGTGCATAAATTCATAAAAAAAACATGGGTGAAGTGCACACAGCTTGAACAAAGTTAGCAATGTCACTAAAAATGCACAAGAAAAGAGGATGCCTTTGGTAAAGGATATGAAAAATATAATTTTGCAGTTACAACAGCAACAACCAAAAATGGGTGTGGAATTACAGAAATACATATATAGGTATATAAGTGTCTGAGTATGAATATATGGGTGCATATGTGTACACAGATAGAAGTATCTGTAGGTATATGTACATAAAATTATGTGTGTGTGTGCACGTATGTCCATGTATATAATTAACACAGGTACAAATACTTCTTAAACATAACCAATCTTCTTGGATAAATTTCCTGGATTTGAAGACTTAGGACCATAGTCTCATGAGACAGCTCAGGTAGTTTGCATAACATAGTTCATAAATTATAGGTTCTACACCCCAAAGTGGTGAGTGGTGTATGGGATCTTAAAAAAGCTTGATACAACTAAGATACAATTATTGGCCTCTACTCATTTGGAACAAAACAGAAAGAGGAAAATCAAAGACTCAAAAAAGAAAGTCTATAGGACAAATAGTCGACAGAAACCAGGGCCTCATCTACCCTGAGATGAGAAGAATTAGATGGTACCCTGCTACCACTACTGGACATTCTGATCAGGGCCACAATAGGTGGATCCTTATAAACAGGAGAGAAATGTGGGATAGAATTAAAATTCTTTAAAAAGTCCAGACTTAAACGGTTCAGACCAGACAACTCCCAAGACTATCATCCTTAGATAAACTTTAAGCCTTACACTGAAATTATACCTTGAAATCACCTTTTAGCTAAATAACAGATGGGCTCAAAAAGAACATCACCTGTGAGTAACGAGCTTCTTTAAGAAAAAAAAAAAAAAAGTCAGCCATAGGAGAGCAAATGGTCAAAAATTTTTCTAAAGTGAAAATGAGAAGGTAAGGGAGCAAGGAAATTAGGTTACTGGAAATGGTACAACCAGATGGAATGAATGAAAATAATGACACATTTTGAAAAATGTAAACAATATGACTCAATAATTTGTGTAGGAATTGTTAAATGGGAACCTAATTTGCTGTGTAAACTTTCACCTTAATCGTAATTAAAATACGGAAGGAAGGAAAGAAAGAAAGGACGGGGCAGAAAAGATGACAGTCTCACTAGACACATGAGGTGGGATACTAGTAGAAAACATGGAAACTCTTCACTACAAATAGATCTGAAACATGTGATGGGTCAAAGGAATGTGGTCATGTGGTATAGTGCACAGATATGTGCTACACTGATTTTTTTTTTTTTTTTAGATATGATGATGATACATAAGTTTTGGAAACTGTGTATATGGAAAGTTTAATAATATGCTTAAGGTAACAGAGCTAGTGAATAGTGGAACAAGAATTCATTCCATGGTCTCAATTTTCTAAACCAAAGTTCCTAGCTGCTACACTGCAATGTTTTTGTTGTGTTTTATTTTAATGACTAATGAGGGAGAAGAGGAATCAAAATAGAACTAGTTGAATCAAGGTAACACTAACTTCTACAGTCTTAAGACTATGTAATTAGTCACTTTAAACTAAATAGAATTTAAATCTTAATTATTAATTAGGCTATGTATTTTCTGTCAGCCTTTCCACTAACTGTAATTAGGTCAGATCATCATTATTTCCTCCAGGATTGCCTGCTGCTATGAGTCTGACATCCTAGACTAAACCGCAATCCACATTGATAACTGATAAGCTAGTTTTTACAAAGCAGTAAATTATAATTTCTCAATTACAATTGAGAACTCCTGTGTGTGCTTATGATCCATTTAGATGTTAAGCATGTCTTGTTTAACTTGACCATGTAAGTGGCCAATTTTTTTTTTCAGGTTAATATGCCTGGTTACTGTATCACTAAATGACTAACATGCTAATTCCAGATGTATTGCATTTTGTTTTTTATAAAACTGGTTTGTATGCTAATTCCAGATGTATTGCATTTTGTTTTTTATAAAACTGGTTTGTATAAAATGTATAGATCACTGCAAATATTGAAGGCATATGCAGAATTATATTAAAATAATAAAAATAAGATGTATTTTAAGAAGCATTATTAGAGCTGAACTCATTTATAAAAACCCTGAATAACTGTTAAAACAAGAAAATGTAACAATGGTTGCATACCTCAGCTTCTTAACACTACAGTCCTGCTCAGCTGTCTCCTGGTTCTTATTTATTTATTTTTTCCTAATGTGCAAAGAACTGTTATTTATTTATTTTTTCTTTCTGAATCTCCTAATTGTGGAATATACATTTGGATGATTATATTTTATGATCTTATTTGAATCTCCCTTTAATTTCTTTTCATCCAATTGTTGTTTTTGTTAGGTGCCATCAAGTTGGGTCTGACTCACAGTGACCCTATGTACAACAGAACAAAACACTGCCCAGTCCTGTGCCATGCCCACAATTGTTGTTATGCTTAAGCCTATTGTTGCAGTCACTGTGTCAATTCATCTCATTGAGGGTCTTCCTCTTTTTCATTGACCCTGTACTTTACAAAGCATTATATCCTTCTCCAGGGACTGATCTCTCCTGACAACATGTCCAAAGTATGTAAGACTCAGTCTCACCATCCTGGCTTCTAAGGAGCATTCTGGCTGTACTTCTTCCAAGACAGATTTGTTTTTCTTTTGGCTAAACCCAAAACCAAACCCACTGCCATAGAGTCGATTCTTACTCATGGCAGGCCATGGTATATTCAATATTCTTCTCCAACACCACAATTCAAAGGTAGTAATTCTTCTTCTGTCTTCCTTATTAATTGTCCAGCTTTCACATGCATATGATGTGATTGAAAATACCCTGCCTTGGGTCAGGCGCACCTTAGTCTTCAAGGTGACATCTTTGCTTTTCAACACTTTAAAAGAGGTCTTTTGCAGCAGATATGCCCAATAAAATGCATCTTTTGATTTCTTGACTGCTGCTTCTATGGGTGCTGATTGTGAATCTAAGTAAAATGAGATCCTTGACAACTTCAATCTTTTCTCCATTTATCATGATGTTGCTTATTGGTCCAGTCGTGAGAATTTTTGTTTTCTTTATGTGAGGTGCAATTCATATTGAAGGCTGTGGTTTTTGATCTTCATCAGTTAAGTGCTTCAAGTCCTCTTCACTTTCAGCAAACAAGGTTGTATCATCTGCATAATGCAGGTTTGGTAATGAGTCTTCCACCAGTACTTATGCCCTGTTATCCTTCACATAGCCTGGCTTCTTGGATTATTTGTTCAGCATACAGATTGAATTGGTATGGTGAAAGGATACAACCCTGAAACACACATTTCCTGACTTTAAACCACGCAGTATCCCCTTTTTCTGCCCGAACAACTGCCTCTTGATCTATGTGCAGGTTCCACACGAGCACAATTAAGTGTTCTGAAATTCCCATTCTTTGCAATGTTATCCATAGTTTGTTGTGATTCACACAGTCGAATGCCTTTGTCTAATTAATAAAACACAGGTAAACATCTTTCTGGTATTCTCTGCTTTCAGCCAAAATCCATCTGACATCAGCAACAATATCCCTGGTTACATGTCCTCTTTTGAATCTGGCCTGAATTTCTGGCAGTCACTGTCGATGTACTGCTGCAGCCATTTTTGAATGATCTTCACCAAAGTTTTACTTGCATGTGATAGTAATGATATTGTTCAGTATTTTCCACATTTGGTTGGATCACCTTTCTTGGAAATGGGCATAAATATGGATCTCTTCCAGTTGGTTGGCCAGGAAGCTGTCTTCCAAATTTCTTGGCATAGATAAGTGAGTGCCTCCAGTGCTGCATCTGTTTGTTGAAACACCTCAATTGATATTCTGTCAATTCCTAGAGCCTTTTGTGTCAATGCCTTCAGTGCAGCTTGGACTTCTTCCTTCAGTACCATCAGTTCCTGATCATATGCTACCTCTTTAAATGGTCGAAATGTCAACCAATTGTTTTTAGTATAATGACTCTGTGTATTCCTTCCATCTTCTTTTGATGCTTCCTGAGTCGTTTAATGTTTTCTCCATAGAATACTTCACTGTTGCGCTTGATGCTTGAATTTTTTCTTCAGTTCTTTCAGCTTGAGAAATGCCGAGCGTGTTCTTCCCTTTTGGTTTTCTATTTCCAGCTCTTTACACATGTCATTAGATTGGTTAAATCAGAAGGAAGTATAACATTCCTATTTTGTACCATAGAGTTTGAGCCAGCCAAATCACCTATCACCTGGGCTCTTTTCATTCCCTGGAGGCAAAAAAGTGACTTTAAGGAAAAAAAAAAAAAATTTTTTTTTTTTATTTTGTTTTGTTTTGTTTTTATTCCCTAAGACATACTCAGTATGGGGGGGAGGAACTGGAAGAATCTTGCACAAAAAAATAAACAAATAAAAACAGATACACATTTCACCACCATCAATATGTCCATTGGCTTAAAGCAAAACAGGAAGCTTCAACGCTTAGCAAAACATTTAGCTTCAACAACTCTAAATTTTTAATTGTTAATCTCTTTCCTCCTTTGTGTCATAGGCTCATGATATCTACACTGAGAGAATGGAGGAGTGAGAAGAGGTGATACCTGTTTTTGTTTCTATCTCTGAATAACCTCTAATAAAAAAAAATTGACCCCTAATTCTTCCCTGGTTCCTCTCATGTGTGGCATGCATTATTTGAATTTGCACTGTTCATTTAATAAATTGTTTACCCCTTTCTTTATCTTTTCCCATCATTATCAACTTATCCAGTCTTACATCTAAGGTAGTTCACATGATTGGGGCAAGCCTCAACTTTCATGGCAAGATAGTACTTTAGATAAATAACTGAGGAAATTACAGGATTTGTGATTAAGTCGGCAGTTGAAGTTTATGTAAAGACAATATTTATCTTTTTAAATAATTAAAAATTCAGTAAGATTTAATAAATCTGATAACTGGAACGAGTTTGGATGTGCCTAACATACATACACACACACACACACACACACACACACACACACACTTGCCTTACTTACCTTCTGACTTTTATTAGTTTGTTATGCTAGAGCAGCATGAAGAATGAATATTCGTATTAGGCGGCATTGAGTCTATTTTGACTCATAGCAACCCCATGGGACAAAGTAGAACTACCCTACAGGGTTTTCTAGGTTGTAATCTTTAGTAAGGGCACATCTCCAGTTCTTTCTCCCTCAGAGTGGTTGGGTGAATTCAAACCAACCACTTAACTATTGCACCTAGCACTTAACCATTGCACCACCAGATAGAGAAAAACATGTATTTGGTTTTTCTCAGAAAAGGTGATCAGCATAGCTTCGTCAAAATTCAGAGAATAGAACAACTGGGAGTAGGATAGATTTAAAGCAAACAAATAAGATGGTTATTTTCTTTACCTTGTATTATCCCATGGGGCAGATACAATGTTTGCCCATACTGAGTGTCAGTCCTTATTGGCTTTAAATTTACTTTAATTGTATCTGAATTATGTAATACTCATCCATTGTTTGTATCTTCTGTTCATATTTCAGTGACTAAGGATCTCAACAGGTATTCAACAATGTTAATGGCATTCTATTGCCAACAAAAGACGTGGATGGCCTAAGCTATCACTTCCAATAATTGCTGGGGGGTGGAAAAACAAAAACTACTATATTTTGGACCATTTAAAAGACAAGTAGAAAAATAAAGCTGCCTGGTATAAATGTTCCAAGGTGTTTCAGTCAGAGTTTTCTGTATTTAGCTTATTTCTAAAATTTATCCCATATTCTGACTATATTTTCTAATATCCCAATCTTATTCATTTTCTGTGTCTCTCACAGTTGGATACACAAATAATAAGACATAGTCCCTGTATCCTCAACGTGTCTGTCAGTTTGTCATACTGTAGTGGCATGTGTGTTACATGATGCTGGAAGCTATGCCACTGGTATTCAGATACCAGCAGGATCACCCATGGTGGCCAGGTGTCAGCTGAGCTTCCAGACTAAGACAGATTAGGAAGAAGGACCCAATAGTCTACTTCTGAAAAATTAGCCAGTGAAAACCTTATGAATAGCAGCAAAACATTGTCTGATATAGTGCCGGAACATGAGCACCTCAGATTGAAAGACATTCAAAATATGGTGGGGAAGAGTTGCCTCCTCAAAGTAGGGAGAATATTAATGACCTGGATGAAGTCCAGCTTTGGAAACCTTCATTTGATGATGTGGCAGATTCAAAATGAGAGTAAATAGCTGCAAACATCCATTAATAGCCAGAACATGGAATGTACAAAGTATGAATCTAGGAAAATTGGAAGCCCTTGAAAATAAAATGGAATGCATAAACATCCATATCCTAGGCATTAGTGAGCTGAAATGGTTTTGGCTATTTTGAATCGGACATTGATGTGATCTACTATGCTGGGAATGACAGATTGAAGATGAAAGATGTGACATTTATTGTCAAAGAGAGCATTTCAAGATCTATCCTAAAGAACAATTCTGTCAGTGGTAGGATAATATCCATACGCCTATGAGGGAGACTAGTTAATATGACTATTAATCAAATTTATGCACCAACCATCTAGGCTAAATATGAAGCAACTGAAGATTTTTACAAAGTTCTGCAGTATGAAATTGATCAATCAAATGCAATCAAGATGCATTGATAAATACTGGTGATTGCAATGCAAAAATTGGAAAAGAAGAATTGGTAGTTGGAAAAGATGGCCTTGGTGATAGAAATGACAGAGATCACGTGACAAAATTTTGGAACACCAATGAATTTTTCTTTGTTTTCAATGAAATAAACAGGGACTATACATGTGAACCTCATCATATGGAATACACAGGAATCAAATCGACTACATCTGTGGAAGGAGATGATGGAAAAGCTCAATATCATCAGTCAGAATGAGGCCAGGGGCTGACTGTGGAACAGACCATCAATTGCTCATATGCAAGTTCAAATTGAAACTGAAGAAAATTAAAACAAGTCCACAAGAGCCAATGTATGACCTTGAGTATATCCCACCTGAATTTAGAGCACACCTATTCTTGAGATGCATTGAACGTTAATGATCGAAGACTAGAAGAGTTGTGGAATGGTATCAAAAATATCTTACATGAAGAAAGCAAAAGATCATTACAAAGACAGGAAAGAAAGAAAAGACCAAAATGAATGTCAGAAGAGACTCTGAAACTTGCTCCTGAATGTCGAGTAGCTAAAGTGAACAGAAGTAATGATAAAGTCAAATAGTTGAACAGAAGATTTCACTAAATGGCTCGAGAAGACAAAGTGAAGTATTATAATGAAATATGCAAAGACCTGGAGTTAGAAAACCAAAAGAGAAGAACATGTTAGGCATTTCTCAAACTGAAAGAACTAAGGAAAAAATTCAAGCCTCAAGTTGCAATATTGAAGGGTTCTATGGGGAAAATACTAAAGGATACAGGAAGAATCAAAAGATTGACAGAATACACAGAGTCACTGTACCAAAAAGAACTGGTAGACATACAGCCATTTCAGTAGGTAGCATATGATCAACAACTGAATGTAATGAAGTGAAAAGTCCAAGCTGCGCTGAAGGCATTAGTGAAAAAAAAAAAAAAAGATTCCAGGTATTGGTAGAATACCGATTGAGATATTTCAAGGAACAGATGCAGCCCTGGAGGCACTCAGTCATCTATGTCAAGAAATTTGGAAGACAGCTACCTGGCTAACCAACTGGGAGAGAGCCATATTTCTTCCCATTCCAAAGAAAGGTGATCCAATAGAATGTGGAAATTATTGAACAATATCAATATCACACACAAGTAAAATTTTGCTGAAGATCATTCAAAAGTATATGCAATAGTACAATGACAGGGAACTTCCAGAAATTCAAGCCAAATTCAGAAGAGGTCATGGAACCAGGGGTATCACTGCTGATGTCAGATGAATTTTGGCTGAAAGCAGAGAGTACCAGAAAGATGCTTACCTGTGTTTTATTGACTATGCAAAGGAATTCAACTGTGTGCATCATGACAAATCATGGATAACATTGGGAATAATGGGAATTTCAGAACACTTAATTGTGCTCATTCACAACCTGTTCATAGACCAGGAGGAAGTCTTTCTAATAGAACAAGGGGATTCTGTGTGGCTTACTGTCAGGAAAGGTTTGCTTCAGAGTTGTACCCTTTCACTATACTTATTGAATCTGTATGCTTAGCAAATAATCTGAGAAGCTGGACTATATGAAGAAGAACGTGGCATCAGGACCGGAGGAAGATTCATTAACTACTTGCTTTATGAAGATGACATAACCTTGCTTGCTGAAAGTGAAGAGGACTTGAAGCACTTAAAAATGAAAATCGGAGACTACACCCTTCATTATGGATTACACCTTAACATAAAACAAAAATCCTCTAACTGAACCAAAAAGCAAAATCATGATAAAGGGAGAAAATATTGAAATTTTTAAGGATTTCATTTTACTTGGATCCACAGTCAGTGCCCAGGAAGGCAGCTGTGAAGAAATCGAATGATGCATTGCATTGGGCAAATCTGCTGTAAAAGACTTCTTTAAAGTTTAAAAAAAACAAAGATATCATTTTAAGCACTAAGTTGTGCCTGATCCAAACCATGGTGTTTTTAGTTGCATCATAAGCATGGGAAAGCAGGACAATGAATAAGGAAGACTAAGAAGAATTGATGACTTTGAATTATAGTATTGGCGAAGAATATTGATTATACCATGGACTGCCAGAAGAACAAATTTGTCTTGGAAGAAATACAGCCAGCATGTTCCTTAGAGGAAAGGATGGTGACACTTCGTCTCACATTTTTTGAACATGTTGTCAGGGGGGATCATTTCTTGGAGAAGGACATTATGTTTGGTTTTAAAGTAGATGGTCAGGGATAGAGCAAGAGCCGCAATGAGATGGGTTGACACAGTGGCTGCAACAATGAGCTGAAGAGTAACAATAATTGTAGGATGGCACAGGACTGAGCAGTGCTTTGTTCTGTTGTACATAGGGTCACTATGAGTTGGAACCTACTTGACAGCACCTAACAACAACAGTTCCTATATTCAATGAGCTGAGAGTCTGTTGAACTGATATCCACACAGTTGTGCCCTAAATTGTATACAACAGGCATAGAATGAGTACATTTTGCTTTCTTGCTCCTGTTGCAAAAACTGTATTCAATTTTTCAGTAAACACTTACTGAGAACACACAGTATGTAGAGGCATTGTGCTATGAGCAAACAAAATTGGCATGAACTCCTTTTATTAAAGAAGTGTACATTCTATTTGGGAAACAAGTAAAATTTATTGCAATAATCTGTTATATGCTATAATAATATTGTGTACCAGTTATCCTGAGGAAGCGTAGATAAATTTTATATTCTGGTTAAGACACCAGAGAATAATTTTGGAGTCAGATATCGAGAGATTAATAATAGTAACTAGACAAAGAAATAAGCACCAAGCTGATGAGACATGAACTAAAACAAAGACACTGGAAAGTTCAGTTGAGAATGGATTCCAAAATGCATTTAATTGACTTAACCAGTCAGTGATGAACCCATAAACTTTTTTTTATGTAATGGAATAGTCTTAACTAGTCCATTTTTATAGGAATGTTTATCGACTAATGTGGAAAATTGGCTGAATGTGCAAGAAATAGAATCCATAGATCTTATTTAAGAGTGATTTGGGAAAACCACTTGTCTCGGTCAACTAGTGCTTCCATGACAGAAAATCCACAAGTGGGCGATTGTAAAGAAGAGAAATTTATTTTCTCACAGTTTAGAAGGCTAGCAGTCCAAATTCCAGATATAGATATAGGGGGAGGTCTTTTCTGGTTTATTTCAGCTTCTAGTAGCTGCCATCAAACCTCAATGTTCCTGGACACGTAGATGCATGTCTCCACAGTCTGCCTGTCTGTTCCCCCGTGTGTGTCTCTGTGTTTATTCTGCTCTTTTGATAATTTAAAAGTGATTAGGTTTAAGATCTAGTCTACATTAAACCAACATAACATAACATAACAAATAAAAATCCCTATTTCCAAGCAAGGTCATATTTCCAGGTACAAAGGTTAGGATTTAAGCACATGTTTTTTTTTTAGAGGGATGGGGGCACAATGTCACCTTAAGTCTTGGTGAAAAACGGGAGAAGCTTCTAAGAATTTCACTGGAGACACTGAAGACCTCATCTCAGACTGCTCAGAGCCCAGGTAGTAACCTGAATGGGATGAATAGAGAGAGTCAAACAGAAGGCAGAAACCCCCCAACAAAGGCTTATCAGGTCCTGGTGCACCAGAGTTAAGGCCCTAGCTAAATGATTCAGTTTTAACCATTAGAACTAGTGGGCAGATGGCTCAATCGTAAGTATATATAAAAAAAAAAAAATCAGTAAACAGATTTGATTATGAAAGAAAAGTTGTAGATTTTGTTTTAACTTAATGAAGCTCAGGAAAAGAAAAAAGTGTTACATTAGAAAAGGCCAGTTGAACCAAAAGGTATGGATTGGGATCTAAATATAAAAACTCTTTTTATGATAGTATAAGTCACAACATAAACTGCTCTGCTGTTAATGAGAAATCAAATTATACACACACTGGGAAGTAATTTTGTGGAATAATCTAATATAAAAAATATATTACTTCAAAACTCACCTTATTATACTTTATTAGGAAATATTTCATAAATACAAATCATACCCACAAAATACAGATTAATGTAATTAACAAAAATTTATCTATTAAATAAAAAGTCACTGTTAAACTTCAAGACCATTGTAATCTCTTACTTGCTTATCTTTTCTTCTTTCAGATGTAACCACTAGACTGAATATTGTCTCGACTGATGCCTTAAAGTCAGCTTACTCTCACAGCAACCCTGTGTACAACAGAACAAAACACTGCCCAGTCCTATGCCATCCTCATAATCCTTTCTATGTTTGAGCCCATTGTTGCAGCCAATGTGTCAATCCATCTCCCTGACGGTCTTCCTCTCTTTCCCTGAGCCTCTAATTTAC
This sequence comes from Elephas maximus indicus, assembly GCF_024166365.1. NCBI lineage: Eukaryota > Metazoa > Chordata > Mammalia > Proboscidea > Elephantidae > Elephas > Elephas maximus. The sequence continues at coordinate 27,048,400 of NC_064820.1, read as the reverse complement.
CAAGCATGATGCCTTTCTCCAGGGACTGGTCCCTCCTCATAACATATCCAAAGTACTCAAGAGGAAGTCTCGCCATTCTGGCTTCTGTGGAGCATTCTGGCTATATTTCTTCCAAGACAATTGTGTTTTTTCTTCTGGCAGTCCATGGTATATTGAATATTCCTTGCCAATACCATGATTCAAAGGTGTCAATCCTTCTTCAGTCTTCCTTATTCATTGCCCAGCTTTCACATGCATATGAGGTGCTGGAAAATACCACAGCTTGAGTCAGAGGCACTTAGTACTCAAAGTGACATCTTTGCTTTTTAATAATTTAAAGAGGTCTTTTTTGCAGCAAATTTGCCTAATGCAATACATCATTTAATTTATTGACTGCTGCTTCCATGGGTGCTGATCGTGGATCCAAGAAAAGTGAAATCCTTGAAAACTTCAATATTTTTTCTGTTTATTATGATTTTGTTTATTGGTCCAGTTTTGAGGATTTTCATTTTCTTTATGTTGAGATGTAATCCATACTTTGATCTTCATCAGTGTTTCAAGTCGTCTTCATTTTTGGCAAGGAAGGATGTGTCATCTGCATATAGCATGTTGTTATAGAGTTTTCCTCCCAAGCTTGATTCTGTGTTGATCTTCATATAGTCAGAGTTTCCCAGTATGTTTGCTCACCATACAGATTGAATAAGTATAATGAAAGGATACAAACCTGATGCACACGTTTTCTGATTTTAAGCAATGCATTCTCCCCTTGTTCTGTTCAAACGATTGCTTCTTTTTCTTCGTCCAAGTTCCACATGAGCACAATTAAAACCCATTAAAACCCATTGCTGTCCAGTCAATTCTGACTCATAGCAACGCTATAGGACAGAGTAGAGCTGCCCTATAGGGTTTCCAAGGAGTACCTGGTAGATTTGAACTGCCGACCTTTTGGTTAGCAGCCATAGCTCTTAACCATTATGCCACCAGGGTTTCCGAGCACAATTAAGGTTTCTGGAATTCCCATTCTTTGCAATGCTATCAGTAATTTGTTACGATCCACACAGTTGAATGCCTTTCCATAGTCAATAAAACACAGGTAAACATCTTTCTCGTATTCTCTGCTTCCAGCCAAGATCCACCTGACATCAGCATTGAGATCACTCATTCCACATCCTCTTCTGAATCTGGCTGGAATTTCTGGCAGTTCCCTGTTGATGCACTGCTACAAGATTTTTAAAATTACCTTCTGCAAAATTTTGCTTGCATGTGATGTTAAAGATATTGTTTGATAATTTCTGCATCCATTTGGATCACCGTTCAGTGACAAAGCTTCACAAAAAATAACCACCCAGAGAGATGCTGATGAAGAGTGAGCTAATTAAATCAGGTGGACACGGGAGAGTGTGTTGGCAACTCTTGACTGGAGGGGGGATGGGAAGATAGAGAGAGAGGGAAGATGGCAAAATTGGCACGAAACGAGAGACTGTAAGGGCTGACTCAAGAGGGGGAGAGCAAGTGGGAGAAGGGAGTAAGATGTACGTAAACCTACATGTGACAGACTGATTGGAATGGTAAATGTTCACTTGAAGCTTAATAAAAATTAAAAAAAAAAAAATAACCACCCAAAACTCAGTGCTATCCCACAGACTTTACTTTCTTTTTTTTTCAATTATTATTTTTTCCTCAGGAGTCTTCAGATCAGTCATTCTTCTGATCATGACTGGACTCTCTGGGATAGCTGTGAGGACAAATAGTCAACCTTGTTGATCTTGATTGGCCTCTCTCAGATATTGGTGTTAAGCTTGTCAAACATGGCCTCATTTGAGACAAGATTGTCCTTCTCCACACAACTGCTCATCCTCCAACGTGTTCACCCAGACTTATGCTCATAGTGAACACTATGGCCCATAGAGATACAAGGCATGTACAAGGCCTCTTTGAGACCTTGACAAATAACTTGAACACCATCAATTCCATCACATCTTTTTGGCCAAACCATGTTATAAATCTGAACCAGATTCAACAGTTGGGGAACTACATGCTGTCTTTTGATGGGAGGAGCCACAAAACCATATTCAAAACAGCATGGATACAGAGACAAGTGAAGTGTTGGAAATATTTCTACAAGAAATCTACCACAAAAAAACCGTCAAAAAATTATGAAAATACCTATATAGCTAGCTGTCATGTTATTGTTGTTAGGTGATGTCAAATCAGTTCTGACTCATAGCAACCCTATGTACAACAGAAGGAAACTCTGCTTGGTCCTGCATCATCCTCATAATTGTTATGCTTGAGCCCATGGTTACAGTCACCGTGTCAATTCATATTGTTGAGGGTCTTCTTTTTCGCTGACTCTCTACTTTACCAAGCAAGATGTCTTTCCCCAGGGACTGGTGTATCCTGAAAACATATCCAAAGTACATGAGACGAAGTCTCACCATCTTGCTTCAAAGGAGCATTCTGGCTGTAATTCTTCCAAGACAGATTTGTTTGGCCTTCTGGCAGTCCTTGGTATATTCAGTATTCCTTGCCAACACTATAAGTTCAAAGGCATCAATTCTTCTTCAGTCTTCCTTATTCATTGCCCAGGTTTCACATGCATATGAGGCAACTGAAAATATCATGGCTTGGGTCAGGCCCACCTTAGTCCTCAGAGAGACATCTTTGGTCTTCAACATTTTAAAGAGGTCTTTTACAGCATATTTGCTCAAAGCAATGCATCATTTGACTTCCTGACTGCTGCTCCTGTGGGCATTGGTTGTGGCTTCAACTGAAATAAAATGCTTGACAACTTCAGTTTTTTCTCTGTTTATCATAATGTTGCTTATTGGTCTGGTTGTGAGGGTTTTTGTTTTCTTGAGGCGCAATCCATACTGAAGGCTATAATCTTAGATCTTTGCCAGTGTTTCAAGTCCTCTTCACTTTCTGCAAATAAGGTTGTGTGTCATCTGCACATAGCAGATTGTTAATGAGTCTTCCACCAATCCTGATGCTGCGTTCTTCTTTAGATAGTCCAGCATCTCGGATTATTTGCTCAGCATACAGACTGAATAAGTATAGTGAAAGAACACAACCTTGACACATACCTTTCTTGATTTTTAAACCACGCAGTATCCCTTTGTTTTGTTCAAATAACTGTTTCCTGGTATATGTACAGGTTCCTCATGAGCACAATTAAATGTTCTGTAATTCCCGGTCTTCAAAGTGTTATCCACGATACATCATGCATGATTCACAAGGTTGAATGACTTTGCATAGTCAATAAAGCACAGGTAAACATCTTTCTGTTATTTCTACTTTCAGTGAAGATCCATCTGACATCAGAAATTATAACCCACCTTCCATGTCTTCTTCTGAATCCAGCTTGAATTCCTGGCATTTCCTCATCCGTGTACTGCTGCAACCACTTTTGAATGATACTCAGGAAAATTTTACTTGTTTGTGATTCGATGAGATTGTTAGGTAATTTCCCAATTCTGTTGGATCACTTTTCCTTGGAATTGGCACAAATATGGATCCCTTCCAGTCAGTCGCCCAGATAGTTGTGTTCTAAATATCTTGGCATTGACAAGCCAGCACCTGCAGCACTGCATCTGTTTGTTGAAACATCTCAATTGGTATTCCATCAATTCCTAGAACCTTGTTTTTCTTCTTTCCTTTCAGTGCAGCTTGGACTTCTTCCTTCAGTACTATCAGTTCTTGATCATATGCTACCTCCTGAAATGGTTGGAAGTCAATCAATTATTTTTGGTACAGTGACTCCGTGAATTCCTTCCATCTTTTTTTTTTTTTTTTTGAATATTTTCTTCATTGTTCAATATTTTTCCCATAGAATCATGCAATATTTCAACTTGAGGCTTGAATTTCTTTCTTCAGTTTTTCAGCTTGAGAAATGCTGAGCATGTCCTGTTTTGGTTTTATAACTCCAAGTCTTTGCACATTTCATTATAATACTTTACTTTGTTTTCTCAAGCCACCCTTGAAATCTTAGGTTCAGCTCTCTTACTTCATCGTTTCTTCCTTTTGCTTTAGCTACCGTACGTCCAAGAGCAAATTTCAGAGTCTCTTCTGACACTTATTTTGGCCTATTCTTTCTTTCCTGTCTTTTTAATGACCTTTTGCTTTCTTCATGTATGATGTTCTTGGTGTCATTCCAAAATTTGTCTGGCCTTCCGTTATTAGTGTTCAATGCGTCAAATCTATTCTTGATATGGTCTTTAAATTCAGGTGGGATATATGTAGGTTCACATTTTAGCTTCATGGATTGTTCTAATTTTCTTCAGCTTCAGCTTTGATTTGCATTAGAGTAATTGATGATCTTTGCGCAGGCAGCTCCTGGCTCATTCTGACAGATATTGAGCTTTTCCATGTTCACTTTCCGCAGATGTAGATTTGATTCCTGTGTATTTCATCTGGCTAGGTCCATGTGTATAGCTGCTGTTTATGTTGCTGAAAAACGGTGTTTATAACAAATAGGTCATTGGTTTTGCACAATTCTGTCATGCAATCTCTGTAGTTATTTCTATCACACAGGCCATATTTTCCAACTACCAATTCTTGTTCTTAGTTTCCAACTTTCACATTCCCATCACCAGAAACTATGAATGCATCTTGAATGCATGTTTTATCAATTTCAGGCTGCAGATGATGGTGGAAATCTTCAATTTCTTTGTATTTGTCATTAGTGGTTGTGTGTAAATTTGAATAATAGCCATATTAACTTGTCTTCCTTGTAGGCATATAGATATTATCCTATCACTGTCAGCATTGTACTTCTGGATAGATATTTGAATGTTCTTTTTGATGATTTTGAATGTGATGCCATTCCTCTTCAATTTGTCATTCACAGCATAGTAGACCATATGATTGCCCAACTGAAAATGGCCAAAACCAGTCCATTTCAGCACACTAATTCCTAGGACATCGATCTTTCTATGACTCATTCCATTTTTGATGATTTTCAGTTTTCCTAAATTCATACTTTGTACATTCCATGTTCAAATTATTAATGGATGTTTATAGCTGTCATAACAATATAGAAATAGATTTACTTATGAATACAGATATGTTCATATGGATACTTAATGTTAATACGTTTTATTTTAGACAATGAGAGTTGAGGGAATTCAAGGAATAATAGGTATGTACTAATTCCCCCTTTTTTAATACTAATTCCCCTTTCTTTCAAAATTAGAAATCAATATATTTTGTACAAACTTGCCATGTTAAGAAATATGGTTATACATATATATTTTAGAAGCATTTAGATTATTATATACCAATACCAGTACCAGTTCATTTCAGCTTGGCGTTTCTCAAGCTGAAAGAACTGAAGAAAGAATTCAAGCCTTGAGGTGCAATAGTGAACGATTCTATGGGGAAAATATTAAATGATGCAGGAAGCATGAAAAGAAGATGGAAGGAATACACAGAGTCATTATACCAAAAAGAATTAGTCAATGTTCAACCATTTCAAGAGGTGGCATGTGATCAGGAACCGATGGTACTGAAGGAAGAAATCCAAGCTGCTCTGAAGGCATTGGAGAAAGACAAGCCTCCAGGAATTGATGGAATATCAATTGAGATGTTTCAACAAACAGATGCAGCACTGGACGTGCTCACTTGTCTATGCTGAGAAATTTGGGAGAGAGCTTTCTGGCCAACTGACTGGAAGACATCCATATTTATGCCTATTCTCAAGACAGGTGATCCAACCGAACATGGAAATTATAGAACAATATCATTAATATCACACTCAAGCAAAGTTTTGCTGAAGATCATTCAAAAACGGCTGCAGTGGTATATCGACAGGGAACTGCCAGAAATTCAGGCCAGTTTCAGAAGAGGATGTGGAACCAGGGATATCATTGCTGATGTCAGATGGATCCTGGCTGAAAGTAGAGAATACCAGAAGGATGTTTACCTGTGTTTTATTGACTATGCAAAGGCATTTGACTGTGTGGATCATAACAAATTATGGATAACATTGGGAAGAATGGGAATTCCAGAATACTTAATTGTGCTCATAAGGAACTTTTATATAGATCAAGAGGCAGTTGTTTGGACAGAACAAGGGGATACTGACTGGTTTAAAGTCAGGAAAGGTGTGTGTCAGGGTTGTATTCTTTCACCATACCTATTCAATCTGTATGCTGAGCAAATAATCTGAGAAGCTGGACTGTATGAAGAAGTTCAGGGCATCAGGATTGGAGGAAAACTCATTAACAACCTGCATTATGCAGATGACACAACCTTGCTTGCTGAAAGTGAAGAGGACTTGAAGCACTTACTCATGAAGATCGAAGACCACAGCCTTCAGTATGGATTGCCCCTCAACATAAAGAAAACAAAAATCCTCACAACTGGACCAACGAGCAACATCATGATAAATGGAGAAAAGATTGAAGTTGTCAAGGATTTCATTTTACTTGGATCCACACTCAAAAGCCATGGAAGCAGCAGTCAAGAAATCAAAAGACGCGTTGCATTGGGTAAATGTGCTGCAAAGGACCTCTTTAAAGTGTTGAAGAGCAAAGATGTCACCTTGAAGACTAAGGTGCGCCTGACCCAAGCCATGGTACTTTCAATCCCATCATATGCATGTGAAAGCTGGACAATGAATAAGGAAGACGGAAGAAGAGTTGATGCCTTTGAATTGTGGTGTTGGCGAAGAATATCGAATATACCATGGACTGCCAAAAGAACAAACAAATCTGTCTTAGCATAAGTGCAGCCAGAATGCTCCTTAGAGGCAAGGATGGCAAGACTGCTTCTTACATACTTTGGACATGTTGTCAGGAGGTATCAGTCCCTGGAGAAGGACATCATGTTTGGCAGAGTACAGGGTCAGCGGAAAAGAGGAGGACCCTCAATGTGGTGGATTGACACAGTGGCTGCAACAATGAGCTTAAGCATAACAACGATTGTGAGGATGGCTCAGGACCGGGCTGTGTTTCATTCTGTTGTGCATAGGGTCGCCGTGAGTCAGAACTGACTCGACGGCACCTAACAACAGCAACAGATTATTTTATAAGTACTTAAAAAAAATGATTGGAGATGGTTTCCTCTAAATTTGAGGTTGAAAGACGGGATGGAAGCATACACATTATGTAGGTTAGCTTTAAGTGTTGTTTGAACAGTTTTTACTTCTTTGTTTTTAGGTTACATAGAAAATATTGTGTTTTGCAAATTACATGATTTTTAAAGAACAGAGGTAGTAGGTATAGTTCAAAGATTTCAGAATATGAATTTTTACTCTAAATGGTAGGGAAGAAATAAGACTGTAGTTTAAGTAAAAGCAGAGTCAAATGAACACTTGTTTTCAGCTGAAATACCATTTCCAAATCCAAAAATGGCATATTCATGAGATTGCACATGTATTCTCTGTTCCTACTCATTTTATTTCACATAGAGTGTGCTACAAGACACTAAGATTTTTTATAGTTATTCTTATGGGACATATTGTGTCATTTTCTTTCTTGTTGCTTTTGACATTCTAGTCACCTTTTCTAAGTATGGGAAAAAAATGAATACCCTGTTCCCCGCTTTGGTGGATTTCTATGATACTGAAAGGAGAACAAAACAGGCAGCAATTGGAGTAGGGAATAACAGATTCACAAATGTGAAAATTCCTTTTAATGACCTTCTAACTTTGTTAGGTTTTATCTTTTTGTAACATACCCTTGTGACATTCCTATCTGCCTGGAATTTCTGGTGTATGCATACTAGGCTTCATTTAATAGAGCTTTGTAAGGATGCCTTTCTTCTATTTCCCTAGTAGTTGACTTTAATTTCTAAGAATGTTATATGGATGATTATAATCTCTCTTTCTTCAAAAGACTATGGACATCACAAATATTGGGCATTTTATGTCCTCCTTTATTAGGTATCTACTTAGAACATTACCTGGAAAAAAAAATTGTATTAATAGGAAAATATGACAAAAGTCAAGTAAATGTCATAAAAGATCTAAAAATGTCATGTGAGACAGAGATACCGTACTTTCTGAAATACCTTGCCCGACTCATGACATCTAAAATTATATGAATAGCATTTCTGTGGCTCCCCATTGGCCACTATTGGGCACTCTTTACAATTTTATGCTAGGTCTCTTGATTTGGTTTTCATAATCCCAGAGACCATCCCTGGCTCATGTGTAAAATGTAAGTCTTTATGCTGACACAAAGGTATGAAACATAATGATTAGCCAAAGTTTTCCCACATAAATATTATATCTCATCAATAGGAGATCAACTTTGTTTTGATTTCCTTGAGGTCCTGTACTTAAATATACATAAGCCTGGCCAGCACATAGTCACAAGACAGACAGAATTTTCCTTTGTCCTGAAAAAGAGAGAGGGCACTTAAAAAGGAAAGTGGGAGGGATGCTAAAATGCTTATACTCATTTGTGTAAGAAACAGGTGTTTCTTAAGAAAACAAACAAAAAAATGAACATGGTTACTCATTATGCCTTTATCTTAGTTTCTGCAATAGAAGATGTTACTTAAATTTTTGAAAATGACTCTAGGTGAAACCTCATATCTCATCAGGAGTTCATTTAAAACATTGAGTAATAATCAAATATTTATTTTGAGTTACATTCCACATGACATTTTTTCCTAATTATAGCTTGTTGTGTCAATCATAATGTAAGTTTTTTTTTTTTACTTGAAATTAGAGTACTGAAAAACAAAAACAAACCAGGGAGAATGAAGAATATTCATGGTCGCTAAAATGTTTTCCTTTGCTAAAAGTGTACTTGATGCTTCAGTCTGTAAGTTGCCCTGATGGTGTTAAGGATTCAGCAGATGTCCAAGCTCAAAATTCTATTGCGATGGTAACTGAATATTTGAGAAAACTTCTTGCATTCAGTAACAGCTTTGTAGGAAGGACAGCAACATTATTTGACTATTTCTGAGAGCAGGAAAGAAACACTATTAGTAGGTCTCAAGTCAGCAGATTTTAGCACACGCACATACACGTCAAAACAAGCAAAACATGGCTAAGTATAAATTACCAGAGAGTAAATCAAAAATACTATTCTGCTTGCAGATATTTGCTCTTTAATTCCTTGGAACCATGGTTGGTTTGTTTTAGAGCAAAAATCACTCATTTTCTGATAAGCTTTTGGAAATACCTCATTGTTTTTCAGAGTAAAATATTTTCTGTAGCCTTCAACTATTTCCAGTACTTGAAGAATTAATAATGGTGCTGACATAAACCAGTTCCCTTGCCGTCGAGTCGATTCTGACTCATAGTGACCCTGTAGAATAGAGTAGAACTGCCTCACAGCATTTCCAAGGAGTGCCTGGTGGATTTGAACTGCCGACCTTTGGTTAGCAGCCATAATTCTTAACCACTACGCCACCATGGCATAGGTCAGCCTAAATGTTTCCATGTGTCTGATATATAATACATTTGCCATGCCAGTATGCTATGCTTGCATTTCTGACTTTATTATTTTTAGTAATAATATAAGATGAGAAGAAATAATATCTATAAGACAAAAACACATATTATCTATCAATTCAGTTCAATGTAAATGACATTTATCGAACACAGATTATAAACCTGGCATTTTACTAGGTGGTGTAAGTACAAAAATAAATAAGATATGCTCCTGACTTTACATATTCATAGCTAAAGGAGATACTACCATTATTGTTTTTGTTGTTATGTGCCATTTAGTCAGTTTCGACTCATATTGACCCCAAGTACAACAGAAAGAAATAGTGCCTGGCCCTGTACCATCCTCACAATATTTTCTGTTTTGAGCCAATTGTTGCAGCCACTGTGTCAATCCATCTCATGGAGAGCCTTCCTCTTTTTCAATGGCCCTGTACTTTACCAAGCATGATATCCTTCTCTGTGGATTGGTTCCTCCTGAGAAATGTAGTACTTAAGAATAATTCCCACCATTTTCGTTTCTAAGGAGCATTCTGGCTATACTTCTTCCAAGGCAGATTTGTTCATTCTTTTGGCAGTCCATGGTTGTGTTATTCTGGGTTTTCTAGAGAAGCAAACATTGTAAAGTATATAAATATCTATATAAAGAGATTTATACCAAGGAAATGGCTCACATGGTTGTAGGTCAGGCTGGAGGCTTCTCCTGATCCACAGAGCCCCAGTAGCCAGGGAACCCAGGATCAGCAGGTCAGATAGCACGGTTCTTGCTCATAGGTTATGAAGACAAACTAATCCCAAGATCGGCAGGAAAGACAGCAGGTGAGCTGCTAGCTCAAGTCCCAAGAACTGAAGGTCAGACGAACACTAGCCATTTGCAAGCTCCAGAGTGAGCAATAGGTCACAAGCCTTGCCAGAGAGTTCAGTTGTTTTAGGTGTAGGCCATATCTCCAAGGAAATGCCCTTGCAAGTGATTGGCTGCTCACAGAAGATCCCATCATGGAGGTTATAATATCAAATCTTATCATGGAAGTGATCACATCATCATACAACTGGCAAACTACATCATAACTGCCGAACCACTGAGAATCATGACCCAGCCAAGTTGACATACAACCTTAACGATCACAATGGTATATTCAATATTCTTAGCCAACACCAGAATTCAAAGGCATCAATTCTTCAGTCTTCCTTATTCATCGTCCAGCTTTCACATGCATATGTGGTGATTGAAAACACCATGGCAAGCAAGGTTGTGTTATCTGTATATTGCAGGTTGTTACTGTGTCTTCCTCCAATTCCAACGCTACGTTCTTTTTCATATAGTCCAGCTCCTCAAGTTATTTGCTCAGCATACAGATTGAATAAGTATGATGAGAAGATACAACCCTGATGCACATATTTCTGATTTTAAACCACAGGGTATTCTCTTGTTCTGTTAGAATGGTGGACTCTTTGTCTATGTTTAGGTTCTGCATGAGCACAATTAAATGCTCTGGAATTCTAATTCTTCACAATGTTATCCATAATTTTCTATGATCCACATAGTCAAATGCCTTTGCAAAATCAATAAAACACAGGTAAACATCTTTCTGGTATTCTCTACTTTCAGCCATCATCCATCTGACATCAGCAATGGTATCCCTTGTTCCAAACCCTCTTTTGAACCTGGCTTGAACTTTGGCAGTTCCTGGTTCACATACTGCTGCAAAGATTTTTTAATGACCTTAAGCAAAATTTTGCTTGTGTTTGATATTAATGGTGTTGTTCAATAATTTCCACATTCTGTTGAGTCATCTTTCTTTGGAATGGGTACAAATGTGGATCTCTTCCTGTCGTTTGGCCAAGTAGCTGTCTTCCAAATTTTTGGCTTAGAGGAGTGAGCTCTTCCAGCGTTGCATCCATTTATTGAAATGTCTCAACTGATATTCATCAATTCCTGGAGGCTTGTTTTTCACTAATGCCTTCAGAGCAGCTTTGACTTCTTTCTTTAGTACCCTCAGTTCTTGATCATGTGCTGTCTCCTGAAATGGTTGATTGTTGACCAGATCTTTTTGGTAAGTTGACTCTGATTCTTTCCATCTTCTTTTGATGCTTCCTGTGTCATTCAATATTTTGCCCATGGAATCTTATGGTACTGCGACTTGAGGCTTGAATTTTTTTCTTCTGTTCTTTCAGCTTGAGAAATGCTAAGTCTGCCCTTCCCTTTTGGTTTTCTAACTCCAGGTCTTTGCACAATTCATTGTAATACTAACAGAGACATTTAATCCAATTTCTAGTTATTCATGATTTGGGAAACTTAAAGAAGGTCTGCATTGATTTTTTATCTTTCCTTACAATATACTTCTTTATAAAATTTATAAATCTACTGTAAATAACTTCAAGCACATGCATTTTAAAATATGTAAAGTCAAATCTCTACTTTCAGATTTCAAGTTAGTTGTAAATATTCCTTCACGTGAAACCTATTAATCAAGAGTATGAAAATAATCCTTAATTAGTACTATGATCTACCGCATACTTTTTGTATCTCTTAGAACATAAATATAAAATAAAAATTTTTGTTCAATAAATGTTCATTTTAATTATTTCTCTATGTCCATTTTCACACTATATGTTAGCCTTATTGTAGTCACTGTGAGCACTAAAAATAAATACAGATAAATCTTAAAAGATCATTAGCTCCAACTCTAAACCAATATAAGTCTCTATCTGAATGTTTCTAACAAATGAAAACCTGGACTGTGCTTGAAGACTGTCTCACCCCAGGAGCTGTTCATTTCATAGAGCAAATTGTTAAATTAATGGACAACTCTAACATTGGAAAGATTTTCCTTAACTGAGCTGAGAACTTCTTCCTCTTTATTTTTAATCCTTGTTCCTCGTTCTGCTTTATGAAGCAATTTTTTTTTATCTGCCAGATACTATTCCTTTCATATTTAAGCTATCATCTCTTTATCTTGCTGTCTCCTAGTCACTTTAAAAATACTGTCTTAGTTCTCTGGTGTTCCAGTAGCACAAATGTCACAAATGGATGACTTTAAAGAACAGTAATCTATTTTCTCATAGTTCCTGATGTGAGAAGTCCAAATTTAGGTCTTGGATCTAGTGGGAAGGCCTTCCTTATCTATTTTAGCTTCTCTGTGTGGGTTTAGTATTATTGCTATTAGTCGCCTTTAGTTGATTCCAGCTCACGGCAACTCCAAATGTACAGAGTAGAACTGTGCTCCATAGGGTTTTGAAGGCTGTGGCCTTTCAGAAGCAGATTGCAAATCCAGTCTTCTGTGGTGCCTCTAGTAGCTGAGCACTTAAACATTTGCATCACCGAGCACTTTCTAGCAGCTCCCAACAATCCTTGGATTTCCTGGGCTTACAGATGCAATTGCCCTGTGTCTTCCATCATGTGATGTTTACCCCGTGTACGTCTCTGTGTCTATTCTGCTTTTTTTTATATAAGTAAAAGTGATTAAATTTAAGACCCACTCTATATTGTTATAAACTCATTAGCACAAAAAGGAAAATATTATTTCCAAACAAGATCACATCCACAGGTCCAGGGACCAAGACTTTAGTAACATTTTCTTTTTCTTCCAGTTGATTTTTTTTTTAATTGTGTTTTAAGTGAAAGTTTACAATTCAAATTAGTTTCCCATACAAAAACTTATACACACATTGTTATGTGACCCTAGTTACTCTCCCTATACAGTGACAGCACACACCTCCTCTCTACCCTGTATATCCTGTGCCCATTCAGCCAGCTCCTGTCCCCCTCTGCCTTCTCATCTCTCCTCCGAGCAGGAGCTGCCCACATAGTCTCATGTGTCTACTTGACCTAAGAAGCACACTCCTCACCAGTATCATTTTATGTCTTATAGTTCAGTCTAATCTTTATCTGAAGAGTGGGCCTCGGGAATGGTTTTAGTTTTGGGCTAACAGAGTCCAGGGGCCATGTCCTCTGGGGTCCTTCCAATCTCAATCAAACCATTGCCTGGTCTTTTTACTAGAATCTCAGATCTGCATTCCACTTTTCTCCTACTCCATCAAGGATTCTCTGTTGTGTTCCCCGTCAGGGCAGTCATTAGGGTTAGCCAGGCACCATCTAGTTCTTCCAGTCTCAGGCTGATATAGCCTCTGGTTTATGTTGCCCTTTCTGTCTCTTGGGCTTATATTTCCTTTAATATTTTATTTTGGAGAACATAATTCAGTCTACACCATTCCACATTTTGAACCCTCAAATTTGCATTTTCCCATGTGCAAAACACATTCACCCTATTACATTATCAGTAAAATTTTTATTCTAGCATCATCTATAAGTCCAAAGTCTCATTTTATGAAATATCTAATTCAAATATGGATGAGACTGGGTATATTTCATCCTGACACAAAATTCTTTTCCATCTGTGGACCTGTGAAACTTAAGATACAGGTAACCTTCTCTGAAAGCAAAATGATGAACCAGGGATGAAGTAGACAGTCTCATCCTAATTAGACAAATTGGAGGGAAAGAGGGGTCATCGGTATCAAGCAATTATAAAACCCAGCAGAGCAAATTGCATTAACTCTCAAGACTTAAAAAGAACTTTCTGTTTTCCAGGGACATGACCCTTTCCTCCAGGCCCTGGACACTGGGCAAGCTCTGTAGATTTTGGAAAGAAGACCCTTGCCCCTGAACATCAGCCATGCATTCCAGAACCACCATGAGAGTGATCCCATCCCCTTCACTCTGGGATGCTTGGTTCTTTTGGCCAACTGTCATGAAGCCCTATCCTCTTAACTTTGGATCGTGGCTCCATTGTCCTGGCCCACCAGAACAGCAGCCTCACCCTCCAGAACTGAGGTAGTGGCAACTTCACTTTCTGAATCATACCTGGCAACCCTACCCTTTAAAATCTAGAACGCAGTGACTCCATTCTTTGAAACCAAGGAAGTGGTAGTTCTACCTCTCATCCTCCTTTTAATATTTCTGGTGCTTTCTGAACTTCTCCCAGGATGATCCCCTTCTTTTCTTGGAGGGTAACAGGTGTTGCAAAAAAAAAAAAAAAAAAACTCCATTGGCCTATGTCCTGCCTATAGAGTTCCAGGCAGACAGATTTCCTTTATTTTGTCCTGTCTTTTTCTGTTTCTGTCTAAGTGTATAGCGTTTCTGTTGAGTTGGTTACTTAGAACTATCAGCCACAGGCTTAATCTCTAATTCCAAACAGGATTACCTCCACAAGTACAGAGGACAGGACTTTGATACATTGTTTTTGGGCACACAATTTAGTACATGACACATTTCACAATTAAAAAAAAAAAAATCTTTTTACATCTCTTCTATATCCAAATATAGTTTTTCCATGCATGACATGCAAAAGGCATGGCCACATACGTATAGAATTAGAGTTTACGGGGAACATCTTAGGTCTTTGAGTGGTGCATGTGGTTTGTGCTACTACTAACCTAAAGGTTGGCAGTTTAAACCCACCCAGTGGTCCCACAGAAAAGGTTTGGTGTTCTGCTTCTGTAAAGACTACAGCTGATAAAACCTTCTGGAGCAGTTCTGCTCTCTAACACGTAAGTCACCATTAGTTGGATTCAGCTTGAAGGCAATGGAGTTATGGGTGGACATCTTAGAAGAAGAGAAATTACAGAAATGTTACAATCACCCTAGCTCTCAGAAACCCACAGAAAGGAGAGTTTGGTTCTGGCACATAATGGCAAGTGCTTCAGGAGAACACATTTATATGGAAATTAAGATGAGTGCCAGTTAACTGAAAATATGGGCGTTTTCTGTTCAAGGAGAAAGCTTGTTTGATTAGAGATTAGATAAGGGCCTTCACTTTTTGGTGTTGTTGTAATCAACTAAAAGGCTTTGCCATACTCCATTGGGACACTTCAGTCTTATAAGCCAGCTTTCTTTTAAGCACCATCCGGACATTAAGTCACCAGAGACATTCAGGAGACAGAAGAATCTTTGTCCTCAATTCTTCCCCAGGCTTGAAAAACTATTCCAAATTTATTCCAATATCAGTGGTTGTATAATACACATCCATTTCCTGTGATCTGGAATTCATTTTTTCATTGATTTTGCAGACTGGCTGTTTTTCAGCCTCTCTATGGTTTTGGTCCTTCAAATTGAGCTTCTGACCGCAAAAGAAGTCTTAAGTTTTCATATTTGTGCATCACACACATATTTTTAATAAAACTGCAATTAAAGTTAATCTTTTTTTTGTTTAGTGTTTATGATTTCTGTTTCAGAAATTTACCAATTCAAGTGAGTTTTCATCTTCTCAGTATAGATTTATGTTGTTTTTCTCAGTCTCTCTGTCTGTTATGTTCTTTCCACCAGATTTTATTGGGAATGAAGTATTTCCCTAACATTCTGAGTAACATTGCAGCTCTGGGCTATAGGAAACACTGTCTAGTGGCAGTGATATACCTACCAACATACACACAGTACATATTATTATTATTATTTTTTATTTTCAGATGTTCTTGCAAGTACTTGTACAGGTTAGCTTACAGGGTGCTCTGAAATGCCAGAAGAAACAGCAATTTAAGAGAAATACTGTATGTCCCTTAAAAAAAGAAAAAAAAAAAAGCATGCACACATTTTTATAAATACAAAAATAATGCTTCAAATTTTAGCAAATCAGCCATATTTAATTGACTCTTCAAGCATATGTTTTAAAGGAAACGCAATATTAGATAATGCTCCCTTAATTTCTAGGGTATTAGAACATTTTCTGTATTTGGAAGAGGATTTAAATAAAGTCAGACTTAGCAATACCAGAGAGATAGACATTATTTAATGTTTAAAATGGATTTAAAATGGGTTATCTTCATCCAGAGTGTAGAAATATTAAATTTCAAATCTTCTCTTTCTCGCTACATTCAACCTGAATCAATGATTTTTTTTATCTGAAAGTTCAGCTCACTCAGTCCCTCCATAGGTACTGACCTGGGATGCATTATATCAAAAGATATAATGCACAAAGTAGGAAGGCCATGGTTTGAGCAGTAATTGGTAGTCTAAGGTGAATTTCTTCCTGATGATGGATTTCAGTAAGCTGGTGTATACAGTATGTATTTATTTTTGAGTGAGAAAATCATTTGCAATGGCACACAACTCTTCTGGGCTAAGAATAATTTAACATCCAGTTCCAAAAATATTCAATAATGTCCCAAAGTCAGATAAACATACCAGACTGTTATAGCAGGAGGTACAGGTAAATCAACAGTGAAAACATATGTACCTATAAATGAGGAAAGCCCACCTGCCTGTGGAGATAGTTGACACCCATTTTATGCTCAAGACCCATATGTCTGTTTTCTGATAGTTAAGAATGTCTGCTCCTTCTTAGTAGATTTTGCAATATTAACACCACCCTTTATTGCCATGAGACATCCAAACTTGGGATAGGTGTCTTTGGTTAGAGTGGGTTCCTGTACTATTATGAGACACTGACTGAGCTTCCATGCATAAACAAAACAAACAGTGGAAATGGTCAGTGATCCTACCATCTAACTCTTAAATGTGTTTCACAGTCTCCTGAAATCTTCTAAACAACACTCAATTGACTTATATGTCTTGTAATCTGAAGATTAACAGTTACCTCCATTAATAACTTCATATTATCCAGCTTAGCAGACACAGAATCATCAGAAACCACAATTTTATATAAGATTTTTAGTTTGTTCCTGGAAATTTTTTTTCAAACTTTTTCTATTCATAGTTTCAAAACTTCAATAACACTTTCTCTCTTCATTGCATTTTTTTCTGGAATTTCTTAAAATACTATTTATATTTATATCATTCTTTGGTTAAATAATTATTGGTTTCGATTTTTGTTGTTTCACATAATATGGCAAGAACTATTTAATCTCTAAGAGTTTAAGGTTGGTAATGAAAACGTGAACGGTTGCCATAGCCACACCCTTCCCAGGCAGTTAAGTGAGGATGGTTTACCTTGTTAAGTGTCTACCATAGTTGGTGTGTGAGGAGAACAGATAAGATCTGCTGGGAGAGGTGTGTAAGCCAACATTCTCCTGATGTTTCAAACACACTGAAACATTGACGAAGCTCACTTTGGATAGTGTGATCAGTTGCAGTATAACTACATCTGTTTATTTCTGATAACACTAATAAGAAATATTTTAGTAGAAGTTGATCCAAATACCCATCATTTTCTATGGAAAAATGTAGTGACTCTTTCCTAAGATCAGCATCCTGGTCTGATTAATAAAATGAAGGATCTTTAAAAACAAATATGGTTTTCTTGCTGTCTTTAAATTACATTTTTTCATGTGATCTGGAATCTTACTATTTGGCTACCAACCGTACTGGACTTTATCAAATAGTGAAACTGACAAAAAATACATCTGAGTTTGCCAGACATTTTTAAAAACTAATCTTTGTACTTCCAATCTACCAGCTATCCCTACTATTCCTCAGGGAAAGAAAGCTATATAGACTTGCTTAGCTTGTCGTCATCAGCATATTTCATCTAAATTTGGGTTCCTTTTTCTCATCATAAACATGCTTTATGAAGACATGAAGGTGCCTTGGACCTGAGTTCTTTCAAGTTACAATATTCAAAGATTTTGTTCATGACATTAATTTTTTTTTTAATTGTCAACCTATTTGGTTAGGCATTCATTATTGAAATCTGAACAAAACTTTTTAGTATAAAACATTTTCATATTTTACTTGAAAATCAGGAGGAATGCATCTCAGAAACAGACTGGCAAGATCACATTAGAACTATCTACAGTGCACTCCTAGCACAATTCTACACCACCTTTGGTTTCAGTGAAACATAGTCAAAGACCAGTGTGAATTTTATCAGTTCTGATCAAAACAGTGAATCTTTGAGTTTCTTCATTTTCTTTTTTTTTATTAAAAAAAAAAAAAGCAAAACACTAACTTAATGAAGGGAAAAAAAAAAATACTTGGAGACAATTTCCTCCCATATCAGCTACTTAGTGGTATATCACAGTAAACTAAATTGCAATAACAACTAAATATTTAAAAGCTGAGCATATTATATGTTTCTTCTTTGATAGGAGGCTAGGGTGATTCTAAGTTGATAGTATTGAGAAAAGGGGAGTGGTTATGAAGGAGAGCAAGTTTTGGAGAGAGAGGTCTGCTCCACACATTTTTCAGCAACAATCTAGATGGATAGTTACTACGCTATCTTCAACATGTTGCTTTCAATTTTATACTGGAGCAACATGCCAGTCAGCTGAAAGGAAAAAAGCACACAGAATAATATATACAAATTTTTAGTTTTGGTTTGTCTGTTTGTCTTATTACCCAAGGGACTTATTCATTCTACTCATATCCCATTGGCTAGAGTTTTTCCAAAAAAATACATTAGAAGTTAATATGTTCCAATTCATTCTACGTGATCACCCAGTAAAAAAAAAAAAAAAAAAAAACCCAGTGCCATCGAGTCAATTCCGACTCATAGCGACCCTATGGGACAGAGTAGAACTGCCCCATAGAGTTTCCAAGGAGCGCCTGGCGGATTTGAACTGCTGATCCTTTGGTTAGCAGCCGTAACACTTAACCTTCTACATGATTAGAGTTACCCAAATACTGAAACCAGACAAATGTGTCACAAAGAAATCCAACTACAGACCAATATCTCCTATATACAGAAACAAAAATAGCAAAATGCTAGCAAATCAAATCAAGCAACATGTTAAAAGTATTATATACTGTGATCAAATGGAGTTTACCCAAAGGATCTAATTTGTTTAATATCTGAAAATCAAATAATGAAAATAATGTATCAATAAAAAATAACAATTATCATGGATTAAATTGTATCCCCCAAAGAAATGAGGAAGTCCTTACCTCTGTTTAGAAATAGACATTTACTTTTGTTAGTTAATGAGATCATACCAAATTGTGGTGGATCCTAAACTTAATCACTTCTGAGTGGTGTCTTATAACAAGAGCAGAATAAACACATACACACACATATAGAGGGGGGACAGACACTAAGGAATGCTAAGTATTGCTGGCAGATACCAGAAGCTAGTTGAGAAGCCCACAGAAGGAAACAATACAGCTGAGACTCTAATTTGGGCCTTTGGACTCCAGAATTTTGAGAAAATAAATTTCTGTTCTTCTAAGTAACTCATTTGTGGTATTTTTGTTATGACAACACTAGATAACTAAGACAATCATCTCAATGAATGAAGATCAAACGTTTGCCAAAAACTAACACCACTTCATAATTAAAACACTTAACAATAGGAGTAGAATGAAAATTTTCCAGCTAACATCGTGCTTAATTATGAAGGACTAAATGATTTTCCCTAATGTCAGTAATAAGGCAAAGATGTCTGCTCTCACTGTTTCTATTCTACATTGTATTATGGTTCTAGCGAGAATGATTAGACAAGAAAAGGAAATAAAGAGCATACAGATAAGAAAGGTAAAAAAAAAAATGATTTCTATTTTCAGATTGCATAATCTTTTACTTAGTGAATTCTAAGGTATCTACCCTGAAACTCTTTCAACTAATTATTCAGTTAGTCAGGCTGCAGACTATAAAATAAATTTACAAATATCATTTTGCATTTCTATATATTAACAATGAACAATAAGAAAAATACATTAAAAAACAGTTTGATTTAAAATAGCTCCAAACAGAATAAAATAATTAGGAATATATATATATATAAATTGCAAAACTTGGCAACCCTGGTGGCATAATGGTTAAGAGCTATGGCTGTTGGCCAAGGGGTTGGCAGTTCGAATCCACCAGGCACACCTTGGAAACCCTGTGGGGGAAGTTCTACTCTGTCCTATAGGGTCACTATGAGTCAGAATTGACTTGATGGCAAGGTGTTTGGTTTGGTTTTGTATTCTGAAAACTACGAAACATTGTTGAAATAAATAGTATCTAAATTAATGAAAAGACCTCTATGATCATAAATTGGAAGATTTCATACGATTAAAATGGCAAAAAACAAAACTCAAATTAACTACTAAATTAAATGCACTAACTATAAAAATCTCCACTGACTTTTTCAAAGAATTTGGCAAGCTGGTCCTAATTATTATATGAAATGAAAGTTACACAGAATAACAAAAACAATCTTGAAAAAGAATGAAATTGGAAGACTCAACTTCTTTATATCAAAATTTGCTATAGTAATCAATACATTTTGGTGCTTGCATGAAGATAGACATATAGACCAATGGGATAGAATGGAGAGTCCAGAAATAAACATTCATATGAATGATTAATTGATTTTTGACAAAAGTGCCACACAACTCAATAATCTTTTCAACAAATGATTCTGGAATATATGGATATACAAATGTAAAAGAAAATAGTTGGACCACAACTTCACACCATACACAAAAATTAACTTCAAATGTATCACAGAACTCAATGTAAGAGCTAAAACTATAAAACTCTTAGAAGAAAAAAACAAAAACATAGGAATACATTTTTGTGACCTTGGGTTAGGCAAAGCCTTCCTAGATATGTCAACAAAAGTATTTACAGGAGAAAGAAAAAAGAAAAATTGGACTCATTAAAAATTAAAACTCTTGTACTTCAAAGGACACCATCAAGAAAGTGAAAGAAAGGATGACACACAGAAGGGCAGAGAATACTTGCATCCATGTATCTGATAAGGAGATTTTTTTCCCCACACAATATATAAAGACTCATCATTCAATAGTAAAAAAAGACAAAACCCATATTAAGGAAGAAAAAAAAAAGAATACCCAAAATAAATATATGAATGGCCAATAAGAACATGAAAACTTGCTCAACATCATAAGCTCTTAGGAAAATGCAAATAAAAACCTCAGTGAGATATCGCTCACACCCACTAAGATGGCAATAATCAAAAAGACAAAAAAAAAAAAATATATAAGGATGGATGTGGAGAAATTAAAATTTTCATATATTGTTGGTGAGAGTGTAAAATGATGCAACTGCTTTGTAAAACAATTTGGCAGTTTCTCAAATGTTAATAATAAAGTTATATGACAGAGGAATTCTTATGGGCATACATTCAAAATAAATGAAAATATATGTCCCCACATAATTGTGTATGCACACATTCATAGTAGCATTATTTATAATAGAGAACCCAAATTTTCATAAACTGATGAATAGAAAAATAAAATGTGGTCTATTCTCACAATGTAATGTTACACAACAATACAAAGCAATGACTAGAAAGACAAGCTACAACATGGCTGAACCTTGAAAACATAATGCTAAGTGAATGAACCCAATCCAAAAAGTAAAAGTAGATATTTTACGATTGAATATATATAAAAAGTTCAGATTATACAAATCTTTAATGACAGGACATAGATTAATGTTTCCTTAGGCCTTGTGGGTTGGTAGAGCATTGATAGTGACCTCTAACTGCTATAGAAATATTTTTGGGGTGATGATATTATTCTGTGAGCATTTTGAAAACCACTGAATTGTACATATGCACATTGAATTATGTGGTACATGAATTATATCTCAATAAAACATTAAACAATCAGAAATCAATTTGGTTTACCAAATAGCAAAATAATATTAATAATAATATTAAATATAACTCAGTTGACACACAGAAATATGTTTCAAACACAAAAAAGAAAGCATTATTAAATAGCTACCAAAGAATAATGAATATGTTAGTAATTCAAATCATGAAAAGAATCATCAGAATGGTGGAAAGGGAAATCCTTTTGATTTTCAGCTAGTGAGGATAGATATTTATGTGATTGTGAAGACGATGACATTCTAGATTTTGATGGCAAAGAGTAAAACTTTTAAATATATGTTTTTATGTTTGCATCTTGATGGAATGCTATGATAGTCACTGAATTCGCTCTTTTAAAATTAACTCAGTTTTTCTTGATGACCAGTTTTCTAATATTCAGGGGAAAAAAACACATGATTTATTACATACATGGATACACCATTTGAATTTCTTAAAGTGTGCTAATATTTTGGAACAAAGGTGAGTCCAAGGTTGTGGAGCAGTCAGAATCTTCCGGTGGTCCACCTTACAACAAAGACCTGAATAAACAAATGAATCAATTGTATATGACAATCTAGGAGCCCTGAACATCTAGGGCAAAGTTTAGAAATCAGACTGAGTGGCAGGCAGGGGAGAGACAGTTCAGAAGGAACAAGGAGTTGCCAGAATTGAATCAGTGGGAACTGGCACCCTTGAGCGCGGATGGGCTTGTGTCCACAGTGAGACAATCAGTGGTGTTCGAGACTCATTTTCCACATCAGGAGAGACTGAGCAGCAGAAAGTCTGCTCAACACTCCAGAACCAGTGAGAAGCGGTACTCAATTGACAAAAGATAAGTACAGGCATCTAACTTATTTTGCAGATCAAAAAACACTCCCTTTTGGGAAGAGCCTCTCTCCAATTTACCTGCTCCCTTCCTGCTCTGCATTGAATCCTGGGCCTACTTCAGTAATTGCCACTTCCCCTGGGCCAAAAGTAGGACCCATCATGTGCCCTGAGCCATTCTCCCAGCTTTGGAGAGGGAATAAATTAACAGAAAATTGATAATAATAATAATCTATCAGGTCCCCTAAGCCAGGAACTCAGGGCAGGTGCAGTTCCTTTGCCTAGCCACAAGCATAAGGGGTCCACAACTTTTGAATGACTTTGACTCCTGCATAGACCTACGTGGGCCCATTTCAACAGCATAGGCCCTCATTAACACAGCGCAACAGGGTATATACACGAAGCCTAACATCACTGTATCAGCTCTATTGTGGAGTGGCAGGTTTGTAATATTTGACACCGCTGTGCCTGATAGGCAAGACTGAACCTACGACATCAGGGGCCTCAGGACTGGTGGCTCCATCCATGCTACCTAGCCACCTGCAACAGGGGTCCAAGAATAAGTGGTGCCTCCCAGTCCTTACAGCCAATAGCATTGGGTATCCATAGTGCAGCTGCAAAACCCACCCAACTACACACTCTAGGGAACAGGGACATACTTTCCCCCCAGACACTCAGGGGCAGCCATCAGGCCCTGTCTTGCTCAGTGTTTGACCCATTATGCAGCCAGATACCTGTACCAATTCCAATCACCACTGCCCATCTAGGGCTATAGTTATGAGCCTGCACCACACACTTGGTGACTGACTATCTAGACACCTGAGCTAAATCTATGCAAGAAAATAAATGGACTTCTGGGCTTGCATACCTAGTAACAAATACAACCACCTGATGACAGGACGTTAGGGCTTCCGTGGTGCCAATTATCAAACTAGCTCACATGAGCAGCCGATTTGGGCATATTAAACCAAAACAAAACAAGAAGCTAGGACACAGTAAGCAAACATAAAATAGATAAACATAACAACTAAATGATGGCTCGGAGAAAACAGTCAATATCAAATCACATAAAGAGGCAGACCATAATGGTTTCATGAAGCTCCCAAAACAAAGAATCAAGACATCTGCCGGAGGAAGAGAACTTCCTGGAATTCCCAAAGGTAGAATACATGAGATTAATATACAGAACTCTTCAAGGGATCAGGAAGGACATCAGGCAAAACAAAGAACAAGCCAAGGAACACACAGACAAAGCAATACAGGAACTTAAGAAGATTATAGAAGAGCACAATGACAAATTTAACAGGCTGCAAGAATCCATAGAGAGACAGCAAACAGAAATCCAAAAGATTAACAACAAAATTTCAGAATTAGACAACTCAATATAAAGTCATAGAAGCAGAATTGAATCAATGGAAATCAGAATTAGACAGATTGAAGATAAAGCACTTGACAGCAACTTATTTGAAGAAAAGTCAGATGAAAGAATTAAAAAAAAAAAATGAAAAATAAACCCTAAGAATTATGTGGGACTCTATATAGAGGAATAACCTATGAGTAATTGGAGTCCCACAACAGGTGGTGATGCCAAAAAATACAGAGAGAATTGTTGAAGATTTGTTGGCAGAAAACTTCCCTGATATCATGAAAGACGAGAAGATATCTATCCAAGATGTTCACTGAACTCCACATGAGGTAGATCCCAAAAGAAAGTCACAAAGACATATAATAATCAAACTTTCCCAAACCAGAGATAAACGGAGAATTTTAAGAGGGGCTCGGGGTAAACAAAAAGTCATCTACAAAGGAGAGTCAGTAAGACTAACCTTGGATTACACATCTGAAACCATGCAGGCAAGAAGGCAATGGGATGACATATATAAATCATTGAAGGAAAAAAAAATGCCAGCCAAGAATTATATATCCAGCAAAACTGTCTCTCAAATATGATAGTGAAATTAGGGCATTTCCAGATAAACAGAAGTGTAGGAAATTTGCAAAACCCAAACCAAAATTACAAGAAATACTAAAGGGAGACCTCCAGTTAGAAAATCAATAATATCAGATAACAACCAATACAAACATAGGGCAGAACAACCAGATACCAACCCAGATAGGAAAGTCAAAAAATAAATCAAAGCTAAAGTGATGAAAATAGGGAAACAGAGATGTCAATATGTAAAAGATGACAACATTAAAACAAAAAAGAGGGATTAAAAACGTAGTCATAGATCTTCCATATGGAGAGGAAGTCAAGGCAATATAAACAAATAAAAGATTGGTTTAAACTTAAATAGGGGTAAATATTAACCACAAAGGAAGCTAACAATCTTACACATAAAAATAAAAAACAAGAAAAAAAAAGACTCAGGAAATACAAAATCAATAGTGAAAAATGAAAAGAAAATATGCAAAAAAAAAAAAAATGACTCAGCGCAGAAAATTAAGTGGAACAACGAACAACACAAAGTAAAAAAGACATCAAAATGACAGCACTAAACTCATACCTATCAATAATTACTACAAATGTTAATGGACTAAATGCACCAATAGAGTGGCAGAATAGAAATAAAAATATCATCTGTCTGTATATTGCCTATAAGAGACACACCTTATTTTTAAAGACACAAAAAACTAAAATTCAAAGGATGAAAATATTTATGTATCAAGCACACAACAATCCAAAAACAGCAGGAGTGGCAATACTAATTTCTGACAAAATAGACTTTAAAGTAAAATCCACCATTGGATAAGGAAGGACACCATACAATGATTAAATAGTCAATACACCTGAAGGACTAAACCACAATAATATTTATGCACACAATGACAGGGCTCCAAAATACATAAAACAAACTCTAACAGAATTGAAAACAGAGACAGACAGCACCACAATACTAGTAGGAGACTTCAACACACCACTTTCAGTGAAGGACAGAACATCCAGAAAGAAGCTCGATAAAGACACAGAAGATCTAAATGTCACAATCAACCAACTTGACCTCATAGACATACAGAACACTCCACCGAACAGCAGCCAAGTATACTTTCTTTTCCAACACACAAGGAACATTCTCCAGAGTAAAACACATAGTAGGCCATAAAGCAAGCCTCAACAGATTCCAAACCTTCAGGATATTACAGAGCATCTTTTCTGACCATAAAGCCATAAAAGCAGAAATCGATAACATAAAAAACAAGGAAAAAAAAAATCAAACACATGGAAACTGAACAACGCCTTGCTCAAAAACTGTTGGGTTATTGAAGAAATTAAGGACAGAATAAAGAAATTCACAGAATCAAATGAAAATGAAAACACATCCTACTGGAACCTTTGGAATATAGCTAAAGCAGTGCTCAGAGGTCAATTTATAACAATAAATGCACACATCCAAAAAGAAGAAAGGGCGAAAATAAAAAAATTAATCCTACAACTTGAACAATTAGAGATCAGCAAAAGAAACCCTTGGGCACCAGAAGAAAGCAAACAATAAAAATTGCAGCATTGAACGAAACAGAGAAGAGAAAAACAAACGAAAGATCTAAGAAGACCAAAAGCTGGTTCTTTGAAAAGATTAACTGAATAGATAAACCAATGGCCAAACTGACAAAACAAAAACAGGATAGGAAGAAAATAACCTGAATAAGAAATGAGATGGCAATACCCCAAGAGATCCAACTGAAATTAAAAGAATCATAACAGAATACTATGAAAAATTGTGCTCCAACAAATTTGAAAAGCTAGAGGAAAAGGACAAATTTCTAGAAAAACACTGCCTACCTAAACTAACACAAGCAGAGGTAGAACAACTAAATAAACCCATAACAAAAGAAGAGATTGAAAATGTAATTTAAAAACTCCCAAAAACAAGAACAACAAACTCTGGCCCTGACGGCTTCACTGGAGAATTCTACCAAACTTTCAGAGAAGAGTTAACACTACTACTACTAAAGGTATTTCAGAGCATGGAAAAGGATGGAATACTCCCAAACTCTTTCTACGAAGCCACCATAGCCCTGATACCAAAACCAGGTAGACACCATGAAAAAAAAATGAAAGAAAGAAAGAAAGTTAAAGACATATCTCTCATGAGCTTAGATGCAAAAATCATCAACAAAATTCTAGCCAATAGAATTCAACAACATATCAAAAAAATAATTCACCATTACCAAGTGGGATTCATACCAGGTATGCAGGGATGGCTCAACATTAGAAAAACAATCAATGTAATTCATCACACAAATAAAACAAAAGACAAGAACCACAGTATCTTATCAATTAATGCAGAAAAGGCATTTGACAAAGTCCAACACTCATTCATGATAAAAACTCTCAGCAAAATAGGAATAGAAGGAAAATGCTTCAACATAATAAAGGGCATTTATACAAAGCCAATACCAACATCATCCTAAATCGGGAGAGTCTGAAAGAATTCCCCTTGAGAACAGAACCAGACAAGGATGCCCCCTTTATCATCACTCTTATTCAATGTTGTTCTGGTAGCCCTAGCCAGAGCAACTAGGCTAGAAAGGGAAATAAAGGGCATCCAAACTGGTAAGGAAGAAATAAAAATATTTTTATCTGCAGATGATACGATTTTTTAAATTTTTATTGCACTTTAAGTGAAAGTTTACAAATCAAGTCAGTCTCTGATACAAAAATTTATATGCATCTTGCTGTATACTCCTAGTTGCTCTCCCCCTGATGAGACAGCACACTCCTTCTCTCCACCCTGTGTTTTTGTGTCTATTCAGACAGTTTCGGTCGCCCTCTGCCTTTTCATCTCCCCTCCAGGCAGGAACTGCCTACATAATCTCATGAGTCTACTTGATCCAAGAAGCTCACTCCTCACAAGTATCATTTTCTATCTTATAATCCAGTCCAATTCCTGTGTGAAGAGTTGGCTTTGGGAATGGTCCCTCTCTTGGGTTAACAGAAGGTCTGGGGACCATGATCTCTGGGGTTCTTCTAGTCTCAGTCAGGCCATTAAGTCTGGCCTTCTTAGGAGAATTTGAGGTCTGCATCCCACTGCTCTCCTGCTCCTTCAGGGATTCTCTGTTGTGTTTCCTGTCAGGGCAGTTATTGGTTGTAGCCAGGCACCATCTAGTTCTTCTGGTCTCAGGCTGATGTAGTCTCTGATTTATGTGGCCCTTTCTGTCTCTCGGGCTCATAATTACCTTGTGTCTTTGCTAGCATTTAAGACCCCAGATGCCACTCTCCAAAGTGGGATGCAGAAGGTTTTCTTAAAAGATTTTATTATGGCAATTGACCTAGATGTCCCCTGAAACCATGGTACCCAAACCCCTACCCCAGCTACTCTGGCCTTCAAAGCATTTGGTTTATTCAGGAAACTTCTTTGCTTTTGGATTAGTCCAGTTGTCCTGACCTTTCCTGTATTGTGTGTTGTAGTTCCCTTCACCTAAAAGATTTCTTGTCTGCTACCTAATTAGTGAATACCCCCTCCCTCCCTTCTTCCCCACTCTCATAACCATCAACGAATATTTGATTCTCTGTTTAAACTATTTCTTGAGTTCTTATGATAGTGGTCTCATACAGTATTTGTCCTTTTACAACTGACTAATTTCACTTAGCATAATGCCTTCCAGATTCCTCTGTGTTATGAAATGTTTCACAGATTCCTCACTGTTCCTTATCAATAAGTAGTATTCCACTGTGTGAATATCCCATAGTTTATTTATCTATTCATCCATTAATGGGCACCTTGGTTGCTTCCATCTTTTTGCTGTTGTGAACAGTGCTCCAAAGAACATGGGTATGCATATATCTGTTTGTGTAAAGGTTCTTATTTCTCTAGGATATATTCCAAGGAATGGGATTGCTGGATCATATGGTAGTTCTATTTCTAGCATTTTAAGAAAGTGCCAAATCGATTTCCAAAGTGGTTGTACCATTTTACATTCCCACCAGCAAAGTGTAAGTGTTCCGGTCTCTCCACAACCTCTCCAACATTTATTATTTTGTGTTTTTTGGATTAATGCCAACCTTGTTGGAGTGAGATGGAATCTCATTGTAGTTTTGAGTTGCATTTCTCCAATGGCTAATCTCCTCATGCATCTGATAGCTACCTAAATGTCTTCTTTAGTGAAGTGACTTCATATTCTTTGCCAATTTTTTAATTGTGTTATTTGTCTTTTTGTTGTTCAGGTTTTGCAGTATCCTGTAGATTTTAGAGATCGGAAATGATTGGAAATATCATAGCTAAAAACTTTTTCCCAGTCTGTAGGTAATCTTTTGACTGTTTTGGTGAAGTCTTTGGATAAGCATAGGTGTTTGATTTTAGAAGCTCCTAGTTATGTAGTATCTCTTCTGGTGTTTGTGCATTGTTAGTAATGTTTTGTATACTGTTTATGCCATGTATGAGGGCTCCTAGCATTGTCCCTATTTTTTCTTCCATGATCTTTATCATTTTAGATATAATATTTAGTCCTTTGATCCATTTTGAGTTAGTTTTTGTTCATGGTGTGAGGTATGGGTCTTGTTTCATTTTTTTTTTTTTTTTTTGCAGATGGATATCCAGTTATGCCAGCAGCATTTGTTAAAGAGACTGTCTTTTTCCCATTTAACTTACTTTGGGTTTTTGTCAAATATCAGCTGCTCATATGTGGACAGATTTGTGTCTGTATTCTCAATTCTGTTCCATTGGTCTATGTATCGGTGGTTGTACTGGTACCAGGCTGTTTTGACTACTGTGGTGGTATAATAGGTTCTAAAATTAGGTAGTGTGTAGGCTCCCACTTTGTTCTTATTTTTCAGTAATGCTTTATTTATCCAGGGCCTGTTTCCCTTCTATATGATGTTGGTGATTTGTTTCTGCATCTCATTAACAAATGTTGTTGGAATTTGGATTGGAATTGCATTGTATCTATAGATAACTTTTGGTAGAATAGACATTTTTACAATTCCTATCTATGAGCAAGGTATGTTTTTCTACTTATGTAGGTCCTTCCTGGTTTTTTGCAGTAGTGTCTTGTAGATTTCTTTGTATAGGTCTTTTATGCCTCTGGTAAGATTCATTCCTAAGTATTTTATTTTCTTGGGGCTACTAATCCTCTCAACATAAAAGTACAATCACAAAATGGAGGACAACCATACGATACTGGAAATCATGACCTAACTAAGTTGATACACATGTTTTTTGGGGAACATAATTCAATCCCTGACAGGTTGATACCTGATATTGATTTTTTAACCAGAGAACTCCCTTTAGCATTTTTTGTAGTTTTGGTTTGGTTTTTATGAATTCCCTAATCCTCTGTTATCTGAAAGTGTCCTAATTTCACCTTCATATTTGAGAGACTGTTTTGCTGGATATATGATTCTTGGCTGGCAATTTCTTTCTTTCAATGCATTATGTAAGTCATCCCATTGTCTTTTTGCTGCATGGTTTCTTCCCAGTAGTCCAAGCTTATTCTTATTGACTCCCATTTGTAGGTGACTTTTTGTTTATCCCTAGCAACCCTTAAAATTCTCTCTTTATCTTTGGTTTTGGCAAGTTTGATTATAATATGTCTTGGTGACTTTCTTTTCAGATCTGCCTCATGTGGCGTTTGATGAGCATCTTGGATAGATATCTTCTCATCTTTCATGATATCAGGGACATGTTCTGCCAACAAATGTTCAACAATTCTCTCTGTATTTTCTGTTATCTCTCCCTGTTCTGGCACTCCAATCACTTGTAGGTTATTTCTCTTGTTAGAGTTCCACATGATTCTTAGGTTTTCTTCATTTTTTTTTTTTTTAATTTTTTGTCTGATTTTTCTTTGAATGTATTGGTCCAAAGTGTCTTATCTTCTATCTCACTAATTCTGCCTTCCATTTCCTCAGTTCTGCTCCTCTGACTTTCTATTGAGTTGTCTAATTCTGTAATTTTTTTGTTAATCTTCTGAGTTTCTGAATACTGTCTCTTTATGGATTCTTGCAGCTTATTAAATTTTTCATTATGTTCTTGAATAACCCATTTAATTCCTTCAACTACTTCATCTGTGTGTTCGTTGGGTTATTCTGTGCTTTGCCTGATCTCTTGTCTTGAAGTGTTATGTATATTAATCTTTTGTATTCTGCATCTGGTAATTCCAGAAAAACACCCTCATCCAGAAGATTCCTTGATTCTTTGTCTTAAGAGCTTGTTGAAGTGATCATTGTCTGCTTCTTTATGTGATTTGATTTTGACTCTTGTCTCTGAGCCATCTATAAGGTATTGTATTCTTTTATTTTATGATTGCTTACTGCCCTAGCCACTTGGTTTGTTTTGTTTTGATATGCCCAAATAGCCTACTGAGTGAGCTAACTTGATTGTTTTCACCTTTGAAGCTCTAATACCCTGTCACCAGATGGCTAGAACTGCTACCAGGTATATGAGACTAGGAGTCCTTTCTCTTTTCTTGTATGGATTCACCTCAGGTGTCCAGTTATTTGGTCATCAAGTATGTGGTACAGGCTCTGTCCTACAGTCTTATAGGGCAGTGGTGATTGGTGTAGGTACAAGTATGTGGTTGCAGCAAGAGGTCACGCTCTGAACAAAGCAGGGGGATGACAACCATTTCCCAAGTGTCTGCGAGGAAAGTGCATCCCTGTTCTCTAGAGCACACAGGTGGGTGTGTTCTCAGCCAGACCATGGGCACACAGTGCTTTTGGTTGTAAAGACTGGGAGGTACCACTTATCCTTGGCCCCCTGTTGTGGGTGGCTGGGTGACATGGGTGGAGCCACCAGTCCTTAGACCCCTGATGTGGGTAGACAAGGGCCCTGTTTAATATGCAAAGTGGTATCAAACATCAAACATCCACCTCTCTACCGCAAGCTGAAACTGTTACAGTCTGGCAACAAGGGGCCCATTCTCCTGAACTGGGCCCACACAGGTACATGCAGGAGTGAAACTATTCAAAGTCCATAGACTGTTTGTACCTGGACAGGACCCGCTTAGGTCCTGAGCTCCCCAGCTTAGTGGAGCTGGCAGATTATCTGTTCCCCCAATTGTGAATTCATTCCTTCTCCAAGGCCAGGAGAATGTCTGAGGGTGTGCGGCAGGACCTGTTTCAGTCCCAGGGAAATCGAAAGCCACCGAAGCTGGCTTGGGGGCTGGGTGAGCAGTGAAATAAACACAAGTACTTAGCTTTTGCTGATCGCTCTGCTCTTCTCTGGTTCCAGAGGTGTGAGTAAGCTGTGCATTTTTCTGTCTCTCCTGGAGGAAACTGCATCCAGAGTGCTAACGCCAGCCCCACCACAGTTGCTCCAGGGAATGGTGGTTGAGGGTTTTCTGGCAATTCAGGTCTGGAAACTCCTTACCAATTCTGGATCATCTCTCCCTCCTTCTGCTGCTCAGTCCATTTTCTAACTTTGCCTTTGATGTTCAGGGCTCCTAGTTTGTTATATATATAATGGTTTCACTTGTTTTTTCAGGTCTTTGTTATAAGAGGGATCACTGGAAGCATCTGACTACTCCACTATCTTGGTCCCAGCTCAATGATATGATCTTATACTCAGAAAACCCCAAAGAATCCACAAGAAATTATTGGAACTATTGGAAGAGTTCAGCAGAGTGTCAGGATACAAGATAAACATGCAAGAATCATTTGGATTCCTCTACACCAACAAAGAAAACTTCAAAGAGGAAATCATCAAATCAATACCATTTATAATAGCACCCAAGAAGATAAAATACTTAGAAATAAATCTAACCAGAGATGTAAAAGACCTATACAAAGAAAACTATAAGACGCTACTGCAAGAAATCAAAAGAGACCTACATAAGTGAAAAAATATACCTTGCTCATGGATAGGAAGACTCAACATTGTGAAAATGTTTATTCCACTCAGATACGATCCATTCCTTATTAAAATTTCAATAGCATTTTTAATGAAATGGAGAAACAAATCACTAACTTCATATGCAAAAGGAGGAGGCTCCGAAAAGTAAAGCATTACTGATAAAGAAGGACAAGGTGGCAGGCCTCACACTATCTGATTTTAGAGCCTATTATACCACCACAGTAGTCAGAACAGCCTGGTACTGGTACAACAACTGATACATAGACCAATGAAACTGAATTGAGAATTCAGATATAATTTCATCCACCTATGAGCAGCTGACATTTGACAAAGGCCCAAGTCCATTAATTGGGAAAAAGACAGTCTCTTTAACCAATGGTACTGACATAACTGGATATCTATCTACAAAAAATGAAACAAGACTCATACCTCAAACAATGCACAAAAACTAACTCGAAATAGATCAAAGGCCTAAATATAAAATCTAAAACAATAAAGATCATGGAAGAAAAATAAAGACAATGCTAGGAGCTTTAATATGTTACATAAACAGTATACGAAACATTACTAACAATACACAAACTACGTAAGAGAAACTAGACAGCTGGGAGTGCCTAAAAATCAAACATTTATGCTCATCAAAAGAATTCATTAAAAAAGTAAAAAGACAACCTACAGACTGGTAAGAAATTTTTGACTGTGACAAATCTGATCAGTGTTTACTCTCTAAAATCTACAAGATACTGCAAAACTTCAACAACAACAACAAAAAGTCATTAAAAAATGGGCAACAGATATGAATAGGCACTTCACCAAAGGAAGCATTCAGGCAGCTAACAGAAACACAAGGAAATGTTCACGATCATTAGCCATTAGAGAAATCCTAATCAAAACTACAATGAGATACCGTCACACCCCAACAAGGCTAGCATTAATTCAAAAAATACAAAATAATAAATGTTGGAGAGGTTGTAGAGAGACTGGAACACTTATACATTACTAGTGGGAATGTAAAATGATACAACCACTTTGGAAATCAATTTGGTGATTCCTTAAAAAGCTAGAAATAGAATTACCATAACATCCAGCAATCTCATTCCTTGGAATGTATCCTAAAGAAAGAAGAGCCTTCACATGAATAGACATATGCACACCCATGTTTATTGAAGCACTATTCACAATAGCAAAAAGAAGGAAACAATTTAGGTGCTCATCAAAGGAAGAATGGATAAGCAAATTATGGCATATTCACACAATGGAATACTACGCAATGACAAAGAACAATGAATCCCTGGAACATCTCATAACATGGATGAATCTGGAAGGTATTATGCTGACTAAAGTTAGTCGGTCACAAAAGGACAAATATTGTATCAGACCACAATTATAAGAGCTCAAGAAATGGTTAAATACAGAAAACATTCTTTGATGGCTAAGAGGGTGAGGAGGGAGGGAGAGGGGTATTCGCTAACTAGATTGTAGACAAGAATTATCTTCGGTAAAGAGAAGGATAGCACATAATACAGGAGAATTCAGCACAACTGGACTAAACCTGAACACAAAGAAACATTTTGAGGGATGGAGTAATAGGGTGGGAGTCTGTGGACCATGGTTTCAGGTGACATCTAGGTCAATTGGCATAACAAAGTTTATTAAGAAAAAGTTCTTCATCCTATTTTGGTGAGTGGCATCTGTAGTCTTAAAAGCTAGCGAGCAGCTATCTAAGACGCATCAGTTGGTCCCAACCCACCTGGAGGAAAGGAGAATGAAGAATACCAAAGACATAAGGAAAATGCTAGCTCAAGACACAGAAAGGAACACATAAACCAGAGACTCCATCGGCCAGAGACCAGAAGAAATAGATGGTGCCCAGCTACCACCGATGACCACCCTGGCAGGGAACACAACAGAGAGTCTCTGAGGGAGCAGGAAAAAAAGTATGGTGCAGAACTCAAATTCTAGTAAAAAGGACTAGACTTAATGGTCTGACTGAGATTGTAGGTACCCCAGAAGACATGGACCCCGGACTGTCTGTTAGCCCAGAACTGAAACCATTCTCAAAGCCAACTCTTCAGACAAAGTCTAGACTGGACTATAAGACATAAAGTGATACTCATGAAGAGAGTGCTTCTTAGCTCACATATATAATACATGAGGCTAAATGGGCAGCTCCTGCCTAGAGGGGAGAAGGCAAAAATGTACAGGAGCTGGTTGAATGGACAGGGGAAATCTGAGGTGGAAAGGAGGAATATGCTGCCACATTATAGAGAGAGGACATAGGGTCACATAACAAAGTGTGTACAAATTCTTGTTGAGAAACTAACTTGAACTGTAAACTTTTGCTTAAAGCATAATAAAAAAAAAAAAAAGAAAGAAAAAAATATTTTAGAACATATTTTCTGAAATATTTGACTTTTAGGCAGAAGAGAGGTAACATAGCGGGCCTGCTTACAATATTGGCCCTTGGGTGATATCTGGGAACTTGAATTTCTGAGGGTTCCCACCATTCTGAAAACTGATAATAGTGTCTTATAATGGCTAAACTGTTCATACAAACCATATGGTTTATAGTGAATACCCACTTTTTTTTTCATAGAGTGTTGAATTTTGGTACATGCTAGGCAGTGGGTGCCTAGGTTATCAGCCCCCAATAAAAACACTAGATATAGAGTTTGTAATGAGCTTCCCTGGTAAACACCATTTTATACATGTTGTCATAACTTGCTTCTGGGAGAATTATGCCCATTCTTTGTTATTTCACTGAAAGAACCCATTTGCCATTGAGTCAATTCTGACTCATAGAGACTCTATAGAACACAGTAGAACTGCCCTATAGGATTTCCAAGGAATGGCTGGTGGATTTGAACTGCTGACCTTTTGGTTTTAAACTGAGGTCTTAACCACTGTGCCTGGTTTCTTCTGGGCTTTGCCACATGTGTCTTTTCCCATAGCTGTGAGTATAACAATGTGCTAAGTCTTTTGTGACCTCCTAGCAAATCACATGGTGGTCTTAGGGATCCCTGACACAAGTATAGGTAGTGTTGCTACCTATATATGATTTTACTTGATTTATTGCATTACGAACCTTGAATTGCACCAGGTTTTAACGATATTTTTATTTAGCCTGAATGTACTGCATAGGAATGCAGTAGAAGTATTTTTTAGATTATAGATGTTTTTTGTTACCAGTATTTACTGATGTACCATTCTATAGGACTTATTTACCAGCATGTGTTGTATTTTTTCTTGCAACGTACCAATATTCAGTGGTCTGATATTTATTTTTACTAGCTTAACTTTATGTTTTACACAGGGGTAGTGACGGCAACACATTTGGTTTGGCTTCAGTATATTATAGATGTATGTTCAGAACTTACAGACTAGATCCCAGTTATAATGTATTATATTTACATGAAAAATTCTCCTTCAGACAATAGAAACTAAATTGTACCCACACGTTTCAAAAAAATGTCCTTGCAAATTAGAGAAACACCATTATGCACTCGTTAGTCTTATGCACAAGATACTCTGGCACACTATTAATTTCTAATTTTCTCTCCTTTGCATGTACATAGCAGGAGCACTTAAGAGGTGTCTAGCTTATTATTAAACCTTGGAAACAAGGAGATGGTAGTAACATCTTCTCTCCTCTTTCTTATCTAGTGCAGAAGAAGCCAAGCACCACAGGGTTTCTTTATCTCACAACTCCTTATGGTCAAAAAGAGCATTACTATGCCAGACCTAGACTGAGTTAACAGATGCTGCTTATCATACCAGAAGGTATGGGTGAAAATTCATCCAGGAAAAACTATCAAGATTTCCTGTTAGTGATAGTAAGTTCAAAAATAGGATGGGTATTTTTGTTCCACAGAAAGAGTTCTCTTTATTACCAGGACATGCTCTGTGAGTGAGCAATGAAAAAAACCTAAGGAGAGCTAACAGAAAAAAATACAAATTAAGTGAGGACAATCCCTAAGCCCATTATGCTTCCCCAAATGATCCTCTGCTTATTTCCTCTTTTCTATCCATGGATTCCTGGGACTTAAAGAAGACGAAGTTAAAAACTGATTCGTTAATTTTTTGAATCTCCTAGAAATTACAAGATGATACTTTTGTATTGATTATTTATTCCTAACTGTCTTTTATTCTCTACACATTACTCCATCTTTGGGGCTTATTTCATAAGAACAAGATTCCTGGCACTGGAAACTTAGAATTTTCTAGAAAGCAGGGCTGATTACTTGGGATGATAATATAGCATGACAGCATAAACCATCTATCTACTACCTGACTTCAATTGATTCATAAGTTTTCAAGCTGTTGTTGTTGTTATGTACCTTGGAGTTGGTTTTGACTCATACTGACTCCACGAATAGCAGAACAAAATATTGCCCTGCCCTGCATGTTTCTCACTATGGTTACTATGTTTGAGCCCATTGTTGTAGCCACTGTGTCAATTCATCTTGTTGAGGTGCTTCCAACTTTTCACTCACCCTCTACCAAGCATGACGTCCTTCCCCGAGATTGGCCTTCCTGATAATATGTCCAAAGAAAGCAAGTGTCACCATCCTCACTTTTAAGGAGCATTCTGGATGCACTTCTTCTGGCAGTCAGTTCATGGTATAGTCAATATTCTATACCAATGCCACATTTCAAATGTGTCAATTCTTCTTTGTTCTTCCTTTTTTATTGCCCATCTTTCACATGCATATAAGGTGATTAAAAATACCATATTTTAGGTCAGGTGCATCTTACTCCTTAAAGTAACACCTTCTCTCTTTTAACACTTTAAAATGGTCTTTTGCAGCATATTTGCCCAATACATCATTTGATTTCTTGACTGCAGCTTCCATGGCTGTTGATTGTGTATACAAGTAAAATGAAATCCTTGAAATATTCAATCTTTTCTCCACGTATCATGATGTTGCTTATCGGTCCAGTCATGCAGATTTTGTTTTATGTTGAGGTGTAATCCATACCGGAAACCCTGGTGGTGTAGTGGTTAAGTGCTACAGCTGCTAACCAAAAGGTTGGCAGTTCGAATCCACCAGGCGCTCCTTGTAAACTCTACAGGGCAGTTCTACTCTGTCCTATAGGGTCACTATGAGTCAGATTCGACTTGAAGGCAGTGGGTTTGGTTTTGGGTTTTGGCTAATCAGTACTGAAGGCTATCGTCTTTGATCTTCATCAGTGTTTCATTTCCTCTTCACTTTAGCGATGCAAGATAATTTTGCCTGTACATTGAAGGCTGCTAATGAGTCTTCCTCTAATCCTGATGCCACACACTTCTTCATAAAGTCTGTTTTTTCAGGTTATTTGCCAGCATACAGATTGAATAACTATGGTGCAAGACTGTAACATTTATGCACAACTTTTTCGATTTTAAACAATGCGTTATCCCCTTGTTCTGTCTGAACAGCTGCTCTACATACCGGTTCTGCCTGAGCACAACAAAATGTTCCAGAATTTCCATTCTTCACAATGTTATCATAATTTGTGATGATCCACACAACTGAATGCCTTAATCCTAATTAAAAAAACACAGGTAAACATCTTGTTTTTATTCTTGTCTTTCAGCCAAGATCCATCACATCAGCAATGATATCATTCTTTCCATCTCCTCTTCAGATTCCGGCTGGAATTC
This sequence comes from Elephas maximus indicus, assembly GCF_024166365.1. NCBI lineage: Eukaryota > Metazoa > Chordata > Mammalia > Proboscidea > Elephantidae > Elephas > Elephas maximus. The sequence continues at coordinate 27,010,260 of NC_064820.1, read as the reverse complement.
TGGCAGCTCCCTATTGAAATACATACACTGTAGCTACTTTTTAATTATCTTCAGAAAAATTTTGCTTCCATGTGATGTTAGTGATATTGGCCTCAAATTTCTGCGTTCCTCTGGGTCACCTTTCTTTGGAATTGGCATGAATATGGATCTGTTCCAGTCAGTTGGCCAGGTAACTATCTTTCAAATTTCTTGGCATAGATAAGTGAGAGCTTCCATTGTCACATCTGATTTTTGGGTCATCTCAATTGGTATTTCAACAATTGCTGGTGCCTGCTTTTGCCAATGCCTTCAGTGCAGCTTGGACTTCTTCCTTCAATACCACCAGTTCTTGTTCATATGCTACCTCCTGAAATGTTTGAATATCAACTACTCACTTGCTAATTTGTCTTACTGTGGTGGCTTTCATGTTGCTGTGGTGCTGGAAACTGTGCTACCAGTATTTCAAACACCACCGGGGTCATTCATATATATATATATCAGTGAAAACCCTGTGAATAGCAGCAGAACAGTGTCTGGTAGTGGCGGAAGAGGAGCCCCTCAGATTGGAAGGCACTCAAAATAGAACTGGGGAAGATCTGCCTCCTCCAGAGTCCACCTTAATGATGTGGACAGAGTAAAGTTTTTGGGACCTTAGTTTGCTGATTTGGCACAACTCAAAATGAGAAGAATATGAGTCAATGTTCTCCTGCTATTTGAAAGTTTTCAATTTTTTTTTTTTGAGAAGTAGATCACCAGGCCCTTCTTCCTAGCCTATTTTAGTCTTGAAACTCCATTGACACCTGTCCATCATGAGTCACCCTGTTAGTATTTGAAATACTGGTAGCATAGTTTCCAGAATCATAGCAACACACAAGCCAAACTCACAACCACAAACACTCATTAGCAATCGAAATGTGGAGTGTACAATGGATGAATCAAGGAAAACTGGAAGACATCAGAAATGAAATAGAACATGTACAGATTGATATTGTAGGCATTAGTGAACAATAACGGACTAGTATTGGTAATTTTGAATCAGAAGAAAATTAAAACAAGTCCATGAGAACCAAAGTATGACCTTGAGTATATCTCACCTAAATTTAGAGACCATCTCAAGAACAGATCTGATGCATTGAACACTAATAACTAAAGACCAGACAAGTTATGGGATCACATCAAGGACATCATACATGAAGAAAATAAAAGGTCATTAAAAACAAAGGAAAAAAAGGAAAGTAAAAAATGGATGTCAGAAGGGAACTGAAACTTGCTCTTGAACATAGAGTAGCTAAAGCAATGTAAGAAATGATGAAGTAAAAGAGCTTTACAGAAGATTCAAAGGGAGACTTGAGAAGACAACATAAAGTACTGTAATAAAATGTGCAAAGACCTGGAGTTTGAAAACAAAAAGGGAAGAATATAATCAACATTTCTGAAGCCAAACTAAGGAAAAAATTCAAGCCTGAGTTGTAATTTTGAAGAATTTTGTGGGCAAAATACTGAGCAAGGCAGGAAGGATAAAAGAAGATGCAAGGAATACACAGAGTTACTGTTCCAAAAAGAATTGGTCTATGTTCAACCGTTTCAGGAGGTAGCATAAGATCAGGAACCAATGGTACTGAAGGATGAAGTCCAAGCTGCACTGAAGGCATTGGCGAAAAATAAGCTCCAAGAATTGACAGAATAGCAATTGAGATGTTTCAACAAAAGGATGCAACTCTGGAGTGTTTACTTTTCTATGCCAAGAAATACGGAAGACATCTACCTGGCCAACTGACTGGAAGAGATCCATATTTGTGTCCATTCCATAGAAAAGTGATCCAGCAGAATGTAGAAATTATCGAACAATGTCAAAAATGTCATACTCAAGTAAAGTTTTGCTGAAGATCATTCAAAAAGCATTGCAGCAGTAGAACTACAAGAAAATGCCAGAAATTCAAGCCAGATTCAAAGAGGACATGGGACAAGGGTCAGAGAGACCTTGGTTGAAAGCAGAGAATACCAGAAAGATGTTTACCTGTGTTTCACTGATTATGCGAAGGTATTCAACCATGTGAATCATAACAAATTGTGGATAACATTGCAAATGATGGGAATTCCAGAACACTTAATTGTGCTCCTGAGGAACCTGTGCATAGATCAAGTGGCAGTCATTCAAACAGAGCAAGGGGATACTGTGTGATTTAAAGCCAGGAAAGGTGTGCATCGGGGTTTTATCTTTTCACCATATTTATTCAATCTGTATACTGAGCAAATAATCCAGGAAGCTGGACAATATGAAGAAGAACGGGGCGTCAGGACTGGAAGAGGACTCATTAACAACCTGTGATATGCAGATGACACAACCTTGTTTGCTGAAAGTGAAGGACGTGAGCCACTTACTGATGAAGATCAAAGACTACAGCCTTCAATATGGATTACACCTCAACACAAAGAGAACAAAAATCCTTACAAATGGGCCAATAAGCCACATCATGATAAAGGAGGAAAGACTAAAGTTGTCAAGGATTTCATTTTACAGCTTGGATTCACATTCAATGCCTATGGAAAAGCAGTTAAGAAATCAAATGATGTATTGCGTTGGGCAAATCTGCTGCAAAAGACTTCTTTAGAGTGTTAAAAAAAAAAAAAAAAAAGCAAAAATGTCACTTTGCAGACTAAGTTGCATCTGACTCAAGCCATGGTATTTTCACATGCTTGGGAAAGCTTGACAGTGAATAAGGAAGATGGATGAAGAACTGATGCCTTTGAATTATAGTGTTGTCGAAGAATACTGAATATACTATGGACTCCCAGAGGAATGAATAAATATGTCTTGGAAGAAGCACAGACAGAATGTTCCTTAGAAGTGAGGATGGCAAGATTTTGTCTCAGGTACTTTGGTAGTGTTATCAGGAGGGACAAGTCCCTGAAGAAGGGCAACATGCTCTGTAAAGTAGAGGGTGAGAATAAATAACTTCAGTGAGATGTATTGACAGAGTGGCTGCATCTGTGATCTCAAACCCAGCAATGTTCGCAAGGATCATGCAGGACCAGCAGGGTTTTGTTTGTTGTTCATAGTATCACTATGAGTCAGAGCCAACTGGAAGGCACCTAACAAAAACAATTATACTTATTTTTTCTTCTTTTTTTCAAATAGCAAATTCCAAATACATATCATAATTTAATATTTTTACAAGAAACAAATACCAGCTAAAAATTGAGTATTCTCTATTTATATTATAAGAAACTATTGTCACATCCATGGTAAAAATACCATCATACTTAATTTGTAGATAATTATGTTTATATAAAGTTGATTTTGCTTTAGTCTCTAACCAAGTGCTATCTATGAGAGTTAGGAATGCTTATGGAAGCTGAAAATTCATCAAATAGGCTTAAATGAAAACCAAAAAAAACAAACTCCTTGCCATCAAATCAATTCCGACTCAGAGACCCTATAGGACACAGTAGAACTGCCCCATAGGTTTTCTAGAGAGCAACTGCTAGATTTGAATTATTGAACCTTGTTAGCAGCCAAGTTGTTAACCGCTTTGCCACCACACTCCAGGTTTGAAAAAGTTGATGTCATTTTTTGCCGCTTTATAAGAAATCATCAGTTGCTTTCATTAGTGTCAGGGACTGAATTATGCCACCCCCCCCAAAATGTGTGTATCAATTTAGCTGGGCCGTGATTCCTGTTATTGTGTGATTTTCCTATTTGTTTTAAATCCTGCCCCTATGATAACGAGGGAGGATGGGCAGCAGTTGTGTTAGTGAGGCAGAAAGCAATCTACAAGATTGGATTGTGTCTTGAGGCAATCTCCTGAGATATAAAAGAAAGAAGCAAGCAGAGACGGGGAAATACCACAAAGAAAGCAGTACCAGGTGCAAAGTGCATCCTTTGAACCTGGGTTCCCTGGGCAGGGAAGCTCCCAGCCTGGGAGAAGACTGATGAGAAGGCTGACAGAGAGAGAGAAAGTCTTCCCCTGGAGCTGATGCCCTGAATTTGGACTTTCAGCCTACGTACTGTGAAGAAATAAATTTCTCTTTGTTAAAGCCATCCATTTGTGGTATTTCTGTTACAGTAGCACTAGATGACTAAGACAATTAGTTTAACTGCTCATCAGCATGCAAAAACTTTTTTCATGTTGACCTTTCTGCCATGTTGTTTTCTGATCTAAGGTGGTTTGCCTCATTATCAAAACATGGTCTCTAGAGTTCCCCAGGCATTATGCTCATATTTAAGGTAGAAAGAAAAGGGGAGAGCTGGTACCAGCTATCATCTTTTCTTAATAAAGCAAATTTACTTTTTCTAGGATTCACCCAGTAGAATTCTCCCTGATATCTTAGTAACCAACACTTGGGTCACCCTCCACATCGAGCTACAAAAGAGTCAGAGAATTTCAATAACCGACACATAATAGGAATATCATCATTGAAATTGACACAGCATGATTCATCAAATGTGGCCTGGGCACATTATCGACCCAGACAAAATGAGGGCTATGTAAACAAGAAAGAAGGGAAATATATCTCAGGTGACAGTCATATATTCAGTATAAATATTCAGTATATGATACCCAATATTACAGTCAAATGAAATTGCAACCCATGCTTGGACACTGGCAGGGTGGATTTTGCATGTCAAGTAACATGGGTCTGTATCAGTGCTTTGTGTACCCTCATGATTGATCATCTGACCCAGTTTTTAAACTTGAAAACTTTGTCAGAGAAATTAAATGTTAAAAATGCAACTTTACCAGATCATCCATTATTATGTTAAGGGGGAAGAATGTTGTTGTTGTTGTGTGTCAATGAGTTGCTTCCTATGCATAGTGGCCCTATGTGACAGAGTGGAACTGCCCCATAGGGTTTTCTAGGCTGTAATCTTTATGGGAGCAGAGCACTAGATCTTTTCTCCCGCAGAGTAGCTGGTGGGTTCAAACCTTAGACCTTTCGGTTAGCAGCCAAGAGCTTGGCCGTTGCACCACTAGGGGTCCTGAAGGTCCTGAAAAAGGGGGAGAATAAATCCAAAAAATCAGAACTATTGCAGTTGAGTCAATTCTGTCTCATAGCGACCCTATAGAGAATAAAAAAAATAGTGGTCATAAAACAAACATCTCTCTCTCTCTTTCATGTTTTTGGAATAAGAGAAAATCACTTTTGTTCTGAAACATAGTGAGATTGTAATAGGAATATTCCTAACCTGAAATTGTTGGTATTTTCAACATTTTTTTTCTTTTTTTACGTAATAATTCCCTCTGGACAATTCCTGCAATGGAATATTAAGCAAATATTTAATTATGACTAAAACCTGTGCGTTTTAAGGTTCATATATTAAAATTCACGTAATGTAATACTTATGTTTCATTGGGAGAAAAATGACTACTGGGATTTCCATCAATGACTTAAAAAGATGGGGCTGGGAGAAGACAGAAGTACAGCCACCGGAATTTGTAAAATGTATTTGCCTTTAATTTATAAATGTAAGAAGAACTTTGATCTTTCTTCAAGGACAAAGATGTATCTTGGAGGCAGGATTTCATTTACTTCTTTGATGCCTGCTAAAATCCCAAGATATTTAAGTTGAAAGACTTGTGAGTCCACAGAGAAAAGAGAATACGATTGCTGTCATCTTTAATGAAGTTTGGTGGTCGTGCTTATGTTACCTCAAGCAATCAGTGTACACAAAGCAGGGTGCTTTGCCATGCTCTTGGCAGCGTTTGCACAATTTGGAAAAAATATGCATTTTATCTGAGCCACAATCTGTCTGTGTCTTCTCTGCCTCCTCTTCAGAGATTTTATGCGCTTCCACCACAATTTGTCATATATAATGAGACCCTGCCAGATGAATAGCACAACTCAATCATTTTTGAGTGATACCTGACACTCTTAACCTTCTCTTTAAGACACAGCAAACAATAGCAGTGGGGCATTTACGTGTATGCATGGCTGTCAATCTTTAATGCACGGTTTTTACAGATACATCCTCTCCACACCTCTGTTGCAACAGCTGATTGTTTTACTTGATGCAGGAATTTGCTTGATTTAGAAATTAGAAACATACAGCTGTAGGATTGACAAAAGCCTATTCATAAAATATGGAGTTTTGCCATACATTCCGGAGGAAAGTCAATGTGGCAAAGTGAAGCACGAAATTATTTCTGTCTTGGTGTTATTTTTGAGTCATATATCTCTGGCTTTTTATGAACAGCAGGCATATTTAGGAGAATTATGTCTGAGTCATCAATCCCTATTTGTCTGGGACATGACTAATAGGTGTCTTTAACGTAGGATGATGATATTACTGTTTTATCTTGCAAAAAGTTTTAAAACTCTCAATCACAAATAGGGCAGGTCAAATTAAATGCCAAACATTAATGCTTGTCTCATCAAAAAATAAGTTACTCCTCCCTTCTTAGAGCACTCAGGTGGTGTGTGTGTATGTATATAAAGAATAGTATTTTGTTTTATTATTTTGTTATTTGCCAATCAAAACTGCTCTGATTGCTCTTAGAATTTAGGTGTTATCAGAAGCAAAATCAAGCAGTAAATTTAGGAAATGAGTTAAAAAAAATTGAGAAATATAAATTTAATTAATGAGACAAAGCTGTTCCATCTTTACCATAAATTTTCAATATCTATCTAAATATGTCAATTGTATCACCTTTTTTTTTTTTTTTTTACTTTGGGCAGTTTATAAATAATACTGTAAAAGTGCAGGATTCTCAAAATGTGTAGGAAAATATGAATAATAGTGAAAAGTACCGAGATCCTAGGGAAGGGCCTATGTTAATGAGTGAAACACACAACAGCCTTTCAGCTACAGTCTGTGAAGATACAGCAGTATCATTTGGTAATAAACTTAGAATTGATATCCTGGGATTCACTGAGACCACCAAGGGATTTAAGAGATTTTGAGAGTAAGCACTAAGGGAAGTTAAGACTGGGAGTTAAAAAAAGAAAGGCAGGGATTTTTCTGGTTGAGTAAAACTCAGCTGAAATGAAACAAAGCAGGAGAGAAAATTTGGTGACTTTTTTTGGGATTCCACGTGTGAGAAATAGTATTTGGACCTTCACATTTAAATATTAATTTTTCTGCCAAAAGAAGTCACAAAGTGGTTTTTGCTTACTGTAAATAAAGTATGTTTACAAATGTATATTTATATTAAGATATTGCTTATGAGTTTCTGGGCATGTGAAAGAAGATTGTGTCGATCTTTGTCACTGAAAGAATACCTATAAGACAAAGCTGAAGTGGAAGATATAACCTTTAGAATTATCCTGTTAGAATCTGACAAACAATTTCATCCATGTCCTTTTAGAGTTACTAAGGAGCCCTAATGGCACAGTGGTTAAGGTGAGTGCTAATCAAAAGGTCAGGGGTTTGAACCCACCAGCTGTTCGACGGGCGAAAGACATGGCAGTCTGTTTTCCTAAAGATTTACAGACTTGGAAACCCAATGGGACAGGTCTACTCTGTCATATAGAGTTCCTATAGAGTCACTATGAGTCAGAATAGACTCGATGGCAACTTTTAAGACTACTTTTTCACTTCCCACCTGTATTCTAACACACATACACATACACACACTCCACACACACAGACATGCACATGCACAACCACACACATATATACACACATTTTTTGGAGGCAACACTCTACGCTGAAATACTTCTTGAATAAACCAAAAAACAAATCCAATTGCCATTGAGTCAACTTCAACTCATAGCAATGCTATAGGGTAGAGTAGAACTGGCCCATAGGGTCTCCAAGGAGTGGCTGGTGGATTCAAAATGCTTGCTGGTGTTTTGGTTAGTAGCTGAGCTCTTAACCACTGTAACACCAGGGCTCCACTTCTTGAAAAAAACAAAAAAACAAACCTGTTGCCATCAAGTTGATTCCAACACATAGTGATCCTACAGGACAGAGTAAGACTGCCCCATAGAATTTCCAAGGAGCACCTGGTGGCTTTAAAATGCTGACTGTTTGGTTAACAGCCATAGCACTTAACCACTACACCCCCAGGGCTTCCAACTTCTTGAATAATGATCATTAACTAAAACCTCTAGCAAGCCTGGGAGACTGGAAAAAAAAGCCAACTATCTGTCAAGCAGAGCTGAGAATCAGGTCATGCCTCAAAATCATTGTAACCTAAAGAACTAAGAAAATAATTATAGGGAAATAGGTAAACCATAAGCAAGGTACAGTCTGGTGAAATAGAGACATTTAGTAAAGATCAATTTTGAGATAATCCTACTAACTTTGGTCTTAATCATCTAGGGGTGCTATAACAGAAATACTACAAGTGAATGGCTTTAACAAAGTGAAATTTATTCTCTCACAGTGGAGTAGGCTACAAGTCCAAATTCAGGGCTTCAGTTCCAGGGGAAGGCTGTCTCTGTCAGCTCTGGAGGAAGGTCCTTGTGATGCATCAGTCTTCCCTTGGTCTGGGAGCATCTCAGCACAGGAACCTCAGGTCCAAAGGATGTGCTCTGCTCCCGGCACTGCTTTCTTGGTGGCATGAGGTCCCCAAAGCTCTGCTTGTTTCTCTTTCCTTTTATCTCTTAAGAGATAAAAGGTGATGCAGGCCACATCCCAGGGAAACTAACTGTCTTTACAGTGGATCAGGGAGATGACCTCAGTAAAGGTGGTGTTACAATCCCACCCTGATCTTTTTAACATAAAATTACAATCACAAAATGGAGGACAACCACACAATACTGGGAATCATGGCCTAACCAAGTTGATACACACATGTTTTGGGGGAACATGATTCAATCCATGACACTCTTTTTCACATACTTCATTGCCAATATTCAGTCTTATTTACCACACAGAGTCACTGTGATTTCTGTCCTTTAATATAACTTTAGGATCTTTTTATTATTTCTCCATCTCAGACATGAAACCATACTTTGTACTTCTTCTCTTGTTCTTGGCTTTAGGCATCATGTCCCAGGAGAATACAGTAATTCTTACTGGTGGTGACACACATTAACCTTGCATTTTTAATTTGGGCTTCACTTTTCCTCACCTTTGCCATGAAAATTGTTATAAGTGCTTTCAATTGACTATATGAAAATGATGAATAATCAAAATATTTGTCTAAATTACATTACATTTATTTTAAACTAAAACATCTCCCTGGAGATTCAATAGTAACCACTGTTTATACTTTTACTTTAAAGCTTATTTTTGAAATTGGACAAATTCATTGTAGCCAATTTGGAATAATGAGATGTGCTGTTAAGCTGACTAATAGTATTTTCTGTCCCAAAAGTAGTTTTACCATAAGGTAGAGAAATGGATTTTCTTCAGTGTTTCACAAATTGATCCAATTTTCAAATAAATTGTTGTTGTTGTTAGGTGCCATTGAGTCACTCTCTACTCATAATGACCCTACGCACAACAAAAGAAGATAATGCCTACTTTGTGCCATCTTCCAAATCATTGTTATGCTTTAGCTCATTGTTGCAGCCACTGTGTCAATCCATCTCTTTGAAGGTCTCCCTCTTTTTTGCTTACCCAATACTTTACCAAGCATGATATCCTTCTCCAGGGACTGATCCCTCCTGCTAACATGTCCAAAGCATGTGAGACATAATCTCACCATCCTTGCTTCTAAGGAGCATTCTGCTATGCTTCTTCCAAGACAAATTTGTTCCTTCTTTTGGCAGTCCATGGTATATTTAATATTCTTTGCCAAAGCCATAGTTTAAAGGCTTCAATTCTTCTTCTGTCTTCCTTATCCGTTGTCCAGCTTTCACATTCATATGAGGTGACTGAAAACACCATGGCTTGGGTCAGGTGCACCCTAGTCTTCAAGGTGACTTCTTTGCTGTTTAATACTTTAAAGAGGTCTTTTGCAGCAGACTTGCCCAATGCAATGTGTGATTTTATTTCTTGACTGCTGCTCCCATGGTGTTAATTGTGGATAAAAGTAAAATTAAAGCCTTGTCGACTTCAGTCTTTTCTCCATTTATCATGATGTTGTTTATTGGTCCATTTGTGAGGACTTTTGTTTTCTTTATTACAATCTTCTAAGTGAATATAAATGACACCAGAAAAATTACCATTACATAGGGAATGTCTGGTTGGTCATTGATCAATATCCAAGCGTCTGTTTATCCTACTCAATCTCTATAAGGAATAGGCTGGCAAAATATTTATTGTTTTATTCACATACATTAGTGAGATAAGTATAAAAATCACCATTGCCTTCATAAAACCTTAAAATTTGAAGGCCTCACTATTTAACATTGACTTAGACCCAAGTGCTTAGGAGAACTCTCTAAGTAGCAGATTAATTTGATATTTCTGGGAGGAGGGGTTCATGAGTACAACTGATGGTGAATTGGACTAGTTCAATAGGGTAATCTAATTAAAGAAATAATTATAGTTTATATTAACCCATTAGATATCCATATGGATTCCCTGGATTTCTGGGTCAGGAGAGCTCACTCAACCCAGGTTCTCTGAATATCTACGTACAAAAACTGCAGCACTACTTAAGAAAAACAGAAGATACAAAGAAAACAAATGGCCTTATAATGATTGAGCACTTGCTCTATCTTTCTACTTAATTTTATTTTGTCCTCACAAAAATCCTATGAGGAAAACATTATAGCCTCTATTGTATGGATGAGGAAACTAAGGCGTGTAATGATTAAATAGCTTGCCATGTCATATGAGTAGTAAGTTAGAGTTGAGATTCAGTTTTCATTCTATTTGACCCCAACACTGAAATTACAGAACAAAACAGCAGTGGCCTGGAACAAGATAACAGTCGACCCAGAAAAGCATTGCTTTTTGTACAATACAGTTGCATAATATACAAAATGTGCAATATAAAAAAGCTATAGATAAAGAATTCACTTGAAATAACCATTTTGAAGAAAAAGCCAGACAGCCTGAATACAAAAAGTGTTGAACAAAGAAAAGTTATCCACAGGTATACTTGATCAGTTTAGATATAAAAAGCATGACAGTACATGAAAGAGTAGCTTCTTTTGTCTTGCCTCCATTTTCTCTCTTTCACACAGAATTAAGCTTATTTGGGAGAAACTCTTAATGATGAGGAGTAGATAAGATAAAATTATTCATTGCATGGATTATATGACTTTTTTTTTTGCGGGGGGGGGGACTATTTTGGAGTCCCTGAGCAGTGCAGTTACCATAATTGGCTGCTAAATGAAAGACTAGAGATTTGAGCCCACTCAGAGGTCCCTTGGAAGAAAAATCTGGTGATCTACCTCCAAAATACCAGCAACTGAAAACCCTATAAAGCACAGTTCTATTTTGACACACATCTAGTTGCCATGAGTTGGAAACAACTAGAGGCAACTGTTTTTTCTGTTTGTTTTTTTACTGGACTATTTAATAAATGTCCATTTTGGGAATACAGGCTTATAGACACATGAAGCACAACAATTCTTTGCCAGTCTTACAGTGAAATAGAAAGACAGTTAATTTCAGGATGCAAGTCTCTGGGAGATTGTCTCAGCTTGCTGAGCTACTCTATATTATGTTCCACTATCCTGCCTGTAAAGTGCCTTCATAGATACCATGGCTCCTCCAGAGCAAATGCCTCTGGTGCCTGTAGCAGCCATTTAGTATTTTTAAGAAGCCCTTCATTTTAATTAGATGCGAGAGATGTTTTAAGTTGTATGTACTTCCAAATCTCTGTAAGTGAAATTCAGGTTGACCTACATTGTTTTTCTGCAAGTGTTTCAATATAAAGAATAATGTACTATTGTTTTCACTGAAAATGCCCTTGCCTAGGAGCCCAATGTTATTAGAAGATTATAAAAGGATGTGTTAGAAAATGTGCTATTGTTGTTTGTTGTTGCTAGGTGCCTTCAAGTTGGTTCTGACTCATAGCTACCGTATATACAACAGAACTAAACCCTGCCCAGTCGTACTCCATCCTAACAATGGTTGCTATGATTGAGCCCATTGTTGCAACCCCTGTGTCAAACCATCTTGTTGAGGGTCTTCCTCTTTTTCCCTGACCGTTCCTATAAAAATTCCACTGGTCTTGTTCCCTTAAACTGTTTCAAAGGTATTTTCCTTTATAAGAAGAGAGAATCAGCATAACATCTGAATAATTCTAGTAAAGGAATAAATTAAATTCATAAGTAGTGATTCTGATTGGGAAGATAGTATTCAGTAGAGAAAGAAAAATAAAAAATGATTGTAGTTTTAGTAACTCCTTTGACAAGGGCTCCTATCACTAGCTTCATAAGGAACCACTGCTGTATTTTTCTCTTCTGTCAAATGCAGTATACTCCAAAAATTTATTTTAGGATATTTTAGATCATGAGGTTTTTAACACCAGAGCTAAGGAACACAGAGCTTGAATCTTCCTCTCTTTCAGAGGAACACATGTTCTGTGGGTGGAACGGAGAGTTGCCTCTGATTCCACAGCTTCTCAACATAGATAACGAGAAACAGCACACTCTTCCAAGGAACCCAGGTCCTGCCAGCACATTTCCCAGCATGATTTCTTCCCCAAAGTCTGAGAAGTCAGGATCCAGAATCTACAAATTAATCTTTCTGCCCACAGATGTCCTCCAGGAAGGTATGTGGCTCTCATCTACACCCTTCTGATTTTCTGCTCTTCTTACGTGACTCTCAACTTTTAGAGTATATTAAACACCTTTTCCCTCAAAGTGTCCTCCACAGACCATCACTACAAGCATCCCCTGGAAGTATTTTTTAGAAATTCAGAATCTCAGGCTTCACCTCAGACTTACTAAATCAGAATCTGCAATTTAATATGATTCCTAGGTGATTCATATTCAAGTTAATGCTGGAGAGGTACTGGCCATATACCTAAGAAACAAATATAAATGTGAACTCTAAAAATACCAAACTCATTGGTAGAATTTCTTCATGACCATTATGTAACCAGGCCCATTTGGCACTCCCTTTTTTTTTTTATAGTTAGTTTCCATCCCTTGTTTAAAATAATTTCTCGATATATTGTTCCTTTTTGAAGATTTATCCCTGGAGCCAGTCTCATTTGTTAGATTCTAAAATTGTACCTAGTCATTTCCTGATTGACTTCTTTCTCCCTTTCCAATCCACTCTTGTTGGACTCATCTTCTAACCTTTCTTCTCACCTCTGATCTTTTCCTGTATGTGAATATTCCTTAGTGAATATAATTTGTGCTATAATCCCTTTTCCCAGCTTGAATTACAAAATCACAATATTGTCTATGTTAGGAACAAAATTGTGAAGCCTCTGCACTTGCAACACTTAGCAATTCACCAGTCATCTAAAACAGACTCCAGTCCATGGTTTTTCACCTGCAGGAAGCCACTGCCCCCAGTAAGACCATAAGGAAAAGACAGGAGTTGGTATTAACATTCTGATGCTCTAAATTTTTTATCGTTCTCACATCTTTTAACAAAATACGATAAAATAGTAAAGAATACAAAGTATTTGAAAAATGTTTTTTTAAATCTCAAACTAACGTATGAGTTTCTAGACATGAAACAGGATATAGCACATTATTTAGACACATATAAAGAAAATTCACACAATTTGATACCTGTACAAGGCTGTCATTAAATCTTAAAAAAAAAAAATAAATAAATATCTAACAAGTGCCTCCATGCGGTTCTCATTGAGTGATCAAGCTGTAATGAAATAAGAAATCAAGAAAAAAGGTATTTTAAAAATATATGTATATCAGGAAGTCTACTAAGAAGCCTTAACTTATAAAGATGGAAATGTAATGAGTTTTTATGTGTCAATATTTCAAGGGAAAGAGCCAAATGATACTCACAGAAAACATGCTGAAAATATATTAATTATATGGCAAGAATTATTCATGTCAATAGATTCAGCTTTCAAATTAAGAAAGTAAAAATTCAAAAATAGTACCAGGAAGGAATGAATAATCTTCAAAGCAGAAACCAATGTAATAAAACAAGCACGCAAAGAACACACAGTTGTGGCCTAGTAAAATCAAATGTAGTTTGTGAAAAAAGAATAGTGAAAGACAAAACATTTGGTAAATATAACAAAAGAAGAATAAGCAAATTAAGAATATTATTTGTGATAATAACAACGGAACAGAGTGGAGAATTAGTAAAGATACTGAGAATGATTAGAAAATAACAAAATTTGGTGTGATGAAAATTTTTATTTCTATCAGCATCTGTATTTGTGTGTGGGTATATATCTATATATCTATCCATCTATCTATATATATGTTTTGTTGTTGTTGGGTGCCATTAGTCAGCTCCCACTCATAGCGACCCTATGCACAACAGAAGGAAACACTGCCCAGTTTTGCGCCATCCTCTCAATTGCTGCTATGCTTGAGCCCATCTTTTCAGCCACTGTGTCAATCCACCACTTTGAGGATCTTCTTCCTTTTTGCTGACCCTCCAGTTTACCAAGCATGAGGTCCTTCTCCAGGGATTGATCCCTCCAGATAACGTGTTGAAGTATGTGAGGAGAAGCCTCACCATACTTGCTTCTAAGGAGCATTCTTGTTGTACTTCTTCCAAGACAGATTTGTTCATTCTTTTGGCAGTCCATGGTATATTCAATATTCTTCGCCAATGCCACAATTTAAAAGTGTCAATTCTTCTTCGGTCTTTCGTTATTGATTGTCCAGCTTTCGCATGCATATAAGGCAATTGAAAACAACATAGCTTGGGTCAGGCAGACCTTAGTCTTAAAGGTGACCTCTTTGCTTTTTTTAACACTTTAAAGAGATCTCTTTTAGCCGATTTGCCCAATAAAATAAATGCGTCTTTTGATTTCTTAACTGCTGTTTCCATGGGTTTTGATTGTGGATCCAAGTAAAAAGAAATCCTCCACAACCTCAATTATTTCTCCATTTATCATGATGTTGTTTATTGGTCCAGTTGTGAGGATTTTTATTTTCTTTATGTTGAAGTGTAATCCGTACTGAAGGCTGTAGTCTTTACCCTTTGTCAGCAAGTGCTCCAAGTCCTCTTACTTTCAGCAAGCAATGTTGTGTCATCTGCATACTGCAGATTGTTATTGAGTCTTCCTCCAATTCTGACGCCCTGCTTTTCATAAAGAGTCCAGCTTCTCAGATTATTTGCTCAGCATACAGACTGAATAGGTATGGTGAAAGGATACAACCCTGATGCACACTTTTTCTGACTTTAAACCAGGTAGTACCCCATTGTTCTTTTCAAATGACTGCCTCTTGATCCATGTAGATTCCTCAGGAGCAAAATCAAGTGTTCTGGAATTCCCATTCTCCACAATGTTATCCATAATTTATTATGATCCACACAGTGGAATGCCTCAGCATAGTCAATAAAACACAGGTAAGTATCCTTCCGGTATTCTCTGCTTTCAGCCAGGATTCTTCTGACATCAGCAATGATATCCCTGGTTCCACGTCCTCTTCTGAATCCAGCTTGAATTTCTGTCAGTTCCCTGTAGATATACTGCCACAGCTGCTTTTGAATGATCTTCAGCAAAATTTTGCTTGCATGTGATTTTAATGATATTGTTCAATAATTTTCACAACTGGTTGGATCACCTTTCTTGGGAATAGGCGTAAACATGGATTTCTTCCAGTTGGTTGGCCAGGTAGCTGTCTTCCAAATATCTCGGCTTAGTCACGTGAGCATATCCAGGATTGCATCTGTTTGTTTAAGCATCGCAGTTGGTATTCCATCAATTCCAGAAGCCCTGTTTTTTTCACAATGCCTTCAGTGCAACCTGGACTTTGTCCTTCAGTACCATGGGTTCCTGTTCATATGTTACCTCCTGAAATGGTTGAATGCTGACCAATTCTTTTTGGTGTAGTGACTCCGCGTATTCCTTCCATCTTTTTTTGATGCTTCCTGTGTAGTTTAGTATTTACCCTGTAGAATCCTTCAGTATTGCAACTCGAGGCTTGAATTTTTTCTTCAGTTCTTTCAAATTAAGAAATCCTGAGCCTGTTCTTCCCTTTTTGTTTTCTGCCCCCAGGCTTTTGCATATGTCATCATAAAAGTTTGAATTCTTCTGTTTAGCTTTTACTTTATAATTTTTTCCATTTATTTTAGCTACTCAGTGTTCAAGAGCAAGTTTCAGGGTCTCTTCTGACATCCATTTAGGTATGTTTTTTCTCTCCTGTCTATTTAAAGACCTCTTTCTTTCTTCTTGTATGATGTCCTTGATGTCATTCCACAACTTGTCTGGTCTTCATTCAGTAGTTTTCAACACGTCAAATCTGTTCTTGAGATGGTCTCTAAATTCAGGTGGGATATACTCAAGGTCATACTTTGGCTCTCATGAGCTTGTTCTAATTTTCTTCAGTTTCAACTTGAACTTGCACATGAGTAATGGATGATCTGACCAGCAGTTGGCTCCTGGCCTTGTTCTGATCGATGATATTGAGTTTTTCCTTTGTCTTTTTCCACAGATATAGTCAATTTGATTCCTGAGTATTCCATCTGGTGAGGTCCATGTGTATAGTCACCATTTATGTTGGTGAAAAAAGGTATTTGCAATGAAGTCATTGGTCTTGCAAAATTAAATCATGTCATCTCTGGCATCATTTCTATCATCAAGGCCATATTTTCTGACTACCGATTCTTTGTTTCTAACTTTCACATCTAATCACCAGAATTATCAGTGCATCCTGTTTCCATGTTCGGTCAATTTCAGACTGCAGAAGTTGGTAAAAATCTTTGCTTTCTTCATATATACGTGTGTGTACTTATATGTATAAATGTGTGTGTATATGTAAGGAGCCCTGGTGGCACAGTGGTTAAGTGCTCAGCTGCTAACCCAAAGATTTGCAGTTAGAATCTACCAGCTGTACTGTGGGAGAAAGATGTGGCTGTATGCTTCTGTAAAGATTGGAGTCTTGGAAACCCTATAGGGCAGTTCTACTGTATATTATAGGTTGGCTATGAGTCGGAAGGAAACCTGGTGGTATAGTGGTTAAGTGCTACACCTGCTAACCAAAGGGTCAGCAGTTCAAATCTGCCAGGCACCCCTTGGAAACTCTATGGGGCAGTTCTACTCTGTCCTATAGGGCCCCTATGAGTCGGAATGGACTCAATGGCACTGGGTTTGGTTTGGTTTTGGTATGCATTGGAATTGACTCAGTGGCAAGAGGTTATGTGTATATATGTGTGTGTGTACACACATGAACACACAAATAACACAGAGTGAGAGATATAAATCAAATCTAGAAGATGACGACCCATCCTTGTAAGTATCACCTCAAAGCTAGTGTCTCTACTGTGCTTTCAATAAGTTGTTCTACTTTGTATTAGAATGGAAGCTTCTGAATGTCCTCAGAACTACTTCCCCTCTTCCTATTCTGAAAAATGGGTTTCATTATCCTCTATTATGTGGGGTCTTGTGCCTACTGAAACAGATATTTTGTAAGTCTTCACATAGTAGTCCTTACTAAGGCTCTGGAGGCAGGAAAGACACACTTAGGCCTGTTAAATCTGTCTCTTCCTGTCAGAAAGAACAACTGGCCATTCCATGGTGAAAGGTAGCCAATATACTCAACTCGCCAATCTACGGTTAGTTGGTTTTCTCAAGTAATTGTGTCATTTTGGCTAAACATTTGTCTCTGTTGCTGGAACTCAAGATTTTCCAGTGACTCATCCTCAATATATCTATCCCATATATCAGTGTCCCATTCTTTTCCCAACAAGCATGCTGACTTTGGCCTACCAGCCTTGCCTTGGCCTGAAATTTTGACCTTGTCCTCAATTTCTCTGCCTTCTTATTATAGGAGATAAGAACACGGTTATACTACAGAGACCTTTTGGCTTTCATGCTTGCCGTAAAACTGCTTGTTAATTACTTCACACTTTCATTATCTTCTTGTTTTTTTTCTTCCTAGTATCATTTCAATATATCAGTGCTCCTTCAATTCTGTCGACTTTATACTTAACACACCCCTCATCATTTTCAAACTTCTGGTACATCACTCCAGCTAATGTGTTTCCTTTCAAGGCCTGCCATCCAATTATCCACAACTGGAAGTTCACCAACATCCACATTCCACTTACCACCAGTGATTGGTGTGCTCAATTTCAGTCCGATATTGAGTGATCTGGAATCCAAATCCTATCTCACCACTTGTTTCTCAGACAAATTCTGACACCAACTCTCACAGGTTCAATTCTCTGGGAAGCTGACTCTGAGGTGGAGATTACTGTACAGAATGTTTATTAGGCAGTGAACCCCTAAATGTAGAAGAAATGGGAAAGAAGTAGGATTTACAGAGATGAGCTCTGAAGTATGCCTGAACAATTGGTTTTGCTGTCCCCAAGAGGGCACTCTGGAGCTAAAATAGATTGTCTGAGTTGTCTCAAATTGGACTGAAATAGCTAGGTCTTTATAATCATGCAATTTTCAGTCACTGGAAGGGGTCCAACACTCACCTTTAAAAGGGCATGACCTTGTAAGAGGTGGCTCTGCAGCTGAAGTGATCCAAAATGGAATTGACGGCTAAAGCTAAATGTATTATTACTCCCAGCATTATTAAAAAAAAAAAAAAATGGGAGAGGAATCTGGGTGTTGAATATTTATACCTATTACAATCACATATGTGCCTATATATTGAAATAATAAATTTGATATTGCAAACAAAATATTGACAACATAACACATAGATCCTGCAAAACTGTATTTCCTAACAGGTTTCATTGAACATGTCTAGATAGTACAACATCTGAAAAAATATGATGTAATTCACCACCATGGTTAAATGAGAAAAACAATACAATCACCGTAATTTATGCCAAAAAATACTAATTACATTGAACACTTGTTCCTTTTAATAAAAACAAACGAAAGACTATGAAAAACAGAAAATATAAGAAAATTTATCAAACTTGATAAACTGTATGTCTATGGAATAAGTACAACACATATAACATCTGTTCATAAAATATTTTTACGAAATTTTCAGCAATATTAATTTTCCACCTGTGGCCTAGCCAATGCAATGAAAAAGAAAAATAAATAAAAGGTAAATTATAATGCCGAAATGATTATAATATCAGACTATACAACAATCTATCAAGAAATTCCAAGATAACCAAATGACAACTTTTAAACCTAACCTGAATCTACCCACAAAATCAGAAATCTCTCTGGAATACCACAATAAGAATTTAGAGAAAGAAACTTAAAAAGAGAACTTATTCACAATAGAGAGACAATACAAATTACCTACATTTAAAATATGCAAATTAATATGCAAATATTTGTGGATAAATTTTTAGTTAAGGACTTAAATACTATGCAACTGGGGATTTTTTGGTAGATAAAAGACTCAATAATAAAATGTTAATTACTTTATTCTATCAACTCAGTACAATCCCAATCAGCAGGTACTTTCATTAACAATTCTGAAATTCATATGAAATAATAAATGTACAAGGACAACAACAAAATTGTGCAAGATATCCCTAAGGGACCTAGTTACAGGGCTAAGGTCTGGGGAGCATGTTCTCCAGGGACATCTAGCTCAATTGGCATAACATATTTTATAAAGAAAATGCTCTACATCCTATTTCGGTGAGTAGTGTCTTGGGTCTTAAAACCTTGCGAGCAATCATCTAAGATACTCCACTGGTTCCGCCCTGCCTGGAGCAAGGGAGAATGAAGGAAACCAAAGACACAAGGAGGGGATTAGTTCAAAGAACTAATGGACCACAATGCCACAGCCTCCATCAGTCTGAGTCCAGCACAACTAGATGGAGCCTGGTTACTGCCACTGATGCTCTGACAGGGTTACAATAGAGGGTCCTAGACAGAGTAGGAGAAAAATGTACAAAAAAATACAAACTCATAAAAAAAGACCAGACTTACTGGTCTGACAGAGACTAGAGAAATCCCAAGAGTATGGCCTGTGAACACCTTTTTAACTTTTTACTGAAGTCACTCCTGAGGCTTACCCTTCAACCAATGGTTAGACAGACCTATAAAACAAACCAAAAAGATCAAAATGGATGTCAGAAGAGGCTCTGAAACTTGCTCTTCAATGTCAAGTAGCTAAAGTGAAAGGACAAAATCATGAAGTAAAAGAGCTGAACAGAAGATTTCAAAGGGTAGCTCAAGAAGACAAGATAAATTATTATAATGACATGGGCAAAGACCTGGAGATAGAAAATCAAAAGTGAAGAAGACTCTTGGCTTTCTCCAAGCTGAAATAACTTAAGTAAAAATTCAAGTTTGTAATGTTGAAGGATTCTATGAGGAAAATTTTAAACAACTTGGAAAGAATTAAAAGAAGATGGGAGGAATACAGAGAGTCACTATACTAAGAAGAATTGGTTGACATTCAACCATTTCAGGAGGTAACATATGATCAAGAACCCATGGTACTGAAGGAAGAAGTCCAAGCTGTACCGCAGGCATTGGCAAAAAATAAGGTTCCTGAAATTGACAGAATATCAATTAAGATGTTTCAACAAAGGGATGTAGTGCAGGAAGTACTTACTCATCTATGCCAAGAAATTTGGAAGACAGCTACCTGGTCAACTGACTGGAAGACATCCGTGTTTATACCTTAACCCAAGAGAGGTGATCCAACTGAAAAATATTAATACCACAAGCAAGTAAAATTTTGTTGAAGGTCATTCAAAAGTGGCTGCAGCAGTATATTGGCATGGAACTGCCAGAAATTCAAGTTGGATTCAGAAGAAGACATGGAACCTGGGATATCATAGCTGATGTCAGATGGATCCTGGCCAAAAGCAGAGAACATCAGAAAGATATTTACCTGTGTTTTATTGACCAGGCAAAGGCATTCGACTCTGGATCGTAACAAATTATGGATAACATTGTGAAGAATGACAATTCCAGACACATAATTTGCTTGTGAGGAACCTGCACATAGATCAAGAGGCAGTCGTTCAAACAGAACAAGGGGATACTGCATAGTTTAAGTTAAGAAATGTATGTATGTGTCTTTTCACCATACCTATTCAATCAGTATGCTGAGCAAATAATCTGAGAAGCTGGACTATATGAAGAAGAACAGGGCATCAAGATTGGAAGAAGGCTCTTTAACAACCTGCATTATACAGAGAAAGAAACCATGGTGGGAGTATTTTTTTTATTATACAGATGACACAGTCTTGCTTGCTGAAAGTGAAGAGGATTTGAAGCACTTACTGATGAAGACCAACAAAAACACACAATGCTGGAAGCTATGCCACGGGTATTCAGATACCAGAAGGGTCACCCGTGAAGGACAGGTTTCAGCTGAGTATCCAGACTAAGACAGACTAGGAAGAAGGACCCGGCAGTCTACTTTTGAAAAGCATGAACCAGTGAAAACCTTATGAATAGCAGTGGAACATTGTCTGATACAGTGCTGGAAGATGAGCCCTCCAGGTTGGAAGAAACTCAAAAGATGACGGGACAAGCTGCCTCCTCATCAAAAAGAACGTTTCAAGATCTATCCTGAAGTACAATGCTGTCAGTGAGAGGATAATATCCATACGCGTTCGAGGAAGACCAGTTAATACGACTATTATTCAAATTTACGCACCAACCACTAGGGCCAAAGATAAACAAATAGAAGATTTTTATCAGCTGCTGTAGTCTGAAATTGATTGAACATGCAATCAAGATGCATTGATAATTACTGGCCATTGGAATGCAAAAGTTGGAAACAAAGAAGAAGGATCAGTAGTTGAAAAATATGGTCTTGCTGATAGAAACAATGCTGGAGATAGACTGATAGAATTTTGCAAGACCAACGACTTCTCCATTGCAAATACCTTCTTTCACCAACATAAACTGTGACCATACATATGGACCTTGCCAGATGGAACACACAGAAATCAAATTGACTACATCTGTAGAAAAAGACAGTGGAAAAGCTCAATAACATCAGTCAGAGCAAGGCCAGGGGCTGACTATGGCAGACCATCAATGGCTCGTATGCAAGTTCAAGCTGAAACTGAAGAAAATCAGAGCAAGTCCACGAGAGCCAAAATATGACCTTGAGTATATCCCACCTGGATTTAGAGGACATCTGAAGAATAGATTTGATGCATTGAACACTAGTGACCAAAGACCAAACAAGTTGTGGAATTACATCAAGGATATCATCCATGAAGAAAGCGAGGGTTACTGAAAAGACAGGAAAGAAAGAAAAGACAAAGATGGATGTCAGAGGAGACTCTGAAACTTGTTCTTGAGCGCCAACCAGCTAAAGCAAAAGGAAGAATAGATGAAGTAAAAGAACTGAAGATTTCAAAGGGCCTCTCGAGAAGACAAAGTATTATAATGACATGTGCAAAGAGCTAGAGATGGAAAACCAAAAGGGAAGAACATCCTCGGCGTTTCTCAAGCTGAAAGAACTGAAGAAAAAATTTAAGCCTCGAGTTGCAATAGCGAAGGATTCCATGGGGAAAATATTAAACGACGCAGGAAGCATCAAAAGAAGATGGAATACACAGAGTCATTATACCAAAAAGAATTAGTCAATATTCAACCATTTCAAGAAGTGGCATATGATCAGGAACTCATGGTACTGAAGGAAGAAGTCCAAGCTGCTCTGAAGGCATTGGCGAAAAACAAGGGTCCAGAAAATGATGGAATATCAATTGAGATGTTTCAACAAACAGATGCAGCGCTGGAGGTGCTCATTCGTCTATGCCAAGAAATATGGAAGACAGGTTCCTGGCCAACTGACTGGAAGACATCCATATTTATGCATATTCCCAAGAAAGGTGAGCCAACCAAATGTGAAAATTATCGAACACTATCATTAATATCGCACACAAGCAAAATTTTGCTGAAGATCATTCAAAAACAGCTGCAGCAGTATATTGACAGGGAACTGCCAGAAATTCAAGTTGGTTTTAGAAGAGGATGTGGAACCAGGGATATCATTGCTGATGTCAGATGGAATCCTGGCTGAAAGCAGAGAATACCAGAAGGATGTTTACCTGTGTTTTATTGATTATGCAAAGGCATTCGACTGTGTGGATCATAACAAATTATGGATAACACTGCGAAGAATGGGAATTCCAGAACACTTAATTGTGCTCACGAGGAACCTTTACATAGATCTAGAGGCAGTTGTTCGGATAAAACAAGGGGATACTGATTGTTTTAAAGTCAGGTAAGGTGTGAGTCAGGGTTGTATTCTTTCACCATACCTATTTAATCTGTATGCTGAACAAATAATACAAGAAGCTGCAGTATATGAAGAAGAACAGGGCATCAGAATTGGAGGAAGACTCATTAACAACCTGCATTATGCAGTTGCCACAACCTTGCTTGCTGAAGGTGAAGAGCACTTGAAGCACTTACTAATGAAGATCAAAGACCACAGCCTTTAGTATGGATTACACCTCAACATAAATGAAACAAAAATCCTCACAACTGGACCAATGAGCAACATCATGATAAACGGAGAAAAGTTTGAAGTTGTCAACGATTTCATTTTACTTGGAACCACAATCAACAGCCGTGGAAGCAGCAGTCAAGAAATCAAAAGACGCATTGCATTGGGCAAATCTGCTGCAAAGGATTTCTTCAAAGTATTGAAGAACAAAGATGTCACCCTGAAGACTAAGGTGCACCTGACCCAAGCCATGGTATTTTCAATCACATCATATGCATGTGAAAGCTGGACAATGAATAAGGAAGACAGAAGAAATGTTGACACCTTTGAATTGTGGTGTTGGCAAAGAATATTGAATATACCATGGACTGCCAAGAGAACGAACAAATCTGTCTTGGAAGAAGTGCAGCCAGAATGCTCTTTAGAGGCAAGGATGGCGAGACTGCGTCTTACATACTTTGGACATGTTGTCAGGAGGAATGAGTCCCTGGAGAAGGACATCATGCTTGGCAGAGTACAGGGTCAGCGGAAAAGAGGAAGACCCTCAACGAGGTAGATTGACACAGTGGTTGCAACAATGAGTTAAAGCATAACAACGATTGTAAGGATGGCGCAGGACCTGGCAGTGTTTCGTTCTGTTGTGCATAGGGTCGCTATGAGTCGGAACCAACTCAAGGGCACCTAACAACAACAACAACAGTGATGAAGATCCAAGACCACAGCCTTCAGTATGAAATACAACTCAACATAAAGAAAACAAAAATCCTCACAATCGGATCAATAAACAACATAATGATAAATGGAAGGAAGGTTGAAATTGTCAAGAATTCTATTTTACTTCTATCAACAATCAACAACCGTGGAAATATCAGTCAAGAAATCAAAAAACAAATTGCATTAGGCAAATTTGCTGCAAAATACATCTTTAAAGTGTTGAAAAGCAAAGACATCACAGTGAAGACTAAGGTGCAACTGACTCAAGTCATGGTGTTTTACATTGCCTCATAAGCATGTGAAAGTTGGACGTTGAATAAAAAAGAATGAAGAAGAATCGATTCCTTGGAATTGTGGTGTTGGTGAAGAATATTGAGTATATCATGGATGCCAAAAGAACAAACCAATCTGTGTTGGAAAAAGTACAACCCAAGTGCTCCTTAGAAGCAAGGGTGGCAAGACTATGTCTCACATACTTGGACATGTCTATTAGGAGGGATCAGTCACCAGTGAAGGACATCATGCTTAGTAAAGTAGAGGCTCAGTGAAAAAGAGGAAGACCCTCTACAAGATGGATTGACACAGTGGCTGCAAATGGACTGAAGTATGGCAATGATTTTGAGGATGGTGCCGGACCAGGCAGTGTTTTGTTCTGCTGCACATAGGGTCGGTATTAGTGAGAACTGACTTGACAGCACCTAACAACCTAACAACAGCATAAAATAAATAAACAATAACACATGTAATTTAACCATGTTCAGGAGACTAAGTGAGCACACGAACCCAGAGGCAATGACGAGAAGGCAGGAGTGGACAGGAAAGCTGGACAAATGGAAATGGGAAACCCAAGGTTGAGAAGGGGAGAGTGCTGACACATTGTGGGGTTGGCGACCTACGTCACAAAACAATATGATTTTTATTGTTTAATGAGAAACTAATTTGCTCTGTAAACTTTCATTTAAAGCACAACAAAAATAAAATAATAAATATGTTTATTACACATTTAAGAATCATTCCTTTATACATTTTGTTGCTATTTGATAAATATCAATAAAATATCCTCTTTTTCTTAAAAAAAAATTGCAAGATAATATCAAAGGTTTTCTGCCTCTGCCAGACATTAAAGCAATGTGTTATCGTTACATGTTACATCAATTATATAAGTCATTTAGAAAATGATGATATATATGTATGTTTGAGTGTCTATTTTACATTACACGCCATACAAAGAAAATCATTAAAGGAATAGACAGACATATTTTCCACCAAAATGCAAAAAGAAGTAACCAAAAAAATTGTTGTTGTTGTAGTTTGGTTCTGTTGGGTCCGTTCCGATCCGCTGTCACTCTATGTATAACAGAACGAAGCAGGGTCCATTCCTGTGCCATCCTCACCATCATTGCAGTGTTTGAGCCTCTTGTAGCTGCTGTCAATCCATCTCATTGAGGATCTTCCTTATTTTCTCCAGATACTGGTCCTTCCTGATAACATGTCTGAAGTATGTGAGATAAAATCTCATCATCCTTGCTCCCAAAGAGCTCTTTGGCGTATTTCTTCCGGGACAGATTTGTTTGTTCTCCTGGCAGTCCGTGGTATATTCAACATTCTTCACCAATGCCATAATTCAAAGGCATCAATTCTTCTTTGGTCTTCCTTATTCACTGTTTCACTTTTGCATACACGTGAGGTGTTTGAAGATATCATCGCTTGGGTCAGGAGCACCTTAGTCCTCAAAGTTACATCTTTGCTTTTCAACACTGTAAACAGGCCTCTTGCAGCAGATTTGCCCAAGGCATTATGTTGTTTAATTTCTTGACTGCTGCTTCCACAGGCATTTGTTGAGGATCCAAGTAAAATAAAATCTTTGACAACTTCAATATTTTCTCCACTTATCATGATGTTATTTATTGTCCAGATGTGAGGATTTTTATTTTCCTTAAATTGAGCTGTAATTCACACCGAAGGCTTTAATCTTTGATCTTCATCAGTAACAGCTTCAAGTCCTCTTTTCTTTCAACAAAGTAATGTCATCTGCATATTGCAGGTTGTTAATGAGTCTTCCTCCAATCCTGATGTCCCATTCTTCTTCATATAGTCTACCTTCTTGGATTATTTGCTCAGCATATAAAAAGTGACATGCTTTTAAATATAAATGGCAAGCAGTGGAAAATAAATTGAATTACATAAAAAATGGCTAAGAATGATTATCTAGAAAATATAAATATGTAAGTAAAGACAAAAATCAAAACAATAAAAAAGGCAAAAGATAGAAACAAACAAATCAGAAAAAATAAGAGAAAGAAAATCATTTCAGCTTCATGAATAATAACGAAATTTAGATTAAAATAATACCGACAATGCTATTCAAACACTAGATAAGAAAAAATAAAATGTTTTATAATATCAAATATTAGTGATTTGGTGAGAAATTGCATAGTGTCAAAAAAAACTGGCAGCAATGTATATTCATAAGCCATTTTGGAAGGCAAATTAACAGTAACTATCAATAAAAAAAAAAAATTTTTATCAATACATAGAAAACCCTGGTGGTATAGTGGTTAAGAGTTTGGCTGCTAACCAAAAGGTCAGCAGTTTGAATCCACCAGGCACTCCTTGGAAATTGTATGGGGCAGTTCTACTCTGTCCTATAGGGTTGCTATGTTTTTTGTTTGGTTATGATTATATAAAAGGTACTTGATCTAAAGCCTACTTCCTAGTTAGTACCTTAGAAGAATTTTTGTGCAGATATTCTACATGTACTGCCAAGTTGTTGTTGTTGTTAGGTTCCACTGAGTTGGCTCTGACTCCTAGAGACCCTGTGTACCCTATGTACAACAGAACGAAACACTGCCTCGTCTCCCGCCATCTTCACGATCATTGTCATAGTTGAGCCCATTGTTGCAGCCACTGTGTCAATCCATCTCTTTGAGGGTTTTCCTCTTTTTTCATGAAGGTATACTTTGCCAAGCATGATGTCCTTCTGCAGGGACTGATCTCTCCTGATAACATGTCCAAAATATGTGAGAATTAGTCTTGCCATCCTTGCTTCTAAAGAACATCCTGGTTGTACTTCCTGCAAGACAGATTTGTTCATTCTTTTGGCAGTCCATCATATATTCAATATTCTTCGCCAACACCACAATTCAAAGGCACATCAATTTTTCTTCAGTCTTCCTCATTCATCATCCAGCTTTCAAATGCATATAAGGCCATTGAAAACAGCATGGCTTGGGTCAGGAGCACCTTAGTCTTCAAGGTGACATCTTTGCTTTTTAACACTTTAAAGAGGTCTTTTGCAGCAGATTTGTCCAATGCAATGAGTCCTTTGATTTCTTGACTGCTGCTTCCATGGGTGTTGATTGTGTATCCAAGTAAAATAAAGTCCTTGAAAACTTCAATCTTTTCTCTGTTTATCATGATGTGAGTTTTTTTTTGTTTGTTTGTTTTCTTTATGTTGAGGTATAATCCATATTGAAGGGTATAGTCTTTGATCTTCATTAGTAAGTGCTTCAAGTCCTCTTCACTTTCAGCAAGCAAAGTTGTGTCATCTGCATAACGCAGGTTGTTAATGAATCTTCCTCTAATCCTGATGCCCCATTCTTCTTCATATAGTCCAGCAAACAGACTGAATAAGTATGGTGAAAGGATAGAACCCTGACGTGCACCTTTCTTGACTTTAAATCATGCAGTATTCCCTTGTTCTGTTGAAACGACTGCCTCTTGACCTATGTACTGCCAAGTCAGAACTCCATAATAGAATTCCATAATAGACTGCAAGTGAGAAAGTGAGTTGAAAATTATATATATTATTTTATGTATATACATATAAAATATGGGTATTATTACACCATTTAAATAAATCTAATGAGAAAATAAAACTATTTGTTACAAGGTCATACTTATACATGGTTAACAGCAAAATGCTAGGCAATTGATAACTTCTGTTGAATAGGCTGGAGGTAGATGATAGTTAAACATTATTCTCAGTTGTAATGTTTTAGTGCTAGGGATTCATGTTTTACTTGTATAATTTAAATACAAAATAAGACAATATCCATATTAAGGAATAAAATAATGAGTATATAAACCTCTTAGGAATTTGGAATGTTGCTGTTAGGTGCCATCCAGCCTTTTCTGACTCATAGTGAGCCAATGTACTACAGAATAAAACACTGTCAGGTCCTGCGTCATTCTCAAAATTGCTATGTTGAAGCCCATTATTTCAACCACTGTATCAGTCCATCTCTTTGAGGGTCTTCCTCTTTTTTGCTGACCCTCTACTTTACCAAGCATGATTTCCTTCTCCAGGGACTGGTCCCTCCTGATAATATTTCCAAAGAACATTAGATGAAGTCTCACTATCTTTTCTTCAGGAATATTCTGGCTGTACTTCCTTCAGGACAGTTTTGTTTGTTCTTCTGGCAGTTCATGGTATATTTAATATTTCTTACCAACACCATAATTCAAAGTCATCAATTGTTCTTTGGTCTTCTTTATTCATTGTCCAGCTTCCACATGCATATAAAACCAAAAAAGCCAAACTCATTACTTTTGAGTTGATTTCAACTCATAGAGGCCCTGTAGGACACAGTAACACTGCCCTCATGTGGTTTCCAAGCACAGCAGCTGTTTCCAAGGTGGATTCAAGCTGCTGGCCTTTTGCTTTGCAGCCAAGCTCTCAATTATGGAGCAACCAGATCTCCTGCATATGAGGAAATTAAAAATATCACAGCTTGGGTCGGGTGTACCTCAGTCCTTAAGGTGACATCTTTGCATTTTATCACTGTAAAGTGGTCTTTTGCAGCAGATTTGCCCAATACAATATGTCCTTTGATTCCTTTACAGCTGCTTCCATGGGCACTGATTGTGGAAACAAGTAAATCGAAGGGATTTTGACTAGTTATGAATAATTACTCAACGAGAATAGGGTAGGCCAAAGGGCAGTATGTACTGAGAGCGGCAGTGGTATCACTGATAGAGCTTATGCTTCATAAAGGCTTAAGATCCATAAAAAATATTTCATGGGCAAGAGTCTGAATTTGGAGATATCTCCCATCATATCCTGAGAGAAAATGTTATTTCTTCAATGGCGTTAATCTAATTGGTATCACAAGATTGACCTGTAGATGAAAAATATTTGGATCTATATATTAAAACGTCCTACTTACACCCAAATCCGTGAACACGCTAGGATATGCACTGCATTTAACAGTTGTCTGTTGTTTATTATTTTTACCTTGGGGCTCACACTGTGAAAAAGTGACATGTTTCCCTCAAATGTTAAAATAAATATTGAAGTTTATACAAAGCTAGTATAAAAATTATGATAGATAGAAATATTCAGTCTCTTGGATGATGTGGCAGGGCTGAAGTGAACATTACAACTATATATTTAAGGGACTTGTAGCCCTTTAATTCTTCTTCAAAAATCATGTCAAGAAACATGTAGCTTATTATTATTATTTTGTTGAACATGTATCAGCATCCTGAGTTAATTCCTAGGTATGGATTTTGTGCTAAGTCCTGACAGTGACTATAATTGCAAGAAAAAAATGGAAGCATCCTTTCCATTGCGTGTGGAATTATTTCAATTGTCCATACTATACATAACGATATGCTGAAAATATTGGCACTGATATATGATTTTCAGCCCTCAATATCCCTTTACTTATGTTGTGAGAACAAAAACTATAATAGAAAAAAAGGTTCACTATCAATAATACAAAACATCAGAAAGATGAGAAACATTATTTTAGACATATTGAACTGTGTGCTACCATAACAAGTCTTGGAAGAAAAAAGATAACCTTGTTCTTCAAATACAGGAATGAATATTACCTTTCTTATGATCTGAGGCTGCAAGAGGCAGCATTCTCAATAAAGCCTACTTCATTAAGAAAAAACATCAATAGTGCAGCTTGACTATGATGTATTAAAATTCCACGTATAACACAAACCCCAAATGAATGTAGAGAAACCTTCTTCTTAGCCAAGAGAACATTGTTTATTCATTAGCCATTTTTATTTTATCTTCCTAAAATGAATGCAGAGAATTCTTGTCATTGTTATTAACTCCTTTATTCTGTCCCACATGGATCTCTCCCTTCTCAGGATACGAAACACAAATATAATCTGTTCCATACGATTTTACAAATGCATTTACTATTTTGTATTTAAATTTTGTTTCTCTCTAACCATACTGTGGAGCCCTAGTAGTGCAGTGGGTGAGAACTTGGCTGCTAACCAAATGGTCGGCAGTTGAAATCTACCAGCTGCTCCTTGGAAACCCTGTGGGATGGTTCTACTCTGTCTTCTAGGGTTGCTATGAGGCAGAATTGACTAATCAGCAATGCGTTTGGTTTTTTTGGTAACCATGCTGTAACTGATGTAGAGTCAGAGGTTATGCATCTCTGTATCCCTATAAAACCTACGATTTTAGACTTAGTGTTATGAACTGGATTGTGTCCTCCAAAAAGATATGTTGAAGTCCTAATGATAGTAGCTGTGAATGTAACTTGTTGGGGAAATACAGTTTTTCTTTGCAGATGTTCAGTTGAGTTAATATGGCTGTACTGGAGTAGGTTGGGTTCTTCTGAATGATGCCTTCAAAAAGAGGAGAACAGATAAGGAAACAGAGACACACACAGGGGAAAGACATAATGTAAAGATGCTACTACAATCCAAGAAACACCAAAAAATATTGGAGCAGAGTCCTACCAATGTCTTGTATTTAGACTTCTAGCCTGTGGTATGGTGAGAAAATAAATCTTTTCTTTAAAGATACCTACTTTTCGGTATTTTGTTATGGCAGCCTTAGAAAACTAAGACACTTTGTTCATAACAAATAATTAGAATCACACATTTTTTCAACTGAAAAGAACTATAAAATAATATAATCTAACTTTCCTCATTTACCCAATGAAAACCTGCAAGCATGCGTAAACACCTGAGTTTAAGGAATTTACTCAAGATTGCTTCGTTTCTAGTCAGATTAATTACTCTCAATAAAATAAAATACAAATAAACTGTTCTTTTTACTTAAGATCTTACCTAGTTCAAAAAGACTATTTTTTTATTGAATACCTGTTCAAATATGCAATATCAAGGTGAAACTAAACAATCTTATCTCATGAAATATCTTTGAAACATTCAAGATTTTCTAGAACTAAACATTTGAGACAAAATTATCCAGGTAGTCCTCATTAAACAAACAAATACCAATAAAACTCTATTTATGTTTGTCATCCATCTACATCTTCATATGTTAACAATGAGTATTCCTTATAATTTAATATCATAGGAAAATCCTCAAGGTGATTTTCAATTCCATTTTGGTCAGGAGGTAAAGTTTCTCCTTCATGTCCTCATCATTATATAAGGTGCCTATGTCAGAAAGTCATTAATAGGTAACAGACCACCCTGGAAACTAGTGACATAGCAAAGCATTTTTTTTTTTTAATAATTTTTATTGTGCTTTAAGTGAGAGTTTACAAGTCAGTCTCTCACACAAAAACCCGTATATACCTTGCTACACACTCCTAATTTTTTTTTTTTTTTTTTTTAATGAGCCAGCCTGCTCTCTCCCTCCACTCTCTGCTTTTGTGTACTTTTCACCAGCTTCTAACCCCCTCCACCCTCTCATCTCCCCTCCAGGCAGAAGATGCCAACACAGTCTCAAGTGTCCACCTGATCCAAGAAGCTCACTCCTCACCAGCAACCCTCTCCAACCTATTGTCCAGTCCAATCCATGTCTGAAGAGTTGGCTTCGGGAATGGTTCCTGTCCTGAGCCAACAGAAGGTCTGGGGGCCATGACCACGAGGGTCCTTCCAGTCTCAGTCAGACCATTAAGTCTGGTCTTATGAGAATTTGAGGTCTGCATCCCACTGCTCTCCTGCGCCCTCAGGGGTTCTCTGTTGTGGTCCCTGTCAGGGCAGTCATCGGTTGTAGCAAGGCACCATCTAGTTCTTCTGGTCTCAGGATGATGTAGTCGCTGGTTCATGTGGCCCTTTCTGTTTCTTGGGCTCATAGTCACCTTGTGTCCTTGGTGTTCTTCATTATCCTTTGATCCAGGTGGGTTGCTCCCAATTGATGCATCTTAGATGGCTGCTTGCTAGTATTTAAGACCCCAGATGCCACTCTTCAAAGTTGGATGCAGAATGTTTTCTTAATACATTTTATTATGCCAATTGACTTAGATGTCCCCTGAAACCATGGTCCCCAGACCCCTGCCCCTGCTACGCTGGCCTTCGAAGCATTCAGTTTATTCAGGAAACTGCTTTTGGTTTAGTCCAATTGTGCTGACCTCCCCTGTATTGTGTGCTGGCTTTCCCTTCACCTAAAGTAGTTCTTATCTACTATCTAATTAGTAAATACCCCTCTCCCACCCCCCTCCCTCCCCCCCTCATAACCACAAAAGAATGTTTTCTTCTCAGTTTAAACTATTTCTCAAGTTCTTATAATAGTGGTCTTATACAACATTTGTCCTTTTGCAACTGACTAATTTCACTCAGCATAATGCCTTCCAGGTTCCTCCATGTCATGAAATGTTTCACAGATTCCTCACTGTTCTTTATTGATGCGTAGTATTCCATTGTGTGAATATACCATAATTTATTTATTCTTTCATCCGTTGATGAGCACCTTGGTTGCTTCCATGTTTTTGCTATTGCAAACAGTGCTGCAATAAACATGGGCGTGCATATATCTGTTCGTGTAAAGGCTCTTATTTCTCTAGAATATATTCCAAGGAGTGGGATTGCTGGATCCTATGGTAGTTCTATTTCTAGCTTTTTAAGGAAGCGCCAAATTGATTTCCAGAGTGGCTGTACCATTTGACATTCCCACCAGCAGTGTAAAAGTGTTCCAATCTCTCCACAGCCTCTCCAACATTTATTATTTTGTGTTTTTTGGATTAATGCCAGCCTTGTTGGAGAGAGATGAAATCTCATTGTAGTTTTGATCTGCATTTCTCTAATGGCTAATGATCGTGAACATCTCCTCATATATCTGTTAGCTACCTGAATGTCTTCTTTAGTGAAGTGTCTATTCATATCTTTTGCCCATTTTTTAATTGGGTTATTTGTCTTTTTGCAATTGAGTTTTTGCAGTATCATGTAGATTTTAGAGATCAGGCGCTGATCAGAAATGTCATAGCTAAAAACTTTTTCCCAGTCTGTAGGTACTCTTTTTACTCTTTTGGTGAAATCTTTGGATGAGCATAAGTGTTTGATTAAAAAAAAAAAAAAAAAAATTTTTTTTTTTCTTTTCCCAGTTATCTAGTTTTTCTTCTACGTTCTTCATAACGTCTTCTATATTGTTCATGCCATGTATTAGGGCTCCTAATGTTGTCCCTATTTTTTCTTCCATGATCTTTATCGTTTTAGATTTTATATTTAGGTCTTTGATCCATTTTGAGTTAATTTTTCTGCATGGAGTGAGGTATGGGTCTTGTTTCATTTTTTTGCAGATGAATATCCAGTTATGCCAGCATCATGTGTTAAAAAGACTGTCTTTTCCCCATTTAACTGTTTTGGGGCCTTTGTCAGATATCAACTGCTCATATGCGGATGGATTTATGTCTGGATTCTCAATTCTGTTCCCTTGGTCCATGTATCTGTTGTTGTACCAGTACCAAGCTGTTTTAACTACTGTGGCGGTATAATAGGTTCTAAAATCAGGTAAAGTAAGGCCTCCCACTTCGTTCTTTTTCAGTAATGCCTTATTTATCCGGGACCTCTTTCCCTTCCATATGAAATTGGTGATTTGTTTCTGCATCTCATTAAAGAATGTTCTTGGGATTTGGATTGGGATTGCATTAAATGTATAGATTGCTTTTGGTACAATAGACATTTTTATAATGTTAAGTCTTCCTATCCATGAGCAAGGTATGTTCTTCCACTTATGTAAGTGTCTTTTGGTTTCTTGCAGAAGTGTACTGTAGTTTTCTTTGTATAAGTCTTTTACATCTCTGGTAAGATTTATTCCTAAGTATTTTATCTTCTTGGGGGCTACTGTGAATGGCATTGATTTGGTGATTTCCTCTTCGATGTTCTTTTTGTTGGTGTAGAGAAATCCAACCGATTTTTGTATGTTTATCTTGTATCCCGATTCTCTGCTGAACTCTTCTATTAGTTTCAGTAGTTTTCTGGAGGATTCCTTAGGGTTTTCTGTGTATAAAATCATGTCATCTGCGAATAGAGATACTTTTACTTTTTCCTTGCCAATCTGGATGCCCTTTATTTATCTAGCCTAATTGCTCTGGCTAGGACTTCCAATACAATGTTGAATAAGAGTGGTGATAAAGGGCATCCTTGTCTGGTTCCCGATCTCAATGGGAATGTGTTCAGACTTTCTCCATTTAAGGTGAGTTTGACTGTTGGCTTTGTATAAATGCCCTTTAGTATGTTGAGAAATTTTCCTTCTATTCCTATTTTGCTGAGACTTTTTATCATGAATGAGTGTTGAACTTTGCCAAATGCCTTTTCTGCATCAATTGATAAAATCATGTGATTCTTGTCTTTTGTTTATTTATGTGGTAGATCACATTAATTGTTTTTCTAATGTTGAACCATCCCTGCATACCTGGTATGAATCCCACTTGGTCATGGTGAATTATTTTTTTTATATGTTGTTGAATTCTATCGGCTAGAATTTTGTTGAGGATTTTTGCGTCTACATTCATGAGGGATATAGGTCTATAATTTTCTTCTCTTGTGGTGTCTTTACCTGGTTTTGGTATCAGGGTTATGGTGGCTTCATAGAATGAGTTTGGTAGTATTCTGTCCTTTTCTATGCCCCGAAATACCTTTAGTAGTAGTGGTAACTCTTCTCTGAAAGTTTGGTAGAACTCTGCAGTGACGTCATCTGGACCAGGACTTTTTTTTTGCTGGGAGTTTTTTGATTACCTTTTCAATCTCTTCTTTTGTTATGGGTCTATTTAGTTGTTGTACCTCTGTTTGTGTTATTTTAGGTAGGTAGTGTGTTTCTAGGAATTCATCCATTTCTTCCAGGTTTTCAAATTTGTTTGAGTATAGCTTTTCATAGTAATCTGATATGATTCTTTTAATTTTAGTTGGGTATGTTGTAATATCTCTGATTTCATTTCTTATTCAGGTTATTTGCTTCCTCTCCTGTTTTTCTTTTGTCAGTTTGGCCAATGGTTTGTCAATTTGTTGAGTTTTTCAAAAAAACAGCTTTTGGTCTTGTTAATTCTTTCAATTGTTTTCCTGTTTTCTATTTCATTTAGTTCAGCTCTAATTTTTATTATTTGTATTCTTCTGGTGCCCGTGGGTTTCTTTTGTTGCTCTCTTTCTATTTGTTCAAGTCGTAAGGATAGTTCTTTGATTTTGGCACTTTCTTCTTTTTGGAGGTGTTCATTTATTGATATAAATTGGCCTCTGAGCAATGCTTTTGCTGTGTCCCAAAGGTTCTGATAGGAAGTCTTTTCATTCTCATTGGATTCTATGAATTGCTTTATTTCCTCCTTAATGTCTTCTATAATCCAGTCTTTTTTGAGCAGGGTATTGTTCAGTTTCCAAGTGTTTGATTTCTTTTCCCTGCTTTTCCTGTTACTGATTTCCACTTTTATGGCCTTATGGTCAGAGAAGATGCTTTGTAATATTTCAATGTTTTGGATTCTGCTAAGGCTTGGTTTATGACCTAATATGTGGTCTATACTAGAAAGTGTTCCATGAGCACTAGAAAAGAAAGTATAGTTGGTTGCTGTTGGGTGGAGTGTTCTGTATATGTCTACGAGGTTAAGTTGGTTGAATGTGGTACTTAGATCTTCCGTGTCTTTATTGAGCTTCTTTCTGGGTGTCCTGTCCTTCACCGAAAGTGTTGTGTTGAAGTCTCCTACTATTATTGTGGAGCTGTCTATCTCACTTTTCAATGCTGATAGAGTTTGTTTTATGTATCTTGCAGCCCTGTCACTGGGTGCATAAATATTTAATATGGTTATATCTTCTTGGTGTATTGTCACTTTAATCATTATATAGTGTCCTTCCTTATCCTTTCTGATGGATTTAACTTTAAAATCTATTTTGTCAGAAATTAATATTGCCACTCCTGCTATTTTTTGATTGTTGTTTGCTTGATATATTTTTTTCCATCCTTTGAGTTTTAGTTTGTTTGTGTTTCTAAGTCTAAGGTGTGTCTCTTGTAGGCAGCATATAGATAGATCTTGTTTTTTAATCCATTCTACCACTCTCTGTCTCTTTATTGGTGTATTTAGTCCATTTATATTCAGGGTAATTATGGATAGGTATGAATTTAGTGCTATCATTTTGATGTCTTTTTTTGGGTGTTGACAGCTTCTTTTTCCCACTTGATTTTATGTGCTGAGTAGATTTTCTTTATATATTGTCCTTGCCTCATATTTGTTGTTGTTGATTTTGTTTCTGCTGAGCCTGTATTTTATTTTGATGAGTAGGATAGTTTGTCTCCTTTGTGGTTACCTTATTATTTACCCCTATTTTTCTAAATTTATAACTAACCTTTATTTCTGTGTATCGCCATATCTTCCTCTCCATATGGAAGGTGTGTAATTACATTTCTTAAAAAAAAAAAAAAATGTAATTACACACATTTCTTAGTCCCTCTTTATTAATGCTGTCTTCTTTTATATAATAACATTGTCGTTACCCTGTGTTGGGCTTTTTTTTTTTTAATCTTGCCTTTTTTTTTTTTTTTTTGGATTTCCCTCTCTGGTTTGACTTCTGATTGCTCTGCCCAGGGTTCTAGTCTTGGGTCGATACCTGATATTATTGATTTTCTAACCAAAGAACTCCCTTTAGTATTTCTTTTAGTTTTGGTTTGTTTTTTTACGAATTCCCTCAACTTGTGTTTATCTGGAAATGTCTCAATTTCACCTTCATATTTAAGAGACAGTTTTGGTGGATATATGATTCTTGGCAGGCAATTTTTTTCTTCAATTTTTTAAATATGTCATCCCATTGCCTTCTTGCCTGCTTGGTTTCTACCGAGTAATCTGAGTTTATTCTTATTGGCTCTCCCTTGTAGGCGACTTTTCTTTTATCCCTCACTGCTCTTATAATCGTCTCTTTATCTTTGGTTTTGGCAAGCTTGACTATAATATGTCTTGGTGACTTTCTTTTAAGATCTACCTTACATGGAGTTTGATGAGCATCTTGGATAGATATCTTCTCATCTTTCTCAACATCAGGGAAGTTTTCTGCCAACATATCCTCAACAATTTTCTCTGTATTTTTTCTTATCCTTCCCTGTTCTGGTACTCCAATCACTCATAGGTTATTTCTCTTGATAGAGTCCCACATGATTCTTAAGGTTTCTTCCTTTTTTTTTTTAAATTCTTTTATCTGATTTTTCTCCAAATGTATTAGTACCAAGTTATTTATCTTTGATTGCAGAAATTCTAGCTCCTCTGACTTTCTATTGAGTTATCTAATTCTGCAATTTTATTGTTAATCTTCTGAATTTCTGGTTGCTGTCTGTCTATGGATTTTTCCAGGTTATTAAACTTTTCATTATGTTCCTGAGTAATCTTTCTAATTCTTTCAGTTGCTTTATCTGTGTGTTCCTTGGCTTTTTCTGTGTATTGCCTCATTTCCTTTCTGATGTCTTGAAGGGTTCTATATATTAAACTTTTGTATTCTGCATCTGGTAATTCCAGGAATGCACTTTCATCTAGAAGATAACTGGATTCTTTATTTTGAGAGCCTGTTGAGGTGATCATGGTCTGTTTCTTTATGTGACTTGATATTGACTGCTGTCTCCGAGCCATCTGTAAGTTATTGTATTTAGTTTATGCTTGCTTACTGTGTCGTAGCTTCTTGCTTTGTTTTGTTTTGGTATACCCCTATGGGTTGCTTGAGTGAGCTAGCTTGATTATTTTTGTCTTTGGAGCTCTGGTGTGCTGTCCCCAGCTGGCTAGAGCTGTTATCAGGTATATCAGTCTAGGAGTCCATTCAGTTTTCTTGTATGAATTCAGCTCAGGTTTCCAGGTAGCTGATATCAAGTATGTGGTACAGGCTCTGTCCTACAGTCTTAGAGGGGCAGGGCTGATTGGCGTATATACCCGTATCTGATTGCAGCAGGGGGTCATGCTCTGAACAAGGCAGGCGGATGAGAACCAACCCCCAAGTGTATCTGAGGAAAACGGTCTCTGTTCCCTAGAGCATGCTGGTGGGTGGGCTTTGCAGAGGGACCATGGGCACCCAAAGTTTTTGTTTTAAAGACTGGGAGGTACCAGTTATCCCTGGACCCCTGTCATGGGTGGCTGGGTGACCCTAGTGGAGCCACCAGTCCTTAGGTTCCTGTTGTGTGTAGGTGAGAACCTTGTTTAATAGGCAAAGCAATGTCAAACGTCAAACACCCACCTCTCCACCACACAGCTGAAATGGTTGGAGTTTGCCAACAAGGGTGCATTCTCCCAAAATAGGCCCACACAGGTCCATGCAGAAGGGAAAGGTGCTCAAGGTCCATGGACGGTTTATGCCTGGACAGGAGCTGCTTCTGTCCTGAGCTCCCCCAGTTAATGGAGCTAGCAAATTATCTTTACCCCCCAGTTGCAAGTTTTTTTCTTCCCCAAGGCCAGGAGGATGCCTCCAGGTACTCACCAGGGTCTATCTCAGGCCCAGGGATTCAGCCACTGAAGCTGGGTTGGGGGTGGGGGGGGCGTGGTAAAATATACGCAAGTACTTAGCTTTTGCTGACAGCGCCCTTCTCCTCAGGTTCCGGAGGTGTGAGTGGGCTGAGTGGCTGCTGCTTCTCCTGAGAAAACTGCACCCAAACCCTAGGACCAGCCGGCTGCCACCACCACCGCCGCAGCTCCAGGAATGGTGCCTGAGGGCTCCCCGCGATTCAGGTCCGGTAAGTCCTCTCCGCTTCTGAACAGTCTCTTCTTCCCCTGCACCTCAGTCCATTGTCTAAGCTTGCCTTTGATGCTCAGGGCTCCCAGCTTGTCACAAATATACTCGTTTCACTTGTTTTTTTCGGGTCTTTATGATTTTTTTGGAGATTGTAAAGAGGGCTCAATGGAAGCGTCTGTCTATTCCGCCATCTTGGCTCTACCTCTGGCCTCTCTCAAAAAAGCATTTTTAAATCACGCTAGCATGTCTGCGGATTAGTTGAGGCATCTGAGCTTCAGCCTGTACCTTTTCAAATCAGTATAAAGGGCTTGATTTCAAGTTACAGTCCTGTGGCTTGGATAGGATAGCCCTAGTCTACTTGTTGCGTATGATTAGTGGGCTGCCCAGGGCACGTTCTTCTCATGATAGTGGTAGAAACACAACAGGGTAAGCTTCATTGCACAGGCACATTGCAAGTCTTTGCTTGAGTCAGATCTGTGAACATACCATTGGCCAAAAACAGTCACATAGCAAAACCATCAGTGGAGTATGGAAGTAAAAGCCATAAAAACAGAGAGTGGAGATGAATGAGTATTTGCTAAACTGAAGCCCAAACTGTCTCTGAGTACAACCTTCCACCCTCCGTTGGGAGAATCTTCCAAATCTAGGACTCCCGGATTGTAGAAGTGGAGTACTCATATTTAAGAATAGCTTGGCACTGATCTTTCCCACTTTCTTCCTCTTCTCTTCCCCATTTGTCTATGATCAATTCCTTGGTTTCATAAAGCAAGAGACAGACACTTGAATGCTCTAGTTCCCAATCTTTTTTCATGTCCCCTGATCTTATCTACATTTAGGGTCTACCCCTGGTTGTCTCTCCCATAGAACAGTGATTTCCTGGAGGTAGAATACTCTGGCAAGTTGTAACTTCTTTAGCACATGTCTCATCATTTCAATCTGCAGATATTTTGAATATTTTTTAAGCTTCATTTTGCCCCCTGAAGCCACATGCTTTGTTTGTGACCATCTAAATATACCTAGGTGTCTCTGTGTAAAGTAATCATACCTGAGCCACCTCAACCATAGGGGCCTACCAAAAACTAAATCTGCTGCCATCGAGTTGATTTTGACTCACAGTGACTCTATAGGACAGATTAAAACTGCCCTGTAGGGTTTACAAGGCTGAACTCTTTATGGAAGCAGACTACTACATCTTTCTCCCACAGAGAAGCTGGGGGATTCTGACTGGCAATCTTTCCATTAGCAGCCTAGAGCTTAACCACTGCACCACTAGGGCTCCTTCATAGGGACATATTGTTGTTAGATGCCTTCAAGTCAGTTCTGACTCACAGTGACCCCATGTTCAATAGAACAGGCACTGGCCTGTCATGTGCCATCCTCATAATCATTGTTATGCTTGAGCCCATTATTGCAGCCATTGTGTCAATCCATCTTTTTGAGGGTCTTCCTCTTTTCTGCTGACCCTCTATTTTGCCAAGCATGATGTTCTTTTCCAGGGACTGATCCCAATTATGTGAGACGATGTCTCTCCATCCTCACTTCTGAAGGAGAACCTGAGTGTATGTCTTTCAAGATGGATTTGTTTGTTCTTTTCATAGTCCATGGTATATTCAACATTCTTCCCCAACATCATAATTCAAAGGCATCAATTCTTCATTCTTCCTTATTCATTGCCCAACATTCACATGCACAGCGGGAGACTGAAAACACCATATATTGGGTCAGGTGCACCTTAGTACTTACAATGACATCTTTGCTTTAAAAAACTTTAAAGAGGTTTTTTGCAGCAGATTTGCCCAATTCAATTGCTTCATTCAGTTTCTTGACTGATGCTTCTGTGGGTGTTGATTGTGAATCCAAGTAAACTGAAATCGTTGACAAATTCAATCTTCTCAACGTTGATCATGATGTTACTTATTGGTACAGTTATGAGGGATTTTGTTTTCTGTATGTTGAGGTGTAATCCGTGCTGAAGGCTGTAGTCTTTGTTCTTCATCAATAAGTGCTTCAAGTCCTCTTCACTTTCATCAAGCAAGGTTGAGTCATCTGCATACAGCAGGTTGTTAATAAGTCTTTCTCCAACCTGATGCCCTGTTCTTCCTCATATAGTCCAGCTTCTCAGATTATTTGCTTAGCGTACAGATTGAATAAGTATGGTGGAAGGGTACAACCCTGACACACACCTTTCCTGACTTTAAACCATTCAGTATTCATTTGTTCTGTTTGAACGACTGCCTCTTGATGTATGTGCAGGTTCCTCATGAGCACAATTAAGTGTTCTGATGTTCTCATTCTTCACAGTGCTATCCATAATTTGTTATAATCCATACCGTCGAATGCCTTTGCTTAGTCAATAGGCAAACATCTTTCTGGTATTCTCTGTGCCTTAGTCATCTAGTGCTGCTATAACAGAAATACCACAAGTGGATGGCTTTAACAAAGAGAAATTTATTTCTTCACAGTAAAGTAGACTAACAGTCCAAATTCAGGCTGTCAGCTCCAGGGGAAGGCTTTCTCTTCCCATCAGCCTTCTTATCAATCTTCCCCCGGACTAGGAGCTTCTTTGCTCAGGAACTCCTGATCCAAAGGATGTGCCTGCTCCTGGCACTGCCTTCTCGGTGGTATGAGGTTCCCAACTCTCTCCTTGCTTCCCTTTCCTTCTATTTCTTGAGAGATAAAAGGTGGTACAGACCACATCCCAAGGCAACTCCCTTTACATTGGATCAGGGAGGTGACCTGAGTAAGGGTGGTGTTACAATCCCACCGTAATCCTCTCAACATAAAATTACAATCACGAAATGGGGGACAACCACACAATAATAGGAATCGTGGCCTAACCAAGTTGATAGACACATTTTTAGGGGGACATAATTCAACCCATGACACTCTGCTTTCAGGCAGAATCCATCTCACATTAGCAATGATATCCCTTGTTCGATGTGCTCTTCTGAATCCAGCTTGAATTTCTGGTAGTTAGTTCCCTGTAGAAGCACTGCTGCAACCACTTTTGAATGATCTTCAGCAAAATTTTACTTTCACGTGATATTTCTCTCCTTTTTCCTTGCTCTTTCTCTTTTTTTTTTTTTTTTTCATTAGTCAGCTTTTTGCTATATCGTGGTTTTGGTAAATAGCTCCTCCAATATTTTTATTGGGAAACCCTGGTGGCATAGTGGTTAAGTGCTACGGCTACTAACCAAAGGGTCGGCAGTTCAAATCCACCAGGTGCTCCTTGGAAACTCTATGGGGCAGTTCTACTCTGTCCTATAGGGTAGCTATGAGTCGGAATCAACTAGACGCCACTGGGTTTGGGTTTTTTTTTTTTTTTTTAATGTTTTTATGACTTTTATAGTTTTTTTTTTTTTGCCTCTGGGTTGTCTGGGAAACCCTGGTGGCATAGTGGTTAAGAGCTAAGGCTGCTAACCAAAAGGCTGGCAGTTTGAATTCACCAGGCGCTCCTTGGAAACTCCGTGGGGCAGTCCTATCCTGTCCTATAAGGTCGCTATGAGTTGAAATTGACTCAACAGCAATGGATTTTGGTTTCTGGGTTGGCTACAACTCTGCATGTTTTTAATGGCATGGCGAGTTAGAATCCTCCCATAGGGCACATTGTGTGTCACATGACAATGGGAAGATATATATAGATATACACACACACATATATATATATATATATATATATATAATCATGTTACAGATGGGGAAAGAATGATTCAGAAAAAATTTGCTTACAAATGGGTTCCATTTATTCTTTATAAAAAGCCAAGTATAATAACTTACTTTAGATATACCAATTATTTTCAATACTTGTGCACTGTACAAAAACAAAAGAAATTATACAAGGTAAATCGTACAAAATATAAAAAATGTCCCATAAATGACTTTATGGGTAGACTTATTTTTGAGAGCTTCTAGATTTCTTGTAGTTCTTGAGGTCAAAAATTGAATGACATGAGAGATATAGGTAACTCGTAGTGCTCTGGGACACTCACTATGTAGATGTTATACACATTGAGGATGCTGGAGAAGCTGATGTTTTCTCTTTTCTATTAGATCAAATACATAGAACTCCTATGACTTTTGTTCCATCAAAATTCTACTGAAATTCTTTGGAGTAAAAAAACTGTCCTCTGGATAGATAAGAACTATAAGAACTCAGACATCACTTTAAAAAGTAATATCAATGATAGCAACACTGGTTGCCTCTTGGGAGAAAAACCTACATGTTGAGAGACAGAATTGGAGGAAAATGTCCTTTCCCTGTGTACCATTTTGTTCATTTTAAATAGTGCACCATATATGTATTAGCTGTTCAAAAAATACTTGCAAACAAACTGGAAAAAAAAAAAGGCTTATATTTATTATACATTTCAAGAAACCCTCTTCTTTCTTCATATATCCCATTTTTCTACTCATTTCACTTTCATTGCTTTGAAAGGAGAGGCTGGATATTTAGTTTTTCATCTGATGTATTTTTCATTAATTACACTAACAAAATGAAATGGCATATTCATTACCAGTCTCTTTTTTTTTTTGCTCTGTCTCACTATTTGTCTTTTTTTTTTCCCTAAAGTTATTCAATGATAGGTGTATTTTTTAATAAACTTGTTTATTTCTTATGATATAAATTGAGTTATAACATTTGCTTCTATCAAAATAAACTTTCTAATGAGAGACATACTGATATCACTCCTTAAGTCTTTGGATGTCAAACTATACTACAACAATTTTCAGATAACTTGAGCCCTAGTGGTGCAGTGGTTAAATTGACCAACTGCTAACGAAACGTCTGAAACCACCAGCAGCTCCACAGGAGAAAGATGTGGCAGTCTACTTCTGTAGACATTTACAGCCTTGGAAACCCTATGGGATCACTATGAGTCAGAATCAACTTGACAGCAGTGGGTTTGGTTTGGTTTTTTGGTTTAGCAGCTGACTGGTACAAACTATGCTAAAATTCAAAAGCTTCGAAATGATTGTCAAGGAAGTATTTTTGAGTGAATGTAAATATTGTGGGGAAACGAAAGGAAAAGGTACATTCTAAGGAAGGTGATTTATTGCCAGAGTACAAATGCAAATGAACGTGATCAAGCTTGAGAAAAATATAGCTGCTATTTCATAATACACAGAGAGATGATTTGTTTTAATGTCATTCTACACACCTATAATAACTGACACACTGAGTACACAATGTCATTCTTTACCACTTCCTCTAACTTCATAAATACACAATTCATTCCATAGTATTTCATCCTACTAAGTGGCTGAAAAATTTAAATGACAATTACTTCTTTCAGTGTGAGCATCAGTATGTGATTAAACAAAAATGATAATGTTATATTTTCAGGCTGAATATAATTAATATTTGAAATTTTCACAAAGAAATAATACATCGTGTAG
This sequence comes from Elephas maximus indicus, assembly GCF_024166365.1. Taxonomy (NCBI): domain Eukaryota; kingdom Metazoa; phylum Chordata; class Mammalia; order Proboscidea; family Elephantidae; genus Elephas; species Elephas maximus. The sequence continues at coordinate 26,966,004 of NC_064820.1, read as the reverse complement.
TTTAAGACCATTTTTACTTTCAGCCATATATTTAAAGCTGGCCGAGGAGAATTTTCCTTCAAGCCAATTTTGATTGTGCATAAAATCTCATGACGATTGGGTTATTATTATGAAATAGTTATTGTCTCTAGAAAGAGAGGAGCTGAGAATGCTCCAAAATAAAGTGGTATCTGATAAATCAAGTTATCAACTAGAAAGGAAAGTTTAAAAAGTTATGGTTTCTCAAAATTCATATGTAAGTGATTAAACATCGGCTTTGAAAATACTTACAATATCCCATGATATTTACGGAAAACAGGAGACTCGTGTTAGCATTTGCTGCACAACACATCATCCCAAAGAGCCCTGGTGGTGAAACGGTTTAACGCTCAGCTGCTAACCAAACAGCTGGCTGCACCACTGGAGAAAGACCTAGTAATTAGACATGACAGCCTAGAGAATCCTATGAGGCAGTTCTGCTATGTCACATGGGATCCTTCTGACTCAAAACCAACTCCATGACACCTAACAACGGAAACAAAGCAATATTTATTAAGCTCATGTATCTGTTTGTCAGCAGTTTATTCTGGAATGAGAAAGAGGGTTCTTGGTTCCCAAGCCTGGGCCAGATTCAGCTGATTGTGGCCAGAGTCACAAATAAATCTATGGTGGACTGGTGAATCAGTTACAGATGATTGACCACAGGTGGCTCATTTAGGATGGCATAGCTCTTCATCATGGGTTCTTTATCCAGAAGGCTAGCTATACATTTACACGACTGAATTGGCAAAAGACTCGAGGACAGGATGTGCAAGTAGTTTGCAAGCTACTGTCCACTTTTCAAAACTTGCCACATGTCCAAACCCAGGTCAGAGTGAGTGGGGACCACTGAAGGATGTGGATAAAGAAACTTGTGGAGGAAAAAAAAAAAAAGATGGGACCATGATTATCACAATCTACCACAGTTTCCAAATTCATATCGTTTTTAATATTGTAGATATTCTTCCTCTCTTCATTCATTCCTTCCTTCTTTCTTTTTTGTATTTTATTTTTTTTGGTTATCTTACAGTTTTATTTTGGAGTTCATGGGTGGCACAAATGTTTAAGTGCTCAGCTACAAAGCAAAAGGTTGATGGTTTGAACCTACCCAGCAGTGCCTCCGAAGAAGGGCTTGGTGATCTGTACCTGAAGGCCACAGCCTTGAACACCCTATGGCTTGCAGTTCTACTCTGCACACATGAGGCCTCCATGAGTAAAAATCGACTCAATGGCAACTGCCTTGGTTTTAATTTTATAGCTTCATTAGGCTTCTTTACTGGTTTATTCTTAACATTTGAATTCTCTTGTAAATTTATATTCCCCCTGTGTTTATAATACTAAGATTTCAACAAATGAAACTTATTATTATTTGTTTTTTTTAGTTATTGCTCTGAATTGTAAGACTTCAACCAATGAAACTAATTTTTTATTTCTTTCTCTGGTGGACATTATGTGTAGCATTCAATTTGCTCTTTCTGTGAATGGCTTATTCTGAAGAAGTCTTTATACATGACATGGGTGCAAACATAACTTTTCCCCAATCAGCATATGAGAAATAAATTCTGTTAACTGTCTCCCAGTGGGAACCATTAAGCTGCTATAACAGTAGTTCAGAGTCAGCATTCTCACCTGTAATATTAAAGATCACCCTCCATTCCCAGAGGAATATCTTAAGTTGGGTACTATCTCTTGCTCGGCAATCATAAGTAGCAGCTCGGAGAAATATTTTTAAAAACACCCTCCAATATACCTTGTCTTCCTATTACCAAATGGACTACAGCTTTTATCACAAACTGTGTCAACACATAATTAACCTACTAAACGGAATATGTAGGAAGAAAATATAGGGAAATATAGTCAGAACTCAGACATTTTAATAAAAATATATTCTATGTCTAAACACTGCCTTGCCCAAAAAAAAAAAAAAAAAAATTGTAACAAGAACAATTGAACTGTTTACTCAAAAAAGGGCATTAAGATGCTCAATGCCTGTTGAAATTTTCTATTTCAAATAATTATTTCTGTTCTTTTCACCAAATAATGTCAAATAACTAAGCAAAGTACTTTGATTACTCGAAAAAACAAACCCATTTCTGTCAAGTAGATTCCAACTCATAGTGACTCTATAGGACCAAATAGAGCTGCTCCGTAGGGTTTCTAAGGAGCGGCTGGTAAATTCAAACTGCTGACCTTTGGGTTAGGAGCTGTGCTCTTAACCACTGCGCCACCAGGGCTCCATGTACGCTGATTAGGCCAGCTTTTATACAAATTATAAGGTACTGTCCCATTGGGGGAGCTGTGGATTCGGAGGAAATCGTGTTGCTGTCTAATTAAATTTCTTCATTTGTGTTGTTAAATATAGAGCTTATTATTATGGAAAAATGATTTTAATATATTCATAGTATTTAAAATATGTCATCTTTTTCTTCAACTGATTATCCAAAAAAGGTGCCAAGGCAATTCAATGGAGAAAGGACAGTTTTTTTGAACGAATGGTGATGAGAAAGATGGATATCTTCATATAAGAAGATGAATTTAACCCTTGCCTCATATGATACAGAAAAATTCAACTAAAAATTGATCATAGATCTAAATATAAAATCTAAAACACTAAGACTTCTAGAAAAAAACAGACGAAATCTTTGTGAACTTGTTTTAGGCAAAACATTCTTTGATTAAAAAAACAGCACCAAAATACACAAACCATGATTTTAAAATATGATAAGCTTGGCTTTTTCAAAACTGAAAAGTTTCATACTACAAAAGATGCAATTAAGAAAATTAAAAGACAGAAAATATTTGAAAATCATATTTCCCTTAATTTTGAGAATATACAGTCACCTTACAAATCAATGGAAAAGACAAAAAAATAGAAATTGAACATAAGTTTCACCAAAGAACATATAAAAATAGTTTATGGTTAATAATCACATGAAAATATGCTGAACATTATTCATCATCATTGTTATTGTTGTTGTGTGTCATTGAGTCCATTCCAACTCAAAGTAACCCTATAGGACGTAAGAGAACTTCCTCTATAGGATTTCCGAGGCTGTAAATCTCTAGGTAAGTAGATTGCCAGCTGTTTTCTCCCTCAGAGTGGCTGGGCGGGTTCTAACCACCACCGTTTTTGTTAGCAGCCAAATGATTAACCAGTGAGCCACCAGGGGTCCTTTATTTATTATCAGAGAAATGAAAATTAAAACCACAACCAGATACCATTTTCCCCTACTAGAATGTCTATAATCAAGAGACAGAACATACCAAGTGTTGACAAGAAAGTGGGAAATTGGAACACTTTTACATTGCTGGTGGGAAGAGAAACTGGTATAAACCCATAGCTCTTAACCACTATGCTACCAGGGTTTCCAAATGGAGTACTACTGAGCAATAAAAAATTAAAATGGAGTACTGACACATGCTAAAACATGACGGATTTCAGAGTACTATAATTTAAAGGACAGAGACACAAATGAAAAAATACATATTGTATGATTCCACTTATACTGAAGCCCAGGAAATGTAAACCTATAATAATAGAAAGTAAATTAGTGGTTGCCAATAGTTGTGGGGGGATTGGCTGAGTGCAAATGGGCAAAAGAGGTCATACTTGGGTGATGTAAATGTTTTAAAGTGGATTGTGGTGTGTAATTTGGTGGTGTAATTTCAATTAAACTTTTAATTGTACATGTAAATTGGTGAGTATCATGGTCTGTAAATTGTAACTCAACAACGCAGTTAAAATAAAGACTTTAAGAGATTGTCAGGATCTTTTCAAAATGGAGCTATCTGTCAAGTAAACGAGAACTGGAGTTGGCATGTAAGTCACTGGTGTGACATTAGTAGGGGACCATTAATTCCTTTTCCCTCTAAAATCAATCATTTTTCATGATGCCAGGAGTAACAGACCAAAAAGAGAGAATAAGAAAGATTATTTTGTTTCCTTTCATCTTGTCAATTCTAGCATGAGTATTCTAACCCTCCTTGTCATTCAACAACTCTGCAAGTATAAAATTATTTATATATTAGTTTGACTTGCATCATACGTAGGTGTTTGCTCACTCACCCGTGTTTGTTCTTCATTTTCATTTCTATAATGAAATATAATAAATGTAATAAAAACAGGACTATATGTAGGTCAAGGAGCCCTGATACACTTGGCTGCTAACTGAAAAGTTGGTGGTTCGAACCCACCAGCTGCTCCTCAGAAGAAGGATGTGGAAGCCTGCTTCCTTAAATATTACAGCCTTGGAAACCCTATGGGGCAGTTCTACTCTGTCCTACAGGGTCTCTATGAGTTGGAATCAGGTTGACAGCAATATGTTTCTTACTTTTGTATTTTATATCTAGGTCAAATTAGTTTCAAACTTACTATTTCAGAATAATAGAATTTAAGAGTTTAAACAACCTTAGAAGTTATTTAGTTCAAAGCACACTTTTTCATACATATTCTAATAATTTTTATAAGTAGTTCCCACCCTTTTGATTGGTCACTTCTAATATGGGGGAGCATTTTACATCTTGATGTAGATGTTTTTATCTCTAGATGATGCCATTTGTTGAAACATTGAATTTAAATTGAGCTGTAACTTCTGTCCATTATTATTTTGCTCTTTGAAACCAAGCATACTTAGTCGAATGCCTACTCCACATGAAAATACTTAAAATAATACTACTTAATGCCTCAATTAATTATTTTATTTTTTTTTTTTGCTATGTTATCTTCATTATAATCGTAATTCTTTCTGACCAAACGTCATTTTTTTTTTTTTTCTGGATGGTATTTCTACTCATTCCACTTCTTACTTTAATCTTATAGACCTTACAGTAAAATAAAACTCTTGGTTATCCTTATGCATGGTGTTATTTAGAGAAGTCTTCCTTAAACAGAACTTAGAGATTCTAGTTAAGCAACAATAAGGGAATTTGACAAACTAAAAATTGTCATTCTGTAATGTAGTGATTTCCAGTAGCCCTTGAAAGTTTGCTATAATCATCTTTTATTGCAAACAGAATGAAATTTGCCTGGCCATTTATCAGACACAATGCCTTGGGTGCCCTTGATGATAACACTGATTTTGAATATGCTATTTGTCATGGAAGCTCCAGACATCTGAAAGGAGAGTAAGTCTGTACTTTGTCTTGTTCTACTAAAAGACTAGTATGTTCACTCTAGAACCAGCTAGAGTGATGCAACAACAGATACCTGTTTATTTTGTTTGTTTACATTTTGTGTCTTAATTTTGTGTTGTTTTAAGATGAGGCACACTTACTCATCTTCTCTTACTATGAAATTTTAGTGTGATTTTTATGGATAGTTTTGAGAGTTTGGCTGAGAACTCCTGAAACAATGTTGAGTGGATAATATTACAAAATAGTGGAAATGACCTTTACTTTCCCACTGTCATCATATTCTTTTTTAATTTATGAACCTAACCTTTTCCAAGATCAGCTGTTTGTAGACTTCTCTGAACTGGAGTCACTTCATATATTTAATTTAATTCTTATATTCAGAATCAGTCTGAGCTGCAAGAGCAAAATTAATAGCACAACATGGCCAAGGCCAAATTGAGACAGGTTTCTCAAAGCCTCTGGTCCCTATGGGATATCTGATTGATCTCATAAAACAATGGTCTGGAAAAATGAGGGAAATGCAAATGATTTGGGGAATCTTACAGCCTCTTTTTTTTTTTATCTCCCTACTCTATAAATCGTATATATTTATGCAAAAACATGCTTTTCTTCTCTTTGGATGTTCTATTTCAGTATTAAGACTTTTGACCAAGACCTAACATTACAACAAGGACCAAAATATATTCCTTTTATTTAGATAACATTTAAAAAATAAATACATTAATAACAAATGTCAAACAAATTAAAAATTAAATTGACTATTATAGAAAATGGGAGAAGGAACATAATGAAAGTAGCAAACAGGATATTGACATAAAGTGTATTTTAGTATAAAATATTAAATATAATTGTGTTAGTACATATAATCTTGAAAATTTATACTCCTAAAATATATTTATATTTTTAGACAATATGATACCAAAGATTTTATGAAAGTTGTTAGTCAAAAAATAAGTAGATATTGTTTTAAAATAAGTAGATTTTGTTTTAAAATTTATATAATGTCTATAAGGCAGCAATTTCTCAGAACCATAGAATTTTATTTATTGAATCAAAATTTAGCTTTATATGTATTTTACATACAAAAGCCAAAAATATAATTTACCAATGTCACGAAACAATGTGTATTAACTGTTTAATAAGAAGCTAGTTTGCTCTGTAAACTTTCATCTAAAGTACAATAAAAAAGAAATGATTTAATTTAAAAATAGCATGTATTTTACAACACATATTTATTAAACTGTTAATCGAATTAATAATTGAATATCAAAAATTCACTCTCAAAAGATTTAGTTGCAATATTTAGTTTTTTGGTAACCTATAAAAAAAACCTATAGCAAACAAAAAATGTAAATCTGTCCAATAAGAAAAATATTCAATATTTCATATTTATCATATGCTTCTTAAGTCATTTGCTTGAATTCCATAAGTAAACACTGTCTGATAGCAGTTAGATTTAGTGGTTTTCCTATACTTACTTTGTAATTTGTTAACGACTGTTAATTTGCTGTTGTTCCTGTTATGGTTATTATTACCATGAATTTGAGCCCCAGATGTATAGTTATGAGTTGACAAAATAGCTCTGATATTTACTTATTTATTTTTGTACAGATAATTACAAACCAAACTCATTTTCTTTCCATGAGTAATGCTAACTCCAAACTTTCCAGCTGTAGTCAATGGCACCAATACTCCTTTGTTATTCAAACTTAAAAACTTAGATTGATGTGTAAAATCTTCTTATGCATTGTCTTTTATATCTAGGAAGTCTGGCTATCTTGACATTTCTTATTTCAAAATGTCTCTTGTGTTTTCATTCCTTCCTCATCCATCTTAATCCATGTATTTGTCATCTCTGAATTACATTTCCTTCATAATGGTGTTCCTGCCTCAATTCTCAGTAGATTAACAATCAAATGACAACAAAACAAATTATTTTGATCTAATGTATGTTGATTTAATATATTTACTAATTTTCTACAACACAAGTTCTAGACCTCAATCAGCCCAATTTACAGCAGCTTCAAGCTTGAATATGTGATCTTCTTATCCAAATTATACTAATCTTTTAGAACCCGGTTTAAACCCATACTTTGGGTTATGCTTCGTAGTTTTCCTAACACTCTCAAAAACCAAAAAGCACACAAACAAAAAACCATTGCCATCCAGTCCAGTCCAACTCATAGCAACCCTAGAGGACACAGTAGAACTGCCCCCCCGCCCCTGGCATTGGGTTTCCAAGCAGCAGCTGGTGTATTTGAACTGTTGACCTTTTGATTAGCAGCTGAACTCTCAACCACTATGCCACCAGGCCTCCAATTTCAGGGCTTATGAATATTGTTTGTGTTTCCCATTCAAATTTACACACCAATCACTAAGGCCAAAGGTGAAGAAATTGAAGTTTTTGCCAACTTCTGAAATTGATTGAACATGGAATCAGGATGCATTGATAACTAGTGGTGATTGGTATGTGAAAGTTGGAAACAAAAAAGGATTGGCAGTTGGAAGACATGGTCTTAGTGATAGAAATGATGCTGGAGATCACATGATAGAATTTTGCAAGACCAACAACTTATTCATTGCAAATACCTTTTTTCACCAACATAAACAGCAACTATACACAAGGATCTCACCAGATGGAATACACAAGAATCAAATTGACCATATCTGTGGAAAAAGATAATGGAGAAGCTCAATATCATCAGTCAGAAAAAGGCCAGAGACCCACTGCTGATCAGACCATCACTTGCTCATATGCAAGTTCATGTTGAAACTGAAGAAAATTAGGACAAGTCCACAAGAGCCAAAGTATGACCTTGAGTACGTCCCACCTGAATTTAGAGACCATCTCAAGAATAGATTTGATTCATTGAACATGAATGACCAAAGACCAGATGAGTTGTGGCATGACATCAAGAACATCATACATGAAGAAAGGAAGAGGTCATTAAAAAGATAAGAGAGAAAGAAAAGACCAAAATGGATGTCAGAAGAGACTCTGAAACTTGCTTTTGAACTTCAAGCAGCTAAAGCAAAAGGAAGAAATTATGAAGTAAAAGACCTGAACAGAAGATTTCAAAGGGCAGCTCGAGAAGACAAAGTATTATAATTACATGTGCGAAGACCTGGAGATGTAAAACCAAAAGGGAAGAACATGCTCTGCATTTCTCAAGCTGAAAAAACTAAAGAAAAAATTCAAGCCTCAAGTTGCAATATTGAACTATTCTATGGGGAAAATCTTAAACGACTCAGGAAGCGTCAAAAGAAGATGGCAGGAAACAAAGAGTCACTATACAAAAAAGAATTGGTTGACTTTCAACCATTTCAGAAGATACTATGTCAGCAGGAACCAATGGTAATGAGGAAGAAGTCCAAGGTGCAATCCTTACTGAAGACTATGATCTTTGATCTTCATCATTAAGTGTTTCAAGTCCTCTTCAATTTCAGCAAGTGACGTTGTGTCATCTGCATAACACAGGTTGTTAATGAGTCTTCCTCTAATCCTGATGCTCTGTTCTTCATATAGTCCAGTTTCTCAGATTATTTGCTCAGCATACAGATTATTTCATTGTAAGAATGTTTAGTCTGTATATAATTGATGATAAAATTTGTAATTGTTACAACCTTTTGAGGGCACAAGACTTTTTTTTGTCTTTATATGTTATGTGTTTGTTCCCTATTTTGCATTCACTGTTCACCCCTAACATAAAGCAATATCCATTGTAGAATTCAACATTTATTTGTTGAATGAATTAATGAATTGTTAAATTCTTAGTCAATTCATGAGGGAAAAATGCTGTCCATTAATGACGAAGACTTTCTCACCATTGGAAATCAAGAACCTTAAGCTACTTGTCTTAGTTATCTAGTGCTGCTGTAACAGAAATGAACTAATTGGATGGCTTTACAAAGAGAAATTTATTCTCTCACAGTCCAGGAGGCTAGAAGTCCAGATTCAGGGTGCCAACTCCAGGGGAAGGCTTTAGCTCTCTGTTGGCTCCGGAGAGAGGTCCTTTTCATCATTCTTTCCATGTTGAGGAGATTCTCAGCACAGGAACCCCAAGTCCAAAGGACACACTCTGTTCATGCTTTCTTGATGGTATGAGGTGCCCCTGTCTTTCTGCTTGCTTTCCTCTTTTATATCTCAAAAGAGATTGACTTAAAACACAACCTGATCTTGTAGATTGAGTCCTGCCTCATTACTATAACTGCCTCTAATTTTTTAATCCCACCTCATTAACATTATAGAGGTAGGATTTACAACTCATAAGAAAATCACATCAGATGACAAAATGATGGACAATCACAAACTACTGGGAATCATAGGCTAGCCAACTTGACACACATTTTGGGGGGACACAATTCAATCTGCAACACTACTTTATTCAGAGATTTTGTGTTCAGAAGATGTATTAGTTTCCTAGGGCTATTGTAAACAAGGTACTGTAAATTGAGTGGCTTAAAACAGCAGAAATTCATTATCTCACAGTTCTGGGAGCTAGAAGTTCCAAACAAGATGTCATGCTCTCTGAAGGCTCCAGGGAAGGAATCTTTCCTTGCCTCTTGTAGCTTCTGATGATCTAGAGTGTTCCCTGGCTGGTGGCAGGCAAATTTCACTCTCCATCTCTATCTTCACATGTTGTCTTCCCAGTGTGCCTGTGTGTCTATATTCTCTCTTATTAAAAAAAAAAAAGGACCCTGTTATTGTTGTGTGTCCTAGAGTCCATTCTGACTCACAGTGGCTCTATATAACAGAGTTGAACTACCCCATAGGGTTTCCTAGGCTGTAGTTTTTTTTTTTTTAATTGGACTTTTGATGAAGGTTTACAGAACAAATTAGTTTCACATCTAACAGTTAGTACACACATTGCTGTATGACATTGGTTAACAACTCCATGACATGTCAACACTCTGCCTTCTCAACCCTGGGTTACCTATTACCAGCTTTCCTATTCCCTCCTGCCTTCCAGTCCCTGCTCCAGGGCTGGTGTGCCCTTTTAGTCTTGTTCCATTCCACGGGCCTGTTCAATCTTTGGCTGAAGGGTGAACCTCAGGAGTGATCTCATTACTGAGCTGAAAGAGTGTCTGGGGTCCATACTCTCAGGGTTTCTCCAGTCTCTGTCAGGCCAGCACGTCTGGTCTGTCTTTTTGAGTTAGAATTTTGTTCTGCTTTTTTCTCCAGCTCTGCCCGGGACCCTCTATTGTGATCCCTGTCAGAGCAGTCAGTGGTGGTACCCGGGCACCATCTCTTTGTACTGGACTCAGTCCAGTGGAGGCCGTGGTAGATGCGGTCCATTAGTCTTTTGGACTAATCTTTCCCTTGTATCTTTAGTTTTCCTCATTCTTCCTTGCTTCCAAAGGGTGAGTCCAGTGGAGTGTCCTCAATGGCTGCTCACAGGCTTTTAAGACCCCAGATGCTACTCACCAAAGCAGAATGTAGAACATTTTCTTTATAAACTCTGTTATGCCAATTGAGCTAGATATTCCCTGAGACCATGGTCCCCACAGCCTTCAGCCCAGCGATTCGGTCCCTCAGGGAGTTTGGGTGTGTCTATGGAGGTATCATGGCCCTGCCTTGTACAGGCTGTGCTGACTTCCCCAGTATTGCGTACTGTCTTACCCTTCACCAAAGTTACCACTTATCTACTGTCTATTAAGTGTTTTTCCATCCCCACCCCTCTCCACTCTTGTAACCATAAAGATTGTTTCTTTTTGTATGTAAACCTTTTCATGAATTTTTACAGTAATGGTCTCATACAACATTTGTCCTTTTGTGGCTGACTTATTTCACTCAGCATAATGTCCTCCAGATGCATCCATGTTATGTGATGCTTCACAGATTCATCGCCGCTCTTTAGCATTGCATAATACTCCATTGTGCATACGTAGCATGGTTTGTTTATCCATTCATCTGTGGATGGGCATCTAGGTTGTTTCCATGTTTTTGCTATTGTGAGCAATGCTGCAATGAACAGGGGCGTACATATATCTACTAGTGTGATGACTCTTATTTCTCTAGGATATATTCCTACGGGTGGGATTGCTGGATCATATGGTATTTCTATTTCTAGCTTTCTAAGGTAGCACCAAATCATTTCCCAAAATGGTTGTTTCATTTTGCATTCCCACCAGCAGTGCATAAGAGTCCCAGTCTCCCCACATCCTCTCCATCATTTGTCATTTTCTGTTTTATTGATTTATGCCAGTAATGCCGGGGTGAGATGGTATCTCATTGTGGTTTTGATTTGCATTTCTCTGGTGGCTAGAGATTGTGAGCATTTCCTCGTGTGTCTGTTGACCCCTTAAATGTCTTCTTTGGTGAAATGTCTATTCATATTCTTTGCCCATTTTTTAATTGGATTATTTGCCTTTTTGTTATAGAGATGTTGGATTTTCTTGTAGATTTTAGAGATTAGACTTTTGTCTGATTTGTAGTAGCCAAAATTTTTTTTCCCAGTCTGTAGGTGAGGTCTTTTGGTGAAGTCTTTTGATGAGAATAAGTGTTTAATTTTTAGAAGATCCCAGTTATCTAGCTTATCCTCTGGAGTTTGTGTGTTGTTGGTTGTGATTTGTATCCTGTTAATGCCACGTATTAGGGCCTCTAGTGTTGATCTTATTTTTTCTTCCATGTATGTCATAGTTTTTGGCTTTATATTTAGGTCTTTGATCCATTTTGAGTTACTTTTTGTATATGGTGTGAGGTGTGGGTTCTGTTTCATTTTTTTTTTTTTTTTTTGCAGATGGCCATCCAGTTTTGCCAGCACCATTTGTTAAAAAAGTCTTTCTTTTCCCCATTTGATGGACTTTGGGCCCTTGTAGAAGATCAGGTGACCATAGATGGATGGATTTATATCTGGGTTCTCAATTCTATTGCATTTGTCAACGTATCTGTTGTTGTGCCAGTACCAGGCTGTTTTGACTACTGCAGCTGTATAGTAGGTTCTGAGGTCAGATAGTGCGAGGCCTCCTACTTTATTCTTCTTCAGTAGAGCTTTGCTTATCTGAGACCTCTTCCCTTTCCATATGAAGGTAATAATAAGTTTTTCCATCTCTTTAAAGAATGTTGCTGGTATTTGGATTGGTATTGCATTGTATTTGTAAATTGCTTTGGGTAGAATTGTCATTTTCACAATGTTGAGTTTACCTACCCATGAACATGATATGTTTTTCCATTTATGTAGATCTCTTTTGGTTTCTTGCAGTACTGTTTTATAGTTTCCTTGTACAGGTCTTTTACATCCCTGCTTAGATTTATTCCCAAGTATTTTATTTTTTAAGGGGTTGTTATAAATGATGTTGTTTCCCTGATTTCCTTTTCATCATTCTCTTTATTGATGTATAGGAATCCAACTGATTTTTGTATGTTTATCTTGTATCCAGTTACTCTGTTGAATCTTTCTAGTAGTTCCAGTAGTTTTCTTGCGGAGACTTGGATTTTCTTAGTATCATATCATCCACAAATAAGGAGTGTTTAACTTCTTTATTACCAATTTGGATGCTCTTTATTTCTGTTTCTTGCTTTATTCCTCTAGCTAAGACTTCCAACTTAATGTTAAATAGGAGTGGTGATAAAGGATATCCTCATCTTGTTCCTGTTCTCAAGGGGGATGTTTTCAGCCTCTCTCCATTGAAAACGATGTTGGCGATTGGTTTTGCATAGATGCCCTTTATTATATTGAGAAATTTCCCTTGTATACCTATTTTATTGAGTGTTTTTTATCAGGAATGGGTGTTGGACTTTGTCAAAAGCCTTTTCTGCATTGATTGAGATCATCATGTGATTCTTTCCTTTTATTTATATGGTGAATTATGTTGATTGATTTTCTAATGTTGAACCATCCTTGCATAACTGATATGAATCCTATTTGATCATAGCGTATTATTTTTTTGATATGATGATGAATTCTATTGGATAGAATTTTGTTGAGAATTTTTGCATCTATAGTCATGAGAGATATTGCTCTGTAATTTTCTTTTTTGTGGTATCTTTGCCTGGCTTTGGTATCAGAGTTTTGCTGGCTTCACAGAATGAATTCAGAAGCATTCCTTCCTTTTCTACATTCTAAAGTAGCTTGAGGAGTACTGGTGTAAGCTCTTCTCTGAATGTTTGGTAGAATTCTCCAGTGAAGTCACCTGGGCCAGGGCTTTTTTTGGTTGGGAGGTTTTTTATTACCTTTTCAGTCTCTTCTCTTTTTATGGATCTGTTCAGATTTTCAACGTCATTTTGTGTTAGTTTGGGTAGGTATTGAGTCTCCAGAAATTTGTCCACATCCTCTAGGTTTTCAAATTTGTTGGAGTATAGTTTTTCATAATACTCTGTTATGATTCTTTTTTATTTCAGTTGGGTCTGTTGTAATATCCCCCATTTCATTTCTTATTTGGGTTATTTGTGTTGTCTCCTGTTTTTCTTTTGTCAGTTTGGCCAGTGGTTTGTTGATTTTGCTGATCCTTTCAAAGAACCAACTTTTGCTTTATTGATCCTTTTTATTACTTTTTAATTCTCTATTTCATTTGTTTCTGCTCTGATCTTTATTAATTCCTTTCTTCTGGTCACTCTGGGATTCTTTTGCAGTTCTCCTTCTATTTGTTTAACTTGTGTAACTAGTGTTTTGATTTTGTCCCTTTCTTTTTTAAAATATTGTGCTTTAAGTGAAAATTTACAAATCAAGTCAGTCTCTCATACAAAAATTTATATATACTTTGGTATATACTCCTAATTACTTTCCCTGTAATGAGACAGCATGCTCCTTCCCTCCACTCTCTCTTTTCGTGTCCATTCCACCAGCTTCTGACCCCCTCTACCCTCTCATCTCCCCTCCAGATAGAAGATGCCAACATAGTCTGAAGTGTCTACTTGATCCAAGAAGGTCATTCTTCACCAGCATCTTTTTTTCTATCCCATTGTCCGGTACAACCCCTGTCTGAAGAGTTGGCTTTGGGAATGGTTCCTGTCTTGGGTTAACAGAAGGTCTGGGGGCCATGACCACCAGGGTCCTTCTAGTCTCAGTCAGACCATTAAGTCTAGTCTTTTGATGATAATTTGGGGGTCTGCATCCCATTGCTTTCCTGCTCCCTCAGGGGTTGTCTGTTGTGTTCCCTGTCAGGGCAGTCATCGGTTGTAGCTGGGCACCATCTAGTTCTTCTGGTCTCAGGCTGATGTAGTCTCTGGTTTATGTGGTCCTTTCTGTCTCTTGGCCTTGTAATAACCTTGTGTCCTTGGTGTTCTTCATTCTCCTTTGATCCAGGTGTGTTGAGACCAGTTGATGCATCTTAGATGGCCACTTGCTGGCATTTAAGACAGCAGATGCCACTCTCCAAAGTGGGATGCAGAATGTTTTCTTAATAGATTTTATTATGCCAATTGACTTAGATGTCTCCTGAAGCCATGGTCCCCTAACAGCACTTTTTTTAGTAATTTATTTTGATACTGTTTTTTACCTTTCAGGCCAATCATTCATTAAAGAAACTCCCTACAGTTTTTATTGTTCTTTCTAAAAAAAAAAAAAAATGCTTTAGAGCTTTCACTGAAATGTCTTGCCCCAGTCAGTGCTTTTGCTTTAGCACTGGTTTTCTTACTTCTGCTTACTTTAATTCTACTTATTTGTTTAGTCAGGATAGACAAGTTTCTAGTGTGGTATCGAATGACTCCCAAATCTTAGTGGCTTACGAACAAAAGCTTTATTATTTTCTCATGTTCTGTGCCCGTCTTCAGCTGATTGAAAGGTCTCTATGTGAAACTTAATAACAAACAAACAAACAAACATTGTCATGTATTCTGACTCACAGTGACTCAGTAGGACAGAGAACCACCCCATAGGGTTTCCAAGGAGCAGGCTGGTGGATTGAACTCCTGACCTTTTGGTTAGAAGCCAAACTCTTATGTCATATGCATTCCTCAAGATGCTTCTTGGATGTGACAGCATTCTTTTTCATTCATTTTTCAAAGAAAGTGATATATCTAGACTAGAAAGAAGCATATCCTTCCACCAGGAAGGAAAAGCAAAATTTGTGAAGTACACATAACAATATAACTTTCTACATCAACATTTCCAATCTATTTCAAATCCCACTTACTTCATTAATCTGAAATTATTCACCCCACTTTCAAGTGTTATCTTTTTCTCAACTCTTGCCATCCACATTAAATATGTAGCACATTTTATATTGTTCTATGCAGGGCAGTTGCCAAATTATTCTTAATGGTATAGATTGCAAGCATTTTGGAATTGTAGGCCAAAAGATCTCTGTTGCAATTATTCAACAAGACTATTACAGTATAGAGGAGCCCTGGGTGGTGCAAAGATTAAGTGCTTGGCTGCTAATCAAAAGGTCAGCAGTTCAAACCTACTAGCTGCTCTGGGGGAGAAAAGACTTGGCGATCTGCTCCTGTAAAGATTTCAGCCTAGGAAACCCTATGAAGCAGTTCTCTGTCCTGTAGGGTCGCTATGAGTTGATATGAACTTGATGGCACATAACAACAACAACATTGTAGTATAAAAAACAGCCATAACTGATAGATAAACAAATGGGCTGCGCTGTGTTCAAATAAAACCTTATTTGTAATAAACCTGTTAGCTTCGAGTTGATTTCAACTCTGAGCAATCTTATAGGACAGAGCAGAACTGCCCCATAGTGTCTCAAAGGAGTGGTTGGTGGATTTGAACTGCTGACCTTTTGGTTAGCAACCATAGCTCTTAACCACTGTGCCACCAGGGCAGGTAGATACTCTGTGGTGTACATCCCTGTTCTAGAGCAATGTCTTTTAAGCTTGATGTGCATCAGAATCACTTGGAGGAATGTTAATATACAGTTTGCTGATTACCGTTCTTACAACTTCCTATTCAACAGGAATGGGGAAGGATTTGAGAATTTGTGTTTCCCACAAGTTCCCAGGTGATGCATCTGCTGCTGGTCAGGGGATCCCACCTTGAGAACCATTGATCTGCAGAACAAAGAGAATGTCCTCTATTCAGTGGCTCACTTGCTATTTGTGATCAATAAATGTGTTGAAATAAATGAGTAAATATTATTATAAAATTGAGGAAAATGCAGTATTATAATTTATATTTCATCAGAATACTTCCTTTCTTCCCGCAAAGCACGATGACCACATTTAGCCAGGGAATGCCCTGAATGAAATTTTATTGGCTACATGAATGAGTTACAATAAAGTTAGCATTCACCTTTTTATAGTGACACGGTGTACAACGCTGTAAATATTATGCTTTTCCATGCCTCATTCACATGATAGACAGGTAATGAAATGGTTTTATTTGTAAAGTCTCCCCAAGCTATTTTAACTTGTCACGATACACAAAGCTTGGCTACACCAAATGCATCAGCCCATTTGTGTTACTTCAGTGGGACAAAAAGATTCCAGAAAGACCCATTAAGTTTATTCTTATTCAATATCGACACTGGAAGGACATTCCTATTTGAGTGCTTCCCTGAGCTACCAACCCTACTCACATTTGTACACATTTTAAAACTGTATAGGTAACTATGTACTCTTGAGATTTTGGGCACAGATTACTTGTTTGTGTCAAATACTTTCACATTCCTGATAAATATATGACAAAATGACTTGGATTTGTGGAGAGAAAATAAATGACTCCACTTGTTCAAGCAATTTTTATTCAATATGTAGCATTTCAAAAGTGAAATGTAGAGAAAAATCATCACAGATAAATTATGTATTGTGATCTTAGAGATTTTGGAAGAATCAGTATCATTGTTTCCAACAATGATACTTTTCTTTATAAGATTTTATTAACATTATAGTATTTTGTAAAGTTGTATGTAATAACCATTATATTCCCTCAGTAAAATAAAATGTTGACAAAAATCCTCCAGTATATAAGCATGCCAAAATAAAAGAAACCAGACTAATTTATACAGTTTGAATATATTTTAGCTCCTTATGTAGTTCCTGGAACAAGTTGAATCAGTATAGAATCAGTTAAGTACAGTAGTAGACATTGCTTGAGTAAGGTTATTATCACCAGTTAGCTGCTGATTCTTGTTCAGACAATGTTTAAAGAATCAACTTCCAGTGAAACTGGACTTTGTCAATTGTTTTGTTCCACAAACTAAAGGAATCAAGCTACTTGGTGGGGCAGGAACGGGAACCCAAACCTTCTGCCTCTCAGGTAAGTCTATATAGATTTCAAGCATTTAAAAACCGAAGCGTCAGCTGCTAACGACCAGGTGCTATCACTTTCTCGGCGCCAAATTTTCACCCTCTGCTAAGTGAGCCTTCTGAGAGCTGTGGAGTTCTCAGATTCATCCAAAGCGTTATACAATGAACGCTAGGAGGGAAAAAAAGAACAAGCAAGATACATTTCAGATATAGGATTCAATTACTTTTCACAACTCAGGAATGTGTCAAAGGCACGCTGTGTTTTGTTTTGAGGGAGGGGAAGTGACAGGGAGGGAATCCTGGTTCCCCATTGGTTCTCCTCTCGCCGCTGCAGTTGAGCTCCAGCCGCTCGAAGAGCTTTATTGATCTGAAGGGTAAATGTGGAGGCAGCCACAGAGAGGGGTCCAGGCGTTTCTGAGAAGAGAGGCAGCCTCTTCCAGGAAAAAAGTGGTGTCTACGGTCTGCCCGGCCTGGAGACCTTCTGTGAATGAAAGGGGACAAAATGCAAGGCAGTTTGCTGCTACAGTGATGTAGAAAGGGAAAAAAAAAAAAAAAAGAAGACAGAGGGTCTCACCTTCGGAGCAAGGCTGGGTTGTTGCATCCTGCTGCTGCTTTTTCCGCTGCTGGTCCTGCAGCTGCCGCTTCTGCCATCAGGTAAGGCTCCCTTTTTTTGACTGGAATTGGATCGTGTGTGTGATCGCTTCAGAGTACATGAGCGGAAATACACATGTGGTTAATAAAGTCATGCCGAGCGTATTCAGAGGCTGAACGAGGCTACACACAGATCTGGCGTCTGAATTAGCCTGTGCGTGGTTTTGCTTTGGGAAACTTCAGTAAGTTCTAAACAAGTCTCGTCTTCAGGGCAAGAGGTTAAATGAAAAGGGGAGGGAAAGAAAAAAAAAAAAATTAACCACTAATGGACCTTAGCGTGACTAAATTTTCCACAGAAAATAAAAAGTATGCTAGACGCTCAGCTGGTTATTATTATTTTTAATGGTTTTATTGCTATGTAATTTTATAATGTGATAATTAAGGCTTTTTTCCAAACATCTTCTGTAAATCAAACCTTTCTCCCCACTTCTCCATTGATGGTTATTGCATGTAATTTTTTTAACTGCCATCATTGTTTAAAAATGCAACTGTACAATTTAAATGTTTTGGTAGCTTGTCTCTCAGTGTACCTACCAGAAACTAATTTGGGACAAGGAGACAGGCTACCAGATCTGCTGTGGGTTATGTAATATGCATTTCAGCATTATCTTGAAAGGTTATTAGTCATTTGGTCGTAGGTTTAAATAGTGAGGAAGATATGTGACGTGGGACATTATAGGAAATCATTTCCTTTAAGAGACCTTAAGACTTTTGCAAATATTTTCCTATTTTTAAAACTGTTTTTTCTACATTGAGATCACAGTGGCTTCTGAATCTCTGTGTTTCCGAGTATCTGATGTCTCTTGTCGACACATTTCTCTGTACTCTGTAGAGAAGGAGCTGACATACTTTTGGCTGACTCTGTGACCATTTCCTGATTCTCAATTTCTCATTAGGTATTTTAGAGCTTATCCACAAACTGCTCACCTGGAAAATTACCTTACAGATTGAGGGGAAAAATTTAAAAGAAATAGGTTCTGAAAATATGTTTATAGTCTTAAATTACATGACCAAAACATGAAAAATGCAACCATGCCAAGCAGCTATTAGTTTACTTGATTTTTATGGCACAACTGATCTTTTGTAAGATTTATAAATATCCAGATACACAGCTGTTCAGAATATCTAACCTCATCATTCAAAGACATCTCTCAATCCTTAAAACATTCTAAGCAATTCAAATCTCATTTTAACCATACTGTTTCATTATCATTTATAGAAAAGAGTTTAACTTCATATATTTCATTATAAATATTTCTGTGATTCTAGCAGTGTCTCTTCAGAATTGAAAAGCAGATGCTTACTCTTTCCAGTCCGTAAGCAGTTGATTGACTGATTGATTTGGCATGCTCAAGAGCACAGCCACAGACAAAGTAGGGACTCCCACTTAAATGGTCTTACTACGTAACACCTAAGCTTGTTCAATAACAAGACTTAGGGACTGCTTCTCCACTGGCATAGAAACTGTTAAGTAAAAAGAGGTTTCATATTAACTTTAAAATCCAGTTCTGGAACAGAACATATTTTCCCCTCATTTATAGCCTTTACTTCCTCAAAGGCTAACATCCAAGTTTATTGCCATTGTTAACTCCTCTCCCCTGTAAACATCCCGTTTATTTTCTGTTGTGTTCAGCAAACCTCCAGTTGCTGTATTCTTAACTTCCATTTCCAAGCTGTAGGAGGAAGTTTTCCATCCAAGAATGCGTTTTTTCCTATTAGACCTCACTATTTTCACTGTTCTGCTCAGTGACGTGATCTTTTTAGATGCTTTCCTCCCCCAAAAGAGAACTGGATTATAGAGCAGGTGCCATTTGTTCCACGCAGGGTATAAAACCTATAAAATTCTTGTTATAGCAAAGGCAGTGCTTCGTTTATTGAAAAAAAAACCAGTTAATTCTTCATGTGACATACTTACTCCCCAGAATGACTGCATTCTTCGAGGATGGAACACAAAATTGGATCTCCTTATACTGAGCATCTATTGCATCTAGTATTTTGATGGAGTATATTTCATGTAATTGTGATATAGGTTGAGATCAATCAATCTTTTATCAGTTTGTGAAAGATAAGAACATGTCACTTCTTTTTAAAGTGCATTGTAATGAACATCAAATGACTCTTGCTGATTAAATAGAACTGAAATATGCTACTTAAATGTTCTTACATGAAGTGTGAATTATTGTATGTTCATACCTTTGACATTTAGATGTCTTATCATTAAACATATCTGTCTGTTGTGATAGGAAGCTGCATCGTGTGAGGTTCCCTTCAGAGATGAGCCAGGTGTTCATGTAAAAAAATCGGATTTCTGCAATAAAATGAGCCATTGGTATACTTTGTGTCTTACATGTCTTTATATTTAAAAAGGAAAAGTATGACATATTTCTCATTCTTTCAGTCTTCTAAAAAAAATGCTGTTTTTAAGTGAATCATGCATTTCCATGTTAGCATTGCTACATCAATAGGCAATGTGGCACGAGGTCATGATCATATATATTAAATTATAAGTGAAAATTATTTAATAGGTGGCATGGTTTAATTTTACAAATGGGTTTAATTTACATGAAGAAAGATAGCACATAGAGTAATTAAATAAGGAATGAAAATTTATGAATTTTCCTGGAAACTTTGCTAATTTATGATAGGAAACCCTGGTGGTGAAGTAGTTAAGAGGTAGGGCTGCTAACCAAAAGGTCAGAGGTTCAAATCCACCAGGTGCTCCTTGGAAACTATGGGGCAGTTCTACTCTGTCTTACAGGGTCGCTGTGAATTGGAAATAACTCGACGGCAATGGGTTTAATGTATGATAATTGAACAATTTATTTCCTTATAGCTTTTTAAAGCATTTTAATTTTCGGATTTAAGGCTGTTTTATTTTTTCTGAATTTCTGTGCCGAAAGGGTGATACCAAAACCAAATCCAGTGCCGTCGAGTCGATTCCGACTCACAGCGACCCTATAGGACAGAGTAGAACTGCCCCATAGAGTTTCCAAGGAGCGCCTTATGGGTTCGAACTGCGGACCCTTTGGTTAGCAGTGGTAACACTTAACCACTACGCCACCAGGATTTCCGAAAGGTAATATAACCACACTAATCTTCACAAAGGAAATGTGTGTGTGTGTTCGTGTGTGTGTGTGTACGCGCTCGCATGCGCGTGCACATGAACAATGCTTATGTAGAATAGCGAAAGTGGTTAAACTCAAATTTATATATTATGCATCACATAATAAAATGATTAATAATATGGAGTAAATAACATTTTTAAAAACTGAGAAAAAGTTATGACTATTGAAAAATTGAATTAACATGTGTACTCCACATAACGTTATTCTATTTGTTGTGAGATCATGGATAAATTGTCTAAGAATATGATTTTATTTTATCTAATAAGCTTCCTTTAACTCTTGAGAAATTCCTTTGTTCAGGTTTGAATTACTCTCTATGTATTACAGCTCATGCTACTAAGGGATAGATATCTTCACCATGTTTTAGTTGCATTTTTGCATTGGCTTTCTTTCATGCTCTGTAGATGTCTAAGGCATTGCTCTATAAATTAATTTATATTATGCTGCATGTAAGAAATGTGTTAATTGAACGACATAAAATTCTTTTAAAAATATGCACATCTCACGTATATATGTGTGAAGATTCTTGTGAGAGAAGTTGAGGCCTTGATCTGTGCACAGGTAATCATGAGAGAAGTACAGGATTTACATATCAAACCCTAAATCTATGTATTCAAATGTTTGAATGATGCATGCTTAGTTCCAAGTGTCAAGTAGTCAAACGTTAGGATATAGGTGAAGAATATAGAATTATCCACAAAATAAGATGGCAGTTTTAAGTATGTTTGATTATACCTTAAAATTAATGAGTCCTATAATTCCTACTTGCTGGAAATATTGTTGTAATATTCAAAAATGAAATTTTCTCCATGTACATAAGTTAGAATCCTGATATATTGTCTGTATGACTATGTGGAAAGGTCAAAACTTGGGAGTTAGAGAAGAACAGACAATGGTTTGAATCCAAATTTTGAGAAGAATTAGGTCGTTTGGGGCAAGTTGTTTCAGTTTTTGATCCTTCATTTCTTCTCTTGATTTAGTATGATATTCCACCATAGAAAGCACACATAAATGGTGAATCTCTCTCCTTTTTAACTTTCTTGAGTATGGTAATCTAGATTTGTTGGAGGCATGCTACAGCCAGAGCTGGCCCACTGAGTTGGGTGTAAACATGTAGTGGCCAGAATTGGTTACATGTTGGACTTACGTGGGAATGGACACATATCTCGCACTGCTTAGCTGCAAAAATAATTCTACTTATTCTGTCAAGAATGAGATATGAGTGTTTCTGGTAGATTAAAAAATGAATTAATTTTATATTGCATTGAAATTTTACTGCAGGTTAGCTGTAACGAAAAGGGAATAATAGGAGGTAGCTAGAGATAGAATACAGACTTAGGAGTGTTTTTTATATTATTTTTGATGGAGACTTGAACATGTAGATAGCTAAGAAGGAAATCATTAGAAAGGTTGATCATAAAGGGAAAGAGATAAGTAAATGGATCAAAGACTTAGAGGAGATGAGAACTTCTAATATCCAGAAGATTCATGGCAGATACAATTGGAAGATGTCATTAATGCTAATAATTCAAGTGATACAGTATTCAAAAGCCAAATATCAAGTAATTTTATGTGATATTTAAACATCTATTAAAATAATATCTTGAATGTCAAACAGGATTGTTAGGAAACAGTCAACCAAAATGTGATGCTAATTAAATTATCCAAAGTAATACTTTTAAATGTAATTAAAAGAGATCTAAATGCTTGGTAAATGTTGAGAACTAGAGGAAATTAACATGAATAGATTCCATTCTGCCAATGAAAAAATATACTGAGTGCTATTATTAGCACTAACTGATATGATGCATTTAAATTTATTTCTGAGAAAAGTGTGTGGGAATGATTGGATAGCGTGATATCCAAAATGAGGTGTTCTCTTAAGGCTTTGTGAGTCGATATTCCATGAAGGGTTGCCATTACTTCAAGGGATGTGATTACACGCAGGTTTTAAGGAAAGAACATTTCACTGAAACTCCCCTCTTTTCTAATTACTAGCAATAAGGTAGTGACTGAGAAACACAAAGTAAGCTTTTGGCTGTTTCAAGTTATACATTAACTAGGCAAGAATGGGAAGCCCAGAATAATGTTCTAAAATCAGAGAAAGATTCACAGCGAGGCATCTGGTGGTCTTAATCAGTATTCAGTATTTGGGTTTGGCTGGATACTAGATACTAGAATAAGTTACCATTATAAAAGTCTAATTTAAGAGAAAGTCCAGGACTAGAACTGGAGTTGTCACATGCCAGAGGTTCCTATGTATACTAAAATCAAAATAAGATTTTATCAGCAATATTAAATAGGTTGTTTATTCTCTAATACATTCAAATCTTAATATCCCATACTTTTATTTAGTAATAATTTTGTATAAGTCTGTGATATATATAACCATTGCATCTCCAGGGGTCCTTTAAGTGCTAGTCTGCTAACCAAAAGACTGGTGGTTCAAACCTATTCAGAGGCCCCCCAGGAGAAAAAAAAAAAAAAAACTGGTGATCTACTCCTGTAAAGATTACAGGCTAAAAAAAACCTTACGGGGTAGTTCTACTCTGTCACACTGGGTTGCTATGAGTGAAGATCAACTTAATAGCATTAACAAAAGCAACCAGGATATATATAAACCTAGATGAAGAGGTGAACAAGGATATAATGAAAATATAAGGTGTGTGATCTGTTTTGGTCCAGATGTTAGTTAATATACATTTCAGACAGGGATATTGTCAAAAAGGGGTTATTATCAGGCATTTTTAAAATACACAAACACATCAGAATAGCGCATGCTAATTTCATAAAGTGCAGTGTAAAATATGGAATCTTTATAGAGGGCTACTTGGTAGTATCCATCAAAATCCAAAACTCAGCATTTACAATACTAGGTTTTTTAAATTTTTTTAGTAAAATATGTTCACGTGACTTTCAGTATCTCTAGAGATTTCTTCTCTCACTGTTTCTGCCCAGTCTCCTTTGCCGACTTCTTTTCAGACCTGTAAATAGAAATTCATGGTATCCCAGTCCTGGGCCCTACTTATCTCTCAGTCTGGAGACTCACTGAAGAGATAATTCCATTCAGTATGATAGGTTTGAATGCCATCCATATGCTAATTGCCAATTCTATATCTTTATCTGAGCATCAGACTCTAGTCTCCCAATGCCTGGTTAATATATCCTCTAGGGGTGGATTGCCCAATAAGCAAGGTAAGCATAGGCTTACTTGTGCTTACTTCCTAATCTGTAGTGAACAGCTTCACAAATCTATATCTTTATCTGAGCATCAGACTCTAGTCTCCAAATGCCTGGTCAATATTTCCTCTAGGGGTGGATTGCCCAATAAGCAAGGTAAGCATAGGCTTACTTCCTAATCTGTAGTGAACAGCTTCACATAGGTGATGTGGTGAAACTCATATGAAATTGTTTACTATGGCTTAGGTAGAAAGCACAAGTAAGCCTTGGTTACCTTGCTCACCAGGTAATCCATCCTTGTCAGAGACTGTAAATTTGAAAAGAGGCCTTCATTCTATAGGAAGGTGCTGTGGGATTGAGAACAGAGAAACAGATGCTAGCCATACCTAGAAGCAGAATCTTTGATGCGGTGAAAAATGTGAAATTGTTCACTACAAATGGTTTGGTAAGCAAGGTAAACACTGTGTTTACCTTCCCTATTGGATAATCTTGGCCTGTTTCCACTGGGTCAACTAATAGTCATCTCAAACATAACTTCCTCAAAACTAAACTTTTGATTTCTGCCCCTCCTTTTTATCATAATCTCAATACTCTCTTTGCCTACTTTTCTTGAACTCATTAAATGACATTATTATTCACCCTCTTTCTCAAGCATTTAAGATCAGCTCTGAGGCCTTGCTTCACCTCCTCCCTGAGACTCAATTCAATATTGAGTCTACTGGCTTCATTTTTCAAATAACATCTTTAATCCAACCACCTCTCACCTCCTCCATCAGAGTTACCTTTGCCAAAATCACCATTGTCTGAGACCAGACCTAGATTATATAGTAGTGTCTAGTCCTTTTGTTTCTATCCCACTCCAATTCTCTGCACAACAGCCAGAATTACATGTTAAGTGCACACGCACACACACACACACACACACAAATTCTCATGTCACCTGCTTTAAGTTCTCCAATATCACTGGAAAACTACTTTCCATGGCTTAAAGCCCCTATATGGCCTAGGTCCTCCATTTTCTTCTCATCATATCTCCCAAGCTGAGTTCATTCCTGCCACAGGACCTTTGCTCTCACCCAACTTCCCCCTTTACTTAATTTACATCTTGGTTTAAATATCATTTCTTCAGCTCAACGTTCTCTGACGACTGCCTGTGAATAGCACTTCCCTCCTCCAGACATTACCTTTATCTATCTTTAATCTTCTTTATAGTACTTGTCACAGCTTACAAGGTATTATGTAATTTTGTCTGTCTTCCAAAATAAAATGCTTGCCCCATGAGGCACATTTGACCTCTCAATAAGAATTTATTTGTTGAATGGGTAAATGAATAAATGAACTGATGAATGAATCTGGGGACATAAATTCACCTGCAAAGTATACATGCATAGAAAAGTAGTTTGAATGATTTACATGATGATATATTAAGAGTGGATCTCTTTAGGGAGGAGAATGGGTTGTACTTTTAAATTATAAGACTTTGTACAAAAATATAACTTGGCCTGTAAGTATAACTGTTAACTACTCATGTCATTTGTATTATTATTCAGTACAGAAGCAGTGTTCTCCTATTAAAATGATCGGGGGAATTTAAGGGAAAAAAAAAAACATAATTTGAGTCTTAACCTAAAAAAAAAAAAAAAGGAGAAAAAGAAGTCTTTAATGTTTAGCACAGAATAATTTGGACAAGTACTGGTTCTCTTTTCAATGAAAGATTGAATAGTATCTTACTGCGTGTAATATACCCAATTCCCCATGGTGTCTACAATTTAAATAGAACTCCTAGGATACACTTAAAAGGGGGAAGAAAGCCTTTAAAGGTTTGTCTTAATTGGCTCTAAGATTCTGTTTCGTTATCTGAAGAGAACAGAGGAGAATCAGTATTAACACCTGGACTGGTGTCTGTGCTAAGTCCAGAGCTCCTAAAGTAGCAATTAAATGGCTTAATCTTAAAAACCTCCTAGGTTTAATTCAGTAGCTCTGTTCAGAAGGGCATTGCTAATTCTTCTTGAATTGCTGCTGCTTCTAACTTCACTGTTAATTTGAACAGCATTCGAAATTCCATTCTCTCTAATAGAGTTAATTGCATTATGAAAGTCAGCTTAGAGTGGAAACGTGTTTCCTCTTGTGGAGTATCTCTCTACAGAGTCCTTTTCATTTCAACTTGACACACGTGGACATTTATGCAGGCTTATGTCACAATTCAGCGTGCTTGTTGAAACAAGTTTCAAAGACTATTCTGTTAAATATTTATATAGACACCAAAGCATGTAAGCGATCCAAAGTGCTTATAATTTTGTACATGCTCAGGCCATCCAATCTAATAGACTCTTAAGTCTTTGGAACATTAGCAAATCTCTGAACTTTTAAACAGGCTGTGACCTCTTCATTTAGAGGGCTACTTCAATAAAGGGAAGGCTCACTTAGGTTAATGATGGATCATGAAGCCATTTGATTTGCAATGAACTGGGTTGCCCATTATCCCCCAACATTTGTGTGGGTCATGTTATCACATCCAAGTAATGAGTCAAGCTCCTTCCCAGTTCCTTTTGAGTTCCAAGTGATTACAGGAAATCTTAATGTGCAATTGCATGAGACTTTGAGCCGGATAACTGCATGTGAATTATTATTTTTGCCTAGAGTATAAAATTTCAGCTAAGGGTCAGTTTCCTCTTAACAATAAAGACAAGCCTAACCAGTTGCAGTTGAGTCAATTCTGACTCACAGCGACCCCATGTGTTTCAGAGTAGAATTGCGTTCCATGGGGTTCAACAGCTGTGATCTTTCAAAAGTAGATTGTTAGGCCTTTCTTTGAGTTACCTTTGGATGGATTTGAACCGCCAACCTTTTGATTAATAGCACTTAACCATTTGTGCCAACCAGAGACTCACTCATGACCATAATAGCTGCTTGTTCAGAATTTATTGGAACATCTGAACAGTAAAGCAGACACCCTTGTTATCTCTCTTTCCCTCTCTCTCATTGTTTTGTGTGCTTTGTTTTCTTTTCTTGATGAAAAAACAAACCATGGAGAGAATGTTCACAATTAACCGTCCTCAAAATATATTCTCATTTATCAACCACTCTTGTTCCGTCACAAGTGTATCCACACACTTACACACAAAATACACACCTAATACACACCTCTACGTAGAGAAGCAAGACTGGTGAACATAATAAAAAAAAAGAAGTTAAATCAGTTATAAATGTCTTATCAATAGCCAGAAATGTTCTTTATAATGCCAACATGTTGATTGCTTCTTTAACATGTCTGCTGTCTCATTATTTCTGCACAGTCTTTTCAGAGGCATACATCCATCTATGTAAAGCAATTTTGAGAAATAAAGAAAAATATATGGGACATATATATACTTTGAAACATTTTCCAAAAAATTATTGGGATGACTGCACATTTCACGTTTAACACAAATACACACACATACACGTACACACGTTAAGAGTGTCTCTTCAGTCAGATCTTCTAAAGCTAGTTAAATGTTTCTGACTGAAGGCTGTAAACCCTTTTGGCGCTAATCTTTCCTAAAAATGAAATACTTTCACAGTATAGAGAAATCTATGAAATATGAATGACAGGAGGAAAACAACTTCATTTATTCTTGCTCTCTGATTTACAGTGTGGTGATGACAACCATGGGGGAGGTGACAAATAGTGAATTCTTCTGGGTTTGATGCTAATTTCACAGCACTACAGAAAAAGAGAGAGTTGTGCCATATTCTAGATCTCTAAAAAAAAAAAGCGGATTTAATTAAAGATGGTCCCCTAGCTCATGTCACCATGGAGAACTGGTAACTTGAGTGATTTTACAAATAGACTGGGCAAAAATTCCCCAGTATTATAGATTCACAGAGAATTACCCTGGAAAATTATCATATTTAGCTTCCCAGTCACAAAGCTGTGATTAATAACCTTAACAAAGAGCCAAGATATTTTCATTACTGGTTACTTAACCAATTTTTGTAAATACATTTACTCTTCCATTTCCTTAATGGAAAGAAAAGTTTCAAACCCTTAGAAATAAGGAGGTGGCTGAAAAGATAGAGCCAAAATTTTCTTTACCAAAACAAATTTTTTTTTTTTAAATACATTATCTTTCTCTAGTGGATATTAAGGTAAGAAAAAAACAGCTACAAAAAATGTACAAAGGCATTTCCTTGCTTTTCTTGTGGCTTAAAATGTATTGTTTGAGATATATATAAAATCTAAAACCAAAAACCAAACCCAGTGCCATCGAGTCGAATCATCTACTGGGAAATTGTATCATGATAAAAATCAGTTTTAATGTGATAATTAGTTGTAGAAATATCAAAACCTTTTACAGTGTCTATTTTCCATTGTTTATTTCCAGAAGTATTTTAGACTTTATTTTTGAGCCCATACTAAACAATTTCAGGTAGATTAACATTCTCAGTTTTTCGTAATTGCATCTTTAGTTCTGGGGTGACCACAAATCTTATGTACTCCAGAGATATCTTGCCCTCTTCCCAACCTACCTCCTAGCCTTGGCCTGTAATGTTGATAGATATTAGATTAATGCCTAATTCTAGATTATTTACTTGATTTAAGCTCTAGTCCATGATTATTCTCCACCCCTGTAATGAGCAGTGGCATTTCAGGACTCCTTTGTGGAAAACTCTCATAGGCCTGCTTTTCATAATTTATGTTAGTTTGTACAACCTTCCTCTCCTGCTCTACAACCTGTCTTCATCTATGCTCATAGAGTAATCACAGAACATTCATTTTTTCCTTCACCTAGACTTTTTCTTAGCTGTATCAGTACATATACTAATTTTGGCCATCTGCTGTTTAAATGACTTTTGAGATTACTTATTTAATATCTGTTTTGGTAACACAATCATATTTTAAAAAAAGCCATCCGGAGATAAAGTTTAATCCAAGTAATGACTAACATGTTTAAGGTTCCATTATAGTTCCATGGATGTTATTTTGAGGAATGGTGTATTCTTTGTTGATCTTCAGATATAGCTTATTTGGAGTTGTCACCCGATGTATTTTGTTACCTAGATTATGATGATGGTTTCTCTTGTGTAACTGCATTTTAAAATTAAAAAAAAAATACAACACTTGCTCTTGGAGAGGAAAGTCAAACATAACTGAATGTGTTAAACTGATTTTTAGTTCCCTCCCTGCTCACATGCTATCCCATTCCCCAGAGATAACTGCTTACTATCACCAGTTTATTGTGTATTTTCCCATAAACTGATAACTCTTATGTACTTGAATATATAGTCGGCTATTATCTCTCTTCAATTTCCATAATGATAATTTGAATTAATTACTCTCAGAATTTTTTACTTCAGTTCTCAGTGGATTGGTTTTAACTTTTTTTTTTTTTTTTGGATTAGTATTTTTTTTTTTAATGTGCTTTTTTTTTTTTTAAGTGAAGGTTTGCAAATCAAGTCAGTCTCTCATACACAAAGCTGCCCTCCCCCTAACAAGACAGCACATTCCATCTCTTCACTCTGTATTCCCCGTGTCTACTCAACCAGTTCCTGTTCCCCTCTTCCTTCTCACCTGGCCTCCAGGCAGGAGTTGCCCACATAGTCTCATGTGTCTACTTGAGCCCAGAAGATCACTCCTCACTAGTATCATTATCTAATTTATAGTCCAGTCCGATCGCTGTTTGAAGACTTGGCTTTGGGAATGGTTCCAGTCTTGGGCTAACAAAGGGTCCGGAGACCATGACCTCCAGGGTCCCACTAGTCTTAGTTGGATCATTAAGTCTGGTCTTTTTACGAGAATTTGATATCTGCATCCCACTGTTCTCCTGCTCCGTCAGGGATTCCCTGTTGTGCTTTCTGTCACAGCAGTCATCCAAGGTAGCTGGGCACCATCTAGTTCTTCTGGTCTCAGGCTGATGTAGTCTCTGGTTTATGTGGCCCTTTCTGTCTCTTGGGCTCATCTTTACTATATGTCTTTGGTATTCTTCATTTTCCTTTGCTCCAGGTGGGCTGAGACCAACTGATCCATGTCGGATACCCGCTTGCTAGTGTTTAAGACCCCAGATGCCTCTCACCAAAGTGGGTTGCAGAACGTTTTCTTAATACATTTTGTCATGCCAATTGACGTAGATGTCCCCTGAAACCATGGTTCCCAAACCCCCTTCCCTGTGACTCTGGCCTTGGAAACGTTTGGCTGTATTCAGGAAACTGCTTTGCTTTTGGTTTAGTCCAGTTGTGTCGACCTCTCCTGTATTGCGTGTTGTCTTTCCCTTCACCTAACATAGTTCTCCTCTGCTCTCTAATTAGTGAATATCTCTCTGCCTCTGTCCCCACCCTGGTAACCATCAAAGAATATTTTCTTCTGTGTTTGAACTTTTTCTAGAGTTCTTATAATAATGGTCTCATATAATATTTGTCCTTTTGCAACTGCCTAATTTCACTCAGTATAATTCCTTCCAGATTCCCCCATGTTATGAGATGTTTCACAGATACATCATTGTTCTTAATCATTGTGTAGTATTTCATTATGTGAATATACCATAATTTGTTTATCCATTCATCCTTTGATGGGCACCTTGGTTGCATCCATCCTTTTGCTATTGCAAACAGTGCTGTAATGAGCATGGGTATGCATATATCTGTTTGTGTAAAGGCTCTTATTTCTCTAGGATATATTCCAAGGATTGGGATTGCTGGTAGCTAGATTTTTAAGGAAGTGCCAAATCGATTTCCAAAGTGGTTGTACCATTTTACATTCCCACTAGAAATGTTTAAGTGTTGGATTGGTTTTAACTTTTTATCTTTTGGTTTTAACTCTTATCTCACTAGCAGTCCCTTCTTGGTTTATTTTCTGGTTTCTTCTCTTATTCCCCTTATATTGGAACAGCTATAGACATCTTCTTCTCTGTAACTACACCAACACCCATGGTGATCTTGTCCAATTTCATAGTGTTAAATACTGCATGCCGAAAACTCCTAAATATAATTCTGTACCTCAGACCAGCCATAATCCAATCTCATGTACCCAGCTGCTTTCTTGATATATACATACTTAGATGTCTAGTAGACATCTAAAATTCACATGTCCAAAATGAACCCCATGTCTTCTCTCATAAATATATTCTGTCTTCATATTTTCCCATGATTGATAACAACTCCATCCTTCCAGTTATTCAAGCCGAAGCCTCTTACCCATCTTTTGCAACCTCTCATATTGCATGTATAATCTGCCAAGAAATCCTTCTGGCTTCACCTGTAGAAGTATTTGTAGAATCTTACCAATTCTCATCACTTCAGTGTTCCCACCCTGATTCTAACTGTGCTTTCCTCTTAACCAAATTCATGCAATAGCCGCATAATGGTTCTCTCTCCTTCTACCCCTCCAAAGACTATTCTCAACACAGCAACCAGTGCCATCCTTTTTAAATAGATTATGTCACCCGTCTGTTCAAAATCATGGGATGGCTCTCCACTTAACACAGAAGAAGTGCTAAGGGTTTACATGATCTGTGCCTCATCATTTTATTTCTGGCTTTTTCTACCTCTAATATTACTCTTGGTCATCTCCTCACACCACTCTTTCCTTTACTTTACCTGGAACATAGGCTTACTCCCACCTTGGCTAGCCATTCCATCTTCGTAGAATGCTATTTACCAAATACTCACTTGTTTAGCTGCCCTGAATGCACAGTGGTTAAGCACTTGGCTGCTAACAGAAAGGAACTTTGTTCAAATCCTTCTTTCTCAATGAGGACTGTCCTTACTACTTTATTTAACAGTACAAATTACACAAACACTACAGACCATACACTCCATCTTATTCTATTTTATATTTCTTTGTTTTTCATATTATGTTTATTATATATTTTCCACCTCTCCTTTCTGGAATATAAACTCTCAGAGAACAAGACTCTTTTCATCTTTTGTGCTAATATATCTCAAGAGACAAACGTAGTGTCTGGCAGTCTAGTGCATAATAAGCATTCATTACATATTTGTAAACACATGCTGTATATATAAATGAACAGCAAAATTCTTCTAGATTTCTTACGTGACTCTTGTGTGATATAAGCATACCTGAGCATGGACACGCACACATACCCTCAAATACAGACACACATGCTCATTTGATTTGTTTAAATTAACAAAAGAAAAGAGAAAAACAAATATCCTGGTCTGTGTAAATTGTGGTATACATTGTGTTACAATAAGATTTTAGAAACATGAGACAAAACATTTACAATACTTAGTTTGTTCTGGTTTTTACATGTGTGATTGTAAATTTGTTGTTTTAATTGCACTTAAGAAATTGAAATCAGAGTTTTAACTTATTTTTTATGAAGACTCTCAATGATCATACAAGGTAAAAATCTCTACCTGATGCTCTTTCTGCGTCTAATATTTATCCTCTTTATTCTTTATACTCTTACGTGTTCAATCATTTGAAAACCAAGGTGAAAATGTAGTTGTGTATATATACAAGCACGTGTATGCAAGAGTCTACCATACTTTACACAAATAACGCATACCTTCTGTATTTGTTTTTCAACCACTCCCTCCCCTCATGAGGTATTTATGTAAGCATGCTGTGCTATTTTTTTACAGCAATATGTAAAAAAAAAATTGGCATAGAAGTGTTTATAAAAAATACCTTGTGGGTAGAGGGAGGAGTTGGCAAACAAACGTAGAAGGTGTGCATTATTTTTGCAAAAGTACGGTACTATTTGTGTGTTTTTTACTAAGTTGACTTAAAGCAAATCAGAATTTGTAAGTTACCAGAGCTATAAGTAATTTTAAGTGTAACTAGGCAGAGAAATATATACACATACATCCAGAGAAAGACAGAGAGGAGAGGGGGGTGTGGAACAGAGAGAGAGGGTAAAATTTAAATTATGTTTATGAAATATAAGAATTATACCCCTTTATATTAATTGTATGAAGTCCCTCTGTGGCACAAATAGTAAAGCACTCAGCTACTAGCTGAAAGATTGGTGATTTGAGTCTACCTAGGGAAGTCTTGGAATAAAGCCCTGGTGATCTACTTCCAAAAGATCTCCGCCATTGAACACCGTATAAATTTTCTACACTGAAACACATGGGGTTGCCATGAGTCAGAATTGGATTGATAACTTTTTTTGTTTGTGTTTTTTTAATAACAATTGTAAGTACTTTACAATTGCAAATATTTTATTGTACTATGATATTTAACCGCTTCCTTTTTCTAAGTGTTGTCAGATATATAATCCACAATAAACTGAGAAAACAAAAGAAGACAAATATATTTAGTAAACATCACGGTGCTTACTAAATACCACCACCACCACCACAACAACAAAAAACCTTTTAGCTTAAATGGAAAACTTGCATAAAAGTCCACAGTATACATTTTAAGAACTATGTTTTACCTTTACATAAATTGCTCTTTACCTGCTTTTAATGCAAGGTGTTATTACTGTTCTTTCAATCTTGATAAAAATGAAAGCTTAAATCGGTGTAGTATTTAGACTCAGAGGAAGCAGTTGTTGTTGTTTTTGTTGTTGTTAGGTGCTGTAGAGTTGATATTTGACTCATAGTGACCCCATGGGACAGAGTGTGGGAGGTGTCCTAGTGATTCAGTGTTTAAGAGCTCTGCTGCTAACCAAGAGGCCTGTGATCTGAACCTACCAGCAGCTCCTCAGGAGAAAAGACCTGGAGATCTGCTTCCAAAAGGATTACAGCCTAGGAAACCCTGTGGGGCAGTTCTGCTCTATCATACAGGGTCACTATGAGTAAGAATTGATTCAACAGCGTACAACAACAAACATTTTAATCATATCAAAATATTATAAATATGTGTTACATGGAAATAATTAAAAATATTACTTCCCCCACCCCCATTATGTCCAATTCCTTTCTAACCTTGACATGTATGTGGTTTTGCAGGACTCCTAGAGACAATAGTAGGGTATGAGGTGATAAATTCTCAGTGATTAACACACAAATTAACACACGTTGAACCCAAGTATTATTTTTGGTCTGAGACTTCAGAGGCCATTGATGCCATATTTAAATCTATGATGATCACTCTTTCATATTTCAGGAAACTCTTTGGTAACATTCAGTTCTGTTTGGTTTGTTTTCATTTTCAAAAATCAATGCTTTTTCAAAATTTACTCTTGAGAATATATCATGCAGTCTTTCTACACGTAGTGATTAGTTTTGGTTTTGTATGCCTATTCTTCTGACCCCCCAGGCCTGGCTAAATGACTTTTTCAATCGTTCACCAATTGTTTTTGTGGTACAAGCCCATTCTGACTCATAGCAACCCTATAGAACAGAGTAGAACTGCCCCATCGGGGTCCTAGTCTGTAATCTTTACCACAGCACATAAAGGAGTCTTTTCTTCCATGAAGCAGCTAGTGGGTTGGAACTACTAACCTTTTGATTAGCTTCCAAGGGCTTAACCATTGTGCCACTAGGTATTTTGCATTGTATCACAAGGTACCGTGATGCTAATGTACTGACTGGAGAATATACTTGGAAAAGCAAAGATTCATTGATTCGTGGTAAACTCTCTAGGCCAGATTACAGTGCTTGTCACATAGTTAAGACTAAATGACAGTGCCTCAATACTGCATAAAATGTAGAGTCACAGAGCAGGATTAACATGCAAGCCATGCAAAATTGGAAGTGTGAAAATCATATCACTCAATGAGTTGAAAATGTCCGCATTAAAAAAAAAAAGCACGTTAATGTTTAAATAGCTTTATTAATAATTGCAAAAATTGAAAGCAACTGTTCTGGATTGAATTGTGTCCCCTGAAAATATGTGTTGGAATCTTAATCCCTACATCTGTGGATATAACCTCATTTTGGGAATAGGTTTTTCTTTGTTATACTAATGAGGCCGTATCAATGTAGGGTGTGTCCTAAACCTAATCATATTTGAGATATTAAAAGCAAAGTTTAGGCACAGACAGCAGAAGCACAAATGGGGGAGAGATAGGTGCCACCTGGATATCACCAAGGAACCCAGGAGAATTGGGACTAGAGAAGCTGAGATAAGGATTTTCTTCCAGAGCTGAAGGAGAAAGAGCTTCCACCCTACAGCTAGTACCCTGAATTCGGACTTCTAACCTCCTCACCTTTTAGAAAATGTATCTCCCTTCTTTACATCCACACACGTGCAGTATTTCTAAGACATCAGCCAAGATGCCCTTCAACAAGTGAATGGTTAAAGAGTTGCATATCCACACAATGGCATATTATTTGGCAATAAAAATAAATGAGCTATCAAGCTACAAAAAGACATGGAGGAGCCTTAAATACATATTGCTAAGCAAAAGAAGCCAGTCTCAAAGGTACATACTGTATGATTTAAAATCTATGCCATTCTGGAAAAGGCAAAACAATAGACACAGTAAAAAGATCAGCAGTTACCAGGGACTCGGGCAAGCAAAGATGGTTGAATAGGTGGATCACAGGGCATTTTTAGGGCAATTATTCTGTATGATACTGTAATGATGGATACATGACATTATGCATTTGTCAAAACCAATAGGATTGTAAAACACAAAGAATGAACCATAATGTACACTATGAGCTTTAGTTAATAATAATGCATCAATATGGTTAGTTAATTGTAACAAATGTACCACAGTACGCGAGATGGTAATAATAGAAGAAACAGTGCATAAGGGAAAGCGGAGTATATGGAAACTCTCTGTGCTTTCTGAATAATTTTTCTATCAACCTAAAACTGCTCTAAAAGAAATAAAGTCTTTTTCAAAAAATCATAATTATCAAAGACCTATCATCCTGTTGTTGAGGAATTGATACGAAGATTAAATGCCTTAGCAGAATATTTTCACTTGATGATCAAGAACTTACTAAACCAGAGTCGGTTCACATGTAGAAATATTATTGAAGAAACACTGGAACAGTAGACACAGTATCTCTTTAATTTATTCAGAATTTTTAAGTATTTTTAAATACTTTCTGTGGGAATAATTTATTCTTTAAATGATGTGATTGCCAGTTTTTAAGTAATCATACCATATAATATTTTAATGGCCATTTGATTAAATTAAGACACATTACTGCATGCCAAAATCCCATCATCACTTCTGTAAAATCACTTTTACCTTGATCAAATAGCCAATGTTGCAACACATGGCTATTTTCCAAAATCAAGTAAAGCCACCATAAAACAAACTTCCCTAAAAATAACTAGTGCATATAAGACAGGCAGTCATACTCTTTAGTTTTGTTTCAAACCACAAGGACATGACCTTCCATTAGCTCTGCACTCACTGTTTCGCATGAGATATGCTGGGCAGCATGACTTACAGATGGTTTTGTTAATAATCCTTGACCTTCAACTACTATACACAAAGTGTTTTTGCTGTGTCTATGTTGCTTTATACGTACAAAATTGTTAGGCTAGATAAGTGGTGAGCATCAGTACCATTTCCACTTTGCCAGTTAGCAAATAGAGAAGTAGAAGTTACATGGCATTTATCAGGTCCTACGTTTACAGCCAGAGCGCTCATTTTCAGAGAGTACCTTGGGAAAATAAAAATAAATGACTATAAAAAAAAAAAATTATATTTAGAGCCAGAGTGCTCATTTTCAGAGAGTACCTTGGGAAAATAAAAATAAATGACTATAGTATTTATACAAAAAAACAGAAAGAATCATAGAATATTTACAGAGAAACTTCAAGTACTTAATTAAATTGACCTTAACACTAACAAAAATGTTTCCAAACGGAGCTCTCCCAGGTAATGATAATTAAGTACACTAATTGTAATGAGCACCTTTATTACATACTGATGTACCCTTTCACCACGATGATAAAACAGGTGTAGTTTGAAAGCTCCCTTTTCCAGTCTTATTCCCTTTCAGTACGAGCAAGGAAAAAGTTCAGCGTGGCCCTGGATATATGAGGTTTTGTTCATTTTGTGGAAATCACACCTTGGGTAGATCACATATCCTAGAAGATAATTAATTTATTATTGATATTCAGGGACATTGTAAATAACATCAAGTGCTCTCAATCTGTATCATTTCAGATTTTATTTGTAAGTGTATGTTTTTATAAATGATCATATTTTTCTGTAGTAGTTTTACCAAGAATGAGCTAGGGCATATATATTTCTAAGTCAGGAAAAAAAGGGGAAATAAGAAACAAAGAAAAAATTACTATGGCATTCAGAAAATGTCAAAGCATTGAATGCGTTAATAAAATAAAGGGCCACAACAACTTTTTATGAAATTTGCAGTTCTGTTTAGCGAAATACTGAAATGAGAATGGATTGTGAAGATTTCTTCTGTAATAATTCCTTTAAAGGAATACTCAATGTGAATCTAAATGTCATATTATTACTATTTCCCTGTTCCTGTCCACACTCTTTTCACACAGAACAATATTAATTTTTGCTTTATTGAGGCCAAAATGCTTAGGCTGGTTGTATCTTCTAGAATTTGAATGAGGAAAATATTCTGGATATCAAAAAAGCAATCCGATTATTAATAAATTTATAAAATATTGAAAACTAGATGGTTCTAAAAGAAAAATTACAGATGAGGAGTAACATCATCAAATATTAATATTTCAAAAGTATTCTACCATTTATTTGGAGAGTTTATTATTATTTGAATATTCTTTCTGTGTTAAAATTAAAAACTATAGCTAAGCGTTTGTTCTTTGCATGAAGGCTAAATGAAGGAGAATAATCTGACAAATAAGGAGACTGGTTAACTAGATGATTACTGTGGATCACTGTTATAGATTCTTGAGTGTTGCAAGTGGTTTCCGCTTGACTACTAACCCAAAAGTTGGCGGAAATTTGTCAGAAAGATTGGCACTTCCAATCCACCCAGTGACACCTCAGAAGTAGGCCTTTATGATCCACTCCTGAAGTATCCCAGCCATTGAAAACCCTATGGCGTGCAGGTTTACTTGCCATGATTTGGAATCAATTGAGTGGCACTAAATTTTGGTTCAGTTTATGGTTACCCTCATCTTTCTGTGAATCTAACAGTTTTCAACAACATTGTTTCACCAGTAACCTATTTCTTACAGGGAGATCATACTTGCATTGAGCAGAGTACCTTCAACTAACAAACCATGAATCTCACCTACTTTTATATTCTCAATATTTATGTATTTCTCACTCATACGAAGTCCACTGTGGATCTGGACAGCTCTCCAGGGCAGCTGTTCTAAATGTGATGGCTCATCAGTTCATGTCCAATCAGCTCATCCTCTTCAATGGCCAGCCGACAAGGCAGTTGGAAGAAACATCTGAGGGTGAAGGACCAGCATCTAGCTGCGCCTAAAGGGAGGTGATTCCCCAAATGATCAAATTTAATTTGACAAGGTAAATCATAGGCCTGGTAACTTCAATATGGGTGGAAACTAATTTCGCCATGTTCCCAGAGAGCAGGGTAAGTTTTGGTCAATTCTAGCAACATATACATAAGGTGTAAATCTTTTTTGGGGGCACGAGGAATAACACTATATGAAGGATGCTATGTGCGAAACCAAGCTTACAAATTAGCAAGAACAATTGAAAAAAGAAAAATAGTTGCCTAATCTGAAAGGTGCCATTAAAGAGCTAGTGTCTTGGTCATCTGGTGCTGCTATAACAGAAATACCACAAGTGGATGGCTTTAACAAAGAGAAATTTATTCTCTCACAGTCTAGGAGGCTACCAAGTCCAAATTCAGGGTGCCAGTTCCAGGGGAAGGCTTTCTCTGTCGGCTCTGGAGGAAGGTCCCTGTGATGCATCAGTCTTCCCTTGGTCTGGGGATATCTCAGCACAGGAACCTCAGGTCCAACAGACATGCTCTGCTCCCAGCACTGCTTTCTTGGTGGTAAGAGGTCCCCCTGTCTCTCTACTTGCTTCTCTCTTTCATATCTCAAAGAGATTGGCTTAAGACACTATCTAATCTTGTATATTTCAGCAATATAACTGCTCCTGATCTGTCTCATTTCATCATAGTGATAGGATTTACAACACGTAGGGAAATCACATAAAATGGTGGACAATCACACAACACTGGGACTCATGGCCCAGCTAAATTGACAGATTTTTTGGGGGGGACACAATTTAATCCATGACAGCGAGGGAGGAAAAAAAAAATGCCTCTGCTGGCTTTTTCTTTTTTTTTTTTTTAATGCCAAATCCTCTACATTTTAATGCCAAATCCTCCCTATTAAAATGGATATTCTCCTCTGGACATTAGAAAGCTATGCGGAGAAAAACAACTGTGGGAATGCATTTTAAGCTCAGCTGTGTTAGTAAGCAAACTTCTTGGTTCTCTGCTCTAAAACTAAACTAATTCTATAGTTTCCTCTTCAAGTTGTCATTCCCAACATAGTAGACTATGTGATTGTCTGATTCAAAATGGCCAATACCAGTGCATTTCAGCTCACTAATGCCTAGGATATCGATGTTTATGCATTCCATTTCATTTTTGACAATTTCCAATTTTCCTAGGTTCATACTTCGTACATTCCAAGTTCCAATTATTAATGGAGGTTTGCAGCTGTTTCTTCTCATTTTGAGTCATGCCACATTAGCAAATGAAGGTCCCGAAAGCTTTACTCCATCCACGTCATTAAGGTCGACTCTACTTTGAGGAGGCAGCTCTCCCCAGTCATCTTTTTTTTTTTTTTTAATAGTTTTTATTGTGCTTTAAGTGAAAGTTTACAAATCAAGTCAGTCTTTCACATAAAAACTTATATACACCTTACTAACACACCTTACTACATACGCCCAATTACTCTTCCCCCCAATGAGACAGCCCACTCCCTCCTTCCAGTCTTTCTTTTTGTGACCATTATGGAGCTTCTAACCCGCAGTTTGAATCCACCAGGCGCTCCTTGGAAACTCTGTGGGGCAGTTCTACTCTGTCCTATAGGGTTGCTGTGAGTTGGAGTCGACTCGACGGCACTGGGAACTGAGTTATCCCCCTCTACCCTCCCATCTCCCCTCCAGACAGGAGATGCCAACATAGTCTCAAGTGTCCACCTGATGCAAGTAGCTCAGTCCTCATCAGCATCTCTCTCCAACCCAATGTCCAGTCCATTCCACGTCTGACGAGTTGGCTTCGGGAATGGTTCTTGTCCTGGGTCAACAGAAGGCTTGGGTACCATGACCACCGGGGTCCTTATAGTCTCAGACCGTTAAGTCTGGTCCTTGTATGAGAATTTGGGGTCTGCATCCTACTGTTCTCCTGCTCCCTCAGGGGTTCTCTGTTGTGTTCCCTGTCAGGGCAGTCATCGATTGTAGGTGGTCACCATCTAGTTCTTCTGGTCTCAGGATGATGAAGTCTCTGCTTTATGTAGCCCATTCTGTCTCTTGGGCTCGTAATTACCTTGTGTCCTTGGTGTTCTTCATTTTCCTATGATCCAGGTGGGTTGAGACACATTGATGCATCTTAGATGACCGCTCGCTAGTGTTTAAGACCCCAGATGCCACTCTTCTAAGTGGGATGCTGAATGTTTTCTTAACAGATTTTATTTTGCCAGTTGACTCAGATGTCCCCTGAAACCATGGTTCCAAAACCCCTGCCTCTGCTTTGCTGACCTTCAAAGCATTCAGTTTATTCAGGAAACGTCTTTGCTTTTGGTTTAGTCCAATTGTACTGACCCCCTCATATTGAGTGTTGTCCTTCCCTTCACGTAAAGTAGTTCTTATCCAGTATCTAATTAGTAAATACCCCTCTCGTACCCCCCTCCCTCCCCCCCTCATAACCACAAAAGAATGTGTTCTTCTCAGTTTAAACTATTTCTTGAGATCTTGTAATAGTGGTCTTATACAATATTTGTCCTTTTGAAACTAATTTCACTCAGCATAATGCCTTCCAGGTTCCTCCATGTTTATGAAATGTTTCACAGATTCCTCACTGTTCTTTATCGTTGCATAGTATTCCATTGTGTGAACAAACCATAATTTATCCATTCGTCAGTTGATGGACACCTTGGTTGCTTCCATGTTTTTGCTATTGTAAACACTGCTGCAATAAACATGGGCGTGCATTTATCTGTTCGTGCAAAGACTCTTATTTCTCTAGGATATATTCCGAGGAGTGGAATTGCTTGGTAGCATGGTAGTTCTATTTTAGCTTTTTAAGGAAGCCTCAAATTGATTTTCAAAGTGGTTATACCATTTTACATATCTACCAGCAGTTTATAAATGTTCCAATCTCTCCACAGCCTCTCCAACATTATTACTTTGTGTATTTTTGATTAACACCAGCCCGGTTGGAGTGAGATGGAATCTCATTGTAGTTTTAATTTGCATTTCTCTAATGGCTAATGATCAAGAGCATTTGCTCATGCATCTGTTAGCTACCTGAATATCTTCTTTAGTGAAGTGCCTGTTCATATCCTTTGCCCAATTTTTAATTGGGTTGTTTGTCTTTTTTGTGGTTGAGTTTTAGCAGAATCACATAGATTTTAGAGATCATGTGCTGGTCAGAGATGTTGTAGCTGAAAATGTTTTCCCAGTCTGTAGGTGGTCTTTTTACTCTTTTGATGAAGTCTTTGGATGAGCATAGATGTTTGATTTTTAGGAGCTCCCAGTTAGCTGGTTTCTCTTTGGCGTTTTTAGTAATGTTTTGTGTTCTGTTTATGCCTTGTATTAGAGCTCCTAATGTTGCCCCTATTTTTTCTTCATGATTTTTATCATTTTAGACTTTATGGTTAGGTCTTTAATCCATTTGGAGTTAGTTTTTGTGCATGGTGTGAGGTATGGGTCCTGTTTCATTTTTTTGCAGAAGGATATCCAGTTATGCCAGTACCGTTTGTTAAAAAAAACTACCTTTTCCCCAATGAACTGACACTGGGCCTTTGTCAAATATCAGCTGCTCATGTGGATGGATTTATATCTGGATTCTCAATTCTGTTCCATTGATCTATGTGTTTGTTGTTGTACCACTGCCAGGCTGTTTTGACTACTGAGGTGGTATAATAGGTTCTGAAATCAGGTAGAGTGAGGCCTTCCACTTTGTTCTTCTTTTTCAGTGGTGCTTTCCTTATCGGGGGCTTCTTTACCTTCCATAAAAAAAATGAAGTTGGTAATTTGGTTCTCTATCACATTAAGAAATGTTGTTGGAATTTGGATCAGAAGAGCATTGTATATTTAGATAGCTTTTGGTAGAATGGACATTTTTACTATGTTAAGTCTTCCTATCCATGAGCAAGGTATGTTTGTCCACTTACGTAGGTCCCTTTTGGTTTCTTGCAATGGTACCTTGTAGTTTTTTTGTATAGGTATTTTACATCTTTGGTAAGATTTATTCCTAAGTATTTTATCTTGTTGGGGCTACTGTGAATGGTAT
The DNA here is from genome assembly GCF_024166365.1 of Elephas maximus indicus. Classification (NCBI taxonomy): domain Eukaryota; kingdom Metazoa; phylum Chordata; class Mammalia; order Proboscidea; family Elephantidae; genus Elephas; species Elephas maximus. Next base: position 26,923,443 of record NC_064820.1, on the reverse strand, counting down.
TGATTTGGTTATTTCCTCTTCGATGTTCTTTTTGTTGATGTAGAGGAATCCAACTGATTTTTGTATGTTTATCTTGTATCCCGATTCTCTGCTGAACTCTTAGTTTCAGTAGTTTTCTTGAGGATTCCTTAGGGTTTTCTGTTTATAAGATCATGTCATCTGCAAATGGAGATAATTTTACGTCTTCCTTGCCAACCTGGATGCCCTTTATTTCTTTGTCTAGCCTAATTGCTCTGCCTAGGTCCTCCAGCACAAGGTTGAATAAGAGCGGTGATAAACGGCATCATTGTCTGGTTCCCGTTCTCAAGGCTAATGCTTTCAGGTTCTCTCCATTTAGGATGATGTTGGCTGTTGGCTTTGAATAAAAGCCCTTTATTATGTTGAGGAATTTTCCTTCTATTCCTATTTTGCTGAGAGTTTTTATCATGAATGGGTGTTGGACTTTGCCAAATGCCTTTTCTGCATCAATTGATAAGATCGTGTGATTTTTTACCTTTTGTTTTATTGATATGGTGGATTACATTAATTATTTTTCTAATATTGAACCAACCTTGCATACCTGGTATAAATCCCGATTGGTCATGGTGGATTATTTTTTTGATATGCTGTTGAATTCTATTGGCTAGAATTTTGTTGAGGATTTTTGCATCTATGTTCATGATATAGGTGTGTAATTTTCTTTTTTTGTGCTGTCTTTAGCTGGTTTTGGTATCAGGGAAATGCTGGCTTCATAGAATGAGTTAGGTAGTATTCCATCCTTTTCTATGCTTTGAAATACCTTTAGTAGGTTTTGGTATCAGGGAAATGCTGGCTTCATAGAATGAGTTAGGTAGTATTCCATCCTTTTCTATGCTTTGAAATACCTTTAGTAGTAGTGGTGTTAACTCTGAAAGTTTGGTAGAACTCTGCAGTGAAGCCGTCTGGGCCAGGGCTTTTTTTTTTCTTGAAAGTTTTTTGATTACCTTTTCAATCTCTTTTTTTTTGTTATGGGTCTATTTAGTTGTTCTGCTATTTTTTGTGTTAGTTTAGGTAGGTAGTGTGTTTCTAGGAATTCATCCGTTTCTTTTAGGTTTTCAAATTTGTTAGAGTACAATTTTTTGTAGTAACCTGATATGATTCTTTCAATTTCAGTTGGGTCTGTTGTGATATGGCCCATCTCATTTCTTATTCAGGTTGTTTCTTTTCCTGTATTTCTTTAGTCAGTCTGGCCAATGGTTTATCGATCTTGTTAATTTTTTTGAAAGAACCAGCTTTTGGTTTTGTTAATTCTTTCAATTGTTTTTCCGTTCTCTACAGCACTGGGTTAATTCATTTGATTCTGCTCTAATTTTTATTATTTGTTTTCCTCTGGTGCCTGACGGATATTTTTGTTGCTCTCTTTCTATTTGTTCAAGTTATAGGGACAGTTCTCTGATTTTGACTCTTCTTTATGTATGTGTGTATTTATGGATATAAATTGACCTCTGAGCATTGCTTTTGCTGTGTCCCAGAGGTTTTGATAGGAAGTGTTTTCAGTCTCGTTGTGTTCTAGGAATTTCTTTATTCCCACCTTAATGTCTTCTATAACCCAGTCTTTTTTGAGCAGGGTATTGTTCGGTTTCCAAGTATTTGATTTCTTTTCCCTGGTTTTTCTGTCATTGATTTCTACTTTTATGGCCTTATGGTCTGAGAAGATGCTTTGTAATATTTCAGTGTTTTGGGTTCTGCAAAGGTTTGTTTTATGACCTAATATGTAATCTATTCTAGAGCATGTTCCATGTGCTCTAGAAAGAAAAGTATACTCTGCAGCTGTTGGGTAGAGTGTTCTTTATAAGTTAGTGAGGTCAAGTTGGTTGATTGTAGCAATTAGGTATTTCATGTCTCTATTGAGCTTCTTACTGGATGTCTTATCCTTCACCAAAAGTAGTGTGTTGAAGTCTCCTACTATAATTGTGGAGGTGTCTATCTCATTTTTCACTTCTGTTAAAGCTTATTTTCTGTATCTTGCAGTGCTGTCATTGGGTACATAAATATTTAATATGGTTATATCTTCCTGGCAAATTGTCCCTTTAATCATTATGTAGTGTCCTTCTTTATCCTTTGTGGTGGATCTAACTTAAAAGTCTATTTTGTCAGAAATTAGTATTGCCACTCCTGCTCTTTTTTGATAGTTGTTTGCTTGATTTATTTTTTTCCATCCTTTGAGTTTTAGTTTGTGTCTCTAAGTCTAAGGTGTGTCTCTTGTAGGCAGCATATAGACAGATCATGTTTCTTTATCCAGTCTGAGACTCTTTGTCTCTTTATTGGTGCTGTCATTTTGATGTCTTTGTGTGTTGTTGACAATTTCATTTTTCCACTTTTTCGTGCTGAGAAATTTTTCTTTGTAAACTGTGTGTTCCTCATTTTCATAGTAGTTGAATTTATTTTTGCTGAGTCATTATGTTTATCTTGGTTTTTTAATTTCGAAGTATGGAATTGTTAGACCTCTTTGTGGTGACCTTAACATCGCCTTGGTTTCTTCTCCATATGGAATATCTATGCCTCCTGTATTTAGTCCCTCTTTTTTGATTATTGTAATCTTACATAATGACATCAATGATTCCCTGATTTGAGCATTTTCTTTTTAATTAATCTTATTTTGTTTTTGTGATTTCCCTATGTAAGTTGATATCAGGATGTTCTGTTTTGTGAGCTTGTATTGTGTCGGTATCTGATATTATTGATTTTCTTACTAAAGAATTTCCTTTAGTCGTTCTTGTAGCTTTGGTTTGGATTTTGCAAATTCTCTAAGCTTGTGTTTATCTGTAAATGTCTTAATTTCACCTTCATATTTGAGAGAGAGTTTTTCTGGATATATGATCCTTTTTTGGAAGTTTTGCTCCTTCAGTGCTCTATATATGTCATCCCATTGCCTTCTTCCCTGCATGGTTTCCACTGAGTAGTCTGAACTTATTCTTATTGATTCTCCTTTGTAGGTGACTTTTCGTTTATCCCTGGCTGCTTTTAAAATTTTCTCCTTGTCTTTGGTTTCAGCAAGTTTGATGATAATATGTCTTGATGATTTTCTTTTGGGATCTATGTCATATGGGGTTCAATGAGCATCTTGGATAGATATCCTTTAGTCTTTCATGATGCCGGGGATGTTTTCTGCCAACAGATCTTCAACTATTCTCTCTGTATTTTCTGTTATCCCTCCCTGTTCTGGAACTACAATCACATGCAAGTTATTCTTCTTGATAGAGTCCCACATAATTCTTAAGGTTTCTTCATTTTTTAATTTTTTTATCTGATTTTTCAACTATATTGGTGTCAATTACCTTATCCTCCTTCTCCCCCACTCTGCATTCCAATTCCTCGATTCTGCTCCTCTGACTTCCTATTAAGTTGTCTAATTCTGTAATTTTATTGTTAATCTTTTGGATTTGTGAATGCTGTCTCTCTGTGGATTCTTGCAGCTTATTAAATTTTTCATTATGTTCTTGAATAATCTTTTTGATTTCATCAACTGCTTTATCAGTGTGTTCCTTGGCTTTTTCTGTAGATAGCCTTATTTCATTCTGAGGTCACCCCTAATGTCTTGAAGCATTCTGTATATTACTTTTTTTATATTCTACATCTGGCAATTCCAAGAATGTATCTTCATTTGGGAAAGATTTTGATTCTTTGATTTGGGGGTTTAATTTTTTTTTTTTTTTTTTAGAAGCAATTACGGTCTGCTTCTTTATGTGATTTGATATTGACTGCTGACTCTGAGCTAGCTATAAGATATTGTAATGATTTATATTTGCTCACTGAGTCTTATCTTCTTGTTTTGTTTCATTTCAGTACACCCAGATGAGCTACTAGATTGTGCGATCTTGATTATTGTAGTCTTTGAATCACTTACGTCCTGTTACCAGCTGGTTTAAGCTGTTACCAGATATATGAGCCTATGAGTTCATTCACTATTCTTGAATAGAATCAGTTTCGGTGTCCTGATAGTGGGTCATCTAGTGAGTGGTGTAGGCTGTCACCTATTAATTTAGAGGAGTATTGGTGATGGTAGTATGCACCAGATTCTAGTAGCAGCAGGGGGTCACACTTTGAGGAGAGCAGGATACTGATAGTCTTCCCCCATGTGCCAGTGAGGTAGGAGTGTCTCTTTTCTCTAGAGCACTCTGGTGGATGGGCTTTGCATCTGTACCTTAGATGCCCAATGCTTGTACTTCTAAAGATTGGTAGGCGTCACTATCTTCAGACTCCTTTACCAGTGGCTAGGTGGGTGTGGGTGGAACTTTAGCCCTCAGTTCCCTGCTATGGATCAGTGAGGGCTCTGTTTAATAGGTAGAGAGGTATCAGACTTCCAAAACTTGCCTTTCCACTGCTCAGCTAAAACAATTACAGTCAGATCTGTATCAGAATTGCCTTTGCATTATAATAGCCACCTGGTTCCCTGTAGGGATGAAAGCCAAAATCTGTGGATCTCTCATGCTTGGCTGGAGCTGGTTCTGTATTATTATTCTAGTTTAGGGAAGTCAGGGAAGGATTTTTCTCCCTGATTGTTAATTGCTGCTTCTGTCAGCCTAGGAGAATGGGTTACAGAAACAAACAAACAAACAAAAAAGCCCTGCAGAGCACTTCACTCCCTGGCCCAGGGAATTCCAATGTTAATGAAGCCTGCTGGGGCAGGGAGGGGAGGGATCAGGTAGATAGGAAAGGGTAGCACGTAAGATAGACAAAATTACTTATCTTGTTTGGTGATCACTGTTATATCTAAGATTCCATAGGGGCGTGTAGCCTGTGCATGCTGGCTGGGTCAAGTTTGCCCCTGAGGGTTAGGGCTGCATCTCATGCTTGCACCGTCTCAGGAAGCCATGATCAGCTCCTCCACACTTAGTCCAAAGCCCAGCTCCAAGGTTTTCTGGCTGGGACGCTGCACTCCAGGATCCGAGATCAGTCACTGCTTTCCCTTGGTTTCTTGTTCTACTGTCAGCCACTTTGGTGTGCAGCCTGCAAGCGCTGGCTGGTTCCCCGCCAAGGTTATTCCAGGGGGTTAGGACTGCGTCCCATGCTTGCCTCATCTCTGTAACTGCAATCAGACCCACCACTCTGGCTCCAGGGAACTGTGAGGGCTCAAGGCTGTGGCACCACATGCCAGCTTCGGAAGCGGTTGCTGCTTCAGTGCACGGCTTTTTTGCTCCCCTGTCCTCAGGTCAACTCCTTAGTTCTGTGTTTGATGGTCTGGGTTCGTAGATCGTCATGTATGTAATCAATTCACTTGTATTTTTGAGTCTTTCTTGCAAGAGGGATCAGTGGAACCTTCTACCTAGTCAGCCGTCTTGGTCCTGCCTCTTCCCAGTCAACTTTTGTGTGCCTTACAATTTGGGGGGCTCGTCCTCCAGCACTATACCAGACAAAGTTCCGCTGCTATTCATAAGGTTTTCACTGGCTAATGCTTTTCAGATGTAGACTGCCAGATCCTTCTTCCTAGTCTTTCTTAGTCCGGAAGCTCAGATGAAACCTGTCCTCCATGGGTGACACTGCTGGTATCTGAAATACCGGCGGCATGGTTTTCAGTATCAAAGCAACACAGAAGCCCCCACAGAAAAATATCTATAAGCCTACAAGGAAGGCCCGTTAATATGATTATTATTCAAATTTACGTACCAACCACTAAGGCCAAAGGTAAAGAAATAGAAGATTTTTATCAGCTGCTATAGTCTGAAATTGATTGAACATGCAATCAAGATGCATTGATAATTATGGGCACCTGGAATGCAAAAGTTGGAAACAAAGAAGAAGGATCTGTAGTTGGAAAATATGGACTTGGTGATAGAAGCAATGCCGGAGATCGAGTGATAGAATTTTGCAAGACCAACAACTTATTCACGTCAAATACCTTCTTTCACCAACATAAATGGCGACTATACACATGGACCTCACTTGATGGAACACACAGAAATCAAATTGTCTGCATCTGTGGAAAGAGACTATAGAAAAGCTCAATATAATTAGAAAAAGGCCAGACTATGAAACAGACCATCAATTGCTCATAAGCAAGTTCAAGCTGAAACTGAAGAACATCAGAGAAAATCCACAAGAGCCAAAATATGACCTTGAGTATATCCCACCTGAATTTAGAGACCATCTCAAGAATAGATTTGTTGCATTGAACACTAGGAACTGAAGACCAGACGAGTTGTGGAATGACATCAAGGACACCGTACGTGAAGAAAGCAACAGGTCATTGAAAAGACAGGAAAGAAAGAAAAGACCAAGATGGATGTCAGAGGAGACTCTGAAACTTGCTTTTGAGCACTGAGCGGCTAAAGCAAAAGGAAGGATTGATGAAGTAAAAGAACTGCACAGAAGATTTCAAAGGGCTTCTGGAGAACACAAAGTATTATAATGACATGTGCAAAAAGCTGGAGGTGGAAAACCAAAAGGGAAGAACACGCTCGGTGTTTCTCAAGCTGAAAGAACTGAAGAAAAAATTCAAGCCTCAAGTTGCAATAGTGAAGGATTCTATGGGGAAAATGTTAAACGACACAGGAAACATCAAGAGAAGATGGAAGGAATACACAGAGTCATAAAAAGAATTAGTTGGTGTTTAACCATTTCAAGAGGTGGCATATGATCAGGAACTGATGGTACTGAAGGAAGAAGTCCAAGCTGCTCTGAAGGCATTGGCAAAAAATAAGGCTTAAGGAATTGATGGAATATCAATTGAAATGTTTCAACAAAGAGATGCAGCACTGGAGGTGCTCACTCGTCTATGCCAAGAAATATGGAAGACAGCTTCCTGGCCAACTGACTGGAAGAGATTCGTATTTATGCCTATTCCCAAGAAAGGTGATCCAACCGAATATGGAAATTATAGAGCAATATCATTAATATCACACACAAGCAAAATTTTGCTGAAGATCATTCAAAAATCGCTGGAGCAGCTTATAGACAGAGAATTGCCAGAAATTCAGGCCAGTTTCAGAAGAGGTTGTGGAACCAGGGATATCATTGCTGATGTCAGATGTATCCTGGCTGAAAGCAGAGAATACCAGAAGGATGTTTACCTGTGTTTTACTGATTATGCAAACGCATTCGACTGTGTGGATGGTAACAAATTATGGATAACATTGCGAAGAATGGGAATTCCAGAACACTTAATTGTGCTCATGAGGAACCTTTACATAGATCAAGAGGCAGTTGTTCAAACAGAACAAGGGGATACTGATTGGTTTAATGTTAGGAAAGGTGTGTGTCAGAGTTGTATTCTTTCACCATACCTATTCAATCTGTATGCTGAGCAAATAATCTGAAAAAAAAGCTGGACTGTATGAAGAATGGGGCACCAGGATTTGACGAAAACTCATTAACAACCTGTGTTATGCAGATGACACAATCTTGCTTGCTGAAAGTGAAGAGGACTTGAAGGACTTACTAATGAAGATCAAAGACCACAGCCTTCAGTATGAATTGCACCTCAACATAAAACAAAAATCCTCAAAACTGGACCAGTGAGCAACATCATGATAAATGGAGAAAAGATTGAAGTTGTCAAGGATATCATCTTACTTGGATCCACAATCAACAGCCATGGAAGCAGCAGTCAAGAAACCAAGAGATGCTTTGCATTGGGTAAATCTGTTGCAAAGGACCTCTTTAAAGTGTTGAAGAGCAAAGATGTCACCTTAAAGACTTAGGTGTGGCTGACCCAAGCCATGGTATTTTCAATTGTATCGTATGCATGTGAAAGCTGAGCAATGAATAAGGAAGACTAAAGAAGAATTGATGCCTTTGAATTGTGGTGTTAGAGAAGAATATTGAATATACCATGGACTGGCAAAAGAATGAACAAATCTGTCTTGGAAGAAGTACAACCAGAGTACTCCTTGGAAGCAAGGATGGTGAGACTGTGTCTTACATACTTTGGAGATGTTGTCAGAAGGGATCAGTCCCTGGAGAAGGACATCATGCTTGGCAGAGTACACAGTCAGCGGAAAAGAGGAAGAACTTCATTGAGGTGGATTGCACAGTGGGTGCAACAATGACCTCAAGCTTAGCAACGATTCTGAGGATGGGCAGGACCGGGCAGTGTTTTTTTCTGTTGGTCATAGACTCGCTATTAGTCAGTACAGACTCAACAACACCTAACAACAACAACAACAACAATTCTATAGTAGAAAATTCTATAGAAAGTTCTGAAAGCTAAGCATAACCAGGTAATTGATAAAGTTACCTATCACAATTCCAGCCAATTCCATGGAAACTTCAAGAATGTGACTAATCTGGAAGTACTGCACTAGTTAATTTTCTTATGTTCTTTATCTGAACTTCTTTATCACAAATGGAGTTACCATTTAATGGGATATATGAATTACAGGCTAAAGAATGTAAATTCCATGTAGACAGGGATTTTGTTGTTTTTATTGCTATTAGTGCTTAGAACATGGTCTGACATATGTTAGATTATGAAAAAATGTTTACTACATGAAAAATAATATGATCTTGAGACATGAAATTTGATTAAAAAAAGAATCCCAATTACATGAAGATAAAAATTTCGAAATTTCAATGATATTGTTAGGCCTTCCAGGCTGCTACTGTAGGTCAGATAAACATTTTGTGTTACATATAAATATAGTTTAGAATAACAATAGGTTGTTGTTGATGTTTTAGCCATGGAAAGCCTACTCATTATTATAAGGAGATAAATTATGATCAGTTTTTCCTATGTGTAATCTGGGTCAATATTAAAAAAAAAACAAAAAACAAACCCGTTGCCATCGAGTTGATTCCAACACATAGCAACCCTGTAGGACAGAGTAGAACTGTTCCATAGAGTTTCCAAGGAGCGCCTGGTGGATTTGAACTGTCAACCTTTTGGTTAACAGCCGTAGCACTTAACCACAACGCCACCATGGTTTCTGGGATCAATAGTAGCATAGGCTATTTCATTACTTATTGCTTTTTATGTTGTGTACTGGCATACTGGACATATACTAGACCATACAGTAAAAATATAGTAAGCTATTAAAAATTAAATGGGTATTACTTAATGACTGTACCTAGACTTTGCATCATAGGGTTAGGTTTCAGTGAGGTCAGATATACCCTGTTGATAAACTTAGCCTATTTAATGTATCCCTGAATTAACATGAAATGTTGAATATATTTCAAATTATCAAGGATTTTAACAAATATTTAGCTCTTAATATGAGTATAGACTTAATATGACAAAGTTCAAATAAACATTACATTTTGAAAGAAATTAAGTCTAAGCAATACATTTTATTTTTTTCCCTCTTATTTGTTTCATTATATTTTGCTTATCTGGTTAGTCACACGTTCATATTTAATTTGTAATAGTTAATGATATTAAATATATATGTAGTTATTTTACTTAATAATAAGATTTAATTAGCTATAAAATCATTAAATTTTAATAAATGAGTCAATAGCAATGTTCACTTCTTCATATTTTTTTTAATTTGCATTGAATAGCACACATCAGTTAATCTCCCTTATGGTATCCTATGGGAACCCTGGTGGCGTACTGGTTAAGTGCTACAGCTGCTACCCAAAAGGTCGGCAGTTCAAATCCACCAGGCGCTCCTTGGAAACTCTATGGGGGCAGTTCTACTTTGTCCTATAGGGTTGCCATGAGCCAGAATCAACTCAACGGCAATGGGTTTGGTTTTGGTATGGTATTCTGTAAATTAGATGTTTGTTGATTTTTTTCTTCCACAAATGCTGTGAGCCGGGTTTGATATTTATCAGTGTATTTATACAGCTACAAGCAAAACTCCCAAACACAGTTAGGTAGTCTATGATATTCCCAAGCAAACTATAATTTAGAGTTGTAACACATAGTGTAAACCAACTATGCTAGATTGTGCTGGCCAATTTGGTTTAGTTGATAACTTTATTTCCTGGAATTTACTTCTCTATATGAGTCTGAGTTAGAGCATTATGGATTGAATTGTGTCCCCCCAAAAAATATGTGTCAACTTGGCTAGTCCATAATTTCCAGTATTGTATGATTGTCCATCATTTGACATCTGATGTGATTTTCCTATGTGTTGTAAATCCTAGCTCTGTGATGTTAACGATGTTAATGTCAATGAAGCAGGACTCAATCTACAAGATTAGATTATGTCTTAAATTGATCTCTTTTGAGATATAAAAGAGAAAAGTGAGCAGAGAGTCATGGGAACCTCATACTACCAAGAAACAAGAGCCAGAAGAACAGCTCGTCCTTTGGACCCAGGGTCCCTGTTCTGAGAAGCTCCTCGACTGGGGAAGATTGACGAAAAGGATCTTCCCTACAGTTTACAGAGAGCGAAGACCTTTCCCCGGAGCTGGCTCCCTGAGTTTGGACTTCTAGCCACCTAGGCTGAGAGAGAATAGATTTCTTTTTATTAAAGTCACCCACTTGTGGTATTTCTGTTATAAGCTCAAACAAATAGCAGAACTAAATAACCAAGACATAGAGTTAGCACAAAAAAGAAACTGGGCAAGATTTGGAAGGTGAATGTAAAACAACATCCGTTACTCAAAGGATTGTTGTGTCTACTTATCATAACAGAATCAAAGGCACTTGGTGGGTCTCAGCTTGTCCTTGCTCTCCGCCCTGAATCCAGTTAATGGTGGTTAACTTTATGTCTCACAAAATAATATCCCAATATTACAAGCATCTTATTTTAGGGAGAGGGCTAATATGTGTTATAAAGGGATAGTTGCACATCATATTTTTAAGAAACTTGATACTGCTGTTTTCCTTTACATGGAAGTTTTATATAGTTTAAAGCAGTGTTTTTGATTGCCAGATTGATAAAGAATAGACCTGCACATTATGATTTGGTGAAGCTGAGAGTTTGTTTCATAGATTTCCCCTTTCAGATAGTTGCTGGTGAAAATTGAACAAAAGTGAAGTTTAGGCACAATTTGGAAGACAGATGATAAGAAGGAGCCATTATTCTCAAAGACCATTGTGGACAGATATTTGACAGACAGACCCAGAGGCAGCTTGTTCTCACTCTCCTATATCCCCAGGTCAGCTCTGATTCCTGATGGTTGGCCCTGCTGATTCACAGCAACCTCAGGTCTACTCAGCGTATGTTTTTTTTTTGTGCAGACCCAAGGGGCAGTCATTCAACAAAGGCAAGAGCTTCCCTCAGATGTCTGCATGCTCTTGAGCATCCCTTCGTAGACCCTGCCTCAGTGACCTAGTAGACTTGGCCTCCCATATTTCTCTGCAAGCTCTGACTGCTCCAACTGTGCTAATGTTTCAGGCCAAATGGGTGGTTGTTTCTTCTCTATGGCCTTAGCCTTCCCCTTCCAGACTGTCACTTTCCAAACTCACTCCTCATTTGTGTAAATTCATTTTACTGATAAATTATTTGTTCTCATCAAATTTAGAGCTGGCTACACTTCCTCTAAGGAGCCCTGGTGGCACAACAGTAAAGGACTCAGCTGCTAACAAAATGTTTTGTGGTTCAAACACAGAAAGACCTGGTGATCTGTTCCAAAAAGATTGTTGTTGTTGTGTGCAAGTTGAGTTGATTCTTACTTATAACAACCCGATATGATACAGTAGAATGCCCCATAGGATTTCCTAGTCTGACCTTTTGGTTAGCAAATTAACCATTTGGAGACCAGGGATCTTTTGGTTAAAAAGGACACTATTCAATTATTGATCATTCATAATTACATGTAACTGTTTATTAGTGGTTTCCCTCATGGGCCTCTCCAGTTGAGACTTTGGTAATATTCTCAATTCCCAACTATCTGTCTTATCTCATACATTTTACCTGAGCAAACTCACCACTATAATAATTTTAACATATATGTGTATGCTAATTATTCTCAAATCAACATCTGCAGCCCTGACTGATTCCTTGAACTTTAATTCACTGAAGTATTAGACTGAACTTATGACATTTTTGTTTCTAATTATTGTACTGACAAAAATGTTGCCCAATATTTTTAGTGTTTATTTCATACAATACTAAGTGCTTTACACATATTATCACAGTTAATGCTCCATTCACCTCTGAACTTTTATATTTTCCATTTTATGTATGAAGGCACCAAGTCTCCGAGATACATAAATTTAATGCCAGGGTCACAAAACTGTTAAGTGGAACAGCTGAGGCTGTAAGCCAATTGTTTCTGATGCCAAAGCCCATCCGTTAGGGATGATTTATACTTCCAATATTCTTCACCTCACTTTTCTCAGACCCTCTGCTTTACCAAACATGATATCCTTTTCTAGTGATTGGTCTTTCCTCATGATGTTTCCAAAGAAAGGTAGCTGAAGTCTAATCATCCTTGCTTTTAAAGATCTTTTTTTTTTTTTGGAGATTTATTTGTGCTTTGTTCTGACACTTCATGGTATATTCAGTTATTCTCTGCCAACACTACAGTTTGAATGTGTCAATTCTTCTGTCTTCCTTTTTCAATGTCCAGCTTTCACATGCATATCAGGCTAATGAAAGTACCATGACTTGGCTCAAGTGCACCTTAGTGATCAAGGTGACATATAATTATATGTTATTTTAGTTTTTCATGTTTTAGGTTTTAAATCAATGAAACGACGCCGTGTGCACTCTTCTGAAAAGTGGATGTAAGTTCAGAACACCTGGACATTGTAAAAGTAATGAGCATGGACTCAGAAGCCAGGCTACCTAGATTTGACATTTAGCTCCTCCACTTATTAATCTATTAAATTTCTACATCTCAATATCCTAGTTAGTAGATGTGAATAACTAAAGAGCCCACCTAACAATGCTGTGAGATTTAAATGTTATAATATTTTATAGGTATAAAATTATGGACTATTATTAGTCTTTGAGTCTCAGATTGTCAAGTTCCAGACCAAAAACACAAAGAAAAATGAACGGAAAGGTTCAAGTTTATTGATTTATAGGTCCAGTTGGGGAGCATCACTTTAAGTCTCAATCAAAATACTCTGTAAACCTTGATTTACTGAATATATATTTAATTTACTATAATAAAGTTTATAATTTGTTCTTGTACATATTTTGTAAATTTATTACTAGGTATTTTCTGGTTTTTGATGGTATTCTAAATGGCATCTAAGTTTTAATTTTCCAGGCATTGTTCTATAGAAACAAAGTCAATTATTGAATGTTAATTTTCTACACAACAAACTTGCAAAATTCCCGTCTCCATGATATACCTAGATTTGAGTGAATTGCATAATGCATGAATAATGAGTTTTTTCCTTTCCAATTCTTACTAATTTTATTTGCTTTTTAGATTATTAGAATCTCCAAACCAAAAAAACAGCCAAACCCATTGCCCTTGAGTCAATTCTGACTCATTGCGACCCTATAGGACAGAGCAGAACTGCCCCATAGGATTTCCAAGGAGCACCTGGTGGACTCAAACTGCTGACCTTTTGGTTAGGAGCCATAGCACTTAATCATTACGCCACCAAGGTTTCTGTTAGGATCTGTAGAACACAGAATTTACGTGGTTGTTTTTTCTGCACTATTCATGAATGAAATGTGTCCTAAAATGAAATGTATCCTAAAATATACATGTCCAGGCTGGCCAGTCTTCAGCATCAACACTAGACCCAGTCACCACTGCCCTTTACCTCATTTTTTTTCAGCGTTCTCACTTCTTCACTTTGTCATTTATAATCTATCTTCAACATAGCTACTAGATTGATCTTTCTAATGTGACAGTCAGGTCATGTTGCTATACCACCCTTCTCAAAACTGCCCAGCGTCTTCACATCTCACTCAGAATGCAAGCCAGGTGTCTAAAGAGCAATTACAATGGTTCAAAATTTCTACATGATCTACTCCTTCCTGCTTTTCTCTCTGTCTTAATCATCTACTGCTCTTGCCCTGGCTCACTCATTCACTCACTCACTCACTTACTCACTCACTCACTCCTAGCCGTATTGGCCTCTTTGCTGTTCCTTAAACAAGCCAGAAAATTCCTAATCTGAGGTTTTTACTTGCTCTTTCCTCTCTGAGGTACATTCTTTCATCAGATATTTGCTCATTGTACTCTACCCTTCTTCAGGTCTTTGCCAAATATCAACTTGTCTTCCAATAAGACTTTGCCTGATCATCCTTTCTAAACTTAAAATCCCTACTCTACACTCACTAATCCTTTCCATACATTTTAATGTGTCTAGTTTTTTGTCTTCTCCTTTTAAAAAGTATATACACTTTTATGTGTACATTTATGTACACATAGATACATATACACACACCATAATGGTATAATTTTTTTCTGTTTTGATTCCTATAATATCATTGGTGTGTAGAATTTCATATGACTCTTTGTAAATATTTCATAGTAACTTTTGAATGAATTAACTAAGAAATGAATGAGTAAATACATGAATGCCTGATTGTAGAATTATTTCTATTTTTGTAGTTTTTTTTTTTTTTGGCAAGGTACATATAAAATTCGAGCTCAAAATATTCCAGGTGAAGAAAAACTTTTATCATTACGTGTGACCTTCTATATCTTTTGTAAAGATGTTTTCTCACAAGATTTTTTGACTTTTATTAATGTCACAACAAAACGGTTTGCTTGTTTGTTAGTGCCTTAATTTCTTAGTGCTACTGTAATAAAAATACCACAAGTGTGTGGCTTTAACAAAAAAAAAAAAACTTACTTTCACAATTTAGGAGACCAGAAGTCCAAATTCAGGGTACCTAGAAGGCTTTCTCTCTCTGTATATGCACTGGAGGAAAGTCCTTGTGTCATTTCAACTTCTTTTCCTTGTTTCCTTGGTGATCTTCAGTTAACATCAGTCTTTCCCTATTTGTGCTCACTTGCCTGTACTCTAATATCTCAAAGGTGCTTCGGCTAAGGTGCACCCTATAACGATGTAGTCTCATTAATATAACAAAGAAAATCCTATTCCCAGATGACATTAAACCCACCCATTACATCCACGTATATGTTATTGTGTGCAGTGGAGTTGATTCCAACTCATAGCAAACCTATAGGACAGAGTAGAACTGCCCTGTAGAGTTATCTAGAATGTAATCTTTACAGAAGCAAACCCTCAGGGTTTTCTCCCTTTGAGCCACTGGTGAGTTGGAAAGGCGACCTTTTGGTTAGCAGTGGAGCATTTAACCATTTTCCCACCGGGGCTCCTTTATACTTGCATAGGGGTTAAGATTTATAACATACATTTTGAGGGGATGCAATTCAATCCATAACAGTATATTTGTTATGTTTTTTCATTCATAAACATTTCTTTTTTCTTTTGTGTAGTATTTGGGTATACATCTTGTAAACATCATGAAATAATTTTGTTATTGCTGGTATAGTTTTTGTTGTTCTTAAATCCAGCATGAAGAAATAAATTGTAGTTAACTAACACGTTTGCATTTATTTTTTCCTGTCTTATGATTTTCATTTACTCAACCATTGCAAAAATTGTTTAACTTTCCTTCCTTGCATTACTTTGCGTTTAATCCTTTAGTGCTAGAGTACTTTAAATTTTAAAAATCTAAAGTACTGTAGCACTTTAGATTTTTTAAATCTCTTTCTAATTATTTTTTTGCTTATCTTAGCTATTTATCATGCATACCTAATTAACCAATGTCTGGATTTATTCTGTGTTTACTTTCCTCCTAAAAAATGCAAGATCTTTAATGTACTTTACTACCGATCCAATGTATTTATTTTTTATTTATATGAAGTTCTTATTACTTTTCATAGAATTATTCTATTTTTTTAATCCTACAGTATTATTATTGTGTTACGCAGTCAATTTTGCTTAAATTTATGTCCATATTTTCTAGTTTCTTTGCTCATCTTTCTTGTATGTCAAACATTTTATATGAATGTTGTTGTTAAGTGCCATCAAGCCAGTTCCAACTCATAGCGACACTATGTACAACAGAAACACTGCCCAGTCCTCTGCAATCCCCACAATTGTTGTTATGCTTAAGCCTATTGTTGCATCACTGTGTCAGTCCATCTCATTAAGAGTCTTACTCTTTTCTGCTGATCCTCTACTTTACCAGCATGATGTATGTCCTTCTTCAGCAACTGATCCTTCCTGATAACGTCCAAAGTATGTGAGACATAGTCTCACCATCCTTGCTTCTAAGGAGCATTCTGATTGCATTTCTTCCAAAATAGATTTGTTCTTTCTTTTGGCAATCCATGATATATTCAATATTCTTTCCCAACACCACAGTTCAAAGGTGTTAATTCTTCTTCTGTCTTCCATATTCATCCTCCAGCTTTTGCACACATATGAAGTGATTGAAAACACCATGGCTTGGGTCAGGCACACCCTAGTCTTCAAGGTGACATCTTTGCTTTTTAACACTTTTAAGAGGTCTTTTGCAGCAGATTTGCCCAATCAGTGCATCTTTTGATTTCTTGACTGCTGTTTCCATGGATGTTGAGTCTGGATTCAAGTGAAATGAAATCCTTGACAAACCTATCTTTTCTGTGTTTATCATGATGTTGCTTATTGGTCCAGTTGTGAGGATATTTGTTTTATTTATGCTGAGCTGTAATCCGTACTGAAGGCTGTAACCTTTGATCTTCATTACTAAGTACTTCAACTCCTTTTCACTTTTAGCAAGGAAGGTTTTGTTTTCTGCATAACACAGGTTTGTTAACGAGTGTTCCTGTAATTCTGATGCCCCGTTCTTCTTCATATAGTGGATTCTCAGATTATATGCTTAGTGTATAGAATAGGTATGGTGAAATGATACAACATTGAAGCACACCTTTCCTGATTTTAAACCATACAGTAACCCCTTGTTCTGTTCCAACGACTGCCTCTTAGTCTATGTAGTTTCCTCATGAGCATGATTGTGTGTTTTGGAATTTCCATTCTTCGTAATGTTATCCATAATTTGTTACGATCTACACAGTTCAATGCCTTTAAATAGTCAATAAAACACAG
Organism: Elephas maximus indicus; assembly: GCF_024166365.1. Lineage (NCBI taxonomy): Eukaryota > Metazoa > Chordata > Mammalia > Proboscidea > Elephantidae > Elephas > Elephas maximus. The sequence goes on along the minus strand of NC_064820.1, from coordinate 26,906,555 downwards.
GTAAACATCTTTCTGGTATTCTCTGCTTTCAGCCAGGATCCATCTGCCATCAGTGATGATATCCCTGGTTCCATGTCCTCTTCTGAATCTGGCTTCAGTTTCTGGCAGTTCCATGTCAATTTAGACTATAGCCACTTTTGAATGATCTTCAGCAAAATTGTACTTTCATGTGATTTTAACAGTATTATTTGATAATTTCCACATTTGGTTGAATTATCTTTCTTGGTAATAGGCATAAATATGAATCTCTTCCAGTCGTTTGGCCAGGTAGCTGTCTTCCAAATTACTTGGGATAGACAAGTGAGCACTTCCAGGGCTGCATCCGTTTGTTGAAACATTTCAATTGGCATTCCATTAATTCCTGGAGCCTTGTTTTTTGCCAATGCCTTCAGTGTAACTTGGACTTCTTCCTTCAGTACCATTGGTTCCTGATCATATACTACCACCTGAAATGGTTGAATATCGACCAATTATTTTTGGTATATTGATTCTGTTTATTTCTTCCATCTTCTTTTGATGCTTCCCGTGTAGTTCAGAATTTTGTCCATAAATAGAATCCTTCAATATTGAAACTCGAGGCTTGAATTTTTTCTTCAGTTCTTTCAGCTTGAGAAATACCAAGTGTGTTCTTCCCTTTTGGTTTTCTATCTCCAGGTCTTTGCACATGTTATTATAATACCTTACTTTTTCTTCCTGAGCTTCCCTTTGAAAAATTTTGTTCAGTTCTTTTACTTCATAATTTCTTCTTTTCGTTTTAGCTCCTTGATGTTCAAGAGCAAGTTTTAGAGTCTCTTCTGATATTCACTTGGTCTTTAATTTCTTTCCTCTTGTTTTCTACATGTATGATTTTCTTGATGTCATTCCACAACTCATCTGGTCTTCGGTCCTTAGAGTTCAATGCATCAAATCTATTCTTGAGATTGTCTGTAAATTCTGGTAGGATGTACTCAATGTTGTACTTTGGCTTTAGTGGACTTATTCTAATTTTCTTCAGTTTCATCTTGAACTTGCATGTGAACATTTGATGGTCTGTTCTATAGTCAGTGCCTGGGCTTGTTCTGACTCATTATCTTGAGCTTTTCCTGAAAACTTGACTCCGTCCATGTCATTAAATTTTGTCTTTACCTTGAGGAGGCAACTCATCTCCAGTCTTGTTTTGAGTGCCTTCCAATCTGAGGGGCTCATCTTTTGGCACAATGTCAGACAATGTTCTGCTGCTGTTCATGAGGTTTTCACTGGCTAATTCTTTTCAGAAGTAGACAGCTGGATCTTTCTTCTAGTCTGTCTTAGTCTGGAAGCTCAACTGAAACTTGTCTGCCATGGGTGACCCTGCTCATGTTTGAATACTGATGGCATAGTTTCCGGCATCACAGCAGTAGGCAAACCACCATAGTAAGACAAACTGACAGATGTGTGGGGGTTTCTATAGATAATCTTCCTTATATTATTAAAAACAACCTGGAGAATTATATTTCAGGGAAGTTTGACAGTTTCACCCTCAGTCTTTGTTTGTTATTGTTTTTATTTCAACATCATATTGAAACATATTTTCTAGTTTTCATTGGTGCTATGATTAGTCAGCTCTCAGTCTAATTACGCTGTTCCTGTGATGAAATTTCTCTTTTTTTGTGTTATTATAATTGTCTCTTTATCTTTTGTGTTCTGACATATGAATTTATTATTACCAATATATGAATTTATTTGAATTGGTTTTCATTTCTCTTGCTTGGCATTTGTTTTATTTTTTTCAGAATGTGTAGATTTGTATCTTTCATCATCTCTACAAAAATTAAACTATTACTTTTTACAAGGTGCTTTTGTCCATGCTTTTCCTCCCCTAATTTTGAAACTCCAAATACATATTTTAACCTGTCTTTATTGTTTTCTTTTCTTTTTTTCCTTTTGACTCACCATGTAACATTCTATATAATTTACTTATCTATATTATTTATTTAATTTCTTTTCAGTTGTGTCTGAATTGCTATAAAATAACTCCATTGCATTTATGGCTTTATTCATTTTATTTTTATAATTTTTACCTTTCACTCTTACTTCCCTTTCTCATATCTTCAAACACATTAGACATTTGTCTTATATTTGATGAACTAAGATTTTGATATATATGAATCTCTTGTTTGTGCTGACTCCCACTCATGGTGATTTGTTTCCTTATGGGGTATGTGTGTGTTTGTGTTTATACGTGTGTTTCTGTGTGCACATGATGTTTTATCTGTGATCTTCTATTTGTTCAGTAGTAAACATAGGGATTTTTTTGAGACCCACCTTGGAGTAGTTATTCTCCTGAAAGAATTTTTGTTTACATTTTCCAGATGCCTAATAGAAATCTCAGCCCTGAGTATTTTAAACTGTATTCACAATTTTTAAATTTTTGAACTACCCAGTTTATTAATAGGTGAAAACGTATTTGAAGGGTGCATTTCATTGCATATTTTAAGGGTAATTTTTTTCCTTTTTAACCTCTATTCAGCACAAGTTTCAAGACAAGACATTTTTACTGCTGAGCCTAAAGGGTTAGGTTAATTTCCAGTTTACTTTTATGTAAAGGTTACTCTCCTGTTCAACTTGTCATTTTAGGCAGGACCTCCAGTTTGTCACCTATCCCTTAAGCCTTATGAACCATAAAAAAAAGAGCTTCAGATTCATCTGGTTCAGCAATATGACCACAGTGAAAACCTGATTCAATTTTATTCTTATATACCACTTAGTTCTTGGCCTTTGATTATCTCTTACTTTTTATCCAACTCACTGATTTCTTTTAAAAGAGTTTTAACTTAAAACTTTTTTAAAATTTATTTTTATTGAAGGAGCTAGTCAGGATTCCTAAACTGCCATATTGCTAGAAACAAATGATAAATAATGACCTTAAAACCAATCCTGTCTCTTAGAAAAGATATTGTTTCCCTCCTCTTGACAAAGTATACAGATATGACTACTGAAAGCAAATTATTAGTGGTATGCTAGTTTCTTGAAGGCAATTGATCTATTTTCTAGTCATATTTCAGAAACATCAAAATATTTTAAAACCTCTCTTCTTGTTTTCAAATGTCTGATGTCAAAAGGAGGTCATGCTTAGTTGATTAGACTTGTTTGATCTCTCTTCAGCCATTAGAAGTATTAAAATCCTTACTTTTTGTAAGTTAAAATAAAAAGTATTTAGCAAGAATCATTGCTTGATATATTTAGATATGTAAACTTTATTTTATTTCAAGGTTATCAATGCATTCCCCTCTTCATGGTGCCATCTTCAGGAATAAGAAAAGATTTTGCAAAATGGCCATCTACCTCTAACTCCAGCATTGCTCCCCATCTAATGTACATGCTCACACACAAGCACAATTCACACTTATGGTTTTATGAGAGTTAGGGATATTAAACAAACTATTTCAGCAGTGATTCTTGCAGAGAAAAGATTAGAGGGAAAATGAATGGATGGGTGTCATGGTAAAATGGAGGGAAAGCTTTAAGTTATCACAAACAATCTGAAGCAAACAATATTGTTTGACATTAAAAAGATAATAGAAGGCGGAGCCAAGATGGCGGACTAGGCAGACGCTACCTCGGATCCCTCTTACAACAAAGACACGGAAAAACAAGTGAATCGATCACATACATAACAATCTACGAACCCTGAACAACAAACACAGATTTAGAGACGGAGAACGAACTAATACGGGGAAGCAGCGATTGTTTCCAGAGCCTGGAGCCAGCGTACCAGTCAGGTACGGCACAAGCACAGAGACCTGCTCCACCCCCCTGAACTAACCCCGGGAGGGGGACTAGCCGGTTCCACGGGTGGCGTGGGACGCAGCCGTTAGGAGAAGTCCCCGGGAGGCAGTGACTGATCTTGGAACAGAAAGAGCAGCATCCTAGCCGGGGAACCGTCCCACAGGGATTTGGACTGCACGCAGGTACGCCATAAACACGGAGAGTTGCTCCACCCCCTGAACTAACCCCGGGAAGGTGACCATCCGGGTCGCGCGGGCGGCGTGGGACGCAGCCGGTAGGAGAAGTCCCCGGGAGGCAGCGACTGGTATTGGAGCAGGGAGAACAGCGTTCCAGCTGGGACACTCGGTCGCGGCACAAGCACGGGGAGCTACTCCACCCATCTGAACTAACCCCGGGAGGGGGCCCACCTGGTTCACGGGGGCGGCACGGCCACGCGGCTGGAGGGACGAGAAGTCCCCGGGAGGCAGCGACTGATTTTGGAGTCGAGAGTGCACCGTCCCAGTAGGGGAGCCTTGATGCTGGGCGTGGGGCTGGAAGCGGAGGATCTGACCGTGACTCCAGCGGGCCAGACCCCCCGGGGGCAATCTCCACACAGACAGCACACATAGGCGACGCGCCCGCGGGAATCTCAGATATAATAGTCATTCCAAGCAAGACAAGCAACTCTGGCTATATTCTGAGGTGCTACTCTCCTATCTCTCTGTTCCCTCCCCCACCCTCCCCAGGCGGCTTCATTAACATCTGAATAGCCTGAGCCAGAGGGAGAACTCTGATAGGGATCTGACTGCAGTTTTTTTTTAGCGGATTTTCTGGAAAAACTAGTTTCCCAGTGATGGCTCGGAGACAACAATCCATATCAAACCACTTAAAGAAGCAGACCGTGACAGCTTCTCCAACTCCCCAAACAAAAGAATCAAAATCTTTCCCAAATGAAGATACAATTTTGGAATTATCAGTTACAGAATATAAAAAACTAATTTACAGAATGCTTAATGATATCACAAATGAAATTAGGGTATCTGCAGAAAAAGCCAAGGAACACACTGATAAAACTGTTGAAGAACTCAAAAAGATTATTCAAGAACATACTGGAAAAATTAATAAGTTGCAAGAATCCATAGAGAGACAACATGTAGAAATCCAAAAGATTAACAATAAAATAACAGAATTAGACAACACACTAGGAAGTCAGAGGAGCAGACTCGAGCAATTAGAATGCAGACTGGGACATCTGGAGGACCAGGGAATCAACACCAACATAGCTGAAAAAAAAACAGATAAAAGAATTAAAAAAAATGAAGAAACCCTAAGAATTATGTGGGACTCTATCAAGAAGGATAACCTGCGGGTGATTGGAGTCCCAGAACAGGGAGGGGGGACAGAAAACACAGAGAAAATAGTTGAAGAACTTCTGACAGAAAACTTCCCTGACATCATGAAAGACGAAAGGATAGCTATCCAAGATGCTCATCGAACCCCATTTAAGATTGATCCAAAAAGAAAAACACCAAGACATATTATCATCAAACTCACCAAAACCAAAGATAAACAGAAAATTTTAAAAGCAGCCAGGGAGAAAAGAAAGGTTTCCTTCAAGGGAGAATCAATAAGAATATGTTCTGACTACTCAGCAGAAACCATGCAGGCAAGAAGGGAATGGGACGACATATACAGAACACTGAAGGAGAAAAACTGCCAACCAAGGATCATATATCCAGCAAAACTTTCTCTGAAATATGAAGGCGAAATTAAGATATTTACAGACAAACACAAGTTTAGAGAATTTGCAAAAACCAAACCAAAGCTACAAGAAATACTAAAGGATATTGTTTGGTCAGAGAACCAATAATATCAGATATCAGCACAACACAAGGTCACAAAACAGAACGTCCTGATATCAACTCAAATAGGGAAATCACAAAAACAAACAAATTAAGATTAATTAAAAAAAAAATACACATAACAGGGAATCATGGAAGTCAATAGGTAAAAGATCACAATAATCAAAAAGAGGGACTAAATACAGGAGGCATTGAACTGCCATATGGAGAGTGATACAAGGCGATATAGAACAATACAAGTTAGGTTTTTACTTAGAAAAATAGGGGTATATAATGAGGTAACCACAAAAAGGTATAACAACTCTATAACTCAAGACAAAAACCAAGAAAAACGTAACGACTCAACTAACATAAAGTCAAACACTATGAAAGTGAGGAACTCACAATTTACTAAGAAAAACGCCTCAGCACAAAAAAGTATGTGGAAAAATGAAATTGTCAACAACACACATAAAAAGGCATCAAAATGACAGCACTAAAAACTTATTTATCTATAATTACCCTGAATGTAAATGGACTAAATGCACCAATAAAGAGACAGAGAGTCACAGACTGGATAAAGAAACACGATCCATCTATATGCTGCCTACAAGAGACACACCTTAGACTTAGAGACACAAACAAACTAAAACTCAAAGGATGGAAAAAAGTATATCAAGCAAACAATAAGCAAAAAAGAAGAGGAGTAGCAATATTAATTTCTGACAAAATAGACTTTAGACTTAAATCCACCACAAAGGATAAAGAAGGACACTATATAATGATAAAAGGGACAATTGATCAGGAAGACATAACCATATTAAATATTTACGCACCCAATGACAGGGCTGCAAGATATATAAATCAAATTTTAACAGAACTGAAAAGCGAGATAGATACCTCCACAATTATAGTAGGAGACTTCAACACACCACTTTAGGAGAAGGACAGGACATCCAGTAAGAAGCTCAACAGAGACACGGAAGATCTAATTACAACAATCAACCAACTTGACCTCATTGACTTATACAGAACTCTCCACCCAACTGCTGCAAAATATACTTTTTTTTCTAGCGCACATGGAACATTCTCTAGAATAGACCACATATTAGGTCATAAAACAAACCTTTGCAGAGTCCAAAACATCGAAATATTACAAAGCATCTTCTCAGACCACAAGGCAATAAAACTAGAGATCAATAACAGAAGAACGAGGGAAAAGAAATCAAATACTTGGAAAATGAACAATACCCTCCTGAAAAAAGACTGGGTTATAGAAGACATCAAGGAGGGAATAAGGAAATTCATAGAAAGCAACGAGAATGAAAATACTTCCTATCAAAACCTCTGGGACACAGCAAAAGCAGTGCTCAGAGGTCAATTTATATCAATAAATGCACACATACAAAAAGAAGAAAGAGCCAAAATCAGAGAACTGTCCCTACAACTTGAACAAATAGAAAGTGAGCAACAAAAGAATCCATCAGGCACCAGAAGAAAACAAATAATAAAAATTAGAGCTGAACTAAATGAATTAGAGAACAGAAAAACAATTGAAAGAATTAACAAAGCCAAAAGCTGGTTCTTTGAAAAAATTAACAAAATTGATAAACCATTGGCTAGACTGACTAAAGAAATACAGGAAAGGAAACAAATAACCCGAATAAGAAATGAGAAGGACCACATCACAACAGAACCAAATGAAATTAAAAGAATCATTTCAGATTATTATGAAAAATTGTACTCTAACAAATTTGAAAACCTAGAAGAAATGGATGAATTCCTTGAAAAACACTACCTACCTAAACTAACACATTCAGAAGCAGAACAACTAAATAGACCCATAACAAAAAAAGAGATTGAAACGGTAATCAAAAAACTCCCAACAAAAAAAAGTCCTGGCCCGGACGGCTTCACTGCAGAGTTCTACCAAATTTTCAGAGAAGAGTTAACACCACTACTACTAAAGGTATTCCAAAGCATAGAAAATGACGGAATACTACCCAACTCATTCTATGAAGCCACCATCTCCCTGATACCAAAACCAGGTAAAGACATTACAAAAAAAGAAAATTATAGACCTATATCCCTCATGAACATTGATGCAAAAATCCTCAACAAAATTCTAGCCAATAGAATCCAACAACACATCAAAAAAATAATTCACCCTGATCAAGTGGGATTTATACCAGGTATGCAAGGCTGGTTTAATATCAGAAAAACCATTAATGTAATCCATCACATAAATAAAACAAAAGACAAAAACCACATGATCTTATCAATTGATGCAGAAAAGGCATTTGACAAAGTCCAACACCCATTTATGATAAAAACTCTTACCAAAATAGGAATTGAAGGAAAATTCCTCAACATACTAAAGGGCATCTATGCAAAGCCAACAGCCAATATCACTCTAAATGGAGAGAACCTGAAAGCATTTCCCTTGAGAACGGGAACCAGACAAGGATGCCCTTTATCACCGCTCTTATTCAACATCGTGTTGGAAGTCTTAGCCAGGGCAATCAGGCTAGACAAAGAAATAAAAGGTATCCGGATTGGCAAGGAAGAAGTAAAGTTATCACTATTTGCAGATGACATGATTATATACACAGAAAACCCTAAGGAATCCTCCAGAAAACTACTGAAACTAATAGAAGAGTTTGGCAGAGTCTCAGGTTATAAAATAAACATACAAAAATCACTTGGATTCCTCTACATCAACAAAAAGAACACCGAAGAGGAAATAACCAAATCAATACCATTCACAGTAGCCCCCAAGAAGATAAGATACTTAGGAATAAATCTTACCAAGGATGTAAAAGACCTATACAAAGAAAACTACAAAGCTCTACTACAAGAAATTCAAAAGGACATACTTAAGTGGAAAAACATACCTTGCTCATGGATAGGAAGACTTAACATAGTAAAAATGTCTATTCTACCAAAAGCCATCTATACATTTAACGCACTTCCGATCCAAATTCCAATGTCATATTTTAAGGGGATAGAGAAACAAATCACCAATTTCATATGGAAGGGAAAGAAGCCCCGGATAAGCAAAGCACTACTGAAAAAGAAGAAGAAAGTGGGAGGCCTCACCTTACCTGACTTCAGAACCTATTACACAGCCACAGTAGTCAAAACAGCCTGGTATTGGTACAACAACAGACACATAGACCAATGGAACAGAATTGAGAACCCAGACATAGATCCATCCACGTATGAGCAGCTGATATTTGACAAAGGACCAGTGTCAATTAACTGGGGAAAAGACAGCCTTTTTAACAAATGGTGCTGGCATAACTGGATATCCATTTGCAAAAAAATGAAACAGGACCCATACCTCACACCATGCACAAAAACTAACTCCAAGTGGATCAAAGACCTAAACATAAAGACTAAAACGATAAAGATCATGGAAGAAAAAATTGGGACAACCCTAGGAGCCCTAATACAAGGCATAAACAGAATACAAAACATTACCAAAAATGATGAAGAGAAACCCGATAACTGGGAGCTCCTAAAAATCAAACACCTATGCTCATCTAAAGACTTCACCAAAAGAGTAAAAAGACCACCTACAGATTGGGAAAGAATTTTCAGCTATGACATCTCCGACCAGCGCCTGATCTCTAAAATCAACATGATTCTGTCAAAACTCAACCACAAAAAGACAAACAACCCAATCAAGAAGTGGGCAAAGGATATGAACACACATTTCTCTAAAGAAGATATTCAGGCAGCCAACAGATACATGAGAAAATGCTCTCGATCATTAGCCATTAGAGAAATGCAAATTAAAACTACGATGAGATTCCATCTCACACCAGCAAGGCTGGCATTAATCCAAAAAACACAAAATAATAAATGTTGGAGAGGCTGCGGAGAGATTGGAACTCTCATACACTGCTGGTGGGAATGTGAAATTGTACAACCACTTTGGAAATCTATCTGGCGTTATCTTAAACAGTTAGAAATAGAACTACCATACAACCCAGAAATCCCACTCCTCGGAATATACCCTAGAGATACAAGAGCCTTCATACAAACAGATATATGCACACCCATGTTTATTGCAGCTCTGTTTACAATAGCAAAAAGTTGGAAGCAACCAAGGTGTCCATCAACGGATGAATGGGTAAATAAATTGTGGTATATTCACACAATGGAATACTACGCATCGATAAAGAACAGTGACGAATCTCTGAAACATTTCATAACATGGAGGAACCTGGAAGGCATTATGCTGAGCGAAATGAGTCAGAGGCAAAAGGACAAATATTGTATAAGACCACTATTATAAGATCTTGAGAAATAGTAAACCTGAGAAGAACACATACTTTTGTGGTTACGAGGGGGGGAGGGAGGGAGGGTGGGAGAGGGTTTTTTATTGATTAATCAGTAGATAAGAACTGCTTTAGGTGAAGGGAAAGACAACACTCAATACATGGAAGGTCAGCTCAATTGGACTGGACCAAAAGCAAAGAAGTTTCCGGGATAAAATGAATGCTTCAAAGCTCAGCGGAGCAAGCGCGGGGGTCTGGGGAACATGGTTTGCGGGGACTTCTAAGTCAATTGGCAAAATAATTCTATTATGAAATCATTCTGCATCCCACTTTGAAATGTGGCGTCTGGGGTCTTAAATGCTAACAAGCAGCCATCTAAGATGCAGCAATTGGTCTCAACCCACCTGGAGCAAAGGAAAATGAAGAACACCAAGCCCACATGACAACTAAGAGCCCAAGAGACAGAAAGGGCCACATGAACCAGAGACCTACATCATCCTGAGACCAGAAGAACTAGTTGGTGCCCGGCCACAATCGATGACTGCCCTGACAGGGAGCTCAGCAGAGGACCCCTGAGGGAGCAGGCGAGCAGTGGGATGCAGACCCCAAATTCTCATAAGAAGACCAAACTTAATGGTCTGACTGAGACTGGAGGAATCCCGGCGGTCATGCTCTCCAGACCTTCTGTTGACACAGGACAGGAACCATCCCTGAAGACAACTCATCAGACATGAAAGGGACTGGTCAGCGGGTGGGAGAGAGACGCTGATGAAGAGTGAGCTAATTATATCAGGTGTACACTTGAGATTGTGTTGGCAACTCTTGTCTGGAGGGGGGATGGGAGGATAGAGAGAGAGGGAAGCCGGCAAAATTGTCAAGAAAGGAGAGACTGAAAGGGCTGACTCAAGACGGGGAGAGTAAGTGGGAGTAGGGAGTGAGATGTATGTAAACTTATATGTGACAGACTGATTGGATTTGTAAACGTTCACTTGAAGCTTAATAAAAGTTATTATAAAAAAAAAAATATAAATTCATGAGAAGGAAATAAATCTATCTATTTTACTCAGTTTTCAAAATCAGCTCTGCCCATGAACAAATGCTCACCTTTTCTTGATTTAATTCTTTTGTGTGCTTAACCTGCTAAAATAAAACAAACTCTAAACATTAAAAAAAAAAAAAGATAATAGAGCAAAGTCAGTAAAGCTGACTTGGTCTCTGAGAATCTGAGTGAGAGGTGTCTGGTCTTAACTTTGCAATGGGTTTGAATGGCTTCCCTTACAGTATACAGGTAGTCCCCAACTTACAACGAATTTGAATTATGATGAACCACGCTTACCACTGTCTTTTTTTTTTTTTGTGTATCTTATTGTTAGTAATATGTACTGTATACAATATTGTAGCATATAATTTGGTGATGTTATCATTCTCAGTTGTTCACTCACAGATGGTCAAAGTTCGGGTTTATAAAGATACTGATAATGATAGTCAACAATAACGAAAACTAAAAAGAAATAAAGAGATATATGACTTACGTCAGAACCAACTATGACTGAGTCATCAGAACAAAACCCCGTTGTAAGTTGGGGATTACCTACATACGTAAATCCTCAGTAGAACAGCAGTGTCTAGCCTAACTGAAAATTTAATTCTGGGAGCGACAAACTGGTATTTGAAGTAGGCCTTAGGTTCTTTTCTAGCTTCCCCTGATATTTAAAAGGCATTGTTGAATACATACCATGCTTAGCTGCAGTTTGATTTTTATGATCAATTTTAAGCAAAACCTCACATATTACATAATCTCTGCACTTTTCATTCTACACTATCATTCACTTTGCATGGTCCACAAAATCTATTTCAGGGTTTACTTGCAACATATCTAACAGCATGCCTGCAAAAAATATAAGGTGAACAATCCAAAAATTCATAAATACCAAATGTGTTCTTTCTCTGTTTCTCTCTCTATATATACAAATATATATGTATTAAGCAACATAATTTTATATTTTTCTAGTAAAAATGATTAATAAACTATACTTATACAAAAATTTGTTCAGCATAATATGCAGCTATGTATTCTTAAGTTATTACAAGTTTATTATGGTCACATGTCTTAAATGTGCATATAAAATATTAAATTTAGACTTATGCTTAATGTTATTAACATTAAAATAGATGACTTTAATAGGGATTGCTGCTTAAGAGAAAACAGGAACATACAGAATTTTCTTAAATAATGTAGAAATAATAATGTTAAAATTAATTTTGTTAAAACTGAAACACAAGTTAAATTAATTTGGCACTTAGTATATTTGGTCCTTTAATAAATTTTCAGGAGTAAATATATAACTTCATGACTGTTGGGAGGAATGGTTGCTCACCTATATTTTCCACCTCTGGTGTTTATTGGGAAGTTGCTTTTCCACTGACAGTGCTGCTACCAGCAAGTGGAGACCTATGTGACAGATTAAAGTGGAAAGAAAGGACGTGCACCACAAATTACCATTATTACAGGGTGTTATATGAGGTGGTGCTGAATCAATGTTTTTGGTATGAAAAATATGGATCTTGATAAACTGTTTTTTGAGATACATATGTCCCAGTGGACTCTGGAAGACAGAATTAGTGGGACTGTTATGCCCCTTTGGGCTCTCAGTGCAGAATTGAAGGGATGAAACAAGAAAAAAATCCATAGTATCTTTTAAAAATTCAAACACAGTTAATGATTCAGTATGCATTCCATTAATGAAAACACATGGGATCAACAAAAAATTCAAAGCAGAAAATAATTGGATCTTGAAGGGGATAAGCTCTCCCAATAAATGAAAAAATCCTTAAAATTAAGAATTAGCGCCTGAGACAGTTAATATGTATTTTATTTAATATTTCAATTCTATGTGGTCAAAATATAGTTGTGACTTTTGTATTATATGTGTGTTATATAATATGATGTAATATTTTATAATTAAATTATAATAACAATAATAAATATTAAAGAGAAAAGGTGTTTACAACTTCAAAATAAAGTTCCTGGTTAAACATATTTTTAGACTCCTATTGAAGCTTTAGACAGTGCACAATGGATTCTTCTATTTTGCAAATTATTTTGCAGATCATTACCTGGGAGGCATCACAATATTCACCAAAGTATTAGGTGAAATTTCTACCAAAACATATCTTTTGCCCTCTCATAGCTCTTATTTTCTTAAGGTTGTTGAAAGACAGCCCAGTCTTGAATGACTTCCGGCAATGAAGAGGTTCAGCGAGCTCAAATAGTTTATAGGAAATCCATTAGTGCTGCCCATGTCATACAACACATGATCATTAACATTAATGTATCATTTAATCAACTGTATCATCTAGTCTTGCCAACATGTAAATGGACAAAGCACTAATATTAGCAAATGTGTACATATATAAATTAATAGGACATTTGAAGAAAAATAAGAGGAGTGCTAAATTCCAAAGTATTTGTTTATCATCTGTTGTGTTAATTTGTAATTTTCATGTTTTGACTTTTTGATTATTATTTGATGACTACAGAATTGGAAATTCCTAAAGACATCAAGTTTTTAATTTTTACAGCTCATGTATATTACAGTCAAATATATACTGACTTGAGTAGAACCAAGGTTTTATGTTGAACTTATGATACATAGTTTCTCTACTCTTACTAATGAAGGACTTTGGTGTTAAGATTTAATTAATATTTTGAAATTTCTAAGTAATTAAATCAATGTATCTCATCATAGAATTGAAATGAATGCATGTAACTATAACTGAAATGTTAACTAGTAAATATTTGCAATATATAAACTTATAATTAAAATGTTTTAAGTTATTAAGTAATTTAAATATTTGTGAATCAAATTTTTGAAATTTATAGAACGTAGGTGTCTATAAAAAAGATTATGTTCTTTCCAGCTTAATTGTGTCAGCTTTTATAAAATACAATGAGCGAAAAATAAATCTGTTTAATATGTAAGTCTTGACTAAAGTACATTCATGGGATTGTGACAAATTTTCCACATAGTATTTCTCAATAGCTAAAAACCACACCTTGATTAGTTTGATGATTTAATATGGAGAGTAAGATAAAAAGATAGTTCTTATGTAACAGGGTTCTAACTTAAAGTAAATTTGGAAACCTGAACAGAGATATTATGACCAGACAGTACACAACCACAACAACAACAGAGCATTTTGTATGTGTAGAGATCTCTCTAGGAAGAGGATGCTAGGAGTAAGGAGGAGATCAGTATAGTGTGTGATAGATGAGTTTAGTTTGGAAAGAAAACTTTTTCTAAGTACAAACATTGAGCTGGCAAAAGAAAATAAACAATTAAAATTTGTTATGAAATGGTTCTCAGAGAAGTCATTAATCACCTCTTTCTTTCCTATTTATGTGGCATACGCATAGACATAGCCTTTGCTTTTTTATTAGCTTGCTCTTTTAACAGAAAACCCTCCACCCAACTATCAGTGGATTGACATGACAGAATTTTACCTTCCAGTGATGTAAAATGTGGGTTGTGATGATTCCCGATGAGTCCATTCAGGGACTCAGACTGAGAAAGGCTCTACCATACCCATATTAGGTAAAATTATGTCAGTTTCTTGTCTTGGGCCACACCTAATCAATGATAGATACAGTTGAAAAAATAGTATGTTAATTTATTTTCCATGGCAGCAAGTAAGTGGTTTTACTCAATAGTAGCTTTATTGGCTTAATCATCCAAGAAAAGTAGATGGTTCATGTCAAAACTGACAAATTGCTCTTTCCTGGACTAGATAAAATATCTCCATTTGCCTTTTCAGTCTCACTGGTTAGGCAAGCTCTCTGCAGTTAAGAAATGTAGCTATTATAAAGTTTTCAAAAAGGAATTCAGCAGCACAGGAAAAAATAAACTCATAAGCTTATGGGCAAGCCCCCCAGTTAGGGTCTAGTCAGGATTACTTCCTCAAGATAGTTGATTAATTTACTTAAATCTCTCTTTTCCATTGATTGGCATTAGTAAAAGAATCACTTTTTATGAAGAAGTAAAACTTTATTTCTTTCAAGTTTTTCAACTTGAAATTGAAAAAATAAGTAGTTTTCAAGTTACAGTTCATAAATATTACAGTGAAATACATACTGACTTGAGTAGAACCAAGGTTTTATGTTGAAATTATGATACATAGTTTCTCTACTCTTACTAATGAAGGACTTTGATGTTAAGATTTAATTTAAATTTTGAAATTTCTAAGTAATTAAATCAATGTATCTTATCATAGAATTTAAATGAATACATATAACTATAAATGAAAGGTTTACTTTCTGAATCCTGGCCCTGAAGAAAAATCCAGTTTTATTCCATATAAAATGCTTCTGGTCAAAATCATTGTTTTCCTAATAATGCCACTGTTATGTCAAGGCCTTACTCTAAGCTCTGGGCTCATGGGACTTCTCTTTCAAGTCCTTGAACTTCTTTCGTAAATTGAACATCATTCTTCCCTCCCGCCCCTCCAAAGCCTAGAACATTGTTCTTCCCCCAGTGCTGTAACCCAGCTGATTTCTTCTTCCTCTTTCAAGCCACAGTGTACTCATGTTTTCCCCTGATTGTTTCTCCAGTAGGATGTCTCCATGTAATCAATTCTTCTGTTGTTGTTAGTTGCTATGCGTCACCTTTGACTCAGAACAAAACAGTCTCTGGTCGTATGCCATCTTTATGATTGTTGTGTTTGAGTCCGTTGGCTTGGTTATTGTGTCAGTCCGTCTCGTTGAGGTTCCCATCATTTTTGCTAACCCTTTACCAAATATAATGTGTTTTTCTAGTGATTTTTCCTTCCTGATGATGTGTCTGTCCAACGTCAGTAAGCCAAAGTCTCACCATCCTCGCTTTTGAGGAATATTCCAGTTGTATTTAGATGTTTTTTTTTCTCTGTTTTTTTCTTATAACCTTCATCACTCTTAGTTTTGTGTCTTTAAATATTATCTCCTCCCTCTATTTATAACCTACATAAAAGGAAAGACTCCATTAAGTCATGTTCATTAATACATCTCTAGTTTCTATATTGAAACCTCTCAGATAGATGCTTAAATATAAGAGAGGGCCAAAAGGAAGATTAATCCGTTTTACTTCTACATTACTAATTCTGCACAGATTTCAACATTGCATATGAAATGTGCTTCACACACGATGAGATATATATTGGTCCTTCCTTGCTGGAGCAGGAATTGCATGTAGTCACTACCAGCTTATTCCAGACAAATATCTTTTCTAAATGGCTTTCGTTTTCTCCTCCTTGAGAAAAAGTTGGATGCTTCCTCTATGCCAGAAATCCTATGTGTGTAGTTAATGTTTTCTGACAAGCTTGTCACTTCTGATGTTTTATTTTTATATCCTTATTTTTCCCTCCTGAAATTATCTGGCAGAAGATCATGTATAATTTGTAGAAGTCTTTTTATGTTATTTCTTCAAAAAAAGTAGATACAAAACAAAACCTTACTTTTTATTAATACCACCTTGCAATTATAAACCTTTTTTTGTATGTATGCATTTCTTTCTTTCTTTGTTTAGACTGTGATGAGGAAAATATTTTGCTCTGTTTGGTTAACTAGTACTACTGTAGCAAAATTATCACAAGTGGGTGACTGTAAACAACAAATTTATTTCTCACAGTTTTGGAGGCTAAAAGTCTAAATCAGGGTGTCAGCCTTACTGAGTCCTTCCTTGTTGGTAGCCCTGGGTATTCCTTAGTTCTTTTTTCTCTTTCTTTTTAATATTTTAAATGGATAGATATACTTCTAGATTCTCTATTCTATGCCATTAGTCTAGAAGTCTGTCAGTGAGCCAGCACCAGCCTGGTTTGATTACTGTGGCTATGTAGTAAATTTTAAGATGAGGAAATGTGAGGCCTCCTACTTTGTTCTTTTCTTTAATATCGATTTAGCTCTTAAGGGCTTCTTTCCTCTCCATATAAAATTGGTAATTAGGTTTTCCTTTTCCAGTTCCTTTAGGTTTGGGATTTAAATTGGGAATGTCTTTTTTTCTACAGATTGCAATGTGTAGAATTGACTTTTTCATGGTGTTGAGTTTTCCAATCCATGAGCATAGAATGTTTTTCCATTTATTTAGGTCTCTTTTAGTTTCTTCCAGTAGTGTTTCATAGTTTCCCTTATATAAGTCTTTTATATCTGTTATGGATTGAATTGTGTCCCCCAAAAGTGTGTGTCAATGTGGCTAGACCATGATTCCCAATATTGTATGATTATCCACCATTTTGTTACCTGATGTGATTTTCCTATGTGTTGTAAATCCTACCTCTATGATATTAATGAGGTGGGATTAAAGGAAATTATGTTAATGAGGTGGGACTCAATCTACAAGTTTAGGTTAAATTTTAAGTCAATGTCTTTTTAGATGTAAAAAGGAGAAGCAAGCAGAGAGATATGGGGCCTCATACCACCAAGAAACAAGAGCAAGGAATGAGCGAGACTTTTGGACCCAGGGTCCCTGTGCTGAGAAGCTCCTAGATCAGGGGAAGATTGACAACAAGGACCTTCCCCCAGAGCCAACAGGGAGATAAAGCCTTCCACTGGAGCTGGCATCCTGAACTAGGACTTCTAGGATCTTAGACTGTGAGAGAATAAATGTCTGTTTCTTAAAGCCATCCACTTGTGGTATTTCTCTTATAGCCACACTAGATACTAAGACAACATCCCTGGTTAGGTTTATTCTTAGGTATTTTATTCTTTTGGTGGCTATTGTAAATGGTATTGCTTTATTTATCTCTTTTTCAGAGTTTTCCTTGTTATTGCAGAGAAACACAACTAATTTTTGTGTGTGCTGATGTTTTACTCTATCACTTTGCTGAATCCTTCTTTTAGATCCAATAGCTTTCTTGTGGAATCTCTGGGATTTTCTACGGATAGGATTATGTCACCTACGAATAGAGATAGTTTTACTTCTTCTTTTCCAATTTGGATGCCCTTTCTTTTTCTTGCCTTATTGCTCTGCCTAGGACTTCCAGTATAAAATAGAGTAAGAGTGGGGATAGTGGGCATCCTTGTCTTGTACCCATTCTCAAGGGGAATACTCTCAGTCTTTCTCCATTGAGAATAATGTTGGCTGTTTCCTTTGTTTTATTTATGTGGTGAATTACATTGCTTGATTCCCTGGTATGAATCCCACCTAATCATAATTTTTTTCTTTTTTTTTGATAAGCTACTGAACTCCATTGGCTAGGATTTTGTTGAGTATTTTTGCATCTGTATTTGTGAGGGATATTTGTAATTTTTTGTGTGTGCCATATATTTAAATCATTGTGAACTAATCATTGCAAACAACACGTTTTAAAATTATGTTTAAAAATGTATAATATCAAATTAAACATTACATTCCTGCATTCCTGAAGTTACCACATGTGAAAAAATAACCTGAGAAAAACGAATAATACTCTGAAACACAGTAATAAAATCAATAAAATTTTTTTTTTCTGAAAATAATTAACTATGAATAAAACTTGGAACCCTGGTGGTGCAGTGGTTAAGAGCTCAGCTGCTAATCAAAAGGTCAGCAGTTCAAATTTACCAGTTTCCTTGGAAACCCTATGGGACAGTTCTACTCTGTCCTATAGGTTCACTATGAGTCAGAATCAACTTGATAGCAATGGGTTTTTTTTTTTTTTTGGATGAATAAAACTGAATCGACTTTAGACATAATTTTTTTTTGGTAGAGTTTGTATTTCCTTTTTCTTAAATTCCTCCTTAAGAGTATCTCCAGTTTATATTTATCAGAATAAGAAATTATTTTGCTTAATAAGGCAACAATTAATTAAGAAATCACCCTTCTTAAAGAGTGAATTGTCGTATAAATGGGAAAACAGAGATATTTCTTAAGCCTGTGAATCTTTTTGTATTTTTTTGCTCCTATTCTGATTGAAATAGCAAGTACAGAATTTTTAGTAACTATTTGTCTATTTCATGTGTAGTTGTTATGAAATATCATTTTAGATTTAAATTGTCTTGCTGAGGCAGGAGAGGCATTTTCGTGTGTGATTAAAACATATGTTCATTTTTGGCATTCCAAGTTGATTGGTGGGGCAATCTCTGTGTAGAGCCCCATCTGGTACTCTCTGTGGGCCAAGAATATATAGTACTTTATGTATTTAGATTATATAAGGGAGGTAAATGTCTTTGTTCCCAGAAACATGCTTTATTTGTAATGACCAAATCAACAGATATTCAAACATTGTTTTATATCTCTGGAAATGATTGGAGGACAGAAATTATTTTTTAACAAACACATAATTTAGGAGAATGAGGTTCTGAGATTATATTTGTTGTTTATCACTCTGTAATAATACTATCATAGACCTGGTGGCTCAAAACAACATATACATATTATCTCACAGTTTCTGTTGGTCAGAAGCCAGGGCATGGCTCAGCTGAGTCTTCTGCTTCAGGGTTCCACAAAATTACAATCAAGTTGTTGACTGGGGCAACAGTATCATCTGAGGCTTGAATGGGGAATGATGCACTTTAAAGTTCACATGGATATTAGCGGCATTCAGTTCCTTCTGGGTTGTTAGATGGAGGCCTCAGTTTCTTGCTGACAAGTGTTTGGTCAGAGGCCATTCTAAGCTCCTTGCCAGGTGAACCACCCCGTCATGGCCTTTTGCTTCTTAATGATCAGCAAGACAGCAATTCTCCTTAGAAAGGCAGCTTCCAATCTTATGTATCATTATGACAAAAGTGATAGCTCATCATCTTTTCTGTATTCTTCTGATTAAAAACATCCCAGGTCCTTCTCATACTCTAGGAGAGGGAATCCTTAATGATGCAAAAATCAGAAGTTGGGTAGAATAGGGATCATCTTAATGTCTTTCAACCACAGAGATAAAAAGTTTTAGTGGCGGTTAACGTAAATTGTAAATTGACAGGGAAAGTTTTTAAGCGCAGGAGCGAAGGCTCTAAAGGTGTAGCATGTTTCAAGAGAGTACACTTATTATTAAACTTCAATAATCCAGCAAATCTTGCAACACTGGAAATTCACCTGCCCTATATAACTAAAGAAAACCCTGGTGGTGTAGTGATAAGAGCTATGGCTGCTAACCAAAAGGTCTGCACTTCGAATCTGCAGGCCGTATGGAGCAGTTCTACTCTGTCCTTTAGGATCGCTATGAATCAGAATCAACTCGATGGCAGTGAGTTTGGTTTTTTGATTTTATGTAATGAAAAGTTGGAATCTGTTCATGTTATCACAACTCTAGTTGTCTTTTGTAATGTAGGCTGATAATTGTCCCAGTTCTCTCATGCCTCAGAACCAAGAGGTTTTATCCACATCTTAGCAGCTCCATCACAATCTTCTGGAAAAACCTTGTTTACCAGAGTATGAGCTGTTTCCCCCCAATTTCAATATTGTTGCTGATCCCACCCCTGCATTTATGAAGTCTTCCTCTTTACACATAATCTGGCCCCCCACCAGGTGAAAGTAATCCCTTTCCAACTTCTTCAATCAAAGTGATCATTTCTTAAACACAGTTCTTCGGCCTCCTCAACCACAAGCCTTCATTGAGTGCCATTGTTACACTATTTCATTCAAACCCTCCTGTTGACAAATTGTTCATTCCACTTTATTTCACTTCACCTGGTACTTCACTAGCTTTGAAACATTAAAATATAAATCCTACTATTTAAGTATAATCTTAAAACATTCTACATTTCTCCCCCAACCTAATATAAACCTACTCTTCAACTTTGTTGAGACTTTCAATTCATGATCCCACTGTGCTGCACTCCACGCCCACACTTGCCCTCACCACACACATGGGAGACTTAGTTGTGTTACAGAATCTAATTTGTGGAAACTCACTGTTTTCTTTGTCAAATTCAGATGTGACTGCCTACTGGAAGGGCCATCTTCAAGAGGGTGCAATCTGTGCATTCTCATAGGTTCTCGCTCTCAGAGGGGCCAGGTACTTGGGTAAATGCTCTGCTATCTTCATCTTGAAATTCTTAATAATTTTGTCTTTGAACTTATGTTTTGCAAATGAAGCCCTATGGGATGATGGGACCTGCACATGTGTAGAAGACATACTGGGTGGTAGTGTACATGTGTGGGCTCAGGCTCAATGAGCATGTGTTATGCCCTTTCCACCACCTCCCCCCGCCCCAGAAAATCTGTTTGCACCTCATCACTATACTACTTTCTCACAGTACCTAACAACCTGAAATTTTCAGAGGGTGTCATACATTCCCATACTTTCATATCCTTATATACCCATCCATAAAAAGTTAAATTCTTCCTTATCCTGAATGATCCTGAGTCCACTTGAGAAATTATTTCTTCAAATTCTAGTTCAACAAAAATCGTGGTATTTTAATCTTTCAAATGGATTTCTTTCTTTTCCCCTTAAGGGACACTTTCCACTTTTCTCAATTGTGCTCTCTATTCCATGAGACTTAATATAATAGATTAGTCCTGCTGCCTTCTCTGCCAGCCATCTTCTCATTGAGTATGGACAGAATGCACCCTGCCAGTACATGGGAGGGTTTCCTTCTTGTGAAACCTTAAGTCTGCAGTGCCTTCTATAGAAGTCATTGTTCTAGTCAAAGTGGTCTCTACATAACTACCCAATCCTTCATTTTATTAACTGTTCTCTTCTCTCGTCCTTTTCTACTTTGACAGTCTTGTTTCTAGTAGCCCAAGATGCTGTGCTATAGGTTGTGATTAACCAATACCAATCTTTTCTTAAAATTTCTTTTAAAATAAAGATTCTTCAAAGTACCCATAAACCAAAACAAAACAGAAAAAGCATTTCCTTTTTCTTTGAGCCATCACTGATATCTTTAATCTCTACTAGGTATGAATATTTACTCCCATCTGTGTTTTAATAGAGCTCCTTAAACACTTCTCTATTTTATCATTGAACAAATTGTTGCAGTGCATCATGATAATAGTGGTGGTGTGTCTCTTAATCCCCCAGATCAGATAGAAACTACTTAGTGGTTCTTATCTAATCTGGTAAAAAAAAAAATAAATAAAGGACCTTGTTTTTCCCTTTCAGCTCCCAATACCCATTGTTGTTATTGTTAGGTGCCATTGAGTCACTTCCAACTAATAGTGATCTTATGTACAGCAGAATGAAACACTGCCTGGTCCTGGTCCTTGCTCACAATCGCTGCTATACTTGAGCCCATTGTTTCAGCCACTGTGTCAATCCACTTC
This sequence comes from Elephas maximus indicus, assembly GCF_024166365.1. Classification (NCBI taxonomy): domain Eukaryota; kingdom Metazoa; phylum Chordata; class Mammalia; order Proboscidea; family Elephantidae; genus Elephas; species Elephas maximus. The sequence continues at coordinate 26,884,493 of NC_064820.1, read as the reverse complement.
ATTGAGGATCTTCCTCGTTTCCACTGATGCTCTTCTTTACCAAACATGATGTCCTTCTCTAGGGACCTATATCTCCTGATACCATGTCCAAAGTATGTGAGATGTAGTCTTGCTATCCTTGCCTTTAATAAGCATTCTGGCTATACTACTTGCAAGACAGAGTTGTTCGTTCTTTTGGCAGTCCATGGTATATTCAATATTCTTCACCAACATCATAATTCAAAAACATCCTTCTTCTGTCCTCCTTATTCACTGCTAACTTTCTCATGAATACGGTGATTGAAAACACCTGTAAAGGGTTTCTATGGCTCGTGATATCTGTTTATTGGTGACTTACCAATAACCAGGAACAGTAAATGGCAGATTGTCTACTTTGAAATTCCAAGACAGTTTTCCATGCTCCTCTGTCTTCTATATGCAAAGAAGGATATCTTTCTCCCTTCTAGTTTTTTTTATTTTTTTTACTTTTTGTCCTTCCAGGTAAGCTTGCCACTTCTGTTTTGAATTTCTCTCATCTTCTCACTCATCTTCTGTAGGTTTTAGAAGATAAAATGCTGTTCAGAAAAAAAAAGACTCCATTTCTCAATTAGATTGAAGGATTGTTTAGATTTTTGTTTCTGTTTTAATATTTATTTCAAGAATAAAAGTGTCCCTTGAGCTGTAAGAGTTAAAGAAGCTGGGAGAAATACCCAGAGAAGAATTATGTTAATAATTGGCAATGCAACCATGAGAAATTTATGCATTTTATTGTCACCGCTAGCTCTTGAGCTGCCTGATATTTAGGACTGTGTCTTATTCATCTATGCATGCTCAGGAATTAGCACAGTATGTAGACCTTAGGGAGTGCTCAATAAATATTTGTTGAATAAAAGATACTAAAGAGATTACCAGATTTCTCGTCACTAAAATCTAGAGCTTGTCCCAAAGGTAATTATTTTCCTTTGAGCTTTAACATTTTCTTTGTCTAGTACTGTCACTGAATGAATCAAAGCTAATGATTTGGGAAATACAGCCCTCACATGGTCCCTCCTGGTTCTGTTAACTAAAGATACAAAAGCATAATATATAGTGTTTTTAAAATATTCATGATGACCAACACTGATGTTAACTCAATCTATCAATGTAAATAAATTTTACATTAACAGTGTAATGTAAAGGGAATAAAATTTAAAGTAGATGATATGCACCTTTCGTTCTTGAACTGAAACATTATTTTTATTAACTTTTCACAGAATCTTTTCACTACCTTTTAACAAGTCAGTATTTCACTGATAGTTTTATAGAAATATTTTCTGCCACTGTGCTAGTAAAAAAAATGCTGAGTAAATAAGATCTTTGGAAGTATTTTTGTCTTTCAAAATAATAAGGTCTGTTTTCTCAAATGGAGCCCTGGTGGCAGAGTGGTTAAGTGATACAGCTGTTAATCAAAAGGTCGGCAGTTGAATCCACCATCTGCTCCTTGGAAACCCTATAAGGCAGTTCTACCCTGTCCTATAGGGTTGCTATGGGTTGGAATCAACTCAATAGCAGTGGGTTTGGTTTTGGTTTGGTTTTCTCAAATATCAGAATCGATCCTCCTATAGGAATAGGACCTCCTTTCTGCAGTTTTTAGAAACCTTGGTGGCAAAGAGGTTAAGAACCTGGCTGTTAAGCAAAAGGTCAGGAGTTTCAATCCACCAACTGCCTCTTGGAAACACTATAGGGTGGTTCTACTCTGTTCTATAGAGTAGCTATGTGTAAGAATTGACTTGACAGCAATGAGTTTGGTTTGGTTTCCATTTTCTTTTGAATAGCTTATACCTATAGTCCCTAAATTTTTTATCAAATATTTTTTTGAATTTCTTCTTTTTTTTTTTTTGATATTATATATTCTTATGCAGGTTAGTTTTTATACATTCAACTTAATTGTTTTAGCTTGAGCATAGGATGCTTGATTTTGGGTACATCATATATATGTGTCTATACATATATAATAGGAGCCCTGCTGGTACAGTGGTTAAAGTGATCAGCTGCTAACCAAAAGGTCATATACATATATACACATATATGAGAGTATTTTTTTAAAGGGATGTGCATCTTGTTTATATGCATATATTTATTTCCAGACTCCTTGAGAAGACACATTTATTTCACATTTTTACATTAGATCAGGTTGTTAGTTTCAAGAGAGAATTTTCCCAGAATTATTCAGAAGTCAAAATATAGTTTGCCTGCTATATCATTACTGACTCATATGATAGAAAAACATAAACATTTTATAATCTTCTCAAAATACCGACTGGTAAATGGTATGTTTTAATGAAAAATAATTATTAAAATTTCTTAAATATTTTTAAATGTCTGCACTTCAAATTAAAGTTTGTTCAATGACAAAAATCAAGAGACACAACTATAGGATTCTCAGAATTATTGCAGTTGTTGCTGCTAGGTGCCATCAAGTTGGTTCTGACTTATAGCAACCCTATGTACAACAGAAATTTTCTTACACAATTTTTAATTTTTTTTGTCATTAGATGACTTTAAATTGTATCTAACATTATTGTTTAGGCAATTCTTGTCTTTTATGATATGTGCCTCCTTGTAACTACTTGATTTAAAAGACTCAACAAAACTAGTACATTACTTAAATGGCTTAACTTGCAGATGAATATTTTCTGAATATTTGTCAGCATGTGTATGTAAGTTATATAATAGAGAGTAAATTGCAGACTGTTCTCATTCCTAGTTTCATAAAATGCAAAAATAAAAATATACTAAAACAAGTCACTTGCTTTTAAAGTAAGTCCATTAAAATCTCATTTCACTTTATTTTTTAATGTTCAACAGCATAGCCTTTTATATCCTTTGAAAACAAGGATTGTTAAGGATATCGTTCACCTTTTTTATCGGGTATGATTTGAGTTCATTATACTACATAATAAAGCAGTTTGTAAACCAGGCAGTTTCTAAGGTATTATTTATCTCTGCATTAAATGATTTCATCATATTTGCTATTGTGATCAAATTAATTTCAGAATTTTCTGGAATAAGAAAACATGTGGAGCAAGTGGAATGAATGTGGTTAGCTTTTATAATTTTTGAATTATTTTTTTCCTATAGATAATGCAGATCACTATAAACAATTTTATGTAGTTTTTTTTTTTTTTTTTTTTAATCTAGCTCAGTGTCTTATTTATCTAGTATGGCTATAAAAGAAATACCACAAGTGGATGACTTTAACAAAGACAATTTTTTTTTCTAACAATCTAGTAGGCTCAAAGTCCAAATTCAGGGTGTCAGCTCCAGGGGAAGGCTTTCTGTCTCCACCAGCTCTGGAGTAAGGTCCTTCTCATCCATCTTTCCTCTGCACAGGAACCCCAGGTCCAAAGGGCATGCTCTACTCCTGGAACTGCTTTCTTGGTAGTATGAGATCCCCTTGTCTCTCTGCTCACTTCTCTCATTTATATCCCAAAAGAAATTGGCTCAAGACACAATCCAATCTTGTGGACTGAGTCTTGCCTTATTAACATAACTGCTGCCTATCCCGCCTCATTAACAATCACAGAGGGAGGATTTGCAACACATAGGAAAATCACATCAGATGACAAAATGGTGGACAATCACACCATACTGGGGATCATGGCCTAGCCAAGTTGATACATATATTTTGAAGGAACACAGTTCAATCCATGATACTGAGTTATTGTTATTTTATGTTAACAGGATATTTTTAGTCCATTATGGATTTACTTCAAAAAAGAAGCTTCCTCCATTATTGTTTCTTATAATTGACATCTATTTAATTGGATAGTGATAGAGATTGAATTGTACTCCCCCAAAATATGTTGAAGTTGTAACCCCTTTATAGGTGAAATGTGACCTTTTTTGGTGAAATGGGGATTTCCTTTGCAGATATTATCAGTTAAAGAAGTAATACTGGAGAAGATTGGGTCCTAGCCATAAGCCCTTCTGAGTGGCATCTTATAAAAGTGAGTGGTATTTTTTTAAAAAAGAAGGACAGACACATGAACAGAGTTATATACAGGGGGAAGACAGACACCATGGAGACACAGATGCATTTGTAAGGAACAAGAATACCAATGTAAATATATATGGAAACCCTGATAGTACAGTGGTTAAGTGCTATGGCTGCTAACTAAAAAGGTCGGCAGTTCAAATTCACCACATGCTCCTTTGAAACTCTATGGAGCAGTTCCACTCTGTCCTATAGGGACACTATAAGTCAGAATCGACTCGACGGCAATGGTTAACGGGATATATATATATATATATATATTTCCCCCTAGCATAAAATAAGTGCTCAATAAATATTCTCTAAATGAATGTGTGCATGTACTTTTTGATTGGTGGATGTAATTATGATTTGGAGACCCCAATAAGATTTGGTATTGCAATGTCAATTAAAGAGCACAGTTATTTTCAAACAAGGTGTTTCATGTAAAATTCTTTCCCTGTACTATCTCATTGTCATTGGTTGAAAATAAAAGTATAACAACTATTCCTCTCTGTCTATTTTAGTGTATTAGCTTCCAATCCATTAACACTGACTAGCTAATAAACACATTTATACATTAAAAAAAAGGAAAACTATTGAAAGCGCTATATATTAGGAAGATAGGAATTATAAATTATTAACAACGTGTTTACCTCAGCAACCTGTGAATGAGCCTGTTCATTTTAGGGACGAACACATTTCATTACTGTGCCATTGTAATGGTTCCATGATGTATGTGTTTTCATGATTTATGTTCTAAATGTCAAATGCTAAAAACCATCCTCATTACACAGAAAGGAGAAATGCTTAGACCACTGATTCAATGAACCCAACATACATAGGCAGTTTATTTTACTCACTATCATGAAGTTTTTAGCTAAAGAACGCATAGAAAAAAAAATATGTATTTTTTGAGAAAGGTTTCTACTATTAAAACAAAAAAAATCTACATAAAATATGTGAAACATACAATAATATAAAATTAAATTTTAAGTAAACTTTTTTTGGAGTATCTTGATTGATTTTGAGATTATTTATGTTGGGGCTGGTATCACATTTTATGTCCCTGTTGTGATTAAGAAGCATACATTTTATAACAAAAATCAATTCAAATTATGTGTATGAATATTTATGTGTGCATATGTGTGTTTACGTGTGTGTGTGTGTGTGTCTGTGTATATGTTGTTGCTGTTAGGCACCATTGAGTCGGTTTGGATGCATAGCAACCCTATGTGCAACAGAAACAGAACACAACACTGCCCTGTCCTGCTCCATCCTCACAATCATTGCTTTGTTTGAACCCATTGTTACAACCACGGTGTCAATCCATTTCAGTGAATTTTGACCATCCGTCAATAAATTTCTGCTTTTAATCTATTATAATTTTGTTAAGTAGAACATGTTTAGCAGTGATATTTCGTCTAATTGGTTATTACATCATAATCCTCAAAAGAAACAAGAAGTCATGGTAGTTAGACAGATTTGTATCAAAATTGAAAAAAAAAAAAGAGAGGTTTGAATGTAGGGAATTATCTGAAGAAGACAGGACTGGGTTAAACATTGTAAAGTGAGACAGAATAAACTGCTTTTTTGCTCGTCTTTTGTTTTTACTTTTAAGAAAGGAATAAGAAAAATATATAAGGGTATAGTTAGAACTAAAGTAGGTGAGAGTAAAAGAAAAAAAAAAAACCCATTGCTGTCTCGTCCATTCCGACTCATAGAGACCGTGTAGTGCAGAGGAGAACTGTCCCATAGAGTTTCCAAGGAGTGACTGGTGGATTTGAAGTGCCGAGCTTTTTAGTTACCAGCTGTAGCACTTAACCACTGTGCCACCAGGGTTTCCAGGTAAGAGTATGTTTTCTTTGTCATCGATTTGCCTAAGGCTGCCTGAATAAAGCAAAGCTGGTGAGAAAATTTTCACTGTTCAACAAGAAATAACACTGGAATAACACTGAGATAACCATGTGCATGGCACTGCACTGAGAGAATGTATTATGTTGTTTATTTCTCCAAAGAATCCCAATGAGCCAGGACTGTTAATATCTGCATTCTATACATGAGAGAGTAGAGACACACATTTTCTAAAGATCACACAGCTAACAAGGAACTCAAATTTGTAAGCCAGACATTTTCGTTTCTAATTAGAAATTATATTGCAGCAAAAGCTTGGGCTTTAAAAATTAAATGAGGTAAAATAGTAAAATCCTTGAATATGTAAGGCCAATGGAGTTTCATTGATTAGAAGTATCTTTGAAATCCTTTTTATGTCTACCCAAAAGATGCTTGATTTTATCTTCACAAAAGTTTGTCCAGTAACTTCTAGAAATCTAAAATTTCTCATTTTTTCTTCTGCTTTTATGAATATATTCAAATATATATCTCATTTTTTAACTTTACTCATGCAGTCTTATTTGTTAACAAGAGCCAACTAATATAGTACAAAGTATAGTACAAAAGCTTCCTCTCTGGTGGAAAGCAAGTACCTACTTAAATCACCACCAAGTAATAGCCTCCTGTTTCCCTTTAGGGTCCTGCTGCATTCAACCTCTGGTACGGGTACAACCAGCCTTTATTCACTCTTTGCAATATATTGTGAGGTTGGGCACAACATTAGTTTTATGTAATTAGTGTTATTTTTCAAAATCTGTTTCTTTTGCCGAGATATTGTCAGCCTACTCTTCCATATAAGGTTATGACATGACAAGGAAGTAGGCATTTAAGAACAGATAAAGTGTAGTTAAAATAAAGAGTAGAAATAAAGATAAGTAAGAACAATATCCATTGAATTCTGAAAAATGTGATGAGTATCAAATTTAGAAAAAAAGACACATCCTCAGAATTGAAACCAAAGTTCATATTAGTGGAAAAATCAAAACTGCCCACAAATGTGAAAGTGTGCTTGGATGAATGTTTTTGCCATGACACCATAAAATGTATGTGTCGTATACCCCTCAATCTTTGATTTGACTTGTTTTTCTCACCTGTATGCTCTGCTCTGTCTACCTCCTGGCAAGACGTTACTGCTTTCTTTCCCCATGCGAAGTTGGTAGTCAGCCCATCCTGGGTACCCCTATGGGTGTAGCTTTTTTTTTTTTTTTTCTATTAAAACAAAAGTTTATTTAATGAGAAATCTACCAGTTAAAATACTATAAACTATACAAAATAAATTGAGCTGGAAAAATACTGCAACAAAACCCAAAAACTGCCCACTCAGGTGAGGAGAAGCAAGGGTCTGCCTCTGGAGCAGATGTTCCCCGGCTGTCAGTAAGGAGCTGCTGTGGAAGAGGTGTGGCATCTAGCTCAGCCTCTGGTGCCCCAGACGGTGCTGGAGATGGAGGACTTAATGGTGTATGGGGCTTCAGTGTTGGAACAGGAGCTGGATCAAATCAGCTGTTCGTCTGGGAGCCAGATGGAAGTGGCCCAGGATGGAAATCCACCCCTCCAGCTGGCCCTTCATCTGGTGTCAGTGATGAAGCTGGAGAAGGAAGACCTGTGGCTTCAACAAGTTCCAGTGTTGGTGCAGGATCAGAATGAACATCAGCCGGTGCTATGGAAGCCACTTCTGAAGGCGACCCAGGATAGGAATCCAATGCTCCAGCTGGCTCTTTGTCTAGTGTCACTGCTGGAGCTGATGATGGAATAACTGGTGCTCTAAGGAGCTCTGGTGTTGGTGCAGGAGCGGGATCAACATCAGCAGGTGATGGAGGAACCTTTTCAGGAGGCTGTGGAGAGTTGGTATCCAGCTCATCCAGCCAGCTGTTCTCCTGGTGCCCAGGCCAGAGCTGGAGATGGAGGGTGGTGGGCTACAGCGAGCTCTGGTGTTGGTATAGCAGCAGGAGTAGGGTTGACATCAGCTGGTGGTCCAGAAGGCAGTTCTGGATGTAGCCCAGGATAAGAATCAGACCTTCCAGCCAGCTGTCCATCTGGTACCAGTGATGCAGCTGGTGATGGTGCTCCATGGAGGTCCAGTATTAGTCCAGGAGCATGATCAACTCCACCAGGTTGTCCAGGAGCCCATTATGGTGTTGGCCAAGGAAGAGAATGCGATCTTCCAGCAAGCTCCCTGTCTGCTCAACTTGGTGATGGAGGACCTGTTGTTGTACCCAGCTCCAACGTTGCTGCAAGGACAGAATATAACTCAGGAATTCATCCTGGAGTCTGTTCTGGAAGTCGCCCAGTGTAAAAATCCAGCTCTCCATCTCTTGGCAGTGCTGGAGCTGGGGATGCTCTATTGAGCTTCGGAGTCGGTTCAGGACCAGGATCTCCATCACCAAGTTGTCCAGTGTCTCGCTCTGGAGGTGGTCCAGGTTAAGAATCCGAACCTCCCTCATTCTATCCCTCTGCTGCCACAGCTGAAGCTGGTCATGGAAGAGCTGGTGCTCTACGGAGCTCCTGTGTTGGAGTAGGAGCAGGATCGACATCAGCTGGTGGTCCAGGTTCCGGTCCTGGAAGAATCCCAGGATGGGAATCCACCTCTCCATCCAGTTGCCCATTGGATGCTGCTGATGGAGCTGGAGGAGGGCCTGGGCTACACCGAGCTCTGGTATTGGAGCAGGAGCAGGACTGACAGTAGCCAGTTGTCCAGGAGCTGACTCTGAAGGTGGCCCAGGATAAGACTCTGACCCTCCAGCTGGCTCTTCATCTGGTGCCAGTGCAGGCGCTGGTGATGAAATAGCTGGTGTGGTATGGAGCTCCAGTGTTACAGCAGGAGCAGGACTGACATCAGCCAGTGGCCCAGGAGCCAGTTCTGGAGGTGACCCTGGATGGAAATCCACCCCTCCAGCCGGCCCTCCATCTGGTGCCAGTGTAGCTTTTTTTATACCCGGTGATTTTTGAGATTGAACTGGCATCTGAGATGTTGGTAAATATACCTTAACTCTTGCTAAGCATTTTAAATATAATCCTTTGTATTTGTTTTCTGTTGCTACTGTTAACGAATTACGATCAACTCAGTGACTTAACATAATGCAAATTTATTATATAACAGTTATGGAGATCAGAAATCCTAAAATCAAAATGCTATCATTCTGACAGGTCAGAGTCCTAAAATCAAGTTACATTTCTTTTGAACCTCCAGGGGAAAATCCATTTTCTTACCTTTTCCAGCTTCTAGAGACCATCTGCATTCATTGGCTTGTGACTCTTTCCTCCATCTTCAAAACAGCTTAGCATCTTTGAATATCATTCTGATTCAGATTCTCTTTTTTACTTTTAATTAAATCGTAATTAAATTGGGCCAACTCAGATAATCCGGGGCAATCTTCTCATCCCCAGATCCTTAACCTAATCACATTTACAAAAACCCCTTTGCCATGTCAGGAAACATTCACAGATTCAGAGATTAGTATGTGGACATCTTTGAAAGGGAACTTTATTCTATCCATCATTCCCTTATATGTGTTTCTCGATGTCTATATTATATTACTATTTGTAAATCTCTGTTCCTTTCTATCAACCTTGCACTTAAAATCCGAAGAAGAAGAGAGAGAATCTGACTGGTTCTGTTTGTTTCATTATGGGTAGATTTTTCACACCAGGCTTTCTCATATGTAGCAGGTCACCACACAGATGATATATTTGGCTCAGAATCTAGGCCCTGGCTCAATAAATTGTGGCCTGAGTTAAAAGAGCATATGACTTCAAGTCATGTAACCTATGCAGGATTAATTGGCTTCTTTATTCTGATGATGCTGAGGATATGATGGACATTCAGTCAAATGTCTTCTTTTCAGGTACTCCAATCTTTCTGAATTATTAACAAAACCAACCATTATCTGCTTGCCTTTTTGTCCAATTGCCCCTGGATGAAATGAAGACTGATTCTATGTGAAGCACCTCTGGCTAGTGAGGGAATGGCTTGCAGAAAAACAAGGATGCATGACAATGTGGTGCCTTCTGGGACATGTAAGCTGTTCTGTACAGTTGTGACATTTGGAATGTAGGTAGTCATGGCAAGCCAGACATGAGGAAACTGGCAGGTTGAATACAGTTTGCATTATAGGTATTGGGTGTTATAAGAAGTCTTGGTAAAGCAGAGGGTTTAGGGAAGAGAGGAAGATGCTTAATGAGATAGATTGATACAGCGGCTGCAACAATGGGCCCAAGTATAGCAATGATTGTGAGAATGAAGCAGGAATGAGCAATGTTTTGTTCTGTTGGCCACAGGGTTGCTATGAGTCAAAACCAACTAGACAGCACCTAACAACAACAACAGCTTAGTATATTCCCTGCAGTGACACTCTGTAGTTAATATTTAAAGGATGAAACACAGAAGACATTAAGACCATCTCTTGATGATGATACTTATGAAAAACCCAAATTTCCAAAGTTAATCCAAAAATGGTAATGGGAAAGAAGGCCTTCTTAAGATAAACTAGTTAGTAAGAAGAGGTATTGCCAGCTTATAGTGACTATGCAGGAAAGGAGGGTTTCTATACTTTCTATCCATCTTTTTGTGATTGTGTATATCGTGGCTCCATCAATTGGGCCTGGAAATCCACAAGAAAATGACAGCTTAAATGATAAAAAGGGCACAATGAATTCAATTTCAGTATGTTCATTGGACTTCAATAAGCATTTATAAAGATTATGTTACAGCAATTTATTCACTTTCTAAGTGTTAGATCAAATGTGGTAGATTGGATTATGATGAAAGCTTAATTAATAAGATCCTGGTGTCTAAGACACAGAAACATGAACTTGGTAATAAAACTTATGTAGTTATAAATAGAAGGAAGTATACAATGGAGTCAACCTAAAGAGAATATTCTAGCACATCTCTTCAAGATTTGAATTTGACCATGCCCTTTTCAATTGTTGTAGTGAATTCAGGTTGTAACTTGAAAACTATAAAGGAGTTATAAACCACTAAAGTTGTGTATGACAAAAGCAAGTAGACATGGTACATACTTTGTATAACAGGTAATGGAGTCATAATATTTGAACAACAAAATGTGACAGACCAAAACTAATAAGAAGCACTTTAATGTGATAGAAGTAAGGTCTTGTTTCCAAATCCAAAAAGCCAGCCATACAAAGGAGAGGATCACTTAGTGATAGCATGCCTAAAAGAGATTGCAGGTTTAACTTGACAGTGATATCAATATGAATCAGTAGTGTGATGTAGCTTCAGCAGGGCTAATGGGACCTTATACTTCATGGACACAAATATCGTAACTGGATTAAAGACATGATAGCTAGACCACACTGGAGTCTTTTCAGTTCTGGGTACCACATTTTGAGGTGGTTGGTCACAGTGCAATGAATTTAGAAATGGTAATTTAAGAAATGAAATTGTTGCAGGCCCTTGGACCCTAATACTTCATACCTACTTTATATGAATTTCTTCTTTAAATTCTCAAATACACTGAGTTACTTGGTGATGATGATGACATATGAATGCAGAAAACCAGAAATCATATGACTGTCACCCAAGAGGCCTCACTGGTACCGTTATGTTGATGATCTAGCATCATGATCTAGCATCAGGCTCCTGACTGCATACCGGATCAGAGGCTGGATTTGATAAGCACTAAACCAAAAAACCAAACCCATTGTCATTGGTTCGGACTTCTGGTGACCCCATGTGTTGCAGAGTAACATATACTTTTGTTCCAAACAACATTTATTACATGTGATTTTGTTTCTGTAGCTGATGGAAAAGAGTAAGTATTCCTAAATTCTTCACTATTTTGCCATCTGATGTTTTACTTTTTTTCAAACAAACCTACTAAGAGAAAAAAAAAATAGATTTGGACTATTTAATATTTAATTTATATTTTATTCTTAAACATAACTTATTTAAACCAAAACCACTGCCATGGAGTTGATTCTGACTCATAGCGACCCTATAGGACAGAGTAGAACTGCCTCATAGAGTTTCCAAGGAGCGTCTGGCGGATTTGAACTTATATATAACTATTATAATTGCATTAGCATTGATAAAATGAATTCATGCAAGGGTCCATATTTCATATTGAACCAACCAAAATTCCTTGCTATATCTAAAAGATAAATCTTTTAGTTTTAAAATTTTTGTAATTTGAGAGTTTATCATCCAACAAACCTAGCCTGTTGTAAATCAAAGATATAGAATCACAAAGCCTGTGAAATGTTATGTCAAGCATGAAATTAATACTTCTGAGACACTTTTATGAGAAATATATTAAATTCAATAAGTTCCTTTGTTCCAGAACCCTGCAGACTTTAGTGAAATAACTATAAATTTGTCTCTTTTAATGAAAAAGGAAATATTCATATTAACATTTGTATGATAACAGCAAGTTTTATTACACATAACTGCAGTATATTTAAACTCAGAGTATGATTAATGTGTGTTTACAGAATTTATTTTCCTGGGATATGCAAAATTACATCATTTAATGTAAATTTTTGGTTTTTAATGTATCTCTTTAATTCTTAAATTTCAAAATGTCATCATGCTGTGTTTTAACTATGTGTAATATGTGATAAATAAGTGATGTAAAAAACTATTCTGCATCCTTAGCAGTAATGTCAAATTAAAGCTGAAATTTCCTAAACTTGTGTTCCCTTTCACTCTCTTTTTCCTTTCTTCTTTCTCTCCTTCATCGCACATTTTCTTCTTTTGTAAATTTTTATTTCATCCATCTTTTGTTTTCTTCGTTTCACTTTCTCTAATATACAAAGCAAGTATCTAAATTCAAGGTATATATATAGATATGATGTATATATGTCATCTCTATATATACATATACATTTATATATACATATATTACATGAATATATAACATACATAAAATTTTAAATATATATATATACATACACATATTACATAAACCTATACACATATACATAAAATTGTAAAAGGCTAATGTACACAAAATGCAAAATTACCTATACTGTTGTTCGATGCCATCCAGTCAATTCTGACTCATAGTGATCGTATGTACAACAGAATGAAACACAGCCTGGTCCTCTGCCATCCTCACAATCCTTGTTATGCTTGAGCCCATTGCTGCAGGTACTGTGTCAATCCATCTCATTGAGGGTCTTCCTCTTTTTCACTGACCCTCTACTTTACCAAATAGGATGTCCTTCTCCAGGGAATAGACCCTATTAATAACATGTCCAAAGTATGTAAGATGTATTCTTGACATCCTTGCTTCTAAGGAGCATTCTGGTTGTTTTTCTCTCAAGACAGATTTGTTTCTTCTTTTGGCAGTCCATGGTATACTCAGTATTCTTTGCTAACACTGCAGTTCAAAGGCGTGAATTCTTCTTTGGTCTTCCTTATTCACTGTCCAGCTTTTAAGTGCATATGAGATGATTGAAAACACCATATCTTGGGTCATGTGCACCTTAGTCTTCAGGGTGATATCTCTGCTTTTCAACACTCTAAAGAGGCCTTTTGCAGCAGATTTGGACAATGCAATGCATCTTTTGATTTCTTGACACCTTCTTCCATGGATGTTGATTGTGGATCCAAGTAAAATGAAATCCTTGACAACTTCAGTCTTTTCTCCCTTTATCATGATGTTGCTTATTGGTCCAGCTGTGAGGATTTTTGTTTTCTTTATGTTGAGGTGTAATCCATACCGAAGGCTGTGGTCTTTGATCATGTCCTCTTTATTTTCAGCAAGCAAGGTTGTGTCATCTGCATAATGCAGGTTGTTAATGAATCTTCCTCCAATCCTGAAGCCCCATTCTTCTTCATATCATTCAGCTTCTCAGATTATTTGCTCAGCATACAGATTGAATAGGTATGGTGAAAGGATACAACACTGAAGCACACCTTTCCTGCCTTTAAACTATCCAATATACTCTTGTTCTGTTAGAACAACTGTCTCCTGTTCTATGTACAGGTTCCTCATGAGCACAATTAAGTGTTCTGGAATTCCTATTCTTTACAGTGTTATCCATAATTTGTTATGATCCACACAGTTGAATACCTTCACATAGTCAATAAAACACAGGTAAGCATTTTCTTGTATTCTCTGCTTTCAGCCTTGATCCAACTGACATCAACAATGTTATTCCTCATTCCACATCCTCTTCTGAATCTAGCTTGAATTTGTGGCAGTTCCCTGTTGATATACTGCTTCATTCGCTTTTGAATGATGTTCAGCAGAATTTTGCTTGCCTGTGATAGTAATGATATTGTTTGATAATTTCCACATTTTGTTGGTTCACCGTTCTTGGGAATAGGCATAAATATAGATCTCTTCCAGTTGGTTGACCAGGTAGCTGTCTTCCAAATTTCTTGGCGTAGACAAGTGAACACTTACAGCCCTGTATCTGTTTGTTGAAACATCTCAATTGGTATTCCCACAATCCCTGGAGCCTTGTTTTTTGCCAGTACCTTCAGTGAAGCTTGGACTTCTTCCTTCAATACCATCAATTCCTGATCATATGCTACCTCTTGAAATGGTTGAAATCAACCAATTCTTTTTGGTATAGTTACTCTGTGTATTTCTTCCATCTTCTTTTGATGTTTCCTGCTTCATTTAGTATTTTCTTCTTACAGTCATTCAGTATTGCAACTCGAGGCTTGAGTTTTCTTCTTCAGTTCTTTCAGCTTGAGAAATGCTGAGCGTGTTGTTCCCTTTTGATTTTCTATCTCCAGGTCTTTGTATATGTCATTATAATACTTTACTTTGTCTTCTTGAGCTTTCCTTTGAAGTCTTCTGTTTAGTTCTTTTACTTCATTGTTTCTTCCTTTTGCTTTAACTACTCGACATTGAACAGCATGTTTGTCTCTTCTGACACCCATTTTGGTCTTTTTTTTTTTCTTTTCTGTCTTCTTAATGACCTCTTGCTTTTTCATGTATGATGTCCTTCCACAATTTGTCTAGTCTTCAGTCCTTAGTGTTCTGTTCTTGAGATGGTCTCTAAAATCAGGTGGGATATGCTCAAGGTCATACCTTGGCTCTTGTGGACTTGTTCTAATTTTCCTCAGTTTCAACTGGAACTTGCATATGAGAAATTGATGGTTTGTTCCACAGTCGGCCCCAGCCTTGTTCTGACTGATGATACTGAGTTTTTCCATTGTCTCCTTCCACAGATGTAGTTGATTTCATTCCTGTGTGTTCCATCTAGTGAGGTCCAGGTGTATAGTCACCATTTATGTTGGTGAAAATAAGGTTTTGCAATGAAGAAGTCGTTGGTCTTGCAAAATTCTATCATGCAATCTCCAGGTTTGATTCTGTTACCAAGGCCATATTTTCCAATTACCAATCCTTCTTCTTTGTTTATAACTTTCCCATTTCAATCACCAGTAATTGTCAGTATATTCTGATTGCATGTTCAATCAATTTCAGACTAGAAAAGTTGGTAAAAATCTTCAATTTCTTCATTTTTGGCCTTAATGGTTGGTGCATAAATTTGTATAATAGTTGTATTACCTGGTCTTTTTTGTAGGCATATGGGTATTGTAACTGACAGCATTGCACTTCAGGACAGATCTTGACATCTTCTTTTGGATGATAAATGCAATGCCATTTCTCTTCAAATTGTCATTCCTGGCATTATAGACCATTTGATTGTCTGATTCAAAATGACCAATATCAGCCCTTTTCAGCCCACTAATGCCTGTTCTACATTTTTCTCCACCTCTGCCTGGGACCCTCTATTGTGATCCCTATCAGAGCAGTCAGTAGTGGTAGCCGGGTACCATCTAGTTCTGCTGGACTCAGTCTGGTGGTAGTTGTGGTCCATCAGTCCTTTGGACTAATCTTTCCCTTGTGCCTTTGGTTTTCCTCATTCTTCCTCACTCCCGAAGGGGTGAGACCAGTGGATTATCTTGATCACACCGAACCTGAAGTGGGCGCTTCTCCTTAATTTTTCAGTTACACTAGCCAAGAAATCCACCCTTGTCTTAAGCCATTTTGACTTGGGGTTTCCATCTCTTGCAATGGGAAGAATTTCAACTGACTCCAAAAATTATTGATCCATGTCTAATGACTAGAGTTGGAACCTTTATTAACTGGTTATTCAGCTGGGAGAGCCACCTCCAGATCTCTTGTTGTCACAGATTTGTTTGATATATGATCACAGAGGCTCTTTTACAAAGATTCAGTCCTGCAGAGGCATGTACATTGAGTAGCCAGGATTCATAGCTGAACTTGGACAAGGCTTCAGCTCTCTGTGACCTGAGTTTCATCCTGTCTTTCTCTCCTCAAGTAATAATACTAATTATAGCCATTTCCTTTTATAAAATGCTTAATATATGGCAGACCCTGTTCTAAGTATTTTGCTAACATTAACTCATTTAATGTTCTCAACCACTCCATGGGCTGGTGTTTTTATCATCCCCATTTTACAGATGAGAAAACAGAGATCTAAAGAGGTTAGCTTGTCCAAGGTCATACAAATGGAAAGTACCAAAACCCAGATTTTGTACAGGTTCCAGAGTCCACGCATTTCCTGCCTCCTGTCAGTAAGAAGCAGCCTTACATCACATAGTAATCAGACTTCCATTGGCTTTTCATTCAGAGACAACACCTTTTTCTGAACTTAGACTTTATTCACTATAAAAATATAAAACAAGTACTTTACATATTTGACAAGCCCTTCTAATTATATAAAAGCATTTTTTCATGGAATCAAACAACTTGTTTGCAGTTCTAGTTGCACCTTTGTGTTTCCTACAACTTTTATTTTCAACATCCAGTGCGAACAAGGACCAATGGTGGCAAAAGTCTTATTTTTTATTCCTGCCTGGGTGGTGCAAATGGTTTGCCATCAGCGAGCTGCTAACCTTAAGGCTCACAGCTTGAATCCACCTAGATGCTCCATGGAAAAAAGGTCTGGCAAACTGCTTTTGTAATGTTCATGCATTCTATTTCACTTTTGACTATTTCTAATTTTCCTAGGTTGCCTATAATACTCATTCATTCATCCCAAAACATTTAATGAGTACCTGACATATGCACTGAAGGCATTGTGTTGCCTTTGTATTTTGGGGAAATGAATATTATTTGGGTTTATTAAATGGGGTATGCTAGGTACTATATACTTTGCGGTATATGCTAGATACTTGTAATGACTGAAGACCGGATGAGTTGTGGAATGATGTCAAAGAACATACATGAAGAAAGCAAAAGGTCTTTAAAAAGACAGGAAAGAAAGAAAAGACCAAAATGAATATCAGAAAGACTCTGAAACTTCTCTTGAATGTAGAATAGCTAATGCAAATGGAAGGAATAATGAAGAATTGGTCAACGTTCAATCATTTAAGCACGTAACATAAGATTAAGAAACTATGATACTGAAGGAAGAAGTCCAAACTTCACTGAAGGCAGTTGATGGTCTGTTCTGCAGTCGGCCACTGGTCTTGTTCTAATTGACTAAACCAGTTGTTTATTCTGAAAGGCAATAGTTAACATATAATACCACTTTAATGTCATAGATTAATGCATACTTTATGCTATATTTAATTTATATCTGTACAACCAAGCTAAATTTACATTCACCCTTATTTGCTACAACTTTATTTATGTGCTTGGAACTATGAGTGACAAGAATGAGGAATAAGAGGAAGGGATGAAGGAGAAAGGAGGAGGATAAATGGGGAGAGAAAAGAAAAGAAAGAATAGTACAGAAAGGTGAACTTAAGGAGAAGAAAAATTAATCATTATTATAACTTAAATGCACTGAATACTCAATACATCGTATAATATTTTAAACACTTTATATATAAAGTGTTTTTGTATATAATGCATATGAAGTATATAGATATACGAGTCCCTGGGATTCGACGGCAATGGGTTTTAATGGGAGTGGTATAAATGGGTGACACCCACTTGGCTACCAACTAAAAGGTTGGCAACTTTTTTTTATTGTTTATATAGACAGAATTATATAAACACGTCATACAAACTATTCTTTATGTATTTATAAACTGAAACATCTGCATAAATACATCTGCATAAATATACATATATGTACATGTATGTATGTATGCATATACCTCTGTGCTTTGAGGAATGTGGTATTATCATTCTTAGGCTACAGACAAGGAAATTTTGGATGAATAAGGTTAAGCACGCAATCAAAACTAGAATTTTAGTACAAAATCAACATCCCTACCTTAATGGTTCCTATGTGCATTCAAGCATATTGTTGTTGTTAGTGCCATCGAGTCAGCTCCCACTCGCAGCAACCCTAAATACAATAGAACAAAATACTACCCAATCCTGTGTGGGCACCCTCACAATCATTGTCATGCTTGAGCTCATCATTGCAGTTATTGTGTCAATGCATCTCGTTAAGGGTCTTCCCCTTTTTCACTGACCCCCTACTTTACCAAGCATGACATCTTTCTCCAGGGATGGGTTCTTCCTGATAATATGTCCAAATTATGTGAGATGAAGCCTTGCCATCTTTGCTTCTAAGGAACATTCTGTCTGTACTCCATCCAAGGGAGATTGTTTGTTATGGCAGTCCATGGTAGGTTCAATATTCTTTGCTAACATCATAATTCAAAGGCATGAACTCCTCTTCAAACTTCCTTATTCATTTTGCAGCTTTCACATACATATGAGGTGGTTAAAAAAACCATGGCTTGAGTCAGGCGCACCTTAGTCCACAAAGTGATTCTTTGCAGTTTAACTGTGCAAAGACGTCTTTTGCAGTGGATTTGCCCAATGTAATATGTCGTTTGTTTGCTTGACTGATTGTTCCATGGGTGTTATTGTGGATCGAAGTAAAATGAAATCCTTGACAACTTCAATCTTTTCTCCCTTTATCATGATGTTACTCACTGGTCCAGTTGTAAGGATTTTTGTTTTCTTTATGTTGAAGTGCAATCCATACTGAAGGCTGTGGTCTTTGATCTTCATCAGTAAGTGCTTCAAGTCCTCTTCACTTTCAGCCAGCGAAGTTGTGTCATCTGCATAATCAGTCTTCCTTGAATCCTGATGCCACATTTTTTCTTCATATAATACAGTTTCTCAGATCATTTGATCAGCATACAGATTGAATAAGTATGGTGAAAAGACACAACCCTGATACATCATGGGATCGTGAGAATGGTGCAGAAGTGGACAGTGTTTTATTCTGTTGTACATAGGGCTTCTATGAGTCGGAACCAACTCGACGGCATCTAATAACAGTAGTCACCAGTGAGACGTTTAAATAAAGACTACTGCCAGTGACTTTCAAATAATTTTATTAAGAAAGAAAACTAAGAAATATAGAGAAATTAAAATATGCGTAGAAAATGACCATGAGTTCTGGCTCCATTTTTTAACATTTCTTCCCACTTTTGGTAGACTCAGGTTGGTCCCAAAGACCCTCACACCTTGATGTTTATGTCCTTCTGTAATCCCCATCCTGTGAATATAGTTGGACTTTTTGAGCCACTTTTCATGAATTTAGTACAGCAGAAATGTTGGATGTCATTTCCGAGATTACTGATCCAAGATTATTTGGACAGGAGGGTGAAAAGATGAGAAGTATGTTGATCTTTATTTTAGAATTAAAAAGAAAAATTCAGATGTTATTTGTCTTGAGGAAAAAAAAAAAAAGAGTGAGTGAGAGTATACCCAAAAAACCCATTGCCGTCAAGTCAATTCAGATTCATAGTAACCGTATAGGAGAGAGTAGAACTGCCCCATAGGGTTTCCAAGGAGTGGTTGGTAGATTTGAAATGCCGAATGTGTAAAGAGTAAGAAATATAAAGTATAAGTATTTAATTCCTAATACAAATAGAAGGACCCTGGTGTCACAGTGGTTAAGTGCTTGGCTGCTAACTGAAAGGTCAGTGGTTTGAACCATCTAGCCACTTGCAGGAGAAAGAATTGACAGTCTGCTTCCGTAAAGATTACAGCCTTGGAAAACCTAGGAATAGTTATTCTCTGTCATAGGGTTGCTATGAGTCAGAATTAACTCCACAGCAATGGGTTTGGTTTGGGTAATGCACATAGATTGAACCAAAAACAGTTAGACCCCACCAAAAATTAGGAGCAAATCTGTGAATGACATATAAATACACATTTCTTATTTTAAAGGACATTGGAGTAATTCATTAGCAGAGACCTTGACTTGTTTTGATGGACAAAAGCAGGGAGGATGAACAGTATAAAATAATAAGGTGATTTAGCTCTCATTATGAGGACATGTCTTGTTTATTCCGGTGATACTTTCAGACAACTCATTGTCAAATCTTGTTCCTAAAGAAGATGTTTTGTATGCATTATTTCACAGCAACACCTATTCTTTAAAAATGCCCTCCCTGCATGCACACCAGGGGTGGTCACCATGGCTAATCTTTCCTGTCTTGGTCTAGGACATTCAATATGTAAGTTAACTTTTATTTTTTAATTATTTGGTCACATTGTACAATTTGATCAGTCCATGTAGTTGAGCTATGGCATATTTCTGATTAGCTGTTTACCCTTTCCCAAAGATCCAAATATTACATTTTAGCTAAAATTATCTTTAGTTAAAAGGGATGTAATTGTTCTTTTAATAAGTTTGGCTTATTTGTTTATACTATTTGAAATCATAATAAAACATATGTTACTTTCGTATTGTATATTTCCCAGATAACTTCTTGAATAAAAGCAGTCTGCCTTTTTTTCCTTAGAGTTGTGAGTTGACAGTTGTATAGCTATAGAAAACTTTTTATTATTATTATTTTCAAATCTCCCACTTGAGAAAACCCATTTTCAGTGAATCATCTGATTTTAACGAGGCCTGTCCTAACCCAATTTTCTACTTGGATTAATAAAGCCAGAGTGAGTCATGGAACTCAGCAAAGGTCTGAGGGAACTGGGCTGAATTCCTTTCCATTAATCTCTAGTTATTCACAGCTTTGCTGTTACTTCAGGATAAAATTCCCTGAGATAGTGTCTCTTCCATATTTATAAATAGAATGGAATTTTTTGCTGGAGTATTTTATGAACATTACTCCTGATATAACATTTAAAGTGACATATGTATGTATTTTTTCAATATTTAAAAATTTCCAAATGTGGGTTTGATTTTGAGCTTTGACCCTAAAAGGAAAACCTATTCATTTTAAATCTAGTCATGTTAAATTTTCCAAAATTTAATTTTACATTATATAATGAAATAGTTGAGTGGTATTCATTGAATTCTAAATTTAGAAAAATGATATCTAGATCTACATTAATTTGAGTTTCTTTTGTCTGTAACAAATGTGTTGCCTTTTGAAAAGATCCAGATGTGGTCCTTTTTTTATATAAGTGAATGTTGTTAGAGAAAGGTGCATAGAGGAAGTAACTAACAGTTCTTATTCAATTGACGTGAATTAATACCCCATGACTAAGCCTGTTTATTCATTTCATTGTGCAAACTTAAAGTATAACATATTATCTATATATGTTACTACTCAATGTTTTGGGGATAATACATGTTTCCATGCAAATTTTGCAATTTAGATCAGTCAAGAAACACACACACACAAAACCCCAAAATCTCAGAATTGTTTATTTCACAAGAAGAAATCCTCAAATAGCATTCAAATACTGAATCATCAGTAAATAGGTACCCTAGAACACAGACAGGAATCTGAAGTTTCCAAAAAAAAAAAAAAACTTTTTTAACATACTCTTTCTAAAACTCAGCATCACCATTTCCCCAAAATACCCTGCCTGATATTTGAGAGTTTTCCTAGAAGCATGGATTCCTCTCTCCCCACTGAGCACATTTCATCCAATGCACCTTGGAAGTGTACCCTAACCTAGGAAGCAGGGGAAATTAATAGGTTCAATTACTCTGAACTAAAGATTACAGACTGTTATAGGGGACAATTGTAGTCACTTATTTCTAAATGAAGGGTGCCCATTGTAGCTGAGAATAACAGCTAACAAAGCTTTTCAATCTTGTGTTGGAGCTATAATGGAGGAAAATAGGCCAGTGCAAGAGAAAAGATGAGAAATGAAGTGTCCGGTGGTAGGAGGGAACGTGGGGAGTGTTGGGTTAGTAACTGCAGAGCCAAAGAAAAGAAATAGACCAGAAGGATGAAAAAAGGATACACTTGGCAAAAACTTTGTCATCTAAATTACACCTACTTTGTGCTCCAAGTGCTTTTCAGTTTCAGTTCCTGCTGCTGAACTAGATTTGCCTCAGTTCCAAGTCATGCAAAAATATTTAATCTTTGGAATGATTAGTGAGATTGATTTGGATCAAACTTCTTGCCTCAGTTTATGCCTGCATGATTGAGAAAAACCAAGATTCGATTTTTTCTTCATTTTTAAGTACAGTGCTTTGTTATAACCTCACACAAAATCAGAGTGCACATACTACATTTATAGGTGATTCAACATGTATTTAAAAATGTAAGAACATGGTACTTGAAGTAATCAGCTGACTAATCCTGACCTTTCACAGTTCAGCCCATAAATTCTCTCTTTTTATCTCTGTGTTAAATTTATATTGAAAAGAAAAGATTTATAAGAATTAATAAGGTTACATAGTATTTGCTTTCCTGCCCCCCCAAAAAATCTTGTGTTAGTAGTGATTATGTTGAAGTTGACAGTGAGGTGTTCTTACTACTGATGAAAGTTATTCTTTAAAAGCTCTGAAAGCAAATATTTCTACCAAAAACATATGGAAAAATTTCTAATAACAATTATAAATACCTACGTGTACATATTAGTCAGAATCAACAGCAACAGGTTTATAGGTACATAGATCATAAACTTTAAGAACCAAAAAGTTGACATTATTGTTTTTACCTAATATTTTTTACCTTGCTGTAGAAATGATAAATTTTGATTATACAAATGTAATCGTTTAATTAAAATATATTAACTGTGCTTTATGTGCTAGGAGACAGATTCTGCATTACTCACTGTGGTTAAAAAGATGAAAAATTAATTTTATCTTCAGTTACAGGGTTTATTATTATATTAAATTTCAATAATTATTTTAACTTTTATTGAAGTTGCCTGATTAAATGTGTGATTCAGAATAAAACCATTTTTTTTTCTTAATTTTATGTATCTTGGTACACAGAATCAGAGTCTCCATTGAAGTCCTTCTCAAATATAGGAATGCCCCTCATGAAATACATTTTCCTACAGTGAAACTATTTTCTCCCATATGTCTGAAAACATATATTAATATCAATAATTTAAAGAAGCCATTTCTGCATTTTTGCTCAGTGTCTCCCAACTAGAAAGCTTTGATAAACATCAAAGTATTGCTTCTAGAAGAGCAGCAGCATGTAGATCCCAAGGTAGACAGTAATCTAGTTGTACAAACTTACTTCATGATCAAAACAAATACAAGTCATTGAAATCCTGAAACCACAGACTGAAAAATTGCACAATAGGATTTTTTTAAAAAAGCATCAGATCATAAGTTTTATATAGTATTTTATTGGAGAGACATAATGGACTAGCTTTCTCTAAGGATACTTTTTTTTTAATGCTTTTTGTTCAAACCATAAACTTGTGTTTTAATGACCACTCTTAACAGTTCAAAGAAACATTTCTCAATTAATGGATTTTTTTTTTAAAAAAAGTAGATACAGGAATGTACTCTTAAGTACTTTTCATTTTTGAATGGTTATGTTTGGGATCATGATATTACAACTGAATTATTTCAATTCAGAAAAATATGTTAAAATCAAGCTCTTTAAAGAATGATTAAAGAAATTCAATCTGTAAATTTTATTTGGGATAGAGATTTATACATGCTCATTAAAACTAGCTTATCTTCTTGACTAAAATAGAAATTAGAGCAATTTATTGGTGATAAATATCTTCACATAGAAACATATTTTCCTTGATGGATGCCAAAGACATTGTTGTCATTGTTGTGGTTAGGTGCCACTGAGTCAGTTCCAGCTCATGGTGACCCCGTGAACAACAGAATGAAATACTGCCTGGTCCTGGGCCATCTTCAACAATTGTTATGCTTGAGCCGATTGTTGCAGCCACTGTGTCAATCCCTCTCATTTTTGGTCTTCCTCCTTTTCACTGACTCTCTACCAAGTGTAATGTCCTTCTCTAGGGATCAGTCCCTCCTGATAACATGTCCAAAGTGTGTGAGATGAAGCCTTGCCATCCTTGCTTCTGTGGAACATTCTAGCTGTACTTTTTCCAAGACAGATTTGTTCATTCTTCTGGCATTTTGTGGTATATTCAATATTCTTTGACTGTACTGTAATTCAAAGGCATCAGTTCTTCTTTGGTATTCCTTGTTCATCATCCAGCTTTTGCCTGCATATGAGGTGGTTGAAAACACCATGGCTTGGGTCATGCACACCTTTAGTCCTCATGGTGGTATCTTTGCTTTTCTACACTTTAAACAGGTTTTTGCTGTGATTTGTCCAAAATAATTTGTCATTTGATTTCTTTTTTTTTTTTTTTAATTTTTATTAAGCTTCAAGTGAACATTTACCATTCCAATCAGTCTGTCACATGTAGGTTTACATACATCTTACTCCCTTCTCCCACTTGCTCTCCCCCTATTGAGTCAGCCCTTACAGTCTCTCGTTTCGTGCCAATTTTGCCATCTTCCCTCTCTCTCTATCTTCCCATCCCCCCTCCAGTCAAGAGTTGCCAACACACTCTCCCGTGTCCACCTGATTTAATTAGCTCACTCTTCATCAGCATCTCTCTCCCCCCCACTGACCAGTCCTTTTCATGCCTGATGATTTGTCTTGGGGATGGTTCCTGTCCTGTGCCATCAGAAGTTCTGGGGAGCATTGTCTCTGGGATTCCTCTAGTCGCAATCATACCATTAGATGTGGTCTTTTAGTGAGAATTTGGGGTCTGTATCCCATTGGTCTTCTGCTCCCTCAGGAGTTGTCTGTTGTGCTCCCTGACAGGACAGACATCGATTGTGGCCGGGCACCAACTAGTTCTTCTGGTCTCAGGATAATGTAGGTCTCTGGTTCATGTGGCCCTTTCTGTCTCTTGGGTTCTTAGTTGTCATGTGACCTTGGTGTTCTTCCTTTGCCTTTGCTCCAGGTGGGTTGAGACCAATTAATGTATTTTAGATGGCCGCTTGTTGGCATTTAGGACCCCAGGCGCCACAATTCAAAGTGGGATGCAGAGTGTTTTCATAATAGGATTGTTTTGCCCATTGACATAGAAGTCCCCTCAAACCAAGTTCCCCAGACCCCAGCCCCTGCTTCGCTGACCTTTGAAGCTTTCATTTTATCCCGGAAATCTCTTTACTTTTAATCCAGTCCAATTAGGCTGACCTTCCTTGTTTTGAGTGTTGTCTTTCCCTTCACCCAAAGCAGTTCTTATCTACAGATTGATCAATGAAAAGCCCTCTCCCTCCCTCCCTCCCTCCCCCCTTTGTAACCACATAAGTATGTGTTCTTCTCCGTTTTTTCTATTTCTCAAGATCTTATAATAGTGGTCTTATACAATATTTGTCCTTTTGCAACTGACTCATTTCGCTCAGCATAATGCCTTCCAGATTCCTCCATGTTATGAAATGTTTCACAGATTCGTCACTGTTCTTTATCGATGCATAGTATTCCATTGTGTGAATATACCACAATTTATTTACCCATTCGTCCGTTGATGGACATCTTGGTTGCTTCCAGCTTTTTGCTATTGTAAACAGAGCTGCAATAAACATGGGTGTGCATATATCTGTTTGTGTGCAGGCTCTTGTATCTTTAGGGTATATTCCGAGGAGTGGGATTTCTGGGTTGTATGGTAGTTCTATTTCTAACTGTTTAAGATAACGCCAGATGGATTTCCAAAGTGGTTGTACCATTTTACAATCCCACCAGCAGTGTATAAGACTTCCAATCTCTCTGCAGCCTCTCCAACATTTATTATTTTGTGTTTTTTGAATTAATGCCAGTCTAGTTGGTGTGAGATGGAATCTCATCGTAGTTTTAATTTGCATTTCTCTAATGGCTAATGATCGAGAGCATTTTCTCATGTATCTGTTGGCTGCCTGAATATCTTCCTTAGTGAAATGTGTGTTCATATCCTTTGCCCACTTCTTGATTGGGTTGTTTGTCTTTTTGTGGTTGAGTTTTGACAGAATCATGTAGATTTTAGAGATCAGGCGCTGGTCTGAGATGTCATAGCTGAATATTCTTTCCCAGTCTGTAGGTGGTCTTTTTACTCTTTTGGTGAAGTCTTTAGATGAGCATAGGTGTTTGATTTTTAGGAGCTCCCAGTTATCTGGTTTCTCTTCATCATTTTTGGTAATGTTTTGTATTCTGTTTATGCCCTGTATTAGGGCTCCTAGGGTAGATCCTATTTTTTCTTCCATGATTTTTATCGTTTTAGTCTTTATGTTTAGGTCTTTGATCCACTTGGAGTTAGTTTTTGTGCATGGTGTGAGGTATGGGTCCTGTTTCATTTTTTTGCAAATGGATATCCAGTTATGCCAGCACCATTTGTTAAAAAGACTATTATTTCCCCAATTGACTGACACTGGTCCTTTGTCAAATATCAGCTGCTCATACGTGGATGGATTTATATCTGGATTCTCAATTCTGTTCCATTGGTCTATGTGCCTGTTGTTGTACCAGTACCAGGCTGTTTTGACTACTGTAGCTATACAATAGGTTCTGAAATCAGGTAGGGTGAGGCCTCCCACTTTCTTCTTCTTTTTCAGTAATGTTTTGCTTATCCAGGGGTTCTTTCCTTTCCATATGAAATTAGTGATTTGTTTCTCTATCCCCTTAAAGTATGACATTGGTATTTGGATTGGAAGTGCGTTATATGTATAAATGGCTTTTGGTAGAATAGACATTTTTACTATGTTAAGTCTTCCTATCCATGAGCAGGGTATGTTTTTCCACTTAAGTATGTCCTTTTGAACTTCTTGTAGCAGAGTTTTATAGTTTTCTTTGTATAGGTCTTTTACATCCTTGGTAAGATTTATTCCTAAGTATTTTATCTTCTTGGGGGCCACTGTGAATGGTATTGATTTGGTTATTTCCTCTTCGGTGTTCTTTTTGTTGATGAGGAGGAATCCAAGTGATTTTTGTATGTTTATTTTATATCCTGAGACTCTTCCAAACTCTTCTATTAGTTTCAGTAGTTTTCTGGAGGATTCCTTAGGGTTTTCCATGTATAAGATCATGTCATCTGCAAATAGTGATAGCTTTACTTCCTCCTTACCAATCTGGATACCCTTTATTTCTTTGTCTAGCCTAATTGCCCTGGCTAGGACTTCAAGTACGATGTTGAATAAGAGCTGTGATAAAGGGCATCCTTGTCTGGTTCCCGTTCTCAAGGGAAATGCTTTCAGGTTCTCTCCATTTAGAGTGATATTGGCTGTTGGCTTTGCATATATGCCCTTTATTATGTTGAGGAATTTTCCTTCAATTCCTATTTTGGTTAGAGTTTTTATCATGAATGGGTGTTGAACTTTGTCAAATGCCTTTTCTGCATCTATTGATAAGATCATGTGGTTTTTATCTTTTGTTTTATTTATGTGATGGATTGCATTAATGGTTTTTCTGATATTAAACCAGCCTTGCATACCTGTTATAAATCCCACTTGATCATGGTGAATTATTTTTTTGATGTGTTGTTGGATTCTATTGGCTAGAATTTTGTTGAGGATTTTTGCATCTATGTTCATGAGGGATATAGGTCTAAAATTTTCTTTTTTTGTGATGTCTTTACCTGGTTTTGGTATCAGGGAGTTGGTAGCTTCATAGAATGAGTTGGGTAGTATTCCATCTTTTTCTATACTTTGAAATACCTTCAATAGTAATAGTGTTAAGTCTTCTCTGAAGGTTTGGTAGAACTCTGCAGTGAAGCCATCTGGGCCAGGGCTTTTTTTTATTGGAAGTTTTTTGATTACCGTTTCAATCTCTTTTTTTGTTATGGGTCTATTTAGTTGTTCTACTTCTGAATGTGTTAGTTTAGGTAGGTAGTATTGTTCCAAGAATTTATCCATTTCTTCTAGATTTTCAAATTTGTTAGAGTACAATTTTATGTAGTAATCTGATATGATTCTTTTGATTTCATTTGGTTCTGATGTGATGTGGTCCTTCTCGTTTCTTATTCGGGTTATTTGTTTCCTTTCCTGTTTTTCTTTAGTCAGTCTAGCCAATGGTTTATCAATTTTGTTAATTTTTTCAAAGAACCAGCTTTTGGCTTTGTTAATTCTTTCAATTGTTTTTCTGTTCTCTAATTCATTTAGTTCAGCTCTAATTTTTATTATTTGTTTTCTTCTGGTGGCTGATGGGTTCTTTTGTTGCTCACTTTCTATTCAAGTTGTAGGGACATTTCTCTGATTTTGGCTCTTTCTTCTTTTTGTATGTGTGCATTTATCGATATAAATTGGCCTCTGAGCACTGCTTTTGCTGTGTCCCAGAGGTTTTGATAGGAAGTATTTTCATTCTCATTGCTTTCTAAGAATTTCCTTATTCCCTCCTTGATGTCTTCTATAACCCAGTCTTTTTTCAGGTGGGTATTGTTCATTTTCCAAGTATTTGATTTCTTTTCCCTAGTTTTTCTGTTATTGATTTCTAGCTTCATTGCCTTGTGGTCTGAGAAGATGCTTTGTAATATTTCGATGTTTTGGATTCTGGAAAGATTTGTTTTATGACCTAATATGTGGTCTATTCTAGAGAATGTTCCATGTGCACTAGAAAAAAAAGTATATTTTGCAGCAGTTGGGTGGAGAGTTCTGTATAAGTCAATGAGGTCAAGTTGGTTGATTGTTGTAAGTAGGTCTTCCGTGTCTCTATTGAGCTTCTTACTGGATGTCCTGTCCTTCTCCGAAAGTGGTGTGTTGAAGTCTCCTACTATAAATGTGGAGGTGTCTATCTCACTTTTCAATTCTGTTAAAATTTGATTTATGTATCTTGCAGCCCTGTCATTAGGTGCATAAATATTTAATATGGTTATGTCTTCCTGATCAATTGTCCCTTTTATCATTCTATAGTGTCCTTCTTTATCCTTTGTGGTGGATTTAAGTCTAAAGTCTATTTTGTCAGAAATTAATATTGCTACCCCTCTTCTTTTTTGCTTATTGTTTGCTTGATATATTTTTTTCCATCCTTTGAGTTTTAGTTTGTGTCTCTAAGTCTAAGGTGTTTCTCTTGTAGGCAGCATACAGATGGATCGTGTTTTTTTATCTAGTCCGTGTCTCTCTGTCTCTTTATTGGTGCATTTAGTCCATTTACATTCAGCGTAATTATAGATAAAAAGTGCTGTCATTTTGATGCCTTTTCATGTGTGTCATTGGCCATTTCATTTTTCCACATGCTTTTTTGTGCTGAGACATTTTTCTTAGTAGCTTGTGAGATCCTCATTTTCATAATGTTTAACTTTGTGTTTATTGAGTCGTTACTTTTTCTTGGCTTTTTTCTTGAGTTATGGAATTGATATTCCTTTTTGTGGTTACCTTTTTATTTACCCTTATTTTTCGAAGTAAAAACCTAACTTGTATCCTTCTATATCGCCTTGTATCACTCTCCATCTGGCAGTTCAGTGCCTCCTATATTTAGTCCCTCTTTTTGATTATTGTGATCGTTTATCTATTGATTTCCATGATTTCCTGTTATGTGTATTATTTTGTTTATTTATTTATTTTTTAGAATTAGTCTTAATTTGTTTGTTTTTGTGCTTTCCCTATTTGAGTTCCGTTGATATCAGGACGTTCTGTTTTGTGACCTTGTATTGTGCTGGTACCTGATATTATTGGTCATCCTGCCAAACAATCTCCTTTAGCATTTCTTGCAGTCTTGGTTTAGTTTTTGCAAATTCTCTAAACTTGTGTTTATCTGTAAATATCTTAATTTCTCCTTCATATTTCAGAGAGAGTTTTGCTGGATATATGATCCTTGGTTGGCAGTTTTTCTCCTTCAGTGCTCTATATACGTCGTCCCGTTCCCTTCTTGCCTGCATGGTTTCTGCTGAGTAGTCTGAACTTATTCTTATTGATTCTCCCTTGAAGGAAACCTTTCTTTTCTCCCTGGCTGCTTTTAAAATTTTCTGTTTGTCTTTGGTTTTGGCAAGTTTGATGATAATACGTCTTGGTGTTTTTCTTTTTGGATCAGTCTTAAATGGGGTTTGATGAGCATCTTGGATAGATATCTTTTTGTCTTTCATGATGTCAGGGAAGTTTTCTGTCAGGATTTCTTCAACTATTTTCTGTGTGTTTTCTGTCCCCCCTCCCTGTTCTGGGACTCCAATCACTCGCAAGTTATCCTTCTTGATAGAGTCCCACATGATTCTTAGGGTTTCTTCATTTTTTTTAATTCTTTTATCTGATTTTTTTTTCAGCTATGTTGGTGTTGTTTCCCTGGTCCTCCAGAAGTCCCAGTCTACATTCTAATTGCTCGAGTCTGCTCCTCTGACTTCCTATTGCATTGTCAAATTCTGTAATTTTATTGTTAATCTTTTGGATTTCTGAATGCTGTCTCTCTACG
Source organism: Elephas maximus indicus (assembly GCF_024166365.1). Classification (NCBI taxonomy): domain Eukaryota; kingdom Metazoa; phylum Chordata; class Mammalia; order Proboscidea; family Elephantidae; genus Elephas; species Elephas maximus. The sequence continues at coordinate 26,854,170 of NC_064820.1, read as the reverse complement.
GATTCTTGCAACTTGTTAATTTTTCCGCTATGTTCTTGAATAATCTTTTTGAGTTCTTCACCAGTTTTATCAGTGTGTTCCTTGGCTTTTTCTGCATTTATCTTAATTTCATTTGTGATATCTTTAAGTATTCTGTAAATTAGTTTTTTATATTCTGTATCTGATAATTCCAGGATTGTATCTTCATTTGGGAAAGATTTTGATTCTTTTGTTTGGGGGGTTGGAGAAGCTGTCATGGTCTGTTTCTTTATGTGGTTTGATATGGACTGCTGTCTCCGAGCCATCACTGGGAAACTAGATTTTCCAAGTAGTCGGCTAAAAAAAAAATGCAGTCAGATCCCTATCTGAATTCTCCCTCTGGCTCAGGGTATTCGGATGTTAATGGGGCCACCTGTGGAGGGTGGGGGAGGGATCTGAGAGCTAGGAGTGTAGCACCACAGAATATAGAGCTGAACACCGCATTCACGCTCCGCCCCCGTTCGCCAAAATCCGGGCGGGACAGGTCCCCAGCTAGGACACTGCTTTCTTTGCTCGGAGACCAGTCACTTCCTCCCGGGGAATTCTCCCTCCGGTGCGCGGCACCGCTCGCGGGCACTGGGTGGGCGTTTCCCGCACGAACGGGTGGGCTCTCCCCCAGGGTCTATTCAGGCGATTATAATTGGGCCCCCTGGTCACGCCCCACCCGTGCGCGTGCCCAAATCCCAGCGGGACGACTTCTGGGTTGGGACGCTACTTTCCCCGTTCCGGAACCAGTCACTTCCTCCCGGGGACTTCTCCTTCTGGTGCGTCACACCTCTCGTGCGAACTGGGTGGGCGTCACCCGCACGGCCAGGTGGGCCCGCCCCCTGGGTCAATTCAGGGTAATAAAAATGGACCCCGCGCTCACGCCCTGCCTGCGTGCGCGCCCTAATCCCAGCTGGACGGCACCCCGTCTGGGACGCTGCTTTCCCCGCTTCGGGACCAATCACTTCCTCCCGGGGACTTCTCCTTCCGGTGCGCCACACCTCTCGCGTGAACTGGGTGGGCGTCACTCACACGACCAGGTGGTCCCGCCCCCTGGGTAAATTCAGGGTAATAAAAATGGACCCCGTGCTCACGCCCCGCCCCTGCGTGTGCCCAGATCCCAGCGGAATGGCTCCCTGTCTGGGATGCTGCTTTCCCCGCTTTGAGACCAGTCACTTCCGGGGATTTCTCCCTCCGGTGTGCCGCGCCACACGCACGGACTGGTTGTGTGTCCTCCCGCACGAACGTGTGGGCCCCGCCCAGGGGTCACTTTAGGGAAATATAGTTGACCCCTCCCCCTGCTCGCGCCCCATCGGCTTCTCACCTAACTCCCGGCGGGAGGGCACCCCAGCTGGGATGCTGTTCTCCCCACTCCCAGATCAGTCACTGCCTCCCGGGTGCTTCTCCCTCCGGCTACGCCTCTACGCCGCCCGCGCCAACCAGCTAGACTTCCTCCCGGGATGGGTTCGGGGGGGAAGGGGTGGGCCCCCTTTCTGTGCCGTCTGCCCCCCTGGGCTCTGCCCCAGATCGGGCTCCGAAGGTCACCTGCCTGGTACGCTGGCTCCTGGTTCTGAAAACGGTCGCTGTTTGCCCGTATTTGTTTGTTTTCCATCTCTAAGTCTGTGCTTGTTGTTCAGAGTTCGTAGATTGTTATGTATGTGATCGATTCCCTTGTTTTTCCGAGTCTTTTTGCAAGAGGGATCCACGGTAGCGTCCACCTAGTCCACCATCTTGGCCCCGCTCTGTCATTTGATTTCTTGATGGCTACTTCCATGGACATTGATTCTGGATCCTATGAAAATTAAATCCTTGACATCTTCAATCTTTTCTTCATTTATCGTGATGTTGCCTTTTTTGGTCTATTTGGGAAGATTTTTAGAAACACATTATGTTTATATAAATCAGCTCACTTCAAATTTTTATTAGATATCATTGTTTGCTAATTTGTTGATGGATGAATCCAAAACCCTCTCTCCAGAAGTTGGGATTTTCTAAGAAAACAAGTCTGGTATCTTCTCAGTAAAGAAGGAATGATGCAAGAGTAGAATAGAATGACTAGAAAGTACAGGTAGTCCCTGACTTATGACGTATTCAAGTTACTATGAATCACACTTACTATCGACCTTTTTTCTTTTTAATATATCTTATTGTTAGTAATATGTACTACATTACAATGTTGCAGCATGTAATTTGCTGATGTTATCATTCTCGGATGTTCACTTGCAGATGTCCAATTCTATGATTTACTCTTTAAAACACTGCTGTATACCTGGCTATGGTGTGATCTACAATGAAGTCAATGTTGGGAGTGGTAACAGATAGAAAGCGGGGCAATGTTTAGCTCTAACGACATACGACGGTTGAACTGCGCACAACAGCCCAACAGCCTTTGAGACTACAACTTTATTGTTGACCAGGCCTATAGTAGGATTTTTTTCAGTGTTTTATACCATAAATAGCATCAGTTGTTAATCTGAAGCTGAATTGTTCAAGTTTCTCTAACTGTAACATCTGTACTGCTTATACCCCAAGCAATATGTCTAGCAAAAAAAGTCATGCCACTGAAAGTTATAATCCAAAAAGGAGGTGAAGAAGGCTTTAGACATGTATGTAAAGATGAAGACCATTAAGGCCTATGACAATGGAAAATCGATGAGATAGCATGTGAGGAAGGACTATCTCATTTGACCATTTCAACAATCATTAAGGATAAGAATAGGATTTTGGAGGCAGTTAAAGGAATGATTGGCATAAAATTAACAATTTTAACAAAGAGAAGGTAAGGAAAAGTCCACAAGATGGAAAAACCTTTGATGATTTTATAGAAGACCAAATCCAAAGAGGATTCCTACGATGGTTCAAACAAAAACACACAACCTTTTTGAAAACCTGAAGGAGAAGACTACTTCGAGCAATGAGGTATTCAACTTAACGCTAAAACTGACTTATAATCAAGTTGTTGGAACAGAGCCCCATTGTTGGGGACTACCTGTATAGACTATTTTGTCATAGTACCTTTCTTTCTTTCTCTTGAGGATATGTCTGCTTGCAGCCCATGTAATTTCTCTTTCTTCCCTGCCTTGAAGGTCATGCCTCATTGGAAAGGCCTCCATTTTGTGAACACTTTCAGTTACCTAAGCTAAATCAGCCAACATCAGCAATAAACACTAGTAGAAATCATACATAAATGCTACAGATTTCGGAGTTAAAAAATTGTAAACAAATAAATGGGACTCATAAAGGAAAATATTAGCATTTTTATGGCAAAAAAAAAATTAAAGGCAAAATAATCAGTTGAGAAAATACATTTGTGACTCATATGGGAAAAAAAATATTTTCTTACATCCAAGGATTTCTTACAAATCAAGAGAAGAAAAAAAAAAGAATACTATTCTCTTCTGAACCTCTATAATCCACATAAAGGGGCAAGTAACGCAGATATTTCACAGAAGACACAAACACACACAGCCAATCAGCCAATGAAATGTAGCCATTGTAAAGTAATGCTTAGATGGCATGCCTGTCCGTTTCTTAAGAGCAATAATTCATCCCTTAAAATCCTGCTACTAAACAAAAAACAAGTAAAATAATATCTCTATAATTCTAATGAGAAATATATGATAGGTATTGGAACCCTGGTGGTGCAGTGGTTAAGAGCTGGGCTGCTAACCAAAAGGTCATCAGTTCGAACCTACCATCTGCTCCTTGTAAACCCTATGGGGCAGCAGTTCCATTCTGTCCTATAGGGTCGCTATGTGTAGGAAACGACTTGATGGCAATAGGTTTGTTTGTTTTTTTTTTGTTGTTGTTTTAGCCTAACCCAGTATACATAAGCAATCTGCATCAAAACAGAAAATAGATTAGTTGAACAAAGCACACTTATGCAAGTAATAAACGACAATTGGAAGTACAAAAATATAGATTATACATTAAACGTAATGCAATGAAGTTTTATATTACTTGCCAAAAAAGGAAGAAAAGATTTGCTGGGGTAACAGTCAGTGGAAGAGGGTGAAAGAAGGTCATTGTTTAGGAGATCTTTCTTCTTTCGGTATGTATCATTTTTTCAGCACTTTTCCCCCCTTTGCAGTGGGGAGAACTCACAGCTGTCTTTTAATACTTAGACTGCACCTAAACATAAAGCTATCACAGAAAAAAACAACTTGAGGACAACATAAAGGATAACCCGTACCTGTTGACGTCAAGTCGATTCTGACTCAGAGCGACCCTATAGGACAGAGAGTAGAACTGCCCCTCCTAGAGTTTCCAAGGAGCACCTGGTGGATTAAAACTGCTGACCTCTTTGTTAGCAGCCATAGCACTTTTTTTTATAGCACTTAACCACTGCACCAACAGGGTTTCCACATAAAGGATAAAGACTTGGAAACAGGGAACTTGTCCATGTATGCGGCAAACTAAAGTGTGGGGGGAAGATGCCAACTCTTCACTTGCTGTATAAATGCCAAACTGCATGTTTTGGTTATCCAAACCAGGTGGTGCATAATTCAAATATGTTCCATGTAATATTTCTAACTAGAAACTGTTATCTTAATTGGTGGCTTGTCTTTGCCTGAAATCGTAATGTCAAAATATCACTTTTTATAGTTCTTTTATTTGGTGCTTTTTTGGGTGAAAATGTTGTCAATAGAAAAAGGGGGCATTTTGGCAAAAAGTTGTAAATTAGAGAGTAAGATATGTTCTCAATATGTGTACCAAATGTAACACACTCACAAATTATTTACATGATTTAAAATACACTGCTTTTCATAGCTCTAAAATTTCTCACAACTCACCCCCCATATCATTTCTATATTTCTTTCCAGAATATTTTAGGTCCTCTATTAAATTTGGGATACAGTACCCTCTGAAAATCCCTGGCTGTCTAAGAGTATGGTAGGATAAATGTCCTTATAAGTTTCCTAGTGTGCCTCTAGACTTCTGCGTATATAATTATTATACAAATCAACGTATTATACTATACTTGCTCAACCCTAGACTTCTTCAATTCCACACACACAAGCATGTGCACACTCATACACAAAGCCTGTCAACTCCTTGATGGATAGAAATGTATTTTTTATTCCTGTGTCTCCAGTGTTTCTTAATTAATAGGTACCAAACATCCATTTTGTTGAATTAATTATAAAACAATAAAAACAATCAAAAGATGGTAGAGAACCAAGGACTTTTTAATGTTCATATCCTAGCTCTTCTATTTACTTGCTGAGTGTACACAAGCTTAATTAACTTATATGATGAACACTCAGGATAATTGTTTAGAAGTGATGGCACTTATACTTTTGCACTTTCTAGCACATGTAGAATATGCTACTTTCATTTCAGTTCACTGTCTCTTCCCTTCTAACTTTATACACAGATCTCATGAAGACAATTTATACGATGTGTGCTAATCTCACAAAAAGAAAAAAAAAAGTAATATTTATCCTAATGTTCATATTATACACAATCCCCTGTTGCTCAGTTATATTGGTTTTAGTCCAAAATTACTCCTCTAAATATCTCAATATTCTACTTACTTGTACTAAATGAAAATGAATGTATCTTATTAGATCAGTTAAAATTTTTAGCCTAGCTCAATAGCATGGTACATTCCAGTATCTTCGTTGTTCCTGAACTGAGATTTTCAAGTACATCATTGTGAACCACCATGACCCCAAGGTAACGTATGAACTGTGATTTTGTGCCAGTGATATATTGATTTCAGAAATGACGCAGATTGAGTTTTGATTGTGGCATCCTTTAGCCTGTAACTTCTATGTAACAATGATAAATTTTAAGGTTCCAATGTGCCTACTGCTGTCAAGGCTGATCCATCCATGCACAGCCAGGTAAGGATCTCACTTTACCTTGAGGAATGTCTGTGATTTTCACATTGAATTCAATGGATAATAGCTACCAGAGGACAGCATAATTTTAAATAGTTTTAATATTATAATTATATGCATATTTTTAGCCCAAATTTTCCATTTGAATCCCAGTTATTAAAAACAGGCATCTTTGAATGTCTTCAGTATTCACTCCAGGTACCAGTTTTCAGACTCACCATCATTCAGTGTTCCTGAATTTTGAGTATTGTGAAATTGAGCCATGAAAAATATTGGAACTTAAACTTTATACAAGTATACTGCCTGTAGATCCTATGAATTAATCAGATTTGATTTCTACCCACCTTGCATAACTATTTGCCCTCACATAATTTTTTCTTTCTCAATCAAGTTTATACTCAGGTATTCACAGAAATAACATGTAACTGGTTTATTAACAGCCTGGATTGATGAAAATAGGGACTCAGAGTCTTATGCCATAAATTCTGTCTCTGTTTCCCAACTATTTTAGTTGTTTTTTGCCTATTTTCCTATGGTATACTCCATGGGCATACATTTATGAGAATCAGAGGGTTTAGAGTTTCTTTCTCTCAATACAGTTTATCAATCCCTGGCAGCTTTTTCACTTTACACAGTTGTAAGGAGACTGAGGCCCTTTACTAGTCCGTGCCGGGGGCCATGTGATTACTGTTGCAGACAGTCACCTATGTTGATTACCTGATAAAGACTGATGAAAATCAATGGTCAGTAAAACCCAATAAGCGTAGCATGTTTTATCTGAACCCTATTATGAAAACTTGGTTTGTCTACATGGGTGTGTCTAAGCAAAAAAGCTTTCGAAGACACTGGCTTTGAATTAGCTGAAATAGAACCCAAAGTAAAATGGGCCAGTAATGCATAAATTAACGCATATTCCCTCTTCTTCACCAAGGACTGTCAGGAGTCCTATGTTGAATTTCCTAAAATATTATCAGGCAGTAGTAGAATTATCTTGATTACCCATTATATAAGACTCCCAAATCTACTCATGTGACAAAGATGCATCTAAGGAGTTTACCCATAATACTGTTCTTCATTTTCTGCTAAAAAAAAAGCAAAACTTTTTTTTGAGAAAAAGATTTGTTTTTTGTTTATTTTTCTGCAAGCGGTCATTTTAGGTGCTAATGCCAGGACAATGTAAGCAAGAAGAGAGTATAGTTCTTTAACAAGCTATATTCCAAATATTTTATTCTTTCTACATTTCTTTTTAAATCTCACTACAAAATAATGACTCTGAAAGAGTAAAGAGGAATATCTTACTAGATTTGTTGAGGCCTTTGTTTAATTTTCTACTGAGATTCAGTTTTCTCAGAATTTCTAGGAATTATAGGAGGGGAGGCTATCTAATCTATTACCTTTTCTTTATATCTGTTATTAAAAAAAAAAAAAAAATCAGGCCAAGAGAAGATGTGTGATTGCAACCAGTGGCAGGCCCAAGTGTAGATCCCATATATCCTGACCCCCAATTCAGGGATCATCTCAGCTATATTGTTAATACTTGTCGTCTTCTCTTGATAGGTGAAGGTAAAGATCAGAATATAACCCCTTGGTTTCACATTGATGTTCTGAGCCACAATCACCTTTAACCTCTCCTAAAACTCAATCTACAGTTACTCTATGGCTAGAATAATAAAAAGAAAAAATCACTGTTGTGTGGAAGAGTCACACTCGATACCCTGAACTCATTTAGATTATAAGTGCTTTAGGGCTGTTTCCATATTGTTTCAACATCTTATCCCTGTGTCTTGGCTCAGTTCCTGGAATGTAATAAACACTCAATAACTGACTGTTATTGAATGGAATTTGAAAAATCCAAAGGCAATTCTATTTGTTTTGGAATACGTTATAATACGTATTATTTTCCAGATGATAGAGTTCTCTAACTATACTTTGCTTAGAATCGAATTAAGAGCTTTCCTTTCCTGATGTGGTCTTGATGAAAATTATGGAAGAAAATAGATTACAATATGTGGATCCTGTGGTTTATGAGGCACATAATTTGATATAAAGTAGATATAATTAGAAAAAAATTTAGATTTATTCTTTCTATACTATTCCCTAAAAAAGAGTAAGCATAATTAGATAAATATTCTTAATAACATAAATTATTTTTTTAATTTATTCACTAAGTGTATGATTATTTATCTGATAGGAAACACTGATGGCATAGTGGTTAAGTGCTACAGCTGCTAACCAAAAGGTCGGCAGTTTGAATCCACCAGGTGCTCCTTGGAAACTCTATGGGACAGCTCTACTCTGTCCTATAGGGTCGCTATGAGTCGGGGATCAATTCAACGGCAGTGGGTGGTGTATCTGATAATCACTTTGGACAATATGACAAGCCTATTAAAAAAAATGAAATAAAACTTCTCTCTCTTCTATCATAGACCACCATTTAAATGCAAGTGCTCTGTATTGAAATATATATATATATGTACATATATGAAGTGGAACATAAATACTGTCTTTAAAAATGACAATATCCTACAGCTCCAGGCTTAATTTATTATTTTTATATAAAACTTCGATATAGAGAGGAGATAATTCTGTTTATCTGTAGTAGATTGTCATTTCCTTGCCTCTAAATAACATAGTTTAAAAGAAATTGTGGGCTTAAATTATTTTAATGCTACTCATTGCGGGTGGCTGGGTGTAATTAGTGTTATTAATTTTGGTTTGTGGATTCTTTCAAAAAACAAGATAAACACCTTAAAAATCTAGAAATAAATATTCCATAGTGACCATAGCTTCCAGATTTGAAGTGGTTATTATAATATGATCCTTTTTTTTAAAATAAACTTTGATTCGATTAGATTGGGAATTTATTTAATCTGTTTTACCACTCAGTGGACTTAATATTTTCTTGAGATAGTTACATCTTATTTAATTCATTTTCTCAGGTTTAATTGAAAATGCAAATAGAACAGTTCTTTCAGTTCAAAAAAGAATGTTCTTGTGTTGAAGTGGCAATGTAAAGAAATCTAAAATAATAATCTAATGTTCAGATAAAATTACATGGCTTACAAAGTCCAAGATAATTTCAGTCTGACATACTTCCATTTGTTTTTGTTCTTAGTTGTCAAGTTGGCTCTAACTTACGGCAGCCTTATGGATAACAGGAAAAACACAGCCTGGTCCTGTGCCATTCTCATGATCATTGGTGTGTTTGAGCCCATTGTTGAAGCTATTGTGTTATTCTATTTCATTGAGGGTTTCCCTCATTTTCTGCTGCCTTACAAAATGTAATATACTTTTCTAGCAATGGGCCTTTCCTGATAATATGTCTAAACTAGTAAGACAAAATCTCACCATCATCACTTCTAAGGAGCATTCTGGATATTTCTTCTAAGACTGACTTGTTCTTCCTTCCAGCAGTCTATGGTATATTTAATATTCTTGGCCAATACCACCATTTGAATGTATCAGTTCTTCTTTTCTTCATTTTTGCATGATCTGTTTTTCCCAATAAATCCATATATTAATTTTGCCATTTTTTTAGCCTTGTTATCACTTAGTATTAAAACATTTTATAAGTTTAAATACATTATCTTAAATATGAAATCAATTCCTAGAAAAATTTGAGTTTTAAACTCACAGACATTAGATCCAGTATAGTCTTTTTTGGCCAACATTCTAATCATAGCCAAATACATGGAGTAAGTATAAAGCTATATAGTTGTATTCCGAGATTTCTTATTATATATAATATGACATAAAGAAGTGTAATGAGTACCATGTACCCACCAACAGTCATAAGGAATGCAATAATGCATATTAATTTGAAGTTTCCTAAACATCTGTGTCATGATCCAATTCCTCCCACTCCATGAGAGATGGTTTTACACGTGTTAAAGTTTACAAAATGGGATTGTAATGTGTGTATGCTTCTGCAATCTGATTTTAAATACAATATTCTGATAATTTATCCATATTGAAAAATTTATCTCATAAACACTTTGACTACTGCATGGTTCCATTGTATGTATATAGGTATTTATTGTGGATTTCTATTTTTCCCAACTGTAAAGGAAGCTGTTATAAAAGTTCTTATGCCTATCTTTGTGCACCTGTACAATATTTTTTCTAGGCTATCTAGCCATAGAATTTTGTTTGAGTAATATGTACACACAAATGTATCTGTCAGTTTGTCATACTGTGGGGGCTTGTGTGTTGCTGTGATGCTAGAAGCTATGCCACCAGTATTCAAATGCTAGCAGGGTCACCCAGGTTAGAAAGGTTTGAGCTGAACTTCCAGACTAAGACAGACTAGGAGGAAGGATCCAGCAGTCTACTTCTGAAAAGAATAAACCAGTGAAAACCATATGAATACCAGCCGAACATTGTCTGATATAGTGCCAGAAGATAAGCCACTCAGGTTGGAAGGCACTCAAAATACAACTGGTAAAGAGCTGCCTCTTCAAAGTAGAGTCAACCATAATGATGTAGATGGAGTCCAGCTTTTGGGACTTTTATTTGCTGATGTGACACGACTTAAAATGAGAAGAAACAGTTGCAAACATCCATTAATAATCAGAACCTGGAATGCAAGGAAGTATGAATCTAGGAAAATTGGAAATCATCAACAATGAAATGAAAAGCATAAACATGGATATTCTAGGCATTAGGGGGCTGAAATGAACTGATATTGGCCATTTTGAATCAGAAAATCATATGCTCTACTATGCTGGGAATGACAACTTGAAGAGGAATGGCATTGCATTCATCGTTAAAAAGAACATTTCAACATCTATCCTGAAGTACAATGCTGTCAGTGATAGGATAATATCCATACGACTACAAGGAAGACCGGTTAATACAACTATTATTCAAATTTATGCACCAACCACTAAGGCCAAAGATGATGAAATTGAAGATTTTTATAAATTTCTGATGTCTGAAATTGATGGGACATGCAATCAGGTTGCACTGATAAATACTGGTGATTGGAATATGAAAGTTGGAAACAAAGAAGGATCAGTAGTTGGAAAATATAGCATTGGTGATAGAAACCATGCCAGAGGTCGCATGATTGTATTTTGCCAGACCAACAACTTCTTCATCACAAATACCTTTTTTCACCAACATAAATGGCAACTATACACATGTACTTTGCCAGATAGAAAACACAAGAATCAAATTGACTACATCTTTAGAAAGAGATGATGGAAAAGCTTAATACCATCAGTCAGAACAAGGCTAAGGGCCAACAGTGGATGAGATCATCAATTACTCATATACAAGTTCAAGTTGAAACTGAAGAAAATTAGAACAAGTCTACAAGAGCCAAGTACAACCTTGAGTATATCCCACCTGAATTTAGAGACCGTCTCAAGAATAGATTTGACGTGTTGAGCACTAATGACCGAAGACCAGACAAGTTGTGGAATGACATCAAGGACATGATACATGAAGAAAGTAAGAGGTCATTAAAAAGTCAGGAGAGAAAGAAAAGACCTAAATGGATGTCAGAAGAGACTCTGAAACTTGCTTTTGAATGCCCAGTAGCCAAAACAAAAGGAAAAAATGACATAAAAGAGCTGAACAGATGATTTCAAAGGGGGGCTCCAGAAGACAAAGTATTCTGATGACATGTTCAAAGACCTGGAGATAGAAAATCAAAGTGCAAGTACGCACTCATCATTTCTCAAGCTGAAAGAACTGAAGAAAAAAATCAAGCCTTGAGTTGCAATAGGGAAAGATTCCACAGGGAGAATATTAAACGAAACAGGAAGCATCAAAAGAAGATGGAAGAAATACACAGAGTAACTATACCAAAATAATTGGTCATGTACAATCATTTCAGGAGGAAACATGTGATCAGGAACTGATGATACTGAAGGAGGAAGTCTAAGCTGTACTGAAGGCATTGGCAAAAAAAAAAAAAAAAGGCTCCAGGAGTTCACAGAATACCGATTGAAGTGTTTCAACACATGGATGCAGCACGGGAAGTGCTCACTCGTCTATGCCAAAAAATTTGGAACACAGTTACCTGGCCAATGGACTGGAAGTGATCCATATTTATGCCTATTCCCAAGTAAAGGTGATCTCACTGAATGTGGAAATTGTTGAACAGCATCCTTAATATAACATGCAAGCAAAATTTTGTTGAAGATCATTCAAAAGCAGCTGTAGCAATATATAGACAGGGAACTGCCAGAAATTCAAGCTAGATTTAGAAGAGGACGTGGAATCAGGGATGTCATTGGAATGTCAGGTGGATCCTGGCTGAAAGCAAAGAATGCCAGAAGGATGTTTACCTTTGTTTTACTGACTATGTGAAGGCATTTGACTGCAAATCACAACAAATTATGGATAACATTGTGGAGAGTGGGAACTCTGGAAGACTTAGTTGTGCTCATGAAGAATCTGTACATGGATCAAGGGGCAGTTTTTCAAACAGAACAAGGGGATACTCAATGCTTTAAAGTCAGGAAAGCAGTGCCTCGGTGTTGTATCCTTTCACCATACCCCTTCCATCTGTAAAATGAGCAAATAATCCAAGAATTCTCCTTGGAAGCAAGGGTGGCAAGACTGTGTCTCACATACTTTGGACATGTTGTCAGGAGGGGTCAGTCCCTGGAGAAGGACATCAGCGAAAAAAAGGAAAACCGTTAATGAGATGGATTGACACAGTGACTGCAACAATGGGCTCAATCATAGCAACAATTGTCAGGATGGCACAGAACCAGGCAGTATTTCCTTCTGTTGTGCATAAGGTTGCTATGAGTCAGAACCCACTGAACAGCACTTAAAAACAACATTGAAATTCTTCTCTAAATTGGATGTGCCAATTCACACTCTTAATGGCATTGTGTACATTCTTATTGTTCTATATCCCAGCAACTTGGAAAACAGGTGTTTCTTTTGCTGGTATTATGTATGTTGCATGGTATCACCTTCTGATTTCACTTTCACTTCCTATTTCTTTATTACAGTGAAGTTTAACATTTTCTCAGAAGTTTATTGGTCATTCTGATTTTCCTTTCCAAAATTACCTTTTCCTGTCTTTGCCCATTTTTTCCCATTTAATTTTTAAGTATTTCCATTTTGATTTGCAGCAATCTTTTTATTTTTCATGTACTGTATAATCTTTCAATTTTTACAGTTTGTTGTATTTGTCTTTATAAGGCAGGGCCCTGGAGGTGTAGTGTTTAAGTGTTTGGCTTCTAACCAAAAGGTCAGCATTTCAAATCCACTAGCCACTCCTTGGAAACTCTTTGCAGCAGTTCTACTCTGTCCTATAGGGTCGCTATGAGTCAGAACTGACTCAACTGCAACCATTTTTTTTTTTTTAAAGACATTTGCTTATGCATTTTGATCTATGTATCTGCCTAAAGGAATTATATATACTCTTCTTGATTTTTTTGTTAGTTGTCATCAAGTCAGATCCTACACTTGCTGATTCCATATTTGTAGAGTAGAACTGCTCCATAGGGTTTTCAAGGCCATGGGCTTTCAGAAGCAGATCACCAGGCTTGTCTTTGGAGGCGCCTCTGAGTTGATTTGAATTGCCAACCTTTCGGCTAGTAGTTGATCGCTTAACCATTTCCAGCACCCAGTGACTCCTATATATACTGTAGGGACATAAAGAAAATATTTGATCTTTGCTTCTAAAAGTTTTGAAAATTTACTTTTGTAAACATAAGTCCTTGTATTCACAGGTTTCAAAACTGTAATTACAAAGTAAATTCAAAAAAGTTCTATTGATGGAATTTTCTGAAAAAAAATGTTTAAATAATTAAAGTCATTGACATGTAACTTGTTCAACTTCTATTACATACTAATGAAACGTATCAGTAAAACATGTAATTACTTTAAGATAAAGTGTATGTTATAAGGAATAGTACAAATGGTTAACACACTTGGCTGCTAACCAAAAGTCTGGCTGTTTGAGTCCACACAGAGGTGCCTTGGAAGACAGGCCTGGTGATCGACTTCTGAAAAATCAGCCACTGAAAACCCTGTGGAGTATAGTTATACTCTGACACACAGGGAGTTGCCATGAGTCAGAATCCACTCTATGACAATTAGTTATATGATGTATAGATATAAAAATCTATATAGCTATAAATATTTCAGTTATGTGATATACATAGTATGTTCTGATAAGACTGTATGTATTGAGTATATTTTATTAAATTATAACCTCTATAAGATGTACATTTCAGAACATATATTTTCCCTAAACCTTAAAACCCAGTACTTTGCTGTCCTATAAATCATATGTTGCTTGACCACACAGAAATGAACCTATACATACAAACACACCACAGAAAGTGAAAAACCAAGCTATTTTCAAAATGTTATTTGTTGAATGACAGCTAACAAAATAGTCAACCTGGCAAGTTACCTGTACATTAATGAAAATGATGTATTGTGGGAGATACTGGTAGTTGTCTACTAACTTATGTTTTATGGGACTCCTGATTCCCCAAAGTCATATATAAACCTGTAGATTGGTAAAACCAGAGAGCTTTCATATTCAGCCATATGATTGACACTGTCCAACTGATCAAAAATAGAGTCTTTCTTACAGAATTAATTATCATGGTAGAATAGCCACATAATTCCACACTAAAACAATCATACACATTGGAAAATTCTAATTATGTTTTATAATCAGTAGACATTTTCTTTTAACTCATCAGTATATCCTTTGTGCTAATTCAGCAACATCATTTTCTACAGGTGTTACATATCATGTGTGCTTCCTTGACTAATGGTAAGTGTGACAAAGTTTAGGACTCAGTGATGAGGTTAGAGAGACAGACCTCATTTCATAGAATACTTTGATGCTTGGCCATTGTCATCTAACATGGAGATCATCAATTATGAAGAATAAAGTGGTTTTTCTTCAATGTTTTTATTGTCCTAGTTGTTTTAATGTAATGAATTTGTTAATGGTCCTTTCTTTGGTTTTAAAAAGATGAGCGGAATTATATTAATGTCAGTTTTCAATATATGCATACACAATATATGCTAATTCCTGATTTCAGGATCCAATGCATTCAGTTGTCATATCCCTTTAATAGCCATCACATTTCTCTGACTTTGTTTTTAATGATCTTCACATTAGTGATGAATACAGGCATGTTATTTGATAGATTGTCTGTCAATTTGAATTTACTCGAGTTCTCAGATTTCCTTTTTTTTAAGAGATAAACTTAAGTTACAAGGAATTTCAGATGTTCACTGTTTCAACATATTTCTAAAGATATTCTTAGGTTATTTTGTTGAATTAAAGATAAAAAAGGCTGCCAACTGCCACCAGGAAAAAAAAAAAAAAGCAGGTAAAGCTAAGTTTAATATAAGGGAGAAGATAAACACATTAACATCTTATTAGTGTCTCTGAAGTATAGAAATAAACATAAGCATTTTTAGTGTTTGGTGTTTTTAGTGTTTGGGGATCTGAGCTCAAGTGGTTTAAGGAAAATATTTATTTACATGCAGGGGACTGGTTGGAATTGAGCAAAGTTCATAACAAAATACTTTAGAATGAGTGTATAGATCAAAGTTTGGGTCGAGAAGCAAGCCACATAAATAAAGTGTTTGAAAAGCAAACTTTTTGCCTGGGTAAGAAAATTATTTTTCTGATAATAGAACTACCGTGGATCCGTCTTGCAACAAAGACTCAGAAAAACAAGTGAATTGATCACATTCATGACAATCTATGAACTCTGACCATCAAACACAGAACTAAAGAGTTGACCTGAGTGACAGGGGAGCGAAAAGCTGCACCCTGAAGCAGCAACTGCTTCTGGAACTGGCTTCCCGTGCCACAGCTTTGAGCCCTGGGAGTTCCCTGGTGCTGAGTGGTGGGGCTGATTGCAGCTCACTGACACGGGGCCAGCATGGAACACAGCCCTAACTCCTAATCCCCTGGAGTAACCTCTGTAGAGACTCAGCCGGTGCAAGCAGGCTGCACACTGACATGGCTGACAAGACAACGAGCAACCATGGGGAAGCAGCGACAGTTTTTGGAGCCTAGAGCCAGTGTCCTAGTCAGAAAACCTTGGTGCCAGGCTTTGGACTAAGTGCAGAGGAGCTGAGCACGGCTTCCTGAGATGGTGCAAGCACGGGACTCACCCCTAGCCCCCTGAAGTAACCTCGGGGGAAACCCAGCCAGTGCACGCAGGCAGCACAATGACGCCGCTGACAGGAGGAGAAATCACTGGGAAGCTGCGAATGGTTTTCGAGCCTGGAGTGCAGCATCTCAGCCAGAAAACCTTGGTGCTGGGCTTTGGACTAGGACCAGAGGAGCTGAGACAGTGCAAGCACAGGATACAGGCCTGACCCTAGGGGCAATCTCAACCCAGCCAGCACACACAGGCTACATGCCCCTCTGGAATCTCAGATAAAACAGTCATTACCAAGCAAGATATGTAACTTTGCCTATATTGCCGGGTGCTACTCTCTCCTATCTATCTGATCCCTCCCCTCCCTGTCCCAGGTGGCTTCATTAACATTGGAATTTCCTGGGCCAGGGAGTAAAGTGCTCTGCAGGGTTTTGTTTTGTTTTGTTTTTCTTTACCCATTCTCCTAGCCTGAGAGAAGCAGCAACTAACAACCAGGGGATGAAAAATCCATCACTGACTTCCCTAAACTGGAATAAAAATACAGAACCAGCTCCAGCCAAGCATATGAGATCCACAGTCTTTGGCTTTCATCCCTAAGGGAACCAGGTGTCTATTATAATGCAAAGGCAATTCTGATAGATCTGACTGTAATTGTTTTAGCAGAGCACTGGAAAGACAAGTTTTCCAGGTCTGATACCTCTTTACCTATTAAACAGAGCCCTCACTGACCCACAGCAGGGAACTGAGGGCTGAAGCTCCACCCAAACCACCTAGCCACCTGCCAAACGGGTCTGAGGATAGTGAGGCCTAACAATCTTTAGAGGTACAAGCATTGGGTGCCTAGGGTACAGCTGCAGAGCCCACCCACCAAAGTGCTTTAGGAATAGAGACACACCTACCTCACTGGCTCATGGGGAAATGCTGTCAGCATCCTGTCCTCCTTGGAGTGTGACCCCTGCCACTACTAGAATCTGATGCACACAACTATCACCACTACTCCTCTAAGTTAATAGGTGACAGTCTACACCACACACTTGGTGACCCAAAATCAGAACACCTAAGCTGATTCTACTCAAGAATAGTGAATGGACTCTTAGGCTTATATATCTGGTAACAGCCCAAACCAGCTGGTAACAGGACATAAGTGATTCAAAGGCTACAACAGTCAGGACAGAGCAATCTAGTAGCCAATCTGGGTATATTGAAACAAAACAAAACAAGATAAGACTCAGTGAGCAAATATAAAATAAATCATTACAATATCTTATAGATGGCTTGGAGACAACAGTCAATATCAAACCACATAAAGAAGCAGACCATGAGTGCTTCTACAAATCCCCAAATTAAAGAATCAAAATCTTTCCCAAATGAAGATACAATCCTGGAATTGCCAGATGCAGAATATAAAGAAAACTAATATACAGAATGCTTCAAGACATCAGTGATGACCTCAGAAATAAAATAAGGCAATCTACTGAAAAAACCAAGGAACACACTGATAAAGCAGTTGAAGAAATCAAAAAGATTGTTCAGGAACATAGTGGAAAAATTAATAAGCTGCAAGAATCCATAGAGAGACAGCATTCAGAAATCCAAAAGATTAACAGTAAAATTACAGAATGAGACAACTCATTAGGAAGTCAGAGGAGCAGAATCGAGCAATTGGAATGCAGAGTGGGGGAGATGGAGGATAAGGCAATTGACACGAATATAGTTGAAGAAAAATCAGATAAAAGAATTAAAAAAATGAAGAAACCCTAAGAATCATGTGGGACTCTATCAAGAAGAATAACTTGAGTGTGATTGGAGTTCCAGAACAGGGAGGGATAACAAGAAACTACAGAGAGAATAGTTGCAGATCTGTTGGCAGAAAACTTCCCTGGCATCGTGAAAGATGGATATCTATCCAAGATGCTCATCGAACCCCATATAAGATTGATCCCAAAAGAAAATCACCAAGGAGTATTATCATCAAACTTGCCAAAACCAAAGATAAAGAGAAAAATTTAAAAGCAGCCAGGGATAAAAAAAGGTCTCCTACAAAGAAGAATCAATAAGAATAAGTTCAGACTACTCAGCAGAAACCATGCAGTCAAGAAGGCAATGGGATGACATATATAGAGCACTGAAGGAGAAAAACTTCCAGCCAAGGATCATATATCCAGCAAAACTCTCTCTCAAATATGAAGGTGAAATTAAGACATTTACAGATAAACACAAGCTTAGAGAATTTGCAAAAACCAAACCAAAGGTACAGGAATTACTAAAGGAAATTCTTTGTTCAGAAAATCAATAATATCGGATACGAACAAAACACAAGGTCACAGGAGAGAACATCCTGATATCAACTCAAATAGGGAAATCACAAAAACAAAATAAGATTAATTTAAAAAAGAAAAAAATCCTCAAAATAGGGAATCATTGAAGCCATTATTTAAAAGATCACAATAATCAAAAAGAGGGACTAAATATAGGAGGCATAGATCTTCCATATGGAGAGGAAAACAAGGTGATATAGGATGATACAAGTTAGGTGTTTACTTAGAAAAATAGGGGTAACTATTAAGGTAACCACAAAGAGGTCTAACAATTCCATACTTCAAAGTAAAAACAATAAAAACATAACGACTCAGCAAAAATGAATTCAACTACTATGAAAATGAGGAACACACAATTTACAAAGAAAAATGTCTCAGCACAGAAAAGTAAGTGGAAAAATGAAATTGTTAACAACACACAAAAAGGCATCAAAATGACAACACTAAACTCATTTATAATTACGCTAAATGTAAATGGACTAAATGCACCAATAAAGAGACAGAGAGTATCAGACTGGATAAAGAAACATGATCCTTCTATATGCTGCCTACGAGAGACACACCTTAGACTTAGAGACACAAACAAACTAAAACTCAAAGGATGGAATAAAAATATATCAAGCAAACAACAATCAAAAAAGAGCAGGAGTGGCAATATTAATTTCTGAAAATATAGACTTTAAAGTTAAATACACCACAAAGGATAAAGAAGGACACTACATAATGATTAAAGGGACAATTTACCAGGAAGATATAACCGTATTAAATATTTATGCACCCAATGACAGGGCTGCAAGATACATAAACAAACTTTAACAGAACTGAAAAGTGAGATAGACACCTCCACAATTACAGTAGGAGACTTCAACAAACCACTTTCAGGACTTCCAGTAAGAAGCTCAGTAGAGACACAGAAAATCTAATTGCTACAGTCATCCAACTTGACCTCATAGACTTATATAGAACATTCCACTCAACAGCTGCAAAGTATACTTTTTTTTTAGTGCACATGGAACATTCTCTAGAATGGATCACACATTAGGTCATAAAACAAACCTTTGCATAATCCAAAACATCAAAATATGACAAAGCATCTTCTCAGACCATAAGGCCATAAAAGTAGAAATCAATAAGAAAAAAAATCAGGGAAAAGCAATCAGATACTTGGAAACTGAACAATACCCTGCTGAAAAAAGACTCGGTTATAGACGACATTAAGGAGGGAATAAAGAAATTCATAGAATGCAACGAGACTGAAAACACTTCCTATCAAAACCTCTGGGACACAGCAAAAGCAATGCTCAGAGGTCAATTTATGTCTATAAATGCACACATACGTAAATAAGAAAGAATGAAAATCAGAGAACCATCCCTACAACTTCAACAAATAGAAAGCGAGCAACAAAAGAACCCGTCAGGCACCAGAAGAAAACAAATAATAAAAATTAGAGCAGAATTAAATGAATTAGAGAACAGAAAAAACAATTGAAAGAATTAACAAAGCCAAAAGCTGGTTCTTTGACAAAATTGATAAACCGTTGGCCAGACTGACTAAAGAAAAACAGGAAAGGAAACAAATAACCCAAATAAGAAATGAGATGGGCCATATCACAACAGACCCAACTGAAATTAAAAGAATCATATCAGATTATTAAGAAAAATTGTACTCTAACAAATTTGCAAACGTGGAAGAAATGGATGAATTCCTAGAAAAACACTACCTACTTAAACTAATACAATCAGAAGTAGAACAACTACATAGACCCATAACAAAAAAAAAAGAGATTGAAAAGGTAATCAAAAAACTCCCAACAAAAAAAGCCCTGGCCTGGACGGCTTCACTGCAGAGTTCTACCAAACTTTCAGAGAAGAGTTAACATCACTAATACTAAAGGTATTTCAAAGCATAGAAAAGGATGGATTACTACCTAACTCATTCTGTGAAGCCACCATATCCCTGATACCAAAACCAGGTAAAGACACCACAAAAAAAAGAAACTTACAGACCTGTATCCCTCATGAACATAGATGCAAAAATCCTCAACAAAATTCTAGCCAATAGATTTCAACAACATATCAAAAAAAAAAATAATAATAATAATAATCCACCACGACCAAGTGGGATTTATACCAGGTATGCAAGGTTGGTTCAATATTAGAAAAACCATTAAAGTAATCCACCACATACATAAAACAAAAGACAAAAACCACATGATCTTATCAATTGATACAGAAAAGGCATTTGACAAAGTCCAACAGCCATTCCTGATAAAAACTCTCAGCAAAATAGGAATAGAAGGAAAATTCTCCAACATCATCCTAAATGGAGAAAGCCTGAAAGCATTTCCCTTGAGAATGAAAACCAGACAAGGATGCCCTTTGTCACCACTCTTATACAATATTGTGGTGGAGGTCCTAGCCAGAGCAATTAGGCTAGACAAAGAAATAAAGGGCATCCGGATTGGGAAGGAAGAAATAAAATTATCTCTATTTGCAGATGACATGATCTTATACACAGAAAACCCTAAGGAATCCTCCAGAAAACTACTGAAACTAACAGAAAAGTTTGGCAGCGTTTCAGGTTACAAGATAAACATACAAAAATCTCTTGGATTCCTCTACATCAACAAAAAGAACATCAAAGAGGAAATCACCAAATCAATACCATTCACAGTAGCCCCCAAGAAGATAAAATACTTAGGAATAAATCTTACCAAAGATGTAAAAGACCTATACAAAGAAAACTACAAAGTACTAGTCCAAGAAACTAAAAGGGACCTACATAAATGGAAAAATATACTTTGGTTGTGGCTAGGAAGACTTAACATAGTAAAAATCTCTATTCTACCAAAAGCCGTCTATATATACAATGCACTTCCGATCCAAATTCCAACAACATTTTTTAATGTGATGGAGAAACAAATCACCAACTTCATATGGAAGGGAAAGAAGCCTCGGATAAGTAAAGCATTACTGAAAAAGAAGAAGAAAGTGGGAGGACTCACTCTACCTGATTTCGGAACCTATTATACAGCCACAGTAGTCAAAACAGCCTGGTAGTGGTACAACAACAGGCCCATAGACCAATGGAACAGAATTGAGAATCCAGATGTAAATCCATCCACATATGAGCAGCTGATATTTGACAAAGGCCCAGTGTCAGTTAATTGGGGAAAAGATAGTCTTTTTAACAAATGGTGCTAGCATAACTGGATATCCTTCTGCAAAAAAATGGATCAAGACCCATACCTCACACCATGCACAAAAACTAACTCCAAATGGATCAAAGACCTAAACATAAAGACTAAAATGATAAAGATCATGGAAGAAAAAATAGGGACAAAGTTAGGAGCCCTAATACAAGGCATAAACAGAATACAAAACATTACTAAAAATGATGAAGAGAAACCAGATAACTGGGAACTCCTAAAAATCAAACACCTATGCTCATCTACAGAGTTCACCAAAAGAGTAGAAAGACCACCTACAGACTGGGAAATATTTTTCAGCTATGATATCTCGGATCAGCACCTGATGTCTAAAATCTATACGATTCTGTTAAAGCTCAGCCACAAAAAGACAAACAACCCAATTAAAAATTGGGCAAAGGATATGAACAGGCACTTCACTGAAGAAGTTATTCAGACGACTAGCAGATACACGAGGAAATGTTCTCGATCTTTATCCATTAGAGAATTGCAAATCAAAACTACGATGAGATTCCATCTCACTCCGACAAGGCTGGCATTAATCCAAAAAACACAAAATAATAAATGCTGGAGAGGCTGTGGAGTGATTGGAACTCTTATACACTGCTGGTGGGAATGTAAAATGGTACAACCACTTTGGAAATCGATCTGGTGTTTCCTTAAAAAGTTAGAAATAGAACTACCTTACGACCCAGAAATCCCACTCCTCGGAATATATCCTAGAGAAATAAGAGCCTTTACATGAACAGATATATGCACACCCTTGTTTATTTCAGCACTGTTTACAGTAGCAAAAAGCTGGAAGCAACCAAGGTGTCCATCAACGAATGAATGGGTAAATAAATTATGACATATTCACACAATGGAATCCTACACATCGATAAAGAACAATGCTGAATCTGTGAAAGATTTCATAAAATGGAGGAACCTAGAAGGCATTATGCTGAGTGAAATTAGTCAGATGCAAAAGGACAAATATTGTATAAGACCACTATTATAAGATCTTGAGAAATAATTTAAACTGAGAAGAACATTTGTAGACTCATTCTTTTGTGGTTACAAGAGGGGGGAGGGAGGGAGGGTGGGAGAGGGCTATTTACTAATTAGATAGTAGATAAGAACTACTTTATGTGAAGGGAAGGACAACACTCAATACAGTGGAGGTCAGCTCAACTGGACTGGACCAAAAGCAAAGAAGTTTCCTGAATAAACTGAATGCTTCGAAGGTCAGCGGAACAAGGGCGGAGGTTTGGGGACTATGGCTTCAGGGGACATCTAACTCAATTGCCAAAATAAAATCTATTAAGAAAACATTCTGCATCCCACTTTGACGTGTGGCATCTGGGTTCTTAAACGCTAGCAAGCGGCCGTCTAAGATGTATCAATGAGTCTCAGCCCACCTGGATCAAAGGAGAATGAAGAACACCAAGATCACAAGGTAATTATGAGCCCAAGAGATAGAAAGGGCCACGTGAACTAGAGAACTTACATCATCCTGAGACCAGAAGAACTAGATGACTGCCCTGGCAGGAAGCACAACAGAGAACCCCTGAGGGAGCGGGAGAACAGTGGGACGCAGACCCCAAATTCTCATAAAAAGGCCAGACTTTTTAAAATGGTCTTACTAAGACTAGAAGAATCCCAGCAGTCATGGTCCCCAAACCTTCTGTTGGCCCAGGACAGAAACCATTCCCGAAGACAACTCATCAGGCATGGATTGGACTGGACAATGGGTTGGAGAGAGATGCTGATGAGGAGTGAGCTGCTTGCATCAGGTGGACACTTGAGACTATGTTGGCATCTCCTGTCTAGATGGGAGATGGGAAGGTAGAGGGGGTTAGAAACTGGCAAAACGATCACGAAAGGAGAGACTGGAAGGAGGGAGCAGGCTGACTCACTGGGGGAGAGTAAGTGGGAGTACGTAGTAAGGTGTATATAAGTTTATATGTGAGAGACTGACTTGATTTGTAAACTTTCACTTAAAGCACAATAAAAATTATTTTTTTAAAAAAGCAATTGTAGCAGTGCATTGACTGGGAACTGCCAGATATTCAAGCCATATTCAGAAAACGATGTGGAACAAGGGATATTATTGGTGATGTCAGAAGGATTCTAGCTGAAAGCAGAGATATCATAAAGATGCTTAACTGCTTTTTATTGACTAAGCAAATGCTTTCGATTGTGTGGATCATAACAACTATGGATAACATCACAAAGAATGGGAATTCAAGGACACTTTTTGTGTTAATGAGGAATCTGTGCATAGATCAAGAGACAGTTGTTCGAACAGGACAAGGGGATACTGTGAGGTTTAAAGTCAGGAAAGGTGTGCATCAGGGTTGTATCCTCTTACCATACTTATTCAGTCTGTATGCTCAGCTAATAATCTGAGAAATTAGATTACATGAAGATGAAAGGTGCATCAGGAGTAGAGGAAGACTCATTAATATGCAGGTGACACAATCTTGCTGGCTAAAAATGAGAACTTGAAACACTTACTGAAGAAGATCAAAGACCACAGCCTTCTACATGGATTATGCCTCACCATAAAAAAAAAAAAAAAAAATCCTCACAACTGGACAGATAAGGAACATCATGATAAACAAAGAAAAGATTGAAGTTGTCAAGTAATTCATTTTATTTCGATCCACAATCAATACCCATGGAAGCAGCCATCAAGAAATCAACTCATTGCATTGGGCAAATCTGCTGTAAAATACCTCTTTACAGTGTTGAAAAGCAAAGGTGTCACTTGAAGGACTAAAGTGCACCTGGCTGAAGCCATGGTGTTTTTAATGGCTTCATATGCATGTAAAAGCAGGGCAATGAATAAGGAAGACTGAAGAAGAATTGATATCTTTGAATTAGGGTATTGGTAAAGAATATTGAATATACCACGAACCGCCAAAAGAAGGAACAAATCTGTCTTGGAGGAAGGACAGCCAGAATTCTCCTTAGAAGCTAGAATGGCAAAATTTTTTGCTCATACTTTGGACATGCTATCGGGAGAAGGACAACATGCCTCGTAAAATAGAGGGTCAGTGAAAAAGATAAAGTCCCTCAAATGAGATGGTTTGACACAGTGACTGCAACAATGGGCTCAAGCATAACAAAGATTGTGAGGATGGCATAGGACCAGGAAGTTTTTTGTTCTGTTGTACATAGGGTAGCCAGTTGAAAGAGACTGGACAGTACCTAACAACAGGAAACAAACAGTGATGCCCTGCTAAAAGATGGCAGTGGACTGTGCCATGTTGAATATGTGTAGCGCTCCACAGTCAGCCAATAATCCATTCTCCCACATGGATTCTGAATGTTTGAGTACTGTGATCAGCTGTCATCTTTGAGTGGGGGGCCACTGTTTGTTTCCTACTCTGGTCAAACCAACACGTTTGATTTCTGTGAAATGTGTATGCTGCTCGCTTTTTGAGTGGCAGTTACTGAATCATTCCAAAGCAGTTCAAAGCCCTTATTCAAATTCATCAATCCTTCTTTAGTCAGCCTTATTCATTGTCCAACTCTCCCATGCCTGTGAGGCAGTTGAAAATACCATGGCTTAGGTCAGGAGTATCTTAGTCCTCAAGATGACATCTTTGCTCTTCAACACTTTAAATGCAGGAGATTTTCCCAGTGCAATAAATCATTTGGTTTATTGACTGCTGCTTCCATGGGTGTTGATTGTGTATCCAAGTAAATAGATATCTGACAAACTTTAGTATTTTCTCTGTGTATCATGGTGTTGTGTGGATCACAAATTATGGATATCCTAGTGAAGAATGAGATTTCCAGAACACGTAATTGTGCTCCTGCACAACCAGTACATACACAAAGTGGCATTTGTTTGAACAGAACAAGAGGACACTGCATGGTTTAAAGTCGGGAAAGGTGACTGTCAGGGTTGTATCCTTTCATCGTACATATTCAATCTGTATGCTGAGCTCACTAAATGAAGAAGAATGTGGCATCAGGATTGGAGGAAGACTCATTGACAACCTGGGATATGCAGATGACACACCTTGCTTGATGAAAGGGAAGAAGACTTGAGTCACGTAATGATGAAGATTAAAGACTACAACCTTCAGTATAGATTACACCTCAACATAAAGAAAACAAAAATCCTCACAACTAATACTAGAAATCAAAATAGAATATAAATCATTGATCCCAGTGTACCAATCATTGTAACAGGTAATTTGTATAATAAAATTGAATATCTTCTTTTCTACTACCATGGGAAATTACTGTTAGTAGAAATCTATTCCTACAATTATTAGTAGCCTTTCCACATAGGAACCATGCATTTTAAAATGCTATTTGTTGTTGTTGTTGTTTGTTTATATATACACATATTCTGTCTTGGAAAAAAAAATGTTAGTGTTCAGATTAGAATAAGATTCAATCCAGAAAACTCTTGTTTTCCTTGTATCATAAAAACTTAACAGAAGCTTTCAGGACAGTGGGCCTTTTTAAATATATTATGGAACATTTAATTCAATTTGACAAACACTTATGTAGCATTTAATATCCCATAATCTTTTCTTTGTAATTACGAAGAATCCTGGGTGGTATGCCCTAGCAAATGTGTCCTTTATAAAACTAGGTAGGGGGTCTCTTTCTACAGGCATTTTCAGTTTTTTAACTGAAATAATAAAAATGAGTTGTTTTCAACAGGTTTTTATAAAGATTTTTAATAAAAGATGAAGTATGTAAAAATATTTAAAAAATGAAATACTAATAAAATTGAACTCATGATAAAAATCAAGAAGTAGAATATTTCTTCAGTTTCATGAAAAGGCTAGAATGTATTTGAGGCTCTGTTTCTTTATGACCTGGAGACCAATGAAAATCATTATTGATATGTAAAAACAGATGATGAATCAGGACTCTTTGAGTGTCATTCATTAAGAAATAAAAAGAATTATTAAGGAGAACAGGAGCTCTGTTGACCCAATAGTTTAAGTACTTGGCTGCTAACTGAAAAGTCAACGGTTCAAACACACCAGCCGCTCTCTGGAAGAAAGATGTGTCAGTCTGCTTCCGTACAGATTTATAATATTGGAAACACTATGGGGCTATTTTACTCTGTCCTACAGGGTCACAGTGAGTTGTAATCAACTCGATGGCGGTGGGTTAAGGAGAAGTATGAAAAAAAAACAATTATAATGACTGAATAACAAAATACATTGAGCTCTGTTTGTGAAACAATATAAGAATGCAAAACACATAGGCAAAGCAACTTGTATTTGCATGAATAATGAAAAATTTTTAAATTTTAATTTTCCAAATGGAACTAAGCTATTGTCAGTTGTAGTAAAAAAAAAAAAAAAAATGAATGATTTCTGTTTGTGTTGTATGTTTGGATATTTGTGATTACAGAAATTGAGTATTATGCCATAATTACTGTATTTTATGCAAATAATGCACACCTTCTACATTTTTTTGCCAACTGCACCCTCCTTGCATGAGGTATTTTTGTAAGTACAGCTATGCCTTTTTTTTTTTTTTTACATGTTGCTGTAAAAAAAAAATTAGCATAGTACTCTTATGAAAATACCTTGTCAGGGAGGGTGTAGTTAGCTAACAAAGGTAGTAGGTGAATGTTGTTTGTGTAAAAATATATATGGCTTGTCCATGTTGAATTTCAGTTACTGAAACGTAAGACAGGGTCCACAGTAGATAAGTTTAGGTAATAAGGGTGTTCTGAAAACATAATCTACCACTTGTCTGTCACCATCCCAAGAATACACAGAGAATCTGATCTAGTAATTTATTTTTTTCATTTATTTATTTATTTATTCCAAATTATCTATTGACTGCCAGCTTTGTGATAGGCACTATTTTTGGCACGGATGACATACCACTGGGAATAAGCAAAACAAAGCAAAAATATTGGAAATTTTCTTCCTTCATAAATCTTCTGTAGGTTTTAAAGTTAACCAAAAAACTAAATTGTCTTATTAGTGAGGACTATATAGTTTTGAAACTGCCACTTCACAAAAAACAACCAGAGAAAGCATTAATCAAAAAAAAAACTAAGTTTATTATATCCACTGCAATAAGGGAGAGCACCATTTTGACAGAGTCTTAGTAATATCTCAGAAGGGAGGCATCAAGAACAAACATTTAGAGAGCTTTAGAAAGAAATAATGGTTTCTTAGTAAATCTGTCCTTCTTCCTAGTCTGGAAGCTCAGCTGAAACCTGTCCTTCATGGGTGACCCTGCTGGTATCTGAATACCGGTGGCATATCTTCAAGCATCAGAGCAACACACAAGCCCCACAGTACAACAAACTGACAGACACATAGCAGCAGAACATTGTCTGATACAGTGCTGGAAGATGAGCCCCCCAGGTTGGAAGGCACTCAAAAGATGACTGGGGAAGAGCTGCCTTCTCAAAGTAGAGTTGACCTTAATGATGTGGATGGACTAAAGCTTTTGGGACCTTCATTTGCTGATGTGGCATGACTCAAAATGAGAAGAAACAGCTGCAAACATCCATTAATAATCAGAACCTGGAATGTACAAAGTAAGAATCTAGGAAAACTGGAGATCGTCAAAAGTGAAATGGAATGCATAAACATAGCTGAAATGGACTGGTATTGGCCATTTTGAATTGGACAATCATATAGTCTACTATGCTGGGAATGACAACTCAAAGAGGAATGGTGTTGCCTTCATCATCAAAAAGAACATTTCGACATCTATCTTGAAGTACAACGCTGTCAGTGATAGGATAATATCCATACGCCTACAAGAAAGACCAGTTAATACGAATATTATTCAAATTTACGCACCAACCACTAAGGCCAAAGATGAAGAAATGGAAGATTTTTGTCAGCTGCTGCAGTCTAAAATTGATCGAACATGCAATCAAGATGCATTGATAATTATTGGCGATTGGAATGTGAAAGTTGGAAACAAAGAAGAAGGATCTGTAATTGGAAAATATGGCCTTGGTGATAGAAACAATGCCAGCGATGCAATGATAGAATTTTGCAAGACCAACGACTTCTTCATTGCAAATACCTTCTTTCACCAACATAAACGGTGACTATGCACATGGACCGTGCCAGATGCAACACACAGAAATCAAATTGACTACATCTGTGGAAAGAGATGATGGAAAAGTTCAATATCATCAGTCAGAACAAGGCCAGGGGCCGACTGTGGAACAGACCCTCAATTGCTCAAATGCAAGGTCAAGCTGAAACTGAAGAAAATCAGAGCAAGTTCATGAGAGCCAAAAATATGACCTTGAGTATATCCTAGCTGAATTTAGAGACCATCTCAAGAATAGATTTGACGCATTGAACACTAGTGACCGAAGACCAGACGAGTTGTGGAATGACATCAAGGACATCATCCATGAAGAAAGCAAGAGGTCACTGAAAAGAGAGTAAAAAAAGAAAAGACCAAGGTAGATGTCAGAGGAGACTCTGAAACTTGCTCTTCAGCATCCAGCAGCTAAAGCAAAAGGAAGAATTGATTAAGTGAAAGAACTGAACAGAAGACTTCAAAGGACCTCTCGAGAAGACAAAGTATTATAATGACACGTGCAAAGAACTGGAGATGGAAAACCAAAAGGGAAGAACACATTCTATGTTTCTCAAGCTGAAAGAACTGAAGAAAAAATTCAAGGCTCGAGTTGCAACAGTGAAGGATTCCATAGGGAAAATATTAAATGATGCAGGAAGCATCAAAAGAAGATGGAAGGAATACACAGAGTCATTATACCAAAAAGAATTAGTCGATATTCAACCATTTCAAGAGGTGGCATATGATCAGAAACTGATGGTGCTGAAGGAAGAAGTCCAAGCTGCTCTGAAGGCATTGACAAAAAACAAGGCTCCAGGAATTGATAGAATATCAACTGAGATGTTTCAACAAACAGATGCAGTGCTGGAGGTGCTCACTTGTCTATGTCAAGAAATATGGAAGACAGCTTCCTGGCCAACTGACTGGAAGACATCCATATTTATGCCCATTCCCAAGAAAGGTGATCCAGCCTAATGTGGAAATTATCGAACAATATCATTAATATCACACACAAGCAAAATTCTGCTGAAGATCATTCAAAAACAGCTGCAGCAGTATATGGACAGGTAACTGCCAGAAATTCAGGCCGGTTTCAGAAGAGGACGTGGAACCAGGGATATCATTGCTGATGTCAGATGGATCCTGGCTGAAAGCAGAGAATACCAGAAGGATGTTTACCTGTGTTTTATTGATTATGCAAAGGCATTCGACTGTGTGGATCATAACAAACTATGGATAACACTGCGAAGAATGGGAATTCCAGAACACTTAATTGTGCTCATGAGGAACCTTCACATAGATCAAGAGGCAGTTGTTCAGACAGAACAAGGGGATACTGTTTGCTTTAAAGTCAGGAAGGGTGTGCGTCAGGTTTGTATTCTTTCACCATACCTATTTAATCTGTATGCTGAACAAATAATACGAGAAGCTGGACTATGTGAAGAAGAATGAGGCATTAAGTTTGGAGGAAGACTCATTAACAACTTGCGTTATGCAGATGACACAACCTTGCTTGCTGAAAGTGAAGAGGACTTGAAGCACTTACTAATGAAGATCAAAGACCACAGCCTTCGGTATGGATTACACCTCAACTTAAAGAAAACAAAAATCCTCACATCTGGACCAATGAGCAACATCATGATAAAGGGAGAAAAGACTGAAGTTGTCAAGGATTTCATTTTACTAGGTCCACAATCAACAGCCATGGAAGCAGCAGTCAAGAAATCAAAAGACGCATTGCATTGGGGAAATCTGCTGCAGAGGACCTCTTCAAAGTGTTGAAGAGCAAAGATGTCACCCCGAGGACTAAGGTGCACCTGACCCAAGCCGTGGTATTTTCAATCGCATCATATGCATGTGAAAGCTGGACAGTGAATAAGGAAGACCGAAGAAGAGTTGACTCCTTTGAATTGTGGTGTTGGTGAAGAATATTGAATATATCATGGACTGCTAAGAGAATGAACAAATCTGTCTTAGAAGAAGTACAGCCAGAATGCTCCTTAGAAGCAAGGATTGTGAGACTGCGTCTTACATACTTTGGACATGTTGTCAAGAGGGATCAGTCCCTCGAGAAGGACATCATGCTTGGCAGAGTACAGGGTCGGTGAAAAAGAGAAAGACCCCCAACGAGGTGGATTGACACAGTGGCTGCAACAATGAGCTCAAGCATAACAACGATTGTAAAGATGGTGCAGGATCGGGCAGTGTTTTGTTCTGTTGTGCATAGGATCGCTATGAGTTGGCACCAACTTGATGGCACCTAACAACAACAGTAAATATGTATGATTTTAATTCAAGTCTTGTAAAGCAAAGAACTTAGTTGTGAATGTGCAGTATTTTTGCATAGTAGCTATGGACTGATGGCCAAAGAGAAGGTAGAATATTGAAGCAAATACTTACGAGCAAGCTCCTAGTCCATATGAGTAGATTATTTTAGTTGGTTCAAAGTCTTCAAGGAACAAGTATTTCCTGTGACAAGCAGCTAAGTTATTTTGTGTAATCCCAGTATGTTTTAGGGTAAAAACAGGAAAACATGTTTTCTCTGAATTGTTTATCAAAGGAACAGATCACATGTGGTTTTAGTTAGAAGATATTATATATATGTATGTATGTATATGTGTGTGTATATATATAGATATACATATATGTGTGTGTGTGTATGTGAGTGTGTAATACACCCACACAGAGGTTGGGGGGAAGGAAGCCGGAAAGAATAACAAAAAAAAAAAAAAAAGGTAAGCTTTGAAAACCAGGCTCCATGTTGTGTTGACTTCTTTGAACTCCATTTAATTATTTTTGTCTGAGAGTGCAAACCAATCAAGTTTAGTGAAATGTACGCTGAACCACAGATGAGTAGCCCAGGTTGCCAGTTTCGACTTCACCTCTGACTAACATTATGTCTTAGTAAGTCTTTTGACTTCTCTGGGTTTAGGTTTACTCATTTTTCCTAAACTGTACATGGTCAGGGTTTTTGCCTATCTTAAAATTTGGTTAATTCCTTTATAAACCCAGTGCTGTCGAGTTGATTCTGACTCATAGTGACCCTATAGGACAGGGTAGAACTGCCCCATAGAGTTTCCAAGGAGCGCCTGGCAGATTTGAAATTCCTTTATAGATAATAAAAATAGAGGAGTCATACTCCAAGTAACACATATATAAGAATCCTCAGGAATGAAACATACTGTGATGATGTAAATAAAAATGTGGGGCAAAAGAGAATAATGAATTTTTCAAAAAATAGTGACAGTTTGAAGTATTTGAACAAAGGGATGACTATTTGCACCATGGAGCCCTGGTGGTGCAGTGGTTAAGCATTTGGCTGCTAACCAAAAGGTCGACAGTTCTAATCCACCCTATGGAGCAGTTCTACTCAGTCCTATAGGTTTGCTATGAGTTGGAATTGACTCCGCAGCAATGGTTTTTTTTTTGGTTTATTGGAGCCATACTACTTTTCTCATAGTACTTTAGTATACAATTTGTAGCACTTGCCTTGAGTACTATAAATAAATAAATAGATAATAGAAGTTTAAATAAATAGATAATTGTGCTGTCAATAGTATGAAGATTTACCCATCAAATGGATCTACACATTTTTGTAACTGGAAAAAAAATTATTAAAGAGGTCAAAATAAAATACTATTAAAGCAAACATTTACTCTTTGTTTGATTTAGACTGCTTAAAACAACTTAATAAGAGTATTTTTAAAGAGAGAGAGTGAAAGAGGGAATTCTTGTTCTTACACTAAGAAAATAGAGACTAGGATCTGGCAAAATAATAATAATAATAAAATTTAAAAGTAAACCACGTATGGTAAATGGATGTTAGAAAACACACATACTATGTTTAATTGCCACTATTTATTGTTCACAATTTTATATTTCTTTATAAAGAAGAGAATTAAAGCTCTATAATGTGTGCTCTAAATAAAACATTCATTTATTTACATAAATATTGCAATGCACTCTTTGTTCTTAACCTTTACAATTCTATGGCACTCTGTGAAGGTTTTTCTTGCCACAGGTATCAGCTGTCCATGCTATCAGTCTCCAGCAGTGGTTCTGTTAATTATCTTGCCATAATGTCTGAGGCAGATAGCAATCTTTCCTAAAGAGCAGACAGATTCAAAGTGGTTGAATTAATTAAAATTGATTCACACATTCTGTCATGTACAGGTCTGCTGGGAGTCTTCTTTTCCCCTCCCCACTTCATGATGTTGTATTACACGGTACAGGTGGGAACCCTGCCTTCAAATACTAATTATGGAGCTTGAATGGGATTAGCCATAGTGATTGGCAGTGTAATGCCTGAAAAGATTTTAAAATTTTCATCATTTGAGGGATTTCTTGAGGGACCAATTCTTTCCTCCAACTTTTATAAGTTGGTATTGAGGGAACAAAGCTGAAAAATCCAAGGTCACCGTAGGTTATCGAGAAACTTGCAAGTGAATTGTACATATTAATAGTTAATTGTTTAAGCATTGTATACATGAAAAGGCATGTGAAGTACTGGAAATAAAGAACAAAAGTCAACCATCTTGTTTTTTTGTAATGAGTATTTCTGAATAGTAGAATTTATAAATAAGCATGGGCAAATTACTGGTAAGAATAAAATAAAATTTATAATCACAAACATTTTTAATACTATATTCAATTAACTATTAGTCATTTCTATGACAAAAGTGAAGCAATATTGTTTTTAATAAAAACAGTATTTATCTAATCCTGGAGACAATGGGTCATGTTTTTCTTCCACAAGGAAATGTATTAATTGGTGTAAATTCTAAGCTGCTACACAAATAAACCCCCAAATGTTTAAGTGAGATAAACATTATCTTTTATGTAACAAATCCAAAGGTTTAAACAGGATAAATACTGTATTAGCTGTAACAGTTCAGAGGAAAGTGTTCCAGGGCTACTAACTTGGCTGTGCCGTCTTCATCTTCAACATGCAGATTTTATCTGAGTCCAGTTCCTGTGATATAGCATCTGCAGGAAGAAGAAAATATGAAGGGAAAGGCACATTCCCTTACTTTCAAAAACAGGACTCCAAAGTTGTAGATTTCACATTTGTTCATATACCATTAACCAATCATTAGGCCAGCACTATTTTATTCCCTATTTCTATGGAGGCAGCAGAGGATGGGATGTTAGTGAAGAGCCCGCATCACTAGGAAATACAGGAACAAAGTAACCTTTAAATTCAACAAGCTTAAAGCCTAAATAGTTGACTGAACTTTCTGTATCTTTCACCTCACATTTTACATATTAAGAATCCTTTTCAGATTTAGAAGTTTGTTACTGCAGATAAATCATGAATAACAAATATAAGTCATGTGAAATACGCCTTCTTTTTTACATATCCAACAGATATTTGGAAAATAATATTTTAGATTCAAATATAAAACAAGTAGGGAGCAATTAGGATCAAAATTAAATAACCATTATGTTTATCTCTTCACGTATATTTTTTCTTTAAGATGACTAAAAGATTCATTCCTACTAATCAAATTTCTAAAGAGAATTTATACCTCCTAAAAAAAAAAAAAAAATTTTTTTTTTTTTTTTTTAAAGTCACAAATCTAGTGTATCTCAGTATTGTTGCTATCAAGTCTTGTCAGGTGCTGTCAATTTGGTTCCGACTCATAGCAACCCTGTGTACAACAGAACAAAACAGTGCCTGGTCCTGCGCCATCTTCACAATCATTATGCTTGTGCCCATTGTTGCAGCCACTGTGTCAATCCATCTCATTAAGGGTCTTCCTCTTTTTCACTGACCCTCTACTTTAGCAAGCATGATGTCCTTCTCCAGAGCCTGATCCCTCCTGACAACATATCCAAAGTACGTGAGACAAAGTCTAGCCATTCTTGCTACTAAAGAACATTCTGGCTGTACTTCTTCCAAGATAGATTTGTTCATTCTCTTGGCAGGTCATGGTACTATCACATAGTAGTGTTCTAATAAGTCCTTGCTATGTTGATATGATTTTATTGTTTCAACAAACTTATATGGATCACCCTGTATGTATAAATATGCTATTGTGAACATTGAGCAGGGTACAGCGAAATGAAGGGAATGTGGCCCTTATATCACCTAGCAACAACATCAAGAGGAAATTTTTATAGTATGAAGTTTTCATATGAAAGTTTTAGTGGAATTGTCAAAGTCAAGAATTAAATTTAGAGTAAAAACAAAATATGTAATGTTACCTTATAGATATATTGCATTTCTTTTCACAATTCTAACTTAGTTATCTAAAAATGTAGAGTAACAATTTAGAACCAATTAAAATAATTAGTTGGTACTGTCTCCCTTGATATTGTTTGCAGGCTATATTTCAACAAGGATATGCCCACGAACAGACGAAAATAAAATTAGTTATTTTCAAAGTTATTAAACCATTGAAAATTACTGTTGAAAATGTAATCTTCCCAAATTTCCCATGTATGTATTGGGTGAAGGAAGTTTAAAAATATTACCTGGAGAGTGCTCTCTGCTTAATTCAGGAGGGAAACAATATCTCCCCTGTTCTAAATTAAAATCTTGTTTCTAAGAAAAGTTGTTTTATAGTTTGAACTTACGTGAATTGCTTCTTTTCTTTTTTCCACTTTAAATGGGTCCTTAAGTGTTTCAATTGAAATGAAAAAGATTATAGTAAACTTTTTCAAGGTAACTAAGACTAGAAGAATGGTAATATTTGAATTTAAAACTCATTGCAACTTGAACAGCTGTACAGATGACACATTTGAGTTACATTTATTTTCATTGATATTGCCTCAATCTCCAAATCCTATTGTTTGGGGTCATTTATACATTCAGGGAACCCCTCACTTAGTTACCAAGGCACATCTTACTTGTTTTATCCCTGTCTGTTTGAAAAAGAACAAATGGCATTCTTTTCAAAGTAAATTGATGTGGAGACTAAAAACTGAGGAAATATTGGATATTCCTCTGTATAATACTCCTGCAGTGCAAATGTAGGGTTTTGAGATTCAAAAGAATGACTGCATAAATAGATGATGTTTAGCTATATGAATTCATGAAGGCCACTTTTCAAATACATCATTTTCATTTATGACACTTTCAATTAATTGCATTAAAACATTTCTTGATTATAATTAGTTAATAAATTAAAACCATTTATGACTATGAATAGCTTGAGTTTCACAAGCTTTGTATTTCACAACAGGTATTCAGTATCCAAAATACTATTTTAGTCTAATAATGTTAGATAATGGCTTTGAGAAGCGAAGGGCAATGCGTTTGTGATTTTGGTCTTCTCACTTAAGAGTGCCAGGATGGCTAAAAGTATTTGAAGTTATCAGAGGATGGATTATGAAGGAAATGTGTTCAGCAGCACTTGGAAACTACCCTTTTTCCCCTCTCCTCCCTTTCCACCCAGGCCAGTATCATGACAGTGTGGCTTCCTTGGTGTAAGTATGGATCAAGGAATAAAAGAGCCTGAGATCTCTTAATATTTACTAAATTTGGGAGGATGTTGCTTCAGAGAGTTGCTTTATTTCCAGAATTGTTGTTGTTCTTAGGTGCCATCAAGTCAGTTTGTACTCATAGCAACCATATGTACAATGGAAGAAAACACTGCCCCATCCTATGCCATTCTCATGATCATCGTTATGCTTAAGCACATTGCTGCAGCCACTGTGTCAATTCATCTCACTGAGGGTCTTCCTCTTTTTTTCTGACCCTCTACCAAGTGTGATGTCCTTCTCTAGGGATTGGTCCCTCCTAATACGTCCAAAGTATGTGAGACAAAGTCTCGCCATCATGGCTTCTAAGGAGCATTCTGGCTGCACTTGTTCCAAGATAAATTTTTTCATTCTTCTGGCAGTCTGTGGTATATTCAATATTCTTTGCCAACGCTATAATTCTGTCAGTTTGTCATACTGTGGTGGCTTGTGTGCTGCTAAGATGCAGGAAGCTTTGCCTCTGGTATTTCAAATGTCAGCAGGGTCACCCATGGTGGACAGGTTCCTACAGAGCTTCCAGACTAAAACAAACCGGGAAGAAGGACCTGGCAATCTACTTCTGAAAAACTTAGCCAGTGAAAACCTTATGGATAGCAGCAGAACATTGTCTGAGAGAGTGCTGAAAGATGAGCCCCTCAGGTTGGAAGATACTCAGTATATGACTGAAAATCTCCCTTCTCAAAGTAGAATTGACCTTAATGATGTGGGTGGAAAAATGCTTTGGGGACCTTAATTTACTGATGTGGCATGACTCCAAATGAGAAGAAACAGCTGCAAACATTCATTAGTAATGAGAACGTGGAATGTACCAAAGTTTGAATCAAAGAAAATTGGAAGGTGTCAAAAGTGAAAAGGAACTCTTGAAGATGGATATGCTAAGCATATTTGAGCGGAAGTGGACTGGTATTAGCCATTTTGAATTGGACAACGATATGGTCTACATGCTGTCAATGACAAATTGAAGAGGGACAGCATCCCATTCATCATCAAAAAGGACATTTCAAGCTACCTCCTGAGATACAACATTGTCAGTGATAGAACAATATTTGTATGCCTACAGGGAAGAACAGTTAATACAAATATTATCCAAATTACTCACCAACCATTGATGCCAAAATTGAAGAAACTGAAGATTTTTACCAACTTCTGCAATCTGAAATTGACCAAATATGCAATCAAGATGCATTGATAATTATTGGTGGTTGAAATGTAAAAGTTGGAAATGAAAAAGGATCAGTAGTTGGAAATATAGATCCAGAATAAATTGTTTTATTTCCAGAATAAAGACAAAAATGCAGGGAAGAGCAATAACTAAGCTTCTTCAGATTAAAAGATACCCTGCCTCTGGGCCAGTGTTATCTTCAAAGACCTGGTTCCATTAGTACTCTGCGACTAGAATACAAAAACAAACAAACACACACAAAAAACCTGTTCCTGTCAAGTCCTTTCCGACTCTTAGTTAGCCCATAGTTTACAGAGTAGAACTGCCTGAAAGAATTTTCCTGGCTATAATCTTTACAGAAACCGATCACCAGGCATTTCTTCCACAGAACCACTAAATGGGTTCAAACTGTTAACATTGTCCAAACCAGGGAACTTGCACATTGAATAAGATATCAAAAAAAGTCATGCCTTCTGTGTCCTTCTCACTTTCAGTAGTATTTTTTTTCTTTATTATTGGATAATTAGATCTGGAAATTGAAAGCCAGTTTGTATGTGCAAACCCAACGGATTTTCAAATCCTCATGTACTCACTAACTCTTCATCTATTTGGATTATATTACTTGTATTCCCTGTTTAGCAGTAAAATGAATAGAAATTTATTTTGTTACAGTTCAGTAGATTAGGATTCTGACTTGAGTTTCACAGGGCTAAAATCACGGTAGGGATAGAGCCATGTTTGTTTCAGGAGGCTGTAGAAGTAAATCTTTTTCCTTGACTTTTCAAGCTTGTAGAGACCACCTATATTTCTTGGCTCAAAGCCCAGCTTCCATCCTCCCATTTCTTTCTCTGATTCTTCTCTTCTGCATCTATTTTCAAGGACCCTGGTGATTACATTGGGCCCACCAAGATAATTCAAGATCTAAAATAATCTATTTTAAGATCCTTAATTGAGTCATATTTGTATAGTCTCTTTTCCCTTTTGTAAGGAAATATATTCCTCAATTCCAGGGGTTAGGATATGGACCTGTTTGAGGAGATAGTGTCCTGCCTACTACAATACTCATTGATTTTTGTTTGTTTTGTTTTGTCTTTTTTTTAATGGAACACCTTAGAAATTATAGTAAGAATGAATAAAATGTACATATTAAACTAGCAAAACACAATAGCCCAAATCCATTCCAGATCCATGTATATATTCACATTATTTCTCTTTTCTTTCTCTTTTTATAATTTTTGAATTATCTATCATTAATTCTTCCCTCCGTGATGCTACTGAAACCACACAAAATTTAATAGTTCAAAATACTTCAGATACCAAAACAAAATTTGTTCTCTCATTCCTTTAGAAGCCAAACTTTGTTTGAGACTACTATTTTTTCCATTATTTTATAAACATGAGGTTTTGGTTGTATTTTATTATTAAAAAATTCATCTTTCTAATGATGATGAAATAACAAATTGTGATTGTTTTTAAGTAAAAATCCTATGCATTTATGTACATAAATATGTCATGCTTGTAGAGGTTATCAAAGTGCCAGAGAAAGAAGATATAATGTATACTACCTGGTATTAATTATCTTAATAGAATCTGGAAATTTTATTTTAATGTCAAACAACATTACTCAAAATTTGTGAATATTATGTCCAAAGCCAATGTTGTTGTATGCCATTGAGTTAATTCCAACTTGTAGAGCTGCCCCATAGGGTTTCCAGACCTGTAATCTTTATGGAAAAAGACTGCTACATCTTTCGCCCATGAATCACTGGTGGATTCAAACTCCTGATCTCTCAGCAGCCGAGAGCTTAACCACTGCGCCACCAGGGTGCCATTCAAAGCCAGTAGTTTCTAAATTTTTCCTTTAAGTAGCAAAAGAAAATAATTTATCAATTATAATGATAAGATATATTAACTGTGTTGGAACCTTAAGGGTATAAAATAGTTACTGACCTTTTTTTCTGGAAAATAGTTATTGACCTTTTTTTCTTGAAAGGAATACCCCTAAGCACTTCACATGAATCAATACAGACCCCTAAGTTGGTATATTATTTTGCCAAATTACAAATAAAGCAACTGAGGTTAAGGGCAATTAACCTTCTTGATAGCATTAATAATGAATTATTAAAAATTAGGTCTATGGTTACAATTTTGGTATTCTAGGTAGTATTTAAAATATTCAAAATATTCTACTTGTTCATAATTTTTCTGCCTTCAAAAGCTTTTCACTATAAACATATTAATTTTCCCATAACTTTAGGAAACTTAAAAAAATTAGAAGAAATATGATTCTGGTACAAAACTTAAACTGTTGTGTAGTGAGGATTTACTTATTGAGAGCTGCTGACTTTATCATAATTTTCATGTATTGTCTTCATAAATTTGGAGAGTTTTCATCTGACAAGTTCTCTGTGACCTATCAGTTACGGGGAACTAACTTGATATAAAAATACCAAAATTCACCTTAACAAATAGATATATATACAATTAATTAACTAAGTTAATTAATGTATATTTAATTAATTTGTATATTTATTTATTGTGCTTTGAGTGAAAGTTTACAATCAAGTCAGTCTCTCATTCAAAAAGTTGTATACACCTTGCTATGCACTCCTAGCTACTGTCCCTCTAATGAGACAGCACATTCCTTCTCTCTACTCTGTATTCCCCATGTCCATTCAGCCAGCTTCTGACCCTCTCTGCTTTCTCATCTCTCCTATAGGCAGGGGCTGCCCACATAGTTTCATGTGTCCCCTTGAGCCAAGAAGCTCACTCCTCACCAATATCATTATATATCTTATAGCCCAGTCCAATACCTGCCTGAAGAGTTGGCTTTGGGTATGGTTCCAATCTTGGGCTAACAAAGGGTCTAGGATCATGACCTCCAGGGCCCCTCTACTCTCAGTCAGATCATTAAGCCTGGTCTTTTTACAAGAATTTGAGATCTTCATCCCACTCTTCTCCTGCTCCATCAGGGATTCTCTGTTGTGTTCCCTGTCAAGGCAGAGATTGGTGGTAGCTAGGCTGATGGAGCCTCTGGTTTATGTGGTCCTTTCTGTCTCTTGGGCTCATAATTACCTTGTGTCTTTGGTGTTCTTCATGCCCCTTTGCTCCAGGTGGGTTGAGTCCAATTGATGCATCTTAGATGGCCGCTTGCTATCCTTTAAGACCCCAGATGCCTTTCACCAGAGTGAGATGCAGAACATTTTCTTAATACATTTTATTATGCCAGTTGACCTAGATGTCTCCTGAAACCATGGTCCCCAAAACCTCGTCTCTGCTACTCTGGGCTTTGAAGTGTTTGGCTGTATTCAGGAAATATCTTTGCTTTTGGTTTAGCCCAGTTATGCAGACCTCACCTGTATTGTGTGTTGTCTTTCTCTTCACTTAAAATAGTTCTACTCTATTATCTAGTTAGTGAATACCCCTCTTCCTCCCTCCCCACCCTCATAACCATCAAAGAATATTTTCTTCTGTCTTTAAACTTTTTCTAGAGCTCTTATAATTGTGGTCTCATACAATATTTGTCCTTTTGCTACTGACTAATTTCACTCGGCATGCCTTCCAGATTCCTCCATGTTATGTTTCACAGATCCATTGTTGTTCTTAATCAATTTGACACTTCCCTAAAATGCTAGAAATAGAGCTACCATATGATTCAGCAATTCCACTCCTTGGAATATACCCTAGAGAAATAAGAGCCTTCAGATGAACAGATAATATTCACACTCATGTTCATTGCAGCACTGTTTACAATAGCAAAAAATGGAAGCAGCCAAGGTGCCCATCAATGGATGAATGGATAAATAAATTATGGTATATTCACATAATGGAATAAAACTAGTAATAAAATGGTATCTATAATGAGAAGTGATATTAGAAAGCAATACAAGAATAACTACTTTAAGCTTTGTCACATTTTAAATATTTTGTGACTGAAAATAATACCTATGAAATCAGAATGGATAAAACTAAGTGATTTTTAAAATTTTTGTAATATAAAGGATATTAGCAACAGTACTATAATAACTACCTTACCCTCAGATTTTCTTGTCCTTCGAGGAAAATGTAATACTAAACCCTACATTTCCTGATATAGTTTATTCTCAATAATTGAAATAAAAATAGACAAAAGGTGGGTTAAAGAGTAAGGGTTATTTATGCTTACATGCAGAGAGGAATCCTTGAGTTCTGCTCTCCTCCTTTTTTCCTCTAATAGAATGTCTAAAGAAATAACAAACAATATTCTAAAATTAAATATTGGGATACCATATTTTACGTAAATAATGCATAGTTTCTACATTTGTTTGCCGTCTGTTGCCTCCCCTCGTGAGGTATTCTGGTAAGCAACACTCTGCCATTTTTTTTTTTTTTTTAACATGTTGCTGTTAAAAAAAAAAAAGCATAGTGTCCTTAAAAAAATACTGTGAGGGTAGAGGGAGTGCTTGTAAAACAAATATAAAAGGCACGTATTATTTGCATAAACATATGGTAGATATATAACTTATTGCTACACACTTCTAACCACCTCCTTTGAATTGAGCTCTTTCCCCTCCAGCCCATTTTCTATACTGCCGGCAGATTTATCTGATAAAATCGCATTAAGCAATAAATAAGAATTGACATTCATAAATTTTTGAGATTGATTGCAAATTCTTTGTCATTATATGCCTTGTGCAGTGGGTAAGAGCTGTGCTGCTAAACAAAAGGCTGGCAGTTCAAATTCACCAGCCACTCCTTAGAAACCCTATGGGGCATTTCTACTCTGTCCTGTAGGATCACTATGAGTCGATACTGACTCCATGGCAATGGTTCGGTGTTTATGGGTAACTCCCCAATCTTGTTTTATGCATCTCCAGCTCACTGTTTTTGCTTTCATTTCCTCTAAGGACTCTACTGTCTTCCATAGACTTTTGCAGATGTTTTCTTGTCTGAATCCCACTTCCCATTCCATTGTCCTGTCTCCTTTTTTTCCTTAATGAATCTACTCTTCTTTCAGGTCTCATCTGAGATTTTACCATCGCCTAAATCCAATCTTGAGGAGCCCTAGCGATGCAGTGGTTAAGAGCTTGGCTGCTAACCAAAAGGTCACCAGTTTGAATCCATCAGCTGTTCCTTGGAAACCCTGTGAGGCAGCTCTGCTCTGTTGTATAGTGTCTCTGTGAGTCAGAATTGACTATACAGCAATGGGTTTTTGGTTTAAATCCATGTTGGGTTATTTTCACAGAGGATCTCATAATACCCTGTTCTTCCCACCATCTCTAGTACTTGCCATACTATTTTGTATTGGCCCATTCACTTGTCTAAACATCCCTCTGGCCTGTAATCTCTCTGTGAGGGCAGGGATACTGCTTAGAGTTGTTACTCTACTCTTGGGCTGGCTACTATAAATATTCTTCTAAGAAGCACATGAACTTTCCCCACCTTGTCAACTGGTGAACAATGTAATGGTGTTGATTAGTGAAGTTTTCAAAAATGTTAAAATTATGTGATTTACTTTTTTAACAGATTCAATTGCTTCCATAATATAGGGTTCATTGATTTGGTTTGATAATGGATGATTGCCAGATTATTTTGGTTGTTGAGATGACTAAGTCATATTCAGTGCATTTGACTTCAGATAGTCAATCTGGATGATTACATGTGATTTAGAGATCACAAGTTTGAAGACTGCTTAATAATAGACTTCAAGATTATAAAAAGATTGTATGGGTGATGGTAAACAGCTGGTGTCCCTTTTCACTGAAAAAAAAAATGAGGAAATAGGCATAATAATTGCATCAGAAAGCATTCAAGCTAGATAATAATTAGGGGTTTTCATTGCTCAATTCTTTCGTTAACAAAACAAATTGTTACCAAAGACTTAGAAGAACTGAGAAAATAGTAATATTTCTTGAAGTAAAGTTTAGAACACAGGAAGAGAATTAATCTAGGAAATTTATATATGCTTGACTACTAAAATATATATTTCAAATATTTATTTTTCTTTCCATTCCTATTGATTTAACTCTAGTTGAATCCCTGAAACATGCATCTAATTGAAATCTTGCCTTCAACTCTTTGTCATTCTCTTGCTGTAATCCTTCTAGTTGCTTTGTTGTATATTTAGAATAAAATTCAAACTCCTCCCCAAGGCTTCAAGAACTTTTATGT
The DNA here is from genome assembly GCF_024166365.1 of Elephas maximus indicus. Taxonomy (NCBI): domain Eukaryota; kingdom Metazoa; phylum Chordata; class Mammalia; order Proboscidea; family Elephantidae; genus Elephas; species Elephas maximus. The sequence continues at coordinate 26,810,847 of NC_064820.1, read as the reverse complement.
CATCTGTTCATTGTCTATTTCACCAGCTCCTACCTTTCCTTGTCATACAGTGTGTGCAAGCCAGTGAAATTCTTTCTGTTACTTGAATTTGCAATGCTTACTGATATCTTGGCACCTTTATGTTTACACTGCTTAAATATATACTCCCAGATCTTTACACCCTTGACTTTTCCCGTCAGTCAGATCTCAGACCATGTATCACCTCTTTGGAGAGACCTTCTATGGCCATTCTAGCTAAGATTGCCTTTTCCTCTATCCCTGTTACCTGATCTTTTTTATTTTCTCAGTGACAATTAACGCTATACAAATCCTCATGCATTTAAGTGTATGTATGTTTTATTGTTTCCCTTCACTGTCTTCTTCAGGAGAATGTGACCTCTGAGAATGAAGGTATCTTGACTGTTTTCTTTACCACTGCATCCCCAGAACTGAAAACAGTACCTGGAAAAGACTAGACACTCAGTTTGGTGAACAAATACAGGTGAAGAGTCTCATACATAGAATGCTACAATATTCAAAAAACATCAGCAGAAAGAAAAGCATAGTGCTTCACCAAAATCATTGTTAATATTGTTTTTCATATATTTGGTTTCTTTGAAAGTCTAATTATTGAAGTTACTGTATTGTTAATTAATGTAATATATAGTACATTAAGGATTTTTTTTTTTCCTATAATGTTCTAGATTAAATATTAAAAGAACTTCTGTGGGCATTTGAGTGAAAACATTATCTCTAATGGGACTCCCTATGGAGAAAATTTTATAAATCTATGCCTGAAACAATATTAATTGTACCTGCTATGAAGCAAAAACAAAATAATAGCAGCTGTTGCTATAATATAATAAATGTAGCTTTTAATAGCTAGTACTGGATTTGCTATTTTTTCTTCTGAGTATGTATTTCCACATTGAAATGGTAGCAATTAAGCTATACAGAATCTTCAAGCTGACTTTTTTTAGTCTTGTAGCTGATCACTCTCCCCAAAAAATAAGAGTATAACATCTGCTGGTTAACTGCATACAGAGTACCACCCAGATTGATATATATATATAGTTTTTGAACAATGATTGTATAATATTTACATTCATTTAGCAACACTTTATTGTCCCAGAAATAATAAATGTGTATGGTAGTATCTTTTCATAAAGGCTTAGAACAAAATATGATCAAAAGCATACTGTGAAGTGTCATAAGTGAATTGGATGTGTTACACTAGCTAGCACTATACCCAAATCAAAATAACTACAGGAATATCAGTGAACATATGACACTGGGTGACCAAGAGATATACTTGAAAGATCAACTGAGACTTTTTGTAAAAACCTTCTAAATGGACGTAGGAAACATTAATGTAAATTTTCTAGAAAATTAAAAGCTTTAAAATGGCTGTCATGGTTACACATCTACATTTGGATTACACAAAGAATAGGTTCTGTGTTCTATTTTGAAAATGATGATAAATCTTTCCAAGACTAACAGCCAATCTTATCAGTAGAATCACAATTTTTTGTATGACATCTAAAGAAGTAGTGTTAATTAACTTATTAATATATTAGAAACTGTCATAAATATAAAAGACTTTTAACAGTGTGTTGCCATGACCAAAAAGAATTTTAACTGATACATGTATTTCATGGATAAGATCAAATACTTTGAAGGCATTTTATGTCTTATTTGTGGTATAATGATTTTGCCTTTGAGAATTTCTATGACTCAAATAATTTCAAAAAGCTATCTCTGGACTCTTTCTGTCTGTATTATAAATGTGCTTAGATAAGTCCCATTCAGAGAAAATATATTTCTTCTTACATCACATCCACTTTAATTTATGACCAAAATCCTTGCTTTCCTCCAAATTAAAACATTTAATTATCTTCTCTTTCTTTACTTCCTATCTTTCTAATCTTGCGCCTCCAACCCTGTTGAATGGCTCTATTCTCAACACATCAGTAAAGTCATTGATAGTTCCAACTTTCTGAAATTTAAATGTTTATGTCAAATTTTTGAGTCTTATTCCAGGGTTACAGACCTGGCCCTCATTTCTTCTCTCCCTATTATTTTTGAGTATATATTTCCCTAAAGTAAAATACCATCTAAAATGTTAATTGCCATAAATCTATATATTCAGTTGAGACCTTCTTTCTGAGCTCCAGAACCACCTTTCCAGGTGTCAGATAGCTTTATATTGTTACCTTGTGGGTACTTCATTAGCATTGTGTTGAAAGCATAACTAATTCTCTTCTCTTCTCTTCCCCAATCTGCTTCTAAATCTAAATTTCCTACTTAACTGCATCATCAGCATACCAAAACTAGAAAACCCGGGATATTTTACATTATTCCTTCTCTCATACTGCACTGTATTAAACTGGGTACTAACTCCTTCTGATTCTGACTCAGAAATATCCCTCAATTTTGACTTATCTATGGAGCTTTTTATGGAGCCCTGGTGGTGTAATGATTAAGAGCTCAGCTGCTAACCAAGAGGTCGTCAGTTTGAATCCACCAGCCGGAATTTGAAACCCTATGGGGGTTCTACTCTGTCCTGTAGGGTCGCTATGAGTCAAAATTGACTTGATGACAACAGGTTTTGTTTGGTTTTCGTGTATCTACATTACCACATCTTATAGCTTATGATTTCAGTCCCCTCAGTTTTATTCACATCCTTTCTTCTTACCTGGGCCACTGCCATGGATTTCTCTTTGGATTCCTGGCTACTGTTCTTATTTATTCAGTCTGATTACTGTTGTTGTTAGGTCCCATCGAGTCAGTTCTGATTCCTAACAACCGTATGTACAACAAAATGAAATACTGCTTGGTCTTGCACTATTGTTACAATTGTTGCTATGCTTGAGCCCATTGTTGCAGCCACTGTGTCAGTCCATATCATTGAGGGTCTTCCTCTCTTTTACTGCCCTTCTGCTTTACCGAGAATAATGTTCTCCTCCAAGGACTGATGTCTCAAGATAATGTGCCCAAAGTACATGAGATGAAGCCTTGTCATCCTTGCTTCAAAAGAGCATTCTTGCTGTACTTCTGAGACAGATTTGTTTGCTCTTCCAGCAGTTCATGGTATACTCAATAGTTTTCACTAACACCACCATTCAAAGGCATCAATTCTTCTTCATTCTTCATTGTCCAAATTTTGCATGCATATGAGGCAATTGAAAATACTGTGACTTGGATCAGGCACACCCTAGTTTCAAAGTGACATCTTTGCTTTTTAACACTTTGAAGAGTTCTTATGCAGCAGATTGGCCCACTGCAATACATCGTTTAATTTCTTGACTGCTGCTTTCATGGGTGTTGGTTGTGGATCCAAGTAAAATGAAATCCTTGACAACTTCAATCGTTGTTTATCATGGTGCTACTTATTAGCCCAGTTGTGAGAATTTCTGTTTTCTTTATGTTGAAGTGTAATCCGTACTGAAGGCTATAGTCTTTGATCTTCATCAGCAAGTGCTTCAAACCCTCTTTGCTTTCACAAAGCAAGGTTGTGTAGTCTCCACAGCACTGGTGAGTCTTCCTTCACTCCTGACTCCACGTTCCTTTTCATACAGTCCAGTTTCTCAGATTATTTGCTCAGCATACAGATTGAATAAGTATGGTAATTACTAGTCTGACATGAAAAAGCAGAACAAGATACACCTACAGTATAAAGACTTAATATGGCCTAGCTTCCCTTATAATATAAAGTCCAATTTCGTTAGCCTGTATATTCAACATTTTAACACAGTTTTTTTTTTTTGCTTGTTTGTTTTGTTTTTCAGTAACATCTTCTGTTTTTTTTCTGTGTTCACATCCCAGTTTAAATAACCCATTAAAATAACAAATCTATATAATTCCTTTCCTCTTCCCTCCAGAAAAAATAATAGTAAAAATAATAATCCATGCTTCTTTCACTTGTTTTCCTCAAAAATTCTGATTACAGCTATTTTGACATTTAAACACAATATTATAATAAAATATGCGTCACTCTCCACAGGAAAACTGTGTGCTCCATAGTAAAAGTGATATTGGGTGCTCAAGTTTAAAACAATTCATGAGTGTGAGGTAAAGGAACAAGTGTGACGTTGATAATCGTTTTGAAATGGGAAATTGTGTGTGTGTGTGTGTGTGTGTATAGTATGTGTGTGGGAGTATGTGTGCATGTGTGAGGGTATAACTCAAAAGTAATGGTACCATAATATAATGATTTCCTACTACCTAGTTTTACAGTATAAACCCTGGTGGTGTAGTGGTTAAGAGCTACATCTGCTAACCAAAAGGTCAGCAGTTCGAATCCACCAGGCACTCCTTGGAAACTCTATGGAGCAGTTCTATTCTGTTCTATAGAGACGCTATGAGTCGGAATCAACTCAACAGCAATGGTTTTTTTTTTTTTAGTTTTAGTTGAGTCCCTGGGTGGTGCAAAGGATTAAGCACTCTCCTACTAACCAAAAGATTGGTGATTCACACCCACCCAAAAGCATCTCAGAAGAAAGGACTGGAGATCCACTACCAAAAGACCACAGCCATTGAAAACCCTATGAAGCATACTGCTATTTTCAAAGACATGGGGTTGCCCATGTGTCAGAATAAACTCAACGGCAATGACTTTTTGGTTATTACATACTTTTCAATTTTGTTTGTTTTTGTGAAGTAATCAGTGTGTTTGGAGAATAATAGATAATGACATAACATAGTATATTTTTATAGAGCTTGACCTTCCCCTGTTGGACTTATTAGGGTAACACATGTATTTTACTCATACTAGTAATAAAATTTAATTTTAGTTTAAAAATATATACATAAATCTTACCTGTAGTAAACCTCTAATATTTCTTCCTAGATTGTATAATCTGATTTGTCTTTTGGCATTTACATCTGCAAATTCATTAAAGTTATGCATTCTAAACTAAAGAAAACATTGAGAAACATCTAATATTCCAATTACGTTATATTACATTTCATCAAATAAAAAGAAAATATTGCACCATCTTTGACGTTCATTCTTTAGGCTTTCTGGGAATCAATGATTTTCAAGGCAATAGCTAATTTTCCAGATTCATCTCTCACCTGACCCTCAGATGCATATCTCACTGACCTCCATTTTCTGGAAGTTGTCAAGCTCTAATGTTCCTATGCTCTGGCTCATGCTGGAACTTCTACACATACTTCCTACTTCTGTTGACAAATCACAACACAAGTTTTCAGCCATAGGTCAAATGCCAATGTATCAGTTGCCTCTTGCAACATTCCTGTCTACCACACAATTAATCATTCCTTGCAAATATCTTAAATACATTGTTTTCAAAACTAAAGCCAGTATTTTTCTTTGCCTTCCAGTATCAGTTAAGTCTCTGTCTTAGACCTTGTATACTATACCTCCATTTGTCTCCCTGAGCAGACAGTAAATTTCAAGGGCATTAATTGTAGCTTGAGCATATGGAGTCTGGTATGAAAATAGCAGTTGTTGAATTGAAGAGCCCCAAATAACTAAACCTTGAGAGAAATTGTTTTTCTTTTCTACCATTAAAGTGTAATGAAGCAGCATTTGTGAAAAGGAGGTTTGGGTTGGGTGACACCTCCGACAGTGAAGTAAGTATTAATCACATCATTCCAATTTTCTTGTCACTACTTATATTTCTCCAAGAGTTCCTTTTTTGTGATTGTGATATTTGAATTTGTATCTTTGGTCTGATCTAAACGTAGACATTGCTTTAGATCTCAAAAGTGTGCTTTTCTCTCTTAGAATTATAAAAGATAGCCCCAGTCTTTCACTAAGCATCTGAAAATACTGTCTAAAAGAAAACAAGATACATCTTTATACTCCTTCACATAATATTCTATACTAAGCATATCTTGGGTTTTGAGAGCCTGCTTTTATCTTTTGTATATATAGGCTCCATTCAGGTCTTCCAAATGTTTTAGTTAGGTTCTCATTTTCTGTGCTGCCAGTGATATCTACATTTTGGGAGCACTTTGCTACATCCAATCTACCCATTTTTTTCTCATATATTCCATCATCTTTAATCCATCATCTTTATACACAACCATTTCCAGTACTAAAGAGTTCCCGCCACTATCTCCTGTATTCCATTTAAAACAGCATGCCACACGAAACCAATTTATCTGGTTGTATACAGAAAATATTGTTTATGCTCATCAGCACATTTATTCCATTAAAAAAAATCTTATTTGTTTCTATTATTTGGATTTATGCACATTTCATTTGAAAACATTTTTGAAAGAGTTTATTATTTGAAAAAGTTTTAAAAATGTATCTCTTCAAAGCTACCTCAGGGAAAATACGTTCATTTTGGCATTTCATTCAGTTTTGTTCTCATTTTCCGCAAATGTATGCCCTTTATAGGAAACATTTTTTTTATTCCCTAATTTATTTAGATGCAGACAAATAGTGTTTCTTGGATTGCCAGAATATAAGAATTTCAAAAACAAAAACATCCTACTCCCACAGCTATCTACACATTTATCACTAGATGGATTTTCAGGAAAAGGCTCTAATTAATAAGAAATTCTTGAGATTCTCTTTAATTGTTGTTGTTGTTGTTAAGTCCCATCCATTCGGTTCTGACTCAGCATGTTATGCAAAAAAGAATGAAACACTGCCAGATCCTGTGCTATCCTCACAATGTTGTTACATTTGAGCCCATTATGCAGCCACTGTGTAAATTCACTTCGTTGAAGGTCTTCTTTTTTGCTGACCCTCTACTTTACCGAGCATGAAGTCGTTTTCCAGTGACTGGTCCCGCCTGATAATATGTTCAAAGTATGTGAGAAAAAGTCTCACCACCCTAGCTTCTATCTGTATGCTGAGCAAATAATCCTAGAAGCTGGATTATGTGAAGAATAACATGGTATCAGGATTGGAGGAAGACTCATTAACCTTCATTATGCAGATGACACAACCTTGCTTGCAGAAAGTTAAAAGTACTTAAAGCACTTACTGGTGAAGATCAAAGACCACAGCCATCTGTATGGATTACGCCTCAACATAAAGAAAAATCCTCACAAATGGACCAATAAGCAACATCATGATAAATGAAGAAAAGGTTAAAGTTGTCAAGGATTTCATATTACTTGGATCCATAATCAGCGCTCATGGAAGCAGCAGTCAAGAAATCAAAAGAAGCATTGTATTGGGCAAATCCGTTGCAAAAGATCTCTTTAAAGTGTTGAAAAGCAAAGATGTCACCTTGAAGACTAAGGTGCACCTGGCCCAAGCCATAGTGTTTCCAATCACCTCATGTGCATGTAAAAGCTCAATGATAAAGAAAACAGAAGCAGAATTGATGCCTTTGAATTATGGTATCAGAGAAGGATATTGACTATACCATAAAATAACAAAGAAATCTGTCTTGGAAGAAGTACAACCAGAATGCTCCTTAGAAGCAAGGATGGCAAGCCTGTGTCTCACATACTTTGGACATGTAGTCAGGAGGGATCAGTCCCTGGAGGACATCATGCTTGGTAAAGTAGAGGGTCAGTGAAAAATAGGAAGACCCTCAATGAAATAGATTGACACAGTGCCTGCAACAATGGGCTTAAGCATAACAATGGTTGTGTGGATGGCACAGGATCAGGCTGTGTTTATTTCTGTTGTATAGACAGACTGGATGTGAGTCAGACCCAATTCAATGGCACCTAAAAACAACCACAAAAACTCTTACTTCTAAGTATTATTCTGTCTGTTCTTTTTCCAGGACAAATTTGTTCATTCTTCTGCAGTACATGGTGTATTCAATATTCTTCATCAACACCATAATTTAAAGGCATCAATTCTTCTTTGGTCTTCCTTATTGATTGTCCGACTTTTGCATGCTCATGAGGCGATTGAAAATACCATGGCTTGTGTCAGACACACCTTTAGTTCTCAAGGTGACATTTTTGCTTTTTAACATTTTAACAAGGTGTTTTGCAGCAGATTTGCCAAATGCAATGTCGCTTGATTTCTTGACTTGCTTCCATGGGTGTTGGTTGTGGATTCTAGTAAAATTAAATGCTGAAAGCTTCAATATTTTCCCCATTTATCATGATGTTGCTTATTGCTGTAGTTTTTTTTTTTTTTAAATAACTTTTGTTAAGCTTCAAGTGAACGTTTACAAATCCAATCAGTCTGTCACATATAAGTTTACATACATCTCACTCCCTACTCCCACTTGCTCTCCCCCTCTTGAGTCAGCCCTTTCAGTCTCTCCTTTCTTGACAATTTTGCCGGCTTCCCTCTCTCTCTATCCTCCCATCCCCCCTCCAGACAAGAGTTGCCAACACAATCTCAAGTGTCCACCTGATATAATTAGCTCACTCTTCATCAGCGTCTCTCTCCCACCCGCTGACCAGTCCCTTTCATTTCTGATGAGTTGTCTTCGGGGATGGTTCCTGTCCTGTGTCAACTGAAGGTCTGGGGAGTATGGCCGCCAGGATTCCTCCAGTCTCAGTCAGACCATTAAGTTTGGTCTTTTTATGAGAATTTGGGGTCTGCATCCCACTGATCTCCTGTTCCCTCAGGGGTCCTCTGCTGTGCTCCCTGTCAGGGCAGTCATCGATTGTGGCCGGGCACCAGCTAGTTCTTCTGGTCTCAGGATGATGTAGGTCTCTGGTTCATGTGGCCCTTTCTGTCTCTTGGGCTCTTAGTTGTTGTGTGGCCTTGGTGTTCTTCATTTTCCTTTGCTCCAGGTGGGTTGAGACCAATTGCTGCATCTTAGATGGCCGCTTGTTAGCATTTAAGACCCCAGACGCCACATTTCAAAGTAGGATGCAGAATGATTTCATAATAGAATTATTTTGCCAATTGACTTAGAAGTCCCCGCAAACCATGTTCCCCAGACCCCCGCACTTGCTTCGCTGACCTTTGAAACATTCATTTTATCCCGGAAACTTCCTTGCTTTTGGTCCAGTCCAACTGAGCTGACCTTCCATGTATTGAGTGTTGTCTTTCCCTTCACCTAAAGCAGTTCTTATCTACTGAGTAATCAATAAAAAACCCTCTCCCACCCTCCCTCCCTCCCCCCCTCGTAACCACAAAAGTATGTGTTCTTCTCAGGTTTACTATTTCTCAAGATCTTATAATAGTGGTCTTATACAATATTTGTCCTTTTGCCTCTGACTCATTTCGCTCAGCATAATGCCTTCCAGGTTCCTCCACGTTATGAAATGTTTCAGAGATTCGTCACTGTTCTTTATCGATGCGTAGTATTCCATTGTGTGAATATACCACAATTTATTTACCCATTCATCCGTTGATGGACACCTTGGTTGCTTCCAACTTTTTGCTATTGTAAACAGAGCTGCAATAAACATGGGTGTGCATGTATCTGTTTGTATGAAGGCTCTTGTATCTCTAGGGTATATTCCGAGGAGTGGGATTTCTGAGTTGTATTTTTTTTTATTTTTTTTATGGTAGTTCTATTTCTAACTGTTTAAGATAACGCCAGATAGATTTCCAAAGTGGTTGTACCATTTTACATTCCCACCAGCAGTGTATGAGAGTTCCAATCTCTCCGCAGCCTCTCCAACATTTATTATTTTGTGTTTTTTGGATTAATGCCAGCCTTGCTGGTGTGAGATGGAATCTCATCGTAGTTTTAATTTCCATTTCTCTAATGGCTAATGATCGGGAGCATTTTCTCATGTATCTGTTGGCTGCCTGAATATCTTCTTTAGTGAAATGTGTGTTCATATCCTTTGCCCACTTCTTGATTGGGTTGTTTGTCTTTTTGTGGTTGAGTTTTGACAGAATCATGTAGATTTTAGAGATCAGGCGCTGGTCGGAGATGTCATAGCTGAAAATTCTTTCCCAGTCTGTAGGTGGTCTTTTTACTCTTTTGGAGAACTCTTTAGATGAGCATAGGTGTCTGATTTTTAGGAGCTCCCAGTTATCTGGTTTCTCTTCATCATTTTTGGTAATGTTTTGTATTCTGTTTATACCTTGTATTAGGGCTCCTAGGGTTGTCCCAATTTTTTCTTCCATGATCTTTATCGTTTTAGTCTTTATGTTTAGGTCTTTGATCCACTTGGAGTTAGTTTTTGTGCATGGTGTGAGGTATGGATCCTGTTTCATTTTTTTGCAAATGGATATCCAGTTATGCCAGCACCATTTGTTAAAAAGGCTATCTTTTCCCCAGTTAATTGACACTGGTCCTTTGTCAAATATCAGCTGCTCATACGTGGATGGATCTTTGTCTGGGTTCTCAATTCTGTTCCATTGGTCTATGTGTCTGTTGTTGTACCAATACCAGTCTGTTTTGACTACTGTGGCTGTGTAATAGGTTCTGAAGTCAGGTAAGGTGAGGCCTCCCACTTTCTTCTTCTTTTTCAGTAATGCTTTGCTTATCCGGGGCTTCTTTCCCTTCCATATGAAATTGGTGATTTGTTTCTCTATCCCCTTAAAATATGACATTGGAATTTGGATCGGAAGTGCGTTAAATATATAGATGGCTTTTGGTAGAATAGATATTTTTACTATGTTAAGTCTTCCTATCCATGAGCAGGGTATGTTTTTCCACTTAAGTATGTCCTTTTGAATTTCTTGTAGTAGAGCTTTGTAGTTTTCTTTGTATAGGTCTTTTACATCCTTGGTAAGATTTATTCCTAAGTATCTTATCTTCTTGGGGGCTACTGTGAATGGTATTGATTTGATTATTTCCTCTTCGGTGTTCTTATTGTTGATGTAGAAGAATCCAAGTGATTTTTGTATGTTTATTTTATAACCTGAGACTCTGCCAAACTCTTCTATTAGTTTCAGTAGTTTTCTGGAGGATTCCTTAGGGTTTTCTGTGTATATAATCATGTCATCTGCAAATAGTGATAACTTGACTTCTTCCTTGCCAATCCGGATACCTTTTATTTCTTTGTCTAGCCTAATTGCCCTGGCTAAGACTTCCAACACGATGTTGAATAAGAGTGGTGATAAAGGGCATCCTTGTCTGGTTCCTGTTCTCAAGGGAAATGCTTTCAGGTTCTCTCCATTTAGAGTATATTGGCTGTTGGCTTTGCATAGATGCCCTTTATTATGTTGAGGAATTTTCCTTCAATTCCTATTTTGGTAAGAGTTTTTATCATGAATGGGTGTTGGACTTTGTCAAATGCCTTTTCTGCATCAATTGATAAGATCATGTGGTTTTTGTCTTTTGTTTTATTTATGTGATGGATTACATTAATGGTTTTTCTGATATTAAACCAGCCTTGCATACCTGGTATAAATCCCACTTGCTCAGGGTGAATTATTTTTTTGATGTGTTGTTGGATTCTATTGGCTAGAATTTTGTTGAGGATTTTTGCATCAATGTTCATGAGGGATATAGGTCTATAATTTTCTTTTTTTGTAATGTCTTTACCTGGTTATGGTATCAGGGAGATGGTGGCTTCATAGAATGAGTTGGGTAGTATTCCGTCATTTTCTATGCTTTGGAAAAACTTTAGTAGTAGTGGTGTTAACTCTTCTCTGAAAGTTTGGTAGAACTCTGCAGTGAAGCCGTCCGGGCCAGGGCTTTTTTTTGTTGGGAGTTTTTTGATTACCATTTCAATCTCTTTTTTTGTTATGGGTCTATTTAGTTGTTCTACTTCTGAATGTGTTAGTTTAGGTAGGTAGTGTTTTTCCAGGAATTCATCCATTTCTTCTAGGTTTTCAAATTTGTTAGAGTACAATTTTTCATAATAATCTGAAATGATTCTTTTAATTTCATTTGGTTCTGTTGTGATGTGGTCCTTCTCATTTCTTATTCGGGTTATTTGTTTCCTTTCCTGTATTTCTTTAGTCAGTCTAGCCAATGGTTTACCAATTTTGTTAATTTTTTCAAAGAACCAGCTTTTGGCTTTGTTAATTCTTTTGATTGTTTTTCTGTTCTCTAATTCATTTAGTTCAGCTCTAATTTTTATTATTTGTTTTCTTCTGGTGCCTGATGGATTCTTTTGTTGCTCAGTTTCTATTTGTTCAAGTTGTCGGGACAGTTCTCTGATTTTGGCTCTTTCTTCTTTTTGTATGTGTGCATTTATTGATATAAATTGGCCTCTGAGCACTGCTTTTGCTGTGTCCCAGAGGTTTTGATAGGAAGTATTTTCATTCTCGTTGCTTTCTATGAATTTCCTTATTCCCTCCTTGATGTCTTCTATAACCCAGTCTTTTTTCAGGAGGGTGTTATTCATTTTCCAAGTATTTGATTTCTTTTCCCTCGTTTTTCTGTTATTGATCTCTAGTTTTATTGCCTTGTGGTCTGAGAAGATGCTTTGTAATATTTCGATGTTTTGGACTCTGCAAAGATTTGTTTTATGACCTAATATGTGGTCTATTCTAGAGAATGTTCCATGTGCGCTAGAAAAAAAAAGTATATTTCGGAGCAGTTGGGTGGAGAGTTCTATATAAGTCAATGAGGTCAAGTTGGTTGATTGTTGTAATTAGATCTTCCGTGTCTCTGTTGAGCTTCTTACTGGATGTCCTGTCCTTCTCCGAAAGTGGTGTGTTGAAGTCTCCTACTATAATTGTGGAGGTATCTATCTCGCTTTTCAATTCTGTTAAAATTTGATTTATGTATCTTGCAGCCCTGTCATTGGGTGCATAAATATTTAATATGGTTATGTCTTCCTGATCAATTGTTCCTTTTATCATTATATAGTGTCCTTCTTTATCCTTTGTGGTGGATTTAAGTCTAAAGTCTGTTTTGTCAGAAATTAATATTGCTACTCCTCTTCTTTTTTGCTTATTGTTTGCTTGATGTACTTTTTTCCATCCTTTGAGTTTTAGTTTGTTTGTGTCTCTAAGTCTAAGGTGTGTCTCTTGTAGGCAGCATATAGATGGATCGTGTTTCTTTATCCAGTCTGTGACTCTCTGTCTCTTTATTGGTGCATTTAGTCCATTTACATTCAGGGTAATTATAGATAAATAAGTTTTTAGTGCTGTCATTTTGATGCCTTTTTATGTGTGTTGTTGACAATTTCATTTTTCCACATACTTTTTTGTGCTGAGGCGTTTTTCTTAGTAAATTGTGAGATCCTCATTTTCATAGTGCTTGACTTTATGTTAGTTGAGTCATTACGTTTTTCTTGGTTTTTATCTTGAGTTATAGAGTTGTTATACCTTTTTGTGGTTACCTTATTATTTACCCCTATTTTTCTAAGTAAAAACCTAACTTGTATTGTTCTATATCGCCTTGTATCACTCTCCATATGGCAGTTCAATGCCTCCAGTATTTAGTCCCTCTTTTTGATTATTATGATCTTTTACCTATTGACTTCCATGATTCCCTGTTATGTGTATTTTTTTTTTTTAATTAATCTTAATTTGTTTTTGTGATTTCCCTATTCGAGTTGATATCAGGGCGTTCTGTTTTGTGACCTTGTGTTGTGCTGATATCTGATATTATTGGTTCTCTGACCAAACAATAGCCTTTAGTATTTCTTGTAGCTTTGGTTTGGTTTTTGGAAATTCTCTAAACTTGTGTTTGTCTGTAAATATCTTAATTTCGCCTTCATATTTCAGAGAGAGTTTTGCTGGATATATGATCCTTGGCTGGCAGTTTTTCTCCTTCAGTGTTCTGTATATGTCGTCCCATTCCCTTCTTGCCTGCATGGTTTCTGCTGAGTAGTCAGAACATATTCTTATTGATTCTCCCTTGAAGGAAACCTTTCTTTTCTCCCTGGCTGCTTTTAAAATTTTCTCTTTATCTTTGGTTTTGGTGAGTTTGATGATAATATGTCTTGGTGTTTTTCTTTTTGGATCAATCTTAAATGGGGTTCGATGAGCATCTTGGATAGCTATCCTTTCGTCTTTCATGATGTCAGGGAAGTTTTCTGTCAGGAGTTCTTCAACTATTTTCTCTGTGTTTTCTGTCCCCCCTCCCTGTTCTGGGACTCCAATCACCCGCAGGTTATCCTTCTTGATAGAGTCCCACATAATTCTTAGGGTTTCTTCATTTTTTTTAATTCTTTTATCTGATTTTTTTTCAGCTATGTTGGTGTCGATTCCCTGGTCCTCCAGATGTCTCAGTCTGCATTCTAATTGCTCGAGTCTGCTCCTCTGACTTCCTAGTGCTTTGTCTAATTCTGTTATTTTATTGTTAATCTTTTGGATTTCTACCTGTTGTCTCTCTATGGATTCTTGCAACTTATTAATTTTTCCAGTATGTTCTTGAATAATCTTTTTGAGTTCTTCAACAGTTTTATCAGTGTGTTCCTTGGCTTTTTCTGCAGTTATCCTAATTTCATTTGTGATATCATTAAACATTCTGTAAATTAGTTTTTTATATTCTGTATCTGATAATTCCAAGATTGTATCTTCATTTGGGAAAGATTTTGATTCTTTTGTTTGGGGGGTTGGAGAAGCTGTCACAGTCTGCTTCTTTAAGTGGTTTGATATGGATTGTTGTCTCCTAGCCATCACTGGGAAACTAGTTTTTCCAGAAAATCCGCTAAAAAAAAATGCAGTCCGATCCCTATCAGAGTTCTCCGTCTGGCTCAGGCTATTCAGATGTTAATGAAGCCGCCTGGGGAGGGTGGGGGAGGGAACAGAGAGATAGGAGAGTAGCACCTCAGAATATAGCCAGAGTTGCTTGTCTTGCTTGGAATGACTATTATATCTGAGATTCCCGCGGGCGCATCGCCTATGTGTGCTGGCTGTGTGGAGATTGCCCCCGGGGGGTCTGGCCCGCTGGAGTCACGGTCAGATCCTCCGCTTCCAGCCCCACGCAGAGCATCAAGGCTCCCCTACTGGGACGGTGCACTCTCGACTCCAAAATCAGTCGCTGCCTCCCGGGGACTTCTCGTCCCTCCAGCCGCGTGGTCATGCCGCCTCCGAGAACCAGTTGGGTCTCCTCCCGGGGTTAGTTCAGATGGGTGGAGCAGGTCCCCGTGCTTGTGCTGTGACCGAGTGTCCTGGCTGGGATGCTGTTCTCCCCACTCCAATACCAGTCGCTGCCTCCCAGGGACTTCTCCTACCGGCTGCGTCCCACGCTGCCCATGCGACCCGGCTGGTCTCCTTCCCAGGGTTAGTTCAGGGGGGTGGAGCAACTCTCCGTGTTTATGCCGTATCTGCATCCAGTCCAAATCCCTGCGGGACGGTTCCCCGGCTCAGACGCTGCCCTTTCTGCTCCAAGACCAGTCACTGCCTCCCGGGGACTTCACCTACCAGCTGCGTCCCACGCCGCCCATGGAACCGGCTGGTCCCCCTCCCGGGGTTAGTTCAGGGGGGTGGAGCAGCTGTCTGTGCTTGTGCCATACCTGACTGGTACGCTGGCTCCAGGCTCTGGAAACAATCGCTGCTTCCCCGTATTAGTTCGTTCTCCGTCTCTAAATCTGTGTTTGTTGTTCCGGGTTCGTAGATTTTTATGTATGTGATCGATTCACTTGTTTTTCTGTGTCTTTGTTGTAAGAGGGATCCGAGGTAGCGTCTGCCTAGTCCGCCATCTTGGCTCCGCCCCTTATTGCTGTAGTTTTGAGAATTTTGTTTTCTGTATGTTAAGGTGTAGTTCATACTGAAGGCTGTAGTCTTTGATCTTCATAGTAAGTGCTTCAAGTTCTCTTCACTTTTGGTAAGCAAGGTTGTGTCGTCTGCATACCATGTTTTGTTAACGAGTCTCCAAATCCTGATGCCGTGTTCTTCTTCATGCAGTTTAGCTTTTCAGATTATTTTCCCAACATACAGATTGAATAAGTATGGTGAAATGATAGAAACATGATACAAACCTTTCCTGATTTTAAACCATTAAGTATCCCGTTGCTCTACTTGAATGACCGGCTTTTAATCTATGTATAGGTTCCACACGAGTACAATTAAGTGTTCTGGAATTCCCGTTCAATATTCAAGTTTATTCAATTATATTCAAGTATATTGAATATAGTCAATATTCAAGTATATTTGTTGAATTATATTTAATATTCTTGGATTTAAAAATTTTGGGTATGTGATCTCTATATAAGAAACTTACAATAATAAACATTTTCTTATGTACTAATTATTTATATGACCTGAAGTTTTGAGTTTTAATGAATTATTTCCAGAATTTAGTTGTTAAAGTACACATTGCTTAGATTTTAAAGCACTGAGGGCATGAACTAGGACCTCAAAATGGAGCTATATATCTGGAAACGGATTTATGCAGTTCTCTGTTTTTAAAATTTCTGTCACTGATTTTATGTACAGCTTTATTGGGAAGGCAGCTCATCTCTATGTCTTTCACATTTAATGAATATATATGCTTTTGTTTTTCTGTAAGTATATTTTAAGGTGTAAAAAATCTAATGTAAACATGTGAAGACAAGTTTTCTCTTTTAAGCTTACATTAAAATTTTACAAATGTGTTTTTGACAGAACTAAATAGCATACTGTTTTTATATGTTGTTTTATGATGCTAAGTTAACAGATGAATAATAAATATAAATGTAATTCACTATAATAACATTTAAAATTAAATGGGAAATAGTATATGTAACAGTATATATGCTTATTAAATTTCAAAGTCATTTACTTGTGGCTTTTAAATACATTGTGGTTTTCTGAAACAAATTAGCATAAACACATGAATTAATTAGTTAATACACACTTGTAATATGTAACTTGTATTTTTGTCCTTTTCAGTTTTCTACTGCAAACAACCATAATAATATCAATACTATGGAAAAATTTACCCTATATCTGTAACTTTGTTTTGACAAATCCCTGTTAAATTAGCTACAAATATAATAAAACAGGGATATTTGCTCTGTGTTTCATAATTATGTGGGGCTTTTTTTTTACTCATTAGTAGAAAGGGAAGGTGGCCTTATATTTTTAATTTTTTTTTTTTTGTGGGGTTTTGGTGAGTGATAATTGTATACCTTCAAACAGTCTCCAAAGACCAACTAGCAAAAGAGAGACATGCAACATGCCAGCCTGTGTTTCAAATAAACATCTATTTTAGGTGATACTAAACAGAGATTTAAAGTCCACATATACAAATCGTGTTAATGCTAAACTCATACACAATTATGCTTTGCAGAAATTAATCACTAAATGCTAAAATATTTTCTTTCAGTTGACAGATGGACCAATTATTATATTTCACACACTAAATCATTTTGACCTTTAAATTGCTCTGACGTTATAAGAATGCAGCTTAGTTGCTAGAGTGACAAATGAAAGACTGAATTTTAAATTATGACTTTGCTTTCCCTAGTCAGTAAAATTTAGTTTTGAAAATAAATTAATAGTGTACAAATTAATCTTTAATTTAACACAATTGTAATTTTAGAAATACTAATGGAATGCTGATTTGTAAGTTTATTTGGTAATTGTTTGAAAATTTGACATAATATGTCTAAAGCTCACCTATATGAGAGAACAATGAAGAGATATTTGCAGAAGAATGGTATAAGATCCCTTATCTTCTGACTTAATCCATGTATCATAAAGCAAAAGTAGAGTGTCACTCTAGAATAAGTACAGACAGTTCAAAGAAGTATCAACAGATTCCAAAATAAGACCCTATATTTATAGATATTTAATATCTATAATATATGTGTACATTTAGCTAGTCAATAGTTAATGAACCAGATTCTTTTTAAGTGCTCTACATATAATGATTAACTTATTTTCAGACCAACCATATGTGGGATCTATTACTATTATCTCCATTATATAGATGAGAACACAGGCCACGTGTCACTGAGCTTTCCCAGGGTCACACAGTTAATAAGGGGCAGAGTATGCTGCTTCAAGAGACTATACACTGAACCAGTATGTTAACCTGAAAATTTCAAATCCACAGGAAAAATGAATGTGTTTTTTAATTGATTCTCTGATTGCTTCAAAAAAAAAAAAAAAAGGTTAAATGTCTACCTGTATGTCCACCTATAAGTATGTGAAAAAACAGATGCTTAAGATTTAAGTACAAAAAAAAAAAAAAAAAAAGAAAAGCATATAGGTAGCTATAAAATTTCTGGAAAGAGCATACCTTTTAAGGTAAGCAAAATCCTTTTAAATAATTTAAAGCTCTTGCATATCAAAAAGAAAAAAAAATCTCAGTAGAAAAATGGGCCACATAAATATCATAAGATGCAGATATTTTAATTATCAATTAGGATTATTAAGTAATGAAATTAATGAGCATATTTCAGATAAAATGGATTTTTCGAAATGATAACAGAATGTAGGCCAAGGTATGATGATGGGGAGTCTATTCTGTAGTATTGGTGTGAGGAAAATAGGTACATATTGTTACAAGGCAATTTGACATTCTATATTAATTTTTTTTAAATATGCTCTTTGAACCATAAATTCTGCTTCTAGAAATTAAACTTAGAAGTATTACAAATCCATTTATAATAACCAAATGCCCAAGAG
Source organism: Elephas maximus indicus (assembly GCF_024166365.1). NCBI lineage: Eukaryota > Metazoa > Chordata > Mammalia > Proboscidea > Elephantidae > Elephas > Elephas maximus. Next base: position 26,792,537 of record NC_064820.1, on the reverse strand, counting down.
CAGAAGCCTGACTTAATAAACTACTGAACATGATATAGTATCAAAATAAATGAATAAACAAAACACTTCAGATGGTCAGCAGCTGTTAGAAAAGAACTTGGCTATAGTTTGTCTGAAATAATGTCAGTCATTGAAAAGTTGGACTGTTTTATTGCAGATTTTATATATATTTTATGAGCTGGAGATAAAAATTCCTACACCAGGAAAAAATTAAGTGCGTTATTATCCTTAATAAATTAATACACATTTAATATATAAAAGGTAATAGAATTACTCCTTCCAAGTGTATTGACTACTGTGAACTATAAGTAGAATAATTAGTATAATGTTTCATGTAAAATGGCCTTTACAATTTGTCTTTCCAAAAATATTAACCTGCACACCAGTGTTAGAAATGAGAATGCTAAAAGCTTAGACAAGTACAGCCTGAGAATAGCTTTTATGTTAATATTAGCACTTACAGAGGACCAATATATCTGATCTTTTTTCTGTCATCATTTCTGTTATAAATTTATTTATTATGTCAATATTGCTTCCTCCACCCCAGAAGATTTTGTGCTTAATAGCAGAATGTGATGTATATGGTACAAAAGGACTTTTCAGGTTGAGAAGAAATCTGATTTGACAGTTTCTTCATCTTATTGCCAAGAGTTGACAATGAGATTTTCTAAATAGAAAGAAATTCCATGGCTAACTAGAATTGGCCACTCTGCAGAGAAAAAAAACAATATAGTCTGTTTCTCACCTACTTTTTTCCTTGAAGGCATTTCCACAGAACTTTCTGAAGATTGTTGTTGTTGTCAGGTGCCAGTGAGATGGTTTGGACTCATAACGACCCTATGTACAGCAGAATGAAACACTACACAGTTCCACACCATCCTCACAATTGTTGCTATGTTTGAGCCCACTGTTACAGCCACTGTGGCAATTCATCTCATTGAGCGTCTTCCTCTTTTTCACTGACCCTCCACTTTGCCAAGCATGATGTCCTTCTCCAGGGAATGGTCTCTCCTGATAACATGTCCAAAATACCTAAGACAAAGTCTCACCATCAACACTTCTAAAGAGCATCTTGGCTGTACTTTCTTCAAGACAGATTTGTTTGTTCTTCTGGCAGTCCATGGTATATTCAATATTCTTTGCCAACACCATAATTCAAAGACATCAATTCTTCTTCAGTCTTTCTTATTATTCATTGTGTAGTTTCACATACATATGAGGCAACTGAAAATACCATGCTCGTGTCAGGGGCACCTTAGTCCTCATAGAGACAAGTTTGCTTTTTAACACTTTAAAGAGGTCTTTGCCACATATTTGCAAAATGCAATACATTATTATTGACTCTTTTTAGGCCCAAACTTATTCTCTACTGATTTTCTTTCCTACAGCAAGCCATATGAAGCCATTTTTCTTTCTTATTACCACTTTAACTTTGTTGTTGTTGTTCCTCAAATCAGAGGGCAGAGTACAGTCAGATTCCTCAGGTCCTCATGTTCTTGTTTTTTCAATCACCTTGTCCTTGCTGTTGTTGTTGAGATCCCTAAAGCATTTTGTCATAATAAGAAAATCTTTGTATAGCTGTCTTTATTCTTGGCTCCATAATATACATTTCGACCCAAATCATGGTAAGCCCATGTATCTGCTAGAGATTGGTGTAACATTGAGTGCTTGATTCTGTGCTGACAATTGTAGAGTGTTTCTGGGAGAAGGCCACTGCTCATATAGTGTATTTTTACTCACATAATGTGGGCCTTCTACATTTGTTTGCCAACTGCTCCCTCCCCTCCGTGAGGTATTTTAAAAAATTCCTCTATGACATTTCATTTTTTATATATGTTGCTCTTAATAAAATTAGCCTAGTGCGCTTATGGAAAATACCTCATGGGAGGAGGGTGAAGCTGACAAACAAACATAGAAGGCACATGTTATTCACGTAAAAATACAGTGAAAGAGACAAAATTTTGGCTCTCTTCTTTCTCTGAACTTTGCTATATCAGAATGTTACTGTAGGTCTGCTGTAGCTATAACTGCAAGGTAAACTAATCTAAAGACAAAGTCTGCCCACTGGACATGAAGCAACAGAGATCAAAAGTTATCCTGGATGGAGGTGTTAGTTGTTGAATCACCCAATAATGAAGTCCACCCTACCTGTAGACATCACGTTTGGGAATTAAAAAAAAAAAAAATGTATATATATATGTACACATACATATATAGTTAAAACATTTGAAATGTCCTGATATTTGCTACACAAAACATCTTAGCTGATATGCCCCTAATATATATATATATACATACATACATATATATATATAAATATATACATACATATATATATATATATATACGTATGAGAAATAACCATCTTGTTTCATTGAATTTTACCATTAATCCCATCAGGCACATGCATGTTTAAATTAATAAACATATGAGCAGAGGAACTATAGTAACAACCACAGGTTTTCATATTGTTAATTTTCTCAAAGACAATCCCTGACCTAATCATGCAGACATGTTTCATCACAACTGTTCTCTTCCCGAGATAGGTATTTCAGAATTTTTCTTCAAGTGGGTTCACCTTAGACAGGAAGATAAAATCCAAGAAAAATAACGTATGCACCCTGCCTTCAAATAGATAATTCACTTTGCTCAAAACCCTTCACACTGAAATCTCCCAAATGGTGCTAGATATGTTTCACATATCTCTAAAAACTCTTCTGCATAACTAGCATGTCATATAGTTGAAGATTTTCAAAATTAGAGTGGAGAAGGCAATTGAAATCTTCTTATTTCTAAAATATATCATATAGTTATATTTTTTATTATATAGAGCTTTAACAATATTGCAACATTTATTTAATGCATTAATTCCCAAGAGAGATTATTTTTCTTACAATAGTTCTTAAATATATCATTTAAGAGATCCAAGTTCTATACCTAATCCAATCTGAGTTCACTGAATGGTAATAGAAGGTATTCTTTGAATCACAAAACTGTTCGGTTAAACCCTTTATTTCACTTCTCAAACCAGGGACACTAAATATTAAACTTCTGCCAAAAGGATCAATAATATATTCCAGAATATACAAAATTCTGTTTGTCAAGACTTTGCTCCATTTAGAATATGTCGCAAATATATCAAGTCAAAAAATACTTTTAACAAATTATCTGAAAAAGGAACCATTTTATGGCACGGTGGTTAAGCATGTGGCTGCTAACCAAAAGGCTGGCAGTATGAATCCACTAGCTGATTCTTGGAAACCCTTTGGGACAATTCTACTCTCTCCTGTATTGTCACTATGAGTTGGAATCAACTAGATAGCAAAGGATTTTGTATACATATATGTATATGTATATTTTTATGTATATTTGTGTATATATACACACATATATATTGTATATTATATATATTATATTTTATATAAATATTTTACTTACATAGTATTCAAAAACAATTGAGCATGTTAGTGGAAACTATTGCTATTTATCTGAATTTTTTTTTCTTTGTACTATTTAGAATTTTTAATTGCAGTCAATGTTTTATGTGTTTTTCCATATCTGGTCTAGGCATAATGCTTTGATTCTGTTTCAAGGAAACCTACTACTGGCACATTGTAAACACCAACTAAATATTTAGCAATGACTTCTAACGATCACCACCATAAACAGAATAAGAATTATTAGCAGTAGCCTGTTGAACAACTCACCGTGAGACACAATTAGAATTGAGTTTTGTCTTGTACCTAACGCGTATGTAAGTAGAGAGGGTATATTCAGCATAAATACATGACAGTGTACCTATAAAAGAACAATGTTGTGATCATGTAGGAAAAAAAGGTTAATGCTGAGCAAATTAGTAAAGCAATTGAAGCATAGGAAATCTCCTGAAGGATAACTGAATGAGATCCACGTTATATAAAGAAAATGACAAAAATGAGGAGGCAGGTGTTTCCTGTGAAGTATAACATCAGTTCAGTTCTCAAGTATGTAAGACTACAATGTAAGGAATCTGCATAGAAATAAGAACATTTTATTTCTAATGAGAAACTGAAAAGAATATGAATATCAATTATGTAAGTATCCAAACTTATTCCTGTGTGCCCAAAAGCAAATTATTTAATCATCTAGTTGAGAAATCACAAGTTCCATTTAAATTTATCATTTTGAGATATGTTTTTCCATGAAAATGGGAGCTCCAATTTAATGTCATTTATTCTTCCCTATGTCAGCAAGAGAATAATGTACCCATATTTTGCATATTTGGAAGTGAAGGTTTAAAGAACATGCTCAAGGTTATAGAGCAGGTAGATATCAGAATTAGGTTTGAAACATAAGTATACTTGACTTCATTTTTTTATTTTACACTAATGTGTAAAATACTTAGTAACAGAGGCTTAAAATTTTTTATGCTTTTGAAACCTAAAACAATAAATAAAATTTGAGATTTCAACCACTTGAATTATAATATGGAAACCCAGTGCCATCAAATATGGATGATATGACTTATTTCCCTTGTGGTAGAATAAATTCAGTTGCATATTAAAAATGTCTTCCTAAATTATTTCTTTCATATAAAAATAGAAAAAAAAAGATGTATAATAATTTCTACTCTAAGACTATTGTGAAGTTTCCATTTTCATGGGGCTATTAATGACTGCCTAGAAACATTTTTTTTTTTTAGAAACATTGTTGAAACATCAAAAAATATTTAAAAATATAATAAATTTACAAAAACATCGAGAATGATAAGAGGAAAGACTAGGTATAATCTGTGATGCTCTTCAGGAAGGCTTTCTCTCATTCAAATACAAAATACTATCCAACTGTGATGGTTCTTCAGCTATTTTTGGAAAGTTGTCAGGACAATTATACCCAATTATTAGAGGAGAGTTTTGGAAAACCAGATTCTGCCCTGTCAGCTTGCTCTAGGAATAAGAATAAAAGTGTGGCTACATGCTAGTCACACACAACCATATTGATAACTTGAAAGATCCATCTGTCAATTTAACATTTTTGCTTTTGCATTAATGGGTATTGCCCATGTAACATCACTAATCTCTGTCCTAACCTCATTTCCGGATTCCCCTCTCTCCTGACACCCATAGATGAGATCAGAAATGGTTAGGAAAAGGATACAATAAGAAATACCTCCTGCCCACATTACTTGGTTTCAATATCTCTCTATCTACCACCTGCCTATCAGTTAGTCAAACTGTGGTGGCTTGTGTATTGCTCAGATGCTACCGTTATTTCAAATACCAGCATGGTCACCCATGGTGGACAGGTTTTGGTACAGATTCCAGACTAAAACAGACTAGGAAGAAAGGCCTAATGATTTATTTCTGAAAATTAGTTAGTGAAAACCCTATTGTTCTCAACAAAATATTGCCCAAGAGAATGCTGGAAGATGAGCCACCTAGGGTGGAAGGTCCTATATAATAGCCACAACAATGCACTCAAACATACAAAAGATCATGAAGACGGTGTAGGACCAGGCAACATTTCTTTCAATTATACATAAGGTTGCCATGAGTCAGAGATGACTTGATGGCAACTAAAACAATAACAAGATATATCTATTTATCGTATATTTGTGTGGGCATATGTTTGTGTGAGTACAAAGTATCAGATTTCCCATTTCCTGCTATCAGCAGATTATGTATTCTTTTTCTTGGTCAGTCCAATATCTGGGTCCTCAAAACTCCAGAAAAGGGGTAAACGATTGTGGAAGAAAAAGAGTGACTCACATTTTTTTTCCCTTTGGTTTAAGTTTGTATCTATGTCTTCTCAAAGATTAAGATATGCTATATGTATTTCAGGTGGACACGATATGAAGAAAAGTGTTGAGTATAATTCAATAAGTTAAATAAATTGGAAACTTTGAACTTAACATACAAATTGTGCAGATTACTTTTTCCCTAGTTTAACGAAATATGGGAGGATAAAAACATTTCCATGAATTTCAATTCACCATCTTAAAGAAGGGAAACATGTAGGAAGAAAACATTTTTAAAATGTACCTACTGCATCAAATTAGTTACTAGTCAAATTAGGGAATGGATATTTTGAAGTACTAATCAATATATCTTCAATGAATATTGTATTATTATAATGATAGAACTAAAACTGGGGGTATTCTTTTAGTTTTCTTTTGTCACATGAATTTCTTAGACTTTCAATAAGTGTTTGGAGTTGAGTCTTTGTGAACTCTATGCTTAAATAAGAATTTTAGTAGCTTCCAATTTTTTTTTCTTCAAGGAGTTAAGAACAATTGTTCATTCTCTGAAAAGTTCAAAATTTTGTAGATTTTGAGAACATAAAAATTGTAGACAGGCAGATCAGGTAAAAATGGAGAAAAGTTAGTTAAAATGTCATTGGGTAAAGAGGAGTTAATCAGAGACCTCCTTTATGTGGGCAGAGTAGGATAAGCATATAAACGGTCATAACACTTCATGTAGAGACACATAACAGGCAGTATCTAAGAGAAGACATTTTGGGAGAAACCTGTCATATATGTGGTAAAATCCATCAAATAAATACAAATCTAGAATTAGATAAGGAGAAACTTACCTCAGAAATTCAGAAGTGTCTCAAAATCAAACATAAAATAACACCAAAAAATACTTTTTTTATTAGGTAAGGTTATGGAGGATCATCAGAAAACTTTAACAGGAAATAAGGCAAGAGAGGGGGATAAGTAGACAGAATGATCACTGTGGTCTGACAGAAAACGTGTGTCTCACTGTGGCTGGCAGGCTCTCAGGAGGAATTTTTAAGGGACAATGTTTTGTATTTTAGTGCTCGCTAAGCCTTGAGTGGAAACCCTGGTGGCATAGTGGTTGAGAGCTACAGCTGCTAACCAAAGGGTCAGCAGTTCAAATCCACCAGGCACTCCTTGGAGACTCAATGGGGCAGTTCTACTCTGTCCTATAGTGCCGCTATGAGTTGGAATGGACTGGATGGCAGTTTTTTTAAGTCTTGGGTGCAAGCCCTAGGTGAGGGCCTGTGGGGAAGAGAGAAGTCTGACTAAAGTTTGGTAAAGGTAGCAAGGAGGGTAAGAAATAGACAATTGTGCATATTTTACATATTTTGGACATGTTGTCAGGAGGGATCAGTCCCTGGAGAAGGACATCATGCTTTGTAAAGCACAGGGTCAGCGGAAAAAAGGAAGACCGTCAACGAGATGGATTGACACAGCAGATGCAACAATGGGCTCAAGCATAACGGCTGTGAGCATGGCGCAGGTTGAGGCAGTGTTTCGTTCTGTGGTACCGAGGGTCACTATGAGTCGGAACCCACTCAATGGCACGTAATAACAATAACACCTACAGTGCATAGGTGTTGCTGATCTGATTTGAAAAAAAGAAAATATCCATTTGAGGCTGGACCAATGTAAGCACTAATTACCCAGTGCTAAACTAAATTGTATGGATAACAAAGGGTTTTTTCTCTTGAAGGACAACAGGGTGGATGAAACATGAATAACTATCGTTGGTTACCAAAGTATCAGCTGTTTTTCCTTTACCCTCACTATGATGGGGAACCTTACAGTAGTCTGTTCCTAAAATGTCTATTTTCTATGTCAGAGAATCAAATCTATCTGCTAATCTACAACTGATGGATTAATTACAATCTGAATTATTATTTGTATGTTAACCTTTTTTTAAACTTCTGAATTTAGTGTAAATCCTGCCACCACAATCCCCCTCCCATTTCACTAACTCTGCCTAGCCAGTTTTAAGTTCTTGGGATATTTTAAATTATCCCCCAAAATATATATTTCTAAAATTATAAATTAGCTTCTTCAATGTACTATTTGTCCAAGAGGGGAGGGGGAATTGGGGTATTGCCACTGATGTAAATTTTAATTGATATTAAGGGTCTCAGGATTTTTTTGCTTAAATAAGGAAAAATAAAATTTATTAATTTCAAGCAAAGTGTAGTAAAGACATGCATTTCATTGTAGTAAAAAAATAGGTGGGCTCAAAAGAAACAAGCTTAGACATAGTCGAATCTTTAATTTATACATGAAATATGTAAATTATTTTATTAAACTTATTTCAAAATAAAATTTTACATGAAAATTCTAGTTTAAAACAAATCAGCATGTTAATTCTGTATATTTGCCTTTATTGAATTTTAATCTTCTGGCTTTAGTCTTGATTTTTATATTAAAATGACATATGAATTAAAAAATATATATGAAATTATGAATGCTAATATATAGTATTACAGATTTAAAGCAAAAAAAAAAGGGCACACTAGAATTGATGTAAGAATAGCAAAGCCTTTAAAAAATCCATTATCTAGTGGAGCTGAGTAATGAGAAAACTCTTATTATTATTCTCATAGATTTGAGAAAATTAATTAGTTAAAGGAAAGGAGCCCAAGCTATTGTTTCATTCAACAGTTAAAACATAAAGCTCTGACGTAGAATAGGCTGTGACTTTGTTACCTACTGGTGTTTTGTTGTGCCCTTATACCAATATGCATATTAGTATTTAAATTCCTGTTCTGCAACTGCATGGTTTTACTCAGAGTTTACATTTTTAAAAAACTTATCACACTGATGATGAGATGAATTTATTATTTTGTGAATAAGTTGACAACATTTTTAAGAAACACATCCCTTGAAGGTGGACTGTCTTAATCATCTAGTGCTGCTATAACAGAAGTACCACAAATGGATGGCTTTAACAAAGAGAAATGCATTATCTCATGGCCTAGGAGGCCAGAAGTCTGAATTCAGTGTGCCAGCTTCAGGGGAAAGCTTTTTCTCACTTCTGGCTCTTGTTGCTTGGCAGTATGAGGTTCCCCTGTCTCTGTTCATTTCTCTCTTTTCTATCTCAAAGCAGATTGGTTTAAGACACAGTCTAATTGTGTAGATTGAGTTCTGCCTTATTAACATAACTGCCACTAAGCCGATCTCATTAACATCATAGAGACAGGATTTACAACACATAGGAAAATCACATCAGATGACAAAATGGTGCACAGTTACACAATGCTTGGAATCATGGCCTAGCCAAATTGATATATGTATTTTTGACATGACATCCCACCCTTTGGCTCCCCAAAATTCATGTCCTTGCCATATGTAAAACATATTCATCCATCATACGGGCTTTTTTCTTTTTTTTTATATCAGCTGTAAATGAAGAGATTACCGTTCACCAAAACCTTTGTAATCCACATAATAAAACCAAAAACCAAACCCACTGCCGTCGAGTCGATTCCGACTCATAGTGACCCTAAAGTACAGAGTAGAACTGCCCCACAGAGTTTCCAAGGAGTGCCTGGCAGATTCGAACTGCTGACCTCTTGGTTAGCAGCCATAACACTTAACCACTACACCACCAGGCTTTCCAATCCATGTAATGGGAGCTGACAACTTTCACCATAGTAAAATTTCTCTTACATGTCAGGTATCTAAAATTCTAATCTATGGGAAAGAGTGGGAGAAGAAAATGTTTTCTTCATCACCAGTAGTTCTGTCATTTGGATGTAATGATGTCCAAGATAGCACAATCGAATCTGAGAAACAGTCATTTTGCTCTGTCTGAATCCAGCATTGTCAATTTAGCTACACTTAAAAAAAACAAAAACAAAAAAACCCTGATATTTTCTATGGCAAGTGTCTATAACCACAGAATACTAAATAAATTAAAACTGGAAAAAAAAAAAAAAAAACTGAAGCAAAGTAAATATTAGGAAAAGTGTACCATGACCACTGACCTTATATAATGTAATGCCTGCTCCCGTAACCAGAATGGTGAGGGCCTTAACCATGGAATCTGCTAATAAACCTTGCATGGGGACCTTACCTTTGTCCCTCACTACCACTTGCCAACACTGCACAGTTTCCAGCTACTTGATGTTTTGCGTTCTCACCTCTCACTTGCTGTTCACATGGTTTTGCTTAATGTTCTATATCCTTGCAGAAAATTTCCAGACACTTCAGGCACTGTGTCATGTCTTCCCCGGCCATCACAACTAATGCCCTTTATACTACTTACCTCTTCCCCAAAAGTGCCTCATTTTACCTATAAAAAACCAAACACATTGCCATCAAGTCATTTTACCTAGATCTTCACAAATGCGTTCTAATAGTTTTAACTAACCGCAGCGTAGAGTGAGAAAATTATTATGAAAAAAGACTAACCAGTTGCAAATGAGTCAAATCCAACTCACTGCGACTCACGTGTTTCAGAGTAGAGCTACCCCGCAGGGTTTTCATGGCTTTGACCTTGCAGAAGCTGATCTCCAGGCCTTTCTTCTGAGGTGCCTCTGGTGGGTTCAAACAGCCAACCTTCATGTTAATAGTCAAACACTTAACTGTTTATACCACCCAGAGACCTGAAAAAATGGTATATTAAATTATACCATTGCTTTGCATTTATATAACTCTAAGTGGGCCAAATGACATGTGTTCTTAATTACTTGATCATTAATGTTCATCAAAAGCATATAATGCAATATGTTTATATGCCAACAGAAGTTCCAGGAGCGATTACTTTTTAAACAAAACTTGTTATCATGAAGCATTGACGACATAAAGCCATTTTTTAATACTCTTTTAAGATATCTTTTAAATTTGTTGCTCATTTTTTTCCAGGTATTTGAAGTAGAAGTATAATTATTTTTAAAATCACTCAGGTTATTTCTTATTTATATTGTACTTTCTACATGTATTTTTCTCATTTGATTTATGTCTTATTTCTATTTTGCTTACTTTACAATGGTTTATTATACACATGTATGCTAGTTTGGTGATTAATTACACAAACAATTTTTATCCATTAAATCAGTAAGTAAAGGAAGCCAAATAGAAAGTATTTCCTAAATAAACAAAATGTTTATTTAATAATTAATTGTATTCTCCAATGTAAAGATTTTGTTGCTGTCTATTTTCTAGAAAAAGATCAAGTAGGAATCAGACTATGAAATTAGTTTGTATATAATGGTGTTAATCTGCTGATACATCTTGAACGTAGGATGAGGGGCATCACAAGGATGAGAAAAACAACACCTATACTCAGAATTAAACATGTAAGATGACAGAGATAGTAAAAAAATTACTCACCAGTAAACCAAAAGTGATAACACTTGCCGCTTTATTATAAAACTCAGTGAGAACCCACTGAAAAATAAAACAAAAACCCAGTAACTCCTTGGGATGATTTTGCTGTATTACTATGGGATGAAAAAAGACAAAACTTTAGCCTTAACTATGCATTACTCTATAAAGGTTATAGCACTAGAAATCCCCTATAAGTGATACTCTGTATTAAATTCTACGTGAAATGTTTCTTCTACTGAATGTAGACTAGACTGTTATATCAGTACCTTAGAGTTGTATATTAAATGCACATGGACCGTATTCCCATACCAACTGAAATAACTCTGTGGAGCTTTGAAGTACTTCTAGTGAGGAAAAGGATAATGTGAATACAGCAAGATTATGTTGCTATGACAACTAGGCCTTCTCTATATCTAGGCTGTCTTACATTTAAACTTTCAGCCTTCCAGTCGTATTGCCATTTTTTTCTCCTAATCTGTTGGAGACACATGTGAAAATGCTGACTAAAGTATAACAAGGAAAAATATTCATAGCATTTTTTGAAATATTATCCCTAAATAAAAGAGGAACATTAAAGTAAAAAAAAAATAAGTGCTGACTCCAACAGAACAAATACTTTTTTTCCAGTAATATCACAAGTTTTTGCATGTATCTAAGAGATTTTAATAAGAATATAAACTTTAAAAAAAAGTTCGAATCTTAAAAAAAAAGTGAAGGTAGAGACAAAATTAAAATATGATTATTTCTCTTGCAAATACATTTTACCAATAGCACAAGAAATATTTTTGTTGGATTCAATCAATTTATTATCTTATCTCAGTAAAAAATAATATAACTATACATACACATATTCATACATCTTATGTAATTGTAGAAAAACATCTTAGGAAGTTATGCACATATCAATTTTAAAATGTAGATTATCTAATTAAGAGTTACAATGGGGGAAAGTATAACATATTGCCAAGCTTTTATATAAAGCATTTTTTTTAATTGCAACCAGACTTTTGTGTAAATATATTTGTTCTAATATTTTATACAAAGGTTCTAGGTTTAGTGAGTATAAATAATTTTGGTAATTTAAATGACATACTTAAATAATTATAAGGTAATAGAAAATAAGAGTTTTAGTGCATATCTATTCTGGAATTCTTCCAAAAGAATTTTTGAATCAGAAACTCAGTCATATTTTCTGCCCAGAGGTTTTTTATTTTTTATTTACCTGATAAAATTTGGAATAGGCATTTTTTTCCAGAATGATTTGCGGCAACTTCAACAACAATGTTGGCACACCCAAGTCCAAACTCACACATAAGTAATACATTCATTTTTCAACTAAACTAAATAATGTTTTCAATCATGGGTGCTTCAAATCCCATTGTTATGTAATCGGTTGATTTTTATTTTTAATGGAACACATGAATCAATTTTAATTTCCTTAGAAGTTCTGGAGAGATTGTGTCGTTAGGTGCTGTCCAGTTGGGTTCCAACTCACAGCGACCCTATGTACAACAGAACGGCACACTGCCGGTTTCTGCGCCATCATCACAATCGTTGTTGTGTTTAAGTCCATACTGCAGCCACTCTGTCAATCCGTCTCGTTTAGGGTCTTTCTCTTTTTTGCTGACCCTCTACTTTATCAAGCACGATGATTTGTCCCTTCTGATAGTATGTTTCAAAGTACATGAGACAAGTCTCTCCATCCTTGCTTCTAAGGAGCATTCTGACTGTACTTCTTCCAAGACAGATTTGTTTGTTCTCCTGGCAGTCCATGGTATATTAAATATTTTTTGTCAACGCCATGATTCAAAGGCATCAATTCTTCTTTGGTCTTCCTTACTCATTGTTCAGCTTTCATACGCATATGAGGCAATTGAAAATACTATGGTCTGGTCAAGCGCACCTTAGTCTTCAAGGTGACATCTTTGCTTTTTAACACTTTAAAGAGGTCTTTTGCAGCAGATTAGCCCAATGCAATGTGTCATTTGATTTCTTGACTGCTGGTTCCATGGGCATTGATTGTGGATCCAAGTAGAATGAAATCCTTGACTACTTCAGTCTTTTCTCCATTTATCATGATGTTGCTTATGTGGAACTTGAGGAGAGTAGTTCTCTAATATCATCTGCAATGAGGAAAGTTGTTCTCATCTCTAAAGTGTGTGTGTGTGCACGCGCACGTGTGTGTTTGCATTTGTATGTGTAGAACAGCACGCTGGATATATACATTCCATTTCATTTGGGGAAATTTTAGGATTAAAACTTCAATTTAAAAACTAGATTTCTCTCTCTCCATACACACGAGCACACATACATCTATATATATTTCACAAAACCTTTATACAAAATTTCAAGTAAATCATCCCCAGGGAAAACTTCGTGTTATAGGAACTCAAGCATCTCATAGACATGATACATTGTACATGTGTTTTAGGAAAGAAGAATGAGTCAATGAAATAAAAAAGTGTTATTATAGCTATACATTTATTGTGTGTCTACTGCATATCATGGACTCAAACATAACAATGATCATGATGATGGCACAGGACTGTGCAACATTTCACTGTGTTATGTGTATGGTCACCATGAATTAGAGCCACCTCAGTGGCAACTAACAACAACAACAACTACGTATTAGATAGGATATTACTGTTTTGCGTTATTCATGATAGATGGTAATAGCACCATTTGACAGGCAAAAATTCTAGAATTCAGAAAACATAACTAATTTTCCCAAGGTCACTCAGTTTGTAAGCAGCAGATCCAACAATTCAGACTTTGATGTATCTGACCCAATGCTCTTTTTCCCTGTGAAGTTGAATTTGTGCTTAAACTGAAGCAGGACGAGGCAGAAAGGAATGATATTTCATGATTATAAATTAGATTACTTCTGTTGAGATAATAACAACATCTAACCTTTATTAAGCACTTATATGCACCCATAGCTCTATTGAGGAATTTACATAGATGTCTTATGTGATGGTCACAACAATGCATGCATGCTTACCTCCACTTTATATTTCAGAAATATGGGGCTTATAGTGGTTAACTTACATGGCTAAGCTCACACAGACAGTATACGGTAATGCTGGTGTACAAATCCAGGTACTATGATTGCAGAATCTGTTATATTAATGGAAGTAAATATTTTAAGATCGTGGGCTTTGAACTAACAGTGCCTGATAAACTCTAAGCTTTGGCTCTGAATTTCTATATACTTTCTGGTAAGTTACTTAACTTCTTTGTATTTCCCTATCCTTATTCTTCAAAACTAAGAAAATATTATTTTTTATATTGAGGTGAAATTCACACAACAAATATAACCATTAAATAGCAAGCAATTCAGTGGCAATTGGTATAATCACAATGATGTGTGACTACTGCTTCTGCCTTGCTCCAAAATATTTTCATCTCCTCAAAATAAAGGCCCATACCCATTAAGCAGTTATTCCATTTCACCACCACCCCAGCTCCTGGCAATCCCTACTCTGTTTTCTATATTGATTTACCTATCTTGACTATTTCAGATAAATGGAATCAAAATATCTATGACTATTTGTGCATAGCTTTTTTCAAATAGCATGATTTTCAGCTTCATACGCATTGCAAGTATGAGTAATTTATTCTATTTTTTATGGCTGAATAATATTCCATTGTATGTATATACCAAAACATGTTTAACTATTCACCCACTGAAGGCCATGTGAGTTGTTTCTACCTTTTCGACCTTGAGAATAGTCTTGCTGTGAACATTTCTGTACAATTATTTGTTTCAGCACATATTTAGTTCTTTTCGGTATATGCTTAGAGGGAAATTCCTGAGTCAAATGGAAATTATTTGTTTAACTTTTTGAAGGATAAGCAAATTGTTTTCAACAGTGGTTCTGAGATTTTATATGCTCACCACCAATGTACAGGATTCCAATTTGTCCACGTCCTTGTGAACACGTGTTATTTTTCTATAGTATTATTTTAATATTATAGCCATCCCAGTGAGTATGAAGTCGCATCTCATTATGGCTTCAGTTTACTTTTCCCAAATAACTAATGATGTTGAACATGTTTTTATATGCTTGTTGGCCATTTCATCTGTATATCTTCAAAGTAACATCTGTTCAAGTTTTTTTTTCCTTTTTTTTTAATTGGGTTGTCTTTTTGTTGTTGAGTTATAAGTGCTCATTCTGTATTCTGAATACTAGACCCATATCAGATGTATGATTTTTAAAAAAATTTTCTGTAGATTGTTATATTACTTTCCCAGGTCTACTATAACAAAATACTAGACAGTAGGGGGCTTTCAGCAAGAGGAATTTTTTTTTTTTTTTAATTTCACAGTTCTGGAGGCTAGTAGTCTGAATTTAGCACCACATTCTCTTGGAAAGATCTAGGGAAAGATCCTTTCTTGCCTCTCCTAGCTTCTGGCAGATCCAGGTGCTCTTGGTTTACAGATACAGCATAACTCTTTCATCACATGGATATCTTCCTTCTTTCTCTCTGGGTCTCTTCTCTTTCATAAGTACATAACACGTAGAAACATACCATCTACTTAAACTAATACGAACAGCGATAGAATAACTACATAAACCTATAACAAAAGAAGAGATTGAAAAAGTAATTAAGAAACTCACAACAACAAAAAAAAAGCCCTGGCCCTGAAGGCTTCCCTGGTGAATTCTACCAAACTTTCAGAGAAGAGTTAAAATCCCTACTACTAAAGCTATTTCAGAGCACAGGAAAGAATGAAATACTACCAAACTCATTCTATGAAGCCACCATAACCCTGATACCAAAACCAGGTAAACCAACCAAAACCATTGGTTCTTGAGCATATATTAGTATAGTGTCATATATTTTTAAGAGAATAAGAATGTTTATAGAGTGAAACTAAATAAAGTCTTTCACTTTTGATTTAAGTCTACAATCTGTAGCTCTTGCAGTCATTACAGGTTCTGTGTACTACTTTTAGAATGAATGTCTGAAATTCTTTTTCTGTTCTGACATAAAGTGAATCATGGATCTTTCTAAGAATTAGTTAATTGTATTGAAATAAGCATAGAGCTTTTGGGAAATTTGAAGTGTTCTTGGCTATAAGTATTATATATATATATTTATATATATATATGTCTAATATGAGAGCCTCTTATAAAATATGCTTTTACACTTTAGGAGTTGATCTTTGCCTAGTGTGAGAGGAGTTTTGTTTTCTCATCTGAACATGGGGCCTTCACAGTCACTGGAGCTCTTAGACCCGACTCAACTGCTATTCTATACCTAGAATTATTATATATGTTTTCTCTATCCACTCTCAGGCCCAGGTTTAGAGATAACCTTTTTAACTCTCTGTCTTCCATTATCTTCAGTAGTTCATAAATGTACATAAAGACCAATAGTCGAATAAAAGTTACTTGTTACTTTGTAGTATACACAGCAAAACATATACAATGTGTTTTAGGTAAAAAGATACAAATACTTGCATTTGAGGGAGGGTTGTGGAAACTTCTGAGTTGACTTTTTTTTCCTTCTACCCACTTTTTACCTTTGTGATTTTCTTGAAATTTTCTTCCATAATCAGACCTTATATTTGTAATAACAAACAAAGGTTACCAAATGAAAACCTTATAAGCCTTTTTAGAAGAATTAGCAATTTTTTCTTTACAGGAGCATTATAGTTTTCAGAGTTACTGTAGAGACATGTTGAATTATATTCTTCCTCAACCACAAAGTGCTTTTCATTGTTTACAAGCCACATCTAAAGGGATGTCCCCAGTGAAATGCAGCTTCATTTAGGGTGATATTTTATGACAATTCTGAGCCAGAATGATGCAACAGGAATAGAAACACCAGAATTTTACACTGTGCTTATATACGACTCAAGGGACATAAACACATATGTTCAGAAACACAAATCTAGCATCAATTTCAGTTTTTCCTCAGAGAGCAATTATTCATCTGTACACTCCTTCTTTTATACTTGACACACAAGCACATACTATATTCTGTGTGAGTATGGATATACATCTGCTTCAAAGGGCCATATGTGTGAAGCAGCTAAGGGATGCAGCTATGTGTACTCATTTTTGGGAAGACATCTGGATGGATTTATTCTACCTAATTTAACTTTGCAAAATTCACATATTTCACTTGAATTTATGAGAATTTAAATCAACTGTAGGCTCTTGATTATGCCCTGACATAAGATTTATAACATTGAGCACTATTTATCACAGTTAGAATTGAAAATATAATGAGTCATTGTGAATTTTAACTGTGTAATTTTAAGACAAAAGCTCTTATTTATGGTTAAATCCATGTTTTACATAATGGTTTTTAAGTAATGACTGCCATAATATGGCTTTATTATTATGTGACCCTGTGAGAGAATAATTTGTCTCTGGCTTGAGGATAAGCAAAATACCATCATACATTTTGGGTCTCCATGATTCACATCACTTAATTAAGACAGAAACATATTGACTACGTGCCATGCAATCTGCTTATTGCTGGGATACAAGGATGTGTAAGATATCCTAGTGATTTCCAGGAGTTCACAGTGCAGTAGGGAAACAGTCAGATAAAGAAGTGCAGCCAGCCTGGTAGTTCTCTAATGTATATTTCAGCAGGATCACAAAAGAGGAAGAGACACCCTTGTGTTATAGCCAAGAGGACAAAGGTGGACGTATATCACAAAAACCTTGTCTATAGTGGAGTCAATTTTATTGTGTCCCAAGAATGAATTGTTTTTTATATTATTTAATTTTAGTATTTCTTTGTAGATTCTAGTGCAGGAGGCAGCAGTGTATAGGAAGAGAAGGCACACATATGTTGTATTACTCCCAGTGTCTTACTGAGGTGATAAAAGAAAGCTGAGAGGATGCTGTTTGCTCCTGTAGACACAGGCTCTGAGGAGATGATATGAAGTCAATGGTCTCTAAGCAAAGTGCTAGTACTCAAGGAATCTGCAGTCTAGTTCAGGAAATACACGTATAAGCAGATTATTGGAATAAAGAGTAAAAATGCTGAAAACAAATATATGCACACAGAACAGGGAGAAACACAAAGAATGGAGTTACTACCCTCTCAGGAGGAATTTTTTGAAATATAGTTCAAATATGAGATTTTTCCTTGTTTCAGGCACTTTAATGTAAACTATTATATATATCTATTAGGATTGAAGAAGTTCTGAATCTAAGGCAGCCTGTAAAGAATGTGAAGTATCTTACTAGGTAACAGAGAAGGAAAAATTTCTGTGTTAGGGTAATGACATAACCAAAGTAGGGGAATCAAAGGCTATGAATCTTTCTAAGAAAGATAGCTTTTGTGATTGTATTGGCGGTGAGGATGTGTCTTTTAAATGGTGAGTAGGAATACTGTTAGTTATAAATGTATTAGTTTCATTATGAGGTAAAAGATTGTTAAATAATACTTATGTACCTTCATAAAAGAAAGATGTTAATCATGGTATGTCCTAAATACATCCCTTTTTAACTGGGGAAAAATACTGTGTTAGGATGGGCTCTGTAGAGAAGGAAAACCACTGAAGCGTATATATACATGTATGTATACATAGAGAGAGAGAGAGATTAACTTCAAGGAAATGGCTCAAATGGTTGTAGAGGATGCCAAGTACCAAGTCCATGGGTCAGGCATCAGGCTGGTGGTTTCTCCTGACTCATGTAGTTACAGAGGCAGATGAACTCAGGATTGACTGGTCAGACAGCAGGCTGCTGACTCATGGCTACAGAGGTTGATGAATCCAGGATTGGCAGGTAAGACAGTGGGCTGCTTGCTCACAGGCTGTGAAGGTTGATGAATCGCAAGATCATCAGTTAATATGGAAAGTCATTGGCTCAAGTCCCAAGAGGTGGAAGTGATTACATCATTACATAACTGCCAAACTATATCATAACTGCCAAACCACTGAGAATCATGGCCCAGCCAAGTTGACACACAACCTTAACCATCAAGTCTACCCCTTGTCAGTTGGGAATCTGTACACATCTCCTTAAACCATACATAAACTCTAAATAAAAACAATTATGAACTTATACCTGTGCCTAACATGATACAACTAACACATGTACAATCAAAAACACACTAGCCGTGTTCACATATTTTATAAGTGAAGAAAACAAAAATATTTGAAGTATATGTACAAGGAAGAAATACTCATAGTCCTCATTTCTACAACTGGTCACAGGTTTGTAACTTGTATTTAGAGCTACCTTCTCCCATCTTCTGTTCTATATTCCTTTTGCCCTCAGCAAGCACCTCAACTAGCCGTGGTTCTTTGCCTGTTGGGGTTACCTAAACCTTCATCCTTGAAGAGTCTTGGCCATTTAGTATTCATGTCAGAGTTGGGTTTCTGTAGTTTTCCATTGACTTTAATCACAGGGCATGGTAGTACTAAGAGACATCTTAAGAGATCTCCTGTATCCTACACATACTCGTCTTTATATCCATTACGTAATATCGAAAAAATTTCCCCTCGATAATCAGGATCAATAACACCAGCCAGTATGGTAGCCCCCTTCTTTGTCTGTTGATCCAGAGGCATGAGGAGCCCAAAGTGCCTGGGTGGCATCCTTAACTGCTATTTAAATGAAATACGTGTTGTGTCTCCTAGTAGGAACATTCTTCCCTTTGGAACTAAAACCTCTAGACCCACAGAGAATAGGATCTTAGGGACAAGAACAAAAAATTTTGCCAGTGGGTCACTAGGAGTAATAGTGAGTGGTGCCACTCCCATTTAGACCCCTTGATTCCTGGGCCCATGAATCAGTATACAATCACACATCTGGCCACTTCTTCTTCCAAGCAAAGTGAGCAACCAGGTACACTGCTCAAAGTTCTGGCCACTTGGAGGCTTTACCTTCACCACTCTCCTTCAGGGAGGTCCCAGAAAGAGTCTGTAGTGCTGCTGCTGTCCGCTTTCAAATGGTGCCTGCATATCACACAGAACTATATGTAAACCATGCACAACTTTTTCTTAGGTGATCATAAGCAACGCCCCATGATTACATAGGTGCAGACTGGTAGGCTGAAGGTATTGTGATAGGAGGGAAGAATAGGGGTATTTGGGCCACTTCTTCAAACAACTTACTTATGCCTTCAAGTCCTGCTTGGGCCTGATCTCATATATACCACTTCCATTTAATGATGGAGAACTGCTGAGCATGTCTGACTTTATGTCTCTGTGGATCAGACAACATCCAGTTCATGATGGGAAGCTCAGGCTACATGATGACTTGTGGCCCATGAGTAAGCATTCAATCTCTACTAAGGCCCAGTAACAAGCCAAAAGATGTTTCTCAAAAGGAGAATAATAATCTGTAGAGGATGGCAGGGTTTTGCTCCAAAGTCCTAAGGGTCTTCACAGTGATTCACCAATACAGGCCAGCCAAAGACTCCAAACAGCATTCATGTCTGCCACAGACACTTCAAGAACCATTGGATCAGTGAAATCATATGGCCCGAGTAGCAGAGTGGCTTGCATGTCAGCCTGAGCCTGTTGCAGAGCCTTCTCTTTTTCTGGACCCCACTTAAAACTAGCAGATTTTCAAATCGCATAATAAGAAAGTTGAAGTAGCATACCCAAACGAGGGATATGTTACCTCCAAAATCCAGTGGCCCACCAGGTGTTGTGCCTCCTTTTTAGTTGTAGGAGAGGCCAGATGCAATAATTAATCCTTCACTTTAGAAGGTCTATCTCGACATGCCCCACACTATTGGACCTGTAAAAATTTCACTAAGGTGGAAGGCACCTGAATTTTTGTCGGAGTAACTTGCCACCATCTAGCAGGCAAATATTTTACCAATAATTTTGCAGTCATTGACATTTTTTCCTTACTAGGTCCAGTAAGCATAATGTCACCAATGTAATGGACCATTGTGACATCTTGTGGGAGGGAAACGCCATCAAGGTCCCAGTGGACTAAATTATGACATAGGACTAGAGAGTTGAGATATCCTTGAAGTAAGACAGTGAAGATGTATTGGTTGCCTTCCCAGCTGAAGGCAAACTGCTTCTGGTGATCCTTGGAAACAGCTATGGAGTAAAAGGCATTAACCAAATCAATAGCTGCATACCAGTTACCAGGAGATGTATTAATTTGCTGAAGCAATGAAACCACATCTGGAATTGCAATTGAAGTCACCACCTGGTTAAATTTTTGATAATCCATTGTAATTCTCCAATATCCATCTGTTTTTTGTGCAGGCCAAACAGGCTAGTTGAATGGGGGCATGGTGGCAATTACAACCCCTGCATCCTTCAAGTCCTTGACGGTGGCAGTGATGTCTGAAATCCCTCCAGAAATGTGGTATTGCATTTGGTTTACTATTTTGTTTTCCTAGGCATGGGCAGTTTTAATGGCTTCCATCTGGCTTTGTCTAACATAATAGCCCTTGCTCCACTTGTCAGACATCCACTGTGGGGGTTCTTCCAGTTACTGAGTGTATCTATTCAAGTTAAGCATTGCTGTTGTTGTTGTTGTTGTTAGGTGCTGTCGAGTTGGTTCTGACTCATAGGGACCCTATACACAACAGAATGAAACACTGCCAGGTCTGCACCATCATCACGATTGTTGTTGTGCCTGAGCCCATTGTTGCAGCCACTGTGTCAATCCACGTTGTTAAGAGTCTTCCTCTTTTTCGCTGACCTTCTACTTTACAAAGCATGATTTCCTTCTCCAGGGACTGATCCCTCCTGATAACATGTCCATAGTATATGAGACATGGTTTCACTATACTTGCTTCTAAGGTGCATTCTGGCTGTACTTCTTCCAAGACAGATTTGTTTGTTCTTTTGGCAGTCCACAGTGCATTCAATATTCTTTGCCAATACCACAATTCAAAGGTGTCAATTCTTCTTCTCTCTTCCTTATTCATTGTCCAGCTCTTGCATGCATATGAGGTGATGAAAGCACGATGGCTTAGGTCATGCACAACTTACTCCTCGGGGTGACATCTTTGCTTTTTAACACTTTAAAGAAACCTGTTGCAGTTGATTTGCCCAAGGCAATATGTCCTTTCATTTCTTGACTGCTGCTTCCATGGCTGTTGATTGTGGATCCAAGTAAAATGAAATCCTTGACAACTTCAGTTTTTTTCTCTGTTTATCATGGTGTTGCTTATTGGTCCAGTTGTGAGGATTTTTGTTTTCTTTATGTGGAGGTGTAATCCATACTGAAGGGTGTGGTCTTTGATCTTCATCAGTAAGTGCTTCAAGTCCTCTTCACTTTCAGCAAGCAAGGTTGTTAATAAGTCTTCCTCCAATCCTGATGCCCCTTTCATCTTCATGTAGTCCAACTCCTGGAATTATTTGCTCAGCATACAGATTGAATATGTATGGTGAAAGGATACAACCCTGACACGCACCTTTCCTGACTCTAAACTGTGCAGCATCCCCTTGTTGTGTTCCAGCAACTATCTCTTGATCCACGTACAGATTCCTCATGAGCACAATTAAGTGTCCTGGCATTCCCATTCTCCCTAACATTATCCATGATTTGTTATGATCCACACAGTTGAATGCCTTAGCATAGTCAATAGTATGCAGGTAAACATCTTTCTGGTATTCTCTGCTTTCAGCCAGAACCCATCTGACATCAGCAATGATACCCTGGTTTCACGTCCTCTTCTAAATCCAGCTTGAATTTCTGGGAGTTCCCAGTCGATACAATGCTTTTGAATGATCTTCAGCAAAATTCTGTGTATGTATCATATTAATGATATTTTTCGATAATTTCCACATTCAGTCGCATCACCTTTCTTGAGAATAGGCATAAATGTGGATCTCTTCCAGTTGGTTGGCCAGGTATCTGTCTTCCAAATTTCTTCGCATAGAAAAGTGAGCACTTCCAGGGCTGCATCCATTTGTTGGAAAATATGAATTGGTATTCAGTCAATTCCTGGAGCCTTGTTTTTCACTAATGCTTTCAGTGCAACTTGGATTTCTTCCTTCAGTACCATTAGTTCCTTATCATGTATTACCTCATGAAATGGTTGAATGATGACCAATTCTTTTTGGTATAGTGACTCTGTGTATTCCTTCCATCTTCTTTTGTTGCTTCCTGAGTAATTTAGTATTTTCCCTGTAGAATCTTTCAATATTGCAACTTGAGGCTTCAATTTATTCTTCAGTTCTTTCAGCTTGAGAAATGCTGAGCTTGTTCTTCCCTTTTGGTTTTCTATTTCCAGGTCTTTGCACATGTCATCATAATACTTTGTCTTCTCGAGCCACCCTTTGAAATCTGTTCAGCAATTTTACACCATCATTTTTTCCTTTTGCTTTAACTACTCAACTTTCAAGAGCAGGTTTCAGAGTCTCTTCTGACATCCATTTAACTCTCTTCTTTCTCTCCTTTCTTTTTAATGATCTCTTACTTTCTTCATTAATGATCTCTTACTTTCTTCATGTGTGATGTCCTTGATGTCATTCCACAACTTGCCTGGTCTTCAGTCCTTAGTGTTCAATGTGTCAAATCTATTCCTGAGATAGTCTCTAAATTCAGGAGGCATATACTCAAGGTCATACTTTGGCTCTCCTGGACTTGTTCTAATT
Source organism: Elephas maximus indicus (assembly GCF_024166365.1). Lineage (NCBI taxonomy): Eukaryota > Metazoa > Chordata > Mammalia > Proboscidea > Elephantidae > Elephas > Elephas maximus. Next base: position 26,768,898 of record NC_064820.1, on the reverse strand, counting down.
TTCTTCAGTTTCAACTGAACTTTCGTATGAGTATTTAAGGGTATGATGCTCAGTCAGATCCTGGCCTTGTTCTGACTGATGATATTGAGCTTTTCCATTGTCTGTTTCCACAGATGTAGTCCATTTATTTCCTGTGTATTTCATCTGGCAAGGTCCATATGTATAGTCATTATTTATGTTGGTGAAGAAAGATATTTGCAATGAAGAAGTCATTGGTCTTGCAAAATTTAATTGTGCAATCTCCAGCATTGTTTCTATCAACAAGGCCCTATTTTTCAACCACAGATCATTCTTCTTTGTTTCCAACTTTCATTTTCCAATCACCAGTGATTATCAATGCATCCTGGTTATGTATTTGATCAATTTCAGACTGCAGAAGTTGGTAAAAAACTTCAATTTCTTCATCTTTGGCCTTAGTGGTTGGTGCATAAATTTGAATAATAGTCATGTTAACTGGTCTTTCTTGTAGGCATATGGGTATTATCCTGTCACTTACAATGTTGTGCTTCAGGATTGATCTTGAAATGTTCTTGTTGTCGATGAATGCAATGTCATTCCTCTTCAAGTTGTCATTCCTGGCATAGTAGAACATATGATTGTCCCATTAAAAATGACCAGTACCAGCCTACTTCAGCTCACTAATGCCTAGGATATCAATCTTTATGTGTTCCATTTCATTCTGACAATTTCCCATTTCCCTAGATTCATACTTTGTACATTCCAGGTTTTGATTATTAACAGATGTTTCCAGCTGTTTCTTCTCATTTTGAACCGTGCCAAATGAAGGTCCCAAAGGCTTGACTCCATCCATATCATTAAGGTCGACTCTACTTTGAGAAGGCAGCTCTTCCCCAGCTGTATTTTGAGTGTCTTCCAACTTGAGGGGCTCATCTTCCTGTATTATATCAGACAAATGTTCCACTGCTATTCATAAGATTTTCACTCACTAGTTCTCTTCGGAAGTAGACTGCCGGGTAACTCTTCCTCATCTGTCTTAGTCTGGAAGCTCAGCTGAAATCTATCTACCATGGGTGACCCTGCCAGTATTTGAGTCCTGGTGGTATAGCTTCCAGCAGCACAGCAACACACAAACCCCCACAATGTGAAAAACTGACAAACATGGGAGAATTATGCATTCTGGAACTGAGCAAATCACTACAGGCTGGGTTTAGGGATTCCTTTGACCCACTGTGAGATGGACACGAGCTAAGATTCCATTAATAACCTGGCATCCATATGTTCCCACTCTGACTGGTGGGCCACAGTGAAGTTTTGGGTTTCCTGGAATTAGTGTCAATTCATAACCAGTATCCGGTATTCCCCGAAAAGTCTGATTATTTCCTTTTTCCCAATGAACAGTCATTCTTGTAAAAGGCTGTATATCTCTTTGGGGAAGGC